>NW_026892607.1:737500-1937500 GCF_033815535.1 Pezoporus flaviventris | reverse complement strand
AGCCCTGTTCCCTGCTCCCACCAAGTTCTGCTGCTTGACCCTGCCGCAGGCCAGCGGGCTCCTGAGCAGCTCTCAGCACAGAAGTTCGGGTTTACATAAGCGGATACAGTGAATCATACAATCTCCCCATGCTTGTAACTGCTTCTCGTAACAGCGGTGACATGTGCTTACCACATAAATCTGTCAAAGTTAATGGATTCAGCATTTCTGATGGCACTGGCCAAGCAGGTAACAGTGACATCAGAGGTCAGGATTGCTGCCACAGACTAGCAGCAATGCATCTGCTGTGCAGTGCACACACTGCAGTCACATATGTCTCGTGTGTGTACACCCTTGTCATCCCTGTCACACGCTGGTTGGGGCTGCATGGGGTGTGCTCCCCCTCCAAGGCCGCCCAGGTCCTTGGGAGAGGAACTGCACCTCAAGCTGCCATCCATCCACCTGCCTTCACAAGGAGAGATTCTCCTCATTCCACATCCTCATCAAGCACTGCGCAGCATTAGAAGTTCTGTATAGAGACCATGCGTTCATCATAGAATCCCAGACTGCTTTGGGTTGAAGGGACCTTAAAGCTCATCCACTTCCAACCCAGCCTGTCCATACAGTCCCAAGCCCCTCTCCAGCTTTCCTGCAGCCCCTTCAGGCACTGGAGCTGCTCTAAGGTCTCCCCTTCAGGAGCCTTCTCTTCACGTGGCAGACAAAGAATCACTGCCAAGGAGTAATTCAGCAATGAACTCACAGGGAGCACTTGGCACAGGCACACTTTAAAGATTCAGTAAATCTGAACCCTTGTGGCACTGGAAGTTAATGTTTTTTCTGGGCTCACAGAGCTCCAAACATGGCAAGTAATCTTGTTCTTGCATACTTGTGTGATACATACATCAAAAAGCAGGTGGCAATGGCCAAAACACACAGGACTGGGGTGTATTTTCCTTTCTAAGACACCTATTCTCTATCAGCTACTTTATCATGTCAATGAGTTGCCCTGGAAGGGCTCAAATTCCTTGTAATAGAAAACGTTTGCATTGATAAAACTAACTGGGCTAAATCGTGATTTTAGGAACAGGGAAAACAATCTCCTCTGCCCAAGTGAAGAGGAGCTGCCCGTACGTTTAACTAAGGCACTGTGCTGCATCCCATGTGTCCTCCAGCTCCAAGGGGCTCACAGAGGGGAGAGCCTGTGACACCAGACCCTAATTTAGCCCTTCGGGGTTCTCCAGCCTTGGCCAGGGTCAGGGTTGTGGGACCCACTGTCCCAGCAGCTCCTCCTAAATCTTCCATTCACTTAAATCTCTGACAGAGCCCTCAGAACACAAATCAAACCTCAAGATTCATAGAATCCCAGCCTGGTTTGTGTTGGAAGGGACCTTAAAGCTCCTCCAGCTCCAACCCCTGCCACAGGCAGGGACCCCTTCCACTAGAGCAGCTTGCTCCAAGCCCCTGTGTCCAACCTGGCCTTGAACACTGCCAGGGATGGGGCAGCCACAGCTTCTCTGGGCACCCTGTGAGCTCCAGAGCTGATGATGGGTCCAGGCTACTCCCTTGGTTTGTTTGTTGAGTTTTGGGTAATAAAAGAAGACAAAATAAACCAAAACAAAATGCACAATCAAGGGAAGAGGGTACATATCCAGCCCCATCCCTCCCTGTGAGCCGCTCTGCTGCTCCACTTCAGAACACCTGAGCAGTGGGGGGGGGGTCCCTCCAGGCTGAAGCCTCCTTTGCCTATGTAAAAGCATTATCACTCACGGAGGCCTTTTCAGCAAAATCATTTAGAGGCCAATAGAAGGACGATTGAATTGCAGATGCTTTGAGGACCACCACTTAGTGTATCTCCAGTCCTTCCAGTGGCAAAGATGGAGTAGGGTGATAGTGACCAGTTCTGCCTAAGTACCATTTTAAGATAGAAAAAAGGTGAGTCCTGCTGCTGTTGGGAGGTGTTTGGGGCCCACCCTCCAAGTGTATTTCCATCTAAAAGCACTTTTCCTTCAGAACTTGCTTTGTCTGACACTACCCACCCTGCCCATTCCCACCGGCCTGCCCACAGCCCCGCCTGGCTCTGGGGACCTGGGAATCTGCATCAGCCCACCCTGGAATGGCTCTTCTGAAATTCCTCAGTGTCTCCTGGGTTTGCCTGATCTAAGGATTTGTTCAATCATTCCCTTAAGCAAAGGAGTCCTGAGAAGGGAGGTCCTGATGATGTGTGTGCCTCCTTCCAGCAGTGTGCATGCATCTCAGCTCCTGCACCCTCCTTGGTCCTCAGCCCCTCATTTCTCAGCCTGCTGCAGGGGTTTAGCTCCATTTCCTTGGCCAGTAGCTCCATCAAACATACCACATTCCTATGAGTTCCAAGAAATCGGTCAAGCAGACTAGAAATCGTTGTCCTTCTCGACAGAAGGAGGACACCCCGAGCTCAACGCTTCCTAGAAACTCACTAACTGTCTCCCAAGCCACTTTCTATGTAATCCAGGCTGAGCCCAATCAAACTGGAAACCCCAACTGTTATCAAAGCAGCCCTCCTTGGGCTTGGACAACTGTTAACTCGATTGTGTTAAACTGGTGTGCACATTTACAGATGCATTGTGAAAGCAGTGGCTACAATTCCACAGATCAGGATAAAACTGCACCAGGCATTTATTTCCAGCATGTGAAATTAAAATACATGCTCCAAGAACCCAGTGAAATGCTGTAAACTATTCAAAGCCAACATGGGGTGTAACACCAACTAGAAACTGCTCTTCTAGGATGTAATAACTTTCTACAGGAATCATCTCAAAGGGAATAACATAGATTTTTATAGAACCCCAGCCTGGTTTGGGTTGGAAGGGACCTTAAAGCTCCTCAGCTCCAACCCCTGCCATGGGCAGGGACCCCTTCCACTAGAGCAGCTTGCTCCAAGCCCCTGTGTCCAACTTGGCCTTGAACACTGCCAGGGATGGGGCAGCCACAGCTTCTCTGGGCACCCTGTGCCAGCGCCTCAGCACCCTCACAGGGAAGAGCTTCTGCCTAAGAGCTCAGCTCAGTCTCCCCTCTGGCAGGTTCAAGCCATTCCCCTTGGCCTGTCCCTACAGGCCCTTGTCCAAAGGGCATTTTCTAACCTTCTTAAGAGTTAATATTCATGGATACATACCACATTAATCACACTCAACTATGTTAACATTAACCATACATTTTGATACTGATAAGGCCGACCATACTTCAGAGCAGAACCCAACACAGTCACTACCAGAAGGAGCAGCTCCTTTCTTCCTGAGGCCACCTTCCACCCTGCTCGGTGGCCCCACAGCATCTCCCCTACAGATGGCACAGCCAGTGCTGTGTTCAGTATAGCACAATACACAAGATACATTCTTGACATCCTGTGATCCACAGGCACTCAGTGCCATGGGTTAGGGGTGGCCTTGGCAGCCCTAGGGTAATGGTTGGGCTTGATGATCTTAAAGGTCTTTTCCACAGTTGATTCTATGATTCCATTCTATGATTCCTTGACTACCTGCTTTGGTAGAGGCAGGTGTGTGGGGCATGGGAGGGACTGGAAGCAGTGGTAAGGTTAAAAATGCAAGCAGAGGAACCCTATAAAAGCAGAGGGGGAGAAAAAGAAGAGGTGGACAGGGAGAGAGGAAGAGGCAGAGGAGAAAGACGGAGCACATCAGGATCCCCTTGCTGTGTGCCATCTCCAGGGATTCACATAAACAGTAAACACAAGTTTAGGAGCGATGCGACATGATCCTCCCTTGACTCCAATGTGAGCGTCCCGCTGACATCAGGAGCACAACACCCCTGCCAGAAACACTCCTCGGCCTTCTCCTGTCGCAGCCCTCGATAACCTTCCTGGTACAGCTGATGCACACGGTCACTTACGGAAAGAGTCCCGGAGTTTGTGGATGAGGACTCCTGGAATCCCATCTGACACAGCTTCAACTGTATCGTGTTTCAGTTTATATTTGGGTGTTGCATAACCCAGCCCTTATCCATAAAACCACAACCACCACTTCTGGCCCTTTGCTAGAGCCCTACACGAAACCAGTTCAGAGACTGAACAAAGAACTGATCGACAACAGGAGTTTGCTTCAGTGTTCAAGTACTACAGGGTGTTTGTGCCCAACTTTTGGTCCTGGTGGCAATGGAGCAGGCACTGAGGTGACATTCCATCACAAGACCTGATTTGCTGCCAGTCCACCAGAGGACAGGCTGGTGGGGCTCTCCCAAGCAGCACATGGTTCAGCAGTTTCCAATTGGCACTTAGAAGGCTGTAATGTACTGAAATATAATTCACTGATGGGGCAGTACTTGCTGTAACTGCATTTTGGGCATTTTCTGCTCTCTATTCCTTTTAATCTCTGTAAGATGATGGAACATACAGGAATTTCCATGGAACATACAGGAACTCTCATGGAACATACAGGAACTCTCACTAGAGCAGAGACTTAGCAGCCCATGTTTAGAACCATGGAATCCCAGCCTGGTTTGTGTTGGAAGGGACCTTAAAGCCATCCAGCTCCAACCCCTGCCACGGGCAGGGACACCTTCCACTAGAGCAGCTTCCTCCAAGCCCCTGTGTCCAACCTGGCCTTGAACACTGCCAGGGATGGGGCAGCCACAGCTTCTCTGGGCACCCTGTGCCAGCGCCTCAGCACCCTCCCAGGGAAGAGCTTCTGCCTAAGAGCTCAGCTCAGTCTCTTTTTCTTCTTGAACACTCAGCAAGTGACAGGTTTTAGCGTCCTCCTGTCTGGGAGCGGTTCAGGGTAAAAGCAAACGTGAACATCCTGAGTGTGCTCTGTGAAGTGTTGCAGATGAGGAGGGGGCTTAAAGACAGGCTCTTGCCTGACACTTACCCTCCAGCCCTGTCTGTGTCTGTCTTCCCTACAGCATAGAGCTGCAGTCCCTCACTGCTGCCCAGGCTATCTCCAAGCACGAGGCAATGTTATCTGCAGCTGCAGTTGCTTCCTCTCTCAGCCCACAAACTTGCTGTCCACATCCTGTTACCCAAATGCCCCAAGCAAGGAGGGATGGTGGGGCAGAGCCCCTTGTCCCCACACTGCAGCAGTCAACAGCGGTGGCTTTACCCTTGACTGACACAGGAGATGAACCAAGCTAGGGAACATTTTGAAACTAGATCCAAACACCAAAAGACAAACGGAGTTTTTCTCTCCTGATTCTCTCATGATTCTCACTTGCCACCCTCGTCCCCTTTAAATAAATACATCAAGACACAGCACGTCTTGCTTCTGGCAGAAAGTGTAAAGGCTACAGAGTTTTAAGAGCAGGCAAAATCAGGTGAGTCAAACAAGTTGCAGAGGAGTTGCAGTTCTCTTTGTTCAATAGACTACTGCAGGTGCCAAATAACGACGTTTTCCATGATGCAGCAGGTTAATAGCATTAACGGGTTTCTATCTGGTGAACAGATCGTCCAATTCAGCAGGTGAGAAACATGAATACAAATATATGCAGATGTATTTAAAAACTCAGCTCTCCTCAAGGCTTAAAGATTACATTATGATATTGATGCTGGGCTGCACCCCCAGAGCGTGAGCAGCAGGTCCAGGGAGGGGATCCTGCCCCTCGGCTGCACTCTGGGGCAGCAGCACAACAGGGACGTGGAGCTGTTGGAGAGAGGCCAGAGGAGGCCATGGAAATGCTGCGAGGGCTGGAGCAGCTCTGCTCTGGAGCCAGGCTGAGAGAGCTGGGCTGGGGCAGCCTGGAGAAGAGAAGGCTCCTGAAGGGGAGACCTGAGAGCAGCTCCAGTGCCTGAAGGGGCTGCAGGAAAGCTGGAGAGGGGCTTGGGACAAGGGATGTAGGGACAGGCCAAGGGGAATGGCTTTAACCTGCCCGAGGGGAGACCGAGATGAGCTCTTAGGCAGAAGCTCTTCCCTGTGAGGGTGCTGAGGAGCTGGCACAGGGTGCCCAGAGAAGCTGTGGCTGCCCCATCCCCGGCAGTGTTCAAGGCCAGGTTGGACACAGGGGCTTGGAGCAAGCTGCTCTAGTGGAAGGTGTCCCTGCCCGTGGCAGGGGTTCGAACTGGATGAGCTTTAAGCTCCCTTCCAACACAAACCAGGCTGGGATTCCGTGATTCTATGAAATTATGGACTGACTGTACAGCTAAAGGAGTTAATCCCTAATTCTGCATAGAAAATAAATAGTTGCTTCTAATGGATCGTAACTTCACTCATAAACCTCAGGCATGTAGAGTTTAAGACTCAAAGAAGCCTCTAATAGTCTCTATTAAAAAGGGCTGCCAAAAAACCTCTGGCAGTGCAGGTTTTAAAGCAAAGCATCCCAGCTGATAGCAGCCTTCCCAGCTTCAGCACAGCGTATCCTACTCCACACGCACAGCCACTTGTTTACAGTGCCAGTAAGGCATCCACTGGGTTATTTACCTTTAATTGCATCCTGGCTGTAAGAAATTGCAGCTCTTTATAATTAGAAACTTCTTCACGACTCGAGGCTGCCCTTCCCAGGAGCACGTTGAGCTCAGCCCCTGCCTTCAGAGCAGCAGTTCAACCCCGACCTAAGGGACGGCACCGAGCCACCAAGTGCCCATTTTGCAGGGATCCCAGTTAATTTAATAAAGAACACTTCACTATCTGAACCAATTCAGACCTGGGATCAAATCTGTCCATTTCAAAGTGAAATTAAGAAGCAGAATTGCCTTGGAAAGGCTTACACACTGGATCCGTTCCCAACTCCAGTACGTACCAACGTGGCAAGGGGCAGGCACTGAAATGTTCCCAGAATGTTTAAGAAACTGATAAAACCCAAAAGAACCTGAAGCAGACAAAGCTCATAAGAAACACAAGATTAAAATAGAAGTATTACAGGAGAAAATGCTTCCTAACTCCCAGCAGGGACAAGGAAGGAGGCAGTAATGGGCGCAGTGGATGAACTGAGCTCCATGATGGCTCTTAGGTGCGCTGGGGCTCTGGAGTCCTCGTGTCCTTGTAAGGGAACACGCAGATGTTTATCCCAGTGCAGGAAAGCCCTCGCAGGCACTGAATCCCTGCTTTAGGAAATGCCTGAAAGCACATTCCCAGGCTCCTAACTTGAACAGTAAGGGTGCAATTGTAAATGGGTAAAATTCCCAGTGTGAATCCATAGGACACAACCCCTGTCCCGGAGGTTCTGGGCACATTTCAATGTTTCGCTTATTTTCATATATTCAAAATCATTTACAAAGCCAAAGAAAAGAAAGGAAAGCATGTTCAGATAAGGCTCCTACTTAAAAATCATAACAATGTAAATGATAAGTGTTTATCACTCAGAATTCAGCAGAGGACTTTCAGACAACCCATTTTAATGATATAATGTACTGTATTTATGATAGATTATCATAATTGTTGTCATTATTATAGATGACAGAAAAGATTAAGAAGAGAAGAGAGGAGAGATGCTCTGGTTAATCATGTGAATGACAGATTATTACTTTGTGAGCAGTGTAGATATCATTGATGTTTACTGAAGGCTGCATTTACCTTTCTCAGCCCTTGACTACTAATGACTAAGAGCCCATATCTCAGCAGGCCGGCAGAGACCTCCGCTGCAGCCCTGATCCAGCTCTGGGGCAGCAGCACAAGGGGGACGTGGAGTGAGGCCAGAGGAGGCCACGGAGACGCTGCGAGGGCTGGAGCAGCTCTGCTCTGGAGCCAGGCTGAGAGAGCTGGGCTGGGGCAGCCTGGAGAAGAGAAGGCTCCTGAAGGGGAGACCTGAGAGCAGCTCCAGTGCCTAAAGGGGCTGCAGGAAAGCTGGAGAGGGGCTTGGGACAAGGACTTGTTAGGGACAGGCCAAGGGGAATGGCTTTAACCTGCCCGAGGGGAGACTGAGATGAGCTCTTAGGCAGAAGCTCTTCCCTGTGAGGGTGCTGAGGCGCTGGCACAGGGTGCCCAGAGAAGCTGTGGCTGCCCCATCCCTGGCAGTGCTCAAGGCCAGGTTGGACACAGGGGCTTGGAGCAAGCTGCTCTAGTGGAAGAGGTCCCTGCCCGTGGCAGGGGTAGGAACTCAATGAGCATTAGGTTCCCTTCCAACCCAAACTACGCTGGGATTCTGTGATACTGGAAGTGTTACTTGGAAACAGGCAGCTCTCTGCCCATTTGCATGCGGTGTCTGTGCCATCTGCAGTGTCCCTGCTGAGCTCCAGCCCTGGTTCATGGCTCTCCCAGTGCCCATCGCAGCTGCATCATGCTGGGGAGCAAACCAAGAACCCTTCACCCTTACTCCCACCTCCCTTTGCACACTGCAGGGAGGCTGCAGCATAGCTGCAGGTGTGAGAAATGTGAGAGGGGGCAGCTAGAGTTACTGGTTGAACTGGAGCCCCAGATACATGATGGGGAGGGGGAAGCAGGGCCGGCTCATCCATTTGCTCAGGGAATTGCTCAAGAACATACTGGCTCCTCCTGTTCCACAGGTGCTGGGGCTCTGTGCCTTTCTTAGCACATCTGCACTTATCTTTGCAAAAGATATAATTAGTTTCATTGCCTACAATGAACTGCTGGGGAGGAGGGAAGTGCATCAATCCTGCTGTCGTTCCCATGATTTTGGATTGCTCTGTCATTCCAGCCCTGCAGTCCAGCAGACTGGGAGTGCACAAGTGTCCATAAACCTACAAGAGGGAACACGTTAGTACTCTGGCAGTGTTGCCAGCATGTGTGGTGTTGAGTAGTTCTGCTGGGTACATCTTGCTTTTGGATGATACCTTCTCTTAGGTACATGTCTGGATTCTTTGCTTGGGAAAGTAGCTGGAAATCTGCTTCCTGAACACTGAAAAACATAGAGGGCATCCATAAAGGAAACCTGGGCATCCAGGATACAGGGTTTTTTCAGTGCTTGCAGTTTGTAAGATAGTGCTACCAGACCTGGCCATTTCCATGGCAGGTTTTACATGAATCACTGCAGTTGTCCTTTGCCCCTTTGATTTTCCTTCCTGTGGATTTTCAAGCCCATCTCCAGACCATTTTCACAGCTCTATTTGTTGGATCTCTTAGAACAGTGGTTTAATTCAAGGAAATAGCTCTGTGCTCACGGGTAGTCATGAATACAGGATGCATTAAACAAATAAATCCTTTGGTGTCAGTTATTCACTCGGCATTGTCAAGGATAAATATGTAAACATGTCCACACGATCTGTAAGTAACCACAGATACATTAGGGAAGGCAAAGGGTAAATGGCTGACAGCCTGCACAAGGCCCTCTCTCTCCTATCAAGTTTTGGCATGTCCTTGGTTGATAAACCTGTTTTCCTGAACATGCTCCGGGGTTTTAGAGGGATGCCAGACACTGGCTGCTGGTGATTGCAGGGCAGGTAGCGAATCTCGCTCTCAAGTTAAAATAGCCACATGCTCTTGTGGAAGGGAATGGGAGCTCCTACTGTGACCTTTAGCTAAGCCATGAGCACACGAGTACCTTGTTAAATCACAAAGGCCACCCTGCCTTTTTTGTCTCCTTCGCCTCTCTTTTCCTCTCTAATAGCCACCAAAACTTAAAATCAGGTGAGCTCAGCCGGTGGAGAGATGATGTGTGAGGACCCCAGAAGGGCTTTGTAGAATGATTTGTGTTGGAAGAGACCTCAAAGCTCACCCAGCTCCAACCCCTGCCACGGGCAGGGACCCCTTCCACCAGAGCAGCTTGCTCCAAGCCCCTGTGTCCAACCTGGCCTTGAACACTGCCAGGGATGGGGCAGCCACAGCTTCTCTGGGCACCCTGTGCCAGCACCTCAGCACCCTCACAGGGAAGAGCTTCTGCCTAAGAGCTCAGCTCAGTCTCCCCTCTGGCAGCTTAAAGCCATTCCCCTTGGCCTGTCCCTACAGGCCCTTGTCCCAAGCCCCTCTCCAGCTTTCCTGCAGCCCCTTCAGGCACTGGAGCTGCTCTCAGGTCTCCCCTTCAGGAGCCTTCTCTTCTCCAGGCTGCCCCAGCCCAGCTCTCTCAGCCTGGCTCCAGAGCAGAGCTGCTCCAGCCCTCGCAGCATCTCCATGGCCTCCTCTGCACTCGCTCCAACAGCTCCACGTCCCTTTTTTTGCACAAACCCATTTCAGAAACGTGGACTTTTCCATCCCCAGCACTAACAGAGGAGATGTGGTAAGAGAGGGCAGGGAACCCCCGCAAAGAGCGATGATGGGATTAACGGGCAAAGCCACTACTAGAGGTGCACCGAAGAGGTGGCACTGGAAGAGATCCAGCTGTGCGGGAGCACACGCAAAACCTTAAGAGAGGCTCCGAAGCAGCAGAAACAATGGAGTCTGTGTTCGGAGATGACAGAGGAAGATAGAGACCCAAAAAAACGAAGTGAAAGCTTTCTACTGCTAATTGCGAAAAATGCCAGGAAATGAGCGCGATGCTGCTGCCAGGAATAACGCCAGGGAGGCTGAAACCACTGCGGAGAGCGTGCGACAGCCACAGGCAAAGCCCGGCCAAGGGTTTGGGGGGCAGTCTGCTTTGGGGGTTCTGTTTTCCCAACAACAAGGAGCAGAAGAAATGAGCTCTTCTGATGCACTGCTGAGGAGCCCGGCTTTACACGTTCCCTAATGAAAGACAGGTCCTTCCTGGGACCCGCCGGTCCGCCTGCCCAGAAGGGCTGCTGGGAATACTCAGTTCCTATTAAAAAGGCTCCAACAGTGCTGAAGATGCCAAGGCAGCGATTAAAACAGCACCCGCCAAGAACATCAGGGACACATGCAGGTCCAAACGGGAAGACTCCGAGGAGCCAGCAGCGATGCTTCACGGGGACCGGGGAGAGGAATATGAGAGGGAGAAAGGAAAACCTCCCGCCTGTAGGGAATGACACAAACCCAAATGGCTTCACGTCCCCACGCGGCAGCCTTCCCAAGAAGGAAGAAGGCACAGCTCATTTCAGCACTGAAGCAGAGGCTCCCGGTGACGGAAGGAATGCCTGCAGCGTGACTCGGCCGCGACGCCAGGAGCCCGGGCCGCCTGCTCCCTGCTCCACTGCCATAGTAGCAGTGATGTTTCTGAGTCAACAGCCGAGGCCTCGCTGCCCCATCAGCTGCGGTGTAACCTGAGCAAAGCAGAGCAGCAGTAATATTAGCCTGCAGAAATGTCACTGGGTGGGGGGTTCAGCTGGGCTATCTTTAGCCATCTACAAGTTAATCACCTAAGCTCCCGCGCCCAGTGGAAAGTGGCTGTGGGACCTCCGAGGGGTGATCCTGGTCTATTCTCAGCACCACGGCTGCGACGGGCTGAATCACCCTCCGGAGGTGCCTGTCATCCTCCATCAGCTGCAGAAGGCAGCTCCCTATCCCGGTCTCAGAGCTGGCTGGCAGGGACCTTTGGAGGTCATCGGCTCCAGCCTCGCACCCCCCAGCAGGACTGGCTCCAGTATCACCAACACAACATTGGCCTGATGCTCCAGGAGCTGCAGGGCACCATCAGATACCCCAGACCTTCCTGTCATCAGCCACCAGCTGGACATGCAGCTTCATCACCGCCCTGAGAGACTGGCAGTGCAGCAGTATCCAACCCTGCCAACAGGCTGGCTGTCCCGCCAATGCTGCTTCAGCTTCCACATGGGAATGCCGTGGGAAATGGTGCCAAAGTGCTTATGGTATACGCACCCGCGGTGTCCCCACAGCCAGGATAGCCTCCCTAGCCCTGGCAGGAGGAGGTTGGAGCTTTCATCTACCATTTCCAATCTACTTTCCTGTCCTTCATGTGTCTGGAAATAGACTCCAGTGGACACCCTCAGTGACCTCTCCAGTGACCAAGAGTCTGAGTGCTCCATAGTTCCCCAGATCCCCTTTGCTATTCTCAAACATGGACCTTTTTCCTGTTGCCACAGACCTTCCCAAGGACCACAGTGTTTCACGAATGACACACGCTGACCTTACAGTCACATCAGCCAGCATCTCCAGCCTGAATCCCATCCAATGCCATGGATTTGAACACATCCACCTCCTCTAAGTCACCCCTAGCCTGCTTCTCCCTTACTGCCCTCCATCCCTCTCCTTCTTAAGCAGGCTGGGAGGTGCCAGGGCCCAGGCAAAGACTCTGTCTGTAAAGACTGAGATGAAAAAGACACTGAGTACTTTGGCCTTCCATGTACCAGACGTCACCAGGCTGCTTCCACCATCGATTAACATCTTCTCTGAAGGTCCTTTCCCTGCTTCATTGGAGTCCCCTCATTAGTCACAGCTCCACCAGCTTTTGGCCTGCCCTGCTTCACCCCTCATACCCAAACAGCACTTGTACATCCCTCCTTTGTTGCCAGCCCTTCTCACTTTTGGCCTGCTCTTTTTGCACTGGCTCGCCAAGAAGCTCCTTGCTTCACCCAGTTGGCTTCTGCTGAAATTCCTGATCTTCCTGCACAACAGGATGGTTTGCTCCCCAGCTCACAAGATGTTTCCTTCTAAACCCAGCCACTGCTAAAGATGGGTCTGTAATTTTTAGGTGGCTGAAGGCAGGTGAAATTAATCTTGTGACAGTGACGGAGTCTTGAGAGCAAGCAGCAAATGGAAGCCCTGGGCAAACAGGAGAGCTTCTGCAGAGCCCTGGTGCCGGGCAGCCTGCTCCCCTGAGCTTTCCTTTGACCCCAATTCCTGCTTCCCACCCCAGGGTGAGCAGCTGGGGATACGTCACAGGGGCCCAACCACGGTTTTGAGGCAAAGATGAAACATTGCAAGGAAACTCATGGCAAGAGGTGAGCCTGGAGCGAGAGCCAAGCCCTGATGGAGCCAGTTAAGGCAGAACTGGACAAACCTGCAGGAGTGCTGATTGCACCCACCAGTGGCTGGGGTGCATCACAGCCAGGGCATGAGAAGCAGGTCACGGGCTGGCAGCTCACTGAGCAGACACTGGCTCTTAGCAGTGAGCAGGCAGGGGCTGAAGCAATGGGTGTGAGTCCAGGGGTTGCGGTTTATTATCGCGGGTGCTGGAGAAGTCCCTGGATTTTGCCAGGCTTTGTGGCAATCACTGCGGGTGCCCACAAGCAGCACTTATGAGAGAACCTGGGAATGGTCTGGGATGGAAGGGACCTTAAAGCTCACCCAGCTCCAACCCGTGCCACAGGCAGGGACCCCTTCCACTGGAGCAGCTTGCTCCAAGCCCCTGTGTCCAACCTGGCCTTGAGCACTGCCAGGGATGGGGCAGCCACAGCTTCTCTGGGCACCCTGTGCCAGCGCCTCAGCACCCTCACAGGGAAGAGCTTCTGCCTAAGAGCTCATCTCAGTCTCCTCAACCTCTGGCAGGTTAAAGCCATTCCCCTTGGCCTGTCCCTACAGTATAAAGATTAAAGATCAAGATTCCCAAACACTGCACCTTTTGCATGACAATGAGTTGCAAAACCAAGCAGTAATCACCAAGAACACCTTAATGTGTCTAATAGGAGCCTAGGAAGCTTCCCAGAGAGATAATTTCTGATCTGAAGATAAGCCTAAAGGTTTAATCTGAAATGCTAATGACTGAGGAAAACTGGAGCAGCTCTGCAGAAGGGTTGAGATTGGAGATATCACCTCATCCTGGAGTTTTACCACAGGGCAGCTCCCATCTCAGCAGTGTCCTTCCCCCCCAGCAGCCACAGGAGTGAACAATACAGTGTCTGCCACAAATCAGAAGTGTAAGTGACAGTGCTTTTATGGTGCCAAATGGAAGTAACAAAATGCAGGAAGCATCTTGTCAGATGTCACTTAGCAGCGGTATCACGGGGGAATCTGGGAACGGGATTTGCCTGCATAGTAGGAATTCCTCAGTCCACGGAGAGGGAGAAGCAGAAATGGCAAGAGGGGCAGAATCTAATCTTGGCCTGTGGAAGGAACGGGAAAGATTGTTCAGTTCCAACTTTATCTCGGGGAGCAAACACACAGTTTGGCACGTTATCATTTTACTGACCGGGCTTGATTCCTGTTGCCCTGTAGGATTCCTGCCTTAATCACGAGACAGGAGGGAAAACACAAGGCAAGGGAGACCTCTCCTCCACAGGATCTCAAAACCGAGTAGAGAAGACTGACAATGTACTTAAAAGAAAGGTCTTCAAGGAGAACGCTGAAAATGATTTACCAGATGATGCTTTGTATGGGAACAAACACAGACCTCAAACACGTTTCTGAAGACAGATCACAGTTACCAAGGTCATGATGAGTTCGTAAACGAAGTGAATCCCCATCACTCCTCTTTGCTCAACTGAAAGTGCGCGTCTGGGATACACTCAGCTCTCACTGCTCCACAGAGCACAGTGAAAACAGCCCAGAGAGCCGCAGGCTGGGGATGGAGGTGACCAGTGGTTCTAACAAGCTGCCGAAAGAAGCCTTCAGCCCAGACCTATTGCTGAGAGCAGGGATTAAAACCCAAATCCCCATTTCCTGCTAATCACGGGGTGCCCAGATTGCGGTTTTGTTTTCCTAGCTAAACAAGGCTGGATCAGAGTAAGATGTTGTGTGAGCAGAAATGTTTTCTTCCTGAGCACATGGCCTGCATGTGAATGCAGGAGTGTGAGAAAGCCACTGAAAAAGCAGGATATGATTATGAAACGACTTTGGATTTACCTGTGCCGTCTATTATCTCCCTTGATACATGTGGGCAGGCTCGCAGAGGGCTGGTAAGCTTTACACGTGCAGGGAAACCAACTTGGATCCTGGAAGCAGCAGTGCTGTGCTAAGGAGGCACTCCACCTAGGTGTAATTAGCGCTGCCTTTCAACAGCATTAATTAGGTGGGGCACCATCCTGGGCTGTTGTGGCGAGACAGCTTCCGGCTCCGGAGCTGGCTCATCCGCAGCCGGGCTGAGGACTTCTGCTCTGCGCTACCTGGTGCCACGCTCTGATGTGTGTGTGCTGGAGCAGGGCTCTTGGCCCATGGCTGAGCCCACTGCCTCCCTCCCCTGAGCTGTCCCCATGCATGCCCAGGAGTTCAGGTTAGATATAAAGGCAGCAGCTCTTCCCTGTGAGGGTGCTGAGCCGCTGGCACACGGGGCCCGGAGAAGCTGTGATGCTCTGTATCTCTGCAAAACTGAGAACTACTCCTTGAGAAACCACGAGCTGACTTTCACAACAGGCCTAAGACAAGGAAGGAACTATCTAGACAGACCACAGCAACGATTTCAATTTGACAAGATGGGAAAACCCAAACTCATACCCGAACCATGAAAGATGCAAGGGACCAACCATTCCCTATTTCACTGCTGCATATGAGCTCTGTAAGCCACAAACAAAAAGGTCTGCAGTGGGATCTGCCACAGAATTCAACATTACTTTCACCCACATGCCCACCTATAGATGTTAAATCAGGTTTTAAGACTGGTTAACCTGGAGATACAAGAGTTAAAGCCCTTTGACTGTGGTGAAACAAATCCTGGAGTAGGGAATGGAAAAGGAAGCTCTGCAATGAATCCTGGCAGTAAAAAGCACAGTGCTGATTTACCTGAAAGGCTCACACTTGGCCACAGGCATCAGATATAAAGACAAAGTTTATGAATAATCCATAGCTCTTCGTGAGGAAAATTACTCAGAAACTCTAAATGAGGGTCAGAACAAGGCAAGCAGCAAGGAACAGGCTCTTGGTAACATGTTAGACGTGCTTGAATCAGTTTTCTTCACTCCTGGAAAGGTTGGGGATCAACACCAAATTGTCCTTCCCTTCCTCTCCATTTAATTTCCTGAAGGTCTTCAATATAAAAGTTAAGAATGTGGTTCCTGGAAGCATCCCAACCGTAATTCACTGGAATTCTTTAAGACACATACCAACCTTTGTGCCCTGATCTCAGCCTTGCGATGACTGGGCATAGAGTCCTGGTTGCCAGCCACCATGCCAGCCATTTAAATGATATTAATTAGCGAGTATAATTAAAAGCATAAATCAATATAATGTGGGTTTTTTTTTCATGTCTAAATGCAATTTTTTGAAAGCATTATCCTATAGGATGGAAGCTTGAACAACTGCCTCAGTTTGGAATTTTAATCTGGATTCCTCCAACAGGTATTTTACGCACCCAAAAGGTAATGTCTGCCTCTCTGATTTACCTTAGCTGAACCTTCTGTCCTTATTTTGCCTCGGAAAGGAAAGGAAGAAGCTGTCATCCTGCAGCTGAGCCCCAGAGCCAGCGGGTACTCAGCACGTTGCAGAAAACGGCCTGTTTTGCCACATTTGCTTTTCAGGTGATACTCTGAGTAAGCCCTATCGCCTGATCTGCAACTGCACGGAGCTGCACCGTGGGTAGGCAGGGCATTGCTCACTGCAGCTCGTGGGTCGGGTACGGAGCAGGACCAGCAGAAATAGCATGAACCAGCTGAAAGCACACACACTGAAAAGAGATGTTTCTTCATCTGTGCTCCTCCTGCTTCTGAAAACACGGAATGCTCTGGCCGTTGAGCTAATGCCCTTCACATCGCTCTCTGGTGGCACCCTGGGATGTACAGAGTCACCTTTTGCACAAGCAAACACGGTAACATCTGCAGTGAGCCTCAAGTCCCAAACCTAAAGACCTTTAGACCTGCAGCAGCTGAGAACAGAGCCCAAATATTCTCTGTGCCAATCACCTGTATTAATCCACCCTTGTGAACCACCTCAGCTGTTGGAGCAGTGACTCAGTGTGCTCTCTGTTTACTACTGCACGTACAGCCTGTTAGAATAAGCTGTTTAAAAGCACAGAGTAAGTCCCACTGGTAAAAGGGTGGGGAGGAAGAGGGAGATGTCAGGATCCTACAAACCAGCATCATTTGTTTTGACAGCTTTTAATATTCCACATTAATCCTTTCAGGTGCTGATCTCCACTGTGCCTCTGTGTCACCTTCAGGCTGAGGCTATCACACCCTGGGCACCAGGTTTAACTATTCTATGATCCCATGTGTTTGGGACATGGGTCAGAATTGGACCATATTTCCCCAGACCCTGCCAAGGACACAGCAACAGGTTCAATACTTGCTTATCCATAATCACAAACAGATAAAATAGAACATGAGATAATAATTTATCTATGTTTTTTCCTTACATCTGGATCATTTTAGGCAGAGGGTGATTAAATCTGGAGGTCTGAGTCCTGTACAACTACTCTCCTCAAACCTAGGCTCTCAGTCCTATCCCAAATCAGGCTCTTAACACCAGAACTGAGCAGTCAGAGATGCCTTCAAGGGGCAGAGGGAGGATAAACTTGACCCCAGCAATGGAAATGCCAGGCAGACGTGGAAGTGTAAGCACTTGGCAAATCACTGCAGCCAGCACAGGTAAGAACAGCCTTTCACTCCCAAAATACATTTAATTAAGGCCCTCAAAATATACTTCTTTAAGCACCTCAAACTGAGTGCAAGGAAATCAAAATGTCACCTACATTACAGGCACCTTGATTAAGAACCCCAGTTAAAACATCAGATTAAATGGCCGTGGAAATGGAAACGTTCCCCACTGCAGGTCAAACACAGGTTGGCTGCCGCAGATGATTCCAGTGGTTGCTTTTTATGCTTCCAGTTTTATGCTCTGTGGCACCTTTTGGAATTTCTGCCATTTAGCAGCAAAAGAGAGGCAGATTGTGTGAGCCTTGGCCAAGGTCTCTGCCCCAGCACTGCTTCTCCGAAACCATTAATTCTGTGGAATAAATTGGGTGAAATTCACGCAGTTTCTGTGAAGCATCTGACTCGAAGCTGCACATGACTTCCACTCCGGGCAGTTTGCAGTCAGAGCCATTCCAGCAGCATGTTAAACCGACCACATTTGGCCGTGGTACAAAGGCAGGCTCAGAAGGAGCAGCTGCTGCTGAAAAATGTGCTGTGAGCATCATCTCTCCTTGGGTTTCATTTTCGCGTTGCTGATCTACAACGTGCGAGTAACAGGGTTTTGGCTTTTACCTACGGAGCCCGTTCCCACTGGAGGGGGATGGAAACACTGCAGAGTTTCACACCATGGACTTGGAACTCAGGAAGCTGCAACCAGTGACATTTCAGTAACAGGAATTTCGGGAAATACCCTGCCCAAAGAGCTTGAATTGAGATGAAGGCCCAGCATTCATATTTGAGTAGGATCTGGATGCGGACCACATGCCATAAAGTACGACTGCTAACCCAGAAAACACTCACACTGGAAACTTGTATCTGGATTTCTCTTCTTCAAGAAGGATCTTAGGGAAGAAAGGGAGGGAAACATTTCACAACCAGCAAATTCTAGCAAGATCTGCTAGTGACAAACCCTCGCTTGGGTTTGCTAACCTGTGAGTGAGTAAACATGGAATTTTGCCCATGGCTGGGCCCCACACTAGGCTCAACTCATTGGAACAGACGGTTATACCATGTCCTCTAGAACAGCAGATCCAAATATCCTGCACTCAAGTTGGTAACAGCAGGACCACCATTTCGGGTCACTTCGGATGAAGCCAGAGAGAGAAGGTGGAAGGAAGGGAGGGAAGGAGCAGGAAGACAGGCTGCCTTTTCCACTTCTTGGAACAGCACTCTGGGTTTTCAGAGAATACAATTGCTCCGTGTCCTGCTTTTGTCAACTTAATATATGGCATTTAAAGAAAAATACACTGCTTGTAAAATGTGACATTTTAGACTCAGTTTGGTATTAAGTGCTAAGCTCCTAAGCCCAAGTGAGGTGTGAAAGGCCTAACTGGATTCAACTCATTTTAAGGGAAAACACTGAGGTGTCTGGAACATGCTGGAAGGGCCCTGGCAGGCTGGACCCAAAGCCCTGCTCCCAGCGCCTGGATCCTGGAGCCTTTTAGGTACAGCACAAAACCATCTGTTAAAGAGATCTTTTGCAGACTGTGGAGGTGTGGTAGAAGGTTTTCATACACATAGATGTTTAATTTCCTCTTGGAAAGGTATATTTATGACAGCAGATTTACACCAGAAGATCTCCATTAGAAAGCATAGCTCTTCTAAAATTCAATCTAACTACAGAAGTAGTTAGTACTGAGTAATGGCTCCTACGTAAGTATTTAGTACTGAATAATGGCTCCTAGTGAACGACACAAGCCAGTGTCTAACCTTGGGTCAGCCCCTGCTCCTGTTCTGGTTGGTAATGGGCTGTTTGCCTCTGGCCTTCAGCAGGCAGGGGACTGAATACAAAATCAAAAGGCAGTCACTGCCAAATCAAGACCATGCTGCATTTTGGAGGTTTTTTCTTTCAGTTGGGTTTTTTTTCCTTGGTTTTTTTTTTTTTTTTACATTCTGAATTCCTAAAATTATGTCAATCAATGACGCCCTAAAATATGAAAGCATCTTCCACACGGACAGGCTTACTTAGATGGTGTTTAAAGTCTACTGCTTAAAACACGTCAATCTTTGCAAGCATTCCTCTTTTGCCAGTGAGCTGAGTTAACTTCAGAACCTGGCATGTTTTATTAATAACCATAAATAATTAACAGTTGTTTCCTCCCTGTCAAAAAAGTATTGCAATTATACACTACTTGAGGCTGTCATTTAGACACTTCTCACAGAGAAAACACTATTACAATAAAGTGTTTCATTAAGCAGTAGCGCAACATTCGTTACCGGTTGCACAATGCCATCATGCTCACAGTAATAAGCATTCCATGCTTCCCTATAGAAATCTTTTGAGTCAATCAGGAGATGAACAGATACCAGGAACAAAACCAGAGCATTACTGGGGAATTGGAACATTGGAGACGGTCAATGTGTTCATTGTTGAGGCTCACCGGTTGGGAATTGGCGAGTCTAAACCATATCTCAAAGTGGATGCAATTCCCTCATGGAACAGAGGAAAAAATGCATTAGCAATCCTTTACTCCTGCTTTTAATTCTAGATATTGATTTTAAAAGCTCTTAAAGTTTTAATCTTTATCATTGTTATCCTATAATTGAAGAGTTAACTTTGGTGGGCAAAACGTCTACCCTAGAGAGGACCATTGTCCTAGAGAGGACAATGATCAAATTCCATGTGTACATCAGATTCTGCCCACCAAGGCCAGTGCTCTACCCTCTGTACATGCCCCCATAACCCAGAATCAAACACTGCTCCCACCACCACTAAGAAATACAAGAGTCAGTGGGGTCCCTGCCCAGCCATGCACCCAATGATTTGGCCACTGACAGTCAAAACACAACAGCCAGAAAGAGGTTTTAAAACACAACAAGAAAGCAACTTACACTTGGAATCAGATCCTGCCAGAGGACAAAGCTGGGAGTATTGGGACTGCCCAAGGCCAGGCTGGTGGCTCTGGGATCTGTGCAGTGCATTCCCCTTGGGAAGGTCTCCGCACAGAGCCTGGGATGCAGCCCCTCACACTCCCATGGCCAGCTGTGTCCGGGACACGATGCTGCTGCACCGAGCTCAACCTTGGGGGAGGAAGGAGGAACTTATATATAGCTGCTGCAGGGATGAGCTGATGGGTGCTTCCAGGAGCCCAGTTCAGCTCCCACTGGCTGGAAAAGGCTGATGACATGGAAGTTGAAGGGGCTCAAATCAGTGGGACAATGAAGAACCCTATTCATCACTAAGGCATGCACAAACTGTGCCCCATGACCTAAAAAAAAAAAGGAATAACTCGGGCTGCCAGAAGTTTGGTTTGGGTGCTTTTTGTTTGGTTTGGGTTGGGTTTTCTCTCAGCTCTCATACACATTTCTCAAACTCATATGGAAGTGATTCAGTCCACCGAAGGCTGCGCTGTCAAAATCTCACCCACAGTAACTATTATCATTCTATACAGAAAACAAAAGAAACACAGATTTTATCAACTCCGATATTAGCAATGGCAAAGTCTTATTGTCTTCACAGAGGCCTTAAGCAATCCAGTCCAAACAAACGGGAACTGAATAAAGCAATACAGGGCTTTCAGGGCTTGACCTGCACTAAAAGAGCACAGAGAATGGGGGCACGCAACAAGAACATGCCACTGTGAAGATGTCTCCGTTGCCACCTTGGGTTTGCAGTTGCCTGGGTCATTCAGAAAGAAACCATCCGTCCAAG
Source organism: Pezoporus flaviventris (assembly GCF_033815535.1). Classification (NCBI taxonomy): domain Eukaryota; kingdom Metazoa; phylum Chordata; class Aves; order Psittaciformes; family Psittacidae; genus Pezoporus; species Pezoporus flaviventris. The sequence continues at coordinate 1,916,654 of NW_026892607.1, read as the reverse complement.
AGAAGCCCTTTTCAGAACCTATGCCTGGTATTATCCTGCGTAGCCAAGTGTGGTATCACCAGTGAAACGACCACCTCAACCAAAAAAACCCAAACAACAGCGGTTTGGCTCCTCAGCTGTTCTTCAGGAACACGCTGCTGCTGTTGATTACAACATACCTGCTTATCTTGTCAAAGGAAAGATACTCCTTCCACCTGGGTGAGGATGCCATCTATATATATCCTTAGGTTCTCAGCCCGCAGCCCCTTTGGAGCCTTTGTCTGACAGCCAGAGCCATTCCTGACACTGGGCAAGGAGACCTGCACAGCCCAGAGCTGCCTTCAGCAATGGACAGGATGGCAGCTCCGGGAGGCAGGGATCTGCCTGGCCATGGGCATGAATGGATGCCCCGGCCAGCCCGGCTCAGGAATACAGCAGGACACTGGGAGTGCACACGGGGAGTCCCGCTGGCACGGCGGCCACAGAGGGCAGCTGGGCCCCAGGGAGGAGTGACAGGCTCCTGATGGCAGCAGCACGTGTAGCATCTTCATGTGACATCCACAGGTGGGGCGGAGGGGAAAACAGTTTTTATGCGTTGCTATGGAGTCATGATTAGCTTGTATGTCTTCAGAGCCTGCCGAGGAGAAATGAAGGCTATTTTCTTATATAGATGTCATGAAATCAATCCTTGCAGAATTTCTGGAGTCAAAGGCTAAACAGGTTTGCCTGAATACCTTCTGTCACTTGAGACACAGATAAATCTAGCTGGGAGACCGAAAACCAGTGTCATTTTTCAGCTGGTTGCAAAACCCCTACTCTTTTAGTCTCGTTTGGAGTTGTTTATGCACACAGCAACACAACAGAAGCGTGTTAAATAAAAAGCAGCAATTATCTCCACACAAAATGGGGCTTAGAAAATGAAGCAAAATAAAAAGAAACCCACCCTAACCCAAAGCCTTATTGCAAAGCACGGGGACTTCAGAGGAAACTTTTCCCTTCTTCTCTCCAAATGCTAAAAGCAAACCTGATGTTCTTCTTTTAAAATGTGTCTGCCTCTAGGTCTTTGGCACAGGTTTGCTGATGGGAGGGCCGGCAATCTATTTAATGACTGCATTGACGTCAATAGCATAACTGAAATACTTACTAAGATGCATGAGTCCAACTCGCAGGGGGGGTGTGTGCGCAGCAGGCGCAACACGCGAAACGGACTCGCTGCCGGAATGAACTACCCCCAGAGAGAGCAGGAGCTGCCTCGGGATGCCCCAGTGCTGCCCGGAGCTCGGGCACCGCGCTGCCGGCTCCGCGGAGCACTCCCAAAGTTCACCTTGAAACGCAGCTCTGCCCAGCAGGAAGGAGCGCTTCAGCATCCCGCAGCCTGTGCTTGGCTCTGTCATGTCAGGGAGCTGCTCGCCTACCTGATTTCCTCTAGTTCTGCTTAGCTTCTAAGCAGTCTGCATCACTTTAGCCCTGCATCCTTTAAAATTAGGGTTTGTAGGTAACAGTATTTATAGGTAAGTGTCCAGCATCACTGAATTCACTGGGCACAAGCAGTTACTTCCAAGCTCAGCTATTTGGTAACAGCACTCTAGTTAAAAGCCTGAAACACCACACATTGACTTGTACAACCCTTCTCAAAATCAAAGGGCCACATCTTGAGCCAAACGCACAACAGACCAAGGGTGTTTCAAAATGAATCCTCTACTTCATCTATGCCCAGAGCCATTCTGCACACGCCAAGCAGAGGAAGTATGGTGCAAGAGCATCAGCTCCGTGCTAATTGCTTGGGATATACAGGTATTTATAATCAAGAGCTGACTTTCATAGAATCCCAACCTGGTTTGGGTTGGAAGGGACCCTAAAGCCCATCCAGCTCCAACCCCTGCCACGGGCAGGGACCCCTTCCACTAGAGCAGCTTGCTCCAAGCCCCTGTGTCCAACCTGGCCTTGAGCACTGCCAGGGATGGGGCAGCCACAGCTTCTCTGGGCACCCTGTGCCAGCGCCTCAGCACCAGATGCAGATTTGATGCACAGGGCTCCTGAACAAAGCGTTGGGACTCGGTGAGCACGGGCACCAGCATTCTCCAGTGGTTTGTTTACGCTCTATACAAACCTTCGTGCACGAGTCTGTGTGCATCTTACACCCACATAAGAAATGAAAGAGCCCAAGTTTGGAGTTCGTGTAAAGGCATGCGAGAAGCGCAGGCAAACGTGCAGATGTACAGGAAAGCAGAGGCTAAGGCACAAGCAAGAAAACCACCAATCTTTCACTCCCATCCCCAGGAAGGAATTTTAACCAAGCTTTAATCCCATGAGCCCTGAAAAGCCAGTGTGGGACATATCCCAAAGCACTACACCCCCAAAGCCTCGGGTTGCAGAGCACAGCAGCTCTGTTACATGGCTGGGGACACAGTTAACTCTGAGGACAGGCCAGGATTGTTCAGTGTTGAAAGCATTCAAGCAGCACATGGTTGAGAAACGTTTCTGCAGATCCTTCGCAGCTCTGGGAAGAGTTTGACACTGTTTGCTCCCTGACAGGGTGCCGTGCTCCTGTCAGCATTGCTCACAGTTAGAAGTTGCTGCCTATCAAATGAACTGCAGAGGGAAAATACTGCCCATCTGGGTACTGATTTGGCAGAAAGGTGGCACTTCTGCCTCTGCTCATAGAGTCACAGAGTGGTTTGGTTGGAAGGGACCTTAAAGCTCATTCCCTTCCAGGGATGGGGCAGCCACAGCTCCTCTGGGCACCCTGTGCCAGCGCCTCAGCACCCTCACAGGGAAGAGCTTCTGCCTAAGAGCTCATCTCAGTCTCCCCTCGGGCAGGTTAAAGCCATTCCCCTTGGCCTGTCCCTACATCCCTTGTCCCAAGCCCCTCTCCAGCTTTCCTGCAGCCCCTTCAGGCACTGGAGCTGCTCTCAGGTCTCCCCTTCAGGAGCCTTCTCTTCTCCAGGCTGCCCCAGCCCAGCTCTCTCAGCCTGGCTCCAGAGCAGAGCTGCTCCAGCCCTCGCAGCATCTCCATGGCCTCCTCTGGCCTCGCTCCAACAGCTCCACGTCCCTCTTGTGCTGCTGGCCCCGAGCTGGATCAGGGTTGCAGGGGGTGTCTCCCCAGAGCACAGCAGAGGGGCAGGATCCCCTCCCTGAGCTGCTGCTCACGCTCTGGGGTGCACCCAGCATTCCCCCAGACAGGCTTCTCACTCCCTGCTGTGTCACGCCTGTACAGCGCTTTCTCCACAACCTCTGTTGATGGCACAGGAGTGGGATCCTTTACCCAGTGCCCACAGAGGGGACAGAGCCTTTTACACGGGCACTGCAAAGGTATGGGTATGGCAGAGGGAGCCTACGCTAGTCAGGACACACACCAAGACAAGGTACGCAAGCACTGTGGAGCACTGAGGGAGAAACTGATCCTGGGAATCTAAGCAAACAGCACTGATCCTGTTCTGAGCTGAGAGAAAGAACGTTGGTGAAATATGAGCAAAACACAAAGGGAACAAAAAGGACGGAGAAAAGATTGTACCAAGATGGGTGGAAGAAAGAGAGGCTCAGGCTGAACGTGGCAGCCAGAGACAAACGATTTAATTCAGAGAGAATTAGGGCCAGTGAAGTAAATAAATACGGAGGAAGGAGCAAAGCTAAGCAGGAGCTGCCAGATGTGTTCAAGATTTTATTAGCTGAATCAAGTGGGTAGGAACTAAAGACCTTCCACTGATGCCAAGGGAATGGAGAACTGAATTGAGAGAAGGTGCTGATGGATGCACTGAGCCCCAGGTTGAACAAAGGTCAGTGAAAGCAACTGTGGGAGAGGCCACACTTCGAAACGAAGAAGGCAATGGCACAGACATCTGTGTGACACCACGTGCAAGTGTGCTCGTGTCATCCTTTCTGTAACTCTGGAGGAGGCAACTGGGTAGCATTCATTTATGATCATAGAATTAAGCTGAAAAGCCCTTCAAGCTCACCCAGTCCAACCGTTCCCAGCTCTGCCAAGGCCACCACTGTCCCATGGCACTGAGGCCTCCCCTCCACGCTGTGTGAGCACTCGATGGGACGGTGCCTGCAGCCCTGCCCTGGGCAGCCTGTTCCAATGCCTGAGCACCCTCTGGGGCAGGAATTGTTCCTCAGCTCCATCTAAACCTGCCCTGGGGCAGCTTGAGGCCGGTTCCTCTTGTCCCATCCCTTGTTCCTTGGGAGCAGAGCCCAGCCCCTCCTGGCTCCATCCTCGTGTCAGGCACTTGTAGGGAGCCATCAGGTCCCCCCTGAGCCTTCTCTTCTCCACACTGAACCCCCCAGCTCCCTCAGCCCTTCCCCATCACCCTTGTGCACCAGGCCCTGCTCCAGCTCCGGTGCCCTTCTCTGGCCCCGCTCCAGCACCTCAGTGTCTCTCTTGCAGTGAGGGGCCCAGAGCTGAACACAGGATTCAAGGTGCAGCCTCCCCAGTGCCCAGCACAGGGGCACAATCACAACCCTGCACAGCTGCACTCTGTACTGCTGTAAACCTCATGCCCTGAAGTATCCCCATTACCCTTCCCAGCGGCAGAGGACAGGAGCTCAGTAAGGGTTTATGGCTTTGTATTTCCATGTTACGGTTTCTGGGTTAATTCACAAAAGCAATTCTGTGCCGTCCTGTGATCTCCAACAAAACAACAGGAAAAATCTGCCACATTTACCGGAGCCGATACCAAGGGCAAAACACAGGATGTTCAATACACACTGCTCTTCCTTTTATGGCTGTGGTGGGAAGGTTGAGAAAGCTCCGAAATCCACCGTGACATCAGTGTGGGCCCTGAGAGCACTTTGTGCCACGAGAAACCTGGCCAGGCTTTTCCATACATTGAGGAAAGCGAAAGCAAAGCAGAACTTCATCATTCCGACACAGCTCATTCCCTTCACCCTGCGCCTGCGTCCTCAGCAATGCAACTCCCTGGGAGTGCAATGGCCACAGGTCTGCTCCTCCGACTGACAAACCCTGAAATATCCTAGCTGGAGCAAACAGCTGGCACGTGTTACCTCCAGCACAAAAGCTGGATGGGATTCGCCTCCCTCCAGGGTAATTTGATTAATGTATGCCTGTTTGCTTCAAACCCCGAGTTCTGCACTTTTCGTAACAGGATATAAATCACTCCACTAATGACAAACAGGAGACATATACGAGGTGCTCAGACTGATGTCAACGGGGGGTGGTAAATCCGTGAATCGACGTGTGACATGGGAGAGCTAAAATACAATTCCAAGCTTTGCCGGCTAACCCACGGAGAGGGTATCAACACGTTTCATTCCCAAGCATGTTCTTTCATCCAGAGGGATGGACCTCAGCACAGTCCCAATCAAAACATTGCCGTTTCCTTCTCCAAAACTGTCAGGAAAACCACCCCGTGTCCTTTCAGACACAGGAGCCATTGGCACAGAGCTGGAAGTGTTCCGATAGGAAAAATCTTTCCTTCCTCTCATCATTTCCAAATCAAAAGCCATCCAGGGAAAAAAAAAAAAAGCTGGAGAAAAATAAATAATCCCCTAAAAATCTTTGTTCTGCTGCACTGAAACGGAAACTTCCTTAGAAAGTCAATGGCTGTCATTGTGTGCTGCTGCACTGAGGTGAGCTCCAATACGCAACAAGGGCCGTAAACAGGGAAAGGAAGGCAACCAAATGGATGGAGGGAAGTGCTCTACAGAGTGACTCCAGCCTCCTACAGAAACCAGAGAGGCTTTGGGAACTGGGGAACGCAGCAGAGCAGGGACTCCAAATGCAACAAGTAAATAAGGCCAGAGATGCAGGACAGTCCTGGTTTCCACACAGTAAGTTACTGCAGGATAGAGCCACGCTGGTGCTCCTCACCACACCTCTGTTCTCACGTGAGCATGGGGAGCACACGAGCTGAGGGCACACAACCCATCACAAAAGCAAGGAGGAAGGTGCCTGGGTGCTGGCCTCCCCCGAGGAGAGCCTGTCCCCTCTCCCAGCTAGGATCCCAAATGTTCTCTTGCGAGACCTCACCTGGAGCACTGTGTGCAGTTCTGGGGTCCTCAACATAAAGAGGACACGGAACTGTTGGAACAAGTCCAGAGGAGGCCACGAGGATGATCAGGGGCTGAAGCACCTCCTGTATGAAGACAGGCTGAGGAAGTTGGGGCTGTTCAGCCTGGAGAAGAGAAGCTGCATGGAGACCTCATAGCAGCCTTCCAGTGTCTGAAGGGGGCCTATAGGGATGCTGGGGAGGGACTCTTCATTAGGGACTGTAGTGACAGGACAAGGGGCAACGGGTTCAAACTTAAACAGGGGATGTTTAGATTGGATATAAGGAGGAAATCCTTTCCTGTGAGGGTGGTGAGGCACTGGAATGGGTTGCCCAGGGAGGTTGTGAATGCTCCAGCCCTGGCAGTGTTCAAAGCCAGGTTGGACAGAGCCTTGGGTGACCTGGTTTAGTGTGAGGTGTCCCTGCTCATGGCAGGGGGGTTGGAACTGGATGACCTTAAGGTCCTTTCCAACCCTAACTATTCTGTGATTCTATGTTCTGAACTGCCTGTTTCAGGATGCTTTCAGAGTCTGGCTCTGACACGTGACAGCCACTGGCCCTCCTGAGGCCCTCAGTGCAGGGGTGTGATCCTGCAGCCGATGCAACGGCTTGGTCTGGCCAGGAAGGGATTGAGAGACCGGATCCTGTGGGAGCCGGTACCATCCATGAGCACAAATAATCTGAAATGGAATTTAACCAAGAACCCCAGGCTCTTTCACAATGCCAGTATTGGCTTCTTTCACGTAGGAAATCACACAATTCCTTATAATCTCAAAGATGTCTCTTAGTCTTAGAATCACAGAATAGTTTAGGGTGGAAAGGACCTTAAGATCATCAAGTTCCAACCCCCCTGCCATGGGCAGGGACACCTCACACTAAACCAGGTCACCCAAGGCTCTGTCCAACCTGGCACTGCCAGGGATGGAGCATTCACAGCTTCCCTGGGCAACCCATTCCAGTGCCTCACCACCCTCACAGGAAAGAGCTTCTTCCTTAGATCCAATCTAAACTTCCCCTGTTTCAGTTTGAACCCGTTACCCCTTGTCCTGTCACTACAGTCCCTAATGAAGAGTCCCTCCCCAGCATCCCTATAAGCCCCCTTCAGATACAGGAAGGCTGCTATGAGGTCTCATCTACAAACTGTCACAATTTACCTCATGTAATGATATCACTCACACCTTTTTGTTTCATTTGAAGATTTCACCTAAAGTCACTTCAGATTCATGGTTAAGAACTCAGTTTACTTGAGGAACGCAAAACCAGCCTGTGCTTCCCTACTTAACACAAATCCCACAAACCCTGAACTGCAATCTTCTTCCATAGTCACCAAATAAAAGCCTGTGTATGGAAAACTCATCCAGCGTGGCTCATTTCCACATCTGGCCATTCTCTTTTTCCACATCGCAGGTGAGACACGAATATAATTCATTTTAGATCTATCCACCTGTAATTACCAGGACTGAAACATTAAAACCCATGAGTCAGGATCACAAGGCTCAAAATGCTAAAAGTTGGATTCTTCTCCGTGGCTTTGTCTCTTGGAGCTTTGCAGGGAACACAAAACTTGCTCTACAGTTACATGAGTCAGGCCCTTCAGTCCAAAAGGAAGCTCAGATTTTAGTGCATGCCCATCTTTAGAAGCTTGGGTTCGCTAAAAGGGAACAAGCATCCTACAGCTCTCATTGCAGAGAACTCTCCGCAAGGTGTTAACATGCTGAAAGCCATTGTTTCCACAGAAAACGTTGAGAAAGTTAACCTAAAAATTCCTGGAAGGAATCTTGTAACTCCCACAGACACGTCTCGGGAAGTTTTCCATGGCTTTTGTTTCCACGGAATCAGAGGTCTTGCTGGAACACATCTCTGCCTAAGGTGACGAGCTGCGTTCCTGCCGGCTCTGCCTCGGCACTGGTCACAGGCAGGCAGGGAAAGAGGACTTGGGGATCCTATTGTCCAGTTCTGTTTCTGCATCAGAGGTTTCCACATCCCCTTAACAAAGCTTGAGGAGCCTAATCGGGACTACACGTGTCCCCAGACGGTAAATCCTACCCAGCATGAAAGGAAATGCTGGAGAGTTATCCAGGCTTCACACACTGTAAAAGTTAAGCTTTATGAGTCCCTCCAAGCACGTAATTATTGGAAAGGCTGAGATTAAGCCTACAAATGGGCACTCCTCCAAGTCTTATCTCCTTCCCTGTGGGAGTAACCTTTAAATCAGCGCGAATAGGGCCAGCTCTGTTCTGCAGAGGGGTCCCACAAGCCCTCAGCACCGCACGGCTAAACCCAGGGGTGGAAATAAACTTGCCCGAAGTAAGCAGCAGGCTGCCTCTGCTTCCCACCCTCAGCACTTCACCCTACCTTGCTCCTTGCTTGTAGCCAGACCTATCTGTGTTTGCTGTGGTCTCTGAGCTGACGGGGGGGTGAGGACAAGGAGACTGAGGGACACGGGGAGCAGACAGGGAGAAGCTGTGATAAGCCACGCTCCCTGACTTCTGCTCTCCTTTGATTGCTACATGTAGGTGTCAAAAGAGATGGAAAAATGCCCTTGCAGGGCAGCCTGCTGAAAGCGGGGGAAGTTTCACCTGAGCGAGGTTCTTCAGATCACATTTTTTTACATAGATCACATGGAAACAAACTGAAATAAACAGGGTAAAAAAAAATACAGCTGTGTCTGAGCCTGTTCAAGGCTCGTAGGCTGGGGCTTGTCCAGGCCTGTGCAGCACAGGGACTTGGGAGAACAGCAGTCACTGTGGCCGTGGCTATCAGACCAAAATCGTGTTCATCTCCTATGCTAACACACAAGGATAAACCCCAACCCCAACCCACCACAGTAACAACATTTTGGCCTTGATGGTTCTCTCCTAGTACTTTTGCACAAGCAAGCCAGAAGAAGCTCTATGAGCCCAGAAATCCACCAGGAAGAGGGGGCAGAAAAGTAGGTGTTGGTAAATGATGTGCAATTTGACCTTGCAGGTGGTTATCAAAGCCACACACGTACCTTGCAGATTAACTCTGGACACAGGAGGCTGACTTGTTGCTGGAGATCTCCTAAAAGAGATAAAGGACACTCCATCAATAGGCAATGTTTTCCCATTTCAAACTGCCACCTCCCACAGTCCAAAATCCTTTTCCAGATTCACAAAGAAACCCCAAACACTTCAAGATCTGGCAGTTAAAGAGCACTATTGACAGACCTGTTAGAATATGCCTAGCCAGGGACGTCCCTTGGGAAGAAGGAATTCCAGGGAAGATGTGCCATCATCCCGTGCTGCCTTCACAATTCCTGCTCAAAATGTGCCTGGGAGGAGGCAAGGCCCAGCCTCTGTAGCTGAAGGGGTCAGTGGCAGCCCCAGAATCAAGGCCTTCTCCCAAACAGCTTCTCCCCGCAAGGTCTGAACCCTGAAGTAACATCAGAATCTACACAAGCATGCAGGCTGCCATGCAAAGGGCAATGCTATAGCTGAGAAATGGCTTTAAACCCTGCAGTTAACAGTTTGAGCTGCACCTGGAAGCAAGTAAGGGGATGCTGGAGCCACTAAGAAAGCTCTGAAGCAGCTGAAGGACATCTTCTTGATGAGGAGCAATGATTTCATCGGGAAAGTCTGGATTTCAAATGCTAATTGAAGAATTAGTTGTGGGCAACGGGGTCTGACTGGAAAATGGCTGCAGCATCTCTCCACATGTCAGAGGATTTCACTGAGAGGTTTGCCAAATAAAACTCATGATTTCAAAGTCAAAACCACAATTTACTTGTGGAAAAAAGGAGACTTCTTCACAACAAGAACTTGAACGGAGTTGACACCAAGATGAAGATCCTTTGTTTTGCACTGAACACGGTATTTCAGGCTGGCCAAAACCGAAACTTTGGGCTTTTCCTTCCTTCCGAAGTCCCTGATAATGTTTTAACCAAAGGCAGATCCCCCCCAACTCCCTCCCAGCCAACCTGCTCACCCCCATTTTTTGAGCCAGGCACCGAGCTGAAACATCCATTATTTGCCAGCTCGCCTTTGAAGCTCAAATCAAAGCAAGCGAGCGGCTCAATCCTGCTGCAGTTGTAGCTCCAGGGGGGTTCCTCAGCCCTGCTCCAGGAAGGCCTCACCAACCAGGTACAGCCCGTGCCAGTGTCCAAAGCCTGCTCCGGAGCAGCAGCACCCATGTGCCAGCTGGCATTTGGAAAGCTTGTTTTTAACGGAGGGAGCTGCAGGACCCAGATTCTTCGAAGGGTTCAGCACAGGGCGCACAGGTTGGATGCTGACTGCTCTAAAATCTGCCCTGACCTGCCTCTGCTGAGCCTTTGAAAAGCCAGATCTTGAGATCTCTCAAAAACAGAAACTCCCCAATGGGGACACCACGGCTGCAGCGCTTCCAGTATCTGGGGAGACGTGCTCCAGGTATCTCCAAACCCCGCGCGAGCTGCACAGGCATGCCCACGGGGAGGCGGGGAGGGATGAACACGAATCCAGCAGGGTATTCCCCACTGCAGAGCCTGGAAACCTGGAAAAGGGAACGGCACCGCTCCTGGCATCCTCCTACTACGTCCCAGCTGTGCCCATCCTGGTTTCTGCGGCAGCCAGGGTGCAGGTAACAGAGACCCAGGGATGGAATCATGGAATCAATGAAGGTTGGAAGGGACCTTAAGATCATCCAGTTCCAACCCCTGCCATGGGCAGGGACACCTTCCACTAGAGCAGCTTGCTCCAAGCCCCTGTGTCCAACCTGGCCCTGAACACTGCCAGGGATGGGGCAGCCACAGCTCCTCTGGGCACCCTGTGCCAGCGCCTCAGCACCCTCACAGGGAAGAGCTTCCTCCTTATCTCCAACCTGAACTTCCCCTCCTTCAGTTTGAACCCGTTACCCCTTGTCCTGTCACTACAGTCCCTAATGAAGAGTCCCCCCCCAGCAACCCTATAGGCCCCCTTCAGACACTGGAAGCTGCTCTGAGGTCTCCACGCAGCTTCTCTTCTCCAGGCTGAACAGCCCCAACTTCCTCAGCCTGTCTTCATACAGGAGGTGCTCCAGCCCCTGATCATCCTCGTGGCCTCCTCTGGACTTGCTCCAACAGCTCCATGTCCTTTCTATGTTGATCTGGGTTTCCACAGCACTGTCCCACCTTAAACACCACCACGCTCAAGTGGACATGGCTCGCACTCCCCATTCTTTCTCTCTTGCCAGTGGGCATTCAGAGGAGTAGGTGCTGGATGCTTTCTGACCATGTCTTGTGCCGCATCTGCCAAACTCAGGCACTCCAAACCCATTAATCATACTCTCCTCTATTCCAATCAGGAAACTGCTTGAAAACCCCTGATGCTGAAGTCCAAAAAATACGACTTCTAATTAGTTTTTTTTTCCCCTCCAGCCCTCAACATTCATATTTTCCATCATTTCTGCAAATACGTGGGACAGCATCCTCTTTCTTTCTTGGGACAGGAGGAAAAAGAGAGGAGAGGCCCGGCTGCAGCAAAGCTGAGGTTCTCATGATCCCAGGAGCAGAAGCTGAAGTGAAATACCACGTATCATGAGACATATGATAAAATCATGAGCTGTAACCCAGCAGAGCTGTTTGGAAACAGTGCGGGAAGCTCCGCAGCGCCTGGAAGCACATTCTGCCACGGACTTGGATGTTTGGTCTATAATGGTTTAAACATTTCACGACTCTGACTTTGGCTGGGCAAGTGACTTTATAGCTCAGTCAAACCTGGGAATGCTTTCAAAAGGACACTGCAAGATGCCTGTGCATCCTACAGGTTACGCCTTCGCTTCCTTCCGGCCCTGTCCGATTTCATATTCCTCATTAGGAGCTGCTGAAATGCTGGAGTTCCTCAGCAAAGCTGGAAGAAGTGATCTATCTCAGCCATCTCTTTTTCTATTAACTTCCATCTTGGAATGCAGAGGCTCCTTCCCATCAGAGTTTGCAAGGAGAAATCAACAGGAGGAAAAACGCCTGGATAAAGTGCTGGCCTTCATGTAACACATAAGAGTGCACTGGAAGGCGGAAACCTGAGTCCATGGTGGGCACCCAGGCAATGCCATCTCCATGTGCAGTACTGAAGCAATACCATGGTGTCCCAGTGGAGTCCACTTCTGCACCTCATCTTCCGCTTCAAGAAAGAGATGGATGCTCTGGATGAGCAGCCCCAGGGTGGGATGGATGGATGGATGGATGGATGGATGGATGGGTGTGTAACCAACGTCAGCAGGAACAAGTGATGCTGGTTTCACACAGAACAGCTCTCTTGGGGCAAAACAGGCTAGAAAATGACGGTGACTGGCTCATTATAAATAGCTACGGGGAAATGATGGTTCTGGACACAGGCGTAAAAAGGAGTTTGTTTGGTTTCTCCTGTTGAGCAAGTATAAAAACACACCTTCCTCTTACGTTCATCACCTGCTACACTCAGCGCAATTACGGCCTGAAATGAAGAGAGGTGGGCTCCCTGCCTGCAGGCAGCAAAGCCTGCCTCTCTGTGCATCCCCCTCAGACCCAAGCCCTGGGTGAAATCCTCCCCTTCCCCACATCCTCCTGCTTGGCATCTCCCTCCTTTGCCTGTGACCACCTCTCTTGCTGCCAACGCAGGGCCAGCACCACATCTCGACCTCCGCTCGCAATTATGCGCCTAACACACACACACCTGGGCCACCCAAAGTGCCGCACATCCCACCGTGCCCTGGAACACATCCCATCGCCTTCCCAAGTGGAAACGCATCGCTCCATCCTCGAGGACCACTGCGGCGAGACCCGAGGGGAGGCGCGGCGGAGGCTGCGCTTTGGCGCCGCCTGGCGTCCAGCATCGGGAAGCGCAGGCCGCGGTTCCCCGGCTCCCCCTCGCCGCCGCTGCTCGGCCCCTGCTAAGCGATAACCATAAAGGACCTAAGAAATACTTGCTTACTTGTTGGAGGTGCCGTGTAGGTTGGTAAGGAGCGTGAAGTTGTTCCTCACGCTTCGTAGGCTGGCCAGCACCTATGGGGGGAGGCGAAAGCAGAGGTGTTACCTTCCCCACCTGAGGTTTTCGCGTGGTTTTGCATTGGTTTAAGAGGTCTCCGACTCACCTGGGCGAAAGGCGTGACGATCAGGTCGTCCCCATGCCTAAGGAGAAAGGGAAATGTGTGAATTTACCCCAGACAGGTCACTTTGAGTATAGAGAGTGAGTTTTCACCCAAACCCCTATACTTTAACTCATACAGCACGTATTTAACACCACATAAAAACCTTGCTCCTAATGGAAAGGTCTTTGCAGTGTACATCCAAAACAACCCGGCTGGAGAGCGTGTTCGGATTGGTAACTCCAGGCAATAAAAGGCAGGAAATAGAGAAGTTAAGGCACACGCTTGCACCGTGGTGGAAAAAACCCTGTAAGAGTCCAGGGAAAGGTCAGCTTTGAATTTCCTGGCATTTGCTGATCTCTGTCACAGACTTTAATGTTATTCAGGCGCTGGGTTCTGTCTGGCTGTTTTCATCATGGAAGATTTTCCAGTGCCTAAAGGGGCTCCAGGAAACCAGGAGAGGGGCTTGGGACAAGGGCCTGTAGGGACAGGCCAAGGGGAATGGCTTTAACCTGCCAGAGGGGAGACTGAGATGAGCTCTTAGGCAGAAGCTCTTCCCTGGGAGGGTGCTGAGGCGCTGGCACAGGGTGCCCGGAGAAGCTGTGGCTGCCCCATCCCTAAAGGAACTAGACCAGGTTGCTTGAACGCTGCCAGGGATGGGGCAGCCACAGCTTCTCCGGGCACCCTGTGCCAGCGCCTCAGCACCCTCACAGCAAAGAACTTCTTCCTTATCTCCAACCTGAGCTTCCCCTGTTTCAGTTTGAACCCATCACCCCTTGTCCTATCACTACAGCCCCTGATGAAGAGCCCCTCTCCAGCATCCTTGTCCCCCCCTTCACACACTGGAAGGCTGCTTTCAACTGGAGAATTCATACTGGGAGGCCGCAGCTCCCCAAGTGCTACAGGAGCCTTTACCCTGCAGTAAATGGATCTGCTGAACTGCAGGCAGCTGTGAAGCTGGGAGCAACCAGGGTGGTGGGCACATCTGGACGGGGCTCCCCCCACCCCAGCACAGCTGGCTGGGAGCACTGGGCAACTGTTACAATCCCCTGTTTACACAAAACATGGCATTTGCATAATTTGGAGTGATTACTTGGTCTCTGGTAAGCATCTACTAATTGTTAACTAACAGGAGGGACATTCTAGTATCTGGATTTCTACTTCATGACAAAGCTTGTAGGGCTTTCATACCAGAAACCTCTTTTTATACCTTAATGGCCACTTTAAGGCTTTAAACTGGGCCTTTTAGAATAAAGGGCTGCAAATCTAGGACACCCCTTTAAGCTCCATGCTCTGTTGTATTGATCCTCTCAAGCTCAGCCATCTGTCTGGGCTCTCTGCTGTATTTTCCGCTCAGCTCTAGTTAACAGCCCATGACAGAAAACAGGATGGAGAAGAGCAATACTGTAAATGTAAGTACAGTCATATTCCTCTTGTCCAGCCTAATGGAGAAAAGAGCAGAGATGATGTTAACCAGGCTCTGACAGCATGCACTGAGAGTATGATGGCAAAAAGGGAGTGCGAGCAAGCCAAGGACTGGAGTGACAGGGTTCCTCTGACTCCAGGTCCAATGGAGGCAAAAGGACCTCACAGCAGTGTCTGCCCTGCAAGCACTTCATACCTCACCCCCCCCCCCCCCCCCAAATCCCCAAGTGAAGAACTGGTACCAAGAAAGGTAAAATGCAAGATTTCTCTTATTATTTCAGGATATGGACTGGAAAACTGCTGCTAAATTATGGAGAAAAGGGGAATACTTTCAGGGCGGGTGGGGAGGGGGAAATCATGCCTTGGCAGACCATAAAAGCAGCCGTCTTGGGCACTCAGGCTGTGAAACGCGAGTACCACCCACAAGCTCCTCTTACCAGAGCCCTGAGGAATACAGGAGGCCATCTAAACCTCTCAGTTCCCATAAAATATGAGGTGAGCTGGCTGGATGCTTACTGCTCGCTTGGGAGAGAGGAGTTCCTGGACATGGTCTTTGGTGATAAGTCATAGTCGCTGTCGGATCTGTAGAGGAACGACTCCCGGCGCTGGCTGTGGCCCGGGAACGTGGTGTGCAATACGAGCCCCGAGGAGGAGCTGGCCTGCGGGTCCAGGGGGCTGCGCCCTGGGGACGGGCCATTCTCCACGTCGAAGCTGCGAACAGAACACACGCCGCGCGTCAAGAGAGGGTCTCAGTGTGTGCGGGTCACGTTCGCGCTGCCCACAGCGCATCTGGCCCGGTGCAGGAGCCATGGGGCTGTGTTTACTGGAGCTCTCCCTGGTGTATTCCTACTGCACGCAAGCAGGACTCTGCAGTGAGGTACATCTACCCCCTAGGCTTCTATTGGCATGCACAGAATCCCAGCCTGGTTTGGGTTGGAAGGGACCTTAACGCTCATCCAGTTCCAACCCCTGCCACGGGCTGCGAGTGGAGAACTGTTTCAAAAGCGTTAAAAAGGCCCTAAACCTTCTGTCACCTTTTCCATTATACACCCATTTCCTTACGGTGTCATAACTTGGCTGCTGCAACTGGTGGCTGAAGTCACCCTGGACACTTCAGCAAGTGACACCCCTCATAAACCCTGAAAATAAGCAGGTTGGCCTCCTTTGCTTGGCCATTTGGATCCCATATAAATACCACGCTCCAGCTAAGCCAAGTGGAGCACAGCTGCGCTCAGGATGAACTTCCTTGCCTTTGGAAGTCTGAGGGTTGAGTCTCACCTGCAGTGGGAGCTGAGTTCTCCCTCCCCCCAGGGCACGTGCCTCTCCCCATTCCCAATGTTCTCCCAATTCTTTTGGCCTGTTGGGTGTGATACCAAGCTACAACCCTGGTCATGCATTTCTCCATCCTTCCTCACTGCTGCTTCCCCCACTCTTAAGTCCAAAGATCTCCCTCTGCTCTGCAGAGCATGCAGTGTGCTTCTAACTGCATGGGGAGGCAGGTGAAGCGTAGAGATGAAACGAGGCAAACTTGTGCCACATCTGAAAGTAATGCACATAACCATGAAAGAAATGAGGGAGCCTGTGTCCACTTGTAAAGTGTATCTCAGCTTAGTCCCCTTCCCTGCTGCGAGTCCATACATGCACACAGAGATTCAATATAGGGCGACCAAGGGATGAATGAGAAGGGGAAAACAAACACCAAACACTGCAGAAGGAAATCACAGGTAGAAGAGGTCTTGGAGATAACTGCTAACATGAAGGTGCCGTTGCTGAACTGGGCCTGCATTATTAACGTGTGAGGCTGCAGCAAACAGAAGACCAAACAGGCTCAAAACCAAGATAGCCTCCCCTGTTTGGGCAGTGACCTGACACTTTGAAGCACTGAGACCTCGTACCCCCTGACCAGGGAATCTGATTAAAATCCAAATTTCATGGCATGAACAACAACCACCTCAGCCTTAGGTTTTGCAGAAGCGTTTCAGCTCCTGTATAATAAGACCACAGAAGCCCCAAGCTGTGGTGTGACACCAAACTGTGTGCAGTGACGCAGCTGAGGGATGCAGGAGCTGCCCTGGAAGTAGCCCTGATAATGGAACACAGGCTGCACGCCCTGATGTGGCAGTGTGTGGTGCAAGCTGCTTCCTGGGATACACCAAACCCCTTCGTATGAACAACCCCCAGTGAATTACTGAACAATTTACCAACAGTAAGAACACATTGCATGTGGGGATTTAATGCTTTGCTGAAGCAGTTACATTCACAGCATAGATACAGGTATTTATTTGCAGTTATGCATGTGCTTGGGAGCGAGGGGGTGCTCAGGCAGTCACTTTTGATGTCTCATGAAACTACTTACTGGGATAGGCCACGGGCAGGGACCCCTTCCACTAGAGCAGCTTGCTCCAAGCCCCTGTGTCCAACCTGGCCTTGAACACTGCAGGGATGGGGCAGCCACAGCTTCCTCCCTCTACCATGCCTCACTGTAGCATTTACTTACCCAACTGCTTAAGTACATCTTGAAACTGGTAACGGCTCAATTAATATTCTTTTCTTTCGCTCCTTATTATCTGCTCTTTCACCACTGACAGCTCGAGTACACTTCCTTTGTACGCACACAGTAATCAACAGAAGCAGCTCAGCTCTGTAACTATGGCATCTACAAACAAGAGGCAGCTGATAATTAATCCTACCTATTCAGGAAATTAACTGTGATTACTCAAAACACTTTGGTGCAAAACCTTCAGTCGAGAACATTGAGTTTACTGACACAAATGGAAATACAGCACTGGGCTAAACCTGAGCTGAAGCTGGGCAGAGCTGCTTCTGGCTCTTTGATGCTGTACCTGCTGCGTGCTGGTAGGTGTTAGCAGTTGGCTTGGGAGAAGAAGTTAACCCATGAGGTTCAGAGAGCGTGTGAGAGGTGAAGGGAGGGAGATGGGGCAAGGCTGAGGAGAGGACCTTTTTGCAAAGACATCTGCTCAGCAGCAACAGAGTAAGTTTAATAGGAGGGGAACGATCCACCAAGGATGGGGTTTACATTTGGTGTTTGTGGGGTTTGTTTACTGTAGCACGGCTTCTATGCCAAAGGTGGGTGGAATATACTCAAATCCCCTCCCCTTATCCTCCTTTTTAACATAAAGGAAACCCCCTCTCTGCCAGCCTAGGCCTATTCTGAGTCACTCCTGCAGAAATTCCCACCTAAATCCCAGGGATTTTTGACATCCTGGAAGGAGTTTTGCAGCAGAGCTGTAAGAAGAAGCCTCATGCTCTATGACCTGGGTTAAAGGTGGAGGTTAAACCTTGGCCAAGGCAGAGCTCCCCAGGAAACAGTCTGCCAGAACCATACAAGTTTGCCAGATTCCTGCAGCACTTGTAGCTCATGGTGGGATGAGCCGGAGACATTCAGGTGGCATGAGCAGGAAGCCTGGCATGGTCGCCATGAGGATGCTGCAGCACAAACCACACAGTTAATCCAGCTGGAATCCACCTAATCCAACCTGCTCTAGTGGAAGGTGTCTCTGCCCGTTCCAGGGGTTGGAACTGGAAGAGCTTTAAGCTCCCTTCCAACACAAACCAGGCTGGGATTCTGTGATGCTAAAAGCTGGGTGGCTGCAGAGCAATGCTCAGCAGGAGTTCACCGCAAGCGATGGGGCAGCTCCATCTCCTTTGTCCCAAAGAAACTGGGATGTTAACGCAGTGAAGAGCAAAGGAGGAGACGGCAGGTGGCAGGAGTTAGCTGCGGCTCGCTCCGACAGCGGCTGAAGGAGGCCCTTGCTTTGGACCTGGGGAAGGATGCGACTGTGACACGGTAACGAAGGGAGGGAGCACACGACGGCGAGCCAGGAGAAACCACTGTAAAACACACCAGGTTCCATGACTCACTGTGCAAAACAAAGGCAATCAATGGCAGCACCCCCCAGCTGCCCACATTCTGCACTTCTGCAGCAATGACTACAATGTCTCTGCATTGAAAACTGCTGAAGTCCTCCAGCACAGGGGAAAGTCCAACCAAGCCTCTGCAGGCAGAGGGATCGTGCTATGGGACCCCTGTCATGATCCAGCCATCTCTGCTCCCACCCAGGGACCAGACCAGCTCCCTGCAGTGTGCATGAGGACCTGTTCCCATCACACCTGCCCTAAATCATTCCTCAACCAGCCCTGCTCCTTCCCAGAACACCACCCTCACATGAAACCATGACAGGCGTCAAGGTGTCCCGACACAAGTCCCACTGTGAGGGTGCTGAGACGCTGGCACAGTTGCCCAGAGAAGCTGTTTGTGATTCCATGACTCAATGTTTAAGATGCTGCCTCCAACTTACCCAACAATTCAGGCTTCAAAGCTCTTGGATCTCCCTCTGGAAGGGGGTCTTGACACAAAATTTTTAGTGGAGTGGCAATAACGAAGAGACAGCTTGGGGAACACACAGTCCGGCATCAGCATCATCTGCCAGCAGCCTTGGAGTATGGTTAAGATAAAAACCTAGAGTGCTTTGTGTTGGAAGGGAGCTTAAAGCTCATCCAGTCCCAACCCCTAGAACACCTTCCCCTAGAGCAGCTTGCTCCAAGCCCCTGTGTCCAGCCTGGCCTTGAACACTGCCAGGGATGGGGCAGCCACAGCTTCTCTGGGCACCCTGCGCCAGCGCCTCAGCACCCTCACAGGGAAGAACTTTTTCCTTGTATCCAACCTAAATCTCCCCTGTTTAAGTTTGAATTTGGCCTCAAACCTGACAAATAGGATTGCACCACGATTTCCAAGTAATTCAGAGTCATTTGACCAAGTCAAAGAGTTACCCCGAGAGAGCTGCAGGGCCCCACAGCTTGTTCTAGGCCAGTGATGTCAAACCCAACACAAAGCACATTTCAGTCTCTCAAAGCAGGCAGGCTGGGATGTGCTGTTTATGTTACAGGTTTACACTTTTCCTAGGGCTGACAGCACTGACTCCATGAGAGAGCTTTCCATCTGCTTTGCCTTCCCTGACCTCCTCACTAAGGCACCCCCTTGCTATGGTACCAAATCTGGTTCCAAAAGGCAGTACTGCAGGAAGTTTGAGCAGACCCTGCTATTATAAAGATCCTCTCACAAGCGTTAGAAGCCTGCTTCTCACCAAGATGTTCAGCTGGATTTTTAACACCATTAGCAGTGAAAAACACTTCCTTGCACCTTCAGATCCACACAGACACAACTGCTTCTCGCTACTATCTCATTTGGGGCATCTGTTTCCCATTATCACAACAGCTTGCTGGTTTTCCTAAATAGTCTTTCACAGGGAAAGGCCTGTGCTTGGAACATCAGGAGGATGTATGGATGAAATGCAGCTGGGTTAGACACACAGTGGGCATGCTGGAGCTGAGCACGGCTCCACGAGCCTGACCACCCTCAGCACCACAGGTATTAGTGCCCTTTTATCTCCCTCTTGACCTTCTCCCACCAAAGGGGCAATCTTATCCTAAAAAACATGTAGATGAGGCCCTCAGTGCCATGGGTTAGTGGTGGTCTTTGCAGTCCTGGGGTAATGGTTGGCCTTGATCTTAAAGCTCTTTTCCAACCTGGTTGATTCTATGATTCTATTGCTCTCAGGGCCCTCTCAAAGAGTTCAGATCCCACTGCCAGGTTCATCCCTCACGTGGCTCCTAACTCGCTTTTACCTCCAGTGCCTCCTGAAATACAGCTACCGAACTCCTTGCAACTGAACCATGTATCACAGCTCCAAACTCATGCAACCCCAAACTCCTCCCTCCCCAGCACCATGTACCACAGCTGCCCAGCACTGAAATGCAGCAGCACTTCCTGAAGTGTAATGTAGACTCTCACCTGCTGCTAAACATGTTTTAAGCCTTTTAGTGCCTTTTAAGCATTTTAGTGCATGTATCACAAACCAATGTACACGTTTATTTGACTCTGTTCACTCTTCAGCACCCAGAGCCCAATGCACTCAAGAGCTCGCGGTGCTCCCTTTGCAACCCAGGTCCATCTTCAAGATAAAGATGAATATACACAGCCAGAGCCCTACACTCTTCACTGTAACTCAGCAGCAGTCCCCTCGTTGGGCTAATGCAAACACGGGTTCAGCTCCCAGCTCAGCACGAGCACTGATGGGTTTCAAAGGACATCACAAAGTGCTCATTTAGTTTTTAAAAGCCCCATTCTCTACGAAGGAGCCATTGTGCTTCCTGCTTGCTCAGAGTCTGCAGCAATTACTGTCTGAAGCTGCCTTGCACATCAGGTCCTCAAGCCATTACTGCTCCCCATGGCCATTCACTCCCTGGCACTGGTGAAAGCCACCCAGCTGTGGAGCTGCCGCATGTCCCAGAGGATGTCTTGCAGCTCCATGCAGCCTCACATCGCACTGGAGCACCACCGGGAGGGAGAGGGTTGGAAAAGGGCAGGAGGGAGGTAAAAATGAGTTTGCATTTTCTTTCAGCTGAGAAGGGTCCAGAAAATCTCACCCTTTTCATGTTTACTCCAGCTCGGTAGCTTGGCGTTTACCCTGTAACCAGCTAACACCATGTGGCTGCTTAAGTCCCCCAAAGAAGGAATCCTCACTTATACAAACCACTGCTATTTGTACATCCTGGGCTATTTTATCATCCTGCTATGGTTCACTGCCGTTAACCCCTGGGAAAATGCAAGGAATAGGAACCACAGCAGATACCTTCCCTATTTGCCCTTCCAGAGCTGGTAAAAGCAGATGGGGATGAGCGTGGTCACTCTGGGCGCAGGCAGCAGTGCCACTTCCTAAGGGCTATTTCCTCCTGAAAATATCCCAGCTATCAACTGGCAGAGGAGCTGTTTCCTTCCTGACTGCTGCTGCCCAAGCCAAGGTATTCGTGAGGAATTATGCTCCCTGTGCAGCACTTACACGGCCCTTTGAACTATGTGGGTGCTTCTGCCCAGCACCCTCCACTCCCTTCTTCAGGAAGAGCTTCTGCCTAAGAGCTCATCTCAGTCTCCCCTCTGGCAGGTTAAAGCCATTCCCCTTGGCCTGCCCCTACAGGCCCTTGTCCCAAGCCCCTCTCCAGCTTTCCTGCAGCCCCTTCAGGCACTGGAGCTGCTCTCAGGTCTCCCCTTCAGGAGCCTTCTCTTCTCCAGGCTGCCCCAGCCCAGCTCTCTCAGCCTGGCTCCAGAGCAGAGCTGCTCCAGCCCTCGCAGCATCTCCATGGCCTCCTCTGGCCTCGCTCCAACAGCTCCACGTCCCTCTTGTGCTGCTGCCCCCGAGCTGGTCACAGCTCTGCTCTGGCACATGGGCTGTGCTTTTGCTGCACTGAAGGACCTGGATGGGTCACTCTGAAGGGAGAATTGTCACCTTTTCCATGCTGGAAAGATGCTGGCTGTGCAGTTGCATGCTGCTGGCCACGAGCTCAGGAGGCACCAGGACAGCACAGTGCTCCTCAGTAGACACTTGCTGGATTTTGGCATCACCTGCTCCATGACACAGTGATGTTCTGCAGCACAGACATTTACATTCAAGTTATGGGATAGTATTTATCCCTGTCTGCCCTGGCTGTTATGCTCTGCTCAGTGTCAGCTCAGCTTTTACAGCTACGTAGAAGCACCGTGACATTTCACAGACTCTCTTTCCCAATATGCAAGACACCTCCATAGGAGGCAACATCCTTCTTGAAGCTTAATGGCTTTAAGCTGAAATAGGGGAGACTGAGATGAGCTCTTAGGCAGAAGCTCTTCCCTGTGAGGGTGCTGAGGCGCTGGCACAGGGTGCCCAGAGAAGCTGTGGCTGCCCCATCCCTGGCAGTGTTCAAGGCCAGGTTGGACACAGGGGCTTGGAGCAAGCTGCTCTAGTGAGCAGCCTGGTCTGTGAGTCTATGACACAGCCATATATTAAATCTTTCATCAATACATCTTAAAGCACCTCATATACCTTGTAAGTATAATGTGCACTTAGCACTCTTCCCAAAGCCTATAGTGCACTAATGGCAAGCACATCCAATAGCACAGGCCTCAAGGGTCCCACACAGCAAACGGCATCTGCTTCCAGTACACAGGGCAGTGTTCCCGTATGTGCATGGAACCGGAGCATCAGGAGGCGGCCGGCCGGAGTCATGGCTTGTTTCATCCTGCCCTCAGGAACAGGATCACTTGGCACAACTCCAGGAGGCACTTCTGCTGTTTCAGAGAGGCCGGCGAGCACTTTGCTCTGCCCTAGCTCCATCCGGCTGCATCATCCAGCCACAAATCAAGTGGCTGCTCTGATCCGCTGTCAAACAGACCGGAGACAGGAATACAGCCACAGTCATTGCAACGAGCTGCAGAACCCGTGGATTTGTCCATTTTACCTGAACTGGGGCAGCCTTTGAGTCAGATTTTCCGCACTGATGCCCATCTGTGACACCCCAAAGTCCAACAGCGGATGTATGGAAAGCTGCTGCACTGAGAAATGCACCAAACCTTTCCACTTTGGTTCATAAAGCCATTATTTGACGTGGGGTTTGGATTTAACACCATAATCTGTGTCTATGCTCCCTGCCAGCAAGAAGACAATGAAATGTCCTAAAATGGTATTTGGATTATTAAATCCTTTGGAGACTCGGCCCTCCCAGAAATAACTGATCTGGTTGGGTATATTTCAGCAAAACCTTATTTGTTTCACATCTTTCAACTGTCTGTACTCTTCATCTCTTACATCAACAGGCAAAGGCACCGCACACACCAAATGGCAAAGTACACCGATGCCATTGCAAGGACAATGGTTTTTATAGCTCTTAGTGATCCTTTCAGGCCCAGCACAAACTTCATGCAAAAGGAGCCTCATCCAAATCAAGAGCATCAGCCAGCTGGCACTTTCTGAGGACAAAGTATTAAGGGTGGAAAAACTTGGCCCTTTGGCAAAGCTGCAGGTTTACTCTAAGTGGCTTGGTACATGGAGCGAGTGGATGGTTGGAAACAGCACCTTCTTCCAGGGTACCAATACCCTGTGGTCAGTCCAACTTCAACTGAGTATTTGCTATAACTACTTCAATGGCAATCACAGTATTTCTGTCATCACTGCAGCCAAGCAAGTGCAGAGAAATAGGACAGATGACAAAACTGCAAGAGAGGAGACTGAGCTGAGCTCTTAGGCAGAAGCTCTTCCCTGTGAGGGTGCTGAGGCGCTGGCACAGGGTGCCCAGAGAAGCTGTGGCTGCCCCATCCCTGGCAGTGTTCAAGGCCAGGTTGGACACAGGGGCTTGGAGCAAGCTGCTCTAGTGGAAGGTGTCCCTGCCCGTGGCAGGGGTTGGAGCTGGAGGAGCTTTAAGGTCCCTTCAACCCAAACTATTCTATGATGGTAAGGCTGGAGCCACTCTGCTCATTGATCCTGCTGACCCCCCCCTAAGCAGGATGTTGCCCAGCTTCTGTACATGTACCAGGGGCAAAGGCCAGCAGAGGAGACAAGATCCTCAAACTAAAGTTCAACACTGGCGCAGGAACAAGCAGGTATAAACCAGACAGGAATAAACTGAGGCAGGAAATCAGAGGGAAATCTTCTGCCTCAAGATCAGGCAGATCACTGAACAGCTTTCCTGTAGGAGTGATGGGGGTAAACACCAACTTGATGTTATTACTGGTGGGATTAATAGCATCATTGACTATAACACTGCAGGATGGAGGAGAAGGCTCATCCCACAGTTGCACCTGAGCTTTGCTCAGACCCCTCCAGCATCACCTCTGCTACCATAGCTCCAGATATCACCCACACCTCAGCACACAGCAAGGACAAGGCAGGAACAACACAGCATTTCCATACATTTGCATGTTTACTGATGTTAGGGAGCGGGGAGGGACACCCAGCACAGCCTCACAGCATCCAGCAGTGACACGCTCTGCCTGCCCACACTCCCTCCGGTCCTCCTCAGGCTGTTTGAAAACAAGAGGGGGCAAAAGCGAGTGAATTTAAAATGTAGGCTTTTATTTTCTGCTATCAAATCACACGCTCTGAAATGAGCTTTAGTAACTCTGGGCAGCAGACGGGATTTAGCAGAAGGAAAACCTTCTACAGCGTGGAGAGAAGATAGAACTGGTGGGGAGCAAGAGCAAAACCTTCTATAGAATCATAGAATCACAGAATAGTTTGGGTTGGAAAGGACCTGAAGATCATCCAGTTCCAACCCCCCTGCCATGGGCAGGGACACCTCACACCAAACCAGGTCACCCAAGGCCCCGTCCAACCTGGTCTTGAACACTGCCAGGGATGGAGCATTCACAACCTCCCTGGGCAACCCATTCCAGTGCCTCACCACCCTCACAGGAAAGAATTACAGGAGGGACTACGGGCCCCAAAAGCCAGGCAGGGCAGAAGATCTGCAGCAGAATTCATGCAGTTTATGCCAACTGGTGAGCTCATATGGATTTTGCAGGTGTGGTGGAGCTCAGGATGTTGGTCCTTGCAGACCTGCCAGCTATTGACCACAGAAGGAGGCAACCATTATTACCCATCCCGTCTGACATCCATTATCTGGGGGTTGGGGTTTCTTTCCCTTTAACCTTTTTAGCACTCTTACGGCTTGCTCCTCCATCCAAACCAAACCTTCGGACCGTGGAGCCTGCCTGCACGCGGCAGCTCAGGTCAATGCAGTTCTCATCCCAGCTCTCCTGCTCTCACCCAGACAGCGCAGGGATCTCTGCTCCCTTCCTGGCTCCTGCCGTGCAGCTGAAACTCCCGGCTTGCCACATCCCCTACCCGGAGTTTCACAACCATCTTGTGACTCCTTCTACAGCGTGTTTGTGCTTGCAGCAGTCTACATCATCTCACTGCCAAGTTACCTCCTTGCTCAAGTCCTACCTCAGCTCATCCTCGTGCCATGAGGCTGCTGCTGGCCTCCTACACTGCCTCCTCACACGCTGCACCTCAACCAACTCCTCTGCGCCGCGGCTCTAAAACCCTCTCGGGAAGGATTTATTTCCCTGATGTGAAAGCAGATAGTGCCCCGTTGGCACCCAAAATATCATTTAATAACACTGTTATTTTCCTTAGACCTGCAAATCTTCCTAAGACCTGCTTCAGGGCTCATTTTGATCTTCCTTAATTAGTGATCCCTTAGAAGCTCTGTTTCATGTTGAAAAATCACTTGCTGGAATCCCTATTTTGGAGTCACTTGCCACAAATCATAAAGCTGCACTGTTCAAAAGAAATAGAGACGTGGGAGCAAAGAGCAAAATATATTGCAGCCCCAAACTATGAATATATTAAATGCAGCTATAAATCATCAAGGCCAGTAACAGCAAACAGTGCAGCAGTACAGCTACGAACACTTGGAGATTGGGAAGAAACACGAGCTGAGTACTTGTACAATTGATTACCACTTAATAATGCAGAAAGTGAAGTTTTCGGCATGAATAAGCAGAAATGTGTAGGCATGGCACAAAATCAGTGCATCTGATTCCACTTTACGACTCACATCATCGTAGTAAAAGCTTCATTCTTGAACTCAGAGCTCTGACATTATGAGTAGTTTATTGTAATGATAAAAAGGAGCCCTGAAGAGAAGGACTTGGGGGTGTTGAGTGAGGAGAAGCTCCCCATGACCCAGCTTCAGTGTGAGCTTGAGCCCAGACCCCTCCGTGTGCTGGGCTGCACCCCCAGAGCATGAGCAGCAGCTCAGGGAGGGGATCCTGCCCCTCTGCTGCGCTATGGGGAGACCCCCCTGCAGCCCTGATCCAGCTCTGGGGCAGCAGCACAAGAGGGACGTGGAGCTGCTGGAGCGAGGCCAGAGGAGGCCATGGAGATGCTGCGAGGGCTGGAGCAGCTCTGCTCTGGAGCCAGGCTGAGAGAGCTGGGCTGGGGCAGCCTGGAGAAGAGAAGGCTCCTCAAGGGGAGACCTGAGAGCAGCTCCAGTGCCTGAAGGGGCTGCAGGAAAGCTGGAGAGAGGCTTGGGACAAGGGCCTGTAGGAGTTGAACACATCCCTGGCAGTGTTCAAGGCCAGGTTGGACACAGGGGCTTGGAGCAAGCTGCTCTAGTGGAAGGGGTCCCTGCCCCTGGCAGGGGACTGGAACTGGATGAGCTTTAAGGTTCCTGTCAACCCAAACCAGTCTGGGCTTCTACCTTGGCTTGGGCTGGAGAAGCAGATGTCTGCGCTGGGGTGGGAGGCTGTGGGCTGGTGCTAAATCTCCTTCCAGTCTCCTGCTGGGATATAATCTGAGTTTAAACAGGCTGACTTTAATCCATCGTTCCAACTGAAAGCATATGGCCAGCAGTGATCTAGCAAATGCAGCTCTCCTTGCAGGAGGTGTCGGGGTGCATCAGCTTGCTGGCCCTGGCTTGCTTTAGCTCTCTTTCATGTGTTTCATTGGTGAAGTCAAACATTTCTTCCCTCCTCCACCTGGGCATCCTTTCCCCCCTCCCCATCTGTGCACACTGTCTTCGGGTTCTGCAACACTGAATGTTGTCACACACACGGTCAATAGTTCGTTTTACTGGAACCATTCTGGATGTTGATTACCTCTGCCTGCTCCTTCTTTGTTATCTCAGTACAAACCTTTACCATAGAATCACTGAACTCTGGAACGGTTTGGGTTGAAGGGACCTTAAAGCTCCTCCAGCTCCAACCCCTGCCACGGGCAGGGACCCCTTCCACTAGAGCAGCTTGCTCCAAGCCCCTGTGTCCAACCTGGCCTTGAGCACTGCCAGGGATGGAGTTTCAGAAACCCTTCCCTTTCTCTCTGTGCTCTTGCTGAACTCCAGCAGAAATCCAGCTCCTTCCTTCCTTTACATAAGAGATGGAGCCATTTGTGAGTTTTCAGGTTAGGAAACCTTGCTGCAAATGTGTTGATGTACTTGGAACTGGATGATGGCCAAGAAATGCATCAGTCCTGTACTGAGCAGGACCACGTGCTCTCTGTCTGCCGGGAGCGTCTGGAAAAGATCAAGATACAGACCCAGGGTGGGAGACAAACAACAGGGAATTCTCTTTACCCCACTCAGGCAGAATAGAATGTGACACTATATTAATAACCCAGCAAAACATCTGACCAAGGGGACGGAAAATGCCACACAGATATCGAGGGCCTGATGGCAAGTCATGTGAAGAGCAAACAAGATAGCTGGGTGACACGAGATGCAGCTGGGAACAAAACCCTCGTGTCAAGCCCTTTTGTGCTCAGCAATCAGCCCTGACTGGTTTGTGATTTCTGCCTTCTGCCAACGTACTGCTTTAATTGGGCAAGGGAGAGTGGGCAGCATATTGAGTAACAGAGGGCAGAGAGGAAAGTGGCAAGTGCCAGGCTCAGAAGACATGGAGAAGTCACCCTGATGAAGTGCAAAGATTTATTAGCAGTAGAAAAACATCTTATTCACTATGGCTTTTTACTGTTGTAAGCAATGATTTATTCTAACAACACAACCTTTCGTGTGCTGTCCACCAGCCACACACAGAAACCAAATGCTGCCTGAATTTATACTCGTGGGTTCCACTTGTCCCAGTAAGCAAAGCCAGAATTAACTCCCATCCCTTTTCACTGCCTTGGGTGAGGTGGAAGCAAAAAGCCACTGACAGCTGAGACAGCCTGAGAACACAACCATGAACATGCTGGTGGACCTCATCCCCTCCATGACTCTCCCTACGCTGGACAAGCAGCAGCAAGGACCAAGCTGTTCCACCTTAACTACTCACTGCTCGTACCTGCAACTCCGGAAGGGCTGAGGAAGCAAAGTTCTCCTTGGGAGCAGGTGATGAAACCTCCCGGGTGCTTTCAAGACATCAAAGTTGGCCTAAACCCTAAACTGTAATGATGACCTGTATGGCTGTTCAAGCGAATTAGAGATGCAGAAAATGTGAGCAAGAATAACTGAGCTGCTTATTGACTTGAATTTAACAGATCAGTTAATAAAACCCAGGGCTTCCTCACAGAAGTAACACAGAATCAGAATCCCAGCCTGGTTTGTGTTGGAAGGGACCTTAAAGCTCTTCCAGTTCCAACCCCTGCCACGGGCAGGGACACCTTCCACTAGAGCAGCTTGCTCCAAGCCCCTGTGTCCAACCTGGCCTTGAACACTGCCAGGGATGGGGCAGCCACAGCTTCTCTGGGCACCCTGTGCCAGCGCCTCAGCACCCCCACAGGGAAGAGCTTCTGCCTTATCTCCAACCTGAAATTCCCCTCTTTCAGTTTGAACCCGTTACCCCTTGTCCTGTCACTACAGTCCCTGATGACAAGTCCTTCTTCAGCATCCCTATAGGCCCCCTTCAGACACTGGAAGGCTGCTATGAGGTCTCCACGCAGCTTCTCTTCTCCAGGTTGAACAGCCCCAACTTTCTCAGCCTGTCTTCATACAGGAGGTGCTCCAGCCCCTGATCATCCCTGTGGCCTCCTCTAGACTTGCTCCGACAGCTCTGTGTCCTTCCTATATTGGGGACACCAGAACTGCACACAATGCTCCAAGTGAGGTCTCAAGAGAGCAGCAATGCTCCTGCTTTGACTCTTGCAGCAGCTCCGTAATCACCTGAATGGCATCTTTAGTACTTGAACCTCTTTCCAGCACAAAACCAGCTCCAAAGCAGCACTCAAGCCTGGAATAGCCAGACTGGCTACACTCTGTCTTCAGGAGAGTATGAAACCCTTGCTGCTGCCTAAGAAAGACAAATCACTTGGCACAAATAAGGTCTTTTAAAACCACTGATTAAATAGATATTCACAAGACAGAGCACACTGGCTTTGATGGAGCCATTGCAACCTATTACATAAACCCTCATTCATGCCCATGAGAGCTTTTCCTTTTTTTAATAACAGAAGAGAAAATGCGGCCACGTAAGATTAAATTGAATAAAAATGTTTGACTGGGAAGTCCATGACTTAGAGGAGCAAACAGATGGAGAGTTTGGGCTGGAGATCCCAACTGATGCCAAGAACTTGCTTCCTTGGACTTGGCTCCACAGCACGGGAGACCCAGAATTACACCTCTTTTGAAGAGGACATAAATCAGAGTTTATTTATGGGAGTGCTGACAAGGAAAACAAAGCATCATGTGAGGGGGGTGGACAATACTTAGGAACTCCATCCCTTACCCTATAAATGCTCCCTGTCCACACATATACAGCCCCAGCACCTCCAGCCATGCCTTCAGCGACGCGGCTGATGTACGTCAGCAGCACCCTATTTGTGCTTGCACACACTGTTGTGCTAACATGTCAGACCTGATTGAAGGCGATGCTCTTGCTAAAGCTTTGGCAATTCTCCGTGTTTCCTCCCCAACATGGATTCCTTTTCTTTTTGCCAGAAACCACTTCTAACACATCTAATCTGAAATAAATAGGTAACATTGCATCAGTCAGCAGCTGACCTCCTTAGCTGGGCTTCCTCTGCTCCAGCTAAAACTGGTCTGGGGAAGCTGCAGTCAGTGGAGAGGGTAATAAAGCAGTTCTTCAAACACTGTTTCATTTCACTGCAGCAAAGCAAAAGGGGGTCAGCTTGTTCTTCCAGGCTACAAACAGTGAGTAGCTTCATAGAGGGGGAAAAAACCATAGGCAGCCTTTTGTGATTTGAGTGAACTAGGACCTGCAATCTACACCCGCTACAAAACCTCACTCACAGATGTCTATTCCTTCAGCTAGTATTTATTCTCTAGATTTTCAGGAAAGCCCCACTCTATGTGCCAGATCCAGGCACAGCATCTCCCCTGTGGCCACTTTGCTCCAGTAAATCTCTGTTCTCATGAGTGTCTCTAACCACAGACAGATGAAATCAAACCGGAGCCACGCAGGCTCACTCTCCCAGAGTCAGTGTTGTACAACGTGGAGCTTGATGGCCCTACCGAGGTGGTTATGATGGACTTGACAGCTTGGTCCAGCACCAGGACTCAAACCAGATGTCAGTATCCTCACTGAGGCAGCACCAAGAAGCACGTTGATCTCAAGAGATCTGTAACTTCAGGAGCAGACAACGTGTCATGAAGAAGCTCCTCACCCTGCCTTTCTTCTCATGGCTGGCCATCGGACCTCTGGAGCCAGGTTGCCCTATGGGAGATGGAAAGCAACTTGGAGACACAGGATGGCCAAGCACGATGCTCCCTGGTCCTGTGGGGCATCCTCTCTGTCTTCTTTCTTGCAAGAGAGAAACTAGTTTGTGCCTATGAGTGGTGAGCTTCCTTTCAAATGCTCTGCAGGCCATACGCACATACCACACCGTGGTTCTTCACAGCCAGGCAGGACTCGGCTTCCTCTCATGGATTCACTGACCCAATGCACTCCACACTCACTGGCCACTGATGTGGACAGCACCCAGAACCAACCTCTTCTTTTCTGCTCCTCCCCACCAGAAAGGGTTAACAAGAAACATTTGTTGAGGAGACCAATGGGCTCTCGGGCCCAAAACTGGACTTGCATCACACTTCAAACCCCTCTGGGTGCTCAGCCTCTCTCCGCTCTGCTTTGCAAGGCACAGCTCAGCCGGAAGACCCAGGAACGCAGATCACCAACGTCACCATCCGTGTGAATTCATTCCTTCTCCTCCTGATGTCATCCAGCTCCAGCGCCCACGGGGCTTTCACAGGAGTCGGGAAGCGTTGACGTGTGTGGGGATTCTCACTTCAGCTGAAGGAGAGATGATTTATAAGAAATCCCTGGCTGCACTTCCTCCAGCTGGCTGCAAGAGCTTTCCCTTGGTGCTTTTGTAGTAAAGCTTCTCCAGGGCTCAGCTCCAGCTCCCCTCACCAATACAACGCTTACCCCAGGCCAAGCAAGGCAAGTTTTCCATGGGTTTATGGAGCTGAGCTGGCTCACTGCAGGGGCACAGGTGAGCAGGTGACACCGAGCCACTGATCCCATATCTGGGCTCCATACACTGCATAAGGAACTTGCTGGGATGGCTCCCAAAAGAGCTAAGAACCGGGATCATGGACTCTGAGACCACTGGGGCTGAGGCAGAGTGCAGCACTTCAGTGGGAAACTCACCTCACCCAGTATTTAAATCCCAGCCTGGTTTGGGTTGGAAGGGACCTTAAAGCTCCTCCAGCTCCAACCCCTGCCACAGGCAGGGACCCCTTCCACTGGAGCAGCTTGCTCCAAGCCCCTGTGTCCAACCTGGCCTTGAACACTGCCAGGGATGGGGCAGCCACAGCTTCTCTGGGCACCCTGTGCCAGCGCCTCAGCACCCTCACAGGGAAGAGCTTCTGCCTAAGAGCTCATCTCGGTCTCCCCTCTGGCAGGTTAAAGCCATTCCCCTTGTCTTGTCCGTACAGGCCCTTGTCCAAAGCCCCTCTCCAGGTTTCTTTCCCTGCTTTAAGCTTTTCTGGAGGCCCAGGAGCAGGCACTGGTTTCCATTAAGCATCACAGTGGTAGCCCTCCATCCTCACGTGCTGTGGTGCCATGAAGCCAACACCAGCTCATGACCTCCACCTACAGCCGATGGAACAGGCAGCAGCAAGGATACAGCTTTCGGGGGGAAATGAATTCCCTGATCACCCACCAAGATGAATTATTATATATTTGTATGAGGATTGCAAACATCTGGGAAACATTAACAAACTGCTGCAGAGAGAACAGGCCTCTCCGATGAGCTCAGCTGCATCATGGCTCCTTCCTCTAGCCGTGAAAGGGGAATTTCGGGAACGATCTCTGCAGATCCATTGACTCAGTGCCCTCTTGGCACCCGGCAGACCCACTGCTTCTAGCTCCCCAAGGCAAGATACAGCAGGTTCCTCTCTTTGCCTTTTTTAATCTACACCCTTTGAATCACTGCTAAATATATCCAGCACCAATACACCAACTCTACAGAGAAACTGCTTCATGCTCCATCTTGTCCCTGGTCAGGTTATGCCAAAATGCCCTGGATCTGCTCCTGCAAATGACAAAACTGCCAGTAAAATTGTGGTTGGGAATGTCCCTGCCTACCCACCAAAATGTACTTCTTGGATACGCCATGACTCAGCTCCCAGTGGGATTTCAGCTGGGGACAAACACGAAAGCATCTCCTGTTCCCATAGGTACCAACAAGCACATGGGCTGCTTTGAAGTCTGTCATAAAGCTTTTTTGCCTCTTCTCAGCTCTAGGCAAAGGCAAAAAAAAAAATAACCTCAGTGCTATGGCAACTTTCCATGGACAAACTTGTCACCTACCTACTATTAACAAGGGTACCTCGACATTTCAGGTGGGCAGAAACAGCAGTGGGAACTTGATTAACTGAGTGAGGATCAGGTTCTTTTGGCTCTGACATTACCCTACACACGATGTACGACAGTACCGAGGCCATTTCCCTCGTGTTCAACAGCCACAAGCGAAGCACAATGATTCAGGCTTAGAAACACAGCAGGGAATCAAACACTGCCCAAGTGAATGCTGATGTTTTGGTCTCCTTTCTCCTCAAGTCATTGCTAACAGGCACTGGCTGATGCGACCAGGAACAAGTCAGGTAGTGTATAGAGATATGTCTGGCTCCAGATGTGTTCCCAAAGAGCATCATCAGGGGAGTATTCCAGACTCCTTTTGTGCTGAGAGCTGGAGAACATCATCAAAAGTACCTGGAGCTTCCTCCAGTGGCACCAGGAAGACCCAGTGGTCCTCCAGAGCTGCCAAAGCCACCCAGGTGAGGTAGCCCATGCAGAGATGGGTACAGCAGAGAATGATTGGTCTGAACAAAATACCTGAAGCTTTAATTCTGAGCATATTTTTTGTGATGAATCAGGACGCGAGGCACTGCTGAGTCATGTCTCTGCAGGGGTAATGGTGAGCCCTGTCTGTACAGACCCCAGAAATCCAACACAGCCACGCTGGCATGGCCAGGAAGGGGATGGAAAAGCCAACTGAGAGACTTATAAAATCACAGAGAAAGGGTAAATCAGGGTATCTGCATCTAGGGTGTGGGAACATCCAGGCACAGCAATGCTCTGATAGCCTGAGAGCTTAAGGAAGTGACCATCTAAAATAGGTATGGGGCTTCCCCATGCTTTCTGGCAATGCAGAACATGAAAACAAGTATTGCATATATCTAAAACGGAACTGTAGGAACAGGGTGCAAGCTGGTGTGAAACAGCAAGAAGAAACAGCCTTCCCACACTGCTAGAAAGGGATACAACAGGCTGGGAACGCCGCCCAGGAGCTCCAGTGGGGTCCAAGGGCTGTGCTGGGAGGCAGCAGCATCCCTGAGCTCTCCGTGCCAGGCTCTCACGACACCCAGGTTGTGCCAGGGCCCTCTGAGAGGCTTTAACACCCACTTTCTCGTAGGAGAAGGATCCTGCCAACATCCTTGCCTCTCACTTCTGCAGAGTAGTTCCTGTGCTGCTGCTCCTTGGATAAACAGGCAGGGCCCAGCCCTTGGCAGGGAAGGCTGTTTGTGAAAACAAGCACCAGCCGGGGAGGACTCGGGTGGCAGCACATCCTCCCGAAAGCTTTGGGATCTCCTCATCCCTCTCTGGGGAACGCCAGCAGCTTGGATGGGATAAAGACAACTCCAACACTCACAGCATCAGCCCTCCTCCCACCAAGGAACAAAGAGCCACGGACGCCCCATGGAATTTCCCCTCCTACCAGTCTCCAAGACCAGATGATTCCACCCCAAACACTGCCTTATAAACTCACAAACCAGTGCCCGATGCACTAAACAGCTTAGCAAAACAAAAGGTGAAATCTATGCAACAACATCTAGAACACTGTATTACTGATCAAGTCGAAAGAAATGAATACAAACAAGGTAAGATTTAATCTCCGAGTTCTTCTCCCATTAAGTCATCCCGAGGACTTAATTTCCAAACACAAAAGTGTTCTGAGAATATTTTGTAATTACAAACCGATAAGAGAAATCATCCAGGAGGAATAATTACATAATTTCTAGATGAACTCACTGCTTAGAAGAGCTCACAGCTTAGAAGAGCAGTAATAAATAGATCCTCATATCATTACTGTTGCTGCAGCTGATGACTCACCACTGTTACTGGGATCATATCCCAGAATAGTCCTGCTACTCTGTGTACTGCATACAAAATTAGCCACGAGGGACTTACTATTAAATGAAACAGGTTTGGGGGTTTAGGATTCATGTGGTCATAGCATAAACCACAAAAGCTGTTCAATGCTTCACCCGACGGCAGTGATTTTAGATCCCGACCCTGAAGGTGTCTGCTCGCCCTCAGACAGGATTAGCATCTGCATAGATCCGCATACACTGACCACGAGGGTTTTCAGGCAATGACTTCTTCTCACACCCTCGTGGTTCTGGCAGCTAGAACATGCCATCTCAAGGGGAACATGCACACAGCTTCATAAGGGAACAAGTGCAGGTGACTGCCACAGTTTATCAAAAAGAAAGAGAACTAATTAAAACATACTTGCCTTACCATCTAAAGAGGAACAGTGCATAGAGCTCAATTCAACATGCAAAACAAGGTGGCATAAACCATTAGAGATGGCCTGCTAGAAAACTGCTCTGATAGCCTCCAAAAACCCTGAGAGAAACAGCCCCCATTTCCTCTACTAAATACCTGATCACTTGATGGAGGTTTTGTCTGTGCTGATGGGCCACACCTCAGTGGGTTTGGGTGCCATTCTCAGTGAATACCAAAAGCCTTTGGGTAGTGTAGGGCACATCCCCACATAGCCATGTGGGAGACTGACAGAATGACAGGACCAGGAAAGGGCTTCCCCCTGGCCCTCCCATCCCTCCCAACCTTATTTCCAGCCATGTACTGGTATTTATGCACATCCCTAAGTAAGTCTGCATCCTTTACCTTCACAACATGTTTCCTGGAAAGAATCCCAGAATCCCAGCCTGGTTTGGGTTGAAGGGACCTCAAAGCTCCTCCAGCTCCAACCCCTGCCACAGGCAGGGACCCCTTCCACCAGAGCAGCTTGCTCCAAGCCCCTGTGTCCAACCTGGCCTTGAACACTGCCAGGGATGGGGCAGCCACAGCTTCTCTGGGCACCCTGTGCCAGCGCCTCAGCACCCTCACAGGGAAGAGCTTCTGCCTAAGAGCTCAGCTCAGTCTCCCCTCTGGCAGCTTAAAGCCATTCATTCCCCTTGGCCTGTCTCTATAGGCCCTTGTCCAAAGCCCCTCTCCAGGTTTCCTGCAGCCCCTTCAGGCACTGGAGCTGCTCTAAGGTCTCCCTGGAGCCTCTTCTTCTGCAGGCAAAGAACATTAGAAACATTCAGAGTTTACTTTTTGTTGAGTAAAACCCTCTCCTTGTGCATTATACAAATAACTAGTGAGTATTATAAGCAAAACCACTCTTTTTTCAATCTCCAAGCAACATCAAGTACTCACTGGACAATAAAACACTGACAACACGCCACCACCTCAAGATACTTCTATTTTTGCACTTGAGCTGCACCTTCAGATTTAGCAGTCACTAATTCTTCAGCCATTCCTCTT
The DNA here is from genome assembly GCF_033815535.1 of Pezoporus flaviventris. NCBI lineage: Eukaryota > Metazoa > Chordata > Aves > Psittaciformes > Psittacidae > Pezoporus > Pezoporus flaviventris. The sequence goes on along the minus strand of NW_026892607.1, from coordinate 1,880,918 downwards.
AGGAAAACAGCTATTTTCATTTTATGCTGCTTTCTTAAGAGACCCCCTGGGTCCAAGGTTCTCTGAGACCAAGAGGTCTGTCTGTCCGTGCCACAAAGCCCCCTGTTCATGCAGCTCCCGCAGGTCACTGCACTGCTGAATCCGCCTCATTTTCTGCTTTTAAACCCTGAACTTCCAAACAACTGCTGTGATTTCCTTGGAAATACGTCAGCTGCTGCCCTAGATACCGAGCCTGCTACACCCAATGGTCTTTTCCAGACTGCACAGTGACTGCCAGCTTAGCTCTTGTGTTATTCTCAGCATCCCTCAGTTCATTGTGCCTTTCCTGCCAGCCTCCTGGAGGACCACCACGCTGCTGCCCGCCTCCCTCTCCTTCTCCTTGACTAATATGCAGGAAACCAAGTATTGATTTGGCATTTTTGCAGCTTTCAGACAACAGAGTGCTCGCTTCTCTGCAGATATCAATTCCTCCAGGCTAGGAAATATCAGGCTCCCTGAAGAATCCTTTTCCTTGCAGGATCGCAGTGATGCTCCTGGACCACCCACTCCCATATTCAGCCAACAGCCGGTCTTCTGGCTGTGTTGCAGCTACCCCCTTACAGGAGCCAACCGGAACCCTTGAAGTTGTATTTCATGTTCTCCTAAAAGGCAAATATATACTGTCTATCAAATTCAGTTCCTCTCCTAACTCTTAGTTCCATAAACAAACCCACCAATCACATATGCTGTGTTTTGCTCATGCTTGTGCTTTTGACAGTGGGCCAGACCGCTGAAATCAAGAGAGCTTCTGAGTCAGGACAGGCAATACAATCTCTGCTGCTTTAACTGTGACAAACCTGCTTTTAAGAGGCTTTTAAGGATGACAGATTTTAATCCTGTGGAAGCAATTGTCTAGATTGCTACCTGTGTGTTTCTACAAACACACTCTGTTTGCTTTTTCCAGTCCTCTGCTTTCTATATATTCCTATCCCAATATTGTATCACTTAAAGCAGCAAGTGATGTATTCATTCCACTTGTCTATATTCTGTTATTCATAGTAATCCCAGCCTGGTTTGTGTTGGAAGGGACCTTAAAGCTCCTCCAGCTCCAACCCCTGCCATGGGCAGGGACCCCTTCCATTGGAGCAGCTTGCTCCAAACCCCTGTGTCCAACCTGGCCTTGAACACTGCCAGGGATGGGGCAGCCACAGCTTCTCTGGGCACCCTGTGCCAGCGCCTCAGCACCCTCACAGGGAAGAGCTTTGTCCTAATGCCTAACCTAATCTCTCCTCTGTCATCTTAAAGCCCTGTATCAGCATCAAACTTGTGTTTGTAACACAAGTGTCAGATGTGGACATGGACTCTGCTATTAAGAAGAGAAGAGGTTGGCACAAGATGGTCTTTAAGGTCCCTTCCAACCCAACCCATACTACGGCTCTATGATATGTAATGCAGGCAAACACAGAAACCGAAAGAAAAGCGAAAGAATGGCAGTTTTTCCTCATGAAAGAGGAGCTGTGAGAGTTTCTACAAAGTTTCAGGATTACGTGAATGGCATCAGAATTATCCAGTTTCATTTTCTGCTCTTCCTGCTCACATGAACCCTTACACTGTTTGGGGTCAGCTCTTGCACACAGTGGGTAAAAACCCCTCGGAGGGACACACAGGGCAGAAATTGCTCAGAAGTCCCTATGGCAAAGGCCAGCGCTCAGCGCGTGCTGCAGCCTCACCCTGTGTCACTTCCCCGGCATTGGTTTTGCCTGGAAATTGAGCTGTTTTCAGGAATAAGACAACGGGAAACACATTCCTCCCGCAGAGCCCAAGGCTCTGTGAGAGCGGGCTGCAGGCTGCCGGGTGCGTTTGCTTCTTCTCTTTCTTTTCCCCTCCATCGCAGGCTATCGCTTTCAAGGTTTAATTTTAAACTTGGCAGTAGTGCCCCGGCAGTGTCAGGCAGGGAGCAGCCCTTCCCCAGACAAACACTCACACTTGACTCACTGATGGGCTTTCGAAAGCACATCTTAGCACAGAAGCACTAACTGGAGCCTTTTCAGCGCCGGGCTGTTAAGCAGAGTCCCAAAGGTGACAGGCAGAGGAGTCTGGGGTGGAACCAGGCAGCTGCTGCCTGCTCCCTGCCTGCAGCATCCAGGAGCTCTGCTGGGGTGTCAGACACTGTCCTAAAGCAAACGAGCTGAGAAACTTGGTTAAAGAACAGGTAGCAACACAACTATGGACAGTTCTACATGGTCTTGATCTGGACCCAGGCTTTGGGTGCATGCTGTGGGATGCCCCTGCAGAGATGCTGGGCATTCAGCCACTGCTCCATGAGCCACTGCTCCGGGGAATGCAAAAATGGGTCTCACCAGTTCCAAGAAGTTCTGGGGCTTTTCCCACTCTTGTATCTTAGCAGGCTTAGGAATGCAGATTCTTGTTTCTAAAGCTTTATTGGGATTTCCTACATAAACCTCTTTAACAGAGGTTAATAACTGGGATAAAGATTTCTTTCAGCTACAAACTGACTGGAAGAGAAGTCAACCTCTGGGCAGTTAGCGGATACAGTGAATAACACAATGAAAACAGGGTTTGAAATCTGGATCCTGCAGAAGGAATATGTGGAATTTTGGGTTCCTACTGACCTGGGGTTTGTTCCATGACCCAGCTTCAGTGCGCTTGAGCCCAGAACCCCCCCGTGTGCTGGGCTGCACCCCCAGAGCGTGAGCAGCAGCTCAGGGAGGGGATCCTGCCCCTCTGCTGCGCTCTGGGGAGACCCCCCCTGCAGCCCTGATCCAGCTCTGGGGCAGCAGCACAAGAGGGACGTGGAGCTGCTGGAGCGAGGCCAGAGGAGGCCATGGAGATGCTGCGAGGGCTGGAGCAGCTCTGCTCTGGAGCCAGGCTGAGAGAGCTGGGCTGGGGCAGCCTGGAGAAGAGAAGACTCCTGAAGGGAAGACCTGAGAGCAGCTCCAGTGCCTGAAGGGGCTGCAGGAAAGCTGGAGAGGGGCTTGGGACAAGGGATGTAGGGACAGGCCAAGGGGAATGGCTTTAAGCTGCCAGAGGGGAGACTGAGATGAGCTCTTAGGCAGAAGCTCTTCCCTGTGAGGGTGCTGAGGCGCTGGTACAGGGTGCCCAGAGAAGCTGTGGCTGCCCCATCCCTGGCAGTGTTCAAGGCCAGGTTGGACACAGGGGTTTGGAGCAAGCTACTCTGGTGGAAGGGGTCCCTGCCCATGGCAGGGTTTGGAGCTGGAGGAGCTTTAAGGTCCCTTCCAACACAAACCAGGCTGGGATTCTACGATTTATGTCAGCACTCAGCTGCTGTCTTGAACCTTGTACTGCTCACCCTCTGGTTCACAATGAGCTATCTTTGCTTTGTCATTTTGGGGGCAACCATATACAAAAGAAAGATCTGCAGTTTATAACACAGAACACAAAATGCTACTGTTCCACATAATATAACAACATTAATAGCATGTTTATTTTGTGTGTTGTAACATGACATTCTAAACAGACTGAAAGACAGTTTAAAAGCCATTCAGTCACCTTGGGAGGAACAGAGCAGCCGTCGGGGCGGAGGTGCTGGTACCTCTCAGCAGGGCAGTGCTCCAATGAGCCACGCTCCATTTCAGCTGGTGTACCTGCCCTAGCCACAGCATCACCGAGCTCGGGGCTGCAGCTGGTGCGTGCAGGCACCCGGCAAACTCACTGCCATCAGTACAGCAGTCTGGGGCAGACGAGGCTGGATGCAGCAGGTAACAGCAGCGGGTCTCCTCCTGCAGCCCCCCCCTTTCTCAGCCTTTCTGTCGTTCAGTTTGTCAGGGATGAGCCTCAGGGTTCATTAGAACTGCAGTTTTATGTATTTAAACAGCAAGCAGATAACGGGTGCGAAACCAGAACAAACCAGGAAAGGATCCCCAAGGGGGGGGAAACCTCGTTGTTATTCCTGCTCCCAGTTTTTCATTGTTTCATCTCTGTGCAAGTTCTCTTGACATACTGGGCTCGTTTGAAACCTCCCAGTGACGTCAATGGGACACTGAAATCAGAGCAGCAGCAGCTCCGCTCCCAGCCTGCCCGGCTCTGCTGCTGCTCTCAGACAGACACCATCCATCACACTGCAGCACAGCAGGGCTGCTTCACCCTGCCTGCAGCAAAAGCTCCCCGGCACCTGCAGAATACACACATGTATTCCTGTTCAGTGCAACTAACAAAGGATGTGGCGTTAGAAAATGCAGGTGGCAAAGGACTTAATGCCTGAAATGCATTACAGAATTCTGGATGTTTCATTTTGGGGGAGAAAATACAGAATTCCAGCAACCAAAGTTCAACTAACCAAATCTTTGCTTGGCTTATAAAGGGATTTAACAATCATTTTAGAGGCTCTATTCCCCCTTTGCCCTGTTATTTGTATGGTTCTGTTCGCTTTTTGATGTAGCTCTCCCTATAAATCCTAGAAAATAAAACAGCCACAAGCCTTTCCTTGCAGTTTAGCTTCCTTAGCTTTTATTTTTTAAGGGAAGCATATGAAAACGTGTTAATTCTACCAGTCTGGCTGTTAAACATGAATCAATTTTCTCAGTGAGAAATCGACCCACGACACTGAGCTGATGAATTCCCACTGCGCACTGTGAAGCCACATGTGCCCGTTTCACAGCACTTTGGGTTTATCAAGGAGTTGTCCCGGTTTATCCAGGCCTTCTCATCCAGGATATTAAACCCGGCACAGCACAGGAGTGCTCTGCACAGCAGTTGTCTGCAGAGCCAGGCAGCATCACCTAAAGGGGCCTCAAGAAACCTGGTAGAGGGGCTTTGGACAAAGGCCTGCAGGGACATGACTCTAGCACCACACATGATTTGGGTTGGAAGGGACCTTAAAGCTCCTCCAGCTCCAACCCCTGCCACGGGCAGGGACACCTTCCACTAGAGCAGCTTGCTCCAAGCCCCTGTGTCCAACCTGGCCTTGAACACTGCCAGGGATGGGGCAGCCACAGCTTCTCTGGACGCCCTGTGCCAGTGCCCCAGCACCCTCACAGGGAAGAACACAGATATACATGGACTTAGCTAAAAGGAGTTTCCCTCCCAAATAAAGTTACATAGATTATTTCACAGGAAATTAAGCTAATGAATGTAAATATGAGGTCATGTAGATACGACCAGAGCAGCCTCAAATGTTCAAACTCTCATCTTCTACCTCGCAAGACCAGCATGAAAATACAGCCAGAAACAACTTGAAAGGATAGAGCATGAAGAGAAGGGAAAGGTCACTAAATACCAAGCACCATTCCTCCACCAGAATCCCTCCGTTACCATCTCCTCACACAGGGAAAGCAAACACTGTGCTCCTCAGACCCAATTAAATGCCCATGATTTGATTGTTAAAGCCCCTATTCCAGCCAGGCATTGACTTTGCTGCAGACACATCTCAACAACAGATTCTTTATGCTTCCTACAGCCATTTGCGAGCACAAGAGAAATATTTGGCCTCCTCTTTCTAAACTGTGCCTACAGATCTCTGAGTTCTGTCTCTCAAACCTACCCTCTGCATACAAATCACTTCTTTGTTGAGATACCGCCTATTCATAGAAGGCCACTGAATTAATACATGAAGACAACCAAATTGTTCTAAGTATATCTCAAGTCACAGCTAAGCCAAACTAAAACAAGACAATGCGAAGGAAGGGCTGATTTATACCCGTGATATTGGCAAGTGCTAACTCCCAGAGCAAAACCTGAGGACTTCAAACTCAAGTTATAAATCCGTCAGTACGTATGGTACCACAGGATGGAAATACTCCCAGCCTCATCCACTGGCAAACATCTCAGCTTGAATCAAGTGACTTGAAGGGCTGGAAATGGGAAAAGCTGATTTCTTTCATGTCATGAACACACTTTGGGTAGTTCAGGTTGGGGAACACTTGTGCTTCCACCACAGTTTTTCTCTTAGAGTTTAGTTCAAGAGCTTGCTCATGAGTGGTGGAAAGGAAAGAGCTCAGAAGAGGACCAAGAACTTACTGCAGAGGAACAAAGTGCCTGAGGGTACAGTGCAGAAGGCTGGCACTGGATCTTAGCCACAACACAGGCCCTGAACAAGTAACCAGGTGGTCATGAACACTGTGATTAGCCAGACTCAGCCTGTAACTAGACCAACATGGGGTAAAGGACATGCTGTATTTCCACCTCTGCTCAGGTAGTGAATTTATATAGGATAACCCCTATCCTCTCCTTTTAAATCTGCCTAAAAGCTCATCTCAATCTCCCCTACTATAAATCTGTGTATGGAGAAACTGAACTATTCTGGTACAAAGATGCCAAATACCAGTAACGTGCTTGTCTGACACGACAACGCGTTGCACAGCAATTGGACATCTGACACCTGGATGACATGGTCCTTGCTTCTCTGCAGCATTACATCTGCTTGGGAGGGAACGCAAGAGCTGCATGGTCAGGTCATGAGCACAGCCACCTGAGTGGACCACTCTGGCTGGGTAGGAACCCGTGCTGCCAACACCCGTTGCCCTCCTGAGCATGTAACAGCCATGACAACCAGTGAGGTGACACATGTCAAGTGTGTCCTTCAGAAGGGCAGAGGGTGTTGGGCAGCACCGTGCCACCACTGTGCTCCCTTGGGCTGGAACAGCCGGCAGCAGGAAGGAGAACGACCTCAACGTCCATCCCAACCCACAGCGCAGCAGGGACAGAGCAATCCTCCTCATGTCAGCTGTCAATAGATCAGTGTGGAAGTTTAGATTGGATCTAAGGAGGAAATTCTTTCCTGTGAGGGTGGTGAGGCACTGGAATGGGTTGCCCAGGGAGGTTGTGAATGCTCCATCCCTGGCAGTGTTCAAGTCCAGGCTGGACAGAGCCTTGGGTGACCTGGTTTAGTGTGAGGTGTCCCTGCCCATGACAGGGGGGTTGGAACTGGGTGATCTTAGGTCCTTTCCAACCCTAACTATTCTGTGATTCTATGAAGACACAGCCCTGATGTTTATGCACTGTAATGACAGACACCATTGGGTTTCTAATTAAGACCAACATGAACCGGCCCTTGGGAAGGGAGGACACACAGCACTTCACATGGAGAACTTCCCTGGTGGGACTCTCTTCCCTTTCCCATCTTGCTGCCTCAGTGCCTCTATGGACTTCTGTTCCTTCCTTTCTTACCAGGTGCTTTAACCAGAGGTCTGCCAATAACCCAATGATGCACTTCTCTTCTCCTCTAAATATTTACCTTTCTATTCTCCTGCCCTGCACCACAACACACAGCTCTTCTCAATGACCAGACTAGATCTGGAGAAGGAAAACTACCTCTCTGTCTTTACAACACCATTCAGAGACTCAGAACCTTGACATCTGTACTAAGATCTACAATTTAATACCTAGAAAACCCTAAGCTATAGGTTCATCTCAGAGCCTAACACAGAGGAAGCTACAATTAAATCATCATAAGCAATAATAAGATTACACAGAATAAATTCTATGCAAAAATATGTAACTATACAGAATATACTTGAATATCTAGAATAGAAAATTCTCTCTATATTGAATATTCTCACAAGATGCTGTATAGACTACACAGATTATCTATAATCACAGATTGTAGATTATGAAGCCACATATAGATTACAGATTACAATCCATGGATATCACACTATCCAATGACTTCATACCTGACCTCCTAGGAAAGGGAAGCCCGTTTCAGTGCAGTCTCAGACTCAGTTCCTGCTGTGGGATGTGCCTCTGGAGTTCCCTTCACATCCCCCCATCCCAACACCACAGCTCCGAGCAGAGGCAACAGCAGCAGCAGCCCTGGCTGCTTCTTAGAATGCAGCTGGAGTTGCCAACAGGCTGGGGAAGGTGCCGAGGTAACACCATGAAACCACCCAAGTGAGAAGTTGCTTCAGTGCCTCATTACTTCGTCAAATGAAAATGTATGCCCATACACACCTTGTAGCGAAAATAATGAAGTGCAAGACAACATTCCCCACCCTTTTTCCACACCCCAGTTGTGAGGGTGCATTGTGAGACCCAAATCCCACCAGGAAAGACAGAGAAACAGAAAACATCCCGCAAACACCCTGAGATTCTGCAGCTGGAGGAACGCGCGCATCCTTATCCGCGTTTCCATTGAACATGGCTTTTTGGCAGAGGTAAAATCACACATTTCCAAGCTCTTTTGCCCACCATGACTACTCTGATGGGGCCAAACCCAAACGATACTCACCAAATCCACGAGTGACGGCGATTAGGTAAAAAATTAACATTCAACATCTTCCACGATGCTGCTTCTCTTCCGCTCGTCCGAAAGGAGTCAGCACATTTCCCACTGATCCCAAACTTCCTTCCGAAGTTCTACCAGTGGCACGGAGCTGCTCCCAGGAGTTTTTATTCTCTGTGGTTACATGCCAATTCCCATCGCAGGGTGGATGGCACTTTAGAAACGAACGCAAATGACCTGGCAATCAGAACGTGAGGGTGCCTGTGGAGCAGCCTCTACGGACTCCCATATTTCTTCACTGCCATCAAGAAGAAAAAGACAAAATCATCTATTTCTGGCAAAGCCCTGACTGCAGTTTCCTGCTCTCATTTGTATAATCCCTTCCAGTGATCCTGAGACGGCGAGGGGGGGAAAAGCAAGCCTTTTCCAAGCTGGAGAAACATCCCCATTTTCCTGTTGATCCTTTCCAGGTCACATCCCTCGTTCATTCACCACCTTCGCAGATGAATCAAAGTTTTCTGACGCTGCAGAAACTCCGCTCTCGCTTCCCTCCTGCGCTCCGTGGATGTGAGAGATGGTATTCCCGGGGTGAAAACAGGGACCCAGCTCCCTGTCCACGTTACAGGCAGGAGGGAGCCCGTCCCCGTGGCAAAAGGCCTGGCTCATCCATCCCACCAAAGCAGAAGAAACAGCGATGCTCTCAGCGGGTTGCAAGCTCCCTGCAAGGGGTCACTGCAGGAGCAGGGCTGTGCTCTGCGTCACTCCCGCCGCACAGGGACGGGGCTGTGTTTCTGGATGGGATCCCTAGCTGCCCATCCAGCCCTCCCTGTGCCCGGCTGGAGAGGTGCTCTGCCTGCAGGAAGATCCTCGGAGCAGGTATCTCCGCAGCTGCAGCTCCCCCCGAGCCTTTGAGCCGGAGCCGATTTGTGTGTCTGCATAAAATGGAATTTTACAAGATTTACATCTAAATCCCGCCGCTAAACATCAAACCCGGCACAGCTCCCTGGTGCATCCAGACGTCAGGGGGTGGGTGGTGGGAACGCGGAGCGGCTCCTGGAATAAGGGCTTTTCCGCAGGAGCGCAGCCCGGGGCTTGGCCGCCGGCCCCCCGCCACGCACCCGCTGCCGCCGGCGCTCCGGAGCACAGGGAGGGGATGTAAGGACAAAGGGACGCTGAAAGAAAGGAGGATGTAAAAGCGCTTCCAGCAGCAGCGCTGCGATGGCTTGGGAATGCCGAAAGGGAATCTGCTGACACATGCCTGCCCGGGCAGCACCGCTGCCCACCCGAACGCAGGGGTAAGGATGGGGGGTTAGGGAATGATGCTGGAATGTGAGCTGTGCTGCCTTCTGCTTGGGAAGCAAGAAGTTCAATGTCAAGAAATGCGCAGTGTGTGCAAGCAGATTTTCCATTTACTGGATTTATTCCTCCCTCCCGCTGAAGTGTCCGGACGTTTCACCTTGACAACCAACAGGAAGGGATTTGATCATGGGCTGAAATCAAATAAGCAAACATGTATAAATGGGCTTCCTATAGGTGACGTAGAAGTGGGGTTTACATTTCATCAGTCATAAGTGATGCAGAATGTTCCCCACCCCCAGAGAGGAGGTTCCCAAAGCAGCAGGAGGGGACAACACCAGAGCCCAGCACTGCGAGGCACGGAGAGGGGGATCAAAACCATGGCTCAAGGAGCCTCTCCATAAACTGAGACCTGAATCCCACCAGATCACCCTGCCTTGCAGCTGAGACTGAACTGGAAAGGGGAGTAACTGGCACAGTAGTTAAGATCTCAAATCCCAAGGGCAGGTTGGACACAGGGACTTGGAGCCAGCTGCTCTAGTGGAAGGTGTCCCTGCCAGTGGCAGGGGGCTGGAGCTGGATGAGCTTTAAGGTCCCTTCCAACCCAAACCAGGCTGGGATTCTATGGACCAGTTTGTGGCTCTCATTTCCTTTGTTGCACCTCCACTTTGGTTTGAAAGGAGCCAGTTTCACACGTGGTGGCAACTAATTTTGCTTTCAAATCAGCACAGACCACAGAAAAATGCATCTCATCTATGAAAAGGTCCCACAAACACACATGGATGGAGATAAATATTACAGACACATGCCCATCTTCAACGCAGCCTGCAGATCATACTGGTACAACAGGTTCCACATAATCAGCTTAGCCCAAACCTAAGGGCCATTCCCAATGGACATGCCAACACCGTGGGCTTGGGAAGCAACAAACCACTGTCACCCTTCAAAACCTCCCACCCATCACCCCACGGGCATCTCCTCCCACCTGCACCCAATAAGTTGAAAACTCTCAGGATTGCATGTGACTCAAAGAAATTCCTGTTTAATGTCCTCCTCTTGGTTCTGCCCTTTGAGCTTTTCCCCACCTCTCAGCCTGGTACATTAGATGTTATGAGGTTTAAAACAGCTGTGTCTTCCAGCCCCATACCTGGGAAAAAACACCCTCTCCAATAGCAAGTCCACCACGTTGGCCTTCAACTCTCTTCTTCTCGGTGAAAAAGACAAAATCAATTCACTGCTAATTTGGTAACAGGCCTTTTCATGCACTACCACACTGAGATCTTGCATCTTCCCTCCCTGCTCCCATTTGTGTGGTATCTCCCATCACGTTTCCAACCTTTCCCTTCCTCGAGCATCCTGAACTTGATGTGGATAATTGCAGGGAACATAGCAGTAATCAAACAGTGGCTGGTGGGAAGGATAATAAGTCGTTCTCTTGGGTTTTTCTCCTATAGCTTCTCAGACAGTTGAATAATTATCCCCCACTAAAGACTCAAGTGCAAGAGTAGCAATTGCAGTATCAACATGACAGAAACGAATATAGCTCTCAGAGCTATGATCAGAACCCGCTTGCACCTCACTCCTGGGTCCAAGCACTGCTGAGTGCCCTGCCTCCACTCCTACACACTTCAGAAGATCATCAAGTTGTGCATTTTGGTCCTTATCCACTGGGTGCCACATTTACATATTTAGTATGTATATTAATGAGAGGCTAAAATGGCTTTGCAAGCCCTCCTAACGATGAGTCAAAGTCCCATTGGTCCAGCCTGGCAGCCCCAATGCCAATGTTCTACCAATGAAGTTTTCCATTAAGAAAAAACATCAAATATGGTGTGAAAAATTGCTTTCCAAACCCATTTCTTGCTGCAAAAGCACCATGTAACCTTTTTTAATCCACATCTTTCAGAGGAGTTACAGAACGCAGCTATTGCGCAGCCGGCCCCTTATCGTGCTGCCTTGAAACACTCCAGGCCCTTCAGCACTTCGTTACCTTCATCCCCTCCATCAACAGCAGGTTGCTGTGAAGGCTCAGGAATGTTCTCTGGCCTCAAAAGGCACAGATAGAGCAGCCTGGAAAAAAACACAGCTGATATTGTGGATATCTTGAGATAAACCAGAAGTGCAGCACATTTGGGAAGAGTACACACATTGGATTCTGCCTCTTTCCAGGTTAAAGACCCTCAACAACTGCAAGAGGATACCGGGGGTTCACCCCAGATAAATAAATAAATCCAACACTAACTATACTTAGAAGAATATTTTGTCTTCCTCCAAGTTGTTAAAAGTGAAATAGTGGAGCGAGGCCAGAGGAGGCCATGGAGCTGCTGCGAGGGCTGGAGCAGCTCTGCTCTGGAGCCAGGCTGAGAGAGCTGGGCTGGGGCAGCCTGGAGAAGAGAAGGCTCCTGAAGGGGAGACCTGAGAGCAGCTCCAGTGCCTGAAGGGGCTGCAGGAAACCTGGAGAGTTGGGACTGGGACAGGGGTTGGAACTGGATGAGCTTTAAGGTCCCTTCCAACACAAACCAGTCTGGGATTTGATGAATAATCAGGATAACACACCATCTCCCTACCTGCTCAAAAAGCATGAAAACAACTCAGGAACAAACTTCTCCAGTGCTGCCCCCAGTATTTCATTTGCTGTTTTGCAGAGGAGTATTGACCTTTCACCATGGGCTGCACTGCACAGTACAAAGCCATCTATTGATTTGCAAAGGATGCGATTGCTTGTGCACCAAACCAGCTCCTCCGCCTCACAGGAGCTCTTCGTCCTTCCTTTCTGGCCACACTGATTCATTATGATGAAATACTGATCTGTGATTCTAATTTCCTTCCTTCTCTTCAATAGGCTGCTCAAGGACTGACCCAAGGGCTCCAGGAACATAGCCTTGCCAACCCTTACATTAAATACCAGTGCTCTTACTTCTTTAAGAAATGCAATCATCAAGCATATACCCATTCAAAATAATTAGCTCTTCAACCGCAATTTGAAGATAATCTATTTTAGCTTGAATTTTGGGTTTCTATTCACCAAATAATAAGCTGTAGCTGCTTGAAACCTGCAGGTAAATTGGTGTGCCAGGAAATTACCAGCTCCAAAACCCATCCTGGAGCTCCTGGAGACTCTTCTGCAAGACGCATATGGCAAACACCCCAGAGGAATACAAGTCTAGGATAAGGCAAGCATCGGACTGCAGAAAATAGCAGCATAATTACAGGTATGTATTCACTAGGGACAGGCTCACTGAAATCTCTTGCCAGTGCAGATGCCTCTGTTTAATTGTCAACTTGACTGTTCTGGGCTGTTCTTTCCCCAGCTCTGCAGCTGGTGCAGACCCCACACCTGTGTTGTGGGTGTTTACAAGGGGCTGAATGTGAAGGATGAGCTTCTTTACATTGTCTTACTCTCAAGTTGAACTCGATCTGCAGAGCTCTGGGTAAATACAGGCAGGAGATGGCACAAGCACATTATGTCTTCCAAAAATGGTGTCACTGAAAGTCATTTGGCAGCAGGGAACTGCAGTTTCTGGAGCAGCGCTCTCAATATAGCGTGAATGTCTCCTCTGCAATGCAAAACCAAAGTGCCCCCCAGGACCATTCATCTTTTCAAAACAGACACATCACTTCTGAGCAACACCTTCCTGCCAGCAGCAGCTCAGGGAGGGGATCCTCCCCTCTGCTGTGCTCTGGGGAGACCCCCCCCCCCCCGCAGCCCTGATCCAGCTCTGGGGCAGCAGCACCAGAGGGACGTGGAGCTGTTGGAGCGAGGCCAGAGGAGGCCATGGAGATGCTGCGAGGGCTGGAGCAGCTCTGCTCTGGAGCCAGGCTGAGAGAGCTGGGCTGGGGCAGCCTGGAGAAGAGAAGGCTCCTGAAGGGGAGACCTGAGAGCAGCTCCAGTGCCTGAAGGGGCTGCAGGAAAGCTGGAGAGGGGCTTGGGACAAGGGATGTAGGGACAGGCCAAGGGGAATGGCTTTAAGCTGCCAGAGGGGAGACTGAGCTGAGCTCTTAGGCAGAAGCTCTTCCCTGTGAGGGTGCTGAGGCGCTGGCACAGGGTGCCCAGAGAAGCTGTGGCTGCCCCATCCCTGGCAGTGTTCAAGGCCAGGTTGGACACAGGGGCTTGGAGCAAGCTGCTCTAGTGGAATGGGTCCCTGCCTGTGGCAGGGGTAGGAACTGGATGAGCTTTAAGCTCCTTTCCAACCCAAACCTTTCTGTGAGTCTAAGACATGCAAGGAGTTACAGCACTTTAGTTCCTTTGGTTTCATCCAGAAAGCTGCTATCAGTGTTTCTTCCCTAACTAAGGTTTTACAACAACTGCATTTCCAAAGAAGTGGAGCATTGAGAGCAAATACATTTCATCTTAAACATAAAGGCTGATAATTTCTGGTAGTTTCTGTTTCCATCAGATAAATGATGCAAGGTTTTGGTTTAGTCACATTACGTGCTGCGGTGGGAACTCACATCCCCTGCAGCATCTCTTCCTCAAATTGGTTTGTGAAAGCTTTATAGTTTGGAAGTAGCCAAAGTGGAACATAAAATTAAAGCTCCCTAAAAATGCAGTAAAGCTGTCGATCAAGATACAAACCAGATGGAAACCTGCTCAGTGCAGGCACTGCTATATACAGCATGAACCCAGCTTTGAGGGTTTGGTCTGCTCTCCCCAAAAATGTGCACTCTAAAGATGTCATCATAAATGCTGTTGACATAAAACAGACGAAAACTCTCCCAGTAATTGATTGCAAGTGAAGCCAGAACCCAGACCCCATGGAGATGGTTATGAAGATCACGGTATTCGCAGAGCAGCTGCAGGTTTTGATTCACTGTGCTACCTTCTGTTGGAATCTTATCAGAAATGTCCACTTACCCAAGTAAGTCTGGTGCGTCGTTGCTGGCTCACTGTTACGATGCGAGAGCTGCATGCTCTGCAATGGAGATTCCACTAGAGCAGGTTGCTCCAAGCCCCTGTGTCCAACCTGGCCTTGAACACCGCCAGGGATGGAGCATTCACAACCTCCCTGGGCAACCCATTCCAATGCCTCACCACCTTCACAGTAAAGAACTTCTTCCTTAGATCCAATCTAAACTTCCCCTGTTTAAGTTTTAACCCGTTACCCCATGTCCTATCACTGCAGTCCCTGATGAAGAGTCCCTCTCCAGCATCCTTGTAGACCCCTTCAGACACTGGAAGGCTGCTCTGAGGTCTCCACGCAGCCTTCTCTTCTCCAGGCTGAACATACCCAATGTTCTCATCCTGTCTTCATATGGGAGGTGCTCCAGCCCCTGACCATCCTCGCGGACTTGCTCCAACAGATTCATGTCCTTATTCTGGGGACACCAGCACTGCACACAGTGTTGCAAGTGGGGTCTCACTAGAGCAGAGTAGAGGGGCAGGATCACCTTCCTCAACCTGGTAAGATCAGAATATCATCACCTGTCAGCACACTAAAAATTAGCAGTGAGGCATCCCAGAGCAGTTGGGCGGTAACGTACCAAGCATCGTGAGGCTTCCCAAGCTGTGCCTCTGGGTCCTCCCTCCACCAGTGGAGCCATCTGGAAAAGCAGATGCCGAACAAACACCCGACGCCGGCACGCTCTTGCACTTCCCACTCCCTGCTGCAGGCCAGGAAGGAAAAGCTGAGCCCCACAGCCAGGCTGGACTTCTCCTGGATGAGTAATAACCCCCCGGGAGCGCTGACGTGGCCCTGGAGCTTTCAGACTCGAGCTGGACCCAAATATAGGCACCTACGTACAGAACCGGATTTGTAGATATGGTAAAGCACAAGGAGAGGGGCGGCGGGTGGGAACCATGCAGCAGCACCAGCCTTGCTGCCTCCCTGGACCTCATCCCCAGCACTGATTTATACATGGAAAGAAGCATTACCTCTTTAACACGGGTCATAACCCTCAACACTTTACATTGGTGTATCTTGGACCCTTTCAGCTGCAGCTTTCTGGAGCATCAGCTTTTGTATCTCCTCCACTGAAGAAGGGGTATTTTTACACCACGGCATTTTGTGTTAAAACAAGCAGATGACGTTTTGGGAGTGTGGTACTTAAGGAGCTATTTCCTGACAGGAGACAAGGGAAAGCAGCAGTTTCCTCAGGCACTCGGATTGCTCCTTTCTGCTCTCTCCCCTCATGTTAACTCCCATCGTGCTCACAGTTTCCTTTGACTGCAAATCCATCTGCATGAAAATATTTTACAGCATTTTGTATTGCATCTGATTTTGCAACAGGGAGGAAGCCCCAGAACGCACAGGAACATTTAATCACATTCTCCATATGCTTCCTCCCTTGCAAGCCAGTATTTTACACCCACCACTGGCCATGGGATCGCAGGTGAAGCCCATGAGGAGAAGCTTGCAAATCCATCACTTAGCACTTGTTTGGACATGAAATGGCCACAACCAGCTCCATGAAATGGGCACTGCCAGCTCCTTGACATGGCTACCACCAGCACTGCCTGTCACCACCAGTGCTGATCCCAAAGGAAAGCGTTCAGGTGGATGTTTAAATATCCATCTAGGTCACACAGACACTGGTTTGACGGCTACAGGATAGCACCAGTGTGTATGAAAGATGAGGATGTATAAAACCAGTGAACGTTGCAGCCAAGAAGCTGTTATCTCTTTGATACAGCTTCCACGTCTAGCAACAAGGCTCTTCATCTACCTTTATCAAATACAACAATCCCTGACTTTCACTCTAAAGGAGGCAATACAATATCCTGAACCCTGAAGGGAATCTTCACTTTCTCAGACCCTTTTGAAGAACTAAAGAAATCTAAGATAATATGGCAAAACTCACCAATGTTAAGATGTGAATGCACCACTTCCTTGGCATACTGAAACTCCCCACTCAACGATATCTTATATTTCTGTAACAAAGAAGTAACTTGTATTGACAATAGTTATTTTTTCATATTGAAATCACTCTCATTTTAACTTCCAGCAGCAGAATAAGCCGCGTGTCTCTATGCATTCATCCAAGCCAGGAGATTTTGGCATGCTCGAACTGTGAAAAATCAGAACAGGAATCACTTTTAAATCATCTGAAACCAGTGATTGTGCCATCATTATCCCAGAACCTTCCCCAGCATTAGCTACACAGAGTAAGCCATGCTCTGTGATTAAATGCCTGTTTCAGAGCAAAAGCACACTGTGAAATACATGCAGCACATGGCAGGGATTTGCTCTGAACCAGGTCCAAAGTGGGTGAGCTCTGGGGTGGCTTAGACATGCTGAGGGTACTTCTATCTCCTCTCAGTGTTCCTGGCTCTGCTGGTATCTGGTTTTAAATCCCCTTCACCTGGGGGCATGAAAGAAGCAGTGGTGGTTTGAATCACAGAATGAATCATGGAATGGTTTGGGTTGGAAGGGGCCTTAAAGCTCACCCAGTTCCAACCCCCTGCCACAGGCAGGGACACCTTCCACTAGAGCAGCTTGCTCCAAGCCCCTGTGTCCAACCTGGCCTTGAACACTGCCAGGGATGAGGCAGTCACAGCTTCTCTGGGCAACTGTGTTGAGTGCTGGATGGTTTCTCCTGGTTTGCTGTATTGGCTGAGCTGTAGCCTCTGTTCCTGTGAAGCTGCAAACCCTTAGGCACAGGGAGCATGAAGATCCCCACTCAAATCCTTCACTGGCCAAGCAAGGTGAAAACAAGGGAACAGAAACCAGAGGTTAACAAAGAGGTTGGTGAACATGAAGAAAGATACTTGGAAGCCTTAGCAAGGAGATACCAGCTTCACGGCCACAACATTCACTGGTTTTATACAGTCACATCTTTTACACATACTGGTGTTATCCTGTGGCCGTTAAACCAGTGTATGCATGAGATGGGTATTTAAACATCCACCCAAACACCTACCATAGGGGTCACCCTGCAAAGAGGTCTCAAATGCAGTGCAACACAGATGATCTGGAGTAGGACTGAATAAAAATGAGGTGTTCTTTGCAAAGCTGTCCTTCCTGCGTTGATAGCAACACATCTTGACACTTCTGTGACTATTTTGTTTCCACTGAATACTCAGAACCGTTATTATTAAGTTACATATATCAGGAATTCACCTCTCTCATCTTCCCAACTTCTTTCCTGGTGGGAAATCATCTTGGCAAAACAGAAACAAGGGACAGAAAGAAACACCAGGGAAAGGGACCTCATGGAATCATAGAATCCCGGGCTGGAAGCGATCCTAAGGATCATCTGATCCAATCTTTCTAGGCAAAGAATGACCTAGACTAGATGTCCCAGCATGTTGTCCAGACAAATCTTGAAGTCTCTAAGTCTTCCTAAAGAACAGGTATACCCAGACAGAATTTGGGGGAGTATCCATTTCTGTTCCTGGCAGAGCACAGAGACAGCGTCATAAGGATCAGCTTCACATGAGCATGTGTATCCATGTGTCATTTAGAGGCGCACTGAAGGGGTTTAGATCACATACCTGTACAGAATGTGCCAACACTCCTTTTCCTGCCTTTATTACCAGCAGTGGAAAACCATCTAACGATCTAATTCCCAGGGCACAATGGCCTTGAGCTTCTCCCAGGGGATTAGACTCGGGATTTAACAATCCCCAAAGCATCGCTCACTCTGAACTAGGAGAAATTGCTGAGTTTTGCCAGCAAAGGCTTTGCAGGCAACTGGGGACCTTGCTCTTCAAGAGGGCGAGCCCTGCCAAAGCCCCACAGAGAACATACATCTACTTTATTGAAGCCTGGCATCATAGCAATGTTTTGAAAGAGACATGACACTGCTCGTAATTTAACACATCCATATTCATTTCAAATAGGTAAAGTTGATTAAGCTAGCTTTTCTAGGGAGAAACCCATCATTGCTAAAGACACAAGGGCTAAAGAGAGGTATTTCAGTTCTATGTGGTTCAGGACCTGGTAAAGACAGACTTGTTCTGCCTCTCTCGGCAGAGATGCCCCTTAGAGCCTTTCCCACCATCCTCAGTGACGTTTCCTATGGACTTGCTCTTCCTGGATGACCTATGGCATATAATGAAAACCCACTATTCCCAGAACAGGTTTCAAGAAGAGGTTTAAGTCCTTTGAGAGACTTACTCATGCATCTCAGAATAGTCCATGTTGCAGCAGCGTGAGTGTATATATTTAACTGTTACTCTTTATCACTTATGTTCCCTACCCTCTAAATATCTCTATCTCAGGAGCAGGGAGAAGACATGCTCTTCCTAAATGTTTAAACTTTTGGGGGAAACCCTCACACATAGAAAACACCTTTGGACTTTGGCATTGTTTCATAGAATCATAGACTAGTTAGGGTTGGAAAGGACCTGAAGATCATCCAGTTCCAACCCCCCTGCCATGAGCAGGGACACCTCACACTAAACCAGGTCACCCAAGGCTGTGTGTCCAATCTGGCCTTGAACACTGCCAGGGATGGAGCATTCACAACCTCCCTGGGCAACCCATTCCAGTGCCTCACCACCCTCACAGGAAAGAACTTCTTCCTCATATCCAATCTAAACTTCCCCTGTTTCAGTTTGAACCCGTTACCCCTTGTCCTGTCACTACAGTCCCTAATGAAGAGTCCCTCTCCAGCATCCCTATAGCCCCCCTTCAGATACTGGAAGGCGGCCCTGAGGTCTCCATGCAGCTTCTCTTCTCCAGGCTGAACAGCCCCAGATTTCTCAGCCTGTCTTCATACAGGAGGTGCTCCAGCCCCTGAGCATCCTCGTGGCCCTTCTCTGGACTTGTTTCCCAATTTTTTGCCCGTTACTATGATTTTCAGGTCATTTTTTATTACTCCTATTTCCCCGACAAAACTGTATTTCAGAGAAAAGGGCAAGAAATCAGGAAGCATCCACCTACTGTGTGCTCCTCAGCCCTTTTTCACATCACATGTGTTAAAGGCAGCCTTTAGCACACCTGTAGCAAGGCACAGAACCACCACGAATATGTCTACTCAAACTAGTAGAGACATCATTCAATGGTCTGGTTTGAAGGGACCTTAAAGCTCACCCAGTTCCAACCCCTGCCACGGGCAGGGACCCCTTCCACTAGAGCAGCTTGCTCCAAGCCCCTGTGTCCAACCTGGCCTTGAACACTGCCAGGGATGTTGACTTCTAATCTAAGGTGGAAAAGAAAAGCTACCTGTAGAAGCAGAGCTGCAATATAAATTAGCAGGTGCCTTGTTTTAACCATAAAGGATGCCCCTAGAACACAGCATATTCTTTCAAGAGCACATAGCACACCTGCACAAAAGAATCCCCGCTGAGCCTGATGAATCTCAAGACTCCAGGATTCAGACACCGACACTCCACCGCTTTCTTTCATGCACCCAAATAGTGATTGGAGAAAATACACTCCTGTGTTCAGGAAAACACGAACCCAGGTGTTTCAGAGAAAGGCTCCCCAAAAGGCACTGTTACCTCCTGACACTTTGCTCTCCTGGTTATGGCATTTCCTCATAGGAATCATTTAATGGAAGGCAAATGCGGTGCATTTGTTTCCTTGGAAACAAACCGCTTCAACCTCCATCGCACACGGTCTCAAGCAAAAGCAAACTCTGTAATGAGGCCCAAGGTCTTGCTATTTTTAGCCAGAAAGATGTTAAATCACGACTATTTTATTCTCAATAGGGCACAATGAAAATGCAGGGATCTCAATGAGCGGAGTAAGGCTTTGTAGCAGGAAAAACAATGAATGCATTGAATTACACTGAGAAATTGAATTCTTCACCCATTTAAAAGAATTGAGTAGACTTGGACTTCAACCAGGATTAAAAGAAAACTTCCAACTGAGTACAGTTCTGTGGTCCCCAAAATAAGCAGGACATGGAGCTGTTGGAGCAGGTCCAGAGGAGGCCACGAGGATGCTCAGGGGCTGGAGCACCTCCTGTATGAAGACAGGCTGAGAAAGTTAGGGCTGTTCAGCCTGGAGAAGAGAAGCTGTGTGGAGACCTCATAGCAGCTTCCAGTGTCTGAAGGGGGATAATAAGGTTACCAGAGAGGGACTCTTCATCAGGGACTACAGTGATAGGACAAGGGGTGATGGGTTCAAACTGAAACAGGGGAAGTTCAGGTTAGATCTTAGGCAGAAGCTCTTCCCTGTGAGGGTGCTGAGGTGCTGGCACAGGGTGCCCAGAGAAGCTGTGGCTGCCCCATCCCTGGCAGTGTTCAAGGCCAGGTTGGACACAGGGGCTTGGAGCAAGCTGCTCTAGTGGAAGGTGTCCCTGCCCGTGGCAGGGGTTGGAGCTGAATGAGCTTTAAGGTCTCTTCCAACACAAACCAGGCTGGGATTCTAAGTGACGGAACAATCAAGAGGTAACACTTATTCTTTTAGGAGACTTTAATACCCTGAATAACCACCCACTGTTAGCGCCTGTTGTAAACATTTGGCCAACAAGGCTCAAGCACTATCAAGTACCACCACCCACATATTCATTGTCAGTACTTTACTCAGGCTCTAGGACAAAACAGCATCATTAACACCGACTTTTAGCCGAATACTGTATGCTCTACAACAAACTACTGTATAAAACTCAGCACAATAAGCCTTAGTTGATCAGGTTAGCTATAGTGCTTTTGCTGTCAGAAGCAAAATCCATTCTCATACCCCATGAAGATACTGAGCCACCAGAGATTCGCTTCTAGTAGAGCTGACATTGTTGCTTCAGCCGGTGGGATCAAGAAACACACACGTATCCTGGTCTTCAAAACCTCCACTTTCCAAATCTTTATATTCATAAACATATAGAAATGGCTTCAAGTTGCACCAGGGGAGGTTTAGATTGGGTACTGGGAAAAATGGCTTCAAGAAGAGGGCTGTCAAGCACTGGAACTGGCTGCCCAGGGAAGTGGGCACACCCCTGAAGGTATTTAAAAGACGTGTAAATGTGGCGCTTTGGGATATGGTTTTGTGGTGAATGTGGCAGTGATGGGTTAACGGTTGGAGGTGAGGTCATTTCCAACATGAATGAGTCTATTTTATGATGTAACTGAGCAGGAGTCGGAACACAGAATGGCCCAAAGAATAAACTACTCTGGATTTTCACCAGTTCTACTTTGCCCGCCAGACACAAAAAGTATGTATGTGACTGTGGTCTCCATGCTACGCTCCTAACAAATACATCCACATCATGCAAGGAGCTCAAGAACCAAAATCCTATAGTCAAGAGAAAAGAGGTAGATTCTTTCATTAGAAATAGCAATATGGCCTGAGGAACTTAGAATGAAATGGATGGTTTCATCTAAACTACACTGGCCAATTCTATTCTGCTTATGTTCTTTCCTGTGAGGGTGGTGAGGCACTGGAATGGGTTGCCCAGGGAGGTTGTGAATGCTCCAGCCCTGGCAGTGTTAAGACCAGGTTGGACAGAGCCTTGGGTGACCTGGTTTAGTGTGAGGTGTCCCTGCCCATGGCAGGGGGGTTGGAACTGGATGATCTTCAGGTCCTTTCCAACCCTAACTATTCTGTGATTCCATGGTCCCTCAGTTGTTTTATTGCAGAAAACCTCTTTCTCATTTCAATTAAAAAGGTGCCAATTGAATTCTACAAAATAATTATCTGAAAAGATAAAGGGAAAAGTATTATCCATTAAATTCTATTGTGAAATCAATATTTTTTCCTCAGAAGGCCTTTTAAAGAATTATAGAATTATTTGTTCTATAAATGTGTAGTTCTATTGTTAATTTTTATACTTTTAGACATTATTGGGTGTTTTTTTTCTGGGCACTGAACAGATCATCAAAACAGTATTTCTGACAAATTCTATTATTCGGCTGCTTGGGGAAAGGGATCATTAAACCCAAGATTTACAAAATCACAACTTCTTGTTTCATACAGCAAAACTGAGCCCGGGAGTGAGATTGTTTCACAGCCCTTCACTTGTATTTGCTGCTCTCTGGAGATTCTCTCACTTGCTGCTGATAGATTTTCCTTTTCCTTGTATAAATGTTTTAAACTGAGAGCGATTTATTCTCTGACCATCACATTTTTGATTAAACATTCCACTGCAGGCTTTTTTCCACCATAAATAGAGAGATTTTCAATAAAAGGAAGCGTCGTGACACTTGTGAGTTGAATCACTTGAACAAACAGAGGTAAATCACAGGGAAGGGATTTCAATGCTTTTATGGATAAGGATTATTTGGCTTAATGTTGAATATATACTTCTTCCAGAAACAGAGGTTTAATCTCTTCATGACTAAAACACCGCCCAAAGGGCAACCTATGGTGGGGTCATTTACAGGGGAAGTACTAGGGAAAAAAAGAGAGTATTAAGTGATGGGAAGGCAAGAGGAGAAACAGAGACTTCAGGCTAAATTTCACTTCGTGTTATCACACACAAATCAATGCCTGGAGATACCACTGCTGAGTCAGCTAGGTAAAACTGTCACGATTTGGGTTTGGGAGGTATCAGTTTTCACAGATGACCCGCACATATCACCAGGAGCAGCAGTAAATCTGGCATACCTGTTAACCAGGAATTCCTTCTGCCTATATTTCTTCCCTGTGAGGGTGCTGAGGCGCTGGCACAAGGTGCCCAGAGAAGCTGTGGCTGCCCCATCCCTGGCAGTGTTCAAGGCCAGGTTGGACACAGGGCCTTGGAGCAAGCTGCTCTAGTGGAAGGGGTCCCTGCCCGTGGCAGGGGTTGGAGCTGGAGGAGCTTTAAGGTCCTTTCCAACACAAACCAGGCTGGGATATGAAAGAACGATTTGAAGGACTCCAGCAGACACTACACACAACATCATCCATAGCTTTGGTGCTCCTCTGTTACCCATACAGCAATTGAAGGATAATGGATCACTGCAGAACTGTTACCAATATTTCCATGATGGATGGCAAATCTACAACCCTGCACTGCAACAAAGCGACACAGATTTAGCTCAGTCTGCAATCACCATAAGCGGGCGTTTGTGAAACACCCCTCTCCATTCATGGTACAACACTCTTTATGCACAGCGTGTCGGGGTCTCACTGCTTGAAGCAAGAAGCGGTGGTTAACTCAGGAGTGATAACCTTTTCAAATGTCAAGGTGTGATTGTACGGGTGTTATGCAGACACCCCCGGCCCCCCGCTCACAGCTGCAGGGAGACCAGCAGTTATTGCTGCTCTATTCAATATACTGCTATTTTCCCACATAGAGCAGGTTAGATATTAAATTCTCTCCCTATTCTGAAAGCAGCTGACACAACAGCAGAAAATTCAGAGACAGATCTAGTCCCCTACAACAGGCAATTCACCGCTGATAAATGACACTTCTCTGTCTGCCTAAGAAATACTTCATTAGAAGTGCAGCTCAACCCCTACTGTTCCCAGAGAAAAGATCCACTTACTTTGAGTTGCTTTGGATCCTAATACCATGCCTCTGTCTCCTCAGCTCCTCCTAAACAACAGCTTTATACAGCTCCACATACTGCAAAGAGACAATCTACCTGCTGAGACAGAAAATTGCCCCGGTTGTCACAGAAAGTGCATACACCAGGAAGCAGCTGGCATAAAAACTATCTTGTTGTGAACAATGGGAAGCTGAGATTCTTAATGTTTTTCATTCCTCCAGTCCCTAGGGTATGCCTGATTCTGCTCTGCAAGAGATGACTTAACATTATGGATGACAAAGAAGGTTAAGTCATCTTGTATGTCAAATAAAGTCATCAACATCTGTAAGTTTAGTGCAGGGCAATGTGGACCAGCTCTGGGGCAGCAGCACAAGAGGGACGTGGAGCAAGTCCAGAGGAGGCCATGGAGATGCTGCGAGGGCTGGAGCAGCTCTGCTCTGGAGCCAGGCTGAGAGAGCTGGGCTGGGGCAGCCTGGAGAAGAGAAGGCTCCTGAAGGGGAGACCTGAGAGCAGCTCCAGTGCCTGAAGGGGCTGCAGGAAAGCTGGAGAGGGGCTTGGGACAAGGGCCTGGAGGGACAGGCCAAGGGGAATGGCTTTAAGCTGCCAGAGGGGAGACTGAGATGAGCTCTTAGGCAGAAGCTCTTCCCTGTGAGGGTGCTGAGGCGCTGGCACAGGGTGCCCAGAGAAGCTGTGGCTGCCCCATCCCTGGCAGTGCTCAAGGCCAGGTTGGACACAGGGGCTTGGAGCAAGCTGCTCTAGTGGAAAGGGTCCCTGCCCATGGCAGGGGTTGGAGCTGGGTGAGCTTCAACAGAAACCATTCCATGATTCTGTGACCACCATCCCTCATTGGGATCACAAGGAAGAAGATCAGCCTGTGTCAAGAAGATTCAGCAAACCACAGTCGCCTTTGTTCTTGCACCACGTTGCATATGGATACTGGCCAATTCTGTGGTGAATCAAATCCACAAGAATCTCCAGCGTGAACATCTGAAAACCTCCAAGGCTTCACAGCTCTAAAGAGCATTTGCAGCATGAGCAGTCTCATTTGCAAGATGGATTGTTCCTGAACTTTGGAGAATGGAAACTTGGACTCAACCTCATTTTCCTCCAAGTCCCCCAAGTGAGAAGCACATCTGGAAGACATTAACCTCCTATACCGGTGTGTTTAGACACAAGAACTGGACAAAATGGTTCCTAGGCCAGTGAAAGTATATTTTTTGTTATTTTAAGAGCAATTGAAAACTGTTATATCTGATATTAGCTGAAAATTGCACCTAGTTAATAGAATCAGGACCAAACAAGTGGAATGCCATTTCTGCTAAAGAAACCAGGAACATACAGATTAATGTTCCTCTAATTGTACATGGCAGTAATACTACTGAGGGGGCTTTGTGTGACACTAACAAGGCAGAAGGCAGAGTGGGTCATAAATCTCACTGAAGCCCCTCTGTGGGATTTCAGCTCCACACGAACAATTCAGCTGCTTTAAAAAACCCAGCTTAATAGGTATTTTATTCCAGCTCCTTCGTTATGAATTTTCCGCTCCTTGCACTCACTGCCTTCCACACGGGAAAGAGTCATTTCTTGTGCTTTCAGCTCATGATGCACCAACCCGTAACCCTTTCTTTGTCTGAGGGAAGCTGCTATGTCTAATTGCCATTGACTTCAATGAGATCTTGCCAGAAAACCTGTAGACCTGTTGCAGAGAAAACTGGAGACTGATCCGTCAGCAAGAGCTGGAGACCTGCTGAAGGGAACCACTGGATACCCTCGTATTTTGCTAACAAATACCTGGCTACAGCACACCAGGGAGCACAAGCAGGGCACGCTGGAGCAATGATAACACTTGTTAATAAACCCCAGATCTGCTCTGGAAAAAATAACTCAACAAGCTCTTCCCTGGGAGGGTGCTGAGGCGCTGGCACAGGGTGCCCAGAGAAGCTGTGGCTGCCCCATCCCTGGCAGTGTTCAAGGCCAGGTTGGACACAGGGGCGTGGAGCAAGCTGCTCTAGTGGAAGGGGTCCCTGCCTGTGGCAGGGGTTGGAGCTGGATGAGCTTCAAGGTCCCATCCAACCCAAACCATCCTATCATTCATTCATTCTGCCATAATGTCACCTCTGCTCATGTAAGATCTATCTTTCCATGCACTAACCACTTTAAAGCCCTGTTTTCACTAATTGTCCTGGTAGCTCATTATCAAGTTCATTATGAATTCCACAAGGCTAAACATTTAGCACACCCAAAATGCTGTAGTGCTTTAGTACTGCAATGGAATATATTAAAAATATGCCTAAGGAGATCCTAAAAGCGTGTAAATTCAGAAGCATCAACTCCAAGAACATGGCCCACACAAATCTGCCGGTTTGCAATTTCTCTTTCACCAGTAAGGTTATTCATGCGCCCAATTTTCTGGTGTTTCATCCATTCACAGTCTTTCTTATCATAGAATCACAGAATCCCAGCCTGGTTTGTGTTGGAAGGGACCTTAAAGCTCCTCCAGTTCCAACCCCTGCCACGGGCAGGGACACCTTCCACTAGAGCAGCTTGCTCAAAGTCCAGTCCAACCTGGCCTTATCACTGTACTTAATTCCCACTCAAACTGTTGGAATCCACATATTTGGCTTCTCCAGTCTGGCAGCCCCTTGGATGGAAGCTTAGGACACGAATCCCATTGGATCTGGCAGCTAGCCATGCTTGGGAGAGAGATGCAGTTTCTTAGCAGGCAATCCCAAGCCTGGAGCTGGAGATCCACTGATCCATGCCCAAACTGTCCCTTGGGATAGAGGTCCACAAAGAGCTGGAGGCAGCAAGATGCATCTTCCTCGTGGACCACCTGCACCCATCTCCCTGCACAAGGGGGGAAACCAAGGATCAATTTGACCAAGTCACAAAGCCAATGGTGGCAGGCTTCAAACAGGGATTTGCTCACTACATCCTACTCAGATAATCCTAGAAAACTGAAAAGGCAATTTAACACTTCAACAGCATTAAAAGGTATTTTCAGTTATATCTTGGGAAAAGAATCTTTAGTCAAGCAAATGCAGTAATAAACTGTAACCTTTTCTATTTTTTGTTTGTGACAACGTATTGGCATTAACATTCATTATTTCAAACATGAGTAATATAAAAATAAGAAAATCACATAGTAGGAAAGTATCAAAATGACAGCAGCAGCAAATAAATAGCTCTTTCAAATTAGACTCTACTCTTTCATCATGAAGTAGAGCTCTTTTCCATTGCAGCAAAGTAACAGGCAAACTAATAATTTAATGTGAACTGGAAGGCATGAGATAAAACAAGCATTAGGAACACTTTCAGACTTGCAATAAACTTTATTCGTTAGATGCAAGCATAAATGTACCAGAACATCTGTAACTGCACATGGATGGATGGTGTTGATGTAAGGTATGGAATTGGTTTATCAGAATGAAAATTAACCATCCTAATGTGTACGGCATGGAAAATCCACTGAATTTCTGGGAATGAACGCAGACAGAACTTGAAGCAATCCTGCTTAGTAACAGCTAAGTAATAGATAGGAGTTCTGAAGATGTTGATATTGGTTAAGCCAGGTTGGACACAGGGGCTTGGAGCAAGCTGCTCTAGTGGAAGGTGTCCTTGCCCGTGGCAGAGGTTGGAACTGGAGGAGCTTTAAGGTCCCTTCCAACACAAACCAGGCTGGGGTTCTGTGATTCTATGAAAAAGAAGTGGTGGAAATTCATACAGTCATAGAATGGCCAATTCATTTGAGTTCACCTCCCCAAAAGAACTGCTCAAGCTGATAGGGTACAAAGCCATTCTACATGTTTTCACAGCACTTCAGCCCTCCTGAACGTGGCCAAAGTCTGTTTCAGCCTTGGCCAGGGCTCAGAGATCAGTCATGATGCTCAGAAATGCAGAAAATACTTTAGTAAATGAAGGGAATTTGCCTTTTTCTCTGCCTCTTGTGTCCTGCAGCTCAATGTAGATGTTTCTGTTGGGTGGAGGAGCAATGCAGCACCCCCAAGCACAGCCCAAGCTACCGCTGCCTTATGGCTTTGTAAGCACAAAGTGAAAACACAAGAATCATAGAATGATAGAATAGTTAGGGTTGGAAAGGACCTGAAGATCATCCAGTTCCAACCCCCCTGCCATGGGCAGGGACACCTCACACTAAACCAGGTCACCCAAGGCTCTGTCCAACCTGGCCTTGAACACTGCCAGGGATGGAGCATTCACAACCTCCCTGGGCAACCCATTCCAGTCCCGAAGTAACTTAATTGCTGTAGGGCTCAATAACAAGCTAGTCACATGAACCAGTTTTTAACAGCACTTCCGACGCTGGCCTGTGTGTGATCGATGCTCTCCGGGCAGGCAGTCGCACAACGTGACCACCAGATGCAAACTGGAACTAAAAGCTTTAGGCTGGCTCCCGCTGCCCTTTCCCACGTCTGTATTTTCAATCTCTACAGCACAAATACACAAATACTTACACGGGGGGGGGGGGGGGGGGAAATCTGTCGAGTAATGAATAATTTACCTTATAGCAACAAAATACTTTCCAAATCAGCACCTAATGAGTTATGAAATTCAAACCTGAAGCTTATCGGTGTAGAGTAAAACCAGGCAATGCGGTGATTTCCTGCAAAACCATAAATGCATCCTGCTCTAGTAGAAATTAAATGCAATTCCCAGCATTCTCTTGTATACTGGAGTAATATTCATCAGCATCTTTACACTTAAATATCCCTGCTGCTCCTGAACCCATGGACTGCATTAGTATTCTGAGCAAGGTACTTCCTAAAATTCAGAGCTTCTTTAGTGCTCGTATTTGTTTTTCATGAGCGTACGCAGATCATATAAGAAGAAAGAGTGGACCTGACTTGAGCAAGGATCCAGGACATCAAGCCAATTCAAAAGAGAATCAAATCAAAGCTTATAAACCTCTGAGACAATTTTTTCTGACTTTGACTGCTGAATTTGGTGCCTAATCAGTAAACTCTGAGGTGAGAACACTGCGGGATGTTATAAAAGAAGGATTTTCTCTGCAGAAACATTTACTTTTCATCTCTGTTACTGCAACAGAGATAAAGCAGTAGAAAATATTGTTAAGGATCATAAGGTGAGACTGTCACCCAGATATAGAACCAACAAGGCTGGAAAAGCCCTTCAAACTCACCCAGTCCAGTCAGTCCCAGCCCTGCCAAGGCCACCACTGCCCCATGGCACTGAGGCCTCATCTTCACGGGGTGTGAACACTCGCAGGGACGGTGCCTGCAGCCCTGCCCTGGGCAGCCTGTTCCAATGCCTGAGCACCCTCTGGGGCAGGAATTGTTCCTCAGCTCCATCTAAACCTGCCCTGGGGCAGCTTGAGGCCGGTTCCTCTTGTCCCATCCCTTGTTCCTTGGGAGCAGAGCCCAGCCCCTCCTGGCTCCATCCTCCTCTTAGGCACTTGTAGGGAGCCATCAGGTCCCCCCCGAGCCTTCTCTTCTCCAGACCGAACCCCCCAGCTCCCTCAGCCATTCCCCATCATACTTGGGCTCCAGGCCCTGCTCCAGCTCTCCTGCCCTTCTCTGGCCCCGCTCCAGCACCTCAATGTCTCTCTTGTAGTGAGCATCACAGATCAAGATGATCCCCATGTCAAGAAAAACCCCAATCTTTGTGTATTCCAGTGCTTTCCAGAAAGGAAAGGACTGGGATCAACATCCTCAGATATTCTAACGTTAAAGACAGTGGTACTGCTAATAGTGTTCAGCAATGTCCAGTGGTGGTTTGGCAATAAACAATGCTGGTCTTCAACTCAGTCATCAACAGAGATATATCAAAGGAAGCTCTTGGCAAGAGCATGGTGGAAATAAGCAGTTGCCACAGAAATGCAGCTCTAAGGGAACCCCAGCAGTGCTTGGGAGAAGCAACAGGCACAGCAGACACTGGAAAACCTCAACCTCCAAACTGCCAGGAGAACCAGAAGGCAACTTTCCAAGCACAGAGGTTCAGATCCATCAAACTGCCAATCTTTAAACCCTCGCCCCAAAGAAGAAGAGCAGTGAGCAGTAACACTGGGGTACAGGCAACGTGGAGGGAGATGCGGTCCCACAGATGCACCAGAAATAGCTAAACCCTTGCGAGAGGAGCAGCTGTGGGCAAGCTGCAGGTGAATGCCTACAGCTTTCTCCCTTCTGACACGTACCTCTGAGCACTGCATTTACTTGGCAAAAGGCATTTGAAAGTAGCAGCCCCAAGTCCATTCTGGGATCACAGTTGGATCCATCCTATGAAAACCATTCCATCCATTCTCCCCATCTTTGTTGCCTCCAAAGTGTTTTAAACGTGACTGGTGCACTCTAACCAGTGGAAGCCGTGGCTGAAAATGAGCCATTTGCACCCCATCAGTCAAGCAAAGCGCAGTCTAAACATTGTAAATACAGTGTTCACTGAGAAAGCCACAGTGACATCTGTGTGGGTGCTTTAATACGCCTGGTAAATAAAACGCATTCAGAAGATCTCTCCAAATGCTGACAATGGAGAGTGATGAACAGGGGATTTGCCTGTGGGAAGATTCGGTGGGATTCCACCAGGAAACCATAAACCTGAATATTACAGTGCCCCCCCCACCCCAGCGACCTGCAGAGACAGAGCTCTGGGATAAAAATACCCCATTGAGCAGCAGTGCTGGTCAGAGTTATCCAGGATAGTCTCCAGTGAAACCCTGAATTGGGTTTTGGGGGGGTTTTAACAGAAATCCTTCAGCGCTGCTGTATGATTTCCTCTCATTCAAGTCGAATGAACTGCAAAACAAAATAAGCAACTGGGATGTTTTGGAAGTAATGAAACCACAAGAAATTCCACTGCCAAAATGAGCAGCACTGGAGCTCATCAAGGAGCTTCCAGAAGAGGGGGAAAAACACACCTTCACTTTGGTACCTAGGTGCTGTGCTTGGTTTTCCACGATCCTATTTCATCATCCAATGCATGATGCAATATGCAGAAAATCATAGTTCTCAACACAACCATGATACAGTTGTGACCCTTTCTGCTAGTCCAAAGCTCAACACGCACAGCATTCAGGTATCAAAACGTGAACTGAATCAAAACATGAAGACAAAAGGGAAACTTCACTGCCCACTTAAATGCAACTCAGTAAGGCAGCAATGTAATCCACAAAACACCAGAGATGAAACTGTCATTCTACTAAATTGTAATTGATAAAAAGGAAATATAAGTCCTAAGGAGAGATGAAGGAGACAAGTCCCTGGTCTGATCCAGGGCTGAGCTCACAGGACTGAAAGAGGGTAGACCGAGATGAGATCTTAGGAAGAAGTGGTGTGCATGCCTTGCCAGTTAGTGTATAGAGTACCTAAACTGCCCTCAGATTAGCCCAGCCCAGGCATGTCAATGGGGGTGCAAACACAAACCTGACCCCTTTGGTGCCAGAAGAGAGGGCAGGGTGCAGTGTCTGCCCTCTCCCTCCTGCTGCTGCTGAGGGTTTCACGTTGCTGAGCTGCACAGCAATAGGTGTTTCTGTTCGGTTTAAAAGTCAATGGCAACTGGCTCAGCCCAGGCTGACCATGAGGTGGCACTGGGAATGTGTGACCATCCCTCCTGGCAGTGGTGAGGACTTACCCTGAGCATGGACCCCCATGATCATCTACACGGAGCAGCTGTGAAAGAAGATGTGATTGACTCTGTCCCTTGCTTTATTCCAGAAGGAATAACACGCAAGTCAGACCTGTGACACTTTAAAAGCTCAAAACATCCTGGACCAAAACGACTGCCCACTGTCAGAGCTGCAATATTTATTAACACGAGCTGCTTTTCCAAGTAGCAAGGTGATGGTGTATCCCATTGCATTCTCATTTGCTGTACGCAGCACTATTTGCAGCATTTAATAACCCCTCTAGGATTTTACTTTTCCACTTGACTGCAAATTTTCAAACCCAAGAATTAAATGTATTCAGGTTCCCCCCCCCAATACATGGTAATGCTTATGCTAAAAAGCTCTCAGCTCTTGTGTTTCATTTTTAAAGCATGGAGAGCAGGCGGTTCCCCATGGAAGTGTATCTGTCATTTGAGATGGTTTCCAAAATCTCATATTTAAAGCTGAAATCCAGCAAGATTTGGCAATGTCTAAACATGGCAAGGCCAATGACGATACTTACAGAGATAACCATCTATTAAGCTGGCCTTTTAGAGAAGATGGGATTACTTTGGTCTGCATGGGAAGGAAGATCATGCTCTGGGGGAGCAAAAAGGAGCATCTGCCCCCCTCTGCAGTATGGACGTCACTAGTGCGATTCACTTGGGACCATGACATTTGTAGGAACTGCTAAGTGTGCCCTGATGGGAGGCAATGGATGAATGACATCTGGAGCCAGGGAGCAAATCTCCTGCCGGCTCACACCAGCAAGGAGTGTCATGGAGAGGAGAGTTAAATTCTTCTGTGTAGTGACCAACCCCAGGATTGTCCAGGTGTCACATGGACAAGTGCTCTGCAACTGCAGAGAGGACACTGACAACAGCTTTAGTGCCATAGGTTCTCAGACTGCTTTGCGTTGGAAGGGACCCTAAAGCTCCTCCAGCTCCAACTCCTGCCACAGGCAGGGACCCCTTCCACTAGAGCAGCTTGCTCCAAGCCTCTGTGTCCAACCTGGCCTTGAACACTGCCGGGGATGGGGCAGCCACAGCTTCTCTGGGCACCCTGTGCCAGCGCCTCAGCACCCTCACAGGGAAGAGCTTCTGCCTAAGAGCTCATCTCAGTCTCCCCTCTGGCAGCTTAAAGCCATTCCCCTTGGCCTGTCCCTACAGGCCCTTGTGCCAAGCCCTCTCCAGCTTTCCTGCAGCCCCTTCAGGCACTGGAGCTGCTCTCAGGTCTCCCCTTCAGGAGCCTTCTCTTCTCCAGGCTGCCCCAGCCCAGCTCTCTCAGCCTGGCTCCAGAGCAGAGCTGCTCCAGCCCTCGCAGCATCTCCACGGCCTCCTCTGGGCTCGCTCCAGCAGCTCCACGTCCCTCTGGTGCTGCTGCCCCAGAGCTGGATCAGGGCTGCAGGGGGGTTCTTCCCAGAGCGCAGCAGAGGGGCAGGATCCCCTCCTTCAACCTTTGCTTCTACCTGGAGCAGAATACAGATGCAACCTCTGCCCTTCACAGCACATCTGAAGTCTGTTAAGGGTTGCTGGAGCATGGACCCTCATGATTAGGCAGCAGTGATGTGTGGGCGCTTTTGGATCACCTCTGCAAAGGACTAAATCTGATGACTCAAGTGCTCTCTTCTAGATGACCTGCTGATCAAGACTACATTAGCAAAGCTCCTTTGGTGAGGATGGGATTCCTGCTATGCTCTTTGCTCCACTGGCTAATGCATGAAGGGAAACCACCTGCCTTGAAAGAAGAGCACATGATGCAGCTCCAGCATGAGGGATGTGATGGATCCCTCTGAAAGACGGCACTGAAGGATGCACGAAGAATCACAGAATCACAGAATGGTTTGGGTTGGAAAGGACCTTTTAAGATCATCCAGTTACAACCCCCTGCCACGAACACTGAGTCACGCTCACCAACCCGACTGCCACATGTGCTCATTGAAAGGAAGAGCTGCCACCAGCTAAACACAATGTCAACGCTGAATTAAGAGTTGTTGGGCAAACTACAGGCTTGGAACCATTAAGATGCTGTTGCCATGAGCTACAGGAGTTATTTTCACACAGACTGCAGCCCAGGTGGCAGAAAGAAGCCTTTTGAAAAGATATTAATTTCGAGGAACCAACACATCACATTTATTTATAACCCCATTACTAGAGGCAATAATCTAATACAGAAGTAAAAAGACAGTGGAAGGCACTCTGATACCCTCCCTGGCAACTCGGATAACAGCATTAGGTCTCAAAGCAATACGAAATGGTGGCGGGGTTTTTATTACAGGCTGCTTTGCTTCAGGTTACACATGAACCTGCTGCATCGGTGAGGCAACAGCGTTGTGCCGCGTGTGGGAGTCAGCAAATTCAATTGTAAAGCTGCTCTGAAAACACTCTTCTCACAAAGAGATTACAGCAACCCAAATGATGAAAGCGGATGAGCCGCTCCTGGCTCCTGTGTTTTCCCAAGCAGGTATCAGCTGCCCGTGAACAAGGGGCTCTGATGGCACGTTCAATTCGGAGAGAGCTTACGTATTCTTACATTAAATGGCAGGTTTTATATAGAATTTAGCTTCATCTGTAATAGTGGGAAAATATTGTTCATCTTGGGGTTTATTTGGGAGTTCAAACTGTAAGGGTTTGATAGTTTTGATACCAGGATTGCTTTGCCTCCCAGATTTAAGGTGGCTGGGATGTGCTGTCTCATAGTCCAGGGATTTCCCAGGCACAGGGGTGCAGGGACACTATGAAATACTTGGGAAGGAGGAAACTCCAGGAAACCTGCTTGAATGGATCAGGATGGGTATTAATCAACTTTCCGACTAGTTTTTACCAAGATTCACTCTGTCATTGGCTGCTGAACATCCTGCATCCGACATGAACCCAACTGTTTGCAAGACAGAATGACACTGGTTACAGCTGAGATGGAGAATACTGCAGTGTGCAATACATCTGCACCATCTACACCTGCTCTCTGCTTTATCACCATAACTTCATCACACTTGGGATTCTGTAATGCTCCTTTTCTCCTCTATTTTCTCCTCTCTTCATATTGTAAGATTTTTTCCTAGCAGCAATAGGCAGGAACCAAGTGTTACAGCTGGTCTTGAGTGAGAAATCAGATTATTCCATAGCTGCAAGGTATCTACGTATTTTCCTCATATATTTCAGCTAGCCAATATGCAAGGAAAGACTCTAATCCATCTGGATACAGAAATCAGACACTCACAGAAGAGCTTGGGTTAGAAGGGACTCTGGAAGAATCTCATGCAGACCCCGATACAAGCAGGTCCAAGTAGATCAGGCTGCTCAGGGCCTTGCCTTGCCAAATTTGGGGCATCTCCAAGCACGGTGATCCCACAGCTGCCCTGGCCCTGGCCCTGGCCCAGCAGCTGACCATCCTCCCACTGAAACACTCTTTGCTTACAGGAAGCCAGAACTTCCTGTGTTATAAAAGGGTGGCTCTGCCTTCTCTACACCCTCCCATCCCATGTCTAGAGGCAGCAATGAGATCCCCCATTCCCTTTTCTCCTGAGGGCTGAGCAAAGCCACATTTCTGGGAGGGGATTCTAACCCTCTGCTCTGCTCTGGTGAGACCCCTCCTGTAGTCCTGTGTCCAGCTCGTAAGTCCTCAGCACAGGAAGGGCATGGACCTGTTGGAGAGGGTCCAGAGGAGGGCCACAAAAATGATCAGAGGACTGGAGCACCTCTGCTATGAGGAAAGGCTCATAGAGCTGGGTTTGTTCCACCTGGAGAAGAGAAGACTCCGGGAAGACCTTATTGCAGCCCTTCTGTTCTTAAGAGGGGCCTATAAGAAAGATGGAAAGAGACTTTTTAGCAGGGTCTGTTGTAACAGGATGAGAGTTGGGGGGGTTTAAGCCAAAAGAGAGGAGATTCAGGCTGGACACGAGGAAGAAATTCTTTACAATGAGGGTGGTAAAACCCTAGCACAGGTTGCCCAGAGAGGTGGTGGATGCACCTCATTTTGCCTCTGCTTGGAGTCTGGTCTTCGTTGCAGCCACAGTTGCTGGTTTGAAAAGTACACTCATCATTCCCATCAGCTCCTCAAGAACAAACAACAGACGTCTAAAATATGCACTGTATCATCGGAATTGACTTTAACTTGAACTGAAGCATAGGGATAACTGACATTACCAAAACACATGCATTTTTCATGAGGAAAGTTTGCATCTTGGCAAAACACTGACTCTTAAATAAAGGCTTAGTGACCATCCACATCACAGTTATAAAACACATGAAGCCTTCAAAACACAAACTGTCCAACACAAGGGGAAGATTTTGTTTTCAGCAAATAGAACTGACTCTTCTGGTGCTGCCACCAGGTACTGCCAAGAAGGATGTATGAATAATGTAGCAGGTATAAAGGGAAGAGTTTATTTGCCCCTTGAACATAGCAAATAGCCAGGTTGATCCAAAACATTACTTTTCCAAGGCTTATTTTGCAAGACATCACTTACTGTACCACTTGAGAGAGACACATGCTCCTTGAGAAACCCCTACACAGGGCTTGCAGTCGTTGCTCTTAGCTCCACCCCTTCCATATTCTTTGGTCAGTCACCTTGACACCTCCTCTTCAGATTAGATCCTGACTTGGCAAACTGCAGTGAGTGAATGTGTCACAATGCACATGACTTGTCCCACGACTCTACATCAGTAACAACAAGTTGGGCAAAAGTCATTTGTGCAGCCTTCATTAATTCTAGCGGAGCACGGGGGATTCATTGAGATATAGATAAATACCAGAGATGTGCAAAAAGAGAAAACAGGAGGGGTGTATTCCCTCTGTAAGTACTAGCAATGCACTCAAATTAGATCCCTTGACACTTTGGGCATGAATTATTAATCACCCTGAATGTAGGGAACGTAGGTGAGCTCCTACCACCGACCTGCTGTGCCTGGATACATTCCTCCTCCTTACTATTATGCAGATTCTTTCCTTCCTTCACCTCAGGAAAGTGAAGATGCACAGCAACCCCATTAGTAGAAATAAGGAACAGGAGCTGAAATCTGCTGTTCAGTGACTATGTTTGACTCTGTGGATGGAGAGCACAGACATGCACATGGACAACTGCCTGCAGGCGAGCAAAACAGGGTGACAGCAGATGTGGAACCAAACGGGGCACTGGCTCTACCTAAAACTTAGGGCTATTGAACATATGGATGACTTAATATTCCATCCACATTCTAGTTAACAGGTGTTCCTGCTATTCAGAAGAGAATACAAGGAAGATGGCAGGTTGTTCAGCTTGGAGAAGAGAAGGCTCCTGAAGGGGAAACCTTAGAGCAGCGCCAGTGCCTAAAGGGGCTGCAGGAAAGCTGGAGAGGGGCTTGGGACAAGGGATGTAGGGACAGGCCAAGGGGAATGGCTTTAAGCTGCCAGAGGGGAGACTGAGATGAGCTCTTAGGCAGAAGCTCTTCCCTGGGAGGGTGCTGAGGAGCTGGCACAGGGTGCCCAGAGAAGCTGTGGCTGCCCCATCCCTGGCAGTGTTCAAGGCCAGGTTGGACACAGGGGCTTGGAGCAAGCTGCTCTGGTGGAAGGTGTCCCTGCCCGTGGCAGGGGTTGGAGCTGGGTGAGCTTTAAGCTCCCTTCCAACACAAACCTATTCTATTATATGATTCTATTCTGTTCTGTGATGCCCTTGAACTCCGAAAGATAGCAAAGATCAACTAGTGCCTGTCTAGAAATTTGTCTTGATACACACACAGTGAAACCTTTTTGCATTTACTCTGGTATTTGTTAAAAATACAGGAAACACGGCAAGCACCTTGTCGCAAAGAGGCTTTTCCTGCCCCAAGTTCAATGATTTCTCATGGGGCGGGTGGAGGGAGGGACTGGCAAACCAAGAATACGGCCAAGCTGCCCTCATAGACAAAAAGTGAAACATAAATAAAGTGGCTTTCTCCAAACACACTATTCTGTGGGGGGAGGATGACTTATTTATTTGGGTGTTTTAAAACCCCAATGCATTTAAACTACAGATGAAAAAGATGGATTGAAAAGGAGTGAAGTATTTCACGGGAGTAAACTTCCATTTTATGAAACGTATTCCCCACAGCTGTGATACAACAAATTAAAGCCTGGAATTTCAGATCTGGAATATTACTTCTAAGAGGATGTGATGCACTTCTTCAGGAATGAGGCACTTTGTTTGGAAAAATAAATTAGAAGAATACTTCTATAATTCAAAGTTAATGCATTTTTATTTGTAATAACTGAACCAAAGAGGCCAGGAGAAAAGAAAATCTTCAAGGACGGTATTACTGAAACCCATCCTCGATTCACATGGTAACAAGTACCAGGCACAAGCACTTGTCAATCTGATTTCTCCCTTACACATCATAGCTCAATAATTCTTATTCATTGCTCCTGGTATTTCCTACGTGCAAATCTGCCCCATCTACCACTCGCTTTCTGACAAGACCAGCAGAACACAGCACATAAAAGAACAGTAATTTCTTCATAAACAGGTTTTTTCCTGGATCTGCTGCACATTTCAGGTGATAAAGTGTCTCCTGAAAAGTGGAAAATTAACAGAGAACTCATCCCTGAGGAGCATTATCAACTTCTGTGTCATGTCACCCACGTCATCCTCCACTTGCAGCAAGAACCCATTGCTAGCGCTGATGCTGCCCTTGGGGACGTGTATATACCAATGGCTTCCTCTGGGCTGTTTATTCCATCAGATGAATAAAATCCATCTAAAACCTTGTGTAAACTATGCACTGTTAACAACCCTTTCTACCACCAACTGAAACCCTTGAATAGATCTACAAGCTGTCAGTTCTGATGTGGGTTTTATTTCCTGGGCTTCCTCAATTCACTGTCATGGGTAACATCCTGTAGTTTTTAACATACCCCTTCTGAGGTAACACAGAAAATAACCCCTCATCTTCCAGTGAACTGGAAGCAGCAATTGATACATGTATACATGAAAGGTCTGGCTTTGAATTAAAAATACCAGCCTACCGATGGGCTTTGCAGCAGCATGGGCCTTGTGGGAGGGGGCTGGAATCAAAGCTGATAGACCTGATGGGCTGGTGGGGAGACAAGCAGAAAGGTCAAGCTCTGAAGCTTGCAGGGATGTCTGACAGCATCGTTTTCATGGGAAAACATGAAAGCATTTCAGCTAGAGATTAAAAACTCCACTGAAGGCCTCAGTGAAAAAGAACAGGATCGTTTCTACCTAATGTTTCCAGTCACGGAATTCTGCTAAGCCACATAATGGATACATTCCATTTGAAATCAAAAAAAGGTTACTTCTCTGAATATTGCAATATCCAACCAGGATTGTTTTCAAAACAGACAACATGAATATGTTCAACCTTCTAAAAAACTGATTTACTGGGGCAATGCAGCTGCCACCTCCCACCAGGAGAAATGGTCCCACCAGCACAGTTCATGCCAGCATGAGGCATGGGGAGCATCCAGGAACTATTTATTATGGCAACAGCACCCAGACCTCAGCAAACACCACATCTACTGATCTGTAAACTGATGTCCAGGCCCTCCGAAAAGGAAGTTTCAGAGAACCAGTAAATGGAGATGGAGATTACTTTGGGAGTCAAAACAAGACTCAGGTTCCGCCTTGCAAAGCAGGAAAAGGGCCAAAGATAAAAAGCCCAAATTAAAAGGAGACCCAGCATTGGTACTGTTCTATGTAAAAACATGATAATCTTCATCACAGAACAAAGAATTCATTCTTGAACCCAAAATCTTGCAACAGCTACTACAGCTCCAGCACAAGCTGCACGAAAGAATAACACATGATCATATAATCACAGAGTGGTTTGGTTGGAAGGGACCTTAAAGCTCCTCCAGCTCCAACCCCTGCCACAGGCAGGGACCCCTTCCACTAGAGCAGCTTGCTCCAAGCCCCTGTGTCCAACCTGGCCTTGAACACTGCCAGGGATGGGGCAGCCACAGCTTCTCTGGGCACCCTGTGCCAGCGCCTCAGCACCCGCACAGGGAAGAGCTTCTGCCTAAGAGCTCATCTCAGTCTCCCCTCTGGCAGGTTAAAGCCATTCCCCTTGGCCTGGCCCTGCAGGCCCTTATCCAAAGCCCCTCTCCAGGTTTCTTGTCCATTCAGTACCTCTAGGTACTGGAAGGCTACAGATCCTGTGAAATAATGATGCCCATAAATCACCTTCCTGAAACGAGCCACAGGTTAATTCAGATGGTCACCTCGTGCACTGCTTGGACAAGAAGCAGAACGTGCAGGCACAGGTACCATCTTTGCATTGCACACATGGGAAGAAGGCCAAGTGATAGAAAAGCACTATCTGGACCAGCTTCCAGAGAGGAGGCAGAGAAGAGACTTCCTGAGGCTCCTGACAATTAGAAAATAGAAAATTGAGTAAAAATAGAAAAAAAAATAAAACAAAACATTAGAAAATATTAGGCAGAAAACTCACACTAAACTACAGGTACACCTAAAGAAACTGAACAGGCTCCCATTGCAAATACCATGTAAACACTTCTTCAGACTTCTTTCACGTTCAAGAGGCTCTTTATTTCAGGATGTCATTTTCCTGTGCCCCTCTTCAGATGGCTTTTAGAATAACCATAAAGTAGAATCATGTTGGGAGTACCTGGTGTTACTGACACACACCACCCATTTGACATTTGGCATTTGACACACAATATTGAAAGAAGTTAAGGATAAAATGCTAAATTCCCAGCCTGAAGATTTTCCAGTGCTCTTCCTCTTCTCCCCAGCTCTTGTGGTGAGCAGAGGTGCACTTCTGGCTGCCCTGGTTTTTACAGCAGAAGGAAACAAACACATGAATGGGTTGCCCATCGGTGGCAGCGTGGGCTGAGCGCGACTGCTCCGGTGCCAGCCGCACAAGTGAGCAGTGAGAACATCCTGCTTCCCAAGGCTGATCGCTTCCCTGACTCAACACGAACCAACCCATCAGCCCAAAGCTATCTTGAATCCCACCGCAGAAAACCTTTTGGGCTGTTCCCATAACTGATGTGCAGCTAGTTCTAGAAAGAACAACATGAAGCATATTGTTTGACTCACTATTATTTGCACTGGTCATCTCCAAGTTCTGCACTTCATGTTCTCTGTCCCCGTCCCGAACTTCCCAGGTTTTCCTGCCTACACATCAGCAGCTCTTCTTTTTGATGCCAACAGCATACTGAAACAAGAGTCTGGGATAAAAATCTCTCTACAAATGTCATCTTTCAGATTTAAATACCTGTACTGTCATCCTGCCACCCCTGCCCCAGACGACAGCGCTCTATCTCCTACTAATACACATTTACTGGCAGCCCACACACTAACGTATCTTCTGCCTTCTTCTGTACGCCCCTCTTAGCTTTCACACATTATTACATATTCAGCTTGTTCCTGTGTCATATCACTACTCCCATTCTCTTGCTCTATCAGATCATCCTATTCCATAAGGTAACTTCCGCTTGCTTTCCCAGCTTCCAAAATTAAACACAGGTTATATCCCGGTGCCAAGGATTGTGTAAATGGTAACAGAAACTTCCTATTTATGGCTAGATTCATCAGAATCAGTCTGATCAAATCACAACAGTTATGGATGATGGCAAATTTATGGGGCAGTCTCCTCTGAAGCCTCCATGAGGCCCTGTTAAAATGGCACCCATCAGAGAATCATCATAGAATTATGGAATGGTTTGGGTTGAAGGGACCTTAAAGCTCATCCAGCTCCAACCCCTGCCACGGGCAGGGACACCTTCCACTAGAGCAGCTTGCTCCAAGCCCCTGTGTCCAACCTGGCCTTGAGCACTGCCAGGGATGGGGCAGCCACAGCTTCTCTGGGCACCCTGTGCCAGCGCCTCAGCACCCTCACAGGGAAGAGCTTCTGCCTAAGAGCTCAGCTCAGTCTCCCCTTGGGCAGGTTAAAGCCACAGAATCAACCAGGTTGGAGAAGCCCTTTAAGCTCACCCAGAGCAAACATTCCCAGCCCTGCCAAGGCCACCACTGCCCCATGGCACTGAGGCCTCGTCTCCACCATGTGTGAACACTTAGAATCATAGAATCACAGAATAGTTTGGGTTGGAAAGGACCTGAAGATCATCCAGTTCCAACCCCCCTGCCATGGGCAGGGACACCTCACACTAAACCAGATCACCCAAGGCTCTGCCCAACCTGGCCTTGAACACTGCCAGGGATGGAGCATTCACAACCTCCCTGGGCAACCCATTCCAGTGCCTCACCACCCTCACAGGAAAGAATTTCCTCCTTAGATCCAATCTAAACTTCCTCTGTTTAAGTTTTAACCCATTACCCCTTGTCCTGTCACTACAGTCCCTAATGAAGAGTCCCTTGCAGGGACAGTGACTGCAGCCCTGCCCTGGGCAGCCTGTTCCAATGCCTGAGCACCCTCTGGGGCAGGAATTGTTCCTCAGCTCCATCTAAACCTGCCCTGGGGCAGCTTGAGGCCGTTTCCTCTTGTCCCATCCCTTGTTCCTTGGGAGCAGAGCCCAGCCCCACCTGGCTCCATCCTCCTGTCAGGCACTTGTAAAGAGACGGTGCCATTTCCCTCATGATACCTGAGTCTAAAAGGCAAAAATGTCACCCTGGGGTGAAAAAATTATTTTAAAAAAAGAAAAATCTTTGTTTTGGCTCAACAACCTGCTTGGTTCATGAGGAAAGGAGGAGGTTTGTCCAGTCCTTGTTCTGGACCCTGGCAAGGCAATCCCCAGCAAGCTATCACCTCGCATTGCATGGAGACAGGCTTCAAAAGAGAGGAAAATAATTGCATACAACTTGGAAGCTTGCACTTGTTTTGTACCTGACAAGGACATTGTGTTCCTCCTTAAATGCCACTTTTCCTACCTTAATGGTCTTATTTGCCTTCAGACTGACATTTTCTTTGCCAAGCTGTCTTCAATTAGCATGAAATGTAATCGATGAAGTGTTGAATGTACAACTATCAAGGTACTCATTTACATAACACCAAATATTTAACATTTCTGGTGTTAATGAAGGGAACCAGACCACGACGAGACACAGTGCAGAAAGCAAACCGTTTTGTGACAGTGCAAACAGGAATAATGCTGTACTTGTGCATGTTCTGCTCCAAATAACGGAGATATAAACACCACGAACATTGTTCAGAGCAGAACGGGAAACAGCATCTGTCAGTAAGGTCAGCTCTGGATTCTATTATGTTTGAGTTTAAAAAGGGACATGAGAAAGAATCACTAAATATTACACTTCGGAAAACGGATGAAATTGCATTAAAAAAATAGCCTTTTAAGAGCATTTAGCTAAATACAAAAATCAATTTCTAGGCAATATTTGGAGGGGGAATTTCAGGTTTTACAATTAAGAGGCACTCATGTAATTAATGAGAAGTGAGCACCATTAATTTATAGGGATACATCTGTCTAAGGCTGATAGGTTGAAAGCCACAGTACAGATTAAAGCAGTGGATGTGGGAACAGCTCAGAGCTGGCTTCTACAATGATTATTTAGATAGACTAATGTGGGAAAGCCACCATGATGGGTCACCACAGGGCATCTGGGAAGAAAGCTGACGGTTTGAAGGTCTGGTTAGTACCAGAGGGCTTCTGGTGCCTTGGCCTGGGGAGCTTCAGCTCCTAAGAGATGGGATGTGAACAGAATGAGGGTGTGAGTCCACATCTGGCAGGAGCCTGGACTAACACAAGTGTCACCCTGCCCACTTTGGTCCTTTTCCAAACCTGAAAGCTCTGGGAAACTGAACATAAACAAGAAGTTCTTTATAGTGAGGGTGCTGAGGCACTGGCACAGGGTGCCCAGAGAAGCTGTGGCTGCCCCATCCCTGGCAGTGTTCAAGGCCAGGTTGGACACAGGGGCTTGGAGCAAGCTGCTCTAGTGGAAGGTGTTCCTGCCCGTGGCAGGGGTTGGAGCTGGAGGAGCTTTAAGGTCCCTTCCAACGCAAACTATTCTATAAGGGGAGGCAAATTCCCCTTGGGATAGTGGTGGGATCCAGGTTTCTGGAATGAGAGACTAGTCATCAGGACATGTCCAACACCATGCACTTCAGGTTTACTAAATACCCCAGAATCTATATGAAGTTGGGTTGGGCAACCCAACAGGTGGAAGAAGAAATAACAGCTCCCACTGGGCCAGGCAGGAGATATGTTATCACAGAATGGTTTGTGTTGGAAAGGACTTTAAGATCATAGAATCATAGAATAGTTAGGGTTGGAAAGGACCTTAAGATCATCCAGTTCCAACCCCCTGCCATGGACAGGGACACCTCACACTAAACCAGGTCAACCAAGGCTTCATCTAACCTGGCCTTGAACACTTCCAGGGATGGAGCATTCACAACCTCCCTGGGCAACCCATTCCAGTGCCTCACCACCCTCACAGGAAAGAACTTCTTCCTTAGATCCAATCTAAACTTCCCCTGTTTCAGTTTGAACCCGTTACCCCTTGTCCTGTCACTACAGTCCCTAATGAAGAGTCCCTCCCCAGCATCCCTATAGGCCCCCTTCAGATACTGGAAGCTGCTCTGAGGTCTCCACACAGCTTCTCTTCTCCAGGCTGAACAGCCCCAACTTCCTCAGCCTGTCTTCATACAGGAGGTGCTCCAGCCCCTGATCATCCTCGTGGCCTCCTCTGGACTTGTTCCAACAGTTCCATGTCCTTTTTATGTTGAGGACACCAGAACTGCACACAATGCTCCAGGTGAGGTCTCACAGGAGCAGAGTAGAGGGGCAGGATCACCTCCTTCGCCCTGCTGGTCACACTCCTTTGGATGCAGCCCAGGATACGGTTGGTTTCTGGGCTGCGAGCGCACACTGAAGCCGGCTCATGTTCATTTTCTCATCGACCAGCTCCCCCAAGTCCTTCTCCGCAGGGCTGCTCTGAATCTCTTCTCTGCCCAACCTGTAGCTGTGCCTGGATCATCCAGTTCCCACCCCCATGACACCTTCCACTAGAGCAGGTTGCTTCAAGCCCCTGTGTCCAACCCGGCCTTGAACACTGCCAGGGATGGGGCAGCCCCAGCTCCTTCATCTAGCTCACACTAAATGAGCTTTAAGGTCCCTTTCAACCCAAACCAGTCTGTGATCCTATGAATTTACCTTTCTTGAAATGTTCCTCTTGACATATCCTCACGTTAGAAGCCAAAATAAAATTTCCAGCAATAATGAAGCTGGTTTATAGCAAGAAATCTGAATTCTAAACTTCTTTAGTTTTATTTGTCTGTGCAACATAGGTTGGAGTTTGGGGATCTTACAAGGTTTTGCCACAGAACTCTATGAAGTATTTACCTCCTGACAAATAACATCAAGCACTAGAATAC
The DNA here is from genome assembly GCF_033815535.1 of Pezoporus flaviventris. NCBI lineage: Eukaryota > Metazoa > Chordata > Aves > Psittaciformes > Psittacidae > Pezoporus > Pezoporus flaviventris. The sequence continues at coordinate 1,836,243 of NW_026892607.1, read as the reverse complement.
CCATTCAGGTTAGAAAAATGAGCCATTACTTTGAATGCATTAAAATAAGGAAATTAAAATAAAGATTATTATGTGAATCCATGTGCCTGTCAAAAGACAACAAATGATTCCATCACGCTTTTCCTTGCCTCCAACAGCCTTTCCTGCACTTCCACAAAGCAGCTGTGCCTAATAATACCATGAATTACCATGAAACCAATGTTCAGACTGCAGCCTGCTTATTTATAATCTCATTTGCACTTAAAGTACATTGAAAAACTGAAGTAAGTTTTCCAATATTTGGCGGTCCTGGTGTCCTCAGTGCTTGTTTTCCCCCAGGATACGGAAAGCGCTGTCCACACAATAATTCATTTGACCAAAACCTGATCAGCATCCAATAGTAACTCCCTAAGGTCTGGCTACTCGCTCCTTCCTTGTGTTTTGTGCTAAATATTTTTAGACTGTGAAATGGCAGTTACTCACATAGGGATGACACATGGAGCTTCTCACGAAGAAAGGTGCTATATATACACCTTTAAGGTTTTATTATAGATCTTAAAAGCTCCACTTCCCTTGAAAGGGCGTCAGGATTACATATGGCTGTTGAGCTTGTAAACCTATACAAACAACGGGCAAAATCAATTCAAGCAATTCTTTCTGGTAAGAAACATCACCAACCACTTGAGCTACTGAAACGGGCTATTTGTATAAAATCTGACCCAGAGCTAAATAGCCTTTAATTACACTCTTTGTGATGAAGGCTCAACACCGTATAAGCATAGGATGAAATGAGCTTTTAAATTATAGCTCTTAATACACAGAAAAACATCTTTATATTTACTATCTTCAAATAGAACCCCCTTCTCTCATATTTTATGAATGAATATAGTACTTATGAGAAAGCAGCATGATGGAGTAGATAAATGCTAAGTCCTGCACCCTCAGCAGGGTTGTGCTAAAGCACAATAAACCCAAATTCTGTTGTTGTCTCACCCAATCTGTCAAACAAGCTGTTGTTGTTTTCTGGTGTGGTACAAACTTACTGGTGAGGATGATCCCTGCTCCAGGAAACTTGTATTAATTAGAGATAACAGAAGGGGCAACTCCAGCAAAGCCAATCTCCACAGCACTGGCATCACGGAGCTGCTCCTGCCCATTTTTCCTGTCAGCCTCTTCTACCTCCTCTGCATGTGGGCTGGTCTGACCAAAACTGTTTGGCAGTTGGGAACATGAAAACTGCAGGACATGACAGCAATGAGGACATCTCACCTCAGCACACATTTATACATTAGATCTCATTATCTGTCAACTAAAACTGGAGCTCTTGGAATGAGTCCAGAGGAGGCCATGGAGATGCTGCAAGGGCTGGAGCAGCTCTGCTCTGGAGCCAGGCTGAGAGAGCTGGGCTGGGGCAGCCTGGAGAAGAGAAGGCTCCTGAAGGGGAGACCTGAGAGCAGCTCCAGTGCCTGAAGGGGCTGCAGGAAAGCTGGAGAGGGGCTTGGGACAAGGGATGTAGGGACAGGCCAAGGGGAATGGCTTTAACCTGCCCGAGGGGAGACTGAGATGAGCTCTTAGGCAGAAGCTCTTCCCTGTGAGGGTGCTGAGGCACTGGCACAGGGTGCCCAGAGGAGCTGTGGCTGCCCCATCCCTGGCAGTGTTCAAGGCCAGGTTGGATGGGCCCAACCATTCTGTGATTCTGTGTAAACCAGGCTGGATGAGCACCACTAACTCATGGCTTTATCCGAGGCACGGGAATGGGAAACCGGCCTGGGAGTGTTTGGTAGAATCACAGAATGGTTGGGGTTGGCAGTGCCAGAGAGTTCCAGCACTTGCAAAAACTGATAACAAAATATAAAAGCAAAATACAAGCATTTAAGGATACGGAGATTGCAGCTTAATGAACCTGCTCTTTGCTTAAAGAACTAAACACTGCCATTAGAGTTTTGAGCAACAAACCCATTTATGAAATGATGAAGGACCCCATTCCCATTTCATTTCACTAGAGGGATTTAACAAGTGACTAAAAGATTCTCCAGCTACTGAAGTGTTGCATATTCTCCACATGAGTAGCTATATATCTTATCCTAGAAGGCAAAGTCTAACTTCAGCTCTTACCAAACAAGATAGTACTTGACAGGAGCGACCACACAGCAAAATGTTCAGACTCCCTGTGGTGCCAAACCCCAATCTCAAGGAACACAAGGCACTGCAGCCACGGGCAGGAATCGGATCAGCTGCTAGGAAATGAGGGAGGGCGAGCTTCTGAGTGATGGAGCACTCAAATTCCATTTTCTATGTGAACTGGATACAAATGCTCCCCTGGCTCTAACAGCAGGAGCTGGAAGGACCAGCTGCTAACAGTGCTGGCATTACCAAATGCCCAACACTCTTTGCCCCTCACAACAGAAACAGGTCAGTTACTCCTTTGTTCATCCATTAACACAAACCCCTACTAAACACAAACTCACAGAACCAAATGGCCCGTTCTGTTGGCTTGTTTTTCATTAGAAATTAAGGATGCATTTCAGCTACTTTGTCACACAAAAACTTGCTGTGCAAATGATGAACGTCCTCTATTTTTCTTGAAAACAAAGTCTATTTCAAAGCTGTTTCTTGAGATAAAAAGAAATTATGTGACATTAAAGCACAGTATTGAACCACAGAAGACAGAGGTTGGAAGGGACTTCAACTTCTAGGGAACTACATAAGCAATTTTCATTAAAACCACAATGTGATTTTAAACTGGACTAGAAACTTGCTCAAGGGGAAGAAGCAACGGTTATGCTCTTAAGGAAAAAAAATAGCTCCAAATGTCCGTGTTTCCATAGAGACAACCTCTATCCTTTTGTGCTTACTAATCTATCTTGGTCGATCAATACTTTATGGTAATTGTTTCCATGGTAATTGCAACTATAATAATCCCCTTTTTGAGTATAAAAGCAAAAACAAAACCACTTGGGAAACACAGACTGTGTCTGCCACAGTGACAGCAGAGAACACTCCTTTGGCTTAAAGAAAAGAACTGAGACATTTGGGCTTGATTAACCCAGCTGGAGTTCCCACTGTAGGTGAAGTTTGGTGGCGCATCTGAGGATGAGGATGCAATCGATGTCTGTTCTCGCCACTGCTGGGCTCAACCCTGGGCAGCCAACTTCAGCAAGCCAAGAAAAACAAACCTGGGAGCCCTCTGAGCTGACTGACCATGGTGGGATGGAATAGTAGGACGCTCTGGCATCACTGCTACCCTCCAGCACTCCTTTCCTGAGTTCTGGTGTCCTCAACATAAGGAGCTGTTGAAGTAAGTCCAGAGGAGACCACGAGGATGATCAGCCTGTATGAAGACAGGCTGAGAGAGCTGGGCTGGGTCAGCCTGGAGAAGAGAAAGCTCCTTAAGGGGAGATCTTAGAGCAGCCTTCCAAAATCTAAAGGATTTACAGGGATACAAGGATGCTGGGGAGGAACTCTTCATCAGGGACTGCAGTGATAGGATGAGGGGTGACGGGTTTAAATTGAAACAGGGGAGATGGAAGTTAGCTATAGAGACGAAGCTCTTCCTTGTGAGGTTGGTGAGGCACTGGCACAGCGTGCCCAACCCAACCCACTCTGGGATTCTGGGATTCCTTTCTTATCCTGGCACCCTGATGATGTGAACAGGAACAAAGCCAGAACATCATGGAAAAAAGAACAAGCCATTCATGACATAAACACAGAGCTGGGGGGCAGGAGGGGTTTATCTCCATGTTGGACCCACACCCAACCTGATCATCCAGGTGATGTGCAGCAATGCTGGGTATCACAGAGCCTTGGGTGACCTGGTTTAGTGTGAGGTGTCCCTGCCCATGGCAGGGGGGTCGGAACGGGATAATCTTACGGTCCTTTCCAACCCTAACTATTCTATGATTCTATCACCCATGGGGCACCCCAGAGAACAGCCCCAAGTCCTTAACTTCCAGAAACGAGCATTTCAATGTTCACTAGCATCCAACTAAAACAATAAAATATACTAAAGGGACAATGAGAACTCCATGCTTCTCATGGGTCAGTATTTCAGGAAAAAGCAGTATTTCCACCTAGTTAAGTGTCGAAGCCGCTGGGTAAAGGTAACATCAGGTAAAGCAAACTTCATCAATATAAAGATCACCAATTAGCAGCTTGTCAGAAAGGAAATTACCTGGAACACTTAAGGAAAACCCACCCCCTGAATTAGGACCAATTTAGCAATTTCTGACACTTTGTGTGAACCAAGGAGAGCAACAGTATAGAAATTAATTATGTTGATTGTGTACTTGATTACAGTGGATTAAAAAGCATTACACAAGTGCTGTTCCCACAGCAGCATGAGCCCCACAAACCTCTGCCGTGAAAACACAGCAGCAACGAGACTCCATCGCGGCTGGATCCTTCTCTACCTGTTTTAACCGGATACATCCGTTTTCTGGTTAAAGCATCTACAAAAATGGAGGATGTGGCACCTGGCTGAGCTCCCTGCTCCAGCTGTGCAGCAGGTCTGCTGTATTTAAACACGCAAAACCAGGAACAGAAAGCAGCCAAAGGTTATGTTCATTACTACGTGTTGGCTCAGCCTGGAGAAGAGAAGGCTCCTGAAGGGGAGACCTGAGAGCAGCTCCAGTGCCTGAAGGGGCTGCAGGAAAGCTGGAGAGGGGCTTGGGACAAGGGCCTGTAGGGACAGGCCAAGGGGAATGGCTTTAAGCTGCCAGAGGGGAGACTGAGATGAGCTCTTAGGCAGAAGCTCTTCCCTGGGAGGGTGCTAAGGCGCTGGCACAGGGTGCCCAGAGAAGCTGTGGCTGCCCCATCCCTGGCAGTGCTCAAGGCCAGGCTGGACACAGGGGCTTGGAGCAAGCTGCTCTAGTGGAAGGGGTCCCTGCCCGTGGCAGGGGTTGGAGCTGGGTGAACTTTAAGCTCCCTTCAACACAAACCAGGCTGGGATTCTATGATTCTTGATTTGCTTTCACAATGCTGATGGCTCTCAGAAGAGCTCAGCCCATTGCTGTTAGGGAAGGATGGCACAGAAACCAAAGCCTAAAACTTGCATTTTAATTTTTCTTTTTTCAGTCACAGACAAAAAAGAACCAAAGCGTACTTGGTGGGGAGAAGAACAAAAAGGATCTATTTGTTCATGTCATATCTACATTACACAGAATTCTCAAACCAGCCCAGAGGTTTAAACCCTTCGCTAAGCTGAGCTCATGCCAGGGATCACGAGTGGCACCACCGGTGGTGGCAGCAGCTCTCAGTCATCAGCCAGAGAGCAGAGGGACAAGAGGGAGCACTCGACAGCACTCCCGTCTCCTCTGAACCACAGACTGCAGAAATCACAGGCTGCCTACCTCTGACTAAGGCCCTTTAGAAGAAAATCAATGACACTGACACATTCATGAGCCAACAGAGCCTGTGGTGCCACCTCCCCAAGTGCTGGTAGATCAGTCCAAGGATTCATTTGACCTGATGGCTCAAGCAGGGAGCCAGTTGCTTTGCATTTTACATCACTTTAAAATGGTGATGGATGTTTTAAATCAATAGCTAATCTGTAACAACGCAAAAGGAAGAGAAACTTCAAGGGGGCAACTTCTGAAGGCACACAAAAGGCTAATCCTGCTTTAACAACAGCTCACCTGTTTCAACAGTGAAGTTGCCAAGGAACCCCTGAAGACATGGAGCTGCCAAGCCCAATACATCAGCCGGCGCCACATGACGTGGAGCCTGCTGTAAGGGCTGACCCTCCTGAACCCTGCCTGCCGTGTGCAGAACACAACGTACAGACCAAAGAGCCAAATGTGGGCAGAGGGAAAACTCTAAGTCAGTTTTCTGTCTAGCTTCATGCACATTTTATGAGCCTTTCTCCTGAGATCATCTACTAAAACTGGCACAGAAACTGCCTTCTCAATTGCTGCTGGCTGGGATGGAGAGCCAGTTTTCTGCAATGGCTGCAACCTGCTTGTGGGGCAGAGAGGAAGTATTTGAGGTGTTTGTCAGTTCACTACTGTATATGTGTTATACGTAGAACACATAAATATCTTTATACACACACCCTTGCGTATAAAAAGTACCTACCTGTTTATAGCCTCTACTGACTTCTCTAGGAGGGAACTCTTCTTCCCATAGGCACAAAGAAGGAAACTACTAAGCCCCACGGCTGGCAATTAGAAACTTTTCCATAAATGTCTGTATAAATGCTAAATGCATAGAAGCAATGAAAACACTTATTTCACATACACAAAACACCATTTTAATGTATATATAAATGCAAAAGCTATATTTAACCAAGTAAATTTTAGTACTTGAATTATTTATGGCAATGTCCTTTTCAAAAGTCATTTAAATACTCCAAGAATTAGAATGAAACCTTGAAGTTTAGTTCTTTTAGTGCCTATGGGTCAGAATACAGACAGTGCACAACTCCTTAAAATAAAGGTTTGACCAGGTTAAATATATAAAAAGCACCATTCAAATACCATGGAAATTCCACTGTGGTATTCCTTATATATGGAAAAGGTACCAAATTAAGTGAGACATATTTTACCCACCTATATAGGCCTAATCCTGCTCCCACTGATGTCAAAGACATTTGTGTCATTGACTTTAATGACAGCAAAATTCCTCCTTAAATGTTTAGTAGACCCTCCTATGCTATGGGGCTACACAAAGATGCAGGTGTCCTTCAGGGGTGTCATTTCATTCTCAGTGTAGACTCTTCACTTCTGAATTCCTAACTACATATGCTTGTCTTCTGAAAGTTCTCATTATTAAAGTGCATTTCTCTTCCTCCTCCACAGGTAGCAGATGGAATAGTACAAATCACACTTCATATATCCTTGGGAAGTGAGTTTGAACAAATATAGCTCCTTTTTAAAGCTGTAGCTACCAGAAATACGAGGAGAAATACGGTTGAATACGTGTATCACGCTGACAGCCACGCAGCACTGACATTTAAGGGTTTATGACAAACAGCTTACAGCTGTATACACATACATAACAATAATAAATTCTTTTCTTATCCCATTGAAATATCATTTGGTGGGAAAAGGGTCGGCAGGATGACAGCGCATCATGCAGAGCAAGGTGAGGATCACTGCCTTTGCTGCTGTGCCTCAAGTCATGGGAAATGCATGACAACCTAAAATATACATAATATTTTAATGAAGAATTTGCCTTATTTGAAAGGCCAGACTGGGAATATGCAACATTGACAGAAAATAAGAGAAACTTCTAACCCAAGGTGTTTCTCTACAAGCTAAATAAGGAGCTGCTATCTCTATTAAATATTGAATCTAATGTAGATACTTTGGACAAGGGCCTGGAGGGCCAGGCCAAGGGGAATGGCTTTAACCTGCCAGAGGGGAGACTGAGATGAGCTCTTAGGCAGAAGCTCTTCCCTGGGAGGGTGCTGAGGCGCTGGCACAGGGTGCCCAGAGGAGCTGTGGCTGCCCCATCCCTGGCAGTGCTCAAGGCCAGGTTGGACACAGGGGCTTGGAGCAAGCTGCTCTAGTGGAAGGGGTCCCTGCTGATGAGCTTTAAGGTCCCTTCCAATCCTAAACGTTCACTGACTCTATAAGACAATGTTGGCAGCTCAGAAAACTCTTGGGGTTTGCGCTTGCTTCCCATGCTGATGACCAAGAAGTCACCGAGGCACTTTTGTCATTTTATGTCCTGCTGTTTGACACAGGGACTTAACGCATGTTTGGGTTGCACTGAGGATGCTGCTTACTCTTAACAGTCTCCTGCTGGCTTGCAACATGACTAGAAGTAATTGGTATGGACAGTAACACAGAATACAAATGCCAGGATACGTTAGGGGCAACCCACAAAAGAGAGTCAATGTAGTAGCCACTTTGTTTGCTCTTCAGAAAGATGCTCGGTGAGCTCATGCCTCCCGTCTCCTCTTCCTGCTTCCTCCCTGCAGTTCACTCTCAATCACCTTCAGGACTTTGCAGAGGGAGTTGATGGAAAACTCATCAATGATTTATGGCAATTTACGGCTAGAGGAAGCTTTGATCTGAAGACACACAACAAGAGCAGCAGCAGTGCCTTTGATGCAGCTGATCGATTATTTGTGGCAATGCTGTCCTGTTGTGCTGTTGGTTAAAGGGATTTACCTTTCTTCTCAAATAAAGCCACCTAACACTTTGCTTCCTTTTATGCCAACTATTTTGCGTTGAATATATTGACTTAAAGCTTTGTTGTGGGAGTTGCCAGGAGTGCAAAGTTTCTGCAGATCTCCTTCCTTTGAAGAATGCTTCAATATTAAGTATGAGTAAGCTAAAGATGAAGATGAGTCAGAACTGCCACTCCACAAAGAGGCAGTGAGATGGACTTTGATCTACCGGAGATAATATGGAAGCCCTCAAGAAAAATTTACCTAAATGCTTCTTATCACTCAGAGCAGCCTCATGACCAAGGTATAAAACTCCCTTCTGATATCCTGTATTTCCCAACGTATGTTCAATGGAAGAAAAATGCACTTTCAGCTTTAAAGAGGGTGCAAGTCATTACACAGCCCTGACCTTTTAATATGAAAGCGATATCCAGCTTCTAGACTTGAAAAGCTGCCATCAGTGAGGAGAAATCCTAATTTCTTTAGCCTTTCTGCTGGGTTTTTGCCCTGAAATGTATAAATTTCTCCTCAACTTCTCCAAGTAGTACAAAAAGAGGGAAAATTATTCCAAAATTGTAGCTCATTTTTCTCTCACTGCATGCTAGAGACAAAAACGTTTGACATGAACTTTACTATCTATTTACTCAAAGAAGGAAAGAGCTCTATCAACAGGATCTATCTATGAACATAAATAACTCATTCTTTAAAAGACCAGATGTCCCAAATAGCAATTCATTTCCCCGTTCACAGATTGTGTTAATGATCAGTAAACTTCCAATTTCCAGGAAAAACCCCAAAACATTCCTTGTAAGAGGGCTGCACATCCTGCAAATCTCCCAGGAGGCACTATCAGCCTGAAAGCACTCCTGAGATTCCTTTATAATTCTCATGGGATTCTTTTCCTTCTCATGCCTTGTTGCATATGAGCTCCTGTCAAACAACTCCATTACAAACATAGAAGGATTCGCATTTCCAGCATTACAAATGTGACAATCCCCTATAATCCCATTCATTTTTCATACCACTCTAGGGGAAACTGGAACAGAACTGACAGTTCTCAGTACAACTTGTAACAGTCTTCTAACACCTAAGGAGGCTGACAAGAAATCTGAAGAGGGAGTTTTTACAACAGCAAGTAGGGCCAGGCCAAGGGGAATGGCTTTAACCTGCCAGAGGGGAGACTGAGATGAACTCTTAGGCAGAAACTCTTCCCTGGGAGGGTGCTGAGGTGCTGGCACAGGGTGCCCAGAGAAGCTGTGGCTGCCCCATCCCTGGCAGTGTTCAAGGCCAGGTTGGACACAGGGGCTTGGAGCAAGCTGCTCTAGTGGAAGGGGTCCCTGCCTGTGGCAGGGGTTGGAGCTGGAGGAGCTTTAAGGTCCCTTCCAACACAAACCCGTCTGTGGTTCTATGACCTGAGTCTAGGAATTAAGACTGGAACTGCAACCCAATCCACAGGCTCAAGGAATCCTTTTAGTTTTCAGAAAGAGGATTTCTCTTGGATGGCACAACTCAGAGAGGACCGTGCCTTCAGGTGCTCTTTCAGAGCACAGTGTTTCTACCCCCTACCCAGCATTTAGACACAAAACCATATGTTAAACCTGCTGCAGCGTGAGACACTGACAGGATGGGGAAAGAGGAGGTGTGAGCCTGGCGCAGGCAGCTGCAGCGGTGCTGGGCTTGACGTCAGCCCTGCTGACCCCCTGCCCTGCTTTGTCTCCCTCCTTCCTCGCTCCTCCTCCAGCCCCCATCCCTTTTGTCCTTCCCCTCCCTGCGTTTTCCTCCTCACTGGCATTACTTCATCCCTTTCTTTTCCCTTTCGGCTGTTTTTACATCAGCTGCCCTCCCTTCTGCAGTGTTATTATTTACAGGTTCGCTCTGGGTTCAGCTCAGCTATAAAAATCCCTTTAATGGCATTCCCAGCACACTAATGCTCCTCCATCACAGCACAGCCAGCTCTCCATCACTTTTATTCAGTGAGGGTAGGACCAAAGAAGTGCAAGTCTGTTGAATCAGCAGAGTTCCACTCAAAGCAATGTTGAAAAGAAACCTGCTTGGTCCCTATCCCACCACCTCCCCCTTCCGTTGCCCCAGGGAGCACCAGGGAGCTCTCATCATGCACAGTGGCTCTTAGCAAGGGGAAAAATCTTTGTGAAAACTAAAATCATTCCTTGAGCCTGTGGATTGCTTTCAATTCCAATCACTTCATAGAATCGTGGAATGGTTTGGGCTGAAGGGACCTTAAAGCTCACCCAGTTCCAACCCCTGCCACAGGCAGGGACACCTTCCACTAGAGCAGCTTGCTCCAAGCCCCTGTGTCCAACCTGGCCTTGAACACTGCCAGGGATGGGGCAGCCACAGCTTCTCTGGGCACCCTGTGCCAGCGCTCAGCACCCTCACAGGGAAGAGCTTCTGCCTAAGAGCTCATCTCAATCTCCTCAACCTCTGGCAGGTTAAAGCCATTCCCCTTGGCCTGTCCCTACATTCCTGCCATGGTTTTACATTTTACATTCTTAGCATGTGGTTGAAAAGCCAGAAAGGAGCCGAAAGTTAATCTATATGGAAATGAACAGCGTGCATATGGTACCGCTCTGCTAAGGCCCCTCGCACGGCAAAGCGGAGCCGCTTCAGCTTTGTTCCACAAATGTTCCCACTGCTATTTTCCCGGGATGACGTCCTTAGTGTCATGGTTACAACAATGCTGCAGAAAGCATCGCTCTCGCCTCTCCCCGCTCGCTGGGAACAGCTGAGCCACCGCCTCCCTCCTAAAGGGAATCTGCACCAAGCCCAGTGCTCCGCACAGCAGTACCGTACGGGAGGGTGGACTGGGACACAACCTCGTTTCCTCACTGTGTTTTAATCGCCTTATTCTATTTTAATGGTCTTTGGTTATTAAAAAAGGCACTCAGCACTTGCAAAGGCTCCTTGGTTGACTCCGAGATGGGTTTAATATTCTGTAATTTCTCAAAGTCCCCGTTTCATGCAGCAAAGACCAAGCAAGTGATGTTCCTGGCTATACGGACACTCAGTAACCTCTGCAAGCTCTAGGAAAGGACTGTGATCGATTCTTCCTGAGAGGTGTAGTTTAAACCTGCTCTACATGCGATAATTGAAGCCTGTTCTTTATAAAAACATAGAATCCTTGAATGGTTTGGGTTGGGAAGGACCTTAAGATCACCCAGTTCCAACTCACTTCCAACACCTTCCACTAGAGCAGCTTGCTCCAAGCCCCTGTGTCCAACCTGGCCTTGAACACTGCCAGGGATGGGGCAGCCACAGCTTCTCTGGGCACCTGGTGCCAGCGCCTCAGCACCCTCACAGGGAAGAACGTCTTCCTTATAGCCAATCTAAATCTCCCGTTTAAGTTTGAAGCCATTCCCCTTGGTCCTATTGCTATCTCTGATGAAGAGTCCCTCCCCAGCATCCCTATATGCCCCCTTCAGATACTGGAAGGCTGCTCTGAGGTCTCCACGCAGCTTCTCTTCTCCAGGCTGAACAGCCCCAACTTCCTCACCCTGTCTTCATGCAGGAGGAGCTCCAGCCCCTGATAATCCTTGTGGCCTCCTCTGGACTTGCTCCAACAGTTCCATGTCCTTCCTATACTGGGGACACCAGAACTGCACACAGTGCTCCAAGTGAGGTCTCACGAGAGCAGAGTAGAGGGGCAGGATCACCTCCTTCGCCCTGCTGGTCACGCTCCTTTGGATGCACAGAGATACCCACTGTAACTTCAGCCTGTTCTACATACTATTTTTCCCATTTACAAATACAAATCAACTAATCTTTCACCTCTCCAACTCATTACCAAGGTTAATAACTGGGTAACAGATTCTGAGTGCAGATGAGTAACCTCAGTCAGTCAGAAATGACAGCAGTTGGGCTTCACAGTATTTCTTTTTCCCCACAATATTTGCTTCCATCTCAACCCTTGTATATGATTTTACATCACTATTTGAATTTCAAATGATCTCCTATTTTCTCCTATTTTCTGTTACCTGCTGACCCTTCCTGAGAAGAAGATTATTCTGGTCAATCTTCTTATGATGCCGCGATCTCATTTTAACAGTACTGAGTACTACTGCAATTTCGCTATTACCTGTTTTCAAATCAGACTTGAAGAAGAGGTTGTTTTGGGGGTGGGTTCTTTTTTGGGGGTTATTTTTGAGCTCGTGACTCCCACCTGTGTCGTTCATGGCACAAGGCAATAATTAAACCGCAGAATCTCAAACGCTTTCTTGACACAACGGTTGCTTTCCTATCAGCAGACTCACCATTTCCCCCTCCCCATCGCTGTTCTTAAAGTGATGAGCAAGTGACAGCCCTTAAATGTCAGTGCAGAAAACTGGCAGATCGATGGCAAATGACTTGTGACTGAATGTGACTCGGTAAGGCTGGCCCGGCCACCCCCCGACACAGTATCAACACCGTTAGAACCAATTATTCTTCAAATCAGTTAGAAAAGGGCAAAACCCACAGCACCTTATTTGCTGCTGGCTTCTCCCCTTTACTCCTTTAGTTCTGAATCAATCAGTTGAATGGCTGACATAGAATCATAGAATAGTTAGGGTTGAAATTCCAACCCCCCTGCTATGGGCAGGGACACCTCACACTAAACCAGGCCACCCAAGGCTCTGTCCAACCTGGCCTTGAACACCAACACAGAATCATAGAACAGTTTGGGTTGGAAAGGACCTGAAGATCATCCAGTTCCAACCCCCCTGCCATGGGCAGGGACACCTCGCATTAACCATCTTACCCAAGGCCTCGTCCAACCTGGTCTTGAACACTGCCAGGGATGGAGCATTCACAACCTCCCTGGGCAACCCATTCCAGTGCCTCACCACCCTCACAGGAAAGAACTTCTTCCTTAGATCCAATCTAAACTTCCCCTGTTTAAGTTTGAACCCGTTACTTCTTGTCCTGTCACTACAGTCCCTAATGAAGAGTCCCTCCCCAGCATCCCTATAGGCCCCCTTCAGATACTGGAAGACATGTAGAATCCCAGACTGGTTTGGGTTGGAAGGGACCTCAAACCTCATCCAGTTCCAACCCCCTGTCACAGGGAAGAACTTCAGGGAAGCTCTTCCTTGTGAGGGTGCTGAGGCGCTGGCACAGGGTGCCCAGAGAAGCTGTGGCTGCCCCATCCCTGGCAGTGTTCAAGGTCAGGTTGGACACAGGGGCTTGGAGCAAGCTGCTCTAGTGGAAGGGGTCCCTGCCTGTGGCAAGGGTTGGAGCTGGGTGAACTTTAAGCTCCCTTTCCAACACAAACCATTCCATGGTTCTATGATTCTGTGTCAGTAAATCAATGTAAGCACTGTGGACAATAAGAATGCCTACTGAAAATAAAGCCAAGAAAAGCTTCACTGAAGAGAGCACATCCTAACATTGCTACAGCATCCACATTCCTCACCCTAAACCTGAACAGCTCCTACTAAAACTTGCTTTAAAGATTCCAGCAGAATCAGATCTTATGCAAGAATAATACCTGCCAGAAGTTAATGCTTTAAGTTTCCAGCCTCACCACAAGGTAAAGCTACTGATTTCTGATGATCATAGAGGAAAAACTCCTGCTGCTGTCAGTGTCTGAGTAACCTGTGGCATTTCACAAAGGGACTTGAAAGTCCGAGCACGCAAACCCAGCACACCGCAAGGCACAATGGAAATTTCCACCTGAAGAAACACTCCTTTAAAAACACAGATGGTTTCTTGGGAAGCATTTGTGGTTCTTTATTAGCCCCTGTTGCTTCCAGTCCCCCAACCAGAAGGATGTTTTCTGTACACACTATCCACCTAGGGAGAACACAACTGAGAACGCACTACTTATGTCGTACAGCAGCCATACCTGGGTGCTGGCACCTCATTTGGCACATGCATCACCACAAAACATGGAAAAGGCACAGGAATCCGTCCAGGTTTTCATTTAAATGTCTCACAAACTCTTCTAAAGCCTAGGTAAGGCGAAAAGGAAGAGTGCTCCTTCAATTTAAATATCACAAAGGCACAACACATAGACATTTAAAGGTTAAAACTCCCAATGCTCTCTCTTCTAAAGCACTACAAATAACACAGAAATCCTTTTCTGTGTGAATGGGGTTTTAGGTGTCTTAAGCATTCTCCCTGTGCCTATAGTAAGAATGATTACTTAATGAAGGGACATTAAGGAATTGCTCCAAATAGAGAATCCACATCGAGGAAAAGGAATAAATCATAATTCATTCTCCAAACCAAATAAATACCCTGAATTAGTTCTCATTATTGCTAACCCAGAGAAATATGCAATCATTTGCTATTGTTCTTGATTTGTTTGCATTAAACTTCACTGTATATGCAGACAACAGGATCATGCCAGTCTGAAAAGTATATAAATTGTTTAACCAACAAAGACATAATGACAGACCGCAGCAGACAGGGAAAGCAACATGGGAGCACTCAAGGATTCTTCAGGAAACACAGAATCTCATAGGAACAGGGCAGAATTCACTCCATTGATCAACGCATGAGGTCATCTCTTTGTGGACATTAATCCTTGGAAGTATCTGAGGGCAGGATGAAGGGGCTTGGAGCAAGCTGCTCTAGTGGCAGGGGTTGGAAATGGAGGAGCTTTAAGGTCCCTTCCAACTCAAACCAGTCTGGGATTCAGGCTGTCATTTGCACTCAAGACATATAATAAACAAAATAAAAGTGTATTAGGATGTAATGGTGCTGTATTTCAACCCCTGGGTAGGAATATCAAATTCTCTCTAGAAGAGCTGGCATCAGAATAAAGGATTACCTACAAAATGATAATTAACCTTCTATAAAGTGCTTCTGGCTAACATAAAGAGCTGCCTTTTAGTCTGTTCTGTACGAGACCCAAGAATTAGATCAATGATACAAAGATTTATGCTTTAGTAATAAAGATATCTGTGAAATGAAATCCTGCCCATGATAATCCTGGTGGTTCCGGACATCGGTGGCCCTTTGTACATCCCCAACCAATGCAACATCCACTGAAACAACAACAGTGATAGAAAGAATGGAAAACTTTGGAATGGAAAAATGGAAGGGAAGCAGAATGGAAACGGGTGTCATTTAGCTTCTCAATGAGCTTATACAGCAACAGCCACTGCACTTCTTGCAGTATTTACATCTCCGTCATCAGACACGAATGAGATTTGGGATAGAGACAGTAACTGAAATCATTCACCAGCAATGGGAACAGGTGAAATTCCTGTGGGAAAGCCAGATCATGCACCTGGTTTTCATGCCCACCAAAAATATGGATTTAAATACTAATTCTCAGGATCTCACAGGACATATTTAAATCATTTGAATAAAGCAATTTCATTCTCACTGAAGTGCAAGACAAGACACAGGCACAATGGATTTCTGAAGTATTTCAGTCCTGTTAGGTAAAACGCCTGGATATAACTTAAGGGCACAAGACCATTGGGAATATTTCCTATTTGGAGATCTTTTTGTTTGTATAATAAGGACACATGCTACACTCTACATTAACAGCAGCATCCCCTGCTTGCCTCCCGATTCCTCCTTTCCACACCTTCCACAGACACATCCTGACAAGCATCTCAATGTATTCAGGCTGCAGCAAACTCTGCTCTTCCTCACTCTTACTGACCCAATTTAAAGGTGGTAGCTACAGCATCAGCCACGGAACAAGCACATTATTGTTTCTATGGTCCCTTGATTAACTGCCATAGTAACCAGGTAGTAGTGGATTTGTAGCTGACTACCTTATCTTATTTTTATTTCAGTTATTATTCTAGAGGTGAGAGTCGAACGGCAATTCCCCATCCTGCTCTCCATAGCCTACACCAGCAGTCAAGGGAGGGGATTCTCCGCCTCTGCTGTGCTCTGGGGAGAGCTCCCCTGCAGCCCTGATCCAGCTCTGGGGCAGCAGCACAAGAGGGACGTGGAGCTGTTGGAGCGAGGCCAGAGGAGGCCATGGAGATGCTGCGAGGGCTGGAGCAGCTCTGCTCTGGAGCCAGGCTGAGAGAGCTGGGCTGGGGCAGCCTGGAGAAGAGAAGGCTCCTGAAGGGGAGACCTGAGAGCAGCTCCAGTGCCTGAAGGGGCTGCAGGAAAGCTGGAGAGGGGCTTGGGACAAGGGCCTGTAGGGACAGGCCAAGGGGAATGGCTTTAACCTGCCAGAGGGAGATTTAGAAGTCAGCCTCTGTACCTCTGCCTGTTGCAATAGCGTTTTATTTCCCATGGAAAACCTAAAAAGCTGGTAGCAGTTTCACTACAGTCAGTCCTCAACACATGCTGCACTGTCTTGTTCAAATACACCTTTTTCTTCCTCCTCTTTCATTAAGGATTTAAAAATTCACTGCTCCTCTCCTTCCTCTGGAGAGCGGACTTTGGTCTCACCGGGGAGAGGGGATGCACACCATGGAAGGGCTGCTAATGGAATCTAGCTTTTCCACCAGTACAAATGATACGTATTTGGAGAAGGGAGGCAGGAGTGATCGCAGCTGAACCTCTGTGTAAAAAGAGGGTTAAAAACCCAATGACTAAAATGAGCTCACTGAAGAGAGCTGGAGGGAACAGTCACAATGAGGATGAGAAGGTTATCCTGGTAACGTCTCCGGCACCTTCAACACCACCACTGAGTGACTGTCAGGGTGACTGAAATGGGATACGTGACCTGTGCTGCCTTATGCAACTGCAGTCATCAATCTTTCCAGCAATTATCTTCCACTCTGACCTACGGTTCAAAACAACAGATACATAGGAGAGGATCAGAGAGCTGGGCTTGTTCAGCCTGGAGAAGGCTTCTTAAGGGGAGACCTGAGAGCAGCTGAACTGAGGACTTGCAGTGGAGAATATGACTACACTGCAGTAGTATTACCAGATGTCTCGTTTCTCTTGCTTTTACATAGTAGAATGAGATTTCTACTCACCTACATCTGCATAAAAATGGGACTTTAAATAGATGAGTAATATTTAAGATAAATGTTCTTTTATGTTCACTCCTATTATCTTACTCTCCGTATTACATTGCCACAGATCTCCATCAGCACCATGAATCTCTACCATACCTCTCCTGTGAGCAGAAAGACATCCCTGTGAGGGATTTCAAGAAGTCAGCTGCTGTCTTCCCACAGTCCAAAGCAGGCTCAACAATATCCAAAACTCTCTAGCCTCACTCAACAAATGATACAAGCTGAAGATGTAGTTCAGTTCTTCACCATCCTTCCATCAAAGCATTTCTCAATGCCCATAGCCAAATAACCTCCCTTGCTGCAGGATGTGCTAATTATTTCTTCCCCTGTCTGCAGCAGCTATGGAATGAAGCTTCCTTCTCCTGAAACTTTATATATAACTAAAAGAAACCAATTACCACAAGAGTAAATAATACCAAGGTTTTAATCCTCCCTGACAGAAAAGGTTTGCTATTTCTGTCATTTTTATTCAGATTCTCTCAGACTCTTCCTCTTGAAGGGAGGTCCCTGAAGAGGACACAGTCCTCCAGCTCTAACATCACTACCCTCAGTGGGGCAGAGCATCTTATAGCTGCCTCACCTTCTCAGAACAGTAATACTGAGAGTTGTGCTCAAAGCCTGAAGAAAGCATCACTTGTAACTTGACTCCCAGTCTGATAACACGGTGGTGAGGCACTGGAATGGGTTGCCCAGGGAGGTTGTGAATGCTCCATCCCTGGCAGTGTTCAAGACCAGGTTGGACGAGGCCTTGGGTGATATGATTTAGCGTAAGGTGTCCTTGCCCACAGCAGGGGGGTTGGAACTGGATGATCTTAAGGTCCTTTCCAACCCTAACAATTCTATGATTCTATAATTCAGCTATCTCCAGGTCACTAGAAACACAACTCTTCTTTGTTGCTATTCTATATATAGATTAAAAACAACCACAAAAGGCAACACCTTTCTAATGAAGATGTTTCCTTTCTTCTTCCTGCCTGCCATATTTTTCCACAGTAAAATTCTGCATCACCTCAGAAAAGTAACACATGAAAATGTAAGTGATTTGCTCCAAGGATGCTTCCCCAGTCTTCCCTGATGTTATATTTTCCTTCCTGAGCGTGGAGGTTACAAGCCCAAACATTGCTCCACCAGCCAAATAGAGATTTGTATTGCAAGAACAGGAATACTTTTATTTTAACAGATTACAATGCACAAACCAATATTGTTGGAGCAATCCCAGGCACAGCTACAGGTTGGGCAGAGAAGAGATTCAGAGCAGCCCAAGGAGAAGGACTTGGGGGTGTTGGTCGATGAGAAAATGAACATGAGCCGGCTTCAGTGTGCGCTCACAGCCCAGAAAGCAACCGTATCCTGGGCTGCATCCAAAGGAGTGTGACCAGCAGGGCGAAGGAGGTGATCCTGCCCCTCTGCTCTGCTCTTGTGAGACCTCACCTGGAGCATTGTGTGCAGTTCTGGGGTCCTCAACATAAAAAGGAACCAAGCAACAAGTTTAGAGAAGTTTTATGCGAAGTGTATCCTTTACTCATCTTTGGTCAGTGTAATGTGGGCAGGCAGCTCAGTTCTGTGTGTGCAGTTCTGGTGTCCTCAATATAAGAAGGGCATGGAACTGTTGGAACAAGTCCAGAGGAGGCCACGAGGATGATCAGGGGCTGGAGCACCTCCTGTATGAAGACAGGCTGAGGAAGTTGGGGCTGTTCAGCCTGGAGAAGAGAAGGTTGCTTGGAGACCTCAGAGCAGCTTCCAGTATCTGAAGGGGGCCTATAGGGATGCTGGGGAGGGACTCTTCATTAGGGACTGTAGTGACAGGACAAGGGGTAACGGGTTCAAACTGCAACAGGGGAAGTTTAGATTGGATCTAAGGAGGAAGTTCTTTCCTGTGAGGGTGGTGAGGCACTGGAATGGGTTGCCCAGGGAGGTTGTGAATGCTCCATCCCTGGCAGTGTTCAAGGCCAGGTTGGACAGAGCCTTGGGTGACCTGGTTTAGTGTGAGGTGTCCCTGTCCATGGCAGGTGGGGTGGTACTGGATGATCCTCAGGTCCTTTCCAACCCTAACTATTCTGTGATTCCATTCTCTGAGTGCTGCAGGCAAAATTATCTATCCATTCTGCTGGCCTAATCTCAGTATTTCAATATTAAAGCAGCTCAGCTTTTCAGTCCAAGCATACTTCAAGTGAGATGTCTACACAGAAACCTGACATGCAGATCAGTGCCATGAAATTGGCTAAAAACATCCCAATATTAATTTAACAATTAGAGTTGAGAAGATGCACACGGATTAATGAATTACAACTGGCGTTATGAATATTGCAACAAGCTGCACAATGAGTACATGCTATTGTGAGCGCTTGTTCTGTGGCGCTGAAATTCCTACAAGAAAGCAACTGTGAATCATCTGAACAGTCATGCTTCTCAAAGGGAACAAATCACCCATGAATATGCTTTAATAATTAAGAAATAAATGTCTTGTGACTCTGCTTCCAGAATGTCCCACATGCCTTGTGGTGGGCAATGAAGGGTTATCAGGATTCACAGAATCACAGAATGGTTTGGGTTGGAAGGGACCTTAAGATCATCCAGTTCCAAACCCCCTGACATGGGCAGGGACACCTCGCACTAAACTACGTTACCCAAGTCATCAGTTTCCCCTTTACCTTGGCCAGAGGAGGTGACATTGGGTGTTCCACACAACTGGCTTCACCCAGTAGAGACAGATGCTGTTCTGCAGAGTGCTGCATCAAGACAAGTCCTTCCTCTCCAGACTGGTACCTGCAAACACCGCAGTCCCAAGGCAGCCATGAACCATCATATAATCCCAGACTGGTTTGTGTTGGAAGGGACCTTAAAACTCATCCAGCTCCAACCCCTGCCACGGGCAGGGACACCTTCCACTAGAGCAGCTTGCTCCAAGCCCCTGTGTCCAACCTGGCCTTGAACACTGCCAGGGATGGGGCAGCCACAGCTTCTCTGGGCACCCTGTGCCAGCGCCTCAGCACCCTCACAGGGAAGAGTGAAAAACAGTGGGATGGTCACTCCATCAAGAGGAGGAAATGCTCTATGCTTGGATCAGTCAGCAGCAAAGAGCAAGCAGAAGACCCCAGTACACTTCACTCACACTGTCCCCATCTCTTTTCCCATCATGTACTAATTTACACTGGAGCTTGATGGAAGCTGTTAATTGTGGTTACACCAAAGTGAGTTCCCACCAAATATTATTCCATGGTTTTGACCGGAGGTCAACAAACTGGGTACACTGGACATCCATAAATCCTGACCACAATGTTCATTAAACCAGGTCAGACAGATACAAGTCATCTGCAATATGGATTAATTCCATTAGTGAAAGACCAGTCAAATTCAGAAAAGAACTGATGGGATGACTATGAACTTGCAAAAAAAACCCCATAGGAATGAAATACATAATGGAAACTGCACGTTAACCTCTCACACTGTGCTGGGTTAAATACACACCAAGAGGCACCAAAACCAACCCTGGCACAATAAGGGAGCACTTTGGCTAATTGGTGTTGGAAGCAGAACAAAGAATTGTGGTTTATGGTCCAACCTTCTGCTTCTCAGCCTCATTTGCACCAGAGATCATCATCCGCCCACAACCATTCAGCAACTCACACTCTGAACCAGCCAAATTGCCAAGCCGTATTTCCACAAGAAAACAGAAGGAGTTTTCACTTTTACTCCATCTGGACACTCCATTGATATTATCAGCTCTTAGCCATGAATGCATTAACTGAAGGGCTACTTACACTGAAAAACAAATTGTTCTCCAAACCTCATACAATGCAGTTCCCCAGATCCAGCGGTGCTCTGGCAGGGACCGTGGGTTTAACCACTGTTGTTTCATACACAGATATTTTGAGAACAGAGAAATGAAGTAGGCACAGTGCACAACTGAACAGCATGAGCCACAGGATGATCGATGGCTTTTTAAGCGCCAAAAGACCCATTAAAAGTAGCAGATGAACCTCAGTGGCAATTGGTGTAACTGCTGGATTTGGTCTACTACAGCTTCAGTCACAGCACGGTGCCCTGCAATACTGGTTTGCCAATAAGAAAAGGCTATAAAACAAAGCCACAAACAAAACCTGGGATGAATTCAGCTTAAAAAAGAAGTAAATTTAATCTCTTCTCATGGATCTGATTTGTACTTTGGGATAATCTCTCGGTGACAAAGGAAACTTTCAGTACGGGAGAAAGAGATGAACAAGGAGACAACGTTATTGCTCACGAACTCCCTGGACGATGGTTTCCTGCTCCTGTCCAACACTGTGGCTTAAACATTCCTGGAAAACATATGTAGTGCTGGTGGATGGGGAACATCTGGGATGTTCCCCATCTCCCAGCAGAGATGTCAGTACTGTAAATACATCAACAGGCCTTAGAAATGACATGATAGATCTGGAATGATGCTGCGTGAACTGGCGGAAGCTTGGTCAACAGTGAAGTACCTTGTGAAACACTCATTCTCACCAAGTAAAGCTTAAGGCTGATCAGGCAGAAATTACATTTCCTTACGTAGGTGGGAACATATGGGAGCTGTCAAAACACATGCTCCTGCAGATGCACGTGTCCCAGAGCTCCACTGCCTTCCACGTTCTGGGACTTCACGTTATGGGACTTAACGCTGGCTGCAGGAGCATTTGTAGTTTAATTACTGTAAGCCTAAAAATGGTGTTGCAGGAAGAGTACCTGGGGTCTCTCGCGGTTTTTTGCAGAGCTCACAGCTCCTCGGTGGTGAAAGGAAGCCTGTGCTTCATCACAGCAGCATGAGTGGTCTGATGGGAAGCAGTAATGCTGCTGGGGCTGATGTGGAGGTAAGAAAAGTGAGCTGGAAATGGTGGTAGGAGAAGAGTGTTTCTCACCTCCATCTTCCACCTGTTTTGTCTGTACCTTGAGATAGAATCATAGAATCATAGAATAGTTGGGTTGGAAAGGACCTTAAGATCATCCAGTTCCAACCCCCCTGCCATGGGCAGGGACACCTCACAAGAAACCAGATCACCCAAGGCTTCGTCCAACCTGGCCTTGAACACTGCCAGGGATGGAGCATTCACAACCTCCCTGGGCAACCCATTCCAGTGCCTCACCACCCTCACAGTGAAGAACTTCTTCCTTATATCCAATGTTTCAGTTTGAACCCATTACCCCTTGTCCTGTCACTACAGTCCCTAATGAAGAGTCCCTCCCCAGCATCCCTATAGGCCCCATGCCTGGCACCTCACAGCCCCTCCAGCAGACTGAGAGCTGGTGCTGCAGCAGCCAGAAACATCCTTTGTGTGGCTGATGACAGCCTGCTTCCTCAGACAGACAGGCAGCACAGTGAGGGGCTCTGCAGGAAAGCAGGACTCTGACACACTGCACAGGAGGGGCTCCCTTAGCGTACAGCAGTGCTGCTTCCAAATTAAAGTAGTGAATGGGACATATAACACACACAGGTTCTGGCTTTTCTCTTCTGCCATCAGCCTGTCTCCTCTCACTTATGTGCCCCTGGACATGGAGTTTATCTGCTGCTTGCACCCGCTCCTCACCAAGCATCCAGAGTGACTAAATGTCTTGCTTCCAGTCTCCAAGGCCCTAAAATCATCCAAGTCCC
Organism: Pezoporus flaviventris; assembly: GCF_033815535.1. Lineage (NCBI taxonomy): Eukaryota > Metazoa > Chordata > Aves > Psittaciformes > Psittacidae > Pezoporus > Pezoporus flaviventris. The sequence goes on along the minus strand of NW_026892607.1, from coordinate 1,813,604 downwards.
CCAAGTTGCAAAGCATAAACCTAAGTGAGAGCTCTGCTCCTCAAACCCAACTGTGATGTTCCCTGACCACACTTCAAGCTATGCAAAGAGGCTCGACAGGAGCAAAAAGCTGCTTCCATTCCTGCTGCTCTCCATTGCAATGCCACTGCTTCTCGCTGGGACGCCAGGGACAAAACAGCTTTGCCCCAAGCGGGTGGGCATCCACACACAATGACTTTGCCTACTGTAGATCAAGACATGAGCAAAGAGGAAGGAGAACCACCATCTGGGTGCTGGTAAGGCACTTTCTGTACTAACAGCGACGCAGAAACCTTCAGCACAGAAAATTCCTCTTGGTCTGTCCTCAGAAGACCCAAATTTGATGACCCAGAGATTAATCTTCTGCATATAACTTAAATCCAAGCATAGCAGCAGGAGGCCCACACATGTCAAACCAATCAAAACAGCTCAACCCAACCAGTTCAGGAAAGGATTACTGCAGTGGGATGAAAACAAAGTATGTTTTAGAAGCTAAATGAGCTAGCCAGGATCTTAAAAATACTGAAAGATGTGAAGATGTCCCCCATGTTTCTAAAAATTAACTGCAAGTTTAGGAATGTGAAGTCAATCTCTTCCACCTCAGCTTGAAGGCCGATTCGTTCACACGCGGCAAGGTACGGGCTGGTAAGAGCAGGGACAAAAAGTAGGTGCTGCAGCTGATGAAAACCTCAGCTAAACTCATTGTCTACAGGCAAATGCATTAGGCTGAGCCATGCAGGAACAGCGGGACACTCAGCTGAAACTGGATGCTTCAGATTGTATGTCTAAATCGTTAGAAATTCCCTTGTTTATCACCAGAAATGGGTATGATCGGGATACTCCGGGCACAGAAAAACAAACCCCATGCTGACACCTGAAATGAAAGCGTGGGCTATGGGAGAAACTAGCTAGGTTTGAATGGAATGGAAAAGAGGCAAAAAAGGCCCATGGGATTAGTATAAAGAAAGACTGAAATAAGAAAACAGAAATCTTTTAGGCATGTTATAGCTGATACAGTTGTGCCGACTGTCAACATTTGTTCCCAGGTGTTAAGACAAGAAGGAAGAAACATATTAGAGTGGTAAAATTAAAAGCACAGTGAGGATTTATGCGATGAAATGCAGAAAAAATGAAGACTAAAAGTGCAGGCTATTAGAAGAAGCTTTTAGAGCACAATATTTATTAGATATGAACAGTCCATTGAGCAGCTGAAGCTCTGGCACTAAGGACAAATAAGGGAGACCTCAGAGCAGCCCCAGTGCCTAAAGGGGCTGCAGGAAACCTGGAGAGGGGCTTGGGACAAGGGCCTGTAGGGACAGGCCAAGGGGAATGGCTTTAAGCTGCCAGAGGGGAGACTGAGATGAGCTCTTAGGCAGAAGCTCTTCCCTGTGAGGGTGCTGAGGCGCTGGCACAGGGTGCCCAGAGAAGCTGTGGCTGCCCCATCCCTGGCAGTGTTCAAGGCCAGGTTGGACTCAGGGGCTTGGAGCAAGCTGCTCTAGTGGAAGGGGTCCCTGCCTGTGGCAGGGGTTGGAGCTGGAGGAGCTTTAAGGTCCCTTCCAACTCAAACCAGGCTGGGATTCTATGAAGTTTCTCACTTTACTCAGAGAAGTCCACAGCTCATCAGTATCAAACCCAACCACAAGTACCTACTACAGCAACCACCTGAAACTGGAGGAGTCCAAAATCTAACCCAGGATGAATCACTACTTTTTAAATTGTGGCAGTAAGCCAAAACCCCTAAAAGCAAATAACTCTCCCCAAAATAACATTCTTCAGCTATGCAATGTGGTTAGTTCAAAACCTTTGTCACAGGCTTGACAACATGAATTAATCAAAGCTAATAAATAGCTGCAATCACTTGTACCCAGTATTCTTCCATCTGAACACAGCTGCAAAGGCTTCTCTCTGGCATGCCCCTTACATGGCACCTACAGTTATTAAGCACTGAGAAGTTTTTAATCCTGGTTATTCCTTTCAGTTGAGTCATTACCAGAATATTTTATTGCCTTCCTGGAATGATGAACAGGAGTGACCTTTTCAGCATTTGGAAGGATCTTTTCTGCATGTTAAGTAATACCACAATGGTTTCATTCAAGCTGCAGCGCAAAGCCATTCTACCTAAATAATCCCTGTCAACAATGAATTTACCATTAAGAAACTCAAATAAAAATACATAGTTTGTAGCAGTTCTGGCTTTAATTCGTTTGTCCTCTCTTAAGACCTTGCTCCAGGCAAGAACTATTGGTGACAAAACCAGTCACAGTCCCCACATCAATTTAACTTCAGTGCACGAAGCCGAACTCCCTTCAGCTTCAAGAAGCTCCAGAGATCAATGTTTCAACATCACAAGATTCTCACCATTAAAGTTTCCCTGTTCCTACACCCTAAGAGACTCAGCAAGCCCTATGAAAGATCAGATGACCATAAAAAAAAACCCAAAACCAAACAGATCTTCATTGCCTCTTATAAATAAATGAATAAATAAATGGCACCCCCAAACCGCAACTGTACCAGCGCGTATCAGCCATAAAGCTACTTGAAGGAGCTGTCTGCCACCAGAAAAGGCTGACTGAAGGGTACTGAACAGCTCTGAAACTTTAAGTGATCATTGCTATTTCCTTTCACTCAGATTAAATTACCTGTAATTTCTGTGAACAGTTCTCCCTCAGAGTAGAAATACCTACGCAATTGTTACAAGCTGCAGGATTCCCAACCCAGGGCTTTATGTCAAATGGGGAATATCAGATAATTGTCTATACCAGGGTCACCCTGAAATGAAAAATAAAAAGCTATTTCCAATTGCACCATACTGCTGGGTTTGGAGGTTTCTCTATTACTTTAAACCCCCAAATGCCTTCAAAATGCAACTACTTGGAAAGGTGACACACGTCACCGTGCACTGCTCTGTGAGGCTCTGAAATCCTTTATTTGCCTTTGAAATCCCAAATTTACATCCAAAAATGTACATCCAAAAATGCAGATCAAGAGATCCAGGCTATCTGCAGCTCTGAAAAGCATTTGTATTAATGTCTGCTTCTCTCAGTGGAAGCAAAGCGCTCCTGAACATTAACATCTCTGCTTTAATCCCTGCCCCTATCCAAGATTTACGTTTCTCCCTCTTATCTCTTCTTAACCTTTATCTGTGGTAATTGTTTCTGCTAAATCTTGTTAATTAAGACTTCAAGCTCATCAGGGAAACATCTTCCCTTTTGTTTTCCAGTCTGCATCATGCCTGGCACAAGTACAGCATCAAAAATGCATCAGATACCTCATCCAACAAAACCACTGCACTGAACTACACAGTGGAGACATGGAGGCCCCTTAGTCCTCTTGGGTGTTGATATCAAAATGCTTCTGCTCATATAGTTTCTTTTATTATAGAAATTATTTTTTATTATATAAAATATTATTATATAAATTACTAATCAGCTTGTTGCTTCTGGTGAGAGACTTTAATATTGACTATTAAGGCAATCTATCAGAATCAAATCACTCTCTCTTTCAGCCAAGAGCTGATGCCCTTCCAAGGTTCATAGGCTTATCACAGCATCCCCTCCCACCACATTAACTTCCCACTTTGGTCCTTGTTTTGCTAAGTGCTGTGTATTTATTCCCTTTGTCTAAGGCCCTGGAAGCTGGCTTTCAGTCCGGGTTCATGAATTACTGACACTGAATTATTCAGTAGCTATTTAACCAAATGCTCTACCAAAAGCCCCAGTTGCTGTAAACCTAATGAAAATACATTACAGATTCTATTTTTCTCTATACAGCACTAAATACTACATTTTTCTTTAAAAGATTCCTTTAGGCATCACTTGCTTTTTCCTTAAGTGATACCAGGATAAAAGGCAGATTTAATAATCTGTTTCAGTTTCTTATCTTCCCTTTTCTTGAACCATTAATGTAAGTGCAAGCAAAAACGTAACTCAGCTTGTTATCTTTGCAAAATCAAATACATTAGACAGGGTATTATTTGCCTCAGGCAATGCCATTTTGAGTTTGCATCACTACTACCCAGGACCATTCCATTTACAAAGAACAAAATGTGGAGTTGACAATGACTGCTGCCACTCATTTCCAACGAGCAATTGCTCTTTCACCAAGAAATCAGCTTCCACCTCAGCACATCTGAATGAGCAAACCTGGGGTGTTTATTACATAGGAAATATTTTCCCCTGAAGTCTTGAAATAATAGGAATGTATTGCTCTTTCCCTTCAGATTAACAACAGAAATCAGAAACTAACCAAGACCTGTCTTGGGAGAGCAATTTGAACAACTTAGAAATTAGATTTCTAACAAAGAAACACAGTTTGGATGAGAGTCACTAAATAAGAAAAACAACCCAACTAAATGCCTGTGCTTTAAACCTCCAGGTTGACTGTTCCAAATGCCACCAGCTCTGGGGACAAGTTGCTCTGCTGTTGACAGCATCTTTGAACATCTAGTCACGTACCTCAGACAGCTTGAAAACTTAATGCTATGGGTTTGCAAATTTTGACCCACAAAATGCATCATTTGAAGATCTGTGAGCATCTGCCTTATGGTGTCATGCACACAACTTCAAATGAGTTTTTACAACATCAGGCCTACGTATTTTAGAGCTCTTCCATACTCATTATTTGCACGGGCAACAACTCAACACCCAATACTGTGCTTGACTATCTCCCACCATGTTTTCTTGCTCTATCTCCCTTCAGCATAGAAACAAGATCATGGTTTCTCAACTTTATTGCTCCTCTGAGATTAACATTACAAGGGAGAATAAGTCAAGCAACAGAAAGACTGAGAAAAAACCAGGTCTGAATGATGAGAGTGATGGAGATGATGGTGACTGAATAACCTAGATCAGCAGTCACAGGAACACTGACAAAAACACAATTGCCACCTCAAGCCACAGAGAAAAATTGTAATTTCTCCCACATCTATTACTATAGAACAAATCCATGATCTTAATTTCATAATATTTTCCAAGCTTCATTAATTTAAATCCTTTCAATCCGTTCTAAGTTATTTTAAGTAATGATTAAAACCAAACCCATCTCTCAAGTCCACCTTGGGGCTATTTGGAGCGAGTACACTACAAAAGGAATAGGCTGTCAAATACTGTTAGCAGTTATGATGTGAATCCTAAACAATACAAATATAGAATCCCAGACTGGTTTGGCTTAGAAAAAAACCTGAAGCTCATCCAGTTCTAACCCCCTGCCACAGACAGGGACGCCTCACACTAAACCATGTCACCCAAGGCTCTGTCCAACCTGGCCTTGAACACTGCCAGGGATGGAGCATGTACCACTTCTCCAGGCAATCTGTGCCAGGGCCTCTCCACCCTCACAGGGAAGAACTTCTGCCTTATATCTAACCTGAAATTCCCCTGTTTAAGTTTAAACCCCTTACCCCTTGTCCTATCACTGTCCTCCGGGGTCCTGACTTACCCTTCTGTGGAGTCCTAGTGTACAGAGCTTGAGTAAATAAAATTCCAACCCAAAATATGAAGACTATTCTCAAAAAACACCCCTTCAGTGCTTTCCAAGCGTGGCTGAAGAAGATTCACATTCCCTTCACAACAGGCTGACCAGCTCAAAGGATTTACAACTTGCTACAGAAATTCGCTTCCCTTGTAAAATAACAACTGACAAGCACAACATGAACACTAATAATCCTCTACAGCAGGCACGCGGCGTTCTGCAATTGTGGATGCACAGAGCAATGCAAGAGCTGCTTTTTGGGCCATGCTGTACCAACAGCAAAGCTTGACATTTAAAGATTCTTGGGTTTCCTTATGGAGGAGGTTTCAAGTACAGTAGTGCAGGTTTTCATCGACCCGTTCTTGAATGCAGGGCAAAGCCTTAGGCCTTGGTGACTCAGGCAGGTGTGTTTGTTGGAGGCGAAGAGTGGGAGAACATGTCCTTATGTCTATGGAGATGATAGCTCAACACTTCTCCAAGTTAGAAGTGGCAGCACTGTGATTACAGATCCCAGACTTACAAAGATTGCCAAGACATTGTTCTCCAGAGAAGATTATTTCAAAACCTTTTTCATACACAGTGTGGGCTTCCCATTACACCGACTTCCCTTTCAATGTGCACCTTCCAGTGTTACCTCCTCCATCCTGTACCGTCTTCTCTCTTTTGTTCCTTTTTGTCATGATGCCAATGTAATCACCTGCATCCCATTGCCAATAGGATGCTGAAGAGGTCTCTTGAGACAGTAGGATTATTCCTCTTACATTCTGCTCAATATTGAAGGATATTTCTCTTGCGAATACAAGTTAAATGACAATGAAGTTCCTTTGGGGGGTGGAAGTGTGGGGTTTTGTGGTAAGGACATCATTTATCATTTGTTAGCAGCTGCCTTTGAGAGCAAAAATAAACGATGTCTTAGAGGCTGTGATTCAGAAACACAGAATATTTGCTGCTTCCATCAATTTCATCCGGGATTGAAGGAGCTCAGCGTCAAATAAACAGGGCTGCCTGGAACTAATTTATGAATACACTGTGACCTCTTGATGAGCACGTTTACTGAATGTGTGCACTGGTTTAGATCTAACAGCAAACTGTTGGAAAAGTAAGCTGCAAGGCCAACAAGGGCTGGAGGCAGCCCCATCTACCAACAACACAGGAGCCATTTGTTTTCATGTTCCACCTCTGACCTCCAGCAGATCAAGCAAAGAGTTTAAGGGGATCCAGCCTGACAATACAGACCTTGACAAGATTTGAAAGGACACATTCCCTAGGGGAGAGAAGACAGAGCTTTGGAAAACGGACTGATGCTTAGATCTCAAAAGTTAAGGTGGCTGTGGCTTGTCATCATTAATTTATAGTGATCATAGCTAAGAGATACGTATAATCACTCCCTGCTAATAATCACACTACTAAAGAATGCTTCATTTAAGTGTTTCTTTAGTGGTTCAGAATGCTATTCACTTACTCTGATAACCACAAGCAAACCTAGTTCATCTCCGGAATACTGGAGCCCACCTGCAGTGGGATAACTCAAAGCTCTTGCTTCAACCTGGAAAGCACGTTTCCCAGCCACAATACTCTGCGATCCCACACCTCTGCCTCCGAAAGACAGAACTCAGGCAAGTGGATTAAGGACAGAGCCAAGGACAGAGTAAACTACCACAGCAGTAACAACTGATGAAGGCAGCATGGCTGGAGAGGCCAAGTATCTACGTAGCCCTAGCTCAGACACTGCTCCCTTAGGTGCTGCATACCATGAAGGATGCACAGTAAGGACACCAGGAGCTTTGCAGTGGTGACAGCCCTCAGGAAAACAAGTCCTTGTATGGACTGTGAAAATGCTTGTGATTGTAATAACTGAATACTCCCTATGATTACTTGCCTCATGTGGTTTTTATACAAATATTTTGACTTCCTACCCATCTAACTTGCTTGAAGATAAAGCAAATGGGCTGAGAACCTCTTAATGAGCACCCATGTGTTATCCTATAGGAATGATACCCTCAGCTGATGCACGCTTGTGGATGAACTCCTACAGTGGGACCCGAGCCCTGAGCCATTTATCCACCAGCAGAGAGGTGTCTCCATCTGTGGTGTGTAAGAACAGCTTGATATTCTGACAGAGGAAACACTGCTCTAACTCAGTGTACTCACGTTGATGGTCATTATGCTGCTATTTCTGTTCCTGCGAAAGCTGCAGTATGAACAGTCTTTGGTGGAAACAGGAACATACTCCAGGTTGTGAGGTAAGGGAATATGCCCAGATGAGCAGAATCTACAAATCTGAGGTTATCTGAAGCTGTAAGATGCCAACTGAGAGACATCTAAGAAGGAAAAACACATTACTTACTTTTTGCTTTTAGCATGTTCATAGGGAAAACACCAGTATCCTAAATACTGGGCAGGAAAAGGAACTCCAAATGCTGGACCAAGTGCCTGGGAAGAGCTCCAACACTGAGCCACCAGAAGCAGATGCTTGTACAAGGATCTCCAGCACAGCTTCTCAACAGCTTGGGCCTGTATGACTTAAGCACATACTTCTGCCAGAGAGCACTACCTCAGCCTCTTAAAAGCAAATGCTATTGTTATGAAAATTCATAGGAACTAGATATTTCAGGATAAAGATCTCAGTTTTGAAGATAAAATAGGGCTAGGAACAAGTGTCTCATGCTGTGAACATCACTTATTTCCCCATGAATAGCACCAGGACCTGGATTCACCTGAATTTTTCTTTCTTAGGCAGGTAAATGAGTCCCCACGTTGCTATCTGCAACATTTGAACAGCAACAGTCTGCATATGTTTACAAGTCTCTGGAAAACACACATTCAAATATCGTAAGGATGGTTTAATAAGGACTTGAGAGCTGGCCCTGAAGTCTAATGGAAAAGTAGATGGCTGCATTACAAGGCACCTTGAGGCTGGCAGTGTATTCATTAAATACACTCAACCACTTGAAGATGCAAAGACCCTGGAGGCAATAGCGTGTATAGTGTGTAAGTTACTAACCTCAGGTCCTCACCTGAGAGAAACAGACAAAACTTCCAAAGCCTGAATTCAAAGGGAGTTTCAGGGGTGATGGTCAGGTTTGGAAGGCTGAGAAGAACTCTGCCTCAGGTCTTCAAAGGCTTGCCTCTTCCAATGGCATCAGTCCATCAGCATGAATTCCAGAGCTGGAACTGCCTAAGGACAGTCTAACATGCTAGGGACAAACAGTGACTGCATCACTTAGAATCCATTCAGAGTCACCTAGAAGCTGTTTCCCACAGGATTAGTGTCCCATCAGCACCTCCTGCCCCATTCTCTACTTTGCCTTAGCTCTGCACTCCTTGTCAGCCTCTTCCTTTGTTTCCACATGTCATATTTGATTATTTTTCATTCTTTCCCCATTTCCCTCACAAAAAAATACACAATAAATATCCCATACACAAGCAAGAGGATTTCTTATCTAAGTAATACAGGATAGGATCATGCTCAGCCACCATACTGTCTTCTCTGATTAAAAAAGAGGAACCCTGCAGTACAGAGCACCCAACAGATGGAACTTCAGTCATAACTGGATGATTAGGTCTATGATAACCATTAACTTTAAACATTAATGCCTAATTTGACTTAGTATACTGTTTTAAGCAACAGGGATCTGAAATACCCATAAAACCTAGAAGGACTGAAGTGAAGCTTGCTGAGTTCCCTTAGATCTCATTTCTGTGGCATGGGCTCTGCAATGTTCTGAGCTCAGTACAGGTTCAGTCTCCCCAATTACCTCAGTAATAATGAATCCAATAAAACAGAAGAGCTACTTCTGCGTTATTGTTATGAAAGAAAACTTTCCCTCTAAGCTAATGAAGTTGTCCATCATTATGCAGTTATTACCTGCATGTGTCCAACGTCAGCAGGGCTTATTAAAGCTTTCTGAAATGAAGTAGCAGCACAAAATGTTTCTCATTTGCAGATAGCTCTTTAGATGGTTCTTTCTATATTGAAAAGGGAGCAAGCAACTGTTAAATTACACGCTATATTCTGCACAGTTTAAGAACACACAGGAAATAATGGGGTACTCTGGTAAAAACGACACGTTAATATCATAAAAGGTAATTTCTTTAGCGTTTTTCTTCTACTTGCACTTTGCCAACCATTGTCAGTGTAAAAGCTGTGCCTGAGCCAAGAGAAAAATCAATTGATTTCTGCTTTCTTTGACTGATAAAATAAGATTAATGTCTCCTTATGTTTCTTTTCAGGAGGTATGCTTTCAGATGGTGCAACACGCTTGCTTTTCCATGCCAACGTCTAGACAGCTAGCTCTGCCAGAAATCAATGAAACAGAGAAGTTACTGTACCAAGACAAACATGCAGTGAAATGGAAATTACTCAGTATGTGCATATGTAGGAATCTACCTGCAGTACATTTTTATTCAGCCTCCCTTTCTGAGATCTGCATCGTGATGCATCACATGCTGTACACACAACGAAAAGTCATCACAGAGCAGTTTGGGTTGGAAGGGAACTTATAGCTCATCCAGCTCCAACCCCTGCCACAGGCAGGGACACCTTCCACTAGAGCAGCTTGCTCCAAGCCCCTGTGTCCAACCTGGTGTTGAGCACTGCCAGGAATGGGGTTTCCTCACAGTAAAAACTGAACCATGCAACACTGGACACGTGGAGCTGCTGGATGCGCAACAAAAACTCTTTTCTCCAGACGAGTACAGATTGATTCAGGGCAAACTGAGGAAATGGTCCTCATTTAATTCCATTAACTGCCGTGCAGATGCTTTATTTCCATAGCATTTAACTCTGCTGTGGAGAAAGCTGCAATAAATTGCTCTATCATGATAAAATCACAGATTCACAAACAAGGGCTGACTTGAATTTACAAACCCCTGTCAGCCTTCTCACTCCAAGTTCTCACATTTCTGTCTATCAGTTTTATTGGAAACAGTCAAACTCCAAAGCAATCTGGGTCAAGCCTGATTCCCAGTTAAGTGTCCCACGCTGGCGACATGGAAAATGTGAGTGTACTATAGCATACCACATCACAAGGAAGGTCTATATTTATCAGGAGCTACTAGTAGATGAAGCATTTTCTCCAACACAGAAGAATAAAGGGTTTTTTTTACCACAAGAAGAAAATAAATCAGGTAATATATTGCTGTTTCTCTAGAGTCTTATTCATATATTATTCAATATCTGCTCTGCCCCTCAGCAATACCCATGTGCTGCACTGAGAGAACAAAAGAATTGAGAAACCTAAAAATTTAATACTGAATCTTCTTCCTGTGCTTCCCAAAGGTTCATCCAACAGAAGAGATTGAATCTATGTATTTATTTCTTGGGAAATAGACCTATATTTCATATTAATAATTTGTTCTATGGGTAGCTACAGTGATATTTTACCCTAAAACACCATCAGCTGCTGTTGCACCAGTTGTCCTGTTTTACTTTAGTGTTAAGGCTTGTGTGTGCATTGCCATTTCAGTTCATTACATAAAAGTCTGTTATTTATTGTCAGGTTTGCTTTATATCGTGCTGAGAGAGGAACTCGCACATGTCAAGCAATGCTGCCTATTGAGTCACGAGCATGGTATGAAAGTCAGAGCACCCCATGAGCAGAGTTTAGGTTTCTTAGTTACATTTTATGTATCATACCCATGCATATAGTCCAACCGGAAATTGAGAGCAACTGTGATTTTCCCATCCTTCCCAAATCTCTTCTTTCTACTTCCTCAAGTCTATGTTGGCAAATCCGCCCATCCCAGAACCAGCAGAGCATCTTCTGTGGCATTGCATTTACTCATCCATGCCAAGAACATTGCCCATGTTTCAACCTGAGCTAATGTTCTGACTACTGCACAACACTCCTACAATGATAGTTACAAAGAACCTACAAACCCAACTTGCCAAACTACCCCAAACTTGTGCCATGTGATGCAGAAACATGCACGAAACCCACGTGATGTTCTCATAGGTAATACAAGTAAAACATGGAGAATCACAGAATCACACAATGGTTTGGGTTCAAGCTCATCCAGTCCCAACCCTTGCCATGGGCAGGGACACCTTCCACTAGAGCAGCTTGCTCCAAGCCCTGTCCAACCTGACTATATGTCTGCAGAGACATTGAGAGGTAACGGTGGTTATTCAGAAACAAAACAGCTGAAGAAGACCAGAAAATCCCCCAGTGATGGACCAGAGAATGCACAGCTCTGCACTGAAGCTAATCTACACTGCATAAATTATGTGGCAGACACATTCGTGGTTTTTCATCTGTCCTGGCAACCAACTTGAGCACGTAAGAAGCAAACTGTACCTCCTAGAAACACACAGCGCAAAGCTGTAGATGCTACCACAACGGCAAGTTTCACACATCAACAGAGCTTTCAGCAAAGCTAAATTCAACAGCAAAGCTTCCTTAAGAAACCATTTCAGCACAGACAACATTCACTTAACCATGAAGCCTGTTTATGAGAGTTGGGTGTCACAGATTCTCTAGGCAGGTCTCACAACCATGGCAAGTCATGAAACCTCTCCGAATCCATATTCCCCATAGATAAGCACACTATGAACATTAAAACCTTACTTGCAGGTATTACAAATTCCAGAAATAATGGGGTTTTTCTCCTAGAAGGGATCCACTCTTTTTCTCTCTCCTTCTTGCAGAGAAATGGCTGAATCCATCCAAATCAAATTATCATTACTATAATAACCTGCTGTATCTCCTTGAATCTTGAGCAGTTGCTGAGCATTTTAACACCATGTTTTCCCACCGGGGAATGAAAGAAGTTTCCCCTTTCTGTCACCCATGGCTGCAGAGAGGGTTTAGAGGCAATATATAGACAGAAGCGATGTAAAGATTTCACAGCTGGTTCTGTGTGTGCTGAGGGTGCTTATTTCTGTTGTCTGAAGAGCTCTTTCCTCCTCACCGTCATGTCCTTTGCAATCCTTCCTGCCACTCACTGTCAGCACTCAGGAAGTCTCCTCAGGACAGATGGGAGAACATATTAAGCAGAGGAAAAGAGAGGAACCTTCTGGTTTCTCCATCCTTTTCCCTACTCACTTCAGCTTGTTTCTCCTGGGACTTTCAGTAGATAAATGAGCAATCCTGTGTGTCCAATAGCAGCCCCGGCTCAAGAGAGAAACCCCAGAAAGCAAAAGAATCACCCTGTTTCTCCAAAATACCCACAAAAACAACCATAAAAAGCTTAAAGTCACATCAACAGACAGCAAGAACTGCAAACAGGCCCACTCAAACTAAAGACAAGTGTGTTATTCAAAGCTGGAACTACGGCAATGCATCCTGATATATATATATATCAAAGTTGAAAGGGGTCCAAATGCATATCATGTACCTTCAGGCTATGTGAGAGACACTGGCTTTGTCTCAAAACCAGAAGTCAGCTCCTCGAGCCCAAGTATTGGCTGAAGCTGGCCAGGAAATCTCAGATCAGGGGCAGTGGTGTGTTTGATGCCAGCCCAGGGCAAAGGCCACCTCATCACAGTCAGACACAGAAGGGCTTGGTGCTGAAAAGTACTCCACTGGGACACAGTCATAGAATCCTGGAATGGTTTGGCTTGGAAGGGACCTTAAAGCTCATCCAGGTCCAACCCCTGCCATGGGCAGGGACCCCTTCCACTAGAGCAGCTTGCTCCAAGCCCCTGTGTCCAACCTGGCCTTGAACACTGCCAGGGCTGGGGCAGCCACAGCTTCTCTGGGCACCCTGTGCCAGCGCCTCAGCACCCTCACAGGGAAGAGCTTCTGCCTAAGAGCTCAGCTCAGTCTCCCCTCTGGCAGGTTAAAGCCATTCCCCTTGGCCTGTCCCTACATCCCTTGTCCCAAGCCCCTCTCCAGGTTTCCTGCAGCCCCTTTAGGCACTGGAGCTGCTCTAAGCTCTCCCCTTAAGGATCCTTCTCTTCTCCAGGCTGAACCAGCCCAGCTCTCTCAGCCTATCACCATAGCAGAGATGTTCCACTCCACCACAAAGGTCACTTGAACACACCACAATAACTCCAACAAAACACTGAAGACACTCATGTATCTTACATATGCCTCACCAGTTTCAAGCACACGGGCAGTCTCCAAACCCTGCATTTTCTGAAGCCCTACCTTGCCACTAGGTAAGTCTTTCTTATTTGGTTCTAGAAGCACAGTGATCAGAAAGCAAACCAAAACGTGACATCTTCTGATAGCTTTGATTTGCCTCTAGTGCATTTGGCAGCTTCGAGTAATTAAACCCATCAGTTGTTATTCACCAGGCTTGGAAAAAACTCAAACGCTTCCCCTCTGACTGGATTGTGCCATACTATTTAACTTACGGAATTCCACCACTGCAGATTATTGTGTAATGAAAACAGAGCTTGTTTTCAAAAGATTCAGGCTACCATATGATTTACACTTTACATTGTATTTTAGAAAGCAAACACATGTCTGCATTTCAACTGCATTGAAGGAGAACCAAAAGAATAAACAGAGCAAAATTTCATAGCATACCTTTTCTGTTCTGTTGTTGCTTTATAACTAGAAAACAGGGATAAAGAAAAAAAACAGGCTTAAAACCACCAAAATAATGAAAGGGAAATGTGAATTAACTGGAAAAAAAAACCACAAAAGTCTTAGTTAAGACAATAAACATCATATTCTATAAATCACAGAGGTTGGTATAGGCAATGACTGTCTATATATTAACAAACTAAGTCCTCTAGGCTTTATAAATATTATTGAAGAGCTATTTATAAGCTTGAAGACAAATACTGCAAGATAATAAAACCTACTTAACTAAATAAGTTAAGTGAAAGTAAATATAATCCAGCTCCAACCCCTGCCATGGGCAGGGACCCCTTCCACTAGAGCAGCTTGCTCCAAGCCCCTGTGTCCAGCCTGGCCTTGAACGCTGCCAGGGATGGGGAATATCAAGTCAGGTATCAAGTTGTGGCAGCTACTGCCTGCTCTTCTCCTCACAACCCCCCTCAAAATTCAAGTGATACAAGGGAAAAGGAAGGGAGAAATAGGATTTGGGCTTTCAGGATCTCCAGGACTATGATTCTATGATGCAAGAAAACAAGAACGAGACCTGAGGATTCTGGTGGAGGAAAAAGGCCAAATGCTTGAAGAGTTTTTGTGCTGCTGTTTTATAGGAAATGGGGCATTTGAAGACTGGCCACAGCAACAGCAGCCGTGGCAAACGGTTGAAGGGGTTTGGAGGAGGAAGGGATCAGCTTGACATACATCCAAAAGAGCACATTGGTCATGTATTGTTATGAGAACTGGATCCCAAGGAATAGAAAGAGCCAGAGAACAGAAGCATTTGAGTTTTAAACCATCTGAAATGTTGCTTTCCTTTTCCTGTTTGGATAAGATCTGGTGAGTGGATATTGGAGAGGACTGGTGATGACAAAGGCTTCATCAGCATAATAAGGAGAAAGAAGTCAAAATGTATTTGGTTATAAAAGAAGAAAAATGCCTAGAAAAGGCCATTAGTTACAGAGCAAGGGAAGGCAGAAAACTGAAAATAAGAGGCACAGAAAAGGGACTAGAAGATTCATCAAGAAACAACATTAGCAATGATGGCAAAGGCTGTGACAGATCATAATTCACCACGCCACAAACCCCAAACTGAGGAACTTTGCTGTTTATGAGGCTATGAACATTAGAGCTGATATGAAATCCAACAGCATGAACTGACTGCCTTGCTTAGCATTACTGAGTAGCTGATATTTCTTGCACATTTACTTGTGAGGTAATTCCTTTGCAACACAGATACTACATCTAACCAGATACTACTTCCACTCAGATAACTTCTCTACCCAGATACTGCTTCTACTCGGATACTCCTCTACTCAGATGCTACTTCTATCCAGATACTCCTCTACCCACATACTACTTCTATCCAGATATTCCTTCTACCCAGATACTCCTCTACCCACATACTACTTCTACCCAGATATTCCTTCTACCCAGATATTCCTTCTACCCAGATATTCCTTCTACCCAGATACTCCTCTACCCAGATACTCCCCTACCCACATACTACTTCTACCCAGATACTCCTCTACCCACATACTTCTTCTACCCAGATATTCCTTCTACCCAGATACTCCTTCTACCCAGATACTCCCCTACCCACATACTACTTCTACCCAGATACTCCTCTACCCACATACTACTTCTACCCAGATACTCCTATACCCACATACTACTTCTACCCAGATATTCCTTCTACCCAGATACTACTTCTACCCAGATACTCCTCTACCCAGATACTCCTCTACCCAGATACCCCTTCCCAGCTCACCACCAAAGAGCACCTTATATAAATAGCATTTTGGCTCAGCACAGGTGATGATGTTTCCATGCACTGGGCAGCAAAGGTACAACTACTGAGCACATTCAGTGACACACCTGAAAGTACAGTCTACAGCACGCATGCCACAGCTTACGGGCACTGCACAGAAATGCTGTATCACGCTTCAATACTTTTAAATCCTGGTTTAGAACATGATAAAGCAAACTGAAAAGATGCCTGGGCTTGTTCCGTGTTTTGACTGCGTTAAACACACACTCACACGCAACCATTCTTGAAACCTTTCTTTCTAAGGGGGGTTTCCTTCATTTCTACAAGAGTTTGCTTCTTACCTGGGGTTAAAACACTCGTGTGCAGTTCATAACCACCTGACAGTAAAAACTTGAAGGAAAAACAGAAAGAGGATGAGATCTTTCCATTGAAGAATTAACTTAGAGCAATCCCACCTCCTGTACAAGTTGATTCAAGCAGAGATTAGTAGTTACACCTATGAATATATGTGTGTATATATATATTTATCTTTCAACAAACAATACAGATTCCCTGTACTGAGTCTGACCACATCCTGCCCTACTAATTCCCAGCAGCAGCATCTTCCCACAGCACACATTCCTAGCAACACTAGGGGGGTCAGACAAGCAGCCCCCACTGTTCCAGTGCTGAGAGATATGACAGATGCTCAGAGAATTAATGTGGATCAACCTAAACTCGACTGACTACAACCAATTCAAATGCTTGAGGAAGCTAAAGAACATACTGGTTCAGTGGGGTTACAGCACGTACCCAGTTTGGGTGGCTGTGATTACTGCTTGGATTAAAGGAAATAATAAATAAATCAGGAAGTCTCCATGATTCCAGAATCCTAATTTGAACTGAATGCTGCTCCACCCCAAATTCATTTCAAAAAGGAATTAAACAGTCAGTTATCCCAGTTTGACTCAGTACAATTCCCTAGTATCCAAGTTTAGTTTTTCCTCTTATCTTCCTTGGTGTTTAAAGCACAGAACAAGTGTAAGAGCTACTAATCCACTCCAAGCAATTAGTAATTCACTTCAGAAGTAAATGCAGCTTTGAAACATTTGAATTAAACCATTTTTAATTCATTTTCTACCTTAAAAAGCAGCAAACAATGATGGAGTTATTCCAGATACCCCAGAACAACTGCCCCAGCCACATACAAATGGGATAACCTCATCCTCCCTCCTCTGATTCAGTTTCGGGGATAGGAAAAGAATGGAGCAGGCTTTAAAAATATTTATGTTACTGAAAGTTTTCTGGTTTGATTCCCACAGTCAGGTCCTGCATATTTATGGAGACTTTGGGAATTTGGAAGGTGGCCCCTACAAGACCCATACAGAATAAAGAGAGAAAATGAGCTAATGAGACTCTTACAGACATTCCTGAAGTGCGTATTTTGATTCCTGCTTATGGCATGGTTTATCCAGGATAACTGACAGTCAGAGGCAGCTCACAACCAGCTCCAGTGGCACGTAAATGGACTATTTGGGGTTAGTAACTGACAGGGAGGGAAAAGCAGACTCTTAGCTGGGGTTCCCTTGCAAAAATGGCTGAAAGAAGGATATTTGTAGCCAGAAAAACTGTTTAAAAGCCCCTCACAGGGACGTTAAAGCCCTTTCCAGCATTTAACTCCAGTGTAATCTGCCCACATCACCTGTACTGTCATCTGCAGCCGGAGCTGGCGGGGGCAAAGACAAAACCACATCTTGAAGGCTCAGAAACGAATTTGTGTGTTCTACCTACAACAACATCATGCCTGGGAAAGTTACCGGCTGCTGCCTTTGTTCAACAGAGATTAACCACGGCACGCATGAATAATGGGCTGCATTTATTCTGGAGAGCAGAAGCTGAATGACAATTGTCAAGGCACTGCATTATACAGACTTGGGCTGCCTTCTGCTCTATTCATTTAACACTTGCAGGGAGTACCGTGAATGAATCTCAGCTCATTTTTCCCCTGTTAAAACCCCAGCTGCACACAGTCTGCTCTATAAACCCACACTGATACACCCAGCAGACCTTACCAGGTGTGTGCCACCGTGAAGCGACGACGCTGGCGGATGCTTTTATTCACCAGCAACTTTCTGAAGAAGCACGGAGAGTTCCTTGGAGAACTGCGAGGAGAAATTTTTGGAGACGTTGGTCTGTTCCCGGGCAGCTTGGGAAGCTCGAGCTCGAGATGCATTTGTTCTTTGAAAGTCCTTATGTAAATCTCGGACTCTGGAGTAGTAAGTTCCCTAGAAGACTCTTTTGCTGTCATAGCTTGGACGTTGTGTGAGCTCTCACCATTCAGAGAACGCACCAAAACCACATCACGCAGGCACCGCCGCAGACTAGAAGCGCTGACCCACCGGCAGAGCTCACCCCGCTCATTCACGAGGCTGAGCTCCGAATGGAAAGGCTGCCTGAAGCAAGAGCAGCATAAATCGAAGGCCGATAAGCCAGGGCTGTCAGAAAGCCCTTTATCAGCCCAGCTCTCCCTCTGAAAATGCGCCAAAGTGTTTGTGTGTCAGCAGGCTGCGTGTGGATGCAGCTCGCTGCCAGCTCCCCACCGACGCGCGCCGGAGCCATTCAGCCCCGCACACCAGCTCATGAAAAATTCATGGCAGCCAGCTCGCGATCAATCCCTTTCCTATAGCGTTTTGGCTTCGCATCCTGAACAGAAAAACACTGGATTTTTCACTAATAAACCCAAGGAACTCCCTAGCTTGGCTCACAAGCCAAGTAACCCCATTCATTCAGGCCCAGGGTGTTTAACAAAAAGGTCTCCATTCAGAATGAGTTTCACCGGTTCTGCAGTAGCTCCACCCATGCCATGCTTATTGGCTCGGTATTATTTTGACAACTGGACCCTGCTCAGCTCTGTGATGAGCGTGTTGGATTCCCATGAAATCTTAATGAGCCGTCTCACACCGTCACACTGTCCCTGGGCGCCCCCGGAGCACCCCGGGATGCCAGCAGCATCGGTATCTCCGACAGAGGCATGAGCAGGGCTCGGGTGGGACAGGAAGGACAGGTCTAATAGAGGGGAATAAAACCACAAAGGCAAGGAATATTCTGCAGGAACAAAGCATCCACAGATGAAGCTGAACGCTGCCACGGCAGCATCCTTTACTGTGCTGGGATTTATGAACGGTCAAAGGGCAAGATCACTGCCAGACACTGCACAGCCCGACCCAGCAACAAACACAGGGAGAGGAAATAGAGGGGAATTGCAAAGGGTGGGGAGCTGGCAATTCCCTGCAAGATAATTCCAATTCATTTAAGCAATAAATGTATTTAGAAACACAAACACCAGGGTTTTTTGTTCTGGACATAAACACCATGAAACCAACTTGTACACTTGCAAGGCTAAAAAACTGATTAATCCAAGCAAGGAAGTTAAAGACAAGATTTGATGCTGGTAGTAAGATCATAAATACTACAGGCAGTGACAGTGTCTTTTTAACTGGTCAAAAGTAGGTGACCTGAAATGTGAATACAATAATTCCTTTGAAAGAAGGGAAGACAGGAAGGAGTGTAACAAGCAGGACACGGGGAGTGCTCTGATCTGAGTACAAGAGTTTGATTACACAGTACGGGCATCAAGCACACAACAGATCCCCACCAGGCCTATCTCATTCCAGTGTTCTTTTCATTCATACATCCCAAAAGACTTTACAAAACCATTACCAGACTCAAGCAAAAGGTTTGCTATAGAGAGCTTCCCTGGAGCAGAGACTATAGAGGAGTAACCAGACATTCTACCTAACCTGCTACTGTGCTATTCACCATTCACACTTATTTAAAACCAAACAGGCAAACAGAAAACACACAAAAAGAGAAGGATTTGCCTGAGCCTAACCTAAGCACCCTGGCCATGCAGTGCTAGCTAATACTGAGAGGTCCACACAGTAGCACAACAGGAATATTTAATGCTTTAGGAATTATGACGTGTTAGACTGTGACATCTCGACTGTACTGACAGGCAGTCAAAGACAAAGGGATGCTTGAGAGCTGTGCTGAATGAGAAATGAAATCCACACAAACGCTTAGAATCTGGAATTCCAAACAGGAAAAATGAATTTTCTAACTCACCAGGAAATAAAATGGGATAATGGAGGTGGGGGGGGTGAGAATTAAACTGGTATCAGAGAAACAGCATTTCCCTGCCTTTCCATAAAGCTATTTAAATGGTAAGGAGAATAAAGGGAAATGCATGTTCTAAAAGCAGTCTGCAATAAAATGTGCTGTCCAGTGGCATGCTCCTCACACTGAGGACGTACTTCCCTTACCCAAATCCAGAGATGTCTCAGAAGAAGTCTCCATTAGGAAATGCTTATTCTTAGGACATTTATAAATGAGTAATGAAATGTCAGCCCCATAGTCTGCAAAAGGTGCTCTGGCAAGATGTGCACACGCAGTTGATGGAGCAAAGAAAGCACACAATCTCAGTGCTCTGAAGGCTGACCATTAGCACAAGAAAACTGTTAAATATCTTCCAGATCTTGGTGGCACTGGGAGCTATCAGTTACCTGACAATCTCTTTCCATTACAGCTACCATCATAGAATCCTGGAATGGTTTGTGTTAGAAGGGACCTTAAAGCTCATCCAGTTCCAACCCCTGCCAGACGGGCACAGACCCCTTCCACTAGAGCAGCTTGCTCCAAGCCCCTGTGTCCAACCTGGCCTTGAACACTGCCAGGGATGGGGCAGCCACAGCTTCTCTGGGCACCCTGTGCCAGCGCCTCAGCACCCTCACAGGGAAAAGCTTCTGCCTAAGAGCTCATCTCAGTCTCCCCTCGGGCAGCTTCAAGCCATTCCCCTTGGCCTGTCCCTACAGGCCCTTGTAACAAGTCCCTCTCCAGGTTTCTTTTAGGCCCCATTTAGGTATCGGAAGTATTGGTATCATCCTTTATGCTGACAGTTTCTGATGTTGCACGCACAGAGGACTGTTCAGTCAGTATCTATAAAGTCTCTACTGCTTTGTAGTATTGGAATTCCATCAAGATATGCCTCTTTACTCCAGGATAAGCCAAGAGGTGAGAATAAGAACACCTCTAGAGACTTGAGCTAGCTGGAAGCTTGGTATCAGAATAAACCTTACAATAATTCACTATACTTGCTGAGGCTGCCATCAGCAACAGGAGGCAACACTTCAGGTACCACAACACCTGGAGAGGATACCAGGTACAAGGACCAGTCTACTGAAGTTCCTCTAACATACAAATGAAGGTGGTCAACATGCATCTCACTCTTTCCTGACCTTCTGTAATGTCCCAGTAACATAGTGTAATGCAATAATTTATCTATAGACAGAGATTATTTTGTGCAATAGGATCAGTATTCCAAGAGGAAAAAATTTCAGAAAAGGGGCCAGGAATACAAAGGAAGAGCTAAGGATGGGGAAAAGATGATAAAAGAAAAGGGCCTGGTAGCACTATCAGGAAGACAAAAGCACTTGGAAGAACAAGGACAGTTAAGGAAAACTTCAAAGGTTGAAGTGTACTTGGGTGAGTTTCCATACGAGCTTCCTAGGTTACCAGCGTGTCCAGGATGGCACAAGGTTTTAGTATCACTTAATACATTTCAATATCTTTTACCAGAATAACTGATACAGGTGGTAAACATTTCCAAGCATGTAATTCCTCATCAAAGGCTGCTCTTCCTTGTGTTCAGAGCAATTGCTAAGCAACAAGAATACACACTTTTTCTTTACAGTAGCACTGTATTTACCTGTTTCATATGTTGTGATTGCCAGGATAAAACAAAATGGCAAGGAAGAGGCAACTGTGGAATGTCCTACATGCTTCAGCAGGACAGGACGAGCTGTTAGTGGCCTTTTCACAGCAGTCTGAATCCATGGCAGAGTAACTTCCACACAGCACGCTCTCTAGAAGCACATTTAGATGAAAACAGCCAGGAAGGTCCCCTCTGTTATTTAGGTCCTTGCTCCATCCATATATAAGGCACAAGTTCTTCCCTGTGAGGGTGCTGAGGTGCTGGCACAGGGTGCCCAGAGAAGCTGGGGCTGCCCCATCCCTGGCAGTGTTCAAGGCCAGGTTGGACACAGGGGCTTGGAGCAAGCTGCTCTAGTGGAAGGTGTCCCTGCCCATGGCAGGGGTTGGAGCTGGAGGAGCTTTAAGGTCCCTTCCAACACAAACCAGGCTGGGATTCTATTGATCCATACACAGGAGCAGGGCATCCCAAAAAGATAGAGCTAATCTGACAGCAAATTAGTTAGAAAATTATTCCAAGGGATTCTACTTTTCTGGTATTACTTTTCCTTCTTTTTCAAAGGAAGGAAACAAAGAGGAAACATTTTTAATCAAGTACAGAGCCTCCTTTTCCAAAATCCTAGCTTTCAGCATTCTGTCTTTAAAAGCAAAAATAGGGATCTCTTCCAAGCTTTCAAACAATACGAAAATTAAGACATGTGCCAATCATGATAAAATATAAACCAGAGACAACATCCATCCCATATTTTTAATTGTTATTCAAGCAATTTAATAAATGCATATATGTAATATGTGCTCCTGAAGCAACAGAGTGTGTACCTTTGCACTTGTTAGGCCTGGCAGGACTTTGAGGTCCCTCATACATCACTGTTTGCTTGGTTTAAGACAGGCACCTGTGCAAGCACCGGACTGTAAAGGTCACTCAGGAGAATGGCCATCTCTAGAGCCTTTATTAATAGCAGAGGATGCTCAAGGGAAGGGCTTAATCAGACTCTCAGGAGCCAGTATCTTTCTTTTAGACTATAATTTGAGCACATTTGATGTAAAATACCTTTTGGGCCAGCAACATTATGGAATCTCACAGCACTGTTGCTACTTAACATCTGGATTTCTGCCAGTCGTCCAGGGTAGAAGATGGTTTGGAAGAGGATCCATGATGGACTTCCAGCAGAGAAACTCTAGAAACTGATGAGCTCCATTAGCTCAGAGAGAGGTGAAGAGGCAATGTGATGCCAAGGAGGAGGCAGTGAAATCACTGTCCCCCTTCAAGAGGTTATCTAAATGGTGATCACGCAGAAGACTAGAAATTGGAGTTAGAATGGGGTCATTGAAGCGAGTTTAGAGGAACAGAGCAGTTGAGGAACATCTGATTTTGAGGAAAAGGGGAAAAATTAAACCAAGGTAAGGGAGGAAAAAAGCTATAAAACGACAATTTTCTCTTGGACTAAACCAATAAAGACAAGCGAACAGAGAAAGCAGAGGAAAGGAGAAGGTAGAAGTGAGAGTCAAGAATACAGAAATAGTCATTTGTACTGGGA
This sequence comes from Pezoporus flaviventris, assembly GCF_033815535.1. Classification (NCBI taxonomy): domain Eukaryota; kingdom Metazoa; phylum Chordata; class Aves; order Psittaciformes; family Psittacidae; genus Pezoporus; species Pezoporus flaviventris. The sequence goes on along the minus strand of NW_026892607.1, from coordinate 1,790,556 downwards.
AAGAACTCAGTCACAAAGACTGCAGCAGAGGAGGGAATAGATCTGTGGTGGAAATGTCACAGGGCTGACATGGATGTGATCTTCAGGTTGATGCCTAAGGCAGAAGATGTAATTGCTGAGACGAGCTAGCACTGGGAATAAGAGCAACCCAGGCAATGGGAGACAAGCAAAAATGAGAGGGGGATGCAAATGAATCAAACATAGCAGAAATGTCTAGGAGGAAACTTAGAGCAAGGCAAAAGAATATATCAATGAACTGGAAGCTGTAGAAAGGTAAGAAGCCAGGAAAACTGGTGCCAAGGAAGAGTGCTTCAGTGTGAAAATAGAAGCCACTTGAGAATGGATAGGAAAGGACAGCAAAGGCTGTAAGTCAGAGTAATGATTGGTAAAGAGCTGGGAGGGTGACAGTGATGTGAGAAGAGCTAGATGCAGTCCTGCTAAAACCTGGGAAAGATTACAAGGAAATAAAATCTAAGCTGTACAGCCAGTGTTACACGTAAGGATGTGTTTGTGGTGGGGAGCTTAAATCTTTCCAGTGATGGAGTTAGTCCTCTAGACACAACAGAAGTGGAGAAAAGGGGAAAAGAAAGGTGAAGAGGATAAGCTGAAGGGACTGACATGAGAAGAATCAGTAAAATACACACTTCATGCCTTCTTTATTTCCTTTCTATCACCACACTGTGCCCATCCCATAGTGAGTGCTACTTATTACGTTAGAGGCAGAATCAGCATCAGTTAATTCTACCCTATCCTAATCCCAGCTTTACTTTTAGCTCCCCCAGAATAACAGCAAATGTGGTGATAGCCTCTATTCAACCTATACCTATGACTGACATTTGAAACCATCACACCAGATTCTGATGCATTCAAATAGTCATTTAGCCTGAATAGTAAGAATCCACCATTCTAATTTGGGTTTGATCAGCCACATCTTCCTACAGTGTAGTAAAGCCACAACACAGAGCACTGATCAAACCTCCAAAACATGCAGTACCAACCCTGCTAAACAATAATACAAAGAAATAGGATCTGGAAGCTGCGAAGAGATGCTGATGTAGCAAACTTCTGCAACCCTCCCTTACTAATGTCTTATTTAATAAAAGGCTGAGCAAACCCAATGCAGGAATTGAGATGCTGAATGAGAGGCAGAAACCCATCACTAATTACTGGTTTACATGACAAATTTCCCACATTGAAGAGGCAAAAAGAACAAGAAGTCACTGCAATTTATATTACCATTGAAAGGTAAAGCTTTTCTATATTTAATAGTTTAAAATTACATAGTTTGTATCCCCATTCCCACAGATTCAGGGGCCTCTGAAATCTTCTGAAGGGTAGACACCGGTAAGTCTTGCCAGGCCTTTGAAGCAGTGTTTTGGAGGGCTGTAAGTGGTGACAGAAGAGCTCAGCCAACTGCCAAAGAAAGAAACTCTGTCCTTACTTAATCCAGAGTCAGAACACCAGCACAGATATGACCCACATCTATGAGCTTAGCGAAGGTTGAACATGACCCACCCTATATAAAAGGTGACCTTTTGAGCCCTTCCCATTTCAATGGCATCTGGTTGCTTTTGAACAGGCTATTCTTCATTCAATAAGCAGCTTGTACATTAGGTTTTGGTTTGGCAGCCAACAACTGCAGCCTCTGTATATGACTTCACAAGGTTTTTGCCCTTTAAAACCTCTAACAAGGTCAAGAAGGTCCAGAAGACTTTAGAGATTTGTCACAAATAAAAGAACTCCATCTTTAAGAAAGATACCTTGAGAGTCCTGAGTGGCTTGGATGCTTGTCTGCTCACACTGAACTGGGAGTCACCCGGGTCATTGTACTGCTCGAGTAGAGCTCTACAAGGTGTCCTCTGTCACTGACAAACTGCCTGCATTCAGGACATGCACGAAGCAGTCAGTAATAAGGGTAAGCCTGATGCCTTTCACCTGCCAGTTGGTCCCAAACTGGATTTGGTACCTTTATATCCATAGTAAATTACAAACCAAGAAACACAATTTATCCGAGATCCTTGCACTTCTTAGTATTTAAACAAAGAAGTACAATCTCTTATCATTCTACAATGATATCTTTCCTTACAGGTATTTATGTTGTTCTCTCCTAGTAAACATATATAAGGAAAGGAATGTAAATACTATAAACCCTCAGGGGACAAAGTAAGATACTTTATTCATAATGGTGATTTCCTTTGCAACTTTGTGCTGGGTTTAGAGTACTTCTCAGAGAACATTTAAATGCCTTCTATATTATCCACAGTGAGTAGCCAGATTTGTCAGGTCAATCTGTATTACTTGTCATTATTTTCTCGTTTCAGAGCTATAGATTAATATTTAACAAATGAATTCAATAACCAAGTTATTCTTCACTGGCCTCTAGGCTGGCTCCAGAGAAAAGAGAAGCCAATGCAATAGAATCTTGTAATTTCACATACTGTTTACATCCAGTGTGATGATAGAAGAGAGGCTACTACAGAGACGTGGTATAAAGGAATCCCTTTAAAAATATTTGCCTGCACAGGTTACCTCACCCTTTGCCAGGCTACTGAGTTATACATAGAATCCCAGCCTGGTTTGGGTTGGAAGGGACCTTAAAGCTCATGCAGCTCCAACCCCTGCCACAGGCAGGGACCCCTTCCACTAGAGCAGCTTGCTCCAAGCCCCTGTGTCCAACCTGGCCTTGAACACTGCCAGGGATGGGGCAGCCACAGCTTCTCTGGGCACCCTGTGCCAGCGCCTCAGCACCCTCACAGAGAACAGCTTCTGCCTAGGAGCTCATCTCAGTCTCCTCAACCTCGGGCAGGTTAAAGCCATTCCCCTTGGCCTGTCCCTACATCCCTTGTCCCAAGCCCCTCTCCAGCTTTCCTGCAGCCCCTTCAGGCACTGGAGCTGCTCTCAGGTCTCCCCTTCAGGAGCCTTCTCTTCTCCAGGCTGCCCCAGCTCAGCTCTCTCAGCCTGGCTCCAGAGCAGAGCTGCTCCAGCCCTCGCAGCATCTCCATGGCCTCCTCTGGCCTCGCTCCAACAGCTCCACGTCCCTCTTGTGCTGCTGTCCCAGAGCTGGATCAGGGCTGCAGGGGGGGTCTCCCCAGAGCACAGCAGAGGGGCAGGATCCCCTCCCTGAGCTGCTGCTCACGCTCTGGGGGTGCAGCCCAGCACACAGGGGGGGTCTGGGCTCAAGCGCACACTGAAGCTGGGTCATGGGGAGCTTCTCCTCACTCAACACCCCCAAGTCCTTCTCCTCAGTCTCAATCCAGTCTCCCCCAGCCTGTGTTTGTGCTGAGATCTGGGCTCTGTGTTCATTTGGTGGTACGAGCTGAGCGCAACCAGCATGAGCTGCACCTGCCTCTGCCATGCACTTGCCTGTGACTCAGCTCCTCATCTCACATGAGTCACCAGCACTCGACAGCCAGGACCAGGCCCCTCAGCCCCTGTCAAGATGCTCTGCAGATGCCTCCACACTCATACTGCCCTGCAGCACCCCTTGAAATTCAGTCACAGGTAACCTCCTTGCTCAATATGAAATGCAAACAAGCGTTAGGATGTGTGATTTCATGTCACTGGAATGAAAATGGCACTGTACAATGAAAAGTATGAGAAAAACCAAATATCTCTATCAGAGCAACGTTCTCATTCACAACAGATCATCTTGTATAACCAGTTCAAGTAGCCACTTGGTTACTGGTGCATCCTGCATACCTTCCCCTAAAAACCCTACAGTTTGGTTTGGTTGGCAGCATCTCCACTCACAGGCAATGGAAAGGGTACAAAAATGAAAGTCTGGCCATGGAGAAGCCTCCTCCTCCTTTCAATGAAAGGATCGATATCATTTTCATGAGCAAAGATGTGTCTCTTATCAGTTCCTCTTATAGTAGCTGAACAGAGAACTTCTCTGTTAATGTGAGTCTGTTCAGGGTATGTATCTTGATTTGCTCTTGCAGGTTCCCAGCTCATCAGCAGTTGACTGATAAAGCATCATTCCACTTTGCAAGCAAGTTATTTTAATTACTTTGTGTTTCAGAGCCTCTGCACCTTATCAGCTCTCTCAAACACCATCAGGCTTACAACATACATCTATTTATAGTTCTTTTTCCCTAAAAAGAACCCCAACACAACCAGGTAAAGCTCACTGCATTCACTGTTCAACAGTGTGGTTGCAACCTCCAGCCTTGCCAAGTGCCTCATGTTTTGGTGCTGGGAAACAACAGCAAATGCATCATGCACAACAATCCTAATTCCATACAGCTTTGTCCATGACAGCTTAAACAAAGGAATAAATTTACAGCCAAAAACCTGGAGACCAGCAAACTGCCAGCGCCAATAGAAACAACGGTAAAGAGAGGAGGTGGCTGTGGCCTGTCCGAGTGTATAAGAAGTTTCATGATTTTCTTAATGGAAACAGAGAATCATAGAATCATAGAATTGTTAGGGTTGGAAAGGACCTGAAGACCATCCAGTTCCAACCCCCTGCCATGGACAGGGACACCTCACACTAAACCATGGCACCCAAGGCTCTGTCCAACCTGGCCTTGAACACTGCCAGGGATGGAGCGTTCACAGCTTCCCTGGGCAACCCATTCCAGTGCCTCACCACCCTCACAGGAAAGAATTTCCTCCTTAGATCCAATCTAAACTTACCCTGTTTCAGTTTGAACCCGTTACCCCTTGTCCTGTCACTACAGTCCCTAATGAAGAGTCCCTCCCCAGCATCCCTATAGGCCCCCTTCAGATACTGGAAGCTGCTCTGAGGTCTCCACACAGCTTCTCTTCTCCAGGCTGAACAGCCCCAACTTCCTCAGCCTGTCTTCATACAGGAGGTGCTCCAGCCCCTGAGCATCCTCGTGGCCTCCTCTGGACTTGTTCCAACAGTTCCATGTCCTTTTTATGTTGAGGACACCAGAACTGCACACAATGCTCCAGGTGAGGTCTCACAAGAGCAGAGCAGAGGGGCAGGATCACCTCCTTCGACCTGCTGGTCGCTCTCCTTTGGATGCAGCCAAGCCCCCAGAGCAGTGGTTATGTGAGAACCTGCATAATGTGACTGAGGCTGCAGCAGAGGACAAAGCTATGTTCTGGGTCCTCTAATTCATTCCAATGATGGTTTCACTGTTACCAGGGTCTCTGTTCAAAGGGTCCAGGAGGGAATCAATACCATATAAGTGAGTTTAAAAAGCTTCCAGGAGGTCACAACACAGCTACTGAAAACACCTAAGAGAAGGCTAGAAAGGACCTTTAAGCTCACCCAGTCCAACCATTCCCCAGCCCTGCCAAGGCCACCCCTGGCCTATGTCTCAAAGTGCCATGTCTCCATGCCTTTTTAATCCCTGCAGGGACGGTGCCTACAGCCCTGCCCTGGGCAGCCTGTTCCAATGCCTGAGCACCCTCTGGGGCAGGAATTGTTCCTCAGCTCCATCTAAACCTGCCCTGGGGCAGCTTGAGGCCGGTTCCTCTTGTCCCATCCCTTGTTCCTTGGGAGCAGAGCCCAGCCCCTCCTGGCTCCATCCTCCTGTCAGGCACTTGTAGGGAGCCATCAGGTCCCCCCTGAGCCTTCTCTTCTCCACACTGAACCCCCCAGATCCCTCAGCCCTTCCCCATCACACTTGGGCTCCAGGCCCTGCTCCAGCTCTGCTGCCCTTCTCTGGCCCTGCTCCAGCACCTCAATGTCTCTCTTATAGTGAGGGACTCAGAACTGAATGCAGGATTCAAGGTCCTGCTGTGATGGTCACTAGATGATCTTATAGCTAACCACTGATTCACATCACATTTCCTTCTATTCTATGTTTTAGAGGTACATACACCTTCACAGCCAAATTTCAAGCTCCTTAGCTGGGAGAGCAGCACAAGACCACCACCAGAAGCATGTGTAACAGCGAGTAAATACCTATCTGATGCCATAGATCAGCTGAGAGCCAGAAGGCAGTTCTCCAGGTAACAAAGCAAACTGGGTTTGATCTTTCCCTTCAGATGAAGCTATCATTAGTCAGAAGTTTAAAGCTAAGAGAAAGTTGTGTCAAATTCTTGTCTGATTCAGCTTTTGTATCACCTGAATTTCCATATTCTCCATTTATTTTATATTCTTGGGAGGATGAAGTTTGAACATAATATTTCAGAAGCTTCATTGTCTTCTGCTAATTTACAGTGACTCATTTCTTTCCATTCTAGATACATTTCAAGCTGTCTTCTTTCATTCTGGATCAAGGTATATAATTACATTTGCATCATTAGAAGCCCTTTTTGTGTGTCTACAGCTACCTCTGTTTTGAGTGACTTGTATCTGCAGGCAAATCCTGTAGCACCAAACTTCAGGATCATCTTCAATGAAATTACTGGGCTCACCTTGCAGTTCATACAGAAAAGGGATGCTTCCATTCTAAGCACTAAAATCCAACAAATCAAATTGATGCAAGCTAAGAAAAAGATTATCTTGCAATAATATAAATTGTCTATAAAAAGACATTTACAAAATGTCTCTGACTAATCCAACATCATGTTTCCTCTTAAAATTCCTCTATACCAAACTACACCACCCATAAATCGTGGCTATTCTATTTAGACCTTCTAGAAAACACAGAAAAAAGAAATATGCCAACTAAATCAAAGATCCAAGAGCTTCAAAAACTGACAGAACCAGACAATGGCTAAACATAGGCAGCCAAAACACTGATCTGTGTATTTTTAGCTGAGAAAATAACCTCAGTGATAACTCAGAGATAGCACAAGTTATCTCTGCAGCAGTTTCTCCCTAGATAGGTTTGCATTTGTACTGACTCTGTTCCTTTGATAGAATCACAGGCTCATTTGTATTGGAAGGGAGCTTAAAGCTCATCCAGTTCCAACCCCCTGCCATGGGCAGGGACTCCTTCCACTAGAGCAGCTTGCTCCAAGTGATCCTCTACCCAGTTTCTGGTGAGGAAGAACCACCATCACCCCAACCAAGTCAGAGAGGATGGGGTAGTCTCTGGTGGAAATATCTTACTAAAGGAGAACACTTCTCTACATTACCTCAGTATCTTCATTAAAATGAAGCTGGGGGGCAACAATGACCACAGATTCAAGGAATTTCCTCTTCTTATAGAAGCCAAGCAGCCCTGCCTCCTGCCTTGGCGGGCTCAAACAGATTTAAGCATCAGAGGACTTCTTTATGTAATTTTTATGAACTCCCTGTAGACAACATAAGAACTATGTTTCAAGGGAACATTTTCAGCCTTTCAGAGACTATCCCCAGCACCCAAAGCTCTAATCAGTTCCTGTGTTCAGCACCAGGTGTGAGCCATCACTAAATGTACCAGATGATCTTCCTACCTACTGAAGACCAAGCAAAATCACTGAGCGGATGAAACCCTTTAGGACTCTTTCCAGCTCTAACCCTCTTCAATACTCCCTACGCCTGTCATGCTGTTGGGAAGCTTAGGACGAATCACAGTAAGTCTGATGACACCAAGCTGTGTGGTTCAGTTGATACGCTGGAGGGAAGGAATGCCATCCAGAGGGACCTCGACATGGTTGTGAGGTGGGCTGATGCCAACCTCATAAGGTTTAACCATGCCGAGTGCAAGGTCCTACACCTGGGTCGGAGCAATCCCAGGCACAGCTACAGGTTGGGCAGAGAAGAGATTCAGAGCAGCCCAAGGAGAAGGACTTGGGGGTGTTGGTCGATGAGAAAATGAACATGAGCCGGCTTCAGTGTGCGCTCGCAGCCCAAAAACCAACCGTATCCTGGGCTGCATCCAAAGGAGTGTGACCAGCAGGGCGAAGGAGGTGATCCTGCCCCTCTGCTCTGCTCTTGTGAGACCTCACCTGGAGCATTCTGTGCAGTTCTGGTGTCCTCAGCATAAAAAGGACATGGAACTGTTGGAACAAGTCCAGAGGAGGCCACGAGGATGCTCAGGGGCTGGAGCACCTCCTGTATGAAGACAGGCTGAGGAAGTTGGGGCTGTTGATATGGAGAACATTACTTAAAACTAATTCTAAAGATTTCTCTATGGCATTTTGTGATTTTTCTTCCCCCCCCCCCCCCCCTTTGTCTCATTGTTCAGCCTGGAGAAGAGAAACTGCGTGGAAACCTTATAGCAGCCTTCCAGTATCTGAAGGGGGCCTATAGGGATGCTGGGGAGGGACTCTTCATTAGGGACTGTAGTGACAGGACAAGGGGTAAGAGGTTAAAACTGAAACAGGGGAAGTTTAGATTGGATCTAAGGAGGAAATTCTTTCCTGTGAGGGTGGTGAGGCACTGGAATGGGTTGCCCAGGGAGGTTGTGAATGCTCCATCCCTGGCAGTGTTCAAGACCAGGTTGGACGAGGCCTTGGGTGAGATGGTTTAGTGTGAGGTGTCCCTGCCCATGGCAGGGGGGTTGGAACTGGATGATCTTCAGGTCCTTTCCAACCCTAACTATTCTATGATTCTATGATCTTCAAAACAAGTGATCATGAACATTTTCCAGATAAACCACAGTGTAATTACAAACTATTTTCCCCAAAGAATAGATGAGCTATTATGATGAATACTGTTGACCTCCTTTCTCAAGGTAAGTAAAAGCCCCACAGGAAGATGGTACAGGCTTTAGGAGCATGTTCAACCACAATAAATGATCCTGCTTTATTACAGCAAAACCTGCTGTGATTTAGAGAACTAATAAACATTTTGGAGCAGATGATGTGCAGATGATGTCCCTTCCAACATCAACCATTCTGTGATTTCAATAATCTTAAATACAGGTAGAAAAATCTAAGTATGGCTTTAAGGGTTATTTTTTTTCCTCTTAGGTTTTTATTTTTCCTAACATATGGGAATCCAGTTCATGGTTGTTTTCTCTATTCCATGCTTGCAGCGTAGCTCTTCAGTTCTTATCTAGCTGCATATGAAATGATCTAAGAAATTAGACTTCAACCTATTTCACAGGTTATTATCTCACAGTCTGAAACACCATTTAAAAAGCCAACACAAAACACAGAAGCCCCACACTTCTCTAAAACAGCATTACCCCTTCTGAACTTACAGCTTTCATCTCACTTTTCCTACTTAAACTTCCTATTACCTGAAATCTTTCCTTTCATTCCATGGGATTTACAGATTTCAAACAGGTAAATGAGTGACTGGACATTACCTTCTGCTTAGTTTACTGGACTGGCTACAGTTTAATTATCCTTTTTAATCCTCCATGCAAATCTCCATCCCCTTTATGGATGGACTTTAACTTCCCATGCCCATTTCCATCTTTATCCATATCTATCATTTAATTACCATCAGCTTTAACAGCTTCATGGTGTCTATGAGCCATCCCTAACTGAAGCCAGCACTGATTTGGTTTGTTTTGTTTTTCGTGTTGCATCTAATTTGCTGCCCAAGATCCCCCTCTGGAGAACAACGTGCAGTACTACAAGCATGGGTCTGGCACTGTGTCACACACACTTAGGAAAGCAGGACTGCACTTGCACACCTTTCTTGAATAGCCCAGCTTCAGGAAGATTTTCAGATGGACACGGAAAACAGGATCAAGCCCTTCATTCTGACCTGCACAATAAAATTCTAGAGAGGACTATGGAGATGATCAGGGGACTGGAGCACCTCCTGTATGAAGACAGGCTGAGAAAGTTGGGGCTGCTCAGCCTGGAGAAGAGAAACTGTGTGGAGACCTCAGAGCAGCTTTCAGTGCCTAAAGGGGGCTACATCCTACTGAAGGATGCTGGAGAGGGACTCTTCATCAGGGACTGGAGTGATAGGACAAGGGGTAATGGGCTAAAACTTAAACAGGGGAAGTTTAGATTGGATATGAGGAGAAAGCTCTTCCCTGTGAGGGTGCTGAGGCGCTGGCACAGGGTACCCAGAGAAGCTGTGGCTGCCCCATCCCTGGCAGTGCTCAAGGCCAGGTTGGACACAGGGGCTTGGAGCAAGCTGCTCTAGTGGAAGGTGTCCCTGCCCGTGGCAGGGGTTGGAGCTGGAGGAGCTTTAAGGTCCTTTCTAACCCAAACCTGGGGGATTCTGTAAAGTAAGCTATAGGCCTGTTCACTGACAAATGACTAGCAATAATGCAGCAGGCTCAGACACACGAAATACTACATTTAGCCATGCTGTTTGCACTAAAAAAATGCTCTTGAAAAGTACAGACAGACTAATGATGATTTTTATTATTAATTTCTTAAGTGACTCAAATTACAGCCAGCTCTGCTAGCAGACTGCTTCCCTCAAACCTAGCCAGTTCCCGTTTCACTCTTGCAGAAGAGGGAAGTAGCTTTTGTGTTGGCCAATTTGCAACACGCATATTTCAACACAGCATTTAATACTTAGCTTGAATGTTCAACACAATCTCTATGCCGTAAAGAAATGCACTCCTTACTGTACTTAACATTCACAGAATCCCAGCCTGGTTTGTGTTGAAGGGACCTTAAAGCTCCTCCAGCTCCAAGCCCTGCCACAGGCAGGGACCCCTTCCACTAGAGCAGCTTGCTCCAAGCCCCTGTGTCCAACCTGGCCTTGAACACTGCCAGGGATGGGGCAGCCACAGCTCCTCTGGGCACCCTGTGCCAGCGCCTCAGCACCCTCACAGGGAAGAGCTTCTGCCTGAGAGCTCATCTCAGTCTCCCCTCTGGCAGCTTAAAGCCATTCCCCTTGGCCTGTCCCTACAGGCCCTTGCCCAAAGCCCCTCTCCAGATTTCTTGTTGGCCCCTTTAGGTATTTCCTTACACTCTGTGACTCAACACAGAACTTATTTTTGTTTCAACATAGAAACTTGATGCAAAACTGTCAAACTGTCTCCACAAACCTGAGCCTAATGTGAGAAGTGGTGTAAATCAGAAGCTAGCTGTCAAATCTAATCCAGGAGCTGCCGAGCATCAAAAATAGGGTAAGAGAACTATTTTGGATGTTCTAAGTGTAGGTACAAATATATTCTTCACACCCTCGTTCTTCTCTCTTGCCTGGATTTGTTATCACAAAGCTTAGTTATAAAATATAGAGCAGGATTGTGGAAAACATTTTAACCACTTTTATGAAAACACAGACAAAATGTGCTCAATAGAAGCTTGTAAGACCTTTTACATTCAGATTGCACTTGAAGATCTATATCCCATATATCCTTTCCCTTGCATGACTCATGAAAGCTATTTTGTACACGTAGTGCCTTGCCATGGTCCCACTAAAGATTGTTATATCACAGCTGGCTTTGGAGTCAGCCTGCCCAATCCTCAGCTTTATCTTTTAGGTTCTCATGCACCTTCAGTGAAAATGCTTACGTGAGTCATGGCTCACCTGTCACGGGTCCTACTTTTGCGTTACCACTGGAAGTTAAGGTGATTTCTGACAAGATGTGGCAGAGAAACTACTTACAGAAGGAACAGGCTTGTTTTGCTCCATCCCTCCCACATGATGCGTTCTGCATTTGAACTGTCTCATCCTTTTCTTCAAAGCACAGTTACCGCAATCCCAGGAACAGCTCGTTTTCCACGACCAGTGCACTCTTAACACATAGTAGCACAGCCCTGATGGTGCATGTTGAGTTTTGTACCATTTCAGTGATGACAGAGCCAAATTTCACCCTACCAATAATGAACTATATTCTTAAAAGAAGATCAAAGCACTGAAAATGCTGTAACATGACCTATATTCTCCACAGATACATAAGGTTTTGCAGAGAGCTGGGTAACACACAGACCTCTGCAAGATGTATGGTTAGTAGCAGAAAGCATTGTATTTCACAGATGTGGCATCTCCTAAACTGCTCCAGGAAGAAACACAGATCTATTATTATACACAAGCCCTCTTCCAGGATTTCAGGGCAGAAATCTCATTGGATAACAGTGGTATTTGCCACCTGGCATTTCGCTGACCAGACACAGGGAGACTTTATTCTCAGCTGAGGACAGTCACACAGCAGAACAGGTTGCTCAGAGGATGTGAAGTCTCCATCCTTGCTTGGAGGTTTCAAGATCAGACTAGATAAAGTTCCCTGAGCATCTTGCTCTGGCCTCACTTGGAGCAATGGCTGGACTAGAAACCTCCAGAGGTCCCTTCCAGCCTGAATTATCCTATAATCCTATGAAACTAAGAGTTGGACACTCTTTTCACAAGGAATATCCTATTTCCTGTCCCAGTCTGAGATAGACTGTTTAATGGCATTAGGCTCCCTGTATTGCCCCCCACCTCCAATTGCTTAAAACATGTTAATTTCCTGCCTGTGGCTTCAGCATTTTTATTAAAGCTCCAGGGAAAGATACCCATAAAGTGAGCTGAAAACCCCGGATCTATATCATAGTATACATACATAATGGTACAACTAGCCCATGATCTCGTCTCCCACAAGATGCTAAAGGCACAGAGCAGAAAGGAACAGAAGGCAAACACATGACACTTCCCCTCAAATATTTTCCCAGCCTTAAACAACTTGGAGCTCAGAAGCTGCACAAGATGTATTCAGAAGGAAACCACAACAGAGTTCTCCTCCCAGGATCTGTCAAGCATTCCCCTTGAGCCTGCTCAAACTCCCAGCATCCACAGTATCCTATGGCACAAAGTTCCCCAGAGGAACTAGAAGCTGTGTAAAGAAACACCTCCCTGCACCTGCTTCATGCCTGCAATACCAGTTTATTTCATGGCCCTTTTTTCTCGTACTGGAAAGGACAATAAGCAATAAATCAACTACCTCTGCTCTTACCATTAGGAAGATGCCAGTCCTATCTCTTTGCTCATTGTGTCTTTCCCATGCTGAAGACTTCAAGCCTCCTTGGTCAATCCCAGGGCAGAAGCTGTTCCTTATCTTCAATCATCTTGGAGGCCTTTCACTCTTCTTTGTTGTGCTATACCCTTTTCTGAGAGGAAGGACCAGAACTGTACACTATATTCTATGTTTGACCAATACCATGCCATCCCGATGTTCTAAGTTTTATCTACTACTCTTTTCCTCCAAATCTTTAACAGTTAATTTGGGGTTTAGACCATTAATAAGCACTGAACCTGCAACTCTGTTGGATTTCTATACTATGTTCCTGCACAGTTACATTGTTTTGCAGCTACAATTCTTTCGTGCTCAGATGATATCGCTTATTTCTCCACACTGAAATTTTCCTATCACTTTATTGCCCACTCACTGAGTCTCTTAATACTGATATAATCCCAAAGCTATTTCAACACAACGGCACATACCGGCTTTACACAAATATAATCTGTGTCTGGGGTATATTTCATGCAGAACTGAAGCAGAATATAAAGTCCAAGCAGCCTGGAGGTGGGATCATGCCTCTAATGCTCCTACACAAACTAATATCAGTCATGACTATGAAAGTGTGGTCAGGCCCCGAACAACTGGAGATTGCGTAGGTAAGGAACTGCTGGCATGGGGCAGAGAACAGTGACAACCCCATCAAAAGCCCTTCACGACTACAAGTTACACAGAAAACCAAAAGATCAGGCCAATTCTCTGCCTAGCTGTAAGAGCAGTCGATCTAAATGGTGCCCCAGTCAGAAAGGGGAGGAGGATGCAAAGATGCTTCTGTGAGGAGGTGTTGAACAGCACCCTGCATCAGTCGCACTGACCAGCAACCCCCAGCTCAGACAGGGCTGTGCATAGGTACGATAGATTCAAGGAAACCAGAGAAGTCAGAAGACATCTGCTCACTTACAGGGGATGAACAGCGGTGAAGAAAGAACCATGACCTGAGTATAAGCGTTTTCTCTTTGGCACACCGCTGAAGAAAAATACATGTTGTACGACACAACACACACACACTGGTTCTGCAGTAATGCAAGAGAGGAGCAGCAATGCCCCCTTGTGTTTATGCGCAAGGGAAACCAATGACAAATCCAGCTGAATTCCTTGCATTTTCCTTACTTGCGCTTGAAGGTGTCTACAAAGATGATAACTAATTCATTCTTAGAAGCACACCTGAGGAATAGGGTCCACATTGTCTTGCTGTCAAGACTACAACTGCTGCAGATACACAGAAGGGAACACTCCTAAAGTGTTCCTGAAGATAAAACCAACCTTTTCACTGTCAAAATACACAATCCATCTGAAATTAGATGGATTTCATTTGTCATCTCATCTTGTTAAATTTACCCACAGCAATTAAATGCAAAACCAGAACAAAAGCTCCTAATTCCTCTTGGATTTCTGCATCTCATCTATTCAAATGCATAGTTTAAAAATCCTATTTTCAATAGGAAACTTGCTTGTAAAGGACTCTGACAAATTAATTTAGGATCCCCTCCATAACTGCTCAAATGCAAACTGAAATGCCAGCTCTGAACACTGCTGAGCTTAACAGAAGCTAAACCCAGATTCAGGCTTGGAAACAGTGACGTGAACATGTCTTGCGGCCAGCAAATGAAATTGAGAGTGGAGCATTTAAAACCTAGAATCCAAAGCACACTTGAAATCTGAAGGTGAATACTGGGTTTAAGGTTGTAACACAGCAACACCAATTCAAGATTCATAAGGCAAGGGGGACATCTAACCTTGTTGTGCCATTAAAATCTACCACTGCAATTCCAACACATCAATACCTGGGCCTTTGTCTTCCTCTCCTCCCTCTAGATGAATTCCCTTGTTTTGGTACTTAGTATTGAGTTGGAATCATCTCTTAGCAATCCCTTTTTAATCAGCTCTCTGAGAGTTTCTTTAGAGACTTTTCTAGAGCTTAGCATCAGATTTAAATGCTTTTCTAAGCCTTTCTTTTAACTTGGAAATAGAGCTCAATCCTTGCTCCTCAATCTGTCGTAGAAAGCCTACCACCATCCTGCACTTTTCTGTGGGTGCAAAGCAAGTGACACAAAGCCTCTGGCCAAGATCAGAATTCACAACACAAAAGTATCATGAAGATACACAGAAAAGTGAACAGAAGAGGTTTTAACAGAAGTAGAACTTCAAAAAGAGGCAATTCCTTTGTAAACTTACATCCACCATGCACCAGTTGGTAGAGATCAACAGCACTGATCAATATAGACAAGATATTCTTTCTTTCAATAAACCAGAAAACAAACCCAACTAAACCTAAACCCCCAACTGTGTGAGACATAACAAAGGGAAGTAACTCACCAGTCTTGGTAAGTGGTGATGGCAATACTTGGAGGTGTCAGCAAAGGCAGAGTTGTTGGTCTGCACACAATGTCTCTGTCAGGGGTCTTTGCCTTTTCTGTTTGTCTTTGGGATAACGGTGGTAACTGCAAATTCCCAGAACAGCATCTTCTTCCTCTCCAGAGGTCTATGCCCAGAGCGTGGCTGGAAGTGCTGTAGGACTTACTCAGCCCGCACTCCAGGTAATCCAGAGCATTCTGCAAAGACAGAGAAGCCACTGAGGTTCTGCAAACAAATGTTTTCCTCCATGAGGATAAAACACATTCAAGTGTTGTCCTACAGCCAGAGCTGCCCACAAAGGGGAAGTGGCTGATGAAACCTGGCACAGTCTGACTGTGCTGCATTGTTACTTTATCAAGTTATGTATGAACTTGAAAAGTCACTCCTAACTTACCCAACAGCTAATTCTAATCGAAGTGAACACTTCCCTAATCCAGGTCACTTCAGCAATATGTTAAACTTTGGGTATTTTAAGCTTTTTCACAGAACTTTCCACTCAACATCATCTAAAGTATCACTCCTCTCAACACAAACACATTGGTTTGGCACTCATTTTGATGAATCACCAGACAGAGAAAGGTGAATACTGGATATAGACACATCTAAATCATCCAAGAGCCATTCAGTGAGATGAACTCCCAGCTAAGCTACCCTACCCTATGTCCAGAAATAGACTCAACAAAAACTTTTCATCAGTCAAAGCAGTTTTTCCTCTTGTAGCTTCTACTCAGTTTTATTTAAAGGCATCACCATGATCACAGAATTGGCTGTCAGACTTCTCAAAGCCGAGCCAGAAGTTCTCCCACAGAACAGCACTGCGAGGGAGCTGTCAGTTTGGGTCTTGTTTGGAGAATTTAGCTACTCAAATATAGTTGTCCAATATAAATGAGAATATTTTTGGCCTGTGGGTGATGAGCTACCAGTAGAAGCTGGAGGGTTATTATGATCAGTATATCATATATACACATATATATATATTTTAATCCCTCTACATTTTCCTCGTCTACCTGCTCCTGAATGTTGATCTCCCTTCACAGACCTTTCCAAGCCCAACTCTCAGCCTCCCCAAATCCCTTGGCTCACTTCCCTACAAACACCTACCACTGCCCTCTCCCACCCAGCACTGCGTGACTTCAGAAAGAGTGCTTTAACTTTCCATAATCAGTTATGTCCTCATGACTGACTGCGAAGTAGCACGAGTCCTCCGTTGCCTGGTAGTTTCTAATGGAAAGTGTGTTTTCTGTTGTCATGAGACTATTAAACAGCTCTGTGGTACCACTGACTCTCTTTCCTCAGCAAGAGACAACATGGCAAGGAAAGACAAAGCTGGCAGGACAAAGGTACATTACCAGTTCTCTCAACTTCCCTGCTTGCTTGGCCATTCCACAACCATGTGAAGCATCCAGAATGGAACCAACATGGCCCGCATCTACTTTAGTCCTTGCATATAGTCTGAAGGGCTTCCACACACATTGGTGCAGATCCATGCATTTACTAAAGCATCAACATCATAATAACCCAGATAGACTAAAAAATATTTGGCATGCTACGTTTCCAAAGGTATGCTTCAGTGATCAAACCTGTTCTTGCCAGCACAAAATCAAGTCAAAAACACCCCTAAGAACCCCAGAAAGGAAAGCCTGCCTTCTATGTGAGGATCTGACTTAAGCTGCCACAGCTTCTCTGAGCACCCTGTGCCAGCACCTCAGCACCCTCACAGGGAAGAACTTCTGCCTAAGAGCTCATCTCAATCTCCCTTCTGGCAGGTTAAAGCCTTGTCCTGTCCCTACAGGCCCATGTCAAAAGTACATGTGGTCTAAGAGTTTAAAAGAAATAGTTATTTACTGTAGGAGTGCTATAGATTGCTCTAACTATTAGTTGCCACTCCTCCACTGTGTTTTACATTCCACGTCATTTTCCATGTTTGGTGAGCCTCAGCTGTGACAAACAAGACATTTAAAGCTGCTGTTATCACACCATCAGTACAAACTGATACATCTCTCCAGAGAATGGGAACTAGAGTATAATTAACAGGGGATTAGGATGATGATTAGCAAGCGTGGTAATAAAGAAACATGTGCATCATCACATTAGGAGTCCAGCAGCTACAGTGGGGGAGAGATGCTGAAACACAGAAGTATATGAGTAGAGCACATGCACAAAGATGGGATCCAGAATCATAGAATCATGGAATGACTTGGGTTGGAAAGGACCTTAAGCTCATCCAGTTCCAACCCCCCTGCCATGGGCAGGGACACCTTCCACTAGAGCAGTTTGCTCCAAGCCCCTGTGTCCAACCTGGCCTTGAGCACTGTCAGGGATGGAGCATTTATCAGTTCTTTGGGCACCCTGTTCCAGCACCTCAGCATCCTACAGTAAAGAACTTCTTCCTTCTACCTAACTTGAGCTTCCCCTGTTTCAGTTTGTAGCCATCACCCTTTGTCCTGTCACTACAGTCCCTGATGAAGAGTCCCTCCCCAGCATCCCTATAGGCCCCCTTCAGATACTGGAAGCTGCTATGAGGTCTCCATGCAGCTTCTCTTCTCCAGGCTGAACAGCCCCAACTTCCTCAGCCTGTCTTCATACAGGAGGTGCTCCAGCCCCTGATCATCCTCGTGGCCTCCTCTGGACTTGTTCCAACAGTTCCATGCCCTTCTTATATTGAGGACACCAGAACTGCACACACAGAACTGAGCTGCCTGCCCACATTACACTGACCAAAGATGAGTAAAGGATACACTTCGCATAAAACTTCTCTAAACTTGTTGCTTGGTTCATTTTGAAATGTGCCAGGCTTATTTTCTGCTTATTGTATGAGCTGTAAACAACTCTAAAGAAATCAATGAGTAACCAGAGCAAAACCAGCTGACACTTATGAAATAAGACACAAAACCGAAGTTTTTAATCTCATTTTCATCAAGTACTGGGAATAATAAAACCTTCAGAAGAAACTTACCTCATCTGCAGTTACAGTCATGACACTTCTGCTTTTCTTCATTATTGAGACTGAAGCGCTCCCCGTTACACAGAACTCTTGTTGTTAAATCCAATTACTTCAGATGGGCCACCTGAAAGAAAGAAAAGGGATTTCTGAATGACAAACTCCTTTTGGTAACAAACTATGGAGCTAACTTCTAACACAATGGATTTATAACCTCCTGCCCACTTTCAGCAGCAGAAGTTGTGCAAGTGGAGCTCTATTAGTAAAAGGGCAATGCACTATTTAGTAAACCATCTTAAAAGTAACCAGTGCTCACAAGGCTTTGCAACCTCAGCAAGCCTTGAAACACCTCTACTAATACAGGATCAAAGCTACCAGGTTCTCCTTGCAGAGCCCTTTTCAGAAGTACCATATAGAAGGTCTCCAAGAACAGTTTGGGCCAGCTTTCATAGAAGGAATGCTATTTGTATGTGATTCACAGATTTAATCATAACTCACAAACATATTTATTATTACACTGGCACATACACACCACTTCAGCCACTGAATTAGAGCCTTCTGTAAAGAGAGAGACCCTGCAGCCACACTGAACCACGTAAGAGTGCTAAAGGGAATGAAAGAGCTGAGCAGCTGAAGCAGCAGGGAAACCAGCACATGGCAACAGCCCCTTGGAGTGTTCCAGGCCCCCTGCTACTTCTTGTTGTGGATTTAGTGTTCAGGAAGAAGCTACGTTCATGTGTACATAGAGAGAACACTGAGGACCGTGGGGTTTTTCTCTTTCTTTCATAGAATCCTAGAATGTCAGGTTGGAGGGACCTCAAGGATCATCTGGTCCAACCTTTCTAGGCAAAACATGACCTATACAAGATGTCCCAATGCCCTATGCAGTTGAATCCTACACATGTCCAGCCCTGGGAACCTACCACTTCCTTGGGGAGATTATTCCATTGGCTGATTGTTTTCATCAGGAAAAGTTTTCCTCTTGTGTCCAGTGGAAATCTGCCCAGGAGTAACTTGTGCCCATCACCCTTCATCTTTTCCATGGGACTCCTTGTCTTTTGAGTCTCCATCTTCTCCACCTTCTTTGTAGCCATGCCTTACTGGAACATGGGGATAAGTTCTCCCCTGAGCCATCTCTTCTCCTCAGAAGAGAAAACCCAGCTCTCTGCCTTTCCTCACACATTGCCCAGGCCTTGGATCATCTTTGTGCCCCATCTCTGGATCTCTCCAGCCCACCCACACCTTTTTTCTCCAGCAGGACCAAAACTGAACACAGTACTCCAGAGGCGGCCTGACAAGCACTGAGTGGGACAGTGACATCTTCATGTCTGCTGGTGATGCCCTTGCTGATGTTCTCCAGCATCCCATTGCCTTTCTCTGCTACAGCTGCTCACTGTTCAATCCCATGGGGCTTGTGTCTCCCGGGTCCCTTTGCACAGAGCTGCTTCCAGCCAGGCAGATCCCAGGCTGTGCTGCACTCCTGGAGTGTATTCCGACTGCTGGAAAACAGGGCTGCCAGACCCTGGCACTGGGCTAGGTTAAATGCTGTTTAGCTGGCACCTCTGTCTAGTTAAATCAGAAAAGATTAGAGAAAATAAACCAGACACGCTATATCAGGCCTAGGAGCTGAATACAGAGGGGTTCCTCTGACCACAGGGGTGTAAGGACACTGCAGTCTCCAGGAGCCAACTGCTTATCTGCTCCTCCGCACACAAGAGCTGTAACAAACCTGCTTCCCTCTAAAGCAGATCACTCTTGGGTTGGGGGAAAGAAAGGGAAAGGGAATAAAGCCTCCAAGGGAACACCAGCACGCAATGGCAGCGCTGTAGCTGAGTGTGCTGCGGCACAGGCACCTCCAGTTGTTTTCATTCCCTTAGGGTTCACCCATCCAACACACACATATCCCTCCACTGCCAGCCAAAGCATTCGGAGCGCTCAGATCCGTGCCAGACAGAACTGGCTGCCATTTCAGCACAAGTGCCAGCACACAGGGCTGCACATTCATCCTGTATGGAGCAGCACTGGGAGAGAGCTGAGGGGTTGGTCTTCTGAAGCACCCCCAGAGCTTCCCTCTGGAAGAGGAGGAACTGGACATGCAGGAGCAAAACCAGAAAGGGCTCAGCAATGCCTTCTCTCAGGCTTCCTCTCGTCTCAGCATCCACCACTGGCCAACACCAGAGCCAGGCCAGCGGGATGAACAGCTTCATGGCCTGACCTAGAGCTCTCCTCTCATGGCAACAGGCTACATGGATGCTCCAGCTAAGGAAGCAGGGTGGGTTTAGGCATTACAGCAGCAGAATAGCTATTAAAATCCTGACTCTAGGCAAGTGGTGTGGCAAAGTTACTTCTCTCTGCAAACCTTATCTAGCTTTGGATCCGTATTACAATCGATGAGCAGGCTCGAAGTAAGAGAAATGACAGAATCATAGAATCCCAGATAGGAAAGAACCTCAAGGATCATCTGGTCCAACGTTTCCAGGTAAAGCATGACCTCTACTAGATGTCCAGCACCCTGTCCAGCTAAATCCTTCCAGTGTCCAATGTTGAGGAATCCACCACTTCCCTAGGGACATTATACCAGAGGGTGGCTGTTCTCACGGTGAAAACTTTTCCCCTTGTGTCAATGAGTCATTACTTGAACAGCAGCATAAAAACCATCCTGCAGCACCAGAACAAAATTACACACTAAGTTTAATTATTTTATCAATCTTCATCAATTAGGAGAAACTAAAAAGAATCCAAACCTGACAGCATAAAGCAAATTAGATGACACTGTCCCACATATCATGCAAGTAAAGACAACCATAACAGTGGTATGTATGCATAGACTAGGAATCATAGAATCCCAGAATGGTTTGGGTTGGAAGGAAAGCTCCTCCAGCACCAACCCCCTGCCATGGGCAAGGACACCTTCCACTAGAGCAGCTTGCTCCAAGCCCCTGTGTCCAGCCTGGCCTTGAACACTGCCAGGGATGGGGCAGCCACAGCTTCTCTGGGCAGCCTGTGCCAGCGCCTTAGCACCCTCACAGGGAAGAGCTTCTGCCTAAGAGCTCAGCTCAGTCTCCCCTCTGGCAGCTTAAAGCCATTCCCCTTGGCCTGTCCCTACATCCCTTGTCCCAAGCCCCTCTCCAGCTTTCCTGCAGCCCCTTCAGGCACTGGAGCTGCTCTCAGGTCTCCCCTTCAGGAGCCTTCTCTTCTCCAGGCTGACCCAGCTCAGCTCTCTCAGCCTGGCTCCAGAGCAGAGCTGCTCCAGCCCTCGCAGCATCTCCATGGCCTCCTCTGGCCTCGCTCCAACAGCTCCACGTCCCTCTGGTGCTGCTGCCTCAGAGCTGGATCAGGGCTGCAGGGGGGGTCTCCCCAAAGCGCAGCAGAGGGGCAGGATCCCCTCCCTGAGCTGCTGCTCACGCTCTGGGGGTGCAGCCCAGCACACGGAGGGGTCTGGGCTCAAGCGCACACTGAAGCTGGGTCATGGGGAGCTTCTCCTCACTCAACACCCCCAAGTCCTTCTCCGCAGGCTGCTCTCAATGGTACAGCATGACTATTTGCTGCCAGAAATACATATTCTGCTGTAATATGTAGACAGAACTCATAGAAATCAACCAGAAGCAGTTGCATAAGCAGTAGAACTAAGGAGCCCGTAGATCTATGCTTAATAAAGTGCAGATTTGTGCTTAGTGAAGTCAAAGCCTGAGTTGTTCACTGCTGCCCTGCTGTGCACTCTGTGATGCCGACCACATGTGAGCTCACGCTGTGGCATGTCCCGCAGTGGGACTAACAACTGCATCCCCCTCCTGAATATGTGTCACTTCACAAGTAAATAAATGAGAAAATACATCATAAAAGAAATATGAATACAAATATGCATCCAGGGAAACATCTTTGGGAAAGAAATCTGGAAGACTGAGAGTCAAAGAGCATCTCCCAAATCACACTGAACCTCAGGATCAGAACTGACACCAGACGTGGAGAGATGGATCAGACTGTGAATGCCTGAGTCCTCCTATACATCAGCTTCCCTTCCCTTATAAATATTTATCAATTTCTCAAAGTTTAAGCAGAACATGAATAATTATAACCCCACGTTTTGCTCAGTGTGGATTTCTGGCATTTCTGAAGAGCCTCCCAAGAAAGTCTAACACTTCCGTTAGTCACGAGGAAATTACTGCTAAAATCTGACTCATTCTTTACTTCTGTCTTTACGTAAAAGAGCTGACACCTGGGACAAGCATCTGGGGAAGGGGGGACCAAACAAAACCACCCCAAAGAGGCTTGCTGAGAAATTGTTCCTGTGCATGTTTCCTGATTTATGCAATCTTTTGTTACAAGCAAAGAGTTTTTCTCCACTACCTAAATTCACACAATCCCAGCCTGCTTTGGGTTGGAAAGGACCTTAAAGCTCCTCCAGCTCCAACCCCTGCCACGGGCAGGGACCCCTTCCACTAGAGCAGCTTGCTCCAAGCCCCTGTGTCCAACCTGGCCTTGAGCACTGCCAGGGATGGGGCAGCCACAGCTTCTCTGGGCACCCTGTGCCAGCGCCTCAGCACCCTCACAGGGAAGAGTTTCTGCCTAAGAGCTCATCTCAGTCTCCCCTCTGGCAGGTTAAAGCCATTCCCCTTGGCCTGTCCCTACAAGCCCTTGCCCAAAGCCCCTCTCCAGGTTTCCTGGAGCCCCTTTAGGTATTGGATTCTCCAAGAAGAAACTATATCCCAGCAGCCTGGTTAGGTGTGGGTAACAGGGAATCCTAGAGCCCCAGTCTGGTTTGGTTGGAAGGGACCTCAAAGCTCCTCCAGTTCCAAACCCCTGCCACGGGCAGGGACACCTTCCACCAGAGCAGCTTGCTCCGAGTGCTGCAGTTGTATCCCAGATATATCCCATTTTGCTGGGCCGCATCGCAGGCAGGGTGTGAGGCTCTTTTCTGCACCAAGCTGACCTACTTCTCCCACCTGAAGCTGTTTTGTGTTCAATGACCATGATTTTCACAAGTGACAGTAAAGGCTCCAGCAGCCTCAGAATGTTAAAGCCTCATAGCAAAGGTATGAATTGGCAGCGTTCAAACCTGGCAGCTGGCAGTGGTGAGGAGAAAACTCCATGGACACGTGTGATGGAGCCTGCTTGTCCTACACACTTCTTTAAAAATAGCTATTCAACTCATCCCCTGTGAAAGCCACTATTTAAAGAAATTCCTAAAATGCATCTCCATGTGCAGGTTCCGGAATGATTTGGAAAACAAGACACACATCTCACCACGTCACTGCTTGCCCACCAGTTTGGCTTCTGCATGGGCAGGTTTAGAGCCACAGGGAGCCAAGAGAAGCAGATTAACCCTCTCACTCCTAAAGATACTGCTGGGCCAACAGGGTGAGGGCTTTGCTGCTTATGTGGTGCTTGTTCTTTGGATTAACAGAAGGTTTTGGCAAGCAGAGCTGGTTACCTGGCTCTCTGCATGCTCTAAATTCTTTTCCTCCCACTTTCTCAAGGCAGCAAGACCAATGATTGAGAGACAGAAAAAAACCAACCCAAACCCCAGTGAAACTCAGGTAATACAGCCCATCCTGCATTGCCATACCTGTTTCTTCCCAACTGCCAGCAGTGCTGGAAAGGCCACCGTACACATTGCTGGGGCACTGTTCTTCCTAGCAAGAAAATGCTGGTCCATACAGGTTCAGCAGAAGCTGAAGATGCTAAAACCAGAAACCCACATTAATAGAGAAGCTTTACTAAGGAAAGGGCTGGCTTAAGGAGATTATCTGATCACTCAGATAATAGCATCACGTGTGAGCTGGGGTTCTCCTTAAAGATCAGCAAAACTTCCCTCTGATGATCTCAGGTCTGTCTCTCCCAGATGAAACTCATGGGATCTGCTTCTGGCTTGGAAATGGCACATGGTTCCTTGTAAGAAAAACAAACCCTGCATGGATTCCACACTGGTATAAATCGCAGTTAGTACCTGAACAGTGATGGTTTGTGTCTTGCCTTAACACCACCAAAACGTGAGCGAATTCCTTGGATTGCTCTGAAGGTCAGTCTGCTTACAGGGAACGGAGGTCATGGCCAAGCCAAGTCTAAATTAATTTACTGGTTTTAAGCAATGTGATAAAGCTGCAAATTTCTCTAGCATACAAACCAAATGTACGTATTTTATTATAAAAAGAGAATGCAATATGTGGAATATCTGCAGAGCCACAAAAAACCCTTTAATACTCCCCTCCCTTCCCACATTACCACTGTGGGTAAATTATCCTTATTAAAACAGCGTCTTCAGTTTCATTAGGAGCCTTCTTACTGAGCTATCACCAAGGTTAAGAGGATTGCAAAGCCTCATCTTTTCTCTGCCAACCTCATCATTAAAGCTGAGAATAACCAAGTCAGTCTATTCCAGAAATTCCAGTAACTCTTTGACTTCCAGGAGAGGGTACAATGAGGTTGTCATTGCTCTTCATTTGTTTTAGTTATGATAGGAAAAATCAATAGTAATTTGAATCCATCCTTACTTTGCTCATTGGCATTATGCCCAATGTGCTCTGCAGAGCTCAAATGAAACACAAGCAACGTTCTTCACTATTACTGATGAGGAAATAGCATCTTTTTGAGGGAACTCTGAGGCAGATGTTCATGTCCTGGGCAGAACTGCAGAAATCACTGTCCTCTTTTCATTACTCTGTTAATGACTTTTAAATCTTACATTTCTAAAGCAGTTTGTGTCCTATTGTGGTTAAATGCAATTTGAAACTCAGTTCTGACAGTATCAAAGAATACAGTTTAATGATGTTACCTGCAGCACATAGAGGCTTTTCAGGGTAATTCCTCAGCCAAGTGAAGCACACTATTAAAAGATGCAATTTATACCTTTCTGTTCCCTATGCAAATGATAGCAGAGCCTCCCACTCCTCGCAGTGGAACTGAGCAGCATTCAGAGAGCAAAGAACAAATCCTAATAATGCTTTAAAATAAAAGATCAGTTTAAAAATACAACTAAAAACATGATAGAGAACACACACAAGGCAGATTTTCCCCTTTTAGATTGGTAGTGGCTTCTTCATAAATAGACCTCTTGTATCCCTGTGTTTTTAGAGCAAAGGAACAGAATGCATTGAGTCTCACTGGTCTCCATAGATAAGGGAGATGCTGCAGATGAGGCAGGATTAGCCTGTGCTGGATGAGCAGTGCGGGGAGCTCACTGTGTCACCACTAGCTACATGGCACTTGCTTCATGCCACCAATTTCTTCCTTACCTTCCCCTAAACTCACCCAGATTTGCTCTAGTCCAAGAGGAAATGTTCTAAAATCCTCAGATGTCTCTTTCCCTGCAGTTTTTATGGGAAAAGCCAAGTTCAAACAGCCTGCAAGAAGGCCTTTTTCCCTCTCGGAGTCATGCAAAGCCAAACAATGATCCCAAGCACAGAAGTGCACCACCAAGCCTACAAATAAAGATCATCCTCAGAAGAACACATCCCCCAGATCTCTTGTAAGAGGAATACTCCTCACCAGGAGCAACCTGCTCTAGTGGGAGGTGTCCCTGCCCATGGCAAGGGGTTGGAACTGGATGAGCTTTAAGGTCCTTTCCAACCCAAACCAGCCTGGGATTGTATGCCAATATTTCCCTTTGGAAAAAAGACTCAGGAATAGAGAGGAAAGACGAAATGCAAAATCAGACCAGCAAGAGCTCCCGAGATAACCAGACTAAAGCTGAGACCTGCAAAGGAGGAAACCCACCAAAGTCACGTGAAATTCTCCTCAAGACAAAATCAGACCAGCTGCACAACAAGAGGCTGCAGGAGAAAGTTCAAAGCACCTATGAGAAATGCTAACAGCTTTATTTGCCCCATGAAAATGAAAGACTTGCTATAAACACCGTTTCCACACTGCTCTAGAAGATATCCTCACCCCCCCCACCCCCCCGCAAGGAGCCAGCACCACCTCAATCCCACCCAGCCAGGCACACAGCCCTTTTGGGCTTGCCTGCTACTGTTTACACAGGTAAAAAACCCATAAAAATCAACAAGAATCTCCCTTGAGTCTCCCATAACCCTTCTTGCTATTCTACTTGCTTTTAAAATGGGAGATGAGGGGCTGAGAAAGGACTATTGGATACCCAGAAGCATCTTCCACCAGGAGAAGACACCAGTCAACATCTCTTCATGGTGGTTTTCTGTACCAGGCAGTCAGGCTCGGGCAGCTCCTGCTCATCTCGCAGCCCAGCATCACAAACACAACCACGTGGGCCATGAAACAGCACCTAAGAGAACAATTTAATTGCCTGAGGCAAAACCTATTCTATGGCCAATTAGAGTAAACGCTTCCGGCATGCTAACAGGGAGCTCAGCTTTTCTGACCACAGACACACAGAAACTAAGGAAAAAGGATGCTCTGTGCCAAGGTAAACAGCTGCTGCCTTTCTCCTCCTGCCCCCTGTGGCCTCTCTTCACCAGGAAGGAGGATTCTGCAGCTGAAAAACTGCCTTTTCAGATGGGCATCCCAGGCTCACAATCCTGTAAGGAATCCGAGGCAGGAAAGGAGAGGCTGGGAGAGACCTCGCCATGCTGTGAAATGAGTACAAAAGGAGGTTACTTGGAGGGTAACAGCATCTAGCCACACAGGATGTATTGCTGCAGATGGGCACTGCTGATGCCCGTCTGCAGCATCATTTTTCTTGGAGAAATACAAAGGATTTATTTCTTAGATCACTGGGTTTGTGCAGCAGTAGCTGCTATTACTCTGTTATTAAGAACAGGAATAATCACCCCATGTTACAGTGCTTTGTCTCAGCAACTGCATTAAATACCCTGGCACATGCACATCATCTCTCAGGAGAAAAACATCCATATATCAACAGTAAAGACGACTGTTGTCTGAGCATCTCCTACCTGGGTTTGGATACACTGAACATCGTTCCAACACTTCGCACCCACAGACCTCAAAGCACTTGGTGAGGGTGCTCAGCCTTAATATAGCAAACATTAATGCACAGGAAAAAACCTAAACTGACTGACTCAAAATCAGTTATGAGTCAAAGCAGAGCCAGAAATAAGGCAGAGAACCAGCTATGCTCACCACTGCACAAGAACACTCAGGAAGGAGTATGGAAGCTATGTATAGAAACGATTTTTAAGCCATGTTCTTTGCCTAACTCCCCTCTTTACTATTTATCAAACCCCAGTTACATCCTGGGGTTTCAAAAATAACTTAATTGTACATTTAGACCTTAAGGAAAGTCTCTAAATGTAAGATTTGAGGCTTGTCAGGAAATTTCATGCCTGAAAGCATCTGCTAGAACACTCACTTTGGAGAGCAAGTGGTTCTTCAAATGACTCCACGTCCCTTTTCATACAGAAACAGTAATGAGAACTCAATTTCCCATCTCACCTGCAAAGGCAAAGCATGGCTTTGGAGGGTTAAAAGAGGATACAACTGCATTAGCCCAGCCTGGTCAACTACAAACTTGATTTATCCCAGGTTTTCTTCCATACCAGCAATTTCCAGAGCTACTTTTCTGTGTGTCTATCCAATAAAGAAAGAGATAAGACTAAAAGAAAAGCCTTTGCCGTTCTTCAAATACACAGATGTTTTCTACCAACCACTGCCTATGACCACTTCCACTGAAATATTTCACTTCATATATCCTAAGAGGCATCTAAGGCAACATTGCTGTATTCTGAAAAACTAAGTTATAACAAGAGATTTAGACTAAAAAGCCTGATTTAGAAGAACACTGAAGCTTTCTTAGTCCAAGATTCATCCTCTAGCCGAAGCAGATGATACTGTTTCTTTCCACCACAGCTATTTTCTTACCTTCAGTATCTGAAGGTTTGCTTGTTGGGAAAATACATGGATTTTTCTGGATTCCAGGATGAAATGATCAGCAATTTGTTGTTGAAGAAGGAAGCGTGGTTTATATCACTCTGTAGTTACCTCAGAAATCAAGGGCTGCTATGTCAGGTGAAAATGGCAACACCAAATTTTCCTCAAACTTCTCATTGTAATTCCTTCCTAGTTATTTAAAACGCTTAAAAACTTTAACCAAGTGGGGTGATGCTTCAAAACCTGGTGTCTGCCCAGTGCTGCGTCCTTTGAATCACTTCAAGGAGTGCAATTAATGAGGACCTCACTGTTGGTCACCCCTACGTGCAGCATCCCCATGCTGCAGAGCAATCACAGCCAGGCTGAGAGAGCTGGGCTGGGTCAGTCTGGAGAAGAGGAGGCTTCTTAAAGGGAGACCTTAGAGCAGCTCCAGTGCCTAAAGGGGCTGCAGGAAAGCTGGAGAGGGGCTTGGGACAAGGGCCTGTAGGGACAGGCCAAGGGGAATGGCTTTAACCTGCCAAACGGGAGACTGAGCTGAGCTCTTAGGCAGAAGCTCTTCCCTGGGAGGGTGCTGAGGCACTGGCACAGGGTGCCCAGAGAAGCTGTGGCTGCCCCATCCCTGGCAGTGCTCAAGGCCAGGTTGGACACAGGGGCTTGGAGCAAACTGCTCTAGTGGAAGGGGTCCCTGCCCGTGGCAGGGGTTGGAGCTGGAGGAGCTTTAAGGTCCCTTCCAGCACAAACCAGGCTGGGATTCTATGATTATCATTTCACAGGGACCAGCTTCTTTTGTGTGCATCACCATGAAAATTCTGGCTCTTCTGTCCAAGTTATTCGATGCTGAAGTAGCAAAGGGAATTGCAAAACTGGAAATTCCCAAACCTACAGATGTATGAGAGTCCCAGGTTGTTCAAGGCATGGTTAGAGGAACCCCAACCTAAGCAAGAAAATGCCTGCTGCTCTGCACAGATCTGGTGAGTTTGAGTAATTAAAGCAACAGAAAACAGAGTCTTGATGTCAAAAGTCAGTATTTATATCCATAGATGCAACAGCTGCTACCATTTCTACAGTCTCTGACCTATAAAATAAGAGATACCCAACCGCTGCTGAAGAGGAGGCTGGTGTCTGTTATTACAATTGCTCTTCTAATAACAATGGTGGTCAAAGGCAGCTCCTCCTTTGCAGCAACGAAGCAAAAGGATGTATCTGAAATATCTGAGTTCTTTTTAAAACAGGTAATTCAGAACAGGCCACAGATGATTATGTACAACCTCATGTATCTTTTTTTCCAGAAATTTCATTTTTCTTTCAAACTAACTTTATGTTAGGGCAAAAGAATATGATGCTTTTGCTTGTTCCAGTGCAAAAAAGTCAAAGGCATAAGGTAGACCCAAAATGACCTTTTTATGCCACAAAACATCAGCCTACGCCATGGTGTTTGTCACAAGAGTGGTCTAACATTTCTGCATTTCCCATTCTGAACTTATGATTTGCTTTCCCCAGACAGAAAATGCACTCCTTTGTCTGGATGGCGAAGTAGAATTTCCTTCTGGGCAGAGGAAATGACAGCTTTAGAGACAAAACATGTCCTGTGTCCTATATTCTTTCCCCATAAACAAGATCATGCACTGGGACCTGGCCTTGCTGCCTCTGCTCCTCTGCTGTAAGGCAGCATCTGAGCATCTGAGAAGCTTGTGGAAGCTGCTTGGATTGTCCAGAGTCCGCATGTGAACATGATTATAGAATGCCAGCCTGGTTTGTGCTGGAAGGGACCTTAAAGCTCATCCAGTTCCAAACCTCTGCCACAGGCAGGGACCCCTTCCACTAGAGCAGCTTGCTCCAAGCCCCTGTGTCCAACCTGGCCTTGAGCACTGCCAGGGATGGGGCAGCCACAGCTTCTGTGGGCACCCTGTGCCAGCGCCTCAGCACCCTCACAGGGAAGAATTTCTTCCTTATATCTTAACCTGAGTTTCCCCTGTATTCCTGTAGTAAACCAGCAGTGTTGAATTGCTGGATGGTTTTTACAGCAGTGATTGTTCTCCCTGCGAAATTTAAACCAATATATCAGCAACATCTTCCTTACAGTTTATATAGTGATAAAAAAAAAGCAATCAGCTTTTCAGCTTGGCCTCATCATCCTAGGAGAGAGCAGATCAAAGAATCTCATGTTACTCAAGTAACACAGTATTTCCTTGGGGGTTTTAGTACAACCATACACTCACCTCCAATTTCTGTACACTTAAATTTACCTTGTATGAATATACTGAACATTTCCACTGACTACATGGAGCCTGATTACTTTCAATCTCAACTGCTGATAGACAATGTTCACTTTGGATCAGAAATTAAGTGCCTGGATACCCTTAAACTTCATCAGGAATGAATGTGTATCCACAGCACATGAACTCCACGTAAACTTGAAATAACAGCATCACTAGGCCAGCTGATAAATCAAACCACCCTAAGAAGTCAGCACAGATTGTCCAACGGAGTCAGCCTCCCAGCTGTGTATGGGGTTTTAGTAAATCCGAATTCTTAAACATGTGACAAGCCTTTTTAATGCCCATTTTTAACTGAAGAGATGCAATATATCACTATATATTGACTAAATATTTTAACATGACTGTAGACCTTCACACTACCAAACTGCTTCTAGGTTTAGAGTTTGCCATGATGCAATTAATTGCTCAACAAGGTCTACGTTGTTCCTAAGGCAGAAGCTACACACAGTCATGGTAATTACACTGAGACAGCAAGCTTCAAAGGTTTGTTATGAGTTCTGGATGCAGAATTCCATGCTAAGAACCAACCAGATTACAACAGCAAAACCTATCCTCCTGCCAGGCTGGAAGAAGCATCCCAGGTCTCTGCACTCCGTTATCCAGATGCCCCCCACATTAAAGCTTGCAAAGAAGAAGTAAATGTGTTTGTACCCATTGTGGCAGCAGCTGCATAGAGTGCAGATAATGAAATGAGAGATGCAAATAATCAATCCTTTCCCACATCCACTCTACACAAGCGTTTTCTAACAAGGTCAATGAAAGCAAGGTACATCCTTCTGGAGCTATAAGAAGATCCCAAGGAAGTTATCAGAAAAATTCCCTTTTTTGCAACCTCAGTAGATACCCTTCTTCCAGGGAACCTCCAGAAATGAGGTGGTGGACACAAGAACCCCAGATCCCTGTATCATGAAAGAGCAGCTCAGAAAGGCCAAGCGTTGTTACCAGCACCACTTATTTTGGGTGAGTTTTGCCAACTTTCCTCAAGGATCACCGGACATGCTGCATTAATACAGAGATACACACCAGGAAAACCACATCCTTTTTTTTGCAGCAGACAGAATAAACTCCTTCTTCCTGCTAACAAATACGCTCAGGGTTGGCAAGAGTTTTACACAATGCAACGTGCCTACAGCAGAGCCTCCTGGGGCATGGATAGAGCAGAGATCAGGGATAAGGATGCTGCCAGCTCTCCCTATGTGGGCTTCCAGATCCCTTCCCCCAGAGCTGAGTCACTCGGATCATACATTTTAAACCTTCCCAGTTACTATAACAACTTAATGGATTTCTTCTTGATGTTATTAATTACATTCA
This sequence comes from Pezoporus flaviventris, assembly GCF_033815535.1. Taxonomy (NCBI): domain Eukaryota; kingdom Metazoa; phylum Chordata; class Aves; order Psittaciformes; family Psittacidae; genus Pezoporus; species Pezoporus flaviventris. Next base: position 1,759,162 of record NW_026892607.1, on the reverse strand, counting down.
CTTGAATCTGTTCATACAGGAGTTGGGGGGAGGCACTATGTGATAGCTTCTCCTTTCAAAAGGCTTTTACATTCCAAACTCGTTCCAACACTCAGGTGCTCCTCCATAAATCTGCTTCCACTGAGATAAGGAAATGCTCAGATTCCTTCTCAGTTTGAGAACTCAGAACAGACGGAAATGTTTTCTTCCCCAAACCAAGCCAGCTGCCCACAAACAAAGCTGTGAAAGATGCACCTAGCTGCCTTGCTACAGAAAGCATGGTGCAAACCACAGCTGCAACCTGGTTGGAAGTGGCATTTATAACACATCCCAGAAGACTGAGCAGTTTGCAAGCAAAACCACTGAGAGCCAAAGCAAAGAGGAAGTCGGGATCTAATTTAGTAGGTCTACATTTCACAGCCTCAGGGTCTGAACCCTGAAGCAGACACCTACTGCTGGAAATGGGAGGAAAATGTAAGAAACCTGAGGCAAATCCTAAGGTCCAGCAGCTTTGCAATGTACAGAATACGCAAAATCTGAGAATCCCAGACTGGTTTGGGTTGAAGGGACCTTAAAGCTCCTCCAGCTCCAACCCCTGCCACGGGCAGGGACACCTTCCACTAGAGCAGCTTGCTCCAAGCCCCTGTGTCCAACCTGGCCTTGAACACTGCCAGGGATGGGGCAGCCACAGCTTCTCTGGGCACCCTGTGCCAGCGCCTCAGCACCCTCACAGGGAAGAATTTCTTCCTTATATCTTAACCTGAGTTTCCCCTGTATTCCTGTAGTAAACCAGCGCCTCAGCACCCTCACCAAGAAGAGCTGAAGGAGCTTTAAGGTCCCTTCCAACACAAACCATTCCAGGATTCTATGATTCTGTTTTCCTTCCTCCGGAGCCTGGAGCAAGTGGAATCACCTCAGTGCATCCCTCCCTCAGGCAGAGGCTTCTCAGCAGACAGTGAGTTAGCTTGGCTTGGGAGACAGCCCGTGTATCCTCACAAATGACTGTGGGCCTCTGCAATAGAAGATTTGGCTGATTCCCAGAGAGTTATTAAATGAAAATTCCAGTATCACTTTATACACTTATTTTTGGAAATGTGTCTACTCCCAACTTGAAAACTAAGTCTTATTTCAATGCCAAACCATAAGCATGGAGAGAAGAACCTGAACTTCCCACAGAAGAACCTGGGTGCAAGGAAGAACCTGAACTTCCCACAGCATGGATGACTCAGGAATGAAGCATTCCAGCTACCTTCTCCATTTAGATTTATCCACTTTAGCTGTACAGAACTGAACTCATCTGCAGAAGCATCGCCACGCAGTACTCAGGATAATTTTAACCCCACAGACATATGGAGAACACTCCTTTCACCCTCCTCTGCAGGAAAAGGAAAGATGATCTGAGCCTACAGACTTCCAACAGGGGAAAAAAACTTCTCCAGATATTTGAAACCAGAAAACTTCATGGAAATGATGATAATGGTTGTTTATATTTACAGGGTAAAAATCATGCACCACGTTTAATCCCCAATTATGCAGTGACAGATACAAGAACACAAGGGGAACAATTTGATGCTGCTTGCAATTCTTCGTGTCAGTACTTTCTATGAATTTAATTACTCTGATTCTAAAGTACAGCTTTAAACACCTACAAATGCCCTTTTAAACCCACTGTAACCATGCTTTAAGAAAACAATACTGAAAGCACACGTGTGAATAAAACCCTGCGTGAAGCAGCTGTGAGCCACGTGCTGGCACTTCAGAGCATTGATCCAGGTGCAGCTTTGCTTGCTCCCAAAGACACAATATCAATACTGAAACCCAAAATTGGTTTCGTTTCCTGAAAAGCAAAAGCTTTCTTCAAGCAAATCTGCTTTATACAACCACAAAGTAACTGGTAGAAATGAAAAGAGAATTAAAGGCTTAAAAGTGCTCTGGCGCAGCGATGGAATAACTACCAAGTGCATCCCGAAGTCCTGGGGATGGGACTGCCATGGAAGAAGCAGGTAGACCTTAAGATGGTTTTATAACCATCGCTTGTGTTTTCCCCAATCCACAGCTTATCTGCAGACTGGAAAGACCCCCTGCACTGTAAGGTACTGAACATAAGGTCAATAAGTGCAGCAAACCCCTGCCTTCAGAACCAGAGGATACGCAGACTCCACTCGCACTGCTGTATCAATCCACTCTTGTTACCTGGCTGGGATCCACCTCTTAAAGAGAGCTGAAAAAAACAAATTCAAAGCTCTACCATTGCCCAGCCTTCTCCATGCAAGCAAACTTTGCAAAGATGAGCCTGGCCCCACCAACTCCGATGCAAAAGCATCCATTTCAGTTCACCATTTCCTCACTGGTTTTACATTGCTATACTGTAAGACAAGTGCTGGTGCTCAGGAACGTGCAGGTCTTTGACCCATTACACAGCCACAAGACCTACCAAATAAAGAAACAATTAGAGATCTCTGCAGAGTAAGATGGGAAAAGCAATAGCCATGACTACTCCAGGGATTGCAGCATATTGCAGTCTAATCATATAGTGAAGAATGGGAAGGGAGAAGGTTGTTTTTTTTTCGGGGGCTGGTTGCAAATGCATTCTCTGATGCATTCAACCACAGCACAGACAGAAAAGGGCTTTCACAATAGACGAGTTGTACAGGAGGAACGTGACTACCACGACCCTAAGGTGAAGCAGAAGAGGAGCAAGTGCATTTCTGCTTGTGAAGAGGCCTGTAGAAGCACAAGCCATTCCTTGGAAAGGAGTTTGGGAGATAGAACCATAGAATAGTTTGGGCTGGAAGGGAACCTAACACTCACTATGCTCCAAACCCCTGCCACGGGCAGGGACCCCTTCCACTAGAGCAGCTTGCTCCAAGCCCCTGTGTCCAACCTGGCCTTGAACACTCTGCCAGGGATGGGGCAGCCACAGCTTCTCTGGGCACCCTGTGCCAGCGCCTCAGCACCCTCACAGGGAAGAGCTTCTGCCTAAGAGCTCATCTCAGTCTCCCCTCTGGCAGCTTAAAGCCATTCCCCTTGGTCTGCCCCTACAGGCCCTTGTTCCAAGCCTCTCTCCAGCTTTCCTGCAGCCCCTTCAGGCACTGGAGCTGCTCTCAGGTCTCCCCTTCAGGAGCCTTCTCTTCTCCAGGCTGACCCAGCCCATCTCTCTCAGCCTGGCTCCAGAGCAGAGCTGCTCCAGCCCTCGCAGCATCTCCGTGAACTACTTGAGCAGGTCCACGTCCCTCTCATGTTGGGAGCAAGATGTCTCCTGCTTGTTCCTTGTACAAATAAAACAATGCCACTCACAACAAGCAGCCAGAAGCAATTCCTCCTGATAGCAACAACAAGGAGCAAACCACAACAGCAATACCTGGGGTTAAGGAAGAGAAGCAATATTTTATCCACCACAATTCACGAAAGCTTTTTACTGATGTGCACAACATCAACAGGAGTTTGCTTAGAGCTAAATCACTATTTCTTATCTTAAAGCTTCTCTGATTTTACTACCTTCTGTTTTGCTTATCAAGTACTTCCTTTTATTATACATAACTGAATTGAGATATTCATTTCATTACAGCTATGTTACACGACAGGAGCCCTTCACCAGAACAGTCTTGTAGACTAGTACATGTACAAAGCATTTTCTACACTGATAGTGGATGATTAAGAAATAAGGAAGGATGTTAAAGAACGTATCTTACTCCTTCCTCCTAGTTAGCTACTTGTGTGTGATCACATTATTTTCCCTCTTTTAAATATATATGTAGTTTTGTGTATATGCCAGCAGACCCCTGAAGAAAGCAAAGCATGAGGTGAACATGTATTTATTTTCCCAGTTCTTATGCCTGGCTTCATTTGAACACTGCTTGTTCTTGCCTTTCTGAGAAAAAGCATTTCAAATCTTCAACTGAGATTTGAACTGATTCATCAGTGACTTCCAAGCAGCTTGGGGAAGACAAAAGGCCCCATTGCTCCTCCAGAAATGAATAAAAATGAATGAAAAAGCAACATAAGGTCCAACTTACCTACAGAACAAGGAGCATTGGACACGTGGCATGTAACACATCAAACCTTTAACAGCGTGGGGAAGGGATTTCAGGATACCAGACCATTAGGCATATGCCGAAAGGAAATGAAAAGCTTAGAATGGGAAAAGAAGATCACCAGCTTCATAACACTGCCAGGCCCGATGATCCTGCTTAGCCAAGTATTTCCCTTTTGTTAATGGTTTTCATCCATCTGTAAATTACATATATACATAATTCATCAGGGAAGTGCAACAAAGAGGGGTTATAATAGAGATTTCAGAATGCATTCCAGAAAGGAAGTGAAAAAATTGAGACAGAGAAAAGAAAGGAGAAACCATGAAACCAAGTAGGGTATATTCACATCTCCCAACCCTGTATACCTGGGAAAAAAAACAGTGGGGAAGTACCCCAAGAACTGTTAACAGCACAATAGTGTTATATAGCAGTATACCATTGGTCTAAAGCTTCTTCATGATGCACCTCTCTTGGAGTTGTCTCAAACAAGAATCTGTCATAAAATCCTCAGGTCAACAAGATGCTGTTACACCCCATCTGCCCCTCCAGCTCTGTTCTGGCTCTGTACCTCACCACCAAGGCTCCCTGGAGAAGCCTCTATAGCTTTCAAGGATGATAATGATGCGACAAGTTTCCTGCTCTCCTTGAAGGGTCCCAAAAGATATACCCTGGATATCCTTAGAGCTTTCTCCAGGGTGAAAAGGAGCACTTCTTATTCCAAGCTCTCAAAATAACACTTAACATCATGCTTCTGAATGCTCTTTGCCTACAGGCTAAGAAAGCTGGGGCTGTTCAGCCTGGAGAAAAGAAGCTGCGTGGAGACCACAAAGCAGTTTCAAGTATCTGAAGGGGGCCACAAGGATGCTGGGGAGGGACTCTTCATTAGGGATTGTAGCGATAGGACAAGGGGTGATGGGTTTAAACTGAAACAAGGGAAGTTCTGGTTAGATATAAGGAAGAAGCTCCTCCCTGTGAGGGTGCTGAGGCACTGGCACAGGGTGCCCAGAGAAGCTGTGGCTGCCCCATCCCTGGCAGTGCTCAAGGCCAGGTTGGACACAGGGGCTTGGAGCAAGCTGCTCTAGTGGAAGGTGTCCCTGCCTGTGGCAGAGGTTGGAGCTGGAGGAGCTTTAAGGTCCCTTCCAACACAAACCATTCTAATATTCTATGGTTCTTTTGTGGACCCAAAACACCAGCAGCCATTCTCAGATGAAAAATGGAGAATCTTGTGCTATTTCAGTGACAATTTCCCAAGCCAATGCCTACAGCAATTGCAAATGTTATACAGGGGTGCCTTTTCTTCTAGTGGAATGACCAAAATAGGCAGTGGTGGGTTTAGCTCTTGCACCACTTGTGAGCTGTACGATTAGTATTCCTGAGCATGCTGTGCATCCCGAGAACATGATTTTCTTTGAACAGAATCCCATCACACAGAAGAAGAGGAGCAGCTTCACCCTGAAGGTTTCCATATGTTTTATACTTATTTTCTTCTCAAGAGCTCTTGTGAGGCTGGATCATTTTCTGTTTCTTATTTGGGTTTGTAGCTTCGGAAATGGTTACTACAGAGGATTAATCACTTTGGATCCCTCACTTCCTGAAGTTCCTGGGTTTGCTATTTACAAGCACTCATCAAAGTATCCCTGTTGCAGGGAGCTCCATTCCAGATTTCTCTCTCACAATTAACAAGTGCTCTGGTAATTTCTGAAGGGGTTTTCGGTCCTGTTTATTCAAGTGCTGCGCAGTCTATTGCTTCCTCCATCAATTACTGAATTACAAAAGCATGAATGAAACAAAAAACAACTGCAAGAATTCCTTCTGAATCTCAGCATAGTTCTGTTCCTTCCACCAACGCTGCGAAGCAATTCTTCACTTGGTGACCACCTTGCAGGCAGGAAGCATTCACTCCACACCAGTCTGCATGACTCAATATTAAGCTTTGTTTAGCAACAAGAAGGTTAGAGAAGGTTCTCGCCCATAAGGGAAATTTCTCCCCTTTTTGCTTGACATTTCATAGTTTACCTCCCAAAACTGATTCTTATACATTGGTGAGGAAATGCTGCAGCTCCAACAATTCCCGGGCTTTTTCTATGCTGCAGACAGGCACTTCATGCGGATTAGTTTCCAGAACAAACACTGTTCCTTGCCTGTGTTCACGCAGGACCCCAGGCAAAAGCAGAAGGAAAATATGATGGTTCTTTATTCTAGCAAAGGAAAGGGTCAAGGTCTTGTTTACAGGTTTAGAAACACTGTTGTGATAGAAAAACATCTAAAAGAGCATGATAGAGAAAAGCCTTTGCATTAAGCTCTCACTCCAGTTCTCTTTGCAGCTTCCCTGAGGGAGCTTTGTAAGAACTCAGCAAGAGTACTGTGTATAAAATATTTCAACAGGTCGAGTTTCCTTCTGGGTTTGGGAGAGCTGAAACTTCCCTTCCAGACACAACTAACAAAGCCATCCTACAGCAGCAGCTTATTCACAGCTCCCCAGCCTTCAAGACATATTGTTTCACTGAATTTATTTTAGGCGACCTCTCTTTCCCCTTTTCTCTCTTCCTACTTCTGCACTTGTAGAGCAGAGCTTCTGTGTGTTGTTCTACAAGCTGTGCCCTCAGCAGCTTCTGAAAAATCATTCTTTCATCGCAAACATCACACAAACAATCCCTGGCCTGCATGCACAAATTGAAAAGTATTTGATAGAAAAGCTTTTAGTAACTGCTGCTGGTTACCTGTTACTCAACCTTGTATCAGTTGGTAGGTTTTAACTACAGTCATTCTATTCTGGTGCTGCGCTACTCAGCAGCACTTCATGCCTGGAATCACAGAATCCCAGACTGGTTTGGGTTGGAAGGGACCTTAAAGCTCCTCCAGTTCCATCCCCTGCCACGGGCACAGACACCTTCCACTAGAGCAGCTTGCTCCAAGCCCCTGTGTCCAACCTGCCCTTGAACACTGTGAAGGATGGAGCATTCACAGCTTCTCTGGGCAGCCTGGTCCAGTGCCTGAGCACCCTCACAGGGAAGAGCTTCTGCCTAAGAGCTCATCTCAGTCTCCCCGCTAGCAGGTTAAAGCCATTCCCCTTGGCCTGTCCCTACAGACCCTTGTCCCAAGCCCCTCTCCAGGTTTCCTGCAGCCCCTTTAGGCACTGGAGCTGCTCTAAGGTCTCCCCTTAAGAAGCCTCCTCTTCTCCAGGCTGAACCAGCCCAGCTCTCTCAGGCTTATATTTTACCATTTGGAAGGCACACATTTTACCACAAATAGCTGCTATTCCCTGCAAAATCTGCTGCTTAGAATCAGGTCAAAAGCAGGGTATTATCAGCTGTGCTGCAAATAATTAGAGAGCAAGTGAGCACATATTAACTGTTCAGCCACTAAGTCGAGTCAGTTTAACGTTCTCCACAGGCAGCTGTTTGCAAATAAAGTGTATATCAGCAAATATTATCCAAAGTATTTCCCAAAAACGCCATCAAAGAGTTTGCATCCTCGTGATCCCACTGAAATGCAGCCCAGACCTTCCATGTAAATCAAAACCACTGAGGAGATTTTCCATCCTTTTCCTAGGTATCACTCATGACACTCCAAAGAAACATCAGTCACCTCAACTTCTCTGCTGCATTGCAAAGGATCCTGGTGGCTTCTCTGCTTTTCTGTTACCAGAAACTAATTTAACATATGATAAAGTACATCATACATTGGAATTCCGGCATTTCATCAACTCCCTGCAGCCCACAGGAAAACAGAACTGCTGCAAGGTTCCTTGGGCAATCAACAGCAAAATCAAAAGGCTTTCGACCACCTGAGAAGATGGTTGATTCAGAACCTCTGCATTAACTAGTGCTTCAGTTATAAAAAGAGACTTAGAAAGCCTCAGCCAGCTTAGTGTTTTCATTTTCGAAGAATGGAATGTAAAGAGAGGGGAAAAATACCTCTGAAGAGCAGCAATAAGGATTTGAAGTCTTCAATGATACAAAAATCCATGAGGCTTGCAGCTCTTTCTGATCATCTTTCCTGCCCAGACAGGACATTCCTCAGGCTCCAGCTTCCCCAGGATGGTGTCCATGGCCTGGTTTGGAGGCCCCTCTGGTGCAGGGCACCAAAGGGGCTGACACACTGTGTTTAATGGTGGATGGTGAACGCTCCACAGGGGTAGGACTGCTCTAGTTAAACCTGTGATTCGGGTCTATGAATGGAACCTCTACATTTATTCCTAAGGCTAAAGCCAGCGGGGCAAGGGACAAATGTCTCGATTTACTGGCACAGAAGGATCAGTATGGTCAAGGGTTCGATGGCCTCTCTCATGGAGGGAAAGCTCTGCAAACATTAGAGCTGACTCCACTTGCAGCTCTAAGGAAAACAGTCTCTTACTGTTCACAAGGGTGACAGCCTAACAGGAAACATAAGATCAAGGTTTCCATTACAACTTGCTATGCCTTTAACTCCAGCTCAGCAAGGCTGCTCATCTTCACAGCCCATCAAAAGACATTTGCCTACTTGGCTCCAGCCATCACAATGTAAGGACCATAATTCAGCACATTTCTTAGTGGGTTAGCTGCTCCCATTTCCAATCCAAGATCAGAAACCCAGCCCTAGCCCTATCTGTGGCTTTAACCACCATCTAGTCAAGACTTGTTCTACAAGGCTGTTAATATCAGCCCTTACTGCTGTTATAGTTATCAACTCACAGTATGCCAACCCCTAACCCTAGTTTTAATCATATTATGACAAGTAGCATTGTACCCATAGAGAAATACACCTAAACTCTCATCCCTTTTTTATGTTGTGTTGCCCTGACCTCCCAAGCTCACCAGAATCTACTGCAACTTCAGATAAGCCAAGTGCAACTCCATAGCATGCACCCACCTCATCCTCTGCCCAAACACCAAATCCATTCCAGCCTCATTTCGCTCTCCTACAGCTCCTCAGGAACCATTTGTTTGTGCTAGCACCAACTCTAACCTGTCTCTCAACTCCCCAACGATTTAACAGTAAAGATGTTCAGCCCATAAGGTACCAAGCTTTATAATTCTACCCCAAATTAGCCATATTAAATAGCTCAATCTATACAATACCTTCGGTCTACACTGTCCCAATTTCCACCCTGCATTTTCAGTATCATCAAGGTTATCCTTACTTCTTCCAGACCTTGAACCTGTACATACCCCTCCAGATGCTGGTTTGTCCTAGCCTGGCTTCATCCTCCCCTACAAATACAAAGCAACTCTGCTTGCTCTAATGGAAATGGATTATCAGTGTCCTACCCACACCTGACAATGCTTTCCCCCATAACGGGACACCTTCCACCCCTCAGCAGGTGAAAGAAGGCAGAGGTTGAAAGAGCAAATCAAATGCCACCATGAGCACAAAGCACTATCCAGCCCATGATGCAGCTTTTGGTTCCACTTGCCTCCTCATTCCCCACATACATACAGATGTAACACTCTTTGCTTGGCTTCTGAAGAGGAGAGAATATTCAGGAAAGAGAGATGGATGGAGGGGAGGAGAAAATCCCACAGACCACACTGAAAACCCACACAGACAGAAAGAAACAGAGAAGCAGTAATGACTACAGGGGAATTTTCTGGATCTTCTTCCCCAGACTTATTAATAAAGTGCATTGTGAAGTGCACAAACACAAGAAAGTGCCAGACATGGAGTGCACATGTGCACTCACAGAATTACACTTTATAAGCCTCAGAATAGCCCCAGATCTAATCCATCCTCATCCACTAATCTATTTTCTCATCACTGACAGCAACGCCAGATGCTTCGACAGAAAGTGCAAGAAATTCCACTGTAGGCAGACACAGGATAATCTGCTCTCCTGAAGGCTTCCTCCAAGCCTTATTTCTCAGAGGCTGCCTTCAGCTCTGAAGGGTAAACATTTACATCTTTCCTGCAGCTCTCCAGAATTGCCATTTTAGTTGTTTGCAGAGTTTTCCCTACTTCTGGATACTTCCGTGATTCACGAGAATTATTTTGGATCTAGCCATGTTCTGTGCTTCAAAAAAGCTCTGGCAAATAGTCCCTTGGTCTGATTCTGTATCTAATGGAAATAAAATTAACAGGCTTGATTTTTTCCAGTTTCACTCCATGCTTACTTGTTCTTACATTGTATGACCAAGAAAAAGGTTCTTAATTTACCTTTCTGTACTATTCATCATCCTTTTTCTAATATGCTAACTCTTAAACTATTTGAGATGTAACATGTAGGGCTGAGAGGCAAATGGAACCAACAGCATTTTACCCTCACAGAAGAGAGAAACAGACCTTTCAGGCACATTTCAAGCAATGTGATACTATCAATTTGTTCTTTTGTAAAAAGAGAGCTGGGCTGGGTCAGCCTGGAGAAGGCTCCTTAAGAAAAGAGCAGCTCCAGTGCCTAAAAGGACTACAGGAAACCTGGAGAGGGGCTTTGGACAAGGGCCTGTAGGGACAGGCCAAGGGGAATGGCTTTAACCTGCCAGAGGGGAGACTGAGATGAGCTCTTAGGCAGAAGCTCTTCCCTGTGAGGGTGCTCAGGCACTGGCACAGGGTGCCCAGAGAAGCTGTGGCTGCCCCATCCCTGGCAGTGTTCAAGGCCAGGTTGGACACAGGGGCTTGGAGCAAGCTGCTCTAGTGGAAGGGGTCCCTGCCTGTGGCAGGGGTCGGGGCTGGAGGAGCTTTAAGGTCCCTTCCAACACAAACCAGGCTGGGATTCTATGATTCTTCAAAAAACAAGTTTTAAAGCTCAAAACTAGATTCATAATTAAAGGCATTCAGCTAAAATGTTTTACCTAAAGCAGCTAAATAACCATTCCTCCGCATTGCCTGAAACCAAAACACTGCAGCAGCAAGAATCAGAAACCGAAGCTGACAAATTATTTTAATTCTCTAAACTAGAAATAAAGAGGGGAGAAAAACCCACAAGCATGAGTAATAACATCAGATTAATATCCTTTTGCTTCAAAAGCAATATTCAATGTACGTAGACACACATTCATTTGCAATAGCCCTCAAGTTTAGGGGAGTTCTTTCACATCATCATTTTTTCTATGCTCTTCTGTTAGTTTTCTTCCATCTGCTAAGGCTATATTTATCTTCCTACCATAATTATACAACTCCATTTAGTGATGGAACTAGTGTAGAGACTCGCATGCTGTTTTTGCTGCATGACAGGCATTGACTTAAACAAACCAAGGTGTCTCTACGCAACGTCTTGTCAGTGTTTCTCAGTGTGTAAGAACTACCCACACCTATAACGGGATACTTGGACCACGTGGATGACTCCAGGGGAGGGTTGTTTGGGTAAAACAAGTCTTCCCAAGTTATCAGTGCTTCAAATTGCCATTTTAGGCAGGTTTCAATGCTTCTATCCATGGCTATGCATTTCATATGTGGAAATTCAAGGTGATTGTAATGACTTTTTAAACAAGATCAATGTTCACCGAGACAATCACTCCACTAATCTGTTATAAGCTTCCTGATAGATAAGTCAGATTCTTGAGTAAGGATGTGAATGCTGAATAAGGAGAAGCCCCTGTGTGAGGTGGAAAGAGATGGGATGTAAGCTCAGGGGTGGTTGGGATGAATGGGAAGGTCTAGGACACAAACATTCCGAGCTGGATAAATGGAGGGGCTGGTGAGTATCTGGGAAACCAAGAGGAAAGAGGATGAACAAAGCTGCCCAGCCCTCTACAGTACTTCAGAGCAGCAACAGAGGAAGCAGCAGAAGGATCTAATGATTCTGTTCAGCATGGTCAGACCAACAGGCATGGAAAATGGTTTGGACAGTGAGGTTTTCATCAGATATAAAATGGCACATACTGGGGCAAAGGAGGAAACTGCAGGAACCAGAAAGCACAAAGAGCTTTTGTGACCTAGGCAGGAAAAGGAGAGGCTGTATTTGCAGAAGGCAGCACTCTATTTACTACCAATAAATGAGAAAAGGCTCCTACCAACAAACACCAAAATAGCGTGGGATCAGGATTTGTTATACCACTTATCTCCGTAACACAGAGTAACCTTCACTTGCAATTTGGAACCTTGATGCAAATTCAACCTGAATATGGTTTGGGAAGAAGCAGCCAGTAAGGCTGAATCTTGTCTTTTACTTCAGGTTCACGTTTAAGCACTGCATTAAAAACGGTCTACTGGCATCTGAAACCTCCAAAGATGAGAATGAAGTAAGATTTAGCTGTACCTGGAGTACCTGAGCAGGCACATGGAAAGATATGAAAATAGATTAGACAAGAGAAACAGGTAATTACAATGAATGATCTGCTACATGCAGCCAGCACAGTACAAAGAGTGCTTTCCTAGGACACTATTAGGTAAAGAGCTTTAGTTTCTAGATGATTTCTAAATCAGAGATTTATTTACAATCTGGCCACCACCTCTGGAGCCGGCGGGGAGGGAGGCAGCAAACAAGCATCTCAAAGTGGTATAAAAAGTTCCCTGTTCCATTGGATTTCAAACATGCAAATGCAGTTATTCAGCTTATTCCTTGCTGCTCCCTCTGCACACCAGCATTTCTGAGGGAAAAAACATGAAATCTGCTGTTAAGAGAATTTACAAGTCTTACCAGGAATTGTCTCTTCAGCATAGGTGGTACTTGGATAGGAAATGCATTTCCTGTTGTGGCAGATGCTGAGCACCACAAAAACCAACTCCTTACCTGCGTGGCTGCGTTTCACCCCGAGAGATCTACACATCTCGCTGCGTATCAGAGCTGATTTATCGCTCCTCAACCATCACCCAGAGGTGAAAGGAGAACCCTTCTCTGCCCTCCCGCATTGCACCCCATGGGCGCACTGGGAGCTGCTGCCTCGGGGCTGGCATGGAGCTCCGCAGAGGAAACACTCAACTTCCAGGTCCTCCCTGAACTCAGCACCACCCACCAGGCACCGAACCGGGAAAGGGAGCATCAGAAATAAAACAAACTGACTCAAACCACATGTTAGCGGGCATGATGCATCGAGACGAGAAAATGCCACAGGGAAATTGAGGCCGGGAGGGCTGACCCGGCAGAGGGACGAGGGCCCAAGGCTGCGCATCCCCTCGGAGGCACGGAATGGAGCCTGACCTGTTTCTGATGGGGGGGACACACCTGGCATGGCATCCCCCGGCCACACAGCACCGCGAGTAAACGATGCCACAGCAAAACAGCCTCAACGGGCTCAAAAAAGCACAGGGGACTGCAACGGAAATTAGGGAAAAATAAAGAAAATAATGTGAAAAATAACCCAAACAATAATTAAAGTGCATCTTCCCCTCTGGAAAACCACAACCCTTCTCCTCCTAAGCTCTCAGTTCTTAACCCCATGTGATTCAACACGACAAAACTTGCTGGAACCCCCGGAACAACCCACAAGTGACTACGGCTTCTCCCTGCCTCCCCAAGCCTGGGGCGCTGAGGTGGCGGCACCGCCATGTCCCGGCCCGCCGGGACCCCACCGTCCTCCGGGACCGCGGGCACGGCGGCTCTCGGCCCCGTCCCCGTCCCGTCCCTCCCGCTCCGGAGACCGACAAGGACTCGGCCCCGGGCCGCAGCCGGGGCAGGCGAGGGGCGCTGAGGCGCTGCCGGCGGGCAGGGAGCCGGGGCAGCGCTCACCGCTTACCTCAGGCAGCCCGGCGCCGTCTCCGTGGGCTCCGCCGCTTTCCCCGCACGGCGCAGGTTCCCCGTCAGCCCCGCTCCTCAGCGCTCCATGGCTCCGCCGCTCCCCGCAATGGCAGCAGCACGAAGCGGCAGCGGCTCCGAGCGCGGCCACCACCTGCCGGGGCTGCGCCGGCGGCTCGGCTGCTCCCCGCTCTGCTCCGCTGCCGGCCCCTGTGGGCGCGGGGCGGGCTCGCCTCAGCGCCCGCTTCCCGCCCGCCGGGCGGGGCGGCCTGAGGGGCGGCCATGGGGCGGGGCGGGCCGGGCCGGACCCGCGGCCTCACAGACCCGCAGCGGCCGCCGGGAGGGGAGCGGCGGGGGCCGGGGGAGCCCTCTGGAAGCGGCGGGCCTGCCCCGGGGGGGGGAGCTTGGGCCCAGCACTGCTCGGTGCGGGAGCCGGGAGGGGACATCCCCCCTCACCTCAGCCCTCCGGGACGGGCAGGAGCCCTCGGGGCCTCGCTGCCCGGGTTTGGGCAGCAGCCGTGCTGCCGCAGGGTGCCCAGGAGCAAGGCAAGAAGCCGGTTCATTATCGCTGCACCAACAGGGGCAGAGCGGGGGCTCTTCAGTCTGGAGAAGGCTCGGGGGGGACCTGATGGTTCCCTACAAGTGCCTGACAGGAGGATGGAGCCAGGAGGGGCTGGGCTCTGCTCCCAAGGAACAAGGGATGGGACAAGAGGAACCGGCCTCAAGCTGCCCCAGGGCAGGTTTAGATGGAGCTGAGGAACAATTCCTGCCCCAGAGGGTGCTCAGGCATTGGAACAGGCTGCCCAGGGCAGGGCTGCAGGCACCGTCCCTGCGAGTGTTCACACAGCGTGGAGGGGAGGCCTCAGTGCCATGGGGCAGCGGTGGCCTTGGCAGGGCTGGGGAATGGTTGGACTTTGTGATCTCAAAGGTCTTTTCCAGCCCGGTCGATTCTGTGGTTCATGGCACTTTGAGGACCTGCCTTAGAAAACACTGCCGCCCTCTGAGCCCAAAGGCAGGCATGGAGGGTACCGCAGCCTGGCAGAGGAGCCACTGGAAGGTATTTAGGCACCATCACCCACCTGAGTGGAAAGCCACTGGCGTAACCTGGCCATGCTGGCCAACACTCGGCTGCTTCTCTTACATGTGCAACAGCAAAACCCTCACCTCGGCACGCTAAAGCCGCTGTATGGTCACAGCATCCAGAAACACCCATGATGTGGAAGATATAACTCATTTTACATGGTTTTGTTACAGTAGGAACTTCTGTTTGATCCCAATGGCCATGAGGGTGTTTGATGTCTCCATCAAAAGCCAAGTTTCTGGAGTAACGATGTGAAGGACTTAATTCACAGTTTAGAAGAGGACGTTTCTAGTCTCTGCGGCAGCAGAGCAGCCTTTGAAAGCTTTATAAAGCCTTTTAAAAGCTTAATGAACCCTCTCCAAGTGCCAAAACCTCAGGATCCTGAATGCAAAATAAAATGTATTCATTATGGAACTGTTTAAATTAAGAGTTAAACTCTCTATTTGTGGATGACACAGAGACCCTTGATGAATGACTACAGCCTCTGAAAACCGAACACAAGGCTGCTGTGTTGTAACTTCGCCCAAGTACCACCCCATAGCCTAGTATCCCACCGGCCCCCAGTACGGACCATCCCAGATCCGGATAAACCACTCTTTATGCAGTGCAGTGTAAGGGAACAATATTGAATGAAAGTTTTGTACCATATAATCATAAAGAGAGGGGAGAAAAGGCTGTAGAGCTGTTCAGTTACGTTGTGGTAAAGCTAAGAGCTGATAACTGCTTGATGGAGTTCTGTAATATAGAGAAGTTTCCTTTTGCATACACAAAATAGAAAACTAATTATGAATAAATTATAATTTTCCCTTCTCTCAAATAAGGGCAAATTTATCTCTGTGCATGTAGTGTAAAGCAAGTGTCAGGCTGCTAAGAGTTGTAATTCAAATGGCGATGTGGGTATATACTGTATTGCCTTCATTACTTCATACTGCAAAGAAGAAAAGCAGCCTCCATGGATACATGGTGCTGTAGTGCCAGAGTTGTTAAAGCAGCTGAAAAGAGTCTCTCCAATGTTTTGCATTGTTATAACTTACCGCCTCATCCTTTCCTTTGCCAGCAAAAGACCTCTCCAGACACATACTAGCCTATCCCAAAGTCCCAAAAATAGAAAGATTTGCACCACTAGCTTGAATACCTTTTACCAATGTCATGGTTGGATGTGGAACTATGCTTATGTTTGGTTACAGGGCTGAACTTTGTCATCTCACACTAAAGCAAGGCACCAGAGGCTGAGATTGGGCAGGAAGAGGAGCTCTCACCTTGCAGAGCAACCAGCAAGGCTTTTGCGCCTGGGAGCGCATCCAGTCCTGCAGAAGAAGGTAACTTAGTGCCTTATCTTTACTGAGCAGCTCTCCGGGGATGGTTCAACCTGGTGCAAAGCAGCAGCAGCCAAAGCAGCCTGTGTGGCAGTGTCTGCAGGCGCCCTCCTTGCGATGGGGCTGTGAGCCTCTGCAACCCTGCTCAGGGTGACACTGTAGGTCTGAATGCACTGGGGTGGCTCACAGCCCCATACACTGACAAGGATGGACACAGACCAGTCCTGCCCCAAGCCTCACCCTTGGGTAGAGGACACCTTCAGTTTTGTCATGTGAAGGATGTGCTTTTGGGAAGCAATAAGGCACATGGGTCCCAATTGCCTCAAGAAGAGGCAAGCTGGACCAGCACCAGTCCTAGTCTGACCTGAACTTCATAGGCCTTTAATTTCACCAGTTTCCTGCTGCTCAGCCCTGTGTGTCTGACTAAAGCCTCTCTCCCAAAGTCTCCCAGCCTGGGTGAGGAGGTAGGACAGAGGAAGCACCACTTAGCAGAATGTTCCTCCTCTGGTTGCTCACTGCCAGCAGTAAAACATATACTTAACACTCCAATTTGAACTTGTCTGACCTCAGCTTTCAAGCAGCGGTTCTTACACCTTCCCCTGCTAAACCAAACACTTGGAGTATTTGACATGCTAATAAAGTCACTGCTTAATCCACTGTTTGATAAGCCAAGTAGATCAAGCTCTCCACATTGATTATACATGGCATTTTCTTCTCTCTTTACACATTTTTACAATTTTTCTAGGCCTCTCTAAACATGCCAATCCCTTTCCCAAAATTCGGGCTGCAAAACCATTTGTAGCGTTTCAGAAGCATGAAGGAGCAGTGCGTAGAAGCAAGGTGATCCCCTTCTGCCACGAGTGCTGCCTTGGTCAGAGAGTCGTGTAAGAAATCTGATGTACAAGGATGCTCAGCTTGTTAGGTTCAGCAGCTCTTCTCTGGATTCTAGATTAAATCTCTGTGGCTTAGGCTGACAAATCCTCAGTTGTTGCGTGTGAAGCCTTTTGCAGAGCTGTTTCTTAACTATAAGCACCACACAGTTATGGCAGGAAACCCTTATCTTCTAGGCTACAAGGCCAGGAACATTAACATCTTGCTCTTAGTCCCCCCCAGCCCTCAGGGAGCACATACTATCTTTTAACTCCCTGGCCATAAGGAATGGCAGTAATCCTGATACAGCCAACTATTCACAAACACTGAGGAGGTTCCAAAGGCTAACAACAGACAGAAGTGCTTCACCCTGACAGGAGGACCTGGTTGTTACTGCTGTGTGGTAGCTTGCTGCAGCAGTAGCCTCAAATGATCCTCCTCTCCTCACAGCCCTCTGACATCCTATTGGAAACTCAAATACTGGTAGCAAAGGCTGATAGAGGGAGGATGAGATGAAGAAACTCCTTCAAGCTCATCCTGTGATCGTATCCCAGGCTGTGTTATTCTTATCTTCCTCCACTGAATCTGCCAAGTCAACTTCAAGAAGTCATCCATGGCATTATGTTCCACCGACCCAAAGCACTCGCGATCTGCACTAGAACTGAACACTGTAAGCTGCAAAGCTTCCTGCTCTTACACTGCTGGACCAATATTTACCAAATACCAACCATGAGCACAAACTTTTCACTATCAGCAAGCTCTAACCATCCAAAAGGACTGAATTCCCCTGAATGTGACTGATATCTGCCAGCCCTGTGATGAGGTTGTGACTTACACTCACCAATGCTGTTTAATTAGTGCTGTTGTCATCTCTAACTCTCAAACATGCAATACCCAGGCAAACCTTGTACTCCCACTTGTGCCACATCAGCTTAGCCAGTTCATGGCCAAACCTCCTCATTCCTGTGAGGCCACAGAGAAGCTGCCCAAAGGCCATCTCCAAGCACATCTCTCCAAAGCTGATATCCATCACAGCTTAGCACATATTTAGGCCAAGGCACGGAGATGAAGTTGTTTTACTGGTAGTGATGAATTGGGCTCCTCCTCTCAGAAGGTAGGAGAGGCATCTGTTCTCATTCTCCAGAGTCACTCCACACTTAAACTTTTAATCCTGGGATCCCACAGCCTTCCATACAGGAAGTGGCAGGATAATACACTATGTGGCTTTGGGTGCTTTCTGAAAGGGAACATCCATTTCACTGAAATGGGGCTGTCTTCCTCCACTGCTGGACCTTCCCCTTACAAGGTCACATCCTCATCAGTGGACAGAAAGCTGGTGAACACTTAGGTGCCAACAATGCAGAGATGATGCACGGATGGTCAGTAATGCACTAATGCAGTAACTCAGGGGCATTTCTGGGTGCACTGTTGACACTGAGCTCTCATTTACCAGTCTGAGTAATGCTTTCCATCCTTGGAAAAGGATGGAAAAGGATAGAAATTTCCAGCATGGAAAATTGCCTTCTTACCATTTCTGTCCCATGCTGGTGTGTGACTGCGGTTCTTCAGGCCTTCATCCCCTCTCAGCTGAGAAGGAAGGAAGGAAGGGCACATGAGAACATGCTGGGAAGGAAGCTCAGGGCACATCAGAAACTCCAGCTGGTACCCAGGACATTGTAGAGCATCACCCCAGCAGCTCCAGGAACCATCCTGGACTCAAGTTCCCCATAAAACAAAACCAAGTGCAGGGTCCTCACCGACCTAATCCTCTGTGCTACAAACCCACCATAGCCAAAAAGCTGCTCAGTAAGATGCTGAGTATTGCCAACACCTCCATTACTGCTGGATGGTGGAGCTTTGAGGCCAGAAAGTAAAACTGTCTGAGGATCAAATCCAAGGATATGGAATGAACCAAGAAGTAGATACCATTAATAATGTGTCACCAATTATTGCTCCATGTGAACTGTACATTTCTTGGGCTTTGCTTTCTCTACTGTAAAGAAACAGAGCAATGTGCATGTAAAAAGGTGGGGGAAAGTCCCTCTTACCAAAATAGGACACTATTGCATCCATATTTTTTCCCTAAGGAGACAGAAAAACACTAACCTGGCAGATGTTACTCATTCTGCTTAATGCACTCATATTTTGGTGATAAATGTGGTAGGAGAGCTTGTACAGAATAGAATAAATGGCTTTAGTGAGGTACTGTCAAAACAGTAAGAAGAAGATGTGTTTCCCATTAAACTAAAGAGGGAGTAAAAGCAAATGTGTTTTGAATGAGGATGGCTGGCATTAGGGATGCTAAAAATAAGGGGAAGTGAAGGGGAACGCAGTCCTTACTCCACTGCCAAGAAAGAGGAAAATGGTTCTGTCTCTAAGGGGAAATGACTTCTCTCCCATCTCTTCTTTGCTGGTTGACCAGTTGAGGATCCACCATGAAGGACATCACAGGCAGGAAGGTTTCCCAGATCCTGGGGTTCCTGTGCCCTCCAGCACTCCCCAGCAGGCAGCACAGTCCCAGAGCTTCCACTGGGAAGCTGGTTCCTGTTTTGTGGTATTTCACACAATCCTCTGGCTTTGTTCCCCCTTTGTCCCCCCTCCAGAATTTCTCTTTTAGAGGAGTTTTCTTGGCATTCAAGCAGAGAAGGTGGCCAGTGCCTCCCACATCATTGTCTTCCTTCCTCCGTGCCTTTGGTTCATGAATCCCAAACAGCTTTGTCATCTTCTTCCCCTTCCATAAAGGCCTTGGTACCAGAGAAAGGAATTCAGGGGAAAACTGATGGGAGGCTGCAGGCTGCCGGGAGATGAACAGAACAATATGGAAACCAGGGAGGAAATAAATGCCCTGAATACTCTGAGATCAATGAATTAATTCATTGTCCAGGATTAATGAGTGCTTGTGCTCCCTCTGTCCTTCCACTGCAGCTGAAGCAGCTCATATATATCAAATAGAGGGGAATTAAGTGGGGTATAACAGATGCTTCTGTGCTCCTGGCATCAGGCAATGCAATTCACCCACCACATTTAACACCAGCAGGAGAAGAATTGTTGCTTTCAAGAGCTGAGGGAAGGCAGACTGAGCAGGAGGGACAAGGTGCAGGGCAGGCATTTCATCCCTCCTTAGCATCCTGGTAGTATTAGAAACCTGGTTGGGATAAATGCATGGAACAGTGAGCTGTGCTGTGAAGGAGACACTTCCCATCCCTTCAGAAGTTCATTGGGAGGCTGTTAGTAAGTCCTTTTCCTCACAAGTGGATGACAAGACTGCTATCGATTCCTAAGTCAGGCACATAGAGAGAGAAATCCAGCAATCCAGACAGCCCCACCACGCAGAGAAAAGATCAGCTGGTTTTCCATATGAAAAGAGCAGGAAAACCAAACACCTGAAGCTTGTTCATTTTAAATCCCTCTAAAATACAATGGGCTTCTTAACACGGGAATTTCTCATTTCTAACCCAGCATGCAGGTATAGCCTGCAGTGGTCCGGACTCCAGGAGGTGGGAAGCAGTGGTGGCATGAAAGGCTTTGTCACAGCATAAAGCCAATGGGGATTACTCTGTGGATGAGTTCTCCTTCTGGAATAAGTTTGAAAACCAGAACATTTCTTCTTAAAGACAAGAGTATTTCAGTGCAGAAGTAACATTGCAGCACTTGCAGGGAGGTGAGGTTGAGATGACGCAGACTCCTGCTTTCCTCTATCGGCTTTAGGGAACCGGGGAATTCTGAGCCCTGGGACAGCTGTAAAATAAATGGAAAAATCCCAGCAGGAAGGTGGATTTTGCGCCCTGTTTGGAATTGGTTTTAGCAGGGAGAGCAGGACAAAGCAGGGTTTTTTCCAGGCAGAGCACAGAGAAGGGAGGACGCGTCTGTCACTTGGAGCGCTGCAGCTCTCGCACGCTGCTCCGTGCAGGCGCTTCCCTCCTCTTCCTCCCCCTCAACCACCCAGTACCGGCTGACAGGGCTGCCAGACACGGAACTGATTCACTGCACAGAACCCCTCATGAGCATCCCAACCCCTGCGAGGGTCAGAGAGGGAAACGGAGCTCAAGGGCAGAGCTGGCACGCAGGGAAACAGGCTCTGAATAGCTCCCATCCTCACAGCGAGCACTCGCTGGCGCGCAGCCTGAAACCCAGTGCTGATGCATCCAGCCCAGTTTACAGAGCTGTGGGAGGGAGGCCTGGCCTGGCGGCTCCATGTGGATGAATCCTGTGAAAATACAGCCACTAACAATGTTTTTCAGCTCTTTGCTTGCATAAGAGCTGAGGCTGGAAGGGCCCTGTAGTTATCTGATGGGGGAACCAGCCAAAGTCCCATCGGATAAACTGATCTGATCACAAGTCATACACGAAACAGATACAAGAAATGAAGTCCTGACATCACAAAACCCAGCATTTCCTAACAGATGAAGAATAAGAGTTTCAAAGTGCCAGGAATCAAGCCACTTCGTTTAATTAAACATCAACATTTTACATGGAATAGAAAAACAGGTTTACTTTGAAACAAATACTGAAGGCTCAGCACTGCGATGAAACACAGGTTTAACATCATTTACCCTCAACAAATAGCTACAACCACAGATTTCTGTGAAGATTCAACCCATTCTCTCAAATCGCCTTTTGCTTCCCACATCCATTGTGGAAATCCCAAGTGATGATTCCTGCACCACCCATTCTCCATTATGATACCTTATTCAGGTATCAGATCCCAACTGGACACAGCCCTGGGCAGCCTGCCCTTGCTGACCCTGCTTTGAGCATGGGGTTGGACTAAACAGTGTCCAGAAGTCCCTCCCCACCTCTGCTGTTCCATGATTCTGTTCACACAATACTATTCCTGTCAGGATACTTCCAAATCACCCACCCAAGCTGGATATATGCTCACCCAAATGATTTAGTCTGCACACCATTTCCTTATAGCTGCTTAGGGAAGATCACCAAGAGAGCTAAAAAACCCCACCAGCTATTGCCCTGTATGAGATTTATGCCTGTTTTGTCCTAACACAGACCTCACCGTTCCTCCAGGCAGACTTCCAAGCCTCCATCCCAGGGTGCTGGGGACAGTAATGCTTTCCCTGGATCAGCTCCAATGGCAGTAACTGGAGGAGACACATCCCAGTGCTATGGACCTGCCTGGCAATCAATGAGAGAGACCTGAGCTGAAGCCAGCCCAGAGCCTGGGATCAAAAGGGACCATGTAAAGCTATGATAGAAGCACAAACACAGACCAGCACAACCCACAGGAAGGCTGAACTTAAATAGAGCCCCTGGGCAGGGCCTGTGGGG
Source organism: Pezoporus flaviventris (assembly GCF_033815535.1). Classification (NCBI taxonomy): domain Eukaryota; kingdom Metazoa; phylum Chordata; class Aves; order Psittaciformes; family Psittacidae; genus Pezoporus; species Pezoporus flaviventris. The sequence continues at coordinate 1,737,013 of NW_026892607.1, read as the reverse complement.
GCATGGCCCAGGTGAGGCTGGTCAGGGCTCTCCACTTCTCACATTGCAAAGGGATTTACTCTCTTTTCCCACCAGGAAAAACAAGGAGAACTACAGCAGGGTTACTGTGCCAGGAGCAGGAGGCAGGTACAGCACTCACCCACCTACCTTTTGCACTGCTGCACGGGAGGGAATGGGAGCTTCTTCCACACTTCAGCCTCCCTTTCCCAGTCTCAGTCTTCAAGTCTGAGTCTAGATGAATGCCTGTGAACTGGCCTGTGAAATCCCTCTTGGAAGTCCATCAGGCATCTGGATGACAGGTCCCTGCTACTTCACACTTCTTCCCTTTGGCTCTGCATGTGTTCTGAGCAGAATGGATGCTCCAAACTGCCTAAGGGCTACAACAGATCTGTACAATGTAGTGCTTTCCCTGAGACAAATTCAGCACATGAGGAACGTTCCCTCCATGCTGGCCTGTAGCACTCCCATGCTTCTCATTCCCCTTCCCAGTTGCTCATCTTGGCTCATGACATCATTCCCCTTAGGAATCACAGTCTTTCTCTGATTTGAGTCAACCTTCTGCTTTTCCTTTTCCAGGTCACTATACTTGGTAAATAGGGCACAGAGCAGTTGTAGCTGTCTGCTGTGAGCCGTGTCCTCCGGCTGGCTCAGAGCTGCGTGCAGCACCCAGTCCTATCTCTTACAATGTGCTTTACAAGGCAGTTTTCTTCACTCCTTCTCATCTCCTTTATTGTCATTGCCTCTGCTTTCACACACACAGAGAAACCCACGACAGCAGAGTGCAGACCAAGGAAGCTGCATCTCATGCGCAAACATCCTCAGCAGGCCACAGCCACTGACAGCAGGGCTGTGGACATACAGCGTTTGCACAGTGGTGGTGGCTGTTGAAGCCCAAACACCTTCCCTGAGGACATTGCTCTGTGTCAGCCCCATGAGCAACCCTGAGCAGCAGCTCCTGGTCTGTCACTGGCTGAAGGAGGCAGCTACGTGATCTGTAGGGTTATAATGTCATAGAATCCCAGATTGGTTTGTGTTGAAAGGGACCTTACAGCTCATCCAGTTCCAGCCCCCTGCCATGGGGGTTTGCCCTCTCCAGCTTTCCTGCAGCCCCTTCAGGCACTGGAGCTGCTCTCAGGTCTCCCCTTCAGGAGCCTTCTCTTCTCCAGGCTGCCCCAGCCCAGCTCTCTCAGCCTGGCTCCAGAGCAGAGCTGCTCCAGCCCTCGCAGCATCTCCATGGCCTCCTCTGGCCTCGCTCCAACAGCTCCACGTCCCTCTTGTGCTGCTGCCCCCGAGCTGGATCAGGGCTGCAGGGGGGGGTCTCCCCAGAGCACAGCAGAGGGGCTGCTGGGGGTGCAGCCCAGCACACAGAGGGGTTCTGGGCTCAAGCACACACTGATGGGTCATTCCCACTGATCAGAGAAAGAGCAAAGGGGACCCACAGTTATAAGGAGCTAATAAAATGATGTCTTTTCAGAGCCTATTCTCAAACCCCACAGATTGAAACCAAAAAGAAACCCCCAGGCCCCCGCATGGGGAGGAGCAGCTCCTCAGCTGGTGTTTTCATGGCCCACCACCAAAGCAGAGGGATGGCAAGCTGTTCCAGCAAAACAGCATCAGGTTCTGCAGCTCCCTTCTGACATTAGGCAGGCAGAAGACTAAATAATTATGTCGGTGCCAGGCTCTTCTGGCCCAGATCTTTAATCATCATCTGAAGCTTGAAATAAGGCTCCAAGTGTTTCCTTCCAGCACAGGTTGCAAGCCAGAGCCTGCGGCTCCCAGCACTGCCAGCTTTGATTTGGGAGAATTAGCAGCGAGGCTGTTCGTGGCTTTCCCATTACACCCATTCTGCTTCCCATCACACCAGAGGCTTGTGACAAGCTGCTGGTTTCAATGCTGAGCTTCTCTCTACAAGTAGGAGCAGAAGGCTGGTTGGTTGGTGCCAGTCCTCAGTGCTGTGCTCACGTTTGAAGGCATAAATAGATGGTTTTAAAGTCATTTTGGGCGATAGGAGAAGGGCTTCATTTGCCATCAGGATGGACCCATCCAGGGCCATGTAAAGAGGTGCTGCACCTTGCTGGTGACAGGAAAGGCAGGACAAGACGCTTAATTACAGCCAGGCTACAAAGAGAGGTGTGACCTTTATCACACGCAGGCTCCACACAGCCCAGAGACCTCCCTGTCCACGGCTTTCCATCGACATGAAAAGCCCCCCCCAGGGTCTCCTTCCCTTCATCTCTCTTCATCATCTGTTTTCCCATTCATTCCCCAGCAGCAGGACACCGCGTTATTTCCTAAGCCATCAAGAGTGACTTTCAGCTCTCCTGAAGAGAGCTTCTCAGTGCCTCTCCCTGCATTGCTGATGACAGCTCTTGCATAAGCAGCTCCTGATGGGTTCTAATTAGAGCCTCACACAGACAATTCACTTTGCCTTTGTTTAGCATAATTAGTGAACAGAAGGACACCTGCCAAACCCAAGCGGGATTCCAGCCCTGAAGGTGCTGCCCTTTCCAGTTTGGCTCTTACGGAAGGGGAGTTGTTCTTGTGGGTGCTGTTGGTGCTCCTAGAGCTGTGTGCCAGCAGTGCAGTGCTCTGCTGGGAGAGCCACAACCCTGCCACTGAGGCTTTGGGAACGCAGCCGTCCAGAGGAGGCCATGGAGATGCTGTGAGGGCTGGAGCAGCTCTGCTCTGGGGTTGAAACTGGATGAGCTTTAAGGTCCCTTCCAACCCAAACCAGTCTGTGTTCCTGTAGCTGTGCCTGAGAAGGGGTTGTGCTGCAGGTGTGATTGCTGTGCAGCATTTAGAGCTCCTGTGCTCTTCAGAATGACATATCTACCCTTAAAAAACAACACTCAAACTACTTCCACAAGCAGAACTCCGCTGCCATGGATGGAGTGTGTCTCCAGTACATAGAGGGGGAACTGGGTTTTGAGTATCCATCAGCTCCAATCCAATCCTGAACACAGGCCAGCAGCTCAGCACTGGCCAGGCACACACTGCTCCAGCCCCTTGCATGCAGTGGAGCACCAGACAGGGAAAGCCACCCTCCAACACCACTTTACAGAATGCCTCTGCCCAGGCACCATCCCTGCACCCAGGAATAAGCAAATGTGGTTCTGCTCCTGTGTAAATCACATGTATCAGCTGCCCAGCAAAAGGAGGCTGCTGTGAACATGGAATGAACCACAGTTATCCAACATGACGTGGGAACTACTTGGCTTTGTTAAACAAGGGAATGACCCGAAGCTGAGGGTTAGAATACGTGAGGAAGGCATGTGGTAACTCACCGCAGCTCTTCATTCCCTTTCCCAAAGGCAGACACTGCCCACAGGAGCTGCAGCTGTAATTGGAGCCTGGGAAAGGGCAGGCAGCAGCGGATGGCGGATTCAGGATATGCAGGTTTTGGCTTTCTACAAGAGCAGAGAGAGGGAAGGAGCAGACTGAGAGTCCATCCCACAGGAATGCAAACGCCACACTGGAAGCCTGCTCCAGGAAGTGCTTATTGAACAAACGCACACAGCTGCATCCTGCCCTCCCTGCGGTCAGGACCGGGTTCACCTGCACTGTCAGACACTGGGACTGCGGATACAGCCTGGAGTCTGCTTCAGGAAAGGCACAACTACACAAGGGATTAGATTGCTTGATTCCACAGTAATTACACTTAAAACCTTCTGGGTTTGCTGAAGCACAAGGGATCAGGTAACATTTGCAGTATTTCTTACATGGACAGCAGGGGTTTTGTAAATACCAGGTCAATCAGTGTTTCTAAGGAGCACCACTGGCACTGGCCATGAAAGCCTCACAGTGAGATGGCAGAAGCACCCAGGAGGACAGGCCAGGCTTCCAGAGGTGGGAATAGCTGGATATCCACCCGCTTCCCTAAGGGAGACATTCTGCACTGCTTTGTTAATACAGAACCCTCCAGCACAGCTGAGGAACGCCAAGGCTGGGAACACTCTTCTCCCATTAGATCAGAGGCATGTCAGAGTCCTTCATGATGGGGGAGCAATGAACTCCTGCCTCTTCTCCAGGAAAGCCTTCCCTGGTTCTGATCATTCCTGTGGTTCATGGTCCTCCTGTCCTCACAGAGGCACTGGATAAGGATTTGATATGGTAAAATCAATGTGAGCTTTTAATTTCCTGGAGATTGATGTTCTTCAAACACAACCAAGTATCTTTTCTGGACACTGCAATTAAAGAAAGCTCAAACCTGATGGTGAACCCCACATTTATTCTTCCAGTCTCCAGCTCTCACACAACCATGTTTCAGTGGTTCCCATTACTCCGCACCCCAGGCTAGCAAGAGGAGAAGGCTGATGTGCAGAGATCCAGGTCTTCCACCCCAAATTTGGTCACACCACAAGCGATCCCATGTGGCATTAGCTGGCACAGTGTGGGGGCAGCCAAGCTTCACCAGCCCCCCCCCCCCCCCCCCCCCTCCTTCAGGGAATGCTGGATCTGGTGGACAAACCATCAGGAGAGGCAGAATCCAGCACCCGAGCCCATTCCCAGGGGAATCATGGGACCGCAGAGGTTGCATCATGTCACGTTCACATGCCAGCAGGAGGGAGTTCTGTTCTGACGTGAGTTCCAAGTTCAGCATTCACCTGGGTGCTGATCACGGCTTTGCTGCTGGGACTCTGCAGGAACCTTCTGGTTTGTCCCTGCAGCCTCCAAGCCCATTTTCAAGTGACAACGGTGTCTGGTCACTCACACAAAACAGGTTTTAATCCCACACAACAGCTCCGGAACAAGTACATTGGATCTGTGTCACATTCAGTAAGAAAAAGCTGTGGGGGCTTTGGTAAAGCTCAGCTTAACTCCAAAGTGCAGACACACACGTGCTGTGGTCCCTTCTGCTCCTTAGGATCTCTTACTGCTAATACTCAGTGTTTCCACACCTCTCCTACCATGTACTATCATTGCTGGGGTTTGCCCTTTTGGGTTTAAGTACCTATGTGAGTTTTCCATGAATTTAGCTTTGGAATACAGAATATATTCATCTCTCTTAGCTCCTCAAAATAGCTCTTTGGAATGTCTACAAAAATATTTACTATCAAATAGAAAAAGATACGCTTGGCTTTCCAACAAGTGTAGTTTCTTTACCTGCTCATCCCAGAAAATACAGCTCAGATGCAAGATGCGGTTTTCCTCCCACCTGAAGCTTTCCAGCTGAGCAGCACAGGGTTTGTGAAGGCAAAGTGATGTCTCCAAGTCCACGCAGGCAGAACAGCTCAACACAGATCAAAACAGGATCAAACCACTGCCTGTGCCACCGCAGGCTCTTAGGAAAGGGGGTTGGAAATGATGTTAGTTTGGCAGCAGTACCATTTGTACTAGAATCCCATGCTCAACAACAAGAACATGGACATTTTACTTCCAAGTACATGGTTGTACCTGGATAACACCCCACAATTAAGGCAGCCACAAGAGTTTTGATTCTTTCCTCTGACCTTAAGATGCTCTTTGCTGCTGATGATGAGTATTTTCAATTCACTTTAAAAGAGACCCTTGTAACAGGGTTAGCTGTCCTGGATCAGGGCCTCCCTTCCAGCACCTGAAACACAGTGTTCCCACTGCTTTTTCATGGGGACCATTTGTGTATTCACAAGCTCTGTTTAACCCAGATGTCAGCTCAGCAATAAATACATCAGGATCTGGGAGGAAAAAAAGCCTAACAATTATGTTTGGTATTTGTACAGTGCATCCATTTCCCACCAGCTTAAGTGTATCGTAGCCTGGAGTCTGCACCGCATCCAGGTCAACTCACCCTGTTGCACTCAGTGTCACAAATCATTCCCAGGGAAATGACTCATTCCAGCTTTCCCCCCCCCAAAAAAACACCTCACATGTACATATTTCAACCTCCATGTTAGCTCACTCCTTCCTGTCTTGCCCTTGAGGTCCCAAAGCAAACCCTAAACCAAGAACAAGCTCTTTCAGGACAGTTTGCTGCGATGTTTGAGGAGAGAAGAAATGTGTGTGTGTGTGTGTGTGTGTATCTGTGCTGCCAACAGACACACTTTGCTATGGAAAACACAGTCCGTTGGGATCACATCCAGTCCTTTCAACTGAATGTCCATGGCACTGAGTCCAGTTCCAAGTGCAGCTCTTCACTGGAGTGCTCGCACATACACCTGACAGGCATTGACACAGAGATTATGGCACCAGAGGCTCGTCCGAACACAAACAAATCCCAAAAGCAAGGCCCCCCACTTGAAAAATAGGTGAAGAAATGGAACTTCTTCCTGCTAAAACCCTGGCACTCAAATCCAGAACCAGTTACCCAGCTTCAAATCAGGAGAACTCCTGCAACCAGTCAGCAAAGGGAAAACAGGAGAACATACCAACACCTAAAACACCATTAAGTGCATCAAGTTATGGTGTGGTGACTTCAGAGGTCTTCTCCGTGCTCTCCTGCACCTTGGCTGCAGTCATCTGGAACTGTGGCATGTATGGCATGATGACTTTGTACTGAAGGCTGCTTTGGATAAAGGCATTTAAATGAGGTGGTGTGTGCTGCAGAACCCCCCCATCCTGGAGCAGATCCACTGCATGCAACTGACACAGCACTCCGGAGCTGTCCGTTAAGAAAACATCATTCTCCCTTTTTCCCAGTGACGTTATTCCCAGGTAACACAAGCTCTGCTCAGGGCTGTCTCCATCTGGGAAAGCATCATCATGATCTGAAGGCTCTGAAAATCCCTCTGAAGAGACGAGGGACAGGGAGAGAGTCTTGGGCTGCCTGATGGGAGCATCGGGGAGTACCAGAAATGCCCCGTTTCTCACCACCCAGGGGCTGCTTGAGAAGGAGCCTGTAGCTGAGGAGTCTTCAGCTAAGAGGCATCTATCAAAGCAACTTCTTGGCCTCACTTTGTGTTCATAAAGCCCACTTAATCTGGAGCTACTGAGGACAGTAGCGTATTTAATATCAGACTCCCCTGTCAGTTCTGCACTGCTTTGGCCATCGTGGGAGCTCTCAGAGAAGCTGCTACTATGGAAGTGGCTGCTGGAGCAAGCAGAGTCATGTGCAGAGTCTTGTGGTGTTGCAAACATGGAATCAATGACTAAAAAGTCTTGAGAATCTTCCTTCTTCAAGACTTCAGTGACACTGATGTCTTCCAGCACTATTGCTGGTTCCAGAAGAAGAGGCTCGAATGACATTGCTTCGGGGTGCTTGATGAAGAGATGCTCAAAAGTTTCAGGCTAGAAGAGAAGAGAAGATTTTAATGCTCAGTCTTAGTTCACGATTAAGCTACTGATATTAAGAATCACAGACAACCCCCCCCCATAGCTTTAGTATGAGTACATTGCTGAAAATCCTCTGTGTCTGTGTGTAAGTAAAGACCAAGGACAAGACAAAGACATGAGAAGCTGTTGGTGTGTCAAGTGCTGCAAAGCAAGTGTTCTGCTTACCCTGTATTAAGTGTACCCTTAAACATCCCTGGTTTCCTATTTAGGTTGTATAACCCATAGACTTCATCATTTACATGTCAACTAAAGGAACTTTCCCTGCTAGGATTATATATTTGGGGTCAAATTCAGCCTTTCTATAGCATTTTTAGAGCATTCTCATCAGAACAGGAGTGGTAGGTTTGAACTGCACAAAGAGAAACACACCATTATTTTGGAGAAACATAGGCTTTACTACTACCTAGTATATATGCACGTAAAATATACAACAGCATGAAGTGGGTCTCCTAGCTACAGAGGAGAATTCACTTGAAAACCCTGTATTTGCTAATGAATTCAAGGCAAACCAAATAGATAGAAACAGTTTCTGTGTGTATCAGCAAACCATGTTCTACAGCAGGAAAGCTGCCAAAACAACTAGAAACATGTCAAAATACGTTAACTAGTCTGCAATTACAGAAGAGTCTATACTGCCTCTCCTAGCTTTAGTCTAGACTAGCTATTGGTAGCACCTATGCCCTCATTTGGCAAAGCTGGTATCTAACTGCTCTGGTACTTGCTGCTCACAAGTCCATCATCTTCCTACACTGAAACCAATCTGTGCACTGGAATCTCTCCTCCTCTTCAAAACAATGTCAGTAACTGCATATAACGTTATCAGGCTACTGAAATAAGGTGTAGGCTGCTACTATCTGTATACACCAGGCTGTAATGATCGTAACTGGTCTGGTCTGGTGAAAGTGATCTTCTCTCTCAGGGTTGCTTTGCATTGACACTAACACAACCACAGCCAACCAGTGTATACTGACTGCCCCCAATGACACATTCAAATGGGAGACACACATAAACAGGAATCACAGAATCCCAGACTGGCTTGGGCTGAAGGGACCTTAAAGCTCCTCCAGCTCCAACCCCTGCCACAGGCAGGGACACCTTCCACTAGAGCAGCTTGCTCCAAGCCCCTGTGTCCAACCTGGCCTTGAACACTGCCAGGGATGGGGCAGCCACAGCTTCTCTGGGCACCCTGTGCCAGCACCTCAGCACCCTCACAGGGAAGAGCTTCTGCCTAAGAGCTCATCTCAGTCTCCCCTCGGGCAGGTTAAAAGGAAGCTTTTTTACCAACCAAACCCCCACATTTCCTTCCAACAGACCTGCCCTTCTACAAGCAGCATCCAGTTTATCTTCAACAGAGATGGTTTATATTCCTTCCAAAACCTGTGTGCTCCCTCACACCAGCACTAGTATCTGCTCTTACAAATGCACAGAAAACACAAAGATAGATAATATTGCCTGCAGGGATTAAATACATTCCATTCAGAGGCAGATGTGCTGCTTGGCAAAGGCCACCATCTCTTCTTAAAACATGTCACATCCCTTATTAAAACATGTCAGGTATTTAATCCAGTATAACACATATTCCAATGTCCTGAGAAGATGCAGAACTCTCTCATCTCACAATTACTTAGTGAACTGGGAGAACAGTGCTGGATTTCCACAGCAGAAGCACGTGCAATATAATCTGGACACCGACTGTGTTAAACAACAGGCAAAATAGCTCCATACTTTGGAAAAGTCAGTCTTGGGTCACCAGCTCCCAAACTTTGCCCAGCAGATGAAACGAGATCCAACCAAACCAGGAATGTCAAAGAAGGCTGTATTTTGCTCTCCTGCTCACTCTAGGGTTTAAGCTGTATTTGTCTCAGAAGCCCCAGGCTACCTCTGAGCTGGAAGCCTGAGCTGGGTTCAGGTCAGAATTACTTTGCACTCCAGCTGCTAAACACAGATAAATCAAAATATGCTACTGGCCTAATTCTGCCATGGCCAGATCTGGACTTTCCCATACATTTAACTCCACACATTGCAGATTAGCTGATGGACACAGGAGGATAATTTAGATACACATAAGTCTTTGCAAGTTTAGTATTAATTTCCCTGTAAAATAATACCTGTAGTTGTGTTTAAATCATTTCTCCACCATTACAGGAGACTAAAACATTACTATTTTATTGAGCAGAGAAGAGGAATTTTCATGATTTTTGACATTATGCGTACATGTAAAGGCTTGCATGACGGAGTCTAGATGCAAGACCTGCCTGGTTTAGGTAAGGATTCATAGATTCGTGGAATGGTTTGGGTTGGAAGGGACCTTAAACACCATCTTGCTGCTGTGAGCAATACAATCAGGATAAAATAGTCTATAAATGCAGTTCTGGAGTACCAAATGTGAGATACTGAATATACAAAGTAATGATCAGATGATTTAATATGGCTGTGTATCAGGATAAGACAGGAGTTTCACATCAAATGCCTTCAGAATGACATCAGAAGTTCCCAGCATTGGTATAGAGGCTATTTATGTAATCAGTGCTTATCACAACTAAAGAAAAATATCACATGTGAGCTGTACACTGCTTTTTGTCCAGGAAATTCCATCCACACATACAAAAAGGCAGGATTTGGCTCCAAAAACATGGTTTCAAAGAACATGTGCCAGCCTTGGAGATGCCAACCTGAGGACAGGCCCTGTGCTTTGAGTGCAGTTAACATTTCCCAGTGGAGTTAGTACAAGGCATGGAAGAGGCATGCATCCTACTGCACAAGCTGTTTAAAAGCATGTCAAACTTCACTTCCTTTCATCTTCCATCATTTTTTCCCCATGAATTATGGGGCCAGGCATATGGATACAGAGCGGGATCCCCAGGGTGTCAGCTTCACCCTCCCATTCCAGTTAGAACGTCATCAACTTTAATACCCTTACTTCAGCTCAACCAGTGAGGAGAATCATTTCCAAGGTGCTAAATCCAACATGCAAACTTCATGCCCCTCTGCAGGTGGGGACAATGAGGATTGTCATGAACTCCTTTTGCTATAGATGAAGATCAGACAAATACAGTTGTGCTGGTGCTACTCATACCCCTGCAATTAAGATCTATTCATAGACCCCTTCCACCTCCACCAAAATCACATCTTCCTTGAGGATTTCTGACCTCTTTTCCAAGAACAGACAGAATGTTAGAGATTACTCATGCACCTGCACTGGGGTGGCTTCATGTTTAAATGACAGCAAATGAACAAGCTGTATAAATAACATGCACATTGGTATTTCCAGGAAAATGCAAGCAAATAAAAAGCTCAGTAAGGCACAAAACACACCCAGTTTCCGCATTCTCTGAGTTGCTGCTGCGCCCAAATGCATACAAAAAGCTCAAAAGACCATAATGGGACAATGAAGTACTTGTGTGAATAGAGATTTGATCACTTTGATGTGCCTGGAGTCAGTGGAAACTCCCAAGCTGGCTCTCGATTAGAACAAACACTCAGTTAGAACAAGAAACTACTTTTGAGTGGAGTTGGGAGCTGTAACTGGGCAGATCTTGCACTCAAGCTGGATGAATTCCAAACCAATCTGATGTCTCTGCTTCCTGGGCTGCATCCTAGGAAGGGCTGGGCTCTCCCAACTCCTTCTGAGAACCAGGGCTTGAGAGGATTCAGCCCTTTGCCAGTCTGCAGAGCAGCAAAGAAAAGTTAAAACCACCAAATCCAAAGTCACTGCTTCTGCCTGTGCAAGTGACAAACTGGGGCTTGGTTTTGCTCCTGATTATTTCAAGGGCATTTTAGATTTTTGACCAAGTTACTTCCAGGACTCATTGTATTTAAACAACTCAGTGCTGCATCTGTGCTTCCTGTCTGCTGAACAGAAATCTAACAGTCTTCTAACAGTTTTGTATAGAAAGCCTGGAAGCTGGCCCAGTGGTTCAGCAGGCACTGATCATGATCAGACTTAAAGAATGCCCATTCTCTGTTTAAGTGAAATGAAAGGCTGAGAGAGCTGGGCTGGGTCAGCCTGGAGAAGAGAAGGCTCCTGAAGGGGAGACCTGAGAGCAGCTCCAGTGCCTGAAGGGGCTGCAGGAAAGCTGGAGAGGGGCTTGGGACAAGGGATGTAGGGACAGGCCAAGGGGAATGGCTTTAAGCTGCCAGAGGGGAGACTGAGATGAGCTCTTAGGCAGAAGCTCTTCCCTGTGAGGGTGCTGAGGCGCTGGCACAGGGTGCCCAGAGAAGCTGTGGCTGCCCCATCCCTGGCAGTGTTCAAGGCCAGGTTGGACACAGGGGCTTGGAGCAAGCTGCTCCAGTAGAAGGGGTCCCTGCCCGTGGCAGGGGTTGGAGCTGGGTCAGCTTTAAAGTCCCTTCCAACCCAAATCGTGCTATGAAATAAAAGATGAGAAAAAGAAACCTTCATTGGGGAATGCAAATTAAATACCTGAAAAATCTTCTGCCATTAGATGCTCTTTTAGAAATAACAGGTCTGAATTTGGATTATTATCTCAGTGATTGCCTGATGTTGGATGCTGGGTCCATGAGAAGCTTAGTCTACTGCTAAGCCTACATGAAGACTCTACAACCCACCACAGCACCCAAATCACAGGCTGTTTATCCCAGCAAAGCATCTGGCCTTTGATACACTTGTGGCACTTGCTAAGGTGCACAAGCACTACATCCATGGGATTCTGCAACTGATTTACTGATTGCCCTGAAATTTAAACACCAGCTACACTCAGAAGAGATGTCAGTCTTTGGTCCTGGCCTGGTCCTACATGTCAGCTCTCTACACCAAGAGAAGTGCTGCACTGGTAACTTCAGAGGCTCAAGTGGCTTCATTCAGTAGCTCAGGCAGGGTCTGGTCTACCCAAGAGCAGTCAGAGCAGTGGGGTGGGGGAAGAGACATCACTAAGGGAATACACACCTTCTGAAAATTAACTCCTTGTGCCCAGGAGCAGTTCTTGGGGTTTGGAACATCTTCCCAAAACAGCTTCTTCATTCTGAAACATGAGGTAAGTCCTGGAGTTGGTACTGGTCTCATACTCTCTGTACTGCTCTCATTCCCCTCTGCTGTGTCAGAAAAGGAATCCATGCAGTTTTATTTATCCAGAGCACTGTGGCAATGACATTTTCACAAGGTAACAGGACCGCACTCAATTCTGGGTGCTGTATTCCACAGTCCCCTGCCTTTCGGTACAGTACATCAAAAATATGCATAAATAATCCCTAGCTTTCCCCAGAAATATCCTGCCCACCAGTTCAGCACTGAGGCATCCCCTAAGCTGCATCACCTTCTTCTGAGATGACAATGAACAACCCACCTTTGGTGTGAAACCAGCAGTGCTCCAAGCAACAAACCTGAGGTTGAAATGACTATTGGCAGAACCACATAGAGGTTGGCATTGTTCTCATTTTCATATCCAGCTGGAAATTAAAGGGATTCAGTTAATAATGCAGTCAAATAGTTTGTGTACAAGTAGTTTGCATCTAAATCACTGTCCATAGTTACAACTATAATTACACACAGCTATATTACAATTATAATTACAAATATAATTAAACTGACTATATATATATATATACACAAATATAAATAAATCTGACATGTTTTTCTGGTAAGATACAGACTTCTCCTGCATTTAAATGTTACTTTTACAAGCTCCTATTTCATAAACAACAGGGAGAAAGATCCTGTCAGTCACCTTTGGTAAACTGATCTGTTGCTCTGGGTTTGCCAACTCCTCCAGCAAACACAGGATACAGGCTGAACTGGTACTTCTCGATCAGGATAAAGTGGTCTGGAAAGAGGAAATCAACCTTCTGAATCACAACTATTATTCTACTTTTAAACAATCACCACCACAGGTGCTCTGGTCACATATCAGAGCTCAGATAAGCACAGAGAGGGGAATAATGAAAGCTGTCTTTTATAGATACATATTTTAATATCAGAAGATTAAACCCATTAATCTATACAGGACAATCTGGCATTATGCTGTCATGGAATTAACACCTGTACGGAGCTATTGTAATAAATGTTAAGATTAAAGCCAAAATGCAAATGGAATGAACACATTAACTTAGCTATTAGCTGCTGTATTCAATATTCCAGAGCTGATTTTTTTTGTATTGCCAAAAAATGAACATGCTCCTGAGCTTCAGTCTTTGTTAATCTGATAACAAATGCAGCAGTCAATCCTTTACAGTCGGTGCTCTAATGATGATTAGGAATCGCTCCACTAGTCCTTATCATAAATCAGGAACAGAGAGGGGGAAAAGGAATCCCAGAGCTCAGTAATGTCCCATCTTGCTGCTCCATATTAACACAATATATTCTACTTCCCAGCGCACACTCACCATAAATGTAATATTTACTGATATTTGGAGGAACTCGCACCCATTTCATCTCCTCTTCTTTGTTAAGGTTCTTCCACTCAATAATAAAAGACGTTACCACGTATATTTGAGGGGAGAGCGTCCAGATCAGAATCACACAAGTGCTGTTCACTGGGTAAGCGCTGAGGGACCGCACAACACTCACTGACAGGGCAAAGAGAAACCAGCCATGAGTAATGTGAGCAGAAGCGAGATGACGATGGGTTAAGCAGGAGAGGTGTTTACTGCAAACTACATGCATATGGGTGACTGCTATGGTTTGAGCAAATGAACATAGTATCATAGAATCCCAGACCGGTTTGGGCTGAAGGGACCTTAGAGCTCACCCAGCTCCAACCCCTGCCATGGGCAGGGACCCCTTCCACTAGAGCAGCTTGCTCCAAGCCCTGTGTCCAACCTGGCCTTGAACACTGCCAGGGATGGGGCAGCCACAGCTTCTCTGGGCACCCTGTTCATTTATCATTTACTTGTTTAATTGTCTTCTATAAAATAAAGCCAGGTCTCTAGTTCACATAAGCAAGCATATTTCTCTTTGAGCCAGCACAGCTTGGTTCACACCAACTAGTCCTGAACATTAAACAGATCAAGTTTCTTACCAGACATCAAACAAACATCCTGATTCTCACGTGCACTTCCGTAACTATAAGTCCTTCACAAAAAAACCTATCAACATGTACTGAACTGTCAACATTTAAATAGTAAAGAACACACTGGGAGCCCTGTAAGGTAAATCCTACTGAGGCTAAGCAATACACCAAGGTAACAATCCAGTTGGACAAAGGCTTCCCATGACATGCTACCAGCCACAGGGTTTCCAGAGCACATTTACACACAATATCAGAAAGAATTTATCCACAATAATGCTTTTAAAATAGCATTACAGCAGAAAAGTTTCTAAATAGGCTGCAGTGATGTTTCCCACAGCATATATTTGCACGTGAATGTTACACAATGGAAGTATTTCAATGCAACAGGCTTTATTTCATTAGTAAAGCAGAGTGAATCAATTAAGCAGCTGAATCAATGAGAGGCTGCTTAGGAAGTAAAGCCAAACCTCTCAAACAATGTACTCTGGCAGCCCCTCAGGTGAGCAGCTGGAGAAACAAGACCATGTATCATTTTGGAAACAACCAAACATTCCCTAGCAGGAATGTTGGGTGTTCCTAAGACAAAGTAGATGAAAGATGAGTTCTACAGTAAGAATTTCTTATTCTTTGATTAATTACTTTAGATTCTGCTAGTGGAAAGTAACAGACAACTCTTTTCCCAACCCAAAGGTCGTTAAGGTTTTCATGCAATGGAAATCTCATTTTTCAACTAGCTCTGTTGGTGAGATGCAGAAGCTGTTTCCCATATACAGCTGAATGTACCATCACAGAACATTTTTTATCCTAAGAAAGGGAATTTGATTATAAAGATAGCTTTGTCCAAAAGCATCACAACAATTCCCAGCATTTTCCACATCTCAAAATGGTCACTAATAGGTGTTTCTTACCTGTGCTCATTTGCTGGGATAGAGTTAAATTAAAATTAACTGAAGAAACTCCAACTGAATTCATGGCCAGAACAGTAATGGTGTGCGTGTGCTCAGTCCATGGAAATGAACAGGTAGTGCCATTGTCAACATACTCTGACCATGTGGTGTTTCCTGATGTCTGATGCTGTATAACGTAGCGGCTCACGCTGCACAGGGAGTGACTCTTCATCAGTGGCTGCAGCAAATATTGGCATGAATTAATCTCCCAGCCTTTGATTTCAAAAGCAAATGTTATTTGGGCAGAAGGCACCATTCCAATGTTAAGAAAACATGATCCAGTAAAGATATTCTATAGGCTGTCTACTGCCCTTTTAGCAAAGGCTCTGTAGTCTATCTAAAGACTTAATTCCTTCTATCTCCCTCCCTAAAAGCTGACACAATTCCTTGCTGTTCCAGGGGGAAAAAGAGGGCACAAGGAAATACAAACTTTCAGGCTCCTCTAGGAACTCACTGTTTCATGTTAAGTCTTTTTCAGGACTGAGAAAACAGAACAGATGACTGTTTGCACACTACACATGGGCAAACAGGAGTGAGTAGTCACGGATATGCTTTTTTCTCTGTCCTGTGTTAACCTGTTCACTGTGCCCAGTTTATGTGCAGTTGCAGTGGTGTTTGTACAGGCAGCTCCCTAGGAGCCAGTGGCACATTCTGCTCAGGCATCTCAGTCAGCAGAACTTGGCAGCTAAAGACTGCACCTCATTCTAAACTGCAGTCTGTGATTCCACATTACTCTTTCTTCTGAGTGTTAAGAGCCAATTGCATTTTAAGTCTCTGTTTCATAGCATTTGTGTAACTAACACTGAAAGTACAGGTCTCCACACAAAGGCAAGGAAACCTGTAGCTTGCCTGGAGATCGGAGGGCTTTCCTGTAGTGAGGACTGTAAGACAGAAACAATGGGATGCTCCCCATGGCTGTGATGCAGCCCCCACGTGCAGTTCAACATGGCTGTGGTGCAGGTAACTGGACCTCGGATGGGTCCACTCTACAAACCTCAGTTCAGGAGGCTGGCCTGTGAGCTTCCCAAGTGTGGAACAGGCCTGCAGCCAGTGTATGTCTCATCCAACTTACAACCAACCACACAGCACTAGAAAAGTTCTTGTCCTACTGCATTACTATGAACTTGGTAATGATTAGGGTACAAGATTAGCTCAACATGTGCCAGCAAGGGGCAGGGGAGAATAAAGAGAATAAAACCAGAAGGGAGTAAAGTCCAAGACACGCTGATTGAGCAAAGAAGACAAACCCGCCTCTCACTGTATCACAGCCTTACAGTCAATATTCACCAGCAACCTCCACTTGCCTCCAGTATTAGCCAAGCAAGAGGTAATAGCTCAAAAGAGGTCACATCCCAAGTGAAACCCCATAAGCAGTGACTGCCCAGCTTTGCCTCCCAGGGAAACGTGCTCATCATACTAACTTTCTGGCAATTCTACCCATGGGTTTTGGATCAAAGTGAACGACCAAAAGGGAATTGTTCTCACCTTCCATAGGAGTGTAACATTCTTCTGCCTCCTTGCTGGATCTTCAGTAATAATCCTCCAAAATTCAGGGCCCTGTAAGGGAGCTGCAGTTTTGAAAGAACAGTGTCACTCTTCAGTCTGAAGCTGCACAGCCCCAAAGAATGCACTCTGAAAGCACAAGTACCTTTGATATCTTTTACAAGGGTATAGGCTGATCTGCTCCAGTTGCTCCAGTAGCCTGATCCATCCAGCTCCCTGCACCGGACCTGAACGACATACTCAACACAAAGGTTTTGAACTTCTATCACAGCTGATCTTGTGGGTGCATTTGAAACTTCATAAAGCTGTAACAGAAGTCAAAATAGGCTGAGTAAGAACAAAAGGCTGTTTTAGCATCTGTCAGAGTCAGAATTCCTGAAAATGAATCCAATGAGAAAGTGAATTAATCTGTAACATAACCATTATAACCATGATTCACTGCATGCCACAAATTCCACCTAAACCCAGTTAACACACTCGGTGACAACACTGCATCAACCCATGATCTAGATTAAAAGAGACAGTACCTCCCACATCATTTCCTCCCTGTTCACAGCATACCGAATCTGAAATTTCAGATCACTGTTTGCAAACAGAGGGTTTGTCCAGCTCACATTCAGCAGCCCAACATTCCTGGTGAGTTCTGCTTTAACACTGGAGGGAGGAAGCAGCTTCACTAGAAAATGGAAAGAAAAAGAAAGGCTATGAGGTCTGCAAGGACATTCCTCATTAAATCCACTCATCATGGGCTATTTTCTTCTGCCCTGAGGCTGGCAGGTATCACATTGTGGCTTCTGCCATCCCAAGTAAAGCTGGACTAGAATGCAAATGTAAGCATTCACCAACCCAGGCTGGCTGGGCCATTCTCTGCAGACAGAGCATTGCTGACTGAGAAAGACAATGCCTGTCTAATGGGAAATTCATTCTGATTTTGACCCAAAGTCAAATCACCAAAGAAAAGGTGAAGTTGAAATCTCAAAATCAAAGTTTCTGACAGAATAAGCATTTCATTTAATAACAAAATAATCATCCATGGGCAAGTTTCAATACATTTCATTTTAATCCAAACCCCAATGGCTTATATTGATGCCAGCACCTTGTACCTCCCCTGGTACAAACAGCAAATGATTTTATACATATAAAAATATATATAAAACTTGTTTTGGCTCATCAGAGGGTGAGTGAGGAGAAAATAATAAGTAAGATAAGCTTTCAATTCTGGGTAGTGCTAGAATGAATCTGGTTTGGTTTACCATAACATAGAGCACCTTTCATCCAGTGAAGGTCAACTCTATTGCTTTCGAGTGATGACTTGAATAAACCAGGCTCCTGAAGTTCTGCTACAACTCCTCACTGTGCAGCGCTGTCCAAAGCCAGCACCTCCATCCAAAAGGGCACAGGCAACTGAGAGCACAGCCTGCCCACCCCAGACTAATACTACAGCTGCTCTCCACATACATAATAGATGTGGTTTATTATTCTGCTTTATTTCATGTAGCACTTCTGTGCTCCAGCTGCCATGTTTTCTCTATACATATTGTCCAATTTTATGTCCAAAAAATAGAGTCCAATGAATGCTCTGAGCAGAGCAGATAATAAGTGTTTTCACATTTTGCAGTGTTTCAAAACACTCAAACACTGTCCCTGCCTCCTGCTTTTATACAAATTTAAGTGCTCTGTGTCACAAAAGAAGCTTTGCAAATACATGCAAGAGCATGAGCAGTCCCTATGACTGTAAGTGAACAGGTAACTGTGTAAGTAACACATATAGTGCTGCATCAAAGTATAAATTTAACTACTTAAAGACTTCAGAAACATAACATAACCAAGAACCTTCAAAATGAGACTTTGTTCCTAAATCTAATTCTTGCATTTTCTAGAGATTTCTTTGCAAAACTCCTTATAGGATAAACCCACAAAACTGGATGTTTAATGTTATAGGTATTAGCTGCAGCTACAATCTGCTCCTGTGCCAAGCAAAGGTATGGAAATATCATTTAATCCAATGTCTTTTAGAAGACATTATCAAAGCTTTTATGTTCTTATGTTCTTTCCACAATCTAATTGAGTTAAAATGCTATGAAGAAGTACTTTACCTACACCATATAGGGAATGAAATCCAAGGTCACAAGTGAAGAAAGACGTGCACAAATCTGGACCTACCCACATCAGCTGGAACGACACAAGTTGGTGAGGATTCAAGTGTTCCTAGTAAGTGCTTAAATTCTATCCACATGGTATATCCAGATAAAAGAAAAATAGGCTGAAATGTGCACTCGTAAGAATGGTTCTTCTGCAAATGACATTCTTTCACCTCTGATTTTGGAGATGTACTTGGAAAGTCGGAACAATAAATTCTGCTCCTTAAAAGAGAGAAAAACCACATTCAGTCAACACACTGCAACTATAAGCTGCCCGTGGCATCAGTAAAATAGAACTCTGAAGGCAATTAAAATAAATGGTGTCACTGGAACCTTCTGAGGTTTTCTGATGATTATTTGGAAAGATCTTGAGCTTGAATCTGCATAAAATGGATAAACAACATTGCAGTGTTACTCCTCAAAGCTTTGGCTCTTAGCTGGAATAAAGCAAAACATGAAGGCTCTCCCCTGTGGAAATCTCTGATAAGAAACTAACTACAGGG
This sequence comes from Pezoporus flaviventris, assembly GCF_033815535.1. Classification (NCBI taxonomy): domain Eukaryota; kingdom Metazoa; phylum Chordata; class Aves; order Psittaciformes; family Psittacidae; genus Pezoporus; species Pezoporus flaviventris. The sequence continues at coordinate 1,717,709 of NW_026892607.1, read as the reverse complement.
AGAAAGAGGTACAAGAAGAGCAGGCACCTGCAAATACTCATAAATTATAGAATCCCAGACTGGTTTGGGTTGGAAGACAATGAAAAGTTCATCCAGCTCCAACCCCTGCCACGGGCAGGGACCCCTTCCACTAGAGCAGCTTGCTCCAAGCCCCTGTGTCCAACCTGGCCTTGAACACTGCCAGGGATGGGGCAGCCACAGCTTCTCTGGGCACCCTGTGCCAGCGCCTCAGCACCCTCACAGGGAAGAGCTTCTGCCTAAGAGCCCGCCTCAACCTCCCCTCAATCTAAATCACGTTCCTTGAATGGTGTTTATTAGCAATACACATAGCACGGCAGATGTCCAGCCAAGAATTTGCTCCAGCTGAGAATATGGCTTTCAAAACACCAAAGGGCATCCAGGGGAAAGCTGCCACATGGATCAGTCAGGCAGTGAAGTCTGCAGGAGATGGAAATCCCATAAAAAAAATATCAGTTCTGGAGGGTGCTATTGAAATCCCACATACAGACAGTATCTCATCTGGCAACAGAAGAGAGGAGAGCTGGACTCTGGGTAAAATAGCACCGGACACCTTATCAGTGATGGAAAGTGTTCCAATTCCTCCTAATTTTTCCTAAGCTTCATGGCCAGCTTAGACTTGTGGTGAGAGTGGCCAGATAAGGATTAGTTCTCCAACTGAACCACAGAAGTTACACTGAGCTGAATCTCTTCCTGTCCACATAGCTAACAGTGATTAAACTGGTGCCTTGTGCTTTGAAGATTCAGCTCAGCATTCCCTGGATTTACAGGATGATCATCTCTGCACTGTTTCTGTTGGCAGCACTGGCTGTAGAGGAAGATGTAGTTACAACCAACCAAAACAAGACACCAAGAGCAAAGCTATCACACCAATGTACTGCAGAACATTGGCTTTCGTCTGCAGGACATAATTGCATCAGTCAGTAAGAAGAATAGCTGTGGGCTCCTGGAAAACCAGATGTGCCTGATGCTGATGTGACACATCTGACTTTCAACTTCTACCATGAGGACTTGCTACGTCTAAGCAAACACCAGCAATTCCTGCATATTTGTGGTGTCTCCTACAAATAAGTTAGGTAATTAAAACCCCTATTTCATTTGGTTTCAAAATTCATATGCTTTTTCTGTATTTTTGCTCCCAACATGTAACAGAATATTATACAAATAACAGTGGTGATTCTGCCCCTCTGCTGTGCTCTGGGGACACCTCCCCCTGCAGTCCTGATCCAGCTCTGGGGCAGCAGCACAAGAGGGACGTGGAGCTGTTGGAGCAAGGCCAGAGGAGGCCATGGAGATGCTGCGAGGGCTGGAGCAGCTCTGCTCTGGAGCCAGGCTGAGAGAGCTGGGCTGGGGCAGCCTGGAGAAGAGAAGGCTCCTGAAGGGGAGACCTGAGAGCAGCTCCAGTGCCTGAAGGGGCTGCAGGAAACCTGGAGAGGGGCTTGGGACAAGGGCCTGTAGGGACGGGCCAAGGGGAATGGCTTTAACCTGCCAGAGGGGAGACTGAGATGAGCTCTTAGGCAGAAGCTCTTCCCTGTGAGGGTGCTGAGGCGCTGGCACAGGGTGCCCAGAGAAGCTGTGGCTGCCCCATCCCTGGCAGTGTTCAAGGCCAGGTTGGACACAGGGGCTTGGAGCAAGCTGCTCTAGGGGAAAGGTGTCCCTGCCCATGGCAAGAGGTTGGAACTGGATGAGCTTTAAGATCCCTTGCAGCCAAAATCATTCCACAATTCTATGATACTGGTATTCTCATAAGTGTACATTTTCAAACGTCTTATACTTCAACTGTATGGAAATCACTACATGAATGGGGTCCCCCATTATTTATTTGTTTTTATTTTTCCTCTGTCAGATCCTACCATTAACAAACAAACAAAAGCCCAAAGAAAGATCACAACAAATACCAGCTTCTGGGCAGCATTTTCACTCTGTATTAATGTTCACTGTTTGATCTACCAAACTGTAACAAATGCACGAGGTATCACCTCCTACTAGAAAAGAACATCTTTAAATATACCTGAACAAGTAAAAAGTGGGAATAAAAACCTTGGCAAGAGCAGCACAGGTTTTATTTCAAGCTCCCTGCCCAGCTGCACACTCATTACATTCATATTTTTGAAGACACTTTAAACAAAACCTACCTTAGCAGCCAGTTAGTCACTAATCCTGCCCTAAAAACCTCTACATGCAATCTCAGGCATCCCAGTTCTTACTTTAATCCAGAAAATGCTGAGAAATATTCACCTTGGTACTACAATAGTATGCCTCCAACAGAGAAGACAGTTCAGCTTCCCAAAGGATTGGACCCTCAGGGCTGCTTTAAGCTCGTGTGCCAAAACTTTGCATATCAGGTCTAGCAGAACAGTAAAACTAAAGACATTTTCTCAGGAAGGGATGTCTGTCTTGTTTCTATAAAGACTAACACAGTTCTAGAAAACTCCAACGGATTACTCCAATGTATTAGTGTATCAGAGGGATTTTTTAGTTTCATGGTGAAACAACACTATCAGAGGCAGTATTTGTGCACATGAATGAAGATAAGGATGATCACAGCACTGGTTTAATAATCAGGTTTGTATTTTGCAAGCAGGAATGTTTGTTCCACATCCCAGTTCTCCTACTCTTCCCCAGACAGACAAAATTAAACACCTACATGAAAATACCTGAAAAAACACCTGAAAACTAAGAATTGCTCTGGCCACCAAAAATACTACCTACCTTCATAAAGCAGTATTCCCTTTATGAACGAAGATTTGATTCTCTCTATATAAGTAAGACTTTTTCCATCCTGAATGGAAGAAGTTTTTTCACAGAATGCATGTTACACACTCAGGTATCTATGGTCCCTCTTCTAAACACATATCACAGAATCCTGTAATAGTTTGGGTTGGAAGGGAATGAAAAGATTTTTCAGTCCCAACCCCTGCCACGGGCAGGGACCCCTTCCACTAGAGCAGCTTGCTCCAAGCCCCTGTGTCCAACCTGGCCTTGAACACTGCCAGGGATGGGGCAGCCACAGCTTCTCTGGGCACCCTGTGCCAGCGCCTCAGCACCCTCACAGGGAAGAGCTTCTGCCTAAGAGCTCATCTCAGTCTCCCCTGTTCTGGCAGCTTAAAGCCATTCCCCTTGGCCTGTCCCTACAGGCCCTTGTCCCAAGCCCCTCTCCAGGTTTCCTGCAGCCCCTTCAGGCACTGGAGCTGCTCTCAGGTCTCCCCTTCAGGAGCCTTCTCTTCTCCAGGCTGCCCCAGCCCAGCTCTCTCAGCCTGGCTCCAGAGCAGAGCTGCTCCAGCCCTCGCAGCATCTCCATGGCCTCCTCCGGCCTCGCTCCAACAGCTCCACCTCCCTCTTGTGCTGCTGCCCCAGAGCTGGATCAGGACTGGGGGGGGTGTGTCTCCCCAGCAGAGGGGCAGGATCCCCTCAGTGACCTGTTGCTCACACTCTGGGGGTGCAGCATAGCATATGGTTGGCAATACAAATAGTTAATACCTGTGGAGTTCCAGGAGGGAAAAATTCCAGCTTACAGGAATTAAGGATGTTTTATAATTACAACTATTCAGAATTCTTTGCTGTGATAGCTATTTCCAGAGCAACACTTTCCAAACATAACGAGTGCATTAACAGCTATATACACACCTGTGGTATCTTAACTGCAAGGAACTCCCCAGGAGCACAGTGTTTGGGTTTGCAGACCATCTGCAAGTCATTTTAGTTAAGTACCCATCCGTTTCACAGGTGATATTAATATTCATATCTAATTAAAACACATGGAAAGTTCAGATTAATGAAGATATAAGTGTTTGTATAAAAACATTTATTGCAACTGCTCAATAAAATCTAACTGGAGCTTACAATGGAGGTATTTTGATCTTATGATTCAAAGGCAGTGAAATGATAATTTAAAATCGTCTGGAATCTTACCTACTACATATAATTCAGCGTATCTATGATGACATTCCCTATTTTGATGACAACAGTACAATGCGTTATAGAAGAAACTTCCTCTAGGTTTTGTTGCTTTCAAGTTGAAAAGAGTAACTTTGCTTACACGGTCATTCACAAGCGTATACTGACTTTGTGGGATTTCTTGTACTAAGTTCAGCCACCAGACAATCTTCTTGGATGCTACAAGCTTGGTTGTATTTTTGTAGATGCAATGAAAGGAAACATTAGAACCAACACCGGTCAGTAGCTTAGGAGGGAAGTACAGGACTTGAGCTACACAGAAGGGGAAAAAAGGGGAAAAAAATATCAATTGAGGTTAGAATCCGTGCAAAAATATCCATAAAGGAAAACACAATACAAAAATATTAACATTATCCAGGTGTATTTCTACCTTTCCTACTTCTTAATTACTAGGAAAGGGGGAGGAAGGAGCCTTTGACTGTCTCACTCCATAACTGACATTGGTAAATTCTGCTAAATATCTTTAATATCCCCAGGCAAACCTGAATTAAATGAGCAGAAATCACTGGAGGCTCCAGTGGAAGCAATACACAGCAGCACAAGGGAAACAGGGAATCACAGGGGCTGCTGTAAATTAAATCTCAGGAAACCAGACTAACACTGCTGCTTTCCACTCAGCCAACCTAAGGCACCAGGTCATCTTATTTAAATGCTGCAAGTAGTACTTGCAAGCTAGAAAGGGTTTGCTTCTGTAACTCATCTCAAAAAGACATACAACACATAGAATCGTAAAATTGAGAGAGGATCCGAATAAGAGAAGAGCAATGTTTGGGTTTGGAGGGGTGGGGAATAATCATCTGACTCTTTGAACCCTGCAGGGTGTTGAAATCATGTTAGCTGAAGCATTAACTGAAGCTGAAGCTTGCAGCTTGCAGAAGGTTTGGAGAGACCTAAGAGCAGCTCCCAGTGTTGAAAGGGGCTACAAGAAGCCTGGGGCTTTGGATAAGGGTCTGTAGGGACAGGCCAAGGGGAATGGCTTTAATCTGCCAGAGGGGAGACTCAGATGAGCTCTTAGGCAGAAGCTCTTCCCTGTGAGGGTGCTGAGGCGCTGGCACAGGGTGCCCAGAGAAGCTGTGGCTGCCCCATCCCTGGCAGTGCTCAAGGCCAGGCTGGACACAGGGGCTTGGAGCAAGCTGCTCTAGGGGAAGGTATCCCTGCCCGTGGGGAGACAGAAGCAGAAAGGGAAGAACTTCCATGGGATTTTTCAGCTCAGTTCATGCCTGCTGTACCTTCCTGGTATAACACATGCTCTCAAATACTCATTACACAAACCAAACCAAACTGGGAGGCGTATTCTGTTCCAAAACACTGCACATAAGTGACCGCATGAGGCCTACCTCCCAAGCTGAGGTTGTATGGTGTGCTCCAGTCACTCCAGAACCCTGGACCATGATGATTCCTGCACCGCACTTGAACTAAGTATGAAGACCCAAGCAGTGTATTGTCTATGGCTAGTGAGGTTTCCAGAGCAACTTGAATCATCTGTGGGATTATCAGAAGCCATTATGGTTGTATAATGAAACAGGATGAAGAAAGACAGACAGAACCAAAACAAAGAGTCTAGAGAGTAGGTTTCAGGTATCAAGTTCAGTAAAAAAAGGTTCCTTCTTTAAATCTATGTAAATCCAAATATGGTAGAGATTGCATGACTCTGTGGAAAACGTGTTATTTCATTATGAACTCCTAAATAACAGCTCCTTTTTATTGCAGAGACAGTTGTGTGGTAGCAACAGGAAAAAGCAATTCACTAATAAAAGCTATAAATATTAAACATATCATGGAATTTGGGGGCTGCTGAAAAGAGAGACCTTTGCCTTTAGACTTCACAGAGTCTAGTATTTCATCCAAAAAGAAAGATGGGAGTTTGTGCGTAAGACCCAAAAGGAGATGGGTCTTGTATCAGTGTAGTGTAACAGATGTCAAGTCCAGCTCACCAGCACACTGCTGATGTTTACCAGGGTCTGCTGGACACACCAGCTCAGTGTGCCCTGCCCAGCTCCACCAGACCCACCACTGCCTAAGGAGAGTTCTCAACCCACCGGATCCACTGCCCAAGGACAAGGAACGTGCTAAGAAATCGTGGGCTCCACAGAAACCCACCAACCTGCACTGTAAAATACAGGAGCAGAGCTGACTCACCTGCCAGCTGTTTTGACCTGAGTTTGCAGAGATCTTCACTTCATACTGAAGTGGGTATGGCATCAACAAAGGGTCGGACCAGCAGATCTTCATTTGACCTTCCTCTGTCATTTCCAGATGCAGGTTCAAAGGAGGTTCAGGCTTGACTGCAGACAAATTAATTGACAAGTTTACCACTAACCTGATTGCATGTGACTGCTGACAGCAGTGGGTCTTTTCCATGCCACTTCTTTGAACTCAGTTTCCAAGAGCTTCTCTGCAGCTGGTGTATGACACACTGATGTGTAGTATCACTGGAAAAGCGCACCCTGGCACTGTTACAGTTAGCAGGACATGCTGTTTGACCCGATGTTTGCCTTAAAACTACATTCATTTCTTGCCTTGGGACATGATTCTCCCCAGTAACCAAACATTAATGTACCTGTTTTGCTGCAAAGAGGACTGAGAAGGATGGGAGTGCTGAGCAAAGCAATTTGCTCAGCTCCTGAAGAGACAGGAGATAATGTCCTCATATTGTACACAAAGAATTGCTAGATATTCCCATGCCTTCCACAGTGATTATGGCTATGAAAGAAGGTCTCCAGGAGAGCTACATTAGGGCAAAGTAAAAAGGAGGGTTTCAGAAATTTCCCAGGAGGATGAACAGAACACTCTGGAGAGGGAAATGGATGGGCAATTTAGAATGATCATCAGGATTACATTCACTCCTCATCAGACAAAGGCAGGGAGCCTTGATCCTGGCTTTTACCTGTTGCTGAGACCTTTTCAAATCACTGTTTAAGTACAGTGTCCTTTGGCTCACCTTGTCCTCATTCACAGCTCCACGTTTGATTATATAACTATAATATTATGCAAGTTCTAAATACACTTTACTAAGTGGCACAAAATAATTATGTTATCTTAACTTATCCTGTTTGCAAAGCACATCCTTTAGGAAGAATTTTATATAACTCCTATTATTTCCCCCCCCCACAGCTGACCAATTCCCCACCTTTTTGAAATCTGTGAAGATCTGCAATAACTGTGCATATTGGATAGCAACACATATCAAAGTCATAATATCAGTAGAGTTTTAACTTGATTAAATACAGAGGAATGTATTTGGAAACAGTTGGAAAACACTGGTATTGGTAATGTGTAAGGAAAAAGCAACAGGACAAGAGAGCTGCTTGAGAGAAGAGTGAGTTTTATTTGCTAAGTCACTTTAGGAACAGTTCCCCCCCCCCCTTTTTAATTTAAGTCCTCACAACATAGATAAGCTCCACCACTGCCCCAGACTCAGGCACAGAGAGGTCTGAATTAGAACTGAAAGCTGGAGCATGTTGACAGCATGGCCTGTGCTCAGTTTGGTTTTGTACCAGAGCCCAGAGAGGCATTAGGAGGCTAGGAAATGTGTACAGCACCACCCTGAGCAAGTGAGACAGCACCAGGAGGCCTGTTCCTGTTCTGTCTGTGCCCTCCTTCTCCAAAAGAGACATTCTGCCTCTGTCCTCCATTCAAAACCATTTCAAGTACAGTTGTACTTACCTACGTCTATGGGCTTGACTGACATCAAAGGTGACCACAGAGGTGTAACACCAACCATCATCTTCAGCCACATGACGTAAGTGTAGTTGAGTCTCAGGGCAGGCACACAGCACTCACACCCATCATACTCACTGCAGTCACACTGAGCAGCCATGACAGTCCCCTTCAGAAAGCTCGTAGATACATCCCCCAGAGACAGCTCTGACCTGCAAGGGAAGGAGCAAACCATAAACCAAACCAGCACCTCAACAGAGTTTGTCCATCTGGATAAGGCTTATTGATAAAGGTAAAAAAGTGAATAATTGCAACCAATTGATTTTACTTTGCTGCTTCTCCTTTTTGAAATGGTTTCCAAGTTGTTAAGATGCCTTCATGAAAAGTATTCCTAAGATTTGACTTTAAAACAAATGTGTTACAATCCTAGATGATAACTGTAGTTCAGTCAGACTAGTTTCTGATTCCTGTTGGTAACTATTACTACATACATCTCAGGCACCCAAAGTTAGTTTACCTTACAGTAGACTAACAGCCCACCACCACCCTCACAGAGATTATGTTCCCGTTCCTATTCATGAGGCACTGAAATGAAATCTAAACAATTTAACATCACTTCCAGCTTCTGATACAACAAAGCATTACAAATAATAGAATAAGCAACCATTTTTCAAGTGAAAAACAAGTTTTGAAGCGAAAGGCTAAAGAATTCCACCATTCAGAACAAGTTTTAGTTCTCATTTTCAACAACTTACAGTACTTGAAACAGAAAGACATCCGAGTCTTCCAAAAGTCTTAACATTGCGCAGTTAATTCCAAGATAAGGCTTTAATTATTATGTTCTTTATTCTCATTTCTCTTTCACAGATATCCTTTAGGCTTTTTCAAACTCAGACGCATGTTTATGGTGCACTGCAGGTATTCAGTGGCACAGACCTCCTTAAGGTAGGGAATTTAATAGCACAAATACTTTGGCCAAACTTCTCACAGCAGCAAAGCCAAGACAAATCCTGAGAGTTAAACCATCCTAGATTCTTTCCTGATTTTGACATTTCATCCTTGTAACAAAAATCTTGTGTTTTAAATTGTCCTGAAGTGATTCTGGAATTGTTTCTGTATAGTAAAGGGTTACTTATTCAGAGAAAGCAACTGAAGTTAATGGTATAAAAACCTTTCTGTGAAAGTGTTACAGTTTTAGAGTTGGTGTGACTCACTGTTAACACTTGAATTCAGGGAGGGCACAGAACTCTACACTGGAAAAGAAGAAAGGACAAGATTTTCTGCTTTGTTTTAGTGGATTTGGTGTATAGTACATTTAATGGGCTGTAGAGCACACCGGAAATGGGAATGATTCACTGATCCCAATGCCATCAACTGCCCTACTTAAAAAAGAAAAGGTCAGAACCTGAGGAAGGCTTGGAAGTGAGCGAAGGGCTGATGAATTACAGGGAAGAGCCTGCGTGAATCATGCTGACTGGCACTGAAAGGGAACCTGCAATGAGCACACACAGATCCCCTGGCACCAGGGCCAACTCCCTTCATCATTCACTGATGCCCACACACACATGTTATGCATCCACCTTGTATTTAGGATGCTCTTTGAAGCTGTTTCTTTTTACCAGGACCCACAGAATTTAGGACAGGAGAATTATGGAACCTGATACTGATGGTATCTGGCAAACACAGAGCTTTTAAATTACTTGGAATATTTTTGGTTTTCTAGTTGCGGCTCCACTTCTTTCTCTGAATTTCCTTTCAAAGACTTCGCAGAATTGTCTTTTAAGTTTCCCTGCCTTGTACTGCTGATCACAGACGTTATTAGTCTCAAAAAAACCACAATCAATCCGTAGGCTTCTCATCAAACCATGTCTTTAATCCGATCTATCTGGAAAGCAGTTACCACCCCATCACTGCCCCCAGCTTTCTCCTAATCATTACTTCAACTTTTAACCATCAAACTGAGCTTATCTGTACCCAGATGAGTCCCAGTGCATGGGGGGGGGGGGGGGGGGTGGGAAGTGCTAGAAAGCTCCTCCCCATATTATGTTGTGCCATTATGTTTCAAAGGCCACTTATTTGTGAGTAAACAGGCATGAGATGTTATTTCTCGCTGTTTCCACCACACAAACTTTTGCATAGAATCCTAGACCATGTAGTTCCACAGGCAGGGACACCTTTCACTAGAGCAGGTTGCTCCAAGCCCCATCCAACCCGGCCTTGAACACTGCCACGGATGGGGAAGCCCATTTGATTGCTTTACTGTATAAAATGCCGTGTGTAGGGATTCAAGTGTAACTGGAGGAACAGCCACGGCTCCAGGCCAGGCAGGTCTTCCACTCCTGTGTGACAGAGAATTACCAGTATCTCATTTCTCTGCTCTAGACTTCTCTTCCAGCTCACTACCTTTGCAGGCAGCCAGGGCACAGACGGGGGAAAGACCAAGCTATGTTACCAGATGCCAGGTCTGCTGCTGGAGGAGGATATCCAGATACAAAAGCAGGGTAATGAGCTTTGCATTCCCATGGGCTGGCAAGACACAGGGACCATCTCAACAGATCAATGCAGGATATAACCTTGAGGACCCCACATCAACTTACTCCAACTTGCTAAGCCTGGCCTAAATCCATGAGAGCTGATCACAAGCAAAACAACAGAAAGCCAAAGTGCTTTGGAGATCAACAGTAGCCTGGGACTGCATGAGCAGCCCATCATCTTCAGTTTGGCTGCAGAGGGATCCTGTCACAGAATAACCATCCTTCCTAATCTGTACATACTGACTTTGGAGGAGTTTATGCTTATAAAGCCCTCGCAAGTTCAGAAGAGGTCAGTGCCTTCATTCCGTAGAATGAGAGGAGATATCTGGGGTAAACCTAAAATAAAGCAATAGACTATTAAAAACTGGAGTTTTCCATCACACTTGCAGCGCACCGACTTAGAGGAGCTATAAATCCCTGTTCAACAAGCACTTTACATCATGCAGCACTGATCACATCTAAGCCAGACCCAAACTGTGGTGGGGGGAAGGAAAGACAGAGGGCATATAAAATACGTAAGTGTATACTATGTCCTCACTCAGTTTTATAGTGCTGGCTGCTGGAATTGGAGGGATCTGTCCTGGCACAGAGAGGTAAGCATGAACGAGATAGGAACTAAGCATATGGACTTTTGAGAAGGGATTATCAGAGCCCACCTCTGAGATCCAACAGCAAACTAGTGAACTGGACTTAAGTTTTAATGGCTGGCAGAGAAGGGAGAGACAATGAGCAAAGACAATGCGACTTTAAGCTGGGAACATGGGACTAAAGCATAAGACACTGCAGAAGAGGACAAAAATAAGTAACTACTGCATGCCCTGAACCCCAGAAGTCATTAACATTGCAACAAGGGCATGTGTCCAAGGCTTGCTTTTCTTCTCCACTCCAAACACTGCACAGGGAATTCTCACAGTCAACACCTTAACACCTCCTAGGTGGTTTATATTTTGGTGCACAGTTCAACCACGCTTCAGAAGGTGGTGGTACTGCTGCTGAATTAACCTGTGGCAAACTTGGAGACTTTAAATACGACCCTGCAGAATGTCTTTGCTGAATTTTAATCAGTTTCTTGCAATTAGAACACCAGAAACGAAAGGTCAGAATTGTTTTCGGAAGAAACACATGAACTTGTGTAATTCCTCTGATTTCAGGAAAGGCAGAACATCACCTTTAGGCAGCTATACTGAGACATATCAGAAATAAAGGAATTGCAAGCCCTTTATTGTGCAATTTCTTTATTACGAATTGATGGGACAAAGCTGTCTGGGGCTCTAAGGATATTCAATAAGGTATCTCAATGTATTTGATAGACAGTAGCTCTAGGACAAGACTGATTTGAACAAGCTGTCCCATTAAACTGCAGGACACCTGATGGCTGCCTGGCTGCTGAGAGGGTAAGTCTCTAATGCAAGGTTAATGTTCTTCAGCTGAAGAAGGGTCAATGTGTAACTGATGCACTCAAGTAAGCCATCAGCCTCCAGGCAAATTGCATGATTTCTCCTTAAAAACATGGGAGCTTAGGCAGAGAACTAAAGGAAAGCCTCAAAGGTACTTCAAATAGGTCTGAGATATCAGTTCATCATATACATCACCATCTGCTGAAAGGGCAAATTATAATCAGTCTCAAAATTAAACTGGAAGCATTCATCTGTGTCACTACAAAAGGATCCCTAAGGCAAAGTGATTTTAGTTGATGTAATTAACCATCAAGGTTTACAGCATTCCTAGAATACATACAACTGGAAAGCACATTCACTTTTGGTGGAAAAATCAGCCTCATTTGTCTACTTAAGCTTCAGAAAAATCCTCCTCCCAAAGACATGCTGCTAGGAAAGGTAAAAGCCCTGTCATTACCTCTTATAGAATATACTGTGATAGCTCTGCTTCGGACAGAAGAAAACATTTCTTATTCAAAGTAACTTGGTACCATTTAGAAGCAGGATGTGTAAAATAAAAGGATGCTACTTCAATGCTGAAAAAATTAAAAGCTGCTGAGGACTTGAGCTTTTTTGTTGTAGATTCTTCTAGGTCATTATTTTAGTGCATTGCCTGTCCTGTATGTGAGAATTCTGGCTTGATCTCCAGACTCCCAGGGAGAAACACATGCCAGGAATGCATATTTTTAAAACTGGGAATGTTTTCAAGGTATTTTGGCTGATGTGACTAAAATGTCAAGGTATCAGCAAGACCAACAGGGAAAGCTGTCACCTCACCAAAACCTCAACTGCTTTGCTAGCTGATCCCCCAGAAGACAAGGACCTGAAAAGAGAAATAGGAACATGAAATGTGGGGAGTGAAGTAAGTTCTCCCATGTGAGGGCCTGCGCTGCACCTCAGCTCTGCAGCACAAAGTAATCAAAGACAGAAACGCCACAAAGTCTCTGGTGAGTCTATAGGGGCTGCTCTCACAAATTGCATGACGCTTACTGAATGCCCTTCCTCATACAAAGAGCCTGTTCATCCCAGCTTGGACTCAAATCCCTTGTTCCATGGGTGTTAGGCATACCAGAAAAATTCAATAGAGAGATTACCACACTAGGATTAGTGGCAAAGATCTTCCTATTGCAGTTGAGACTGGATGGAACAGAGGCAAAGTCAGATCTACTTCCCCCACAAACACCCAGAATCAGAAATCAAAGTAATGGGGAACACTGGAAACAGGAACCCACTCAAAATCTGATTTCAGCTTTGAAGTATTATGTCAACCAAACATGTACAGTTATTACTAGTTAATACACCTGCTTCTACCCTAACTCCAGGGGCAAGTTGTGTGATATCTAGCTTTTAAAGTAGAAGTAATCAACTGTAAATTCAGCTTATTCACCTATTGATGTTTAACCTGTTTCCTACGTCTGTGTGTTCACCCCATTCCTTCCAGTCTATCAGTAATTCAGAACAATCTGTGTGGCCTCATAAGTAGAATCAAATGGATCTTTTTGTGATCAGTTCAGGCAGGTCATGTACAAGATCTGCCCACCCACCAGTCAGAATGACGACCATCTATTGCCATCCCAGAAGGTATTTCACACAGTGACAACTGCGCAGGTGAGTGTCCCTCAGAGGCATCAACATGATCAGAGTAGCATTTGGCATTGTATTAATATTAAATAGTGTAATTACTTCAAGAGAGAGAACATTATGGCCAAAAGCGGAAAAAAGGCAAAACCAAAAGCACAGCTTTAAATTAAGCTATTGTAACAGCAAAGATATTCTCAAGTCAATACTGATTTCATTAAAGTATTTTAAGAAAGGACAGAGGAGAGGGACTCTCCACTGCAACCATTTGTCATTTAAAGACAGAAACCATTTCCATATTGTCCAAAATTACTTTTAGATAAGACAAAGGTTCATAATGTATCATCTGCTTGCAAAGCTAACGCAACACCACACTGCAATTTGGATTTCTAATGTTAAGAGTGACAAATTTAACAGAGTCTGTACTTACACAGTATAGAAAAGATTAACCTTCAGGTCATCTCTCAAGTTCAGCTTCAAAAACTTCAGAGTACAAACCAGCAGGTCCAGCTTGCCTTTAGTCCAACATTCAATGGTCCAATTTGAATCTGAGCAAAAGAAAGAAATTAAACATTTATGAACTATATTAAAACAAAACAAACCCCAAACCCAGCTGAAGAGCCAGGGTAAAATCCACTCACAAAGAGAGGACAAGTAACAGATACTCATGAAGGTGAGGGTGGACCACAAGTGTGCAAATGTTTATGAGTAATCTTTGCTGAACTGGGCACCAGTGTGTGCCCTTAAACGCTTTAAGGGCTGATACTGCTGCATTCTAATTGTTAGAGAAGGAATATATTTTACCTGGCTTTACAGACCAGGCCACAAGGGGAAGAAAGAAATGAAGTTGCTGCTGCTGGTTGAGGGTTTTGCTACTGTTAACTGGTACAGCCTCTATGTGGCTATACTTTATGCGTAGACGCATCTGTACTGAACACAAAACATCAACACATTTAGTGTGGCAGCCTGTAACAGGGATTTATTTGCTCCATGGGATAGTTCTCGTAGAATGAAATGCTAACTCTGTTGAGGTCAGTGAGACTCCTGCCACTGATAGCAGCATGCCAAGAGGCTCCATGCTCCTCAGAGACTGTGGTTTACAGGAGACCAGCCTAGGGAAAACTAATTCAACCTAAGCCATGTACTGATATTTACTGAGGCACAATCACGGTCCAGGCAGAAATGATGGCACTTGCTCTTCATCTCCCCCACCTTCTGAGGGAGTTTAAAGCCCAAATTCACAAAAATACTTAAAATATTTCTCATAGCATCTAACACCTTTGAAGATCTGGGCTTGTGCAGTGCCACATATTTTATTCAGCATTTCCTTAGAAAGGCAGCCAACTTTTTTTACCCTTTGAAACTGTGCTATGCAATTTCCTTCATCTTCCAGTACAGAATACTGCGAGGAAGGGTTTGACCAGACTGTGTTGTCTGCTCTGAATACCCATCAATACAACCCACATACACCCCCTCCCAACCAACACAAAACCCCAACCTCTTTTTGAAGAAGTAACTTCTTACTCCCTTGACTGGAAAACCAACCTTTTTCCTGAGCAGCAGAGCTACTTATTTCTGAAGGAATAAACTTCCTTGCTTGCATGCTTGCTCTGTACAAAGAACAATCAATGTTGCTATCATTCCAAAGGCAGCACAGAAAACTTTCTTCACCCATTAGCAAGGGAGGTTCGGTTTTGGATGCTCCATGCCCTCTCCTCAAACCAGACCAGCTCTCTACAACTCCAACAGAGAAAGGACTCAAAACTGTTTCATTTAGCAGCATACAGGGTAATGTAAAGTTCCTGGAAGGAATTTGATGGAGCATACAGTGGGCAACTGCCATCTGAAGAAAGTCTGCAGATACAAAGGCAAAGATATGAGAAATTAAAAGTTCACATTACTTGACAATGAAAACCGAGTGGCTGGTGTTATAGAGAAATACATACATTACATAAAAATCAGACTGTTTCCAGGGCTATTCTCTGAGCTGCAGACAAAATGACTAAAATCATCCCCTCTGAACTGGTGTCACAACTAACAGATGTCAGCCTTTTCCCCAGAGTCACTACACCTAGCTTCTTGTTTTCTCAGCCTCTTGAAAGACAAACCAAGACTGTAGGGGAAGCATCTCTTTGGGATAAATTGGCTTATAGTAATTCAAAATACAGTGAACCATAAGCCCAGGTTCACAGAGGTCTCATTTCCCCCTGCAGTGCTGGGACATTTGCAATCCAGCTCTTATAACACAGCTCTGTTACTGTAGAAAAAATCATTCCATTGTAAATATAACACATAATCACATTACAACTGTTAGATACCAAAGGACAGTGTTACAAGAATATCCAGTAGATGTAATGACACAACCCCAGGGCATTATGTGGGAAATGAGACGTAGGAAAAGACTGATCTCCATCAGACTTGCATTCTTCAAAATAAAACTGCTCTGACCACATTTGTAGCTCCCATTGGTCAGTCATAGCTTGAATTACACTAACACTGATTTTCAGAATGATGAGCATGTTAGTTTTGGAAATGGCTTCTCTAAAACACTGTGTGAATTTCAAAGAGTAAAGCTCTAGTTACAGAAAGGTATGTGCGTATTTGTGCATTTTGCATGCAGTTTTTCACTCAGTAAGGGCAGAAATATTTTAAGCAGTCCATCAGATAGAAATTAATTGATGCTCTATGCCTTGAATAGGCAAAAAAGAAAACCAGAATTTCTCTAGCACTGTTTAATAGCATATAAGCATAAGCTAAAAGATAAAAAACGAATGAATTTCACAGAATGAAAACTTTAAAAGAGTAGATTCACGCTACTTTAAAAGCAGACGTTGTGTTACATTACTACGTTTATGCAGAGTGCTAAAGTGTTGTTTCCTCTTTACACAGATCTTGTATTCTAGACTCCTGAAGTTCTGCTCCTTCCTCCTCTCTCATCTAACAGGGTTTGTGCCTTTGTAAATCCCAGTTTCACTGAGCCTCCTGGATGGACGTGGAGGATTCAGCTGACCAAACACACTATTAGTCCATAATACATGATTTAAAAAAAGGACAAACGAGTAAGTGACATGACTGCCTGTGAAGCAGGACAGATAAGTAATGTAGTACCCAGTCCACAGCATTCATTGAGGGTGGGAAGGAATTCCTGCCCATCACCTCTTTTCCTACAAAACCACTTCCCCCTCACAGATCACACCAAACAACCCCAAGGCATTAATTAAACCCTATAAAATCAAAGTGTGCGCAGAAATGTAAAAAAGAGAACTAAAATGCATTGCAAGAGGGCTTAATACAGCTCTGCTATAGCTCTTCAATGCCCATTAAAAAAACACAGCATGAATTAAGGATGTTTTCCAGCTACAGATGTAACAGTTTGTCCATGACACAGGCACACAGAAACCATCATTTAACAGTCCTGTCCCCAGAGCAGCTGTGTATTTGCATGTCTGGGTTAACAGGGCTACAAAGATGCCAGCCATAGCTATTTGCTTATTCAGAATTAGGTGAAGATGGCTAGTTAGTAGATACACTGACTTGCAGTCATTACAGGCCATCAGTGAGCAACCAACTGCTCTGAAGCCTGATGAAGACTCCCTGAGACACACATTTTGAACCTGACTTCACTGGATTACAGCATCTACTCTCTCCCTAAGCATCATCACCAAAAGCCTTTAAATAGTTCCTATTTTAGTTAAAAAAGGCAAAAACCACCTGTCTCTGAGCAGCATTCACCAGTATTGTTACAGATGTTACTACATCCAACATTTGCAGTTAGCTGAGCACCCTTCAGCAACACTGTGCACTTGAAAGCTAGAATATCAGCTACCTGAAAAAGCAGAGCTCCAACTCATTGACAGCCTGGCTACACTGAACAGAAACTCCGCAGTTCTGATGGAACTGGGATTTTCCTTTCTGGTTTTGGACTTACCAAACAAAAACAAATTCCCCATGAACTTCTGTCTTATGAAATTCTCACTGGGGCACTTATTTGAATGCATCTTGACTCAACACACACTTTCTACTGATGCTTCCTGATCTTAAAAGAAAGTTGCACTGCTGTTGGGGATAAGACACATAGGCACAAGCTGAGGGTGTCAACATTTCAATTCCACACAATGATAACATGAAATCCTTTGCATATTCCAGTTGCATGTTGTGATGAGATACTAACCCAGTAGCATGACTTGTAACAACACTGTAAAACAGAAATGGTGATCACTCTTCACTGTACATAACTTCCAACAGAATTACGTGTTTTAGTAACTTACCCAATAGCACAAGCAGGGTCAGACTGATTTGCCAATACATCTTGTTTTGGAGAGCTGATCTGAAAAATATAGAGAAAATTAACTGAGAGCTGGTAATTATCAGTCTATTATTTTAATAAGATTCATTTGATACAGCTTATAAGCAGAAAGGAAGAACAAAATCAGAATGCCATTTAAGGCAAAAAACCACATTTCTTAGGCTGCTTAGAATATCAATTGAATATCAATACAGATCTTTCTTTCATCATTGGAGCTATTTAGTACTTAATTTCTCAGGCTTCTGCTGATCATTATTCACCTTCTGGGCTGATCACCTGAAGGGCACTACAAATCCAAACAATCAAACTGCCCAACAGATTATCAGTTTTCAAACTGTAGCATACACTGAAGCACTCAGGCACCCATTTCATAGAATGATAGAATCCCAGAACTGGTTTGGGTTGGAAGGGACCTTAAAGCTCCTCCAGCTCCAACCCCTGCCATGGGCAGAGACACCTTCCACAAGAGCAGGTCGCTCCAAGCCCCTGTGTCCAACCTGGCCTTGAGCACCGCCACGGATGGGGCAGCCACAGCTTCTCTGGGCACCCTGTGCCAGCGCCTCAGCACCCTCACAGGGAAGAGTTTCTGCCTAAGAGCTCATCTCAGTCTGCTTTCTGGCAGGTTGAAGCCATTCCCCCTTGTATGTGAGCAACAACTTCACTGAACTTGACAGCAGTATTTCAATATTGTTCTTTCACTTCAGGTACTTCGGTCTTTCTTATTTTCATCCCATAGTTATATAAATTCTGTAAACCCCAGATATAAGCACTTTTAAACTTAAAAAAAAAAAAAGAAAAAGCAGCTCAGTAGATGGTATCAGAGTAAAACATACAGATTTTGGTTGCTGCTGCAGTTAACCAAAACTAAATGATCAGTAAAATTTACAGCTCAAGTAAGACAGAGAA
Organism: Pezoporus flaviventris; assembly: GCF_033815535.1. Lineage (NCBI taxonomy): Eukaryota > Metazoa > Chordata > Aves > Psittaciformes > Psittacidae > Pezoporus > Pezoporus flaviventris. The sequence continues at coordinate 1,699,314 of NW_026892607.1, read as the reverse complement.
TGTTGGGATGTTGGGGCAAGAAATAAGATTCAGCGAGTCCCTCCAAATTATTCTCATTCCTTAAATATTTCTGAGAACAATTTCCTTGAGCACATCTATGTTGCCAAAAGAACTGGTGCCAACACTGTGTAATCCACTGGCCCTCCAGTTTAGGGTTCACATACTAGACTATATGTACATGTATGTTACACACAGACTGCCACAATGGGCGAGTCGCTTTACTGGCTACAGAGCAGCTCGTTCTGCAGCCTGGAAGGAAAGTGTATGTGGGCACAGAAGATTAGGAGAGAAAAAGGGTGATTCCTTCCTGGTTTTCACCACTCCTGTTAGGGCACAGTCTGAATACACCCCCCTTGTCGCACCCAGGCACTTCAACAAGCCCCATGGAGTGGAGGGTCAGCCCCACAGAGGAACCAGTGGCTGCTAATAAAACCAAAGAATACTATACGGAAAGCCACCCTCACTCAGAGCTATCTCTCCCTCTGCCCTCACCAGAGACCTTGATATGATCATCCAGTGACCCTGACACTGATTTAAGCCTTGTGCACAGCCTAAAGCAGAGGTGATTTAACAGAAATAGCACCCACCTGCAGCAGCAGACAACCTAAGCTACAATATTTTAGTATTCTTGTCTCCCTGTAAGCTTGTTTCCCTCAAGGAGAGCCCTTGCAAATCCAGCCAGAGCCAAGCCATTCCTTCAGCACAGACCATCCTCCTTTTGGTCTACAAGATGAGTCAGTCCCAGCCACTTTCCTCCCCATTCACCCAGGTTATAATCAGAGTGCATTTTAAGCTACATTTTGAGCAATTAAAGAGGAAAGCTCAACATTTCAAAGGCAGTGCTTCACAAACCCCTGCTTCAGAGGAAAATGTGCCTCTCAGCACAGCTGTTAGGAGGCCTTACCCACACCTCTTCCATTAGCCTATTTCTTAATAGGTGAGCCATGAAGGCCAGAGGAATTATGTAGCTACAACCTCTATTAAATCTGCCATTTCACAAAGGTACAGGCCAGGATCATTTCCAAAAGCAGATGATTGAAGTTATCTAGATTTTTCCAAAGTTTCTGACTGAATAAAACCCCCAACCTTTTAAAATACTTTACTTGACATAAGTGTACACTAGTGCTCATACTATTAGATGTATGGTTTAATGAAAAACAGGTCATTTCCCTCTTCTACAGGTGTAGCAAAAATTTGTTCACAGCTCAACCACTTCCCAGTAGGAAACTGGCAGAAATCACTTCCATATGGAGAATAAAAAAATCAGACATACATTTCAAAAGCCTATCAAAGTTACCAATACATCACAGATATTGGTGAAAATGCTTGAAAGCTCTCACTTTCAAAACAAGTAGAAAAATTCCACCATCAAGGGCTTTAAATAATCCATAAAGTTGTGGTCCATCACTTGCTCTCCCATCACAGGCACAAGAAGCAAGAGCTGTCACCCTAATATCTCAGCCCTATTGCTCCTTGAAGGAAAGAACCACTATTTTGGTAACTACACATATTCCATTGTACTATTTCACAGCAGAATGTGAACCATCACATCACTTGCTACTGGAATTAAGACGACAAATAGTTAATGGTGTTAACAGCAGCTGCTGTGTTAGTTTCACCCTGCAATACCTACTGTAGATGGGAAAGAAAGCAACCACAGGTCCCCAGAACCACCTGCCCCTCAAAGAAGGAAAGCTATAATTCTGTAGTCTACTGGAGATGACGGCATTTTCACTTCTTGCTACCATAAAAATGGCCAGATAGAGCAATCAAAGAGATTCCGATATCAGCACTGGTTTAACTATAATTAACAATACATGGACTAGAAGGCAAAAATACAGCTCAGACCAGCCTGAGACATCTTCTCTTCCTACTCCTATTGCAACTGCCTGAGGTTGCTTTTTAAAAAGGTGTTATTTTTTAATCCTGGTTCCAACAACATCCATGAACAATAAATAGTACTGTACATGACCTCAAAGCAAAGTAAGCTGCATGTCACCAGCACTTGCTCCTTTTCTCTTCAAAGTTCAGTAGTGCTTGCATAAACTTTACACAGGAGTTGGGTCAAAGGAGATGCCTACAGACAGGACAAGCTGAATGTAAGACTTGACTGGACAAATACCTTTTCTAGTGAGAATACGGAACTTATCACAATTCCTAACTGCACTGTAGGCAGAATATAAGTTTTACAAGAAGAGTTACAGGGAACAGGAAGTTAAAGGAGAAATAGAAAAGCTTGTAACTATAGCTGTGTTCCAGTCAGAGTAAGTTCACACAGCAAGGACAAATGGTTTTATGAGTGGCTGGAGAAGTATCTATAAAACAGGAGGTATCAAGGCCCTTTTTAATAGGTCTATGTTAAGATACTGCACTCTGAAACCACCCACTTTGCTGCTGTGCACAAGAAGTTTCCAATTTCATATGTAAATATTGTGCTCCTCTCCATGCTAAACACTGTGCAATGAACTTCAGCAAGCCCTGCTTTGACAAAACCATCTGATTAAAACCAAAACACAGCAGATATGACAAGGAAGACAACACTGAAAGTCAAATCGTTTGCCTTTACAGGCCAGCTGAGAAGTTATAAAACCCACTGGCATATTAGCAAGGGAAACATTTTCAGCACAGCCTGAAACAAACATAGTTTGTGATCCACAGACACCTGCTCACTGGGCATGGAAAATGCACTGGAAGTTTTCCTTTCCTTTCTGGAGCTGCTTTTTTATTTCACTTTCTTGCCTTGATAACTTCCATTTGTGCAGGTCTCCTTTGTGAACTCCAGAAAGAGGTCTGATGTGAAACAAGGACCGCAGTATGAGGCAGGTCTACCTGTCCAGTGTGAACAGTGAACAGAGGGTGGCACTGGTGGCCACGAGTGCCAAGCCTCCACAACCCATCCTGGACGCAGCTAGCAGCACAACCCTGGTACACACAACCGTGACACCACTAAACTCAAGCTGTAAAATTCTCCCCAGCTTTTACAGCAACAAAGAGAACAGATCAGCAGATGTTGTAAAATCAGAGCATAATACATTAGTGTTTTTCAATGAGCAATTTGAAAGCCTATAGATATGTATAGAAAGTTGCCAGGATCTCTCTTCCCTCAAATGATGCACCCCACACACATAGAGTCTGGAGTTCTCCATCCTTATTCCCACCCTCCCCAGAAAACAACAACAGCTGCTAGTTAATGGGAAGCAGGCACATAATCCCACAGGCACACAAACTGTCCCTGACTTTTGCAAGCACTCCACTACAGCTGGCCTTAAATATTTAAAAGATCTCTATAAAGCATAGCCATATTTTAGTAATCATGCCTCCGCACATCTCCTGGCCTGCTCTTTAATGGTGCTGAGGGCTTCCCAGTCCTGTTGGTTTTGGCATGCCCAATGGTTGCTGGTCAGCCCTCCTGGGCTTGGAATTTCATCCCATTTGTTTGTCATTTAGTGTATTAGAAAACATTACTAATGAGGAGTTGAGAGTAAATGGAACATGCTAAATAGCAATGAGCATGACTAGCATTAAATACGTGTGCTTTTTAATATGAAATCCTTAACCAAGCAACGCAAGTTCCGTGTTTTCCTACATGCTCAGTACAGTGGAACTAGCAGCAGTTACCCTCGTCTCACTCACGCATGACCCCAGAGCCGCAAAACGAGCTCCAAGTGTGCTGATGGAGCCTCTCCTCGTGGCCCAGCAGCAAAACATCCCAAACTGTGGAGACCTTCTGCAGGTTGTACAAATCCTCCTGATTTTGGTGGAGCTTCCCCTTCACTTCACACATCCACACTGCTCACGGGTAGGTTCCCCTCGGCACCGGACGGACGGCAGGGAGCACAGCATCCCCACTAGCCAGCATTCAGTCACAGCGCGGTCTGGCCTGGATTGCAGTACTGAACTTTGTGCACGCTCCTGACACACCGTTTGAGACTGACGCTCCATGAATAGTCCCGGTTCTAAGTCAGCAATAGAGAAAAGTGGTTTTAACATGCACTTTGCCTCGTTGCTTTGCACTGAACATGTATTTGGTTTTCCTCGCAGGGCTCCTGTAGTCATCTGCTACTCAAACCTCCTTCATGCTATAGCCACGCTTGGTAGTTACAGGGCTCTCGGTGTTACAAACTCTTGTTTATGAACGCCATAACTAACACTACATTTCCAAAGCACTCTTCCACCCGAGCAGAACAGCATCACTGACTCCCAAACCACACGAAAGATTTCCTTTTTACTTTTGCCTCAGGCACTAAGCCTCAAGAGAACAAAAGGAGAGGGCACAGGTCTGACCTGGGCGCACCGTGCTACCTCCGAACTTGGCTGGCCCTGCAGAGCTGACCTGAGGGAAGGAGCACGCTCGCCACCAGTCCCACACACCCCTCAGCGAGTCCTGGCGACAACCGAAGTCCTTTACCGTGCGGCGCCCCCCGCTCTGGGCACGGGAAGGCCGCCGGAAACCTCAAGTGCAGAAACGCGAGGACATAAAAGCCGAAAGTGAACTCACGGATCTCCCGGGGTCACAACCGAGGAGCTTCGCCGCGTCCCGCCGGGAGCAGCAGGGCCCCGCCGCTGCCGCCCGCTCCCCTCAGCGGCCCCGCTCAGCCCCCGCCGCCACCCGCGGCCCCGCCTCGTCCTGGCGCCCCGCCCGCGTTACCTCACGGCTCGGCGGCGGCGGGGAGGCCGGTGCCCCCTCAGAACAGCCGTAACCCCCCGGGATGGGGATGGGGATGGGGCAGGGCTCGGCTTTCCTCACACACAAGACGGGGGTCACACGGGTACGTTAGAGCCCTGGTCGCCCTGTAGCCCAAACCGTGTCCAGTCACCGCCATCGCTTCCCTCACCAGAGCGGGGTTGAGCTGTGGTGCATCGAGCTGAAAAGTTACAGCACAGGCAGCCAGTTCGTTCTTAGTAAAGCCTACGAACAAGTAAGTGCGTTCATACTGAAGAGGTGGAAAGTCTGCACACATCCCAGCACGGGGAGCCCATCCTTGCTGGTTGGGTTGGAAGGGACCTTAAAGCTCCTCCAGCTCCAACCCCTGCCATGGACAGGGACCCCTTCCACTAGAGCAGCTTGCTCCAAGCCCCTGTGTCCAACCTGGCCTTGAACACTGCCAGGGATGGGGCAGCCACAGCTCCTCTGGGCACCCTGTGCCAGCGCCTCAGCACCCTCACAGGGAAGAGCTTCTGCCTAAGAGCTCAGCTCAGTCTCCCCTCGGGCAGGTTAAAGCCATTCCCCTTGGCCTGTCCCTGAAGGCCCTTGTCCCAAGCCCCTCTCCAGGTTTCTTTTCCAGCCTCCAGGAAACAGTCGGTGCCGCCTGGACCCACACAAACATTTCTTCAGAACTGAATTAATGTTCACCTTAAATATTCCGGTTGTTGGTTTTAACAGTGGAGGCTGTACAAAATAGCCGGTTATTAACATCAAAGGAGACAGAAAAGCACAGGGAATGCTTTGTTGTATTAAACCTATTCATTGTGTCCCACGGATCTCTGAATTTTCACAAAATTATACACATAAATGTTGTGAATTATTGTTCAGAACCCAATTTTGCCTATTTGTCAGCAGAAGGACAAAGACTGTAAAAGTCTGCTTCAGTCAGGTACAGGTCACTTCAACAGCACATCGAGCAGTGCTTCACAATGGAGTTGTGACGATATGTTGACAGATCATTATTTCCTGCTATCTCATAAACTACACATTTCTGTGAACAACGAGGATGCAGGGAGACCGTTTTCATCTCTTCACTACTCCTCCATAGCTAATGTTGTTTTAATAGCAGCTATACGTGGATTGTCAGCGCAAAGACTTTAACTTAAACCCCCAGAGCCATACCAAAGAAATGGGACAGTGACCATTAATAGCTAGAACTAAATGTCACTTCTGGCTTGAATTGTTAAAATGAGGTCTTTGGGTATTCAGTTTGTGAAGACCAGGCCTGCAGGGGGAAAAGGCACAGCTGCAGGTTGGGCAGAGCAGAGATTCAGAGTAGCCCAAGGAGGACTTGGGGGTGTTGGTCAATGAGAAAATGAACATGAGCCGGCTTCAGTGTGCGCTTGCAGCCCAGAAACCAACCATATCCTGGGCTGCATCCAAAGGAGCGTGACCAGCAGGGCGAAGGAGGTGATCCTGCCCCTCTGCTCTGCTCTTGTGAGACTTCACCTGGAGCATTGTGTGCAGTTCTGGGGTCCTCAACATAAAAAGGACATGGAACTGTTGGAACAAGCCCAGAGGAGGCCATGAGGATGATCAGGGGCTGGAGCACCTCCTGTATGAAGACAGGCTGAGGAAGTTGGGGCTGTTCAGCCTGGAGAAGAGAAGCTGCGTGGAGACCTCAGAGCAGCTTCCAGTGTCTGAAGGGAGCTATAGGGATGTTGGGGAGGGACTCTTCATTAGGGACTGTAGTGACAGGACAAGGGGTAACGGGTTCAAACTGAAACAGGGGAAGTATAGATTGGATATAAGGAGGAAATTCTTTCCTGTGAGGGTGGTGAGGCACTGGAATGGGTTGCCCAGGGAGGTTGTGAATGCTCCATCCCTGGCAGTGTTCAAGGCCAGGTTGGACAGAGCCTTGGGTGAGATGGTTTAGTGTGAGGTGTCCCTGCCCATGGCAGGGGGGTTGGAACTGGATGATCTTTAGGTCCTTTCCAACCCAAACCATTCTATGATCCTATGAAAAGCAAACATCCCCAGGCAAAACAAAGTGGTTCTAGAATGAGGAACCGCCACACCACGGCAATCTGTACTTCTCCAAAAGGCTACACCATGTGTAGCTTAGGAGCTGCCCTCACATGGACGTCAGAATTCCAGTCACTAAGATAAAAACTCCACTTCCTTGTACGTTTGTGCTTTCTTCTCACACACATGTGAATTCCCAGCTTGGATCAGGCCCACAGTAGAACACACACCAAGAGTACCTTCTCTCTAGTTGTGGTTTAACCCCAGCCAGCAGCAGGCCCCATGCAGCCATTTGCTCACTGCCTACAGTGGGATGGGGGGGGGAAGAGTACTGGAAGGTAAAAGTGAGAAAAGTCATGGGTTGAGAGAAAAGCATTTTAATACCTGAAATAAAATGCTAATAATAATATTTGTACTAAAAAGGAGGACATCAGTGGGAGAGAAATCAAACCCAAGACAGACAAGGGATGTGAATGAGAGCAATTGCTCACCACTAACCAACCAATGTCCATCCCATCCCCAAGCAGCAGCCTCCCCACCAGCCTTCCCCCCAGTTTATTGTTAAGCATGATGTCCTATGGGCTGGAACATCCCTTTAGGCAGTTGGAATCGGCTGTCCCGGCTGTGTCCTCTCGCAGCGTCTTGTGCACCCCCAGCAGCACGTTGGTGAGGTGGAGGGAGGAGCAGAAAGGGCCTTGACTGTCCGTAAGCGCTGCTCAGCAGGAAGGAAAACATCCCTGTTATCAACTCTGTTTTCAGTACAAATCCAAAACACGGCCCCATAGTAGCTACTATAAAGAAAGCTGACTCCACCCCAGCCCAAACCAGCACATGCCAGGTGTCACCATAGATATGGCAAGAAACCCTACCAAAGGAAGCTTGGAACAAATACAAAACCAAACAGCAGAAGCAGAGATTACAGGTTGGCTACAACCCCAACGTAGATAAAGAATCTATTCCATTTGCCATGAAGATAACAATGTTGAACATGGCATTAGGAGCACGAAGGATAACAGAGGAGCAAGGAAACTAAAATTGCTATAGGCACAGTAGGGAGAACACTGGAAGAGTTTAATACATCAAAACAGAGTTACGAGCAAATTAGCATGTGAAATTGCAAGACCCAGGCACTGGTATTTTAACCAAATCTGTTAAGGAGTAACACAATAAGAGTTAGGGGAAAAAAAAAACAACCTAACCAACAAAAACCCCCAACCCAGGGTGTGATAATACCTGATTTCTAGAGCATACAAAGAACAAGTTGGGGGTGGGAGAGGTGAACATTTGGGAAGTTAACCCCAAAGAGAGGGAATTATGAACTAGTTAAAGCAAAGAACAATACTGGCACTAAGTCAGATGGTTATAAACCTGCCATGGAAACATTTAGGCCTGTTATTAAAATCTCGGCCAATAGAAGACTCATTTCTGGAACAATTTCTAATGGGAACAACAGGACAAAAATTAAATTGTTTAAATGGGGGTTTAATAAGTTTATGAACAGAGTGATTAAATAGGTCTGTGCCTCTAATAAAAACAAAACTCAATGCAATACACTAGTTCAGGCCTCATGCTTCTTTGCTACCAAAGAGAGTACATTGAGTGACCGCACATTTCAGACCACTCAGTACAACTGCCCTTCCCACACTCACCAATTTCAATTCTTACACTGTCAGTCAATTAGCTCTCCCTCTCTGTCTGAATGCACCTTTCACAGCTGCTGCTTGAAATGAAGCTACTTTATCTCCTGCTTCCTCACTTCTGCAGTGCTTTCCACGCTTGCCTGGTATCCCCCTGTATGGGTTATTTTCTCTTAATGAGGTTAATTCATTCAAATCTCAAAGATCTCAGAAATATCACAGAATCCCAGACTGGTTTGAATGGAAAACAGAATGGTTTGAACAGGAAGGGACCTTAAAGCTCCTCCAGCTCCAACCCCTGCCATGGACAGGGACCCCTTCCACTAGAGCAGCTTGCTCCAAGCCCCTGTGTCCAACCTGGCCTTGAACACTGCCAGGGATGGGGCAGCCACAGCTTCTCTGGGCACCCTGTGCCAGCGCCTCAGCACCCTCACAGGGAAGAGCTTCTGCCTAAGAGCTCATCTCAGTCTCCCCTCTGGCAGCTTAAAGCCATTCCCCTTGGCCTGTCACTAAATGCACATATCCATTACCTGCTGGCTCTCGTTTTTAAGAGTAATGGATAAAAGTCACATTTTACTCCACAAGCAGTGAGTGACCCTTTTGCACTTCAGTGTTTGCCTTCACGGATAAGGAGCTCTTTGAGAAGAGAGACGATACATATGTAAAGCAATGCCACATATTCAAAAGGCACTTCTAATTAAAAACATAAACGCCAGAAATTATGTCAAGGAACTTCAAGTGAGGAGTGAACCCTGTTAGAAAAGAGTTTAGAACCATTGTACCAGAGACATAAGTCCCAGATATTTGCAACGGAGGGGTTTCTTTATAGTGTCTTTTCATTAATATTAGTTTAACATAAATGCAAACCCAGAATCTCTGCTTCATAAGCTATAAAGAAAAACATTTGTATTTACCTACTACGAGCTCCTCTCAGTAAACAGACTTGAAGGTGGTGTCAAACTATCTTGTATTGTGTAAATAGCTCTACCAGGGCTGCATAAACAAACCTACCAAAGGGCTTTAATTTATTGAGTGACTTTCTGTGATTCATCAGCCATTTCCTCCAAGTAGCATCAGCCAGTTTCACCCCGTATTAACATAACCACCATCTCTAACTGATGGTAAATTCGATTTGAAGTTATCTGATACATCAGTTTGGAAAACCTGACTGCATCTGATCTGTGTCTGAGGTGAGGAAGCCATCGAAGTTTGCATATCCCAGACTTTCACAGTGTGAGTAAAAGCTGTCATGAGCTGTCTCCCCTGCCATGCCTCTGCTAGGCAGGAGGGACCACTAGAAAATAACTTTCCATGTGGGTTAGAACATCTTGAGACAAACATTTGACAGATTTAAGTTTTCTTCTATTTCCCCATGTTCAGTGAACCAGAGAAATAAAACCCTTACATAACCTACACTAATGTGTATTTATTTCTTTCTCTTTAAAAGGTTTAATCCCCTTCTTTTTTCATACACCCGAGGAAGGCAGAAGACAGGAAATTCCTCCTTTCAGAAGTCCTGTGTATGTTATGTCATTGTCTCATACGGATCATCCTTTGCCTCAGCTGAAGGTCCAGTTCTTTCAGTCTTTCTTTATAGATCATCTTATCTGGAGACCTGCTAAGGTGAACTCATCTCCTTCAGGCTTATTCCTGCTGCTCGCCCTCTGTTCTGAAGAGCAATGTCCAAAGTGCTGCAACCAAACTCTTTAGGGAGAGGAACTATCTCACCCTTTACATGACAGCACCCTGTTTACACATCCCAGAAGGATGTTTGCTTTTTTCCCTCCCAACAGTGCGCCTGTGTTGACTCAGGCTTGGTTTGCACATCTCCCTAACCCTCAGATCCTTCCTGCAGAACTCCTGCCTGTGCAGTTGATCATGCCCCAGTGAAGTGCCTTGCACTGTATTGAATTACAGCCTGTTTATTTCAGCCCCCTTCTGCAGTTTGTCAAGATCTCTTTAAATTCTGATCTTGTTCTCTAAAGTGTCGCAACATTTTGTTATCCAAGGGTGCAATATAACATGCGCTTTTTAACTATTCAGGAGTTACTGAACATACCCAGTGGTTTCAAACTTCAGGTGTACCCCTGAACGACCACCTCACATACAGTCTGCCAAGCTGTGACTTGACTGCTCTTCCTCCCTTTCGAAAGTTCCTTTCCACCCACTGAACACTTTACAGTTATTTAATGCAGACAAGACTCCCCTAGCTCGCTCAAGAGAGTCACCAGACAGCATCAACAACATTGCTAGAGATAATGTACTACGAAGTCAGGGGTTTTCCATATCTGTAGGAATTCCCCTCACTACCAAGAACGTTTTCTTGGTCACGCTGACAGACCCTTTCGGTTCCATCTGCTCTGTCTTTTGCCCTTCAGATTTACCCCTACATGCTTTTGTTATTCTTCTACAAGTCCTCTTCAATAACTTAACCCAGCTTTCAATTCCAAATAAAGTTGTACTTTATTGTGGAAAATACTATTTGCTCCTCTACTGCCTGTCCTCCCTTTAGTTCACATTGGAGCAGGTGCTTTCCAGCTCTTCATATATATTCTTGCTAAGAAAATGCCAGCTCTTCTGAACAACTCTTCTCTTTAGACTGACTTCCCAGTTGATATTCACCATAACTGAGTTTATTGAGGCTTTCTTTCTCAAATACTTTTGTCTCTGTTTGGCTGTTTCCTTAAACCTTCATGTGCTCAATCCAGGGGGAAAAAAAACTAAAATCTAAAGAGTCTTCTCTCAAGATGTTAACCAGCTCTGGTTAAAAAGGTCTTCAGACGAGAAGCTGCATGGAGACCTCAGAGCAGATTCCAGTTTCTGAAGGGGGCTACAAGAATGCTGCAGAGGGACTCTTCATCAGGGACTGGAGTGATAGGACAAGGGGTGATGGGTTCAGACTGAAACAGGGGAAGTTCAGGTTGGAGATAAGGAAGTTGGTCCCCATGAGGGTGCTGAGGTGCTGGCACAGGGTGCCCAGAGGAGCTGCGGCTGCCCCATCCCTGGCAGTGTTCAAGGCCAGGTTGGACACAGGGGCTTGGAGCAAGCTGCTCTAGTGGCAGGGGTTGGAACTGGATGAGTTTTAAAGTCCTTTCCAACCCAAGCCAGCTTAGGATTCTATGACTTCCTTGGCAATATCCAATAAACACTTTTATCTTTTCTTCATATCTTTGCCCAGAGACCTTCAGTAACTTCACCTCCTAGAAAGGCTGGATCTCATAAAAAATCATACCCCTCCTTGTGATAATGGTTTCATTCCACCCATGATTTTAGTCCTCTCTGAACAAGTCTTTCCTTTCACATCTGAATTATCTCATAAAGTTTCCATATGCTAGTGCAGTTATTGTTTCGACTCAATACAAAGATTTCCAGTTTCTCCATACTTTACCCATTGCTATACAGACATCCAGAATGTTACACAAACTGACCCATGATTTTCCTTCCTTTGCTCCTGTATCTGTACCTTGAGTGAGCTCCTGGGCTTTTCATCTTTCCATGTTATCAAATTCATACCTAATCATTGGGCCTACAACATTGGCCCCTGCCAGTCTCTTCACAGGAATCCACTCCAGCTTAGCAGACCTGTGATCGAATACACTGTTCCCAGCCCCAGCACAGCATCCCCACTTCTTAGGGCCTCACCCTTTGTGGAACATTTTTTGGAGAGTGTCTTTTTATGACCACAGCAAGGAGCTGATTTTCCCTCAGCCTCCACACTTCCCCTCAGACTTTCTCCCTTGAAGCATTATAAGGATAACAAAGGTCCAGGAGCCTTTCAAAGAGTTACACATGGAGGAACAACAAACTGCCATCAAATGCCGAGCCCCAAGTGTTTATGCAGAGCACGTGAGAAGACTTCAGTGACCTGTGTGCATGCTTTGGAATGGACTGTGAGCAAGAAACATGTAACTGTGGGGGGAGTTTCACTGACAGAACTAAAAGCACTTAATGCTATTTAAGCTTGAAGGTTTATTCATTTTAAAGCCTCACCATTAAAGCAATCCCTTCCCTTCCACCAGTCACATACAATCATACAGCCACTGTGTTCACATACGAGAGTACTCTGACCTCTGACAAAGTCATCTATAGTTTCCTGCACAGCTTTACATCCATATCTATGTGGATGATGCTAATCTTGCTGGCAGGTAGTACTGCAACCAAATCTCATCTGGGCTTGTAGAAAAACCTGCAGACTTCCTGCTCAAGAGCAAAAAACCCCAAACCACAAGTTATTTTCCTCCTGTAGTGAGCAAAAACTACAGCCATCTGCCCCGACAGTGACAGGTCAGCGACAACATGATCTAGACAGGGGTACTTTCCTGAGGTTTCCAGTTCTGAATAAAGATGCAGGGATCTGAAGCATATCAACATTAGCTACTCGGTGCAAATTGAGTGATTATGCATCTGAAAGAGCTAGAAAAGGTGTTAGAAGTTCAGCTGTGGCTCTACCAGACTCAAGTTGTCATTTCTGAGCACAGCTGGGCTCCTGCTGGGTTTTAATGTGGGTTTCAACATTTGCCTTGGGTTTTTTCACTTCTAATCCACCCAGTTTGATTCATTCCAGGTCAACCTTGATATTTAAATTGATATTTAAACAGGTAAAAGAGCCTAACTACAGGACTGCTACAGAAAAATCAAATATCATTGTTCTATATAAAACCAAATCACACTTGTACGTGTATATCATAAGTTTTTCTAAACCATTTAATGACCACCAGCAGTGAAAAGTCAGTTTTCATAACGAAGGAAATGCAAAGCTGGGCTCTACCTTCATGAGGGGATGCTCTCAATAATTCATTTTTGCTGCTGCAAGAATCTTTGGCACTTAACCTCTCTGCAGGTCTTTCCCAGCATCCAAGCTTTAAAGTAAATAGAGTTGGTTTATAACCAGGAGGAACAATTGAATAGACATTAAAACTTATTGCACATACTGTTATCGAATACAACCAGGTAATTCCATGTATGTTCCTCCTTTGCTGGAATCCCTATGCAGCTGCCTACTTAGATTTCCTCTCAAGATAGATGCAAGTGTAACTATATTAATTTAACAAAGATAACCCCAGGGAAACATCTTTGGAGCAGGATAATTCCAATCCTGGAGCAGCTCTGCTCTGGAGCCAGGCTGAGAGAGCTGGGCTGGGTCAGCCTGGAGAAGAGAAGGCTCCTGAAGGGGAGACCTGAGAGCAGCTCCAGTGCCTGAAGGGGCTACAAGAAACCTGGAGGTACAAGGTGCTTTCCGAGCCAAAGCAGGCTGGGATTCTATGATAATCCTATTATTCCAAAATCCCCTGTTGATTCATTTCATTATAGGACACAAAGTGTTGCTTTGCACTGGAAAAACAATTGCAGTTCTTGGAGCACACACACGTTTACTTTCCAGGACAGAATCATTTCACCGCTAGGTATCTAAACCTCATTGACAGTGATTCCCCCTAGAGGCACATAGGAATGAGTCACATCTGTAACAGCAGAGATGCTGGCAGCGAAACAGGGATCTTGAAACACTGACTCACTCTCAGACGTGTTATGCCAGCATCAAGAGTAACTTTTGAACAAGGTGTAGTAAGAATTGATCTTCTCTTCTTTAAAGATTTGTAAAACTTGTGCCTTTGTCTTATATGATGGCAGGACAAGGCCAGTTTGCCTGTGAATAGTGGAGCAGCTGAAGCATCCTGTCTGCAGCACAGTTATCACAGGGTGCTCTGGTAACATGCTATTGAGATGCCCACTGGGAAAAAGAGAAGTGGGATTCCAAATCTGTATCTTTGTATGAAAGAATAAAATTTATCTCTGCTTCCAAGACACTGGACAAGCACCCAAAAGCAAGTAGATCCTTCTCCTGTGAGAAAAATCCAGAGGAAATGGTTGACAAAGAGTTAGCAAGTTCTGATATGGGGGTTAAATTTCACATTGATGGAAAACCCACCTCAGTCTGCAGAATTGTATTAACCTTAAACCCTTTCTCCAAGGAACTTCATAGTTTAGACGCTTTCACAACACACTGTGAGAGGATGCTCCCTCCTGCATCTCAAAAAACACGCAGGAAAAAACAGAAGGATATCAAGGGACAGATTACAAACTTATTAAATAATAGGTTTCCTATATAATGGAATTCCCTAAATATAGCTGAACATTGGAATTTCCTATATGTATATATATTCCTATATAGGAATAATAGGAGTTCCCTATATATATAGTGGAAGAATTTCCTACATAGTAATAGGAGAGATCTAAATACGTACGGATTGTGATATAAGCTACTATTGCCATCTTAAGTGGAAGTTTGAGACAAGAAAGTAATTGCAGAGGATGAAGTAATCCAGTGAGTCAGGCAGAAATTACACAAAGCTGGTAAGGCTCAAGGATAACAGAGACACTGAAGATTATTCATGAGAGAAGTGTAAAAGCTTTGATTCATATGTGACAAATTGCCCGCTTTTCCCTCATGCTTTTTTCCCCCCACATTAATAATTCAAGTCAATAGACACATCAGGCTTCTCAATTTTTATGTTTTCTTGTGCTTTGAAGCATCCGTGTTACTACGTGAGCCATCGCAGAGTTTACCGAATAACTCAGTCTGAAGCATCTACATGCAGGAGGCTTGCTCCCTTCACATCTCCTTCCCCAGAACCCGGCAGGACATAGCCTGAAGGGTCCCAAAACCCCTCCAAGAAGGTAGAGCTGGCAGATGCAAAGGTTGTATCTCAGCCCCTTTGCAAGGACCTGCTGAGCTTGTACAAAAGCCCCACTGTACAGCACAGAATAGGTGATGCCAACAGCTTAAACAGCAAGGACCCACTCCTCATCATCTTTTAGACAAAGAACTAACATGAGTTTGTTGCCAACCATGTGCTGGGCTGCACCCCCAGAGCGTGAGCAGCAGCTCAGGGAGGGGATCCTGCCCCTCTGCTGCGCTCTGGGGAGACCCCCCCCTGCAGCCCTGATCCAGATCGGGGGCAGCAGCACAAGAGGGACGTGGAGCTGTTGGAGCGAAGCCAGAGGAGGCCATGGAGATGCTGCGAGGGCTGGAGCAGCTCTGCTCTGGAGCCAGGCTGAGAGAGCTGGGCTGGGGCAGCCTGGAGAAGAGAAGGCTCCTGAAGGGGAGACCTGAGAGCAGCTCCAGTGCCTGAAGGGGCTGCAGGAAAGCTGGAGAGGGGCTTGGGACAAGGGCCTGTAGGGACAGGCCAAGGGGAATGGCTTTAAGCTGCCAGAGGGGAGACTGAGATGAGCTCTTAGGCAGAAGCTCTTCCCTGTGAGGGTGCTGAGGCGCTGGCACAGGGTGCCCAGAGAAGCTGTGGCTGCCCCATCCCTGGCAGTGTTCAAGGCCAGGTTGGACACAGGGGCTTGGAGCAAGCTGCTCTAGTGGAAGGTATCCCTGCCTGTGGCAGGGGTTGGAGCTGGATGAGTTTTAATGTCCCTTCCCAAAACATCTTATGATTCTATGAGTTTACACTAGAAAGCACATGGAAGTTTTCAAAATGCAAAAGATGAGCCCCAAACCCACATATTCTTGATATTCACAGCCTGAGTCTTCATGTATGCAAATCTGTAATTACTTTATAATGAAAGCATACGATGCAGATTGGAGAGAGCGGAGAGGGAGCGGGAGGACGAGCAGCACTAAACACACGTGGTTTCTCACGGGACACCTCTCTCCTGCTTAGCTGAATCAGTGGAATATGAGGGAGGAATATATAATATTTCATAACATATTCTTAATTCCTTTTATAGTTAGGTAGCTCTAGCTGTTAGGAATAGGCTTTTGAGAGAGGCAGAAGGGAAAGGGCTACAGGAAATTCACTAGAAGGCATTTTCAACCCTTTTTAACCCTTCACAAGGCTGCATGAGAGGTCCCAGGTAATTAGTGCTGTCTCCATTAGCAAAGCCTATTTCCCGAGTGCCAAAATGCAATTTGGCAAGAAGAACATAGAGTGCATTCAGAGGGGAGATTGCAGCAAAACCCTAAGTTTAGCCAAAAAAAGCGTTCCTCCAACTAGCAGGCTCTGCAGTTTAACTTACATTTTGACAAGTTATGGGGTTTGATATGGCTATTTACTGGGCTTTTAAATAAAACCACTAGTTACTATAGTAACATTTACATCATAGGTTGTACTCGCGCTGCCTCTGAGCTCCAGCAAACCAGTCTGCTGTGTTAACCTTTGTACTTCTGCAGTGTTTTCAACAACAAACCTGCTTTCTAATGAATTGTCTTCTTCTCTAATCAGTTTACTTCTCCTTTCATTAGAAAGTAAAATATGTTTGATCTGATTTTCTTTTACATGACTAAGCCCCGTGTGTGGGATCATGAAACCCGGTTCCAGGGGGAACAAGGAGAATGGATGTAGAGAGAAAACTGCAATATGCGGAAATAAGACAAATCTTGCTTTTCAAGTCCTTCTGTAACTTCGTTTCCTCTTTTAGGGATCATGGTAACATGATAACTTATTTCTTTGAACAAGGTCTTCTCCTGCGTAGCTTTTATTTTAGCCCATTAGAATAGCAAAGCAGCATGGTCCACTCTGAGCTCTGCCTCTGCTGCCCTTCCCACAACCCTTCCAGTCTCTTACTCTTTGATTTATCATTTTCAGGTGTTTCTCTGTATCTCCTTGCACTCCTCCATACCTATCAGTTTACTTCATGGAAGTTACAGTGAGACACAGAACGCAGACAACCCTGCAAGTGCTCACACACCGTGTAGACAAGGCCCTCAGTGCCGTGGGTTAGTGGTGGCCTTGGCAGTGCTGGGGAATGGTTGGACTTGATCTTCAAGGTCTTTCCCAACCTGTGATTCTGTGATTCTAACCTTGCTCGATTCAGCTTTGTTCCTGGGGATCCCTGTCCCTGGCAGAACACTCCCAAGCTTGCGGTGTCCTGATTTAGTGCTGGAAGCCTTATTGTGCTCTCCAAGAGGTCGTATTGCTGCAAGGTGGCACGGTTAAACTCTGTTCAAACGCTACAAAAGCAAGATATTTAGACAGCAAAACATTACCCTCTTTGGCAGATGAGGAAATGAAACAAGGACATACGATCCTAGAGAACAGGTGCCTGTTACTGATATGTAAAGACTGAGAGTACAAAGGCACGATCAAATTACAATAAAAACAACTATTGAAAGCTTCTTCTCCTGTGTCCCAGTGGTGGGGAAAACAGAAACAAGCCCTCCACATGTTCTTACATGCTGATTTCCCTCCCTGCCCAAAGAAGCTGTGGCTGCCCCATCCCTGGCAGTGTTCAAGGGCAGGTTGGACACAGGGGCTTGGAGCAAGCTGCTCCAGTGGAAGGTGCCCCTGCCCATGGCAGAGTTTGGAGCTGGATGAGCTTTAAGGTCCCTTCCAGCACAAACCAGTCTGGGATTCTGTGATCTTAGAGCGTTTAATACATATCTAACTTAGAGTAGCAGAATGAGATCCTCCACAATTTCTCCCCTCTGCAAAGATGTGCTTAAACACTTCCTAGGAAAAAGTGTCTGGAGTGAGCGGAGTGGATCAAAAGGGAGAAACATTCCTAAAGTAGAGAGAACATCACACAGGCCTTTCACGGCTCTTTTCAGATGTATTATTCCTCTCTGAAAAAGGAATGGATGATGTATCCATCCATGATAGCTTCAGAGGCCTTCCTACAGTAGGACAAAAAAGGTGGTCCGGAAAGGAAGCAAACCCAACAATGTTCTTTGACTGGAGACTCCAAAATCCAGCAGTATTTCATCCATATTAAGATGTGCTGTGATTAAGACCTATTCAAAAGCACATCTTAAATGTGTCTCAAACCCAGATGTATTGGGTTGCCGAGACATTACGTGAAGCAGTGCAAACATTTCTGTCTCAGTAACTTTTCAGAGCCAGAGCTGAATTTCAGAAGGTCGGGGAACATTCCAACATTAAGTAGCCAATAGTTTGGGAAGGAAATGAGAGAAACAGAGTGGAAAAAGAAGTGGGGAATGGGTGAACTCCTTTCCACACTGAGATGTTGACATTGTGCATGACTTGTTTTCTAGACAAATAGTAATGCATGGGAAGGAAGGCGCAGCATGGGAAAACAGCCTGAGAAAAGCAATACAAGGGTGTAGAAAGAGTGTGTGGTAGGAAAACAGGGGAAAATGGGCTAGAAAGGGACAGATAAGGGAAGAAGCAAGAACAAGAAGCAGATGGACCCTGCTGGGGCGGAAATGATGTGTACAGATAGCCCTGGCACAGAGGAGGTGTGACTGAAGGGAAGATCATGGGATGCTGATCTGAGGGGAAAGGGTCAGCAAGGAGACAAAGCCCCAATAAAAGGGGGGTGAAGTCCCTGTGCAGGGGGGCTCATGCCACCAGCAGGAACCACCTACCCACTGCCAGCAGTAAGGGTGCTGCACCCTCGTACTTAGGGGCTGGGACACACTGGATTTTGAATATACCCTCTGTATTTGGCAGTACCAAGGGAGTAGCAAGGCACAGACACCAAGCCAACAACCACTGGCTTGGACAGCTGCTTCCTGTTGTAGCAACCCCAGTTTTCACTGCCATGCGGAGTAGGCTCTGAGTATGTGGACTCATTGAGTGAGGCTTGTGGGGAAGAAGATCTATATGGCATGATTCATTCCCACATGAACTCCCCATGGGAAACACTCCCTCAGACAGTATTACCTCCCGCTGCCAAGTGCTCTTGCTCTGCACAAGGAGGGAAAGGCTAAGGCACTGCTCATGCTGGAGATGATGAGAAGAATGGGCAGGGAAGGAGTCAGCCCTCTCATGTTGGTGTTTGTTGGCAGGGACCCACATAAACACCAGTGAACCTTCAGATCTGGATCAGGAGAAGAGCAGACATGAATTCCAGTCCTTCCACACAGAGACAAAACACTGTGCTAGAACTAGATTATAGTGGAAGAGAAGATTCAGGTACAGAACACACCGTAGTCTTTCACTCAGCTTATGCCTCGCACTCTGTTAAAGCAGAATAGTCCTCTGTTTTGCACATTTAGAGGTCCTCTGCATCTCCAAACATCAAGATTCTCCCGTATTGATTAGGTATTTTAGCCCAAAGGTCTCCACTTGAAGGGTGTCAGACACAAACCTGATTTGATGATTCAGTTCAGACAGGTTTTCCCTTCAGAAAGGTCACATTTAATGCAGCACTCTTCCATCACACATCTGACTGCAGCACATCTGAATGGCTGCTAACACTGCGGCACCCACAGAAACCCCAGTGACGCATCAGGTGCCTTTCCCTCCCCACCTTCTTATTTCCACTATTCCAGTTTCTTTGTGCCTGGGTTGAGGTTAGATACAATTGACTATTGAACAGGATTAATAAAACTAATCCTAGAACGCTTTGGGCTTAAGGGACCATACAGCTCATCCAGTTCCAAGCCCCTGCCGTGGGCAGGGACACCTTCCACTAGAGCAGCTTGCTCCAAGCCCCTGTGTCCAACCTGGCCTTTGAAAGGTTTCATTTTGGGGAGGAAGGTTTGATGTTTAAATGGGGATATGCTCAGTCTCCAGCTAAAAGTACTGTAATAACAAATGGCCTATTACTGCAATTGAAAGTTTTCCGAAGGCCAGGGCAATGCTATCAAGTTAACCCAATTACTAAAAGCGCTACAGGAAAACACATATTGACTGATCCTCATAATGAGTTTACCTACAGACTTCCTCATTACCTGCACATTACTCAAGAGATTTAGTGAGGAGAATACAATTAGCTTCAGTAACTTGTAATACCTCACACCATAACTGAGAGGGGTTGTGTACAATCAAAACGGGAGCTTAAATGTCAGGCAAACAAATGGAAGAATGATGGTTTTACTCTTGATTTACTTATAAAGCCTTTTACATAGAAGCAGAAAGTTCGGGATCTATGTGTAAATGATCCGCCAAAATTGACTTTATTACTGTCTATAGGTGTAGTTATTCTTGTCACTAAAGAAAAAAGAAACACAGAATCATAGAATAGTTACGGTTGGAAAGGACCTTAAGATCATCCAGTTCCAACCCCCCTGCCATGGGCAGGGACACCTCACACTAAACCAGGTCACCCAAGGCCTCGTCCAGCCTGGTCTTGAACACTGCCAGGGATGGAGCATTCACAGCCTCCCTGGGCAACCCATTCCAGTGCCTCACCACCCTCACAGGAAAGAACTTCTTCCTTAGATCCAATCTAAACTTCCCCTGTTTCAGCTTGAACCCGTTACCCCTTGTCCTGTCACTACAGTCCCTAATGAAGAGTCCCTCCCCAGCATCCCTATAGGCCCCCTTCAGATACTGGAAGGCTGCTATGAGGTCTCTGCGCAGCTTCTCTTCTCCAGGCTGAACAGCCCCAACTTTCTCAGTTGGAAAAGACCTTAAGCTCATCCAGTTCCAACCCTCTGCCATGGGCAGGAATACCTCACACTAGAGTAGGTTGCCCAAGATTCTGTCCAGCTTGGCATAGACATCATAGATATCAAGCATGCAGAGGTATCAGTGCTGCCATTGACTTCCACCAATTGTCAGGAGCATTCACTGTATAAACATAAGATGAAACCAAAATTGGGCCATTTTCATACCAAGTCAAAGATATGCATTTAAAAATACCTTACAGCCTGAGAAACTATTATTGACCAGACTTCACCCAGTGAATCATAAATCATATGCCAGAGCAGATACTTTCAAGAATGATAAAACAGCCATTAGGAATGCTTCCATTCAGCACACAGCTTAGGACATGAGTGAAGAGTTCACATTTCAAAGAGAAGATTAAAAACCATCCAAATATGCCAAATCAGAGCTAGTGAAAGAGTTAAAAGTCATCGAATCACCTGGTTTGGAAAAGTTCTTTGAGCTCATCCAGTCCAACCATTCCCCACCACTGCCAAGGCCCCCAGAAACCCATGGCACTGAGGGCCTCATCTACATGGTTTGTGAACCCTGCCAGGATGGTTATTCCACTTACGCTGTTTTCCTTAAATAAGGCAGTGCTTATATATATTTGCTTTTTTTAGACGTGTGTTGCTATAGCAAGTTATACACAACTCCTGGCTTTAATAGCAAAGACACCAAAAGGCAAATGAGGGAAAATAGGGCAAGGACAATCAAGATAATAGCACTCAAAAGGAGGAACTATAATTGCCCAAGCTGCTTCTCTCTGGATAAAGAAACTCTTATCTCAGAGTGGTTTCTTGCTGTATCTGAGAGAGTCAGTTCCTACAGAAGAACACCAAGTACTTTTAGCCTCCCTCTGTTACACACACGTCTTAAGTAATTAGGAAGTCAGAGCCATCAATTTACATCCAGAAACAATTAGTATTTTATGACATAGTTCTAAATCACCACTTGCCTGCTCCTCTTCCCATCTCCTTAATACCATCAGTAAGTCAGTGTTTGTCAAGTTGTTTTGAACGTGTGACTTGCTTTTGGCTCGGCTTCTTGTGACACCTGGAGCTGACAATAGCTCAGTCCCATCAGGGCTGGGGAACCAGGATTGCTTGCAATTGCTCACTCTGGGGGTTTAAAATTCACTCTCTTATTCCAGAGAGCCTGGAACTTCCAGCAACTGGGGTACAACTGCTGTAAAAGAGGAGAGGGGAAAAAGAGACACCTGCATCAATCCTTAGGTGTGTGAAGGGACCTGAATAATCTGAATCCAAACTGAGGATATCTGCTGAATCGTGATTAACTTTACACATCACTCACTTCAGAGACTACCAGATAAAGACCATGCACTTTGAAGTTGTTATCTGAAGATGGATACATAAGAGCATCTCTTTAGCTATTACAAGATTCTTATAAACTAATATATTTTCTGCTGTAGATTTTAATTAAACAGCAAAATATTTGTTAAGAATGCAATGTGTTTTGAAGGAATGAATAGAAGAGATAGCATGCTCTGGACTGCTCTTTAAAGTCTATTATTGTGTATTACCCGATGCAAAAGGTTAAGATTTACTTTATGTATGCATCTGAGAAACATCCTGCATCTCTTAATATTTTAAAATTAACCTAAGAGCAGAGTTCTGTTTGAGATTTATTCTGTGGGAAATTGTTTGACGATCACAGAGTTGTATAAAAACACCCTAATGTCTCATAGCATTCATTAGTATTTAGTTAAGAAGATAGACTATCAAAGAAAGATTGGCCACAGTGGGTGACACTGAACCGTGTTACTAGAAGCAAGGACGAGCTGTTAAATCTTATCCTGGAGTGAAATTCCCTCTGTGGGAATAATGGCGTATGGATTTCTGTAGCCAGCACCTCCCCTGTATTGTATTTAGCGCAGCCAGAAGAAACACACCGGGACAGGAAGGACAGTCTGTGGCACAGGAGTGGCTCAGGAGCCCGCTCACAGGTTGCCCTCAGACATCACGGTGTCAGCACCTCACCACGTCGGGCCTCTCTCATCTCTTCTCCCCACCCCATCACCCCAACAGCAAATTCCCACCAGCTTCCAAAGGAGCACTTGATCAGTAGCCAGCAAGTTACAGCTATTGCAGCCTTTGTTGCTGTCTCACATGAAGGCTTTTTTTAAGGACGGAAGACTGGTAACAAAGCTCCTATTATATTGTGAGATACTAGTCTTAGGCAGGAATTACATGAGTAACAAAACCACAAGCCCAGATCGGTCACAACAAAGGGTAAGCAAAACATACAAATGTCACAATCAATCCTCTTATTCCAAGCATATGCCTTGTAAAGCACAAGAAATACGGTTTAACTTCCCCCCAAATCCTCAAGCAAACAAAAACATCCAAGCAGCTTCTCTCATTAATATTGACCAAGAAAATGAAAGCACCTTCACCAGGACACTGCCAAATGAAGCTCAAAGCAGGTGATAAACCCAGAATTCACAGCCTCAGCTGACCTATTAGGAGACATCAACATCCCTTTTTGCCTTGAGCTCTGTTTGAGCCTCAGCACTGTATTGTCCACTTAAGGGTTTCAAATACATTATATACAGCTTGAGCCTCAATACGATTTTGGGGGGGTTTGTGTGTGTGGTTTGGGTTTTTAAACCTCACAAAACAAGCAGTTAATTTTATCAGGCTCCCCAGGAAAACATGCAGTGCAAAACACAGCATAACACAGGCAGCTCCCACCAGCCCAGCCCTCAGCTAGCAAACCACTAACAATGAATATATCAGGGTTCCAGAGCACAGCACCTGGGAGGGCCACTGTAACTACATGTATCATATTCTTTACTTTAATAGACAGCAATGCTGTAAGCATGTTCCACAGGAAGAAGTCTTTCCTATATGCAAAGACTCTAACGCGAGACTCTATTATGTGTTATTTTGCATAATTATGTTCATTACCCAAATTACTCCATTAAATGAAGCCATAGGTTTGGTCTCGGTTTGAAAACAACCCTCCTCCTATCTCCTAGAGAACTTTCTGGGGAAAAAAGGGCATGTTTTTATAGTCCCCATCCCCTCCCCAGCAGCAGCTGCTTCATAGATAGCCATAAGGATCTCCAAGTATTGAGGGTCAGCAGAAAGACAACCATCTGCCCATGCAGACAAGGGCTGATCACCCTCATGGATGAGGAAGCCGGGAACAATAAACCAGTCCTTTTAAAATGAGCCACTAGAAAGCAAGAGAACCCAGAATATTTGTTAAAATTCAGAAGTAGTCTAAGGAAGTAGTAATTCCAGAAGAAAGAAGTGAAATATTCAATTAAAAAAAGAAAGAAGTGAAAAATTCAATTAAAAAAAGAAAGAAGTGAAAAATTCAACGAGAAACTGAACATGAGCTGGCTGATCCAAGTTTAGATTGGATCTAAGGAAGAAGTTCTTTCCTGTGAGGGTGGTGAGGCACTGGAATGGGTTGCCCAGGGAAGCTGTGAATGCTCCATCCCTGGCAGTGTTCAAGGCCAGGTTGGACAGAGCCTTGGGTGACCTGGTTTAGTGTGAGGTGTCCCTGCCCATGGCAGGGGGTTGGAACTGGATGATCTTAAGGTCCCTTCCAACCCAAACCATTCTATGATTCTATGACAAGTATCTCCAGCTGAAGTGCTACTCATAAACTACTATAACCAATTTTTGATGATAACCCAGACATGCAGCTCAAATAAAACTCAATATAAAGAAGCAAAACAAGACAAATATGGGAACAGGCTTTTGGAGAACATATTTCTTTAAAAGTGTTCATCTGATCTTTAAAATTTAATCCCAATCCCTCAGTCAGTGATCAGCCCTTGTCTGCATACTGGTCATGTATTTGCAGGGGCCACTTAAACAAATCAATTTGCCATTAGTACCTGGGGTGCATCCAGCTTAATGAAACAGTCTTTTCATCCATTATCCTAGATCAGAAACAATCCCTGCAGAGCAAGTGATGTGGTATCTTTAAAGTCCTGCTGCGTTAACAATTGAGATCAGGGTTAGAGAGATCATTTTAAAGCTTTACATCGTTTTAGGTTTAACAATAAGAAAATCTGCATATGGGTGACTGGGATGACTTTGCTTAACTCCCGGGTATTAATGAGCTTACACTCATTTTAAGGGATTAAAGTCTGTTTCAAGGCTTTAGAATGTTACCCAAGGTCCTAACTCTTTAGGAAGGTCACCAGCTTTCTAAAAGGACTGAAGAGACTCCAAAACCAGTGCAAAATTCTGTCTCATATCCACTGATCCTGACCCCTTATGTGTATTTTATTTCTTCCCTCCGGTTAAGTATATGTTGACAGGGAACAGCTCTGCTAACTACAAAAATAAGCAGCTACAAGAACAAGGGTGAGAAGCACAAGAAGTTTTACTATACAGACACTGCTAGCAAATCCAGAACCAGGTTAAGTAAGGGAGGCTCAGGAACCAAGCCTAGAGCCTGATGTTACTCTATGTGCAAAGCATGAGTTGGGCTGGCAGTACAGAACAGCAACCCCAAGCGTTCATTTTGCAAAGCCCACAGCTAACTGATCCAAAACACAAATATACTCACCTTCTCCAAATCCTACTTGCTCAAATCATTGCCGTCAACAGAGAGGATTGGTTATTCAGAACACAAACACTACAGCCACCTTGTGCTTTCACAGTTATTAAACTAACTGAGCAGGCTTCCTTTTCCCAAGCACTGGTTAGATCAGCATCACCCAGTTCAATATATTCACCAACCTAGCTACAGGAGTACTTACCTAGAAAAGAAATAGAGCTGTGATACCTGTTGCATCCCTGCCCAGTCACTTGAAGCAAGGAGAGTGGAAGAGGTCAAGTACTATTTCACATACCATTTTCTTTTGAACACCTTAAAGCTCACAGATTTACCACGTCCATAAGAGGTAAGTGTTATACTTTATCAGCATAGTTGGATACAGCCTCTGCAATACATTCTAATGCATGCCATAACAGTAATTCCATCTCTTGCAATTACACCACGGCTCCCAGAAATCTGTTCATCACGCCATTATGAAAGCACCACTGGAGGTTTTCTCTTTCCTCCTACGCAAGATTCTGTTGTTACCCCTTGAAAGTAAAGACAGACACACACATAAGCATCAGATGTTTATTAGACAACTCAAAAAGTCAGTTTTATTAGACAACCCAAAAAGAAAAGTACATATGTTTTAATTTCCATGTTTTAATGCTTCATCTGGAGGACCTGGCGATCACAGGAAATAAAACCCCTGTTTACAAAAGTTACAAAAGCTGCACTCATTCTGAATTACAGGAAACATGGTTAGTCCACAAGGAAGCTTTATAAAATGAGGTCACAGAACTTCAGCTGACTATGAAACACAGCGATATTGCCATGTATATGCGCTCACAAAAATCAGCATAGGAGGGAAATTAAGGCACTTTGGATACATAGTATTCACTTCCATAGAGGAAAACAATTTCAGAGAAACCACAGTAAATAGCTACTGGTGGATAGTGACAGTCCATGCCCAGTATTGGCCATCAAAGCACCAGGTTCATGTGAATGAGTGAAGCTCTTGATAAAAAAAAAAGTACTGACAAGTTCTTTCACCCTATTTGGTACTGAAGACTCACTGAAGCAGATTTACTTTTCAAGAGGTCAAGGAAGGTTTCCATGGTTTAAACACTGTGAAACTCAACTCTCAAAGTTAGCGCATCTTGAAATGAGAGTCCATGGTGAAAACTGCAGGAAGTTCACATTAGGGATTAGTGCACGAGCTGCTTCAAAAGACCACATAAAGACAAGCATTGACTTCCTCCACTCAACACCAACCGCAGGAATACCAGAGGAAATACAGCACAATGGAATCATTTGTCCAAGAAACAACCTCAACGCTGCACTTCCTAGTCCTCCTTCTCATTTTAGATTGTCACATGCTTACGGCCTGCACCTCCATCTGCACAAGCACACTAACAGATCCACAAGAGATTCTACAAAGAATGATTCCATAATTTCATCAGTAATCGAGTAGTTTTGGAGACTTCTACTGCAGCCTTTGGTACATAAATTCTAAGGAGTAAAAATACTCAAGAACCCTGCAAGCACATGAGTATTTTAACAGGAGATAAAGAGGACTGTTAGCAATGACATTAGGCATTTACAGGATCAGGCACTGATATTGTGTGTTATTGTTGCTGGTTTACTTCAGTAATTTGAATGAAAAAATGCCATTTATAAGGGAAATAAAAGCACCTTCTTCAAAAGTCAAAGCAGGAGAAGCCATGTTTACTCCAAACAACTCGGCTCATAGTCAGAACAATTTCCACAACAGTACTTTACAAATTAGTAGTGTCCAAGATATTTCATCTAAAGTCAGGAAGAAGACACTTGCTTATGCACAGCATCTTTACAAGTATATTCCTGTTATGTATTTGATGAAGCATTAACATCCAGAAAAGAACATTTCCTTTCATGTTAAGTCTTCTTTACAAGAATGACAGCTTAGGCACACTTCAGTATAAAACAGAGCTACTCAGCATTCCTCAGCACTGTTCACCATACACACATCTGAAGTTGAAACATAAAACATGTAATTACCCTTCCTGAAACCCAATACTCCATTCCTACTTCAGTGATGTTACATTACTTGGCCCACAGCACAATTTCTGTACCCAGCAGCAGAGTGCTCATGTAACATTAAGTCTTGGATGTTTGCTCTGCACAGCAACCCACAGAGCCCCATTTTGCAGTACATGAGTATTGGGAGAGTTTGGAGAGCAGCAGCAATAGTTGCACACGACTTAGGAGGCAAAAAGCATTGCATTGATGAAGCTGCCACATCCTGCGGTGGGGATTCTATGACCTCCTCACACGGTGTCTCTCACAGCTACACAGGGTGACAGCAGTCAGCTGTGAACTGACTCACACAACTATAAAACACTCAGTTGCAAACTTCTAGCCTAAAGAACTTGCAAATGTAAAACATACCCTAGGCAGGAGCTCAGCTTCTTACTTCACACAGCAGAAACCTCTTTATGTCTATTTTAATATGAAAGGATAAACTAAGGCATCTCTTCCTTTACCCCTCTGCAGATTACTGAAAGGTCTTCTCGAGTGAGGGTTGTATCAGAACGCATTTTTACCCAAGGACATGCCTCCACACTTTGCAGGATTCAGCAAGTCAAACCAGTAGGAAAGTTTACTTTTAGAAGTGTGATTATGTGAAGGATAATGCTATTTTAAAAATATAGTATTTTAATGGAACAATCTTCTGTTACAGCCAAAAAAATAGCAGTTGAATAAGTATGTTTTGAAAGCAATGAGAACAGAAGAGATAAGAAGTCCTACCCCAAGGAACACTCACTTTGCAATTCGGGCATTTCACACGTAAGAATACAGAGTTCAGTATTACACTGTTTGTAAGTGTCCTGTGCATAGCTTCTTCTTTTGTGAACCTTTCTAAGAGAAAATAATGTCAGCTCAAAGCATTAGATTATATTATTCCCAAAGTATAACCACAGGTGTTAAGTCTGAATATCCTTGGGAGGGAGAATTTCAAATGAACACCGTATGAGGAAGGAAGGATGTTTAAGCAGGGTTAGTTTCTTTTTCTTTCATTAGGTAGTAAAAGAGTTGAAAAACCTACATTTGGTTTGATGTTATCACGAAAAACACAAAAATTATGAGTATGGAAATGAAAAGCAAGTCTTTGTTCACCCCTAATCAAAGCAGAAAGGTGATCAACTTGAAGAATACCAAGTAGGATCATCTTTATCTTGGCCTACTCTGATTACACGGTTAAAACCCAACAGGCATGCTTGACCAGTATCACGTGTCAACGGTACTACTATGATTAAAACAAAAGTTAATGCACATATAGTGAAAAAATGAGTAAAAAGGCTTTATGTTATGTAAACTTTAAGATTAGGAACAGGTCTGCAACAGTGGTTCCAGCTTTTACTGACTACATCAGGTCAGATGTCACAAGGGCTTTTTCCCTTTGGCTGAAAAGCACTTTAAAAAAGCATGTTATGATGTGGTAATGTAAAGCTACATGTATATGCACATACATCTGCCTCAGTGTGCACACACACGGCTGTTATAACATATACACATATACACACACAGAGGATACATATGGTGATACATGCTGTGAAATATTACCAGCACCAGAGCGATGTCCTACCATTGCTCCCAGCTAAAGTCATCTCCTCTACCAAACACAAGGAAAAAGCCTAAAATAGTAAGGAAAATGACTGCATTGCCAGCCAGCACCAGACCACAGGCTCCCCATTTGATCTGAAATGCAAGGAAATGAAACAATCAAAGCAGTTCTTCCAGGTTCAGGCCAGTTCTTTAGATGCATTAGATAAACTAAATGAAATACTACAGAAAGGTGCTAAAAGCATAAAGAAAAAAAAAGAGACAAGAAATAATCCAATTTATGTGATGAATTATTCAATTAGCAACCACTCATATTCCTACATACATGTACTCATATAACATTTCAAGAGACTGCTAATGCTGGTTTACAACAAAATAATTACTTTGCCATACAAATCACTATAACATCCCTTAATGATAGATAATTTTGGTGAAATCACTGCTCTCCTTTAACTGCTATGCAACGAAATAAAAGCTCGCCTTTGAAATGCCAGTAACAACCACGGAAAACAGAATGGGGGCTTCAAAGTAGCTTGTTTTATCAAGCTGCTCAACTAAACGTACTCAAGTAAGCGACGTTTGTGCTTAAAAGACAGAGCTATGAATGAGAGTTCCCTCTCGTGGTCACTTCTGGTTCTGCTTACTGTCAGGTCCTCAAACCCAAAAGCGGCAGGGAAATCGCGCATTACCAATAAATTAAAACTAAGCACACAGGTTTTAAGCAAAACTGAAAGACTGAAGGGAGAAAAACAATGAAACACACAGACGTGTCTGGGTAGTCTGGGCGACAGGACAAGGCAAAGAGAGTCCTTCGCGTTGCAAACAAACGTGACATAAACCTCACCGCTGAAGGGCAGCTCAAAAAGCAAAGAGAAATGAAGTTAGCAGAATGTCCTCAGACTTTGAGGGGGCAAAGCATGAGCTTGGGGAACGCTCTGAAAACCAGAAGGGCAGCTCTAGAAGTTTGGCCTTTTAACTGCTAATGCACTCCAGTCACCAAGTTTTCAGCATCCTAAATGGAGAAAGTAAGATACATTCTGAGATCAAAATAAGGAAGGTGGTGCAGGAAGCGGTGCGAAAGTTGATGAGACAAAGAGGCACAAGATGTAGGAGGAGACAGTATCTTGTGTTAGGCCAAAACAAAACTGGAAAACACCCAGCTACACTTTCTAGTCATGCATGACAATAATGAAATTAAAGACAGGATTTACAGCAGCAAGACTGCACTTAAAGATGATACTCAGTAACTGGTGTCTTTCAATAGGAATCAGCAAGCAGGACTTACCGCTTCAACCCGTGCCAGGATTATAGGGAATCCAAAGGCAGAAACAACAATTCCAGTTGTGAAGAAATACGCCAGTTCCCTGCAGGCACTGCTGGCTGCATCACTGTCATCACTGACTCTTTTTGCAATGAAGTGGGGAATGGGGCAGATGAAGTAAAATATTAAGACAAACAGAGGCCAGTATACACTGGGGAGGGGGAGAAAGGAAACATATAATCAGTTTAGATGGATGCTTCAATAAAATGTATCTCCTGCATAGAACAAAGTAACTGCAATAACTGTGATTGTACTTCCTGGTTTGCAAAGTGGATTTAATCACATGCTTTCACCCAAACAGGCAATCATATTCCTTGTACATTTGTACTTGGATCATTTTCCTTGTACACACACTCGTATGACTTCACATAGAGCAGGAACCACTCTCACAAGGCCAAGCGTTAGTTTATTTTATATCTGCATCCCGCTGCTGATTCAACTCGCACCACAGCCACACAAAACCAACAGTCACCGCACAGGAACAGGAAACGCACCCAAGCGGGATGGGAACCAACAGCTTTCCCAAATTAGAGGGATCCCAGAGGATAAACAAGCCGGCTGTGAAGGCGCAGCCTCGCACTCCCCCTTCTGTGCTTCAAGTGTGCGAGACATCCCAACTGGAGTCTTGTGGGAGGAGGGCTCTTCACAGAAACAGGGAAGTAAGGGAAAGCACTGTGCGAGGTTAAATGTCACTGCTTAGCAAGATGGCACCGCTTTTCCTGAGAAAACACAGGGCTGTTCACACTGTTTAAAGGAAGCGCAAGTACTGGCTAAGGAGGAGGTACTCAACCACAACAAGCTGCCATGTGTCAAGAGCCAGGAAGCAGGCGGCTGCTGTTAGCTACCCACAGCCAAGCAGCTCCGTTAAAGGAGATCAACACCTCCATTAACACACACGAAGGGGAAGCTCTGGGCACGAAGCCGCCCCGCTCACCCGTAGTACTCCAAGGCGCATCCCAGCATCAGGAACGTCAGCCCGATGGCTCCGCTGAAGGACAGCGCCACGAGAGCTGCAACGGCACAAGGCAGGCGGTGAGGCGGGAGCTGCCCCACCGCTTACCGGTGACCCCCTCCCTCCATCCCCGCTGAGGCGGTGCCCGGGGGACGGAAGCGGCTCCGCTCCCTCAGAGAAGGCCCAGCCCGTGGGGCGGCGGCGCTCGGTACCTTTGATACCCGCCATGGCCGCGGCTCCCACCGACGCCGAGCTGAGGTGGCGGCGGGCGACTTCCGCCTACCGAGCCTCTTACCCCGCCTCCTCGCGAGTCACGTGAAAGGCCGCCTTAAAGGGGCAGTGCCAGGATGGGGCGGGTCCGCGCTGTCCCACCCTCGCCCGGGGGCGGTGCCCACTTTAAGGCGCAGGCGCTGAGGGGAAGCGGCCGCGTCGAGGCACTCGTTGCCATGGTAACTCCAGACGGGCCGCAGCGCGCATAGGCCCAAACGCGCATATATAGTGCATAAACACACGTATAAATGTGTGCACAGGCAGGATTTAAGTACATAAATACAGTTTTAATGACTCCCAGTACGTCAGTCACTGCCATTTTACAGGCTACTGATGAAGAGCCCCCAAACCGGCCAGAGGCTCCCCTCGTGTAGTGCCTTCTCATCCCCCTCCCGCGAGCCCGCACCAAGAAGGGCACATCATTTTTATCGTATTTATTAAGCCCTAACTGCTTGAGATCCCGGTTTTGACCCAAACCCAGCCCTTTCGAGGTAGGTTTGGTGCAGCCCTTTCCATACACCTTCACAGGGAGGTTTTCTTTAGGTACCTCCCACCTCTGCCTCTCAGCCTTCTGTCTCATTGTGCATCTGCTCTGATACAGATGGGGTTTTCCTTAGTTTTGTTATTAATCCCCAATTCAAGGTTGGAGGGGGCTTGGAGCAAGCTGCTCTATGGAAGGTGTCCCTGCCCATGGAGCTGGATAAGCTTTAGGGTCCCTTCAACCCAAACCTGCCTGGGATTATATGGTAATTCAGAGCCGACAAGGCTGCCTAATTAAAAGAGCAACTTAAGTGGCTAAATGCATCAACCGAACGTTGTATTAACTGGAATGCTAACCTATGGCACTTTAAAGATGCAATACTGACACCAGCCGACACACCGCAGCTGTGGTATGGGAAATGTAGGATTTTATGTTGTTTGTGAGCTTCTTTTGAGAGAGAATATGATGTAGAGCCCCTTTTACTGTATCTTCCCCCATAGTGTAAGGAGCAGAACAGATCCTCTGGCTATGATCGACACGACTTTACATCTCCGTACAGCTGCCTGTACCTGCAATCACTATATAAATCACACCTGAATTAACTAGTCTTTAAACATCAGAACATGGAAGGTACCATGTTCTGTTTCAGCTGAATTGAAGGGGTTGTCGCTTAAGCACGAAACGCTGCACCTTTTTCCATGCAAATTCCCTCTGAGTGAAGCCCTTACTGCTTTTACAAACTATTGCAGTAATGGGAATGGCTTCTTCACCTACTTTGTTTTCTCCCGAGGGAATAAAATCTTCAGGAAAACCCATATTTGGCTCTAAAGCAAGTAATTTCTGGCTAGCTTATGTGTTCCACACAGGTCGCACCCAACTCTGCACTACAGCAACAGGTAGAGTTGTTATGAGATGCTGTAAAGAGGTTGCCATTTACCATTCATTCATTTCCTGCTATTTAACCAACATGTACAGAAGCATTGCTCTGAACTGCATTTAAAGCAAGAAGGTAGAGGGTTCCCCCCCCCCCCCGCAAGCACAAAACATACCTGAATATGTTAATTTGAGCTCTTTAATGTATATACAAATGTTTTAGACCAGTCACAATTGCATTGAGTATATACTGTATTTACAAAAATTACAATAATTTAGTCAAACAGTAAACCTGAACATTGATAACCTCTGTCACTACCAGATATGACAAGAATTTTTATCGTTAGTTAACTATTTTGATATACGTACATCCTAATACTTTCATGCATCCATAAAAACATTAGGGATGGAAGTAATCAAAGCTGAAGTGGGGTAGGGTTTCTTTTGGTAGATAAAGTTTAATGATGGACTTGTGTTTTGTGAACGTGTGAGTATCCAGAGTCCTGTGCCATGACCAACTCGATACAAAGCTACTGTAGTTTTCATCATTAAAAAAGGACGTTATAGTAATGAGATCCTTTTTATTATATAGGCATAGGTCACAATATCTACAAATGTGAATGAGAAACAATAAACCAACAAATCACAGGAACATGATTCACATTCCAGTTATCTCTTTAAATAAGACAAGCACATACTGGATCAAAACATTAATAAATAACATCCAGTTTGTTACTATTATCTTAAGGTCTTTTATATAAAAGGAGACCTATGTGTTGGTTTCACATTTTCAGTTAATGGTAGTAAATAATGGACCAGTACAACAAAAGGATGGAGTTTTATACAGAAAGCAATGTACTTGGACACACTCTTTGCAGTAAGTTTTGCCACTTGAAAACAGAAGTGCAACAACAAGTGGATTGTCTTTAAAAACCAGCAGCTTTAACGACTCGCATCAGATGGCAACCTGTTCCTTAAGCAGTAAATACAGATTATTTCCTGCCCATCTTCTGAATATACCTGCCCTCTCAAAGCTCAAATACAGATACAACGTGTTGGTAAATAAACTGCTAGCTTTAGCTATTCTACAAAAGGGGAACGCCAAAATTTGGGGTGAAGAGTGTAACTTTCTGTTTAGCTAGGAAAGATGCTTCAGCTTTAGCATCAGAGATATTTTCTTGTGATATTATTGCTTTGGTCCAATATAAACTTTTAAGAGAATCAATTTGCACTGTATTTACCTCAAAAATCAGACCTGGTCCACAGGTATCTACAGGACAGCTTGTACACCATGATCTGAAAAGTGAAGTTAACAACAGACTGCATCCTTGCCAAGAGCCTTGGCCAAGTGCTCTGAAGCTGATAAAGGCATAGAGGTGATACAAGTGGGCTGGAAAAAGCCTTCCGAATCCTCAGGAGGGGAAGGAAGTGTGACCTATAGGCTGGGAAGTTCCTAGAACTGTGCAGCAGAGTTTTAGTTTGGTATTTCTTTTGTTTGATGGTTTCAAGCTACTGATGAGAACTTCCTGGGAAATGCAGTACATACTTATTCCTCACTTTTACAGTGAGGATTGTGATTCAACCTTCCCCTGTCAGAGGATTCGCCCCCTAAACCTGCTGTCTGACAAATGAACAAGGTACTGTTTAACATCACGTACTTGCTGTTTAACAGCCACTTGCTCCATAATGCTGAGGAATCTCTTCCGCACATTTCACTGCTGGTTTGTGAGGTGAAGTACAATAGTAACGTAAAGCAGCATTCAGGGGGCACTGATCTAACCCAGGATTCAGCTTTGTCTCTACTCAGGCATACAACACTATATGGATAATTAAGCAGCAAATGGTGACAGTCAGAAGTGTGCCTAAACCACATCTGTACACTTACATTTGATAAAGTCGGATCCAAACCTAGGATGGAAGTACACTGAAGTTTAGGCTTCACCACCAGTTGTTGAACTTAACTGAAGTGTTGCCTTATCACAAAGAAAAAAAGTAGGAAATTCAGCAGCTACACTGTGCTGGAGACAGAACAATTCTGCCTTACCCCAGAACGTGTTCTGTCTCCCATCACTTGAATCCAAAGAAAAATAGAAAAAGTTACAAGAAACTGTAACCCCGTGGCTCTCCTAGGGCAAGCCAGGTGGCTAGAGTTCCTCTGAGCTCAGGATTCTTGGTACAAGTATAAGGAAACCTTCCTCTTGTTCTTCATGGTAAGTATTAGGCTCTTAGTGCTCTGAAACTTCCAAATTTCCAGCCAGAGTTTGGTTGATCTGCAACATTTGTGACAAGAGACTATATAAGCACTAGCACAGGTCTGTGTGGAGACTGAGAAAGTACCTAATACAAGGGTTTTTGTCCTTGGTTTTCAAATTCTGACCAGGCATCATTTAGCTCCATAAATATCATCTTTGCATATTGTTCATATGGCTGCCCAGTAGCCTGGAATGAAAGCAGAAAGAGGGATATCACATCTATCAAATCAGACTACAGAAGGTTGACATTTGAGCAGCGAGATTCTCAAGCAGTCATCATTTACTTCCCACAAATGGTTTTCACTTTGACAACAATAAGCTATCATTGAGGGCTGCTTGTTCCCCTTAAGAATTTCTTGGCTTTTCAGCTCCTCGGAGTTGACAACCCTCAAGCATGATAAAACACTGCACTCCTGAGGCAAAACAGTTCAACCTGGGCTCTGCAGGAGGCATTTTACCTGCACGGAAGGCAAAAAGCTGCAACCTGACACCGTTCCTTGATAAAAGCAGCGTTCCTGCAAGCCTCTGGGCAGCCCACATCCTTTTAAGCCTTGCCCACTCTCCTCAAACCCTCAGAACCTCCAGTTCCTCAAAGGTGGAAGCCTCATCATCACCACAGGGTTTCCCAGGTGGCATCATTGCCATCTGGTTGGCAAGTGTAAGCAGCAAGGCCACCAGCCATGGGCTGGGGAATCAGATAACCCAATTCTTCCATTTTAGACATTTGATTTTAAGACCTCTGTCCTTTCATACGACTTTATCACACCCTCATTTCCTTTATCAAGTGCCATATTATGGGCTATTGCTCATCAGCAGTATGGCTTGTAGTCAAAGTGAAGGCGACAAAAGCTGACGATCTGAATCTGTTGCTTGGAGCAGCATGTGCCAAGCACAGTCTTGGGGCTGGAAGTGGTTATGGTCCTCACCCGTTAGAAACTGGCAAAAAACTTGAACTACTACTTTCTATAAAGCTGTTTGCACAGATAAATTAAGCAGTCACATTAAACTCTCTGTAATTAAGACAACAATGACAATATCTGATCAACGCAGGAGCAGGAAAACCTTACCTTGTCAGGATGAACGACAAGCACTGCCCGCCGGTAGACCTTCTTCACTTGCTCCGGCGTGACCAGGTCTGCCATACTAACAGGTTTCCACTTGGTTTCTCCTGCCCATAAGACTGTATGCATTGTGGACAGCAGAGCTCTTATATTTCTCTCCTTCCCTTCAATCCATTCCAAGATCTGGAGAGAAGAATGTGATTCTTAATTTACGCCTTAGACTTTTGAGTTGGACAAAAGTTTCTTCATTTGAATAGCAATGACTCCAAGGGGCATCTTCGGTTTCTTTCCAAGCTTTAGAAAAGCTTTGGAAGATACCTGTCAGTCTCTACTTTGCCATTATTTTTTATATCACTGCTTGAAAGTTAAGACATACCATAAGCAACATCCCTGCTAAAAATACCAAGTTCGCAACCCTCAGGAACAGTCATAAGGTGGAATAGTCAAAAGATAAATGAAATGTTTAACTGTGTGGATCTTCAGCAAGCTTGATTGCACACCTACAGTAAGCTCAACTCGAACTCTGGATGTGGATCTCTTCAGTTAAGTTCTTCTAAAGATTCACATTAAGACTGGCTTCAATACAAAACCTTTCAAGCTCTAAGTCAGAAGCTTCAAGTCTCTTCACATGCCTGTCAGCTACCTGCAATCCAGCAGTCCAATAAAGCAATAGGTAATCACTTTCCTACATGATGTAGTCCCTCTTAGCTAATGGCTGAAGAAGGAGAGGAGGAGAGGGAAGTTAATGTGAAAACCAAAGAGTGAATAGATTTAACAGCTCCAGGCTGAACTGAAGCGATTCTATGAAATAAAAGGCATCAGAGCAAAGGGAATTATATAGGGAAGGGAGAATCAGCTGGGTGCTTCAGTGATTCAGCAGCTTGCTTGGGGGGAAATGCTGCACACATTAAGCAACACCACATGAATTGCTGAAGTTGTACTGCCCACTCGATGGCCTGACAGCTGCCCACTTGGTTACAAGAGGCTGACGTCCGTGTTCAGCATGGATGCTGGCCCACCCTTTCTAAAGGTTAAAACCTTTCCACAAGGTTAAAAACTAAAACATTCATTTATTCTGTTCTATAGAAGTTCGCTTGGGCTTTTCCTCTCCGGTCTGTATCCTTCTGTAATTATAATTCCTGGTTTCAGACTTCAAACATCGAGCAGGACAGAATGAATTTCCTTCCCTTCATAACAGATCTGTAGCTTGGCAATTCATTGAGGAGAGATGAGAGAATTCCAAAGCAGGCAAGATTAATGAGATGGAGGATTAGTTCAATTAGCTGTGCCTGCTAATCAGGGCTGGAGTGCTGCGGAAGACCAGCAGCACTGACAGCAACACTGGGCAAGCCATGGTTTGCCGCAGTCTGCTTTAGGACAGAAACGTGAGCTTGCAGTTTTAAATCCATTCCAAAGGATGCTCACATCTCCAGGGAAAGCATCAGAAATATATGAACAAACAGCAGCAAGTTCCTGCTTTCTGCCCCAAAGTAATCTCGTAATGGGGAGAATATCCTTCATTTCACCAAAACCAGGACTGGCAGAGATGGTCCCTCCTCTTTTATCTGGTTTATTTGTGAGAAGCTATTTCACAAGAGAGTTCCTAAAAACATACCTCTTTTCCTAAGTAGCATCTCTCGTTCTGATGAGATAGAGGAGATTCTTCCAGATATCTCCCAAAACCTGCAGTTCCTGCCTTTGTCTTTCCGATCACACTAGTTCATTGCTGTCTGGCACACAAATGGATAGCACAGCAGTGTGTGGTGCTATTGAGTATATTAGATAGCTCCTTTATGGAAAGCAAGCATGAGAGATAGCACGTGGTCTTTGGGATCCAGCAATGCTGTGGAGCCTGCACACTGAAGTACTCAAACAGTAGTTACTTAATTGGACACCTACAGTAAGCTCAACTAGAACTCTGCTGTGGATGTGTATCCTTTGAGTTAAGGACCATTGTCACTAAGTGATCTGAGAGATTAGCTGCACCATGTGCAGGATGGCTGGTGCTTACTGTCCCCTCCACCTTCCAAGCAAGGTCCAGCATGATGAGAACAAAAGACATGTTAAATGACTGTAAGAGCACAAACAAGACTATTCTTTACTTTTAGTTTTTCAGGGTCCATCTCCTTCGCCATTTCTTCTTTCCTCATCTCAGCTATTGTTTTGGGGCCCTTCTTGTCCTTGTGAGCATTAAATCCTTGACCAGATAATAGATCTTCAAAATCTGCAGACACTTTTGGTTTCGCATCTTGAAAACCAGAAAGATTTGGAGACGTTATCACAATACAGTTTATTTAACACTGCTTTTCTACCTAAAGCCACCCCCCAAGACTTAACACTATAACCATCTCCCAGTGCTAATAAGTTTGCAAGAGACCTACAGGTTAAGGTTACTTTTGAACTATTATTCATAGAATTATAGAATCCCAGACTGGTTTGTGTTGGAAGGACCTTAAAGCTCATCCAGTTCCAACCCCCTGCCATGGGCAGGGGCACCTTCCACTAGACCAGGTTGCTCCAAGACCCCTCCAGCTGGCCTTTGAACACTGCCAGGGATGTGAATCCCATTTGGAATTGAGAATGTTGGAAATATTAGCATACTTTAGAGTATAGGACAGTAGAACTGGGGTTGAACTTTATATATCGAATCAAATGATCAGCATGACTTAGGTGCTTAGACCCTGACCTGTTAAAGTGTTTAGCATTAAAGCAGTATTAGAAGGAGGCAACCTTTTGGATGCTGATCTCTGAAGCATAGAATCATAGAATAGTTAAGGTGGGAAAAGACCTTAAGATCATCCAGTTCCAAGCCCCCTGCCATGGGCAGGGACACCTCACACTAAACCACATCACCCAAGGCTCTGTCCAACCTGGCCTTGAACACTGCCAGGGATGGAGCATTCACAACCTCCCTGGGCAACCCATTCCAGTGCCTCACCACCCTCACAGGAAAGAATTTCCTCCTTATATCCAATCTAAACTTCCCCTGTTGAGTTTTAACCCGTTACCCCTTGTCCTGTCACTACAGTCCCTAATGAAGAGTCCCTCCCCGCATCCCTATAGGCCCCCTTCAGATACTGGAAGCTGCTCTGAGGTCTCCAGGCAGCTTCTCTTCTCCAGGCTTACCAACGTTAGCAGGTCCTTTCCCCCGTTCGTTTTGTGCCCCCGGCATTGCTGAGAAGCTCACGTTATAATTGGGTTTGTTCTGGGGGGAGGCATGAGGCATGCTTGGCTGCGCTTTGGGCTGTGCCTGCTGCCAGCCATAGCCAGCTCCTTGCTGCCAGCCGCTGCCACCCATGGGCTGGGGAGAGGGTTTCTGCGGCGACGGGGGGAATCCTCCACCCATGCCCGTCGGCGTGGTTGGTTTGCTGGCGAATGAAGGGCCACCTGCAGGGTACAGGGAAAGGAGTGACAGTGGGCATCAGCACACAGGATACTGACTGGTCTTCTGAAAGGGGAACCTGAACAAAATCCTCCATGCAACTGGCTTCTGCTACGCGCAGCCAGCTGGGAACCCAAGCTGTTGTGGCTGTACCCTGGTGCAGGGTAATGTTACTTTTGAACTATTATTCATAAAATTATAGAACCCCAGCCTGGTTTGTGTTGGAAGGGACCTTAAAGCTCCTCCAGCTCCAATCCCTGCCACGGGCAGGGACCCCTTCCACTAGAGCAGCTTGCTCCAAGCCCCTGTGTCCAACCTGGCCTTGAACACTGCCAGGGATGGGGCAGCCACAGCTTCTCTGCACCCTCCAAGGGAAGAGCTTCTGCCTAAGAGCTCATCTCAGTCTCCTCAACCTCGGGCAGGTTAAAGCCATTCCCCTTGGCCTGTCCCTACATCCCTTGTCCCAAGCCCCTCTCCAGCTTTCCTGCAGCCCCTTCAGGCACTGGAGCTGCTCTCAGGTCTCCCCTTCAGGAGCCTTCTCTTGTCCAGGCTGCCCCAGCCCAGCTCTCTCAGCCTGGCTCCAGAGCAGAGCTGCTCCAGCCCTCGCAGCATCTCCATGGCCTCCTCTGGCCTCGCTCCAACAGCTCCACGTCCCTCTTGTGCTGCTGCCCCTGATCTGGATCAGGGCTGCAGGGGGTGTCTCCCCAGAGCACAGCAGAGGGGCAGGATCCCCTCCCTGAGCTGCTGCTCACGCTCTGGGGGTGCAGCCCAGCACACGGGGGGGGGGGTGAGGGGGGTGGGGGGGGTGTCTGGGCTCAAGCTCACACTGAAGCCAGGTCACTGAAATGGTCTATCCTGTGCTGATGCTATCCCACAGAGGTGGCATTTCAGCACTTTAGGGGATGTTCCTCTGGCTTAGTCTGTGGTGGGAATTATGCAGTCTTAACGTTTTATTATTTGAGACTAACATTCACATTCAACTTTGAGCTCTAAAACATGTCATGGAAACTGGATGAAGTGCTTTTGACTCGGGCATGAACAACAGAAACTGCGGTTAAATATCCTGTGGATGCCAATTTTTTGTTTTTAAACTCCCTAACTTTGCTAGAGAACACATGTTTTAAAAGCACCTCAATGGCTCCGACACAGGTCTTGGCTGACTTTTTATTTTGCTCCTGCAGAGCAGCTCGTGTTCCAGCAGAGGGAACTGGGAAACCTAATTCCAGACCCATGCTGGTACTGACGCAAAGGGGAAAACAAACATCGGATAAAACCACAGCGGCTCACAAAGAGCTGAGGGAAGGGACAAGGGGAAGAAAAATCTATTTATCAGAGAAGCGGAGGTGTTGGGTTTTAAGGAAAACTGCAATTATTTCTCAGATCTGCCTTTTTAACACGGGGGATGAGGATTTGCTGATCGTTTTGTGACAGAAAAGACGCTTGCCTAAGCAGCCAAGCACACGGTCTTTTGTAGCCAGGTACAAAGGAAATGGGGTCAGACTCCACTAAGAATAAGAGGCAGATTAGTGAGGTTCTCTGATTTCCTCACAAAGGGCAAAAATGAATCAAGTCTAGAAGGAAACAATTCCTCAAGGACCCCAGTGGCTTTGAAGAGCCAAAGTTCCCTCCCAGGCACTGCTCCAAGGTGTGTAGCAACAGTTCTCCAGTTAAACGCAGAGCATCCTTAGCCAGAGACTGTTTAGACTTAGCAGACAGAGGTTAAGCTTTGCAGTTCCTATTGTCTACTGAGGTCCTAGCAGATTACTGAGAGGCTTTTTAGTGGTGGATCAGTCAAAGCATAGATTTGTGAGAGCTTACAGAGAATCAAGCAGAAGGGAAATCTTCAAAGCAGCACTGGTGTACAGGTCAGTTGAGAGGACCCACAGAGCTCTTTGCCACACACCCCAAGCCGCTCATCCTATTTCTTAGAAACAGAGCTGAGCATTCCTTCTTTAGTTTTAAATAGGGATGCAAACCTGCTAAACTTGCTCCAAGGGTCCCCAGATCAGCAAATGGATCCAGTGTTTGGGGTTTAGGCTGATGGGTGGGAGTGCTGTGGAGGGATCCCGTAGGACTGGTGGCAGCTGACTTGCTTCCCATTCCTAGACCACCTTAAAGAGAAAAAAATGCATATATAAAAGAAAAAAATAACTCATTTTTTACCCCTATTTTACATGACTGCAGCTCAGTCACATGATGTTGGAAGATTGCTGTTAAAATTGTGTACTACTGTCATGTTTCTAAGCAGTCTCAACTCAGTGTTGCTCCAGACTAGTTGCACACCCACTTACAATTAGGCTCAGCAACAAGAATGTTCCCTCGACTGTCTGCAGTGACAGGGTAATTATGACAAATTAGTGTGTTTTAAGATTCAAGAGCCTTGGGGAAGCAACTTTAGTAGGACATACATATTCTCCCAAGACTAGAATCATGCTATTATTTAGTGGCATCCCAGGAATGCATAGCGCTTCCCAGGTGCTCCTTGTTGCTCTACACTGGAATGAAACACACCTACATACACCCTCCCCAAGCACTTGTCCTGCTTCAGGCCCTGGTTTCTTGAGGAAAGAAACCCAGATTTTCTTTGGAACAGGAAGAATTTAGTCGTTTTTAGCCAAATCCTCACCTGGATGACTGGGAGAGCAGGACAACAGGCTGAGATAAGACAAACCTTGACTGAAGTTATAGTGTATTAGTCAAAGTGGTAAGCAGTGGAAAGATTCTCTGCAGTCACTGGTTTCTGCCTGTCTTCTCTCAGGGCTCTTTAAGGGTTTTTTGTTAAACACCCTGAATTTTTAGGATACATACCTGGTTTGCTGGGCCAATCCCAACCACCGGAAACATCTGGTTGTATGGAAACCGTTGGTGTGCTAGAAGCTAAGCAGAGTGAATACACATAAACATCTCGAAGCAGTACAGGAAAACCAACACAATCCAGTGTCCATGAAAAGCATGGGGCAAGGAGCAGGAGAGACAGTATTATGGCCATCTACCATTTGGTCATTAGAAGTTAACTTCTCCCCCATAAGGGCATTACAAATTTACTGGGGTTTTATTGATCTCATATTGTACAGAGGTAAGTGGGGAAGGACACAGACTTACAGCATTCATTTTATGATAGCTTTGATCAAAGGCTTCATATATTCATTTATAAAAACCTTATCACCAGAATAACACACGGGCTTTTGTGTTTGAGAATACATCTCGACCCAAGGAAATAAGCTACACATAAAGGGCAAGGATGGAGAAAAAGCAGAGCAGCCCACATAGATGTAAAGCAGAAAGAACACACACAGTCCTTCCTTTAACCCCATATCAAATAAAGCCTGTACATCCATGCAGTTCACCCTGCTGGCTTTTCATTATCCACATACACTAGCACTGTAATTGAACACTGTAATTGACCTCATCACACTGGGATACCACTTGAAATTCCTTTCATTAGCACAGCCAGCTCCAAGTGTGACCCAACCTTATTCACAGAGTTAATATCCAGTACCCGAGTTTGGCAAAGCAAGGATGTGAGCAGTGCCAGCAGCACGCCAGTTCCCTCCTGTGTCATTTTGGCTTTCCAACAAGACTGTTGCGTTCAAGGGACACGTGTTAAATGATCAGACAGCAAATTCATAACCGAATTGTGTTTCAGAGAAGGTTATAACATTAAGTTTTGGCACAGGAGGAGAAGAGCACAACTGAAGAACATTTCAAACCAAGAGAAGGGAAAAGTCCAATAAAGAAATAAATAATCCTCCTCTTCAAATAAGTGTCAAATTCAACTGTGAATTTGGCTGAGGTTGCTAGCACATCTAAAGAAAACAGATGCCTGTATCTAAGTCACCAAAGGATGCGTGTTTTCTCTAGCAGGCTTAATACGCCATGCTCTGTTTAGCGCAATTAATGGTAGTTTGGTTCAAATGAGACCTTATAACCACAGGAATATGCAGGCAGACATTCGTCATCATCTCTTTTTTCATGAATACAAATAGCTTATTAATTAAGTATAAGACTTGAGTGAAACTAGTCCCGTCCTACCACACTTCGAGTTATGAATATGCTTTAAGTCTGGAGACAAGAAAAGCTCTTTCCTGTTTAGTGGGGTTTCTGTGGTTTAGAGTCATTTTATGGTAAGCATCAGTCTGTGCTTAATGGCTGCATCACTATTTAAAAGCAGCATTTCCCATTTACTTAAACACACTAGAAAAGCCTCACTTTCTTACCCATATGAAAGGGATCGCTGTGCACAGTTGGTGAAGGACTTCTTGTTGCTTGAAGGAAAGGATCACCAGGGACAGCTGATGAACCAAGGAAGGAACCCAGGAGGTCTGGACCAGTTTGCTTAGGGCTACTTCCAAACGGATCAAAGGCAGTGGCTGTGAAAGCATGTTTGAGAAAACTAAATCATTAACTCCTATAATGAATGGGCTTCAGGGAAAAGACACTGGTGTGTGGAGAAGAAAACCTAATACCCGCAGACACCAAGTAGGAGACAGCATGTGACTGTGGGAGAGCAACTGGAAAGTATCGGGAGCCCAGCCAAATTCATGGGGACCTAGAGAGCTGCACGACATGGTCACAGCAACACATCTGTTGAGCCCATCTGTCTTTTCCAAGGAGAGGAGCTGAATTTCAGAGGGGTCAGAGCAAATATTTAGATGCTTAGACACTGCATCTAAGTTTCAACTTGCACGTACTGCCAGTATGTAAACGGATGGTGAGGGACAGCCCAGAGCTTGGAGTCTGTGCCCTGTTGTAATTCCTGCTTCCTCCCAAGAGCTGAACGCAGCCCAAGACGATCTGAGGCTGTCAGAGCTTACACATGTCAAGGGTAAAAGGGTCATGTTTTAGAAATAGCTTTAGAAAACACTTGTTACAAAAATCCAGCTCCTTCTCAAAGTCTTTCCATCAATTTGTTTAGTGTCTTTCACATAAAAAACCCCAACAACAGAAGAATCCACTATGAAGCCACTCAAATTCTTACTTGCCAACAAGTTTAAAGAACATCCTGAACAGAGATGCAATATATGCTACTGCAAGAGAGACGCAATCCTGCAAAGCTCTGCGTTGTGTTAATGCTGTCTATTACTCATTACTTATATTATCCATTGTTTAGGATACTTAATTACTAGTCTTCACTTATCTCTCAAGGTTTTATTCTTGCTTTCCTGGGTTGGGACAAAGCCAGGACAAAGCTGTATGAAACCTTCCCTTTCCTTTCAAGCACCAGTCTGGCTCTGCAAAGCTCAACAGCAATATCCAGAAGTCTCTTCCTGATATTGTTGCTGCATCTCTGCCTTGTATAACTCTGAGACCGAGCATACAACTGCCACAGCATGAACCTTCTCTATATACAAGTGGCTTGATTTCTCACACTGAAATCTGTATTCTTCTCCCCTCTCCCTCCTCCAGTCCTCAGTGTTCATCTCTTCTCTCCCTTCACAAGTCTCACTACAAGTAGGTTATAATTGCTCCTGTCCCTTTTGCTCTGATAAAGACCACAGACAAACCTCCCCAGGCTTGCGGGGGTTCTTTAGTCTAACTATGAACTTCATTTCCTTTCCAACCCCAACTA
Organism: Pezoporus flaviventris; assembly: GCF_033815535.1. Lineage (NCBI taxonomy): Eukaryota > Metazoa > Chordata > Aves > Psittaciformes > Psittacidae > Pezoporus > Pezoporus flaviventris. Next base: position 1,654,378 of record NW_026892607.1, on the reverse strand, counting down.
TTCTATGACTCGGGAAGAGTCTTCAGAAGCTGGCTGAGGGCCATCCTGTGGTAGGTGCTACTGGTGTCAGCCCCAAGGGAATCTGAGCAACTTGGATAGGGCTCTTCACCTGCTCACTTACCAGTGATTTTCACTTGCTCTCCTATATTCACTTAACTCCCCTCCCAAATCCCTCTTTCCAATATCTGTTCAACCACTCCTGCCAGCCTGATCTCCATCTGTCTTGGAGGAAACGAAAGGCCTTCTCACATTGCCGTGGTCTGCAGAATGACCAGAAACAGCAAAACTGTGTAGCCTTATTTCAGAGCCCAGGGTCAGTATCACAGCTCCAAAACCCCTAAAGTTAAAGGGAAAATCAAATTCAAACTGCTACGGGTCTACCCAAAACCTAAGAGGCTCCCCAAATGCATTATTGGACACACAGCCAAAGCAAAACTGATGATCTCTGATAACTGATGCTAGCGTAAGGAGCAGCCAAACGCTTGGGCGAGCTCCAGCAGACACTTATGGAACAAACTAGAGAATGTGCTTTGTATTCTCAACTGTGAAGATGCACCAACTCTCCTGTCACAGAGCAGAGGAGCTGGCTGGGCTCCTGGGATCCCTCACAGCTCTTGTTTTCATGTCATGAGCGTACCAAGAGGAATCCAACAGCCCGGAGCACATCACCCAGGTGGGATTCCCAAAGCACGTGCCCCATGTCACACATAAGGAAGAGCCACCATTACCTTCTCCTACCCTTGGGGACGGGGATGGGGATGCTGAAGCTGCGGAACGCCGAGGAGTTGACTGCACAGATCCCGGTCCCCCCACATGGAAGACCTCCTCAGCAGCGGGTTGTCCACTTTGGCTCTGGGAACTTGCCCCACCGACCCCAAACAAATCATTCAGTAAGTCTGAGTTAGAGGGGGCAGCCGTGGGCTGTGAGGGAAAGCTCTTGCTCATAGGGCTGCCATCCAGGCCCAGCAGGTCCACGTCTTCAGGTGGAGGCGGTGCTGGAGGCTCCTGCTGTTTTTTGCTGTGTTTTGGGGTGCCGTGAGGCTTGTCACCGCTGGCATTACTGTGCTGACTGGAAAGGGACAAGAGTTCGTCATCGGACTGCTCGCTTTCCTCGTGCACCAGCGCTGCGCGATCCTCTGAGGTGGGGTGAGAGCTGCTTTTGTCAGATTTCTGATCTAAAGGATGGGGGGAAATGAAACGAGGTAGCCGTTAGCGGTGTCATCACAAAGGTCCTGTGAAAATCAGCTTGCAAGCAGAGCACAGAGCTACTGACAACATCGTAGCAGCCTTTTGCTAGGTCTTAAAATGAGAGTCCTGCGCAAAGATTGAGGTCTTTCCTGGTTTGTACTGTAAGGAGCCAGCTTTAGTGCTCAGGAAACAGAGGCAGATTAATTGACTCTCCTCCTGAAGAGCCAGCAAGTGTGATGCCCAGAGATACAAACTGAAGGAGTTTCTGGGACAGGACCAAGCATCCAGCACAGATCTCCAGCCATGCCTTAAAATCCAGGCAAAGCAAGGCTCACTGTAAGGGAGCAGTGACATAAATCACCCTCCTAGCTGTGCCCACAAGGATCTCTCACACCAGGTTCCGACCTAATGTAATCTACACAACGTTCCTGTGTAGCCCCGATACTGGAGGAGGAATGCTGCATTTGGCAGTGCTATTTTCAAGGTGCTCAGCACTATTTGGGAGGTTGTGAATGCTCCATCCCTGGCAGTGTTCAAGACCAGGTTGGATGAGGCCTTGGGTGACCTGGTTTAGTGTCAGGTGTCCCTGCCCATGGCAGAGGGGTTGGAACTCTATGATCTTCAGGTCCTTTCCAACCCTAGCTATTCTATTCTATGATTCTATGATTAAATGGCCTCGGACAAATGTTCTTGGTGCTACATTCTCCTAGCATTACATATAAAGTGCAACATTAGGAAAAAGATGGGTTTAGCATCAAAAGAGGCTTCAGGCAAAGCTTTACACTAGAACTGTATCAATAATTGTCATATACAGCACAAGCAGGCAGTGGCTGAAGAGGACACTGGAAGAAATTCATTCCCACTCCATTGCAACACAAGGGTGTGACCAGCACTTCACCATGATCTAATGGGAAAGAAATGCTACAATCAGACCCTTCAGCCCCACTCTGTGCTCCAGGGAGGGGGGGGAATAAGTTGTTTGTCTCGTTTGAAGCAGATCTTGCTTTGAAGCCCAAGTGTGCATACCTTGCCAGCTGAGAGATGAGAAGAATGCACTCTGTCCAACGTTTCTTATGTTATCCTGGGGTGAATCAGTGGGGCCTCTACCTGCAGCACAGAGTACCAAATAAATCAAATCAAGCAAAGCAAAGTTCAGCATGCAGGGAAGCACTGAAATGGAATGAACCTATGCAGCTCTTACCTGCCAAAGCAAGAGTGTCCTGATGCTCCTGATGAGAGGAGAAGAGAATGGTTGGATTGATGTCTTTCGTGGTGAAGTTCTCCCAGGGGGGAGTTAATTCGGTTTGTCTATCTGTAGACTGTATTTCTATGTCCAGTATAACATGAAAGAGCTGAGGATATTTGTCTGGGGAGTCACAGGCATCCAGTTCAGGCCTACGTGGGGACAAGAGTTGTACAGTTAAACAGGAAAGGATATTTCTGTACAGCTATATAAAGTCTTTCCATAGATGCATGAACACAGACTTTTCACATTTCATCGGTGAATATTCTCCTTCAGACTTGCTTGGGCTTTCATGCTTCAGGGTTTGACTAATGTTCTGCTTAAAATACTCACTTGGTGAATTTTAGTGTGGTTGTTCCCAGGGCTATGAAGCCAGTATGAAACTGAATTTGGAATATCTGTGTGTTGGTCATCTGCAAAACAACATAGAGCACCAGACTGAACAAAGGCTTCAATTCATGAAATTCAGATAGTGCATAGAAGATACAGACAGTTAAGTCTACCTTACTACCAGTTACTACACAGACTAATCATAACTTCCACAAGTTAACTCATTCTGCTTGCTCAACAGAAAGCAGAGCTTTTCCTTCTCAAACCCAAATGTTCCATCTGCCTTAAACCTTGCTTCTGCTGCTTCCACAACACCAGAATGCCTTCACAGCCTTCAGGAATACGCCTTCTTTCCCTGCTTGTCTGTGTTTCTGGGATCTACTTGACACTTAAGCAGTTAAATAAGACCAGTTTCTGTTTCCACTGACAAAACTCGGTTCTGCCCTCACATTTTGTGCTGGAAGTCACTACAAATTAAACAGATTATTTCAGCAAGTGAGTCACCCCTCCTCACTGCACAGGTTAATGGAGCAACGCAGTGTGTGACAACTATGGAGGCAGGCTTTGCAGGTCCAGGTCTTCTAGTCTGCATTTCCCCATTCCTTTTCCACAATTACACAATTACAAGAGCCAGAGAACAGCATGTTCAGGTCCATCTCAAAGCCTAGAACAGCACAGACCAATACCCATTTTCACTTTCAGTGGTGTTACTATATTACGTGAAGGAGACATCCGGGTGTGCTCACTCCAGCACTCCACTGCTCTCACTTCTCAGTTTCTTTCTTCCATTTCTTTGATCTGCCAGAATGAAGAGGCTTTCTGGCTACAAAGAGGGTGGCTGTCTGACCAGCCTGCAGCTTCAGTGGTCTTTCCTATCCCCATGTCTTCTGCAGGAGCTGTAATGATCATATACCCTATCAGTAGACACCGTTTCCACAAAGAGAATTCTCCATATGCAGTTCTATGTTTTCCCTTGGCACTGCTCAAATTTGTGTTATGCCTACTGTCAAGTAAGGCACCTTTCATCACAAGTGCCCCATGCATCTTTAGGCCCCATATTTAGCTACATTGCCTCTACCATGCAAGAGAAGATAAACTCCTACTTTTGCTTGAAGGCGGCCCCCAATGGTTGATCTCATATGATAGACAGAAACAACAACATCTCCATGGACAGTGGCTCCCAGTGGAATGAGGACTTTCCCTTCTTGCACACGGTATTCCCTTTGAGGGGAAGAGAAGGAAATCCACAGTTAAGCTCCCTTCCACAGTGCCTGGAATTAACACCTGGCAACAGAGTGAACATAAAAGCCATCATCTCCTTCAGACCATGGTGCATGCAGCGCCCCGCTTAGCGTTAGGCTTAGTTGAAACAGAATCGTGTAACAGGGGAAATCAACACAGCACTGAACTATCCCTATGAAGATATCCCACCACAGGACAACTTCAGGTTCAATCTGCTAGTTTATTTCATTCAATTCACTGAAATGAATGAAACAATATTTGCCCTCCTTCATTTATCAGGCAGGCTGGCAATGACTACAGCAAAGCCGTAAGACATGACAGCAAAACCAAAGCCCCAAAGCCTCGTGGAATGAGGTTCCTAAGGATGGCAGGAGATCACAGCAACTCACTTCATTCTTTCATACTCCTGGGAAGTGGTAAGGATCCTGGTTTCTCCACTGAGAATGTCACAGAAGGGCCGGCAGCCGTTCCGTTGCTTGTTGAAACAGGGGACCGGGCTGAGGGTGACCGACTTGATAGTAAGTGGTTTGCAGTGAGGAATGACGGGCTTGTCTGCTATGAGATCACAAATGTACCCTATGTATCTGCAGACAGAGAAAGCCATTACTGAAACCTCCATCCCAGGTGACCAGTGTTCATTCTGTACTTGAAATCTACCTTGAAATCCAGTGGAAGTGTGACCCTCACAGTTCCATAACTGGAGTTTCCATGGACTCAACAAAACCTGTGCTTCTATTTGTGTTTAATTCCAAGAACTGGAGCTCAGGAGGAAGGAAGCTGGCCTTTAGCTCTGAGCTGAAGACCGTTTCTCCTCGCCTTTTAGGAGAGAAGGTGCTGAGCAATGGGTTTTTCTGGTTTACCAGTAGAAGTTTGCCTGCTATTGTACATGCCCACAGCCAATAAATTACTTTGTTAGCCATGCACTGAAGGATCATCATTACATACATAACACTATATCTTTGGTTTGCTCTGACAGGCAGCTTTCCCCCTACTTAATGGATATTGTAAAGAAGACAGTTTTACAGTGTAAACTGCTATGAGGATGAAGCTGATGCTGAGAGAGGGATTCACTATAGGTTTGTCAGCTTTCCTGAACCGCTGAGCAAAGCTATTGCAGTGCTTGATTTTGTTTGTTCCATTATTGTTATATCAATGGAAGTGGCCACAAACATTAGTTAGGACCTGTCAGAGCTAAGTACCATGGCTAATGCATGAGGTCTGCTCGTGCTGCAATAGGAATTCTGGGGTTTTCAGTCACCTCCTGCCAGTGCCTCCAGGTTGGTCTGGGTGGACAGGCTGGGGCACGCAGCATATACACCCTGCAGGTCATATGCATTATTCTATATAATAATAGAATAACTCTATTATAGAGTTATTATATATATCTAGAATAGAATAATAGAGGTTGGAAGAGACCTCTGAAGATCATCTGGTCCAACTCTGCTCAGAGCAGGATCAACTTCAAAGCTGTATCTCAGAACTGGACTATGCTGCTGGGGGTGATACCCAGCCAAGGACCTCCAAGGACAGAGACCCCACAGTCATTCTGGACAAGCTGTTCCAGTGCCTGATTGCCACCTTACCACTGATTTCTGGGGAACAAAGTGAAATCTGAATGCCTATCTCAGCCTAGGGGCTGGGAACACATTGCCAGAACACAGACATGTGCTTGGGCAGTTTTCAGTGTGAGGAATATAGCTCTTTTGCACAGCATTTAAGCAGCATACACTACCTCCTGTGAGATGGCCACAGTACAATTCCAGGTCTCTTTGTGTTCAGCAACTGCATAGCAGGGCCTGGATTAGAGAAGAGGTGACAGAAACAGAACATCGCACTGACCAGGACTGCTGATGCTGCTCGGCCGTCCTGTTAAGGAAAGGGCAGGGGGAGGAAAACGTCAAAGACATCCTTCAAATTCCAACAGAACACTCTCTACTCTTCCTTAAAGCACATTAAATCATTTCTCCAGAGAGACTAAGACGGGGACCACAAGATGAGGAATTTTCAGTGCTGTTATTTAGTGCACAGCATTACAGTGAGTGGCACGATGCCTGGGTCAAAGGTAAGGGAATACCCAGTAAAGAGCCAAAGACTTGTTTTGAAAGGCCACAAGACCATTTTTATCCACAAACGTTGGTGTTTCATGGGTGCTCCCAAGCTGTGATACTGTAATTATTCAGACATAGGCCTGGAATGACCACAGGGGTCAGAGCACACCATCCCATGGCTGCAGGCTGCCGTCTAATAGGAATTTAACAGGGAAGAGATCACTAACAGAAAAACCCAGCCCAAGGCTCCCTCACCCAAAACACCTCCTCAGCCCTCAGCCTACAGGTTGCTCCTGAGCAAGCCTGTGATTTCTTTAGTGTGATGATGGGGAAAAGTATGTTTGCTGAGATAGATTGATAGACCAAAGATACAGCAAGAGCAGGGGAGGATCAAAGCACCCCCAGTGCCCCGAGTCCTGCGATACCTAGGGACATAGGCAGTGATCAGCCATATGGACCAGCTCTGGCAAGCCAAACAAAGAGAAAAAGCCCTTCCACCAGCTTCCACCAAAACCCTGGTCTGATGACTGCTTAGTTTCAGATACACATTCATGGCAATGGCTTATTTCAGCCACCTTTGAGGCACTCCAGACATAACGTGGGATTTACCACACCAGAGCTGACCCAGACTCCAGTAACCTGCTGAGCCTGAGCACATGCTCAAGGTTAACAGGGTTTAGCATGAATCAATTGCTTCTGAAAAGCTCTCTCAGGTTCATATAGAATCATAGAATAGCTTGGGTTGGAAACGACCTTAAGATCACCCAGTTCCAACCCCCCTGCCACGGGCAGGGACACCTCACACTAAACCGTGTTACCCAAGGTCTTGTCCAACCTGGCCTTGAACATGGCTTCTGCAGGCTTCTGAGGAAGTGTCAAAGAGGACTCCCTGTCCTTTACAGCATTATCCTGATCTTCATTGCTCAAAGGGCACTAGGAGAATTGATTCTTGAGCTGCATTTGCAGGACTGAAGCATCAAATGCATCTTCAGCTCTGTTGGAATGGAATTCACATCCCATAGCCACTGGCTGTGCTATTCAAGGCAGAAATGCCAGACTCTAGTTTGGGATCAGTCATTTCCTCTGTTCCTTCCAATTTACACTGGTCGGCAATGACAGCCTCCTGGAATTAATTTAGGCTCCAGGAACAAAGCAGAGCTTCCCTTTTGGGTATTACTGTCGATACTGAAGGTAGCGTGGAGTACATTACATGTTAGTCACACAGAATAGCACCACTAATGCATCCCATCTGCACATTGCCCAGTACTGAGTGATCCTTATGGGGGGCATATAGAAACCATTCCAGCTGTGGGGCAGAAGGAGGAGCAGAAGGCTACTGATTGGACTTCTTCAGCCACGCCTGACAAATACAGATAGAATCATAGAATCATAGAATAGTTTGGGTTGGAAAAGACCTTAAGATCACCCAGTTCCAACCCCCTGCCATGGCCAGGGACACCTCACACTAAACCAGGTCACCCAAGGCTCTGTCCAGCCTGGACTTGAACACTGCCAGGGATGGAGCATTCACAACCTCCCTGGGCAACCCATTCCAGTGCCTCACCACCCTCACAGGAAAGAATTTCCTCCTTATATCCAATCTAAACTTCTCCTGTTTAAGTTTTAACCCATTACCCCTTGTCCTGTCACTACAGTCCCTAATGAAGAGTCCCTCCCCAGCATCCCTATACCCCCCCTTCAGATACTGGAAGCTGCTCTGAGGTCTCCATGCAGCTTCTCTTCTCCAGGCTGAACAGCCCCAACTTCCTCAGCCTGTCTTCATACAGGAGGTGCTCCAGCCCCTGAGCATCCTCATGGCCTCCTCTGGACTTGTTCCAACAGTTCCATGTCCTCTTTATGTTGAGGACACCAGAACTGCACACAATGCTCCAGGTGAGGTCTCACAAGATCACAAGAGGCTTCAGCAATCCCAGCTTCCCAGTTTGACAGAATTCCCAGCTATGCTTTTTCTCCCTAAATTCCACCAGTAACCTTCAGTCCAGAGGCTGCACTTTGTGACTACTCACAGTAAAGTGCAAAGCCACAGCAGGCTGACAGCTCTTATGGTCAGTTGTTCCACGAAGTTCAAACCTTTTTGCTACTCATCACTTCTAGTAGCTCGCTGCTGGAATGACTGTGACCTCTCTTGCTTTGCATTCCTGCTTTTCTTTAGTGTTGGGTCTTCCAGCTTAGCTATGCAGCTACACAAGGAAGATTGTGTCCCTTCCTGTAGTAGTGCCTTTTACTACATTTCTTTTCCTTTTAGAAAGTCACCATCCTTCTACACAGACTGCAGACGTGCAACATGCAGTACGACTCCTAGGTCTAAAAATGTGGTTATTTTCAGGTGTACTTACCATGCAGTGGATGACACACACGTTTTTGGGGTTCTGCTGTAGCCAGTTGTGCATGTTCTTACAGACAGCATAGAGGTTGTGCAGACTGGGCGCTTGCCGCACTGGCCAGCTACATTCAGATACCTACAGGAATCACAGCATGAACAAAAGATGCTCTTCCTCAGAGCGTGAAGCAAGGCATGCTTTGCTTTTACAGTGCTTGCTGCCGAGAAACATACTCCTCTTTTACAATCTATGTGCTGGAAACCTACTCCATCTTTTCCCCTGCATAATTCTGCTCTGTGACTTCCAGAAGAAGCCTCACTTAATAACATGATATTGATGTATTGTCACTGAGAACACACTTGTCAAATCCACATTCCAAGTCAGATTGTCTTGAGGGGCTTTTCATAACACTCCAGCCTTGCAGCGGCGCATCGATTTCTGCTCCGAAGCCTTTGTACAGCTTGTCCCTAAAAACTAGGGCTGTTTTTCAGAGGATACTGAGCATCTGTTGTTCTCAGTCATTTGGTGTCAGAGGATTTTCAAGCCCAATTTGACAGATATTAGACTGATGAAAGGGAAACTTCTGTTCCATAAAATACCGTATCTGAGTAGGTAGAGTTAATGTGTGAAGAAATGGATTACTTTGAGCTGAAACCCACAAATCCTAAAGTGTCTAGCTACCAATAAAGTGTCTCGTTACTAATAAAACCCTAATGGTCTAGTTACTATTCATCAGTGTGCTAGTTTTGAGTCATAGCACTTATGTCAAGAACAGCCCTTGCAGTCTCACGCAGCACATCAACATCAAATGGCCTTCCACAGCCATCTCTGTTTCATCTGATTTTAATTGAAGTATCTTTTTTTTCTTAAAGGCATTTCTGGCTAGAAGACATTCACAGGAGAAACATCATGGAGCTTGTTCTCAGGCAAAGAATTGGGTCTCTCTCAGCCAATGTGTGGATCCTGTTTAATAAGACCCGGGGGCAGGAGGAAGGTGGTTTGCCCAGATGTTCCTAAACAGCCATATGGATCTCCATACCTGACCGCTTCATCTCGCAGAGGAAGCAAGTGCTCCGGGTTTCCTAAAACATCTCACAGCAGAAACAGGAATCCTGACTCAGGGATCAACTAAGCTGTGTTGTCCCAAACAACATTTCCAATGACAAGCAGAGAACAGAGGGACAAAGCAAGCAGGCAGCACTGCCTAGCCCAGCACATCCATCCCCCCTGGCAGCCCATTTGAGCTGGAGAAGCTCTGCTTAGAATTTGGGAGATTCTTGTCTAATCCAATATCTAAATAGGTATTTGCCTACTTGCTTTTTACACTCAGGAAAGCTTCTGGTCTCCACAATACACTGAAATGTAGTTGTTGGGGAGCTTCTACAGTGCTCAACAAGCACACAAGTCAAACCATGCGCAAGCTCTGGAAGGCATTCCCTAGTTACCGTCTCTACATTATTGTACTCGTCCCTCATCTTCTCCTGTCCAAAGAGCTGTGTTTCATTTCATTCTTTCTGTTGAACACACTTGATTTCCCCTTGCCTTTACCTTGTCTGTGCATTTTCAGGGAGGGCTGAAGGGGCACAAAACACCCTAAGGTTCACTATGGGGTAACCCCCGGCACAGGAACAGCTTTCTGTTCCACAGACCTGACAGGGTATGCACTGCTGCGTTATGGGACCGCTGTAAAACCTGAGGTATAGACTGACCATAAACAGTTATTCTTTAACAGAACCAGACTAATTTATATTAGCACACCAGTCATTTTACATCAGGCACGAGATTCACTTGCAATTAGATCACTAAACCACAACTCAGATTCCAAGTGGCTGCTAGAATTAACGTGACCAGTGACCCTTTCACTGATGATCTTCTGAACAGATATCATGACAGCACACTGTCAAGCATCTGGAAAAGCCATTATCTCTTACCAAGTAAATAATATACATTTACCAACAGCCCATAATTATGTATTTACTTTGCCTATAATTACCCATCTGATTGCTGGTTCACAATTAGGAAATCAAATACACATTATGGAGCACAGCATGTATTTCAAACAAAACCTCACCACCACTCATGAAATGCAGAACCCCAGCCTGGTTTGGGTTGGAAGGGACCTCAAAGCTCCTCCAGCTCCAACCCCTGCCACGGGCAGGGACCCCTTCCACTAGAGCAGCTTGCTCCAAGCCCCCGTGTCCAACCTGGCCTTGAACACTGCCAGGGATGGGGCATCCACAGCTTCTCTGGGCACCCTGTGCCAGCGCCTCAGCACCCTCACAGGGAAGAGCTTCTGCCTAAGAGCTCATCTCAGTCTCCCCTCTGGCAGCTTAAAGCCATTCCCCTTGGCCTGTCCCTACATCCCTTGTCCCAAGCCCCTCTCCAGCTTTCCTGCAGCCCCTTCAGGCACTGGAGCTGCTCTCAGGTCTCCCCTTAAGGAGCTTTCTCTTCTCCAGGCTGCCCCAGCCCAGCGCTCTCAGCCTGGCTCCAGAGCAGAGCTGCTCCAGAGCAGAGCTGCTGCAGCCCTCGCAGCATCTCCATGGCCTCCTCTGGACTCACTCCAGCAGGTTGAAAGAAACCTTACAGGAAAGTAACAGAAATTCTTCTAGAGCTTTGGAAATAAGCAACCAATGCCTGTTTTATCACTTCAGCAGTAGGGCAGCAACAGCCCAGCAAGGATGTGACCCATGGGGGATTTTGAAGTTTGGTTTTGTTTAACATTATATTTGAGTTCTGTGGTTTCAAACTGCTCACACTTCATCAAGCAGACAAGAGCTCTCCTCTCCTGCCGGGGAGGCAAGGCAGGGAGGAGAACAGAGAACAACCAGATTGCAGTAGCAGATTTAGCGTTCATAGTCCACTCTTCTCCTCAATAGACTGGGCACCTGAGGCTTTACGACGTGCTCAGCCACATCTGAGCAGGAAAACAGCCCACCAGAACATTAATTCACCTCCCTCCTGTGTCACTATGCAGCAAAGTGACCTACCTGCATCACAGATTGGGTTGGGTTGGAAGGGACCTTACAGCTCACCCAGCTCCAACCGCCTGCCATGGGCAGGGACACCTTCCACTAGAGCAGCTTGCTCAATGCCCCATCAAATTAAAAAGCCTTTCACTTCAAAGAACAAGCGTGTATCTTAAAACTTCAGCTCAGCTGGCATCCTCATCCAAAGCAGAAAACGCTCTGCACAGGCTCTCACCTCCTTCACAGCCCATTAGTATTTTTTGCAATATAGATGAAGTTCAAACTCCTATGTATAATTGTTTCATGCTTCACCTCATGCACTGCATTGGGCACATTTCATTTTCCTGAGAAATACTTGGAGCCAGTATTTCCTAGTCCATAACCTGAAAGTACAATGTTTTATTAAGAGATGCATCATTTTCCTTCTGTGTGTGTCAAGGCAATAACTTACAGAGCACCTCATCATGCTTTGAGAGCGACACACAAAGCCATCTGTTAAGCTGTTGGGTAGGGCAGGAGACAAAGCACAGGGGATGGAAGACTTATGGCCAGGTCAAGCAATACACCAACAGATGTTTAATGCTGGGCTTTCAAAACTAGATCTGTCCTCCTCCTCCCAACAACAGCAATGCACCAGACCCAAGCGAGACTCGAGACTCAAAGCCCTTGATACCTTTTGATAACTCTTTCCTGTTCATTTATTCATATTTGAAGTCATGGCTGGTTCCTGACTGCCACTGAGAAATTAGCTTCAAGTGTGAGTAAGTGATTTCTGGTGATCAGAGCAGTCGCTGAAGATAGATACAGATATACCTCAAATTACAATTGCATTAGGCTTATGCTGCATGAGGGTCGCTTACCCTGACTGAGGGTTAAGCCTGGCAACTGCAGTTGCCCTTTTTTTGTTGAAGGCAGTAAGAAATAAGAAACTAAAGGGAGGAATCATCATTCCCTTGTGGGAGAGGGGAAGAACAGGAAGTTGTCTGAAAGATTAGATCTAATCTTGCATTTCACCAGCAGTATTTCATAGGGATCTCCTCTAAAAGCCATTAATGAACCAGAGCCTCGCAGTGATCCCATATGCTCTTCTGGTTTTAGAGAAGGAAACTGGGGCAGAGCATGGAGGTGGGTTTTGAAATCATACATTAGTGGAAGAGCCAAAACGCCCTTAGATCCAGTTTCCAGCCCTGTGTTTTGCCTGCTCAGGGCTCCTTCTTGATCGAAACAACTGAAGGACTGCTCAACGTGAAAATAATCTACTTGCTTTTATTGGTACTTTCTTCCAAAGCTCTTGCATTTGACTCCTGACATCTATGTAGGAGCCAAGAGGCAGCACAGGTTCAACTTAGTGCAATGCCACTTACTCTAAGAGGCTCCTAACACAAGCAACATGTCCTGAACTTTCAGGCTCTTTAATCCCTGAGGTCCCAGACATCATAGAATCATAGAATAGTTAGGGTTGGAAAGGACCTTAAGATCATCCAGTTCCAACCCCCCACAGAAAGGACCACATCATACAATTCCCTTTTCATCTCCTTACACTTTGCCATGCTAGGACAGACCTGGTGCCCCTTTTCCTAAGGGCTTTCGCCCCTGCTCATGTTAACCCGACAGAAGACACTCACCCGGTTGTGGAACTTGGCACTGCGATAATACTTGGGTGACAAGTTGAAGACGGTGTAATGGTCAGGATGTCTGGAATCCAAGAACGTCCGGACATCTTCGATGTGGTTCCTGAATCCCAGCTCAACGCCTTCAGCCGGAAAAGACATCACTGGAAAGGCAGGGAGAAGCCAGGCTGAGCATGCACCGAAAGGTGCTTATGGACTTCTGAACCCTGGAATACTACAGGTTGTATTTATCCACTAAGCAGTACTTACCTATGATTCTGGAGGTAATGTATGAAATATCTAGCTCCCCCTTGGTGTAACTAAAACAAGACAAAGTAGGAGAAAGTTGTTATGCTCGTAGTTACACAAGACAGCACATTACAGGAACCATGAGAGTGTTTCCCCACAAAGATCTCCTTATAACACAAGGAAAGAATGATCTTAAACCCGATTCTTTCTTCTTTGTCATTATTCCTTAAGCAGCAAACAGCTTCGTGCAGACAGTGACCCAGCCTTCCCTGCAACGTACGCAATTAACTGGATGCAGAAGCTGCACACAAGGTCCCTTTTCCCCTCTGTCATTAATTTCCAGCGCCAGTTTTCAGGAGGAATCTCTAGCAGTCTGCCACTTTGCAGATGCCTCAAAGCCTCGCAGGTCTTGTATGCATTAAGTTCCTTTAATTTACTGTAGCCGCTATCCCTCAGAGGCGGGTAGAGTGCCAAGAACAGGGAATGATGCCAGCAGAGGTAAAACAAAGCACCTCAGCTCTTTCTGCAATTCAAAAGGTGGCTTTAGTGAAAGCGATGGGTGCATCAGCAAGCAGAGCCTCCTTGCACAGCAAAGGGAGGGCACAGAACACAAGCCAATTCTCAGTAACAAAAGATTCAAGTGGTGATTGAATAGATACGCTCCATAGAGGTCAGTGAAGGAATAGGAGACCAAGTGCTCCACGTTCACTGGGGGGGCCTTTTCCAGGTTTCAGGGTGTTGATGCTCACTTACTAAGAAGCTTAGATACTTTACTTTGGTTTCCCTGCTTCCTTGAGGCCAAATAGCAACAGTGAGACAGAATCAAGTCACTTGTGATCGTCCCCTCCTTCCTTCATAAGGTTAGCTGGAAGCTGTGCTGTGCCAGCTCAGACTGGCACTATGCAGCTAGAGATTTTACCTGCATTAGGCAGCTCAAGCTGTACTGTACCTGGCAACAGACTGCATGACCTTTGAAGATGTATCTTTCAGGGTATCCTTCAGGTTATCCTTCAAGTTGCTGAAGAGTCTCCCTGCTCCTCCTTTGACCATATCTAGCAAGCCTCCCCCATAGCTGGACTCCATGTCTGGTGATGAGGCACCTTCAAGGACAACAAAACCAAAGCCAACATCACTTACTTGCAACAAACCCACTGAGCCAACAAACCCACTGCTCTGTCCAGACCAAACGTATTCACATAGGGCAAATAAGTTCTACTTATTAAAGTCATAATTTTCCAGAGATGAGAGAAGGCCCATCCTTGCCAGAGGGGCTCAGAAACCACCACCAACTCACAGCATTGCACGTATGTTGACTATTTAGTATCAGTATAGCATGGACAACCACCATACCTCACCCCTCAACCCAACCAAAGGCATGACCAGCTCTTTGACACACAGCTGATCTGCTGATCACAACCAAGACCACACCAACAACCACCTCCATAGGGGTAAAAACCAGTCATAGAATATATGGCAGCTCTTGAGTGTCACCATCACAGCTGCCATTTGACCGCGGGTAGGTGACTGAAGGTTGTCTTATGAATATCCATTTCTGTGGCTATAAGACAAGCCAACAGAGGGATTTTAGGGTCACTTGAGAGCTCAGATTTGCTTGAGTGAAAGAAGACAACAGTTTGGGGTTTGCCGTGAAAAGGAAGTTCAGGAATTAAACATTCCAGCAGAGAACCAGAACCTTTTCTGATATCCATATGTCTGCAGCCTTAGTACAGGACTCAGGGAACTGCTAAGGCTAAAGCAGAGCAGGGCTGACCTCCTTCGCAAGCTTTTCTATCACAGCTTGCAGTGACACAAAGCTGCAAAGTCAATAGGAGACTACCACAGACCAAGAGCCATTTGAAAGTGTTCTTTTGGTGGGCTGCGAGATGACCTTACGCCTCAGGTGTTTGCAATTAGAGTAACTATTCCACTGTCTTAAGCGAGAACTGACTTTTGCAGCCTTCCATGTTGCAGCAGTGCTGTGTTAATAGCATCATTCTTAGAGCAGTACAATAAATTGGATGCAGACTTCAGCAAATGGGAGGTTTTTAAAGCAGAGAGCCATTTTATCTAGTAAAACCCTATTTTAACTGCTGATTAGCTACAATTTAAGCTCCTGACTACTTAAAAATGGTTTTCTGTTCACTGGGCCTCGACTGTTTTGATCTTAGCAAGCTTTAAAGTAATTATACATTTAGTAGTTAATTATATAGTTGTTACCTCACCAGTCAGCAGACCCACATCCTATAGCACAGCAAACAAGGCAACAAGCAGCCTATGTAAATGCATGTAACACTCTCAGGTAGTCCCATAACTGAGGTGGCATCTACTAAGAGCTGCCTTTCCCCAGAGCACCCAGCAATTCCAAGAACATTTGTCCTGCTGTAGAGCCATGGGACAGCTGCTTTGGAAAGGGAACACGTCGGTCATTATTACTCACTCTGGTGCCCAGAAATAGGGAAGATTTAGCACGGTTAATGCAGGCTGGGGCATTGCTAGTGCTTGCTATATAAAGAGACCTTACAGGTATCACTTCTCTGGTCTACAGCATGTCCCTAAGTGGTGTTAGATACACGCTATTGAAATATCACTCACATAATCATCACTATCAGAAGAAATATCCTAGAGGCATTCAGACTCTTAAGAAACAGGTTGGACAGGGCTTGGAGCAACCTGCTCTAGTGGAAGGTGTCCCTGGGATTGGAACTGAATGAGCTTTAAGGTCCCCTCCACCACAAACCAGGCTGGGATTCTGGGATGCTCTGAAAAAAAGCTACAGCTAAAGAAGTTCTCACCGATTTACTCTGTAGATTACCAAACCCATTTAAATGACATTCACTCTTTCAAACCCAGAATGAGCTATCAATAAATGTAATATACATCTTTAAACTGGAGACTATTAGCAAAGTGATGCTATTTATTCCCCTATGCACAGAGAGTGCCTTAATGTACTCTGATGTGGTCACGCACGTGATCCGTGTGCTAGAGCACTACAATTAGAGGCCATCTCTTCTCCCCTGCGCTCCGCCAGCCTCAGAACAAACGATGCCTTCTCAAGGCACAGGAATATTTCTTTTGCCAAACCACTTGTAAGTATCTGCTTCAAGTATGATTAAGAACAATGAGAAAGAAAGAAAATCAAAGCGTCTCACTGGCTTCCAAGAACGGAATCAGTGTTTGACCTCTCTTCAATAACTCTGCTTTCATATTACTCCGTGCTAGAAAAGCCAGGGTTGGAATGAGGAGGTTTTGTTCAGAAGGTGCTTCCAGTTCTGCAGGTCAACTTTAAAAGAAAGGAAGGCACAAAGGTGGTAACTTGGAAGAGGGAAAGGGGGGACAGAGGGATTAGGGAACCAATGGCACTGGGCAGATTTTTACAGCTGGAAATGCTATAGGAGAGCATCAGAAAGGCTTCAAGAGTATGGAAAACCTGGAATCTTCAGAAATCAACCCTGAGGGGAATGGGAAATAGGATGAGAAACAGAGAACGAGAATTTCACTGTATGTCTAAAAGCAGCAGCAGTTAATTCCAAATTTACTATGTACACTAAAGCAGAAAGGATGGCTAACGGAGAAACACAAGCTGGTGCTACTTAACCAAGAGCACAAACATCGCATTTAGGATTTAATATGACATAGGTATTAGTTAGCTATTGTGGAAGCTTCCAATGCAGCAGCACTTGGGACTATACCGGGTGCAGTGATTTGCAGTTAGCTTTTAGTTAAAGGGTGAAAGCAGCATCCTCAGTGCTGACAAAGTCTGTCTCAGTTACTAGGAATGATACAGTCTTCAGAGACTGTTCATAGCGGAATAAATACACTCAAAGGCTCCTTTGCTAGGCTGCATCTCCTACAAAGCATAAAGGTGTCTGAAGGGGCAGAAAGGGTTAATGCATTAACACATGAACCTTACAATATGTACCAAAACCCACAGGAACAACCAGAAAAGGTTTGATTAAAAGGAAAGGGTAGCCTGCATTTTTTGACGAATAAAACATTTCTGTGCTAAGTCCCTCTTGTAAATGGAGACCTCCAGAGCTCCTGGAGACCCTTCTAAAGGACGACTATGGCCCATTCTGTTGTAGAAGAAGGACCAAGGATGCTCGCCGAGTCCAAAAGGATGAGCCAGTCGCTGTTCCCTGTCAGAGCCCAGCAGGAAGGAGGTTCAGGTTTCACCATGCAGATAAGGTGATCACCACTACCTTGGTCAGGATATTGAGTTAGTGGTGGAATAGCACTTCTTTGCTCAGAAAGATCTTCCTGCCAGAGGTGGGTGGTAAACCCAGAGGGGAGAAACAGTCCTTCCCCTTAGCACAAAGGCAAAAGGCACAGGACACCCCTTCCCTTCCCTCTATCCCACCAGGAACTGCATCCCATACACCCGTTCACTTATCCTGCAGCAAAGCCAAAACTAACCCTCACAGACCCAGCATCAGCCCCAGAAGCATCTTCTGGTACAGTAGAAATGGGCTCACAAGCTTGTCTGCACAGAAATAGATTGCTGCAAGTTAGCAATGCAGGAGCCTGCCATATGGCTTGGGTCCCAGTTCTTGGCATGTTGACACACAGCTGACATGGGTTGGAGTTGCTGCCTTGAAGCCTTGTTACGGAGAATTACCCTCTATGGGTATGAGATGCATCTGTTCCTTACAGGGCAAGTACTCTTTGTCAACCCAGTTACTGGATATTCCCCAGAAGGCTCAGTACACTTCAGAGACAAGCTTCTGACCTGTATTTGTAGCACAGGTTTCAGAGGGATCGCTTGCTAACAGCAGCCTTTTCATTTCCTAATAAGGGAGCTTCTCATGTACTGGTTTTACTGCTGCCTGAGATGCACGGGACAGCTCTTCCTCAATAGCTCTGTAAGTGATGGCAATGGCAATGTCACTGAAGCACTTCAAGTCAATGGGGCAGCGTGGAAAAGAGACAACTTCATTCAGTTGACAGAGTGAAGTTTGTGTTTGGTCTGGGTAAAGGTGCCTGCTCTGAGCTAAGGCCTGCTCCAAGAAGAGGGTACTCAGAATAAACCTCCAGCAGTCACCAAGTGTAGCAGCAACCTGCTACATGTCCTTGCAAACACTACAATATGTCATGTGGTAGCATCCCTATGACAGTCCTTTCTCACCATCAGCCCTGTACATGAAGGGGTGAGCACGGCTCCTCTGCCCGATGTCCTGCCGTGACCTGCTCACCAAAGGCACAGGCATCACTCCAGAGTGATGTGAAGGGCTTTAGCAGGACAGCTTTGGGGTGTTGGGAGGCTGCAGAGAGGCTGACACTCACTGCTACGGCAAGAGACCTGCTGTCCTCTGTCTGCACTCAGTGGGGCAAAACCATCAAAGCGTATATAGCAGCTGAAGTAGGAAACTCATCTTCTGCACATGGACATGGGAAGAAACTGCACTGTACCCTAAAGGGAAATACCTCCCTCATCCTGTACCCTCATGAAAGGCCACTCGCCCCTTGCTGCAGTCCCACCAGCAGTGATTGTGCTCAGTCCCAAAAGCAAAGACACTTAAACCATTGAACACGTTTAAAGATTGACTTTTGGGGCCAGAAGTGGGTGAATAAAACCAGAGTGACCCTGAATGATGGGGATATTTCAGCACCAGCCACCATCTCCTGCAGCCAGAGCTTTCACAGCAGACAGAAGGACCAGCTGAGGGAGATGCTCACTGCTCAGAACAAGCAGGAAATGCCCACTTGGGAAGCTTTCCGTGCCAGATCTGCACACTGTGGTCCTCCCTCATCTGCCTGGGAGGTCCCTGAGCAGCAGCCTCCCTCAGGCAAGCCACAAACCCTCCGAACCACAGGCCATGAATTCCAGCTCCCCGGGGAATTAAGGGGGAAACGAGCCCTCATTTAAAAGGCATTTCAGACCATGTCAGTCCGCAGATTTGTGCTGATGAAGCAAGGTTTAGCTTGAGAGCAGGGAGGTGAAAGCACGGCGCCTGGAAACTGAAGCGCTGCGCTTCAGAGGTTACTTAGCAAGAGTAAAGAGACCCCTTTTTGCCTGTAAAGGGCAGACAAAAAGCAGACGTGAAACCATAGGAAAGGAAGCAGGTTTACCTCAGTCTGCCCAGACTACATGTAACAGTACCTTCAATGTCAACTTGCATTTTACTGTCCTTAGAGCTACTGCCTGTGTTTCCTGTAGAGATGGAAAGACCTTCCCTGCTCCTCACCATGGCTCTTCTCTAGAATAGCATTAAAGCCTTCATGTTCCGCCCTCCCCAAAAAGAGGTTAGCTCAAGACTACTAAATGCTCCTCTGTATTCTCTTTCTATGGTACCACGAGAGCCTGACACGACGATGAGGAAAAACTTGTTCGCTGCTGCGTACGTGTCCCAAATTCCACATTTCTGGAAGGCTTTTGCCACTTGCGGCTGCTTCCTCCCTCCCCACAAAGTATTTTGAGGGGGGAAGGGTTGTTTGCTTGCCTTTTCCCCCCTAGACTATTACCGGGACACGTCAGGAAAAGGGAGCAAGGGAGCCTTTGTAGAAATGGCCTTTTAAAGGTCCCCGATCTGACAGAAGCTGAGCCGTTGTTGTTGTGGCTCCGGCAACAAAGCCTGCATTGTTTTTAAGGAACACTCAGCAAAAACTGATCCTATTTGTACTGCTGCCTCCCCCAGCGCCCCGCAGCTGGCACAGGAGCAGCCGCAGCTCACGTTCCTCCGGCAGGCAGCGATCCCAGCAAAGCCTCTGTAACACGGGACATGATTCCACACCAGCACTGAGGGATACACAGCCAGGCTGCTGTGGCCCTGCCCTCATAGAACCATCATAGAATGGGTTGGAAGGGAGCTTAAAGCTTATCCAGTTCCAACCCCTGCCACGGGCAGGGACACCTTCCACTAGAGCAGGGTGCTCATTGTATTTAAGGGCTTTACCTCAGCATTGCAGAGCCCATGCTGCGTGTGAATGGGAGGAGGAGCAGCCCTGGTGCAGGCATTCCTGCCACAACATGATTAGAGCATCCTCATATAGGTATGCCATGTATGGAGGGTGTATGTGTGTAAAAAAAGGACAGCCAACCAAACAGACCCAGGTAGAGCAGAGTTCTCGCATCCCTGGGTATCCTCAGCATCCCTGGGTACCCTCAGCATCCCAGGCCCTACTGTTCCCCACATTGAGCCTATCTTCCATGCTCAGCACTTCATCTTTCAGGGGATCACAAAGCAACTTGCAGACATTACTGGAAGGGTTTAAGCTCCCTTTCCAAAGGGGAGGGTGGTTGGTAATTCTAAATGAGTATCTCTGGGCAGGTGGCTCCTTTACATCCAGTGATAATCAATAGCCTTTATATCCAAGTGCTTTGTCAGCTACACTTTAAGAGCACAGTCTCAGTGCCCTAAAGCCCAGTCCTCCCTAAGCATTCCTTCCAGCATGTATCTCTTTTCTGGACAGCTGAGCCTTATCACATTTAAGCAACTCTCTAAAACATCTATGCTATTATATGCGCTTACATCCTCCCTTATATCAGATGTAGCCTATGTGTCATAATTACATCAACTTTTCAATAGGCACTGAGCAGTGTTTTACAATGGGGCTGGAGAGAAAGCAGCTAAAACACTGATAAAGGGGCATTCACAGGAAAAGAGAGTGCTTCTACCTGCAGAAATGACTTGGGGAGCTGCTCAGGCTCAAACAGACCCTGAAAACTGATTATTCCCCTAATCGTTTTTGCTAGCAGCCTCATCTGTCCCCTCTTCCATCACTGCCCCAGGTTCCTGGTAAATTCCTTACCAGGCTGAGCACAGGTATCTTCAGGTGTTATTCTGTAAAAATAAACAGCAAAACACACGCAGAGAAGAGCTGCAGGACAACGACAGCGGAACAGGCTCCAACACTTGGTAACACCATCACTGAGACCCCCCAACCCCAGGATTCAGTGATCCTGATGCTTTAGAATACATAATGGAGGCAGGCAAGCAGAAGTCTGCCGTAGCAAGTGTAATGCCCGAGAAAAGAGGTCAAAAAACCTCTGGGAATGACTTAGGGGTGGCCAAAGGGAAGTTTTGGAGCAGGCTATGAAGATGTTTGGGCTCTCTAAGGGCACAGGGAGGCAGGAGATGCACTACGAGCCAGGGAGCCTAATGCAAGCTAACGGCTCACCAGACCATGAGTCTCCCCCAGAACACAGCCAGCTTCAACACAGGGGCAGAGCCAGAATCTTTCAGTGTTCAGCACAGACCCATCTTGTGGTGCAGACAACCCGAGCATTAAGAGATCTTCAATAATTCATTCAAGTGAGCAAGCAGTTGAGGCTTTTTTGTTGTTGCTTGGGTTTACCTGCAGCTTTCCAGCCTGGCACTGCACCTATCCAGAGCTTTGGCCCAGAACAGATAGAAACTGCCTCAAGACTTCAAGGTGCAGTACTACCTGCCCAAGAGCTTCCTGGCAGCTTTACCTACAACAGGTAAAGTGCCCTTCTCACTGCTAAAAGCTACGAGCACCCTTCTCAGATGAAGTCAGGCTGGGAAAATAAAGCCCTTATGAGCTGACAAGGTGCTTGGATAGTACAGACCCTGGGAGAAGGAGAGGCAATAGGATGAACCGAGAAGCTCCTGATGGAGATGCTTTGAAAAGGAACAGATTTTGGTTCACACATTAAGGAACTGCTGGCACAGGCAGATTTCTGTGTGTTTCTGTTGGCAATGCACATCCAAACGTCCCTTTCTCTGCCCGGGCTGGGACAGGATTGCTCCCCTCCCATGGGAAGCACTGGAGCCACTGGCACCACAGAGTGCCCTGTAGGGTAGAGAAGCCTGAGGACTTCTTTGTGTGCTTTCCTATGATAAAATGCTGCAACGAATACAGTATGAGCCCAAGGCTTTCTGTTTGAAGGTTCGTTTGAGACTGCCTGAAACTTCATGGACCTGTGAAGAATGAAGCTATTTCTGCCTTTCCTTGAGAAACAGCAACTAAAGAATGCTGCTCGCACCACCAATGAACCAATATGGAGGATTTCCATGAAGAAGGGGGTTTGTTTCCATGCTTAGAATAGTGATGCGGGGGGGGGGGGGGGGGGGAAATCACCCCCCAGCACTGTGCTAAATTTGTTCCATTTGTTCTATATTTTGCCATATGAAGCTCATCCTGCAGTGAACAGAACGCGTGTGAGGCTGGAATACTGAGCTCCCAGCACAAGCCACGCAACTGCTCTTTGAAGTTGATTGCCATTCTCTCTGCTTCTCCTCCCTGTCAAAACAACAAGGAAAGAAAAACCCTACTGCCAGCCCCGAATCATTCAAGTGTCCAAAACACCCAAGCAAACAAAAGAGTTATTAAACCCAACCTCCCCGCTGGAAAACGCATCTAGAAGAGAATACAAGACAACATTGTCAGCGGCGGGCTTTGTCCCCGTGCCAGTGACATGGAGACGTCTCTCTTCTGACTCAGTGAAAAGGAATCGCCAGAGTACAAGAGATTATGCTTGCAAGTGTACAACAGTTCAAGAAATCCCAGCTTCAACACTTGCTGTTTATTTAAAGCCCTTTTCTTTTGTGGTTGCTCTGCCCAAGGAAGCACGTAGCACAGGCAAGCCTATCCCCTGAATGCTTAAAAGCTACTCTGTAGATTGGCCCGCTTATAAACACCACACAGGAGCACAGAAAGAGGGGTTTTTCCCTTTTCTAACACGTATCCTTGCTGTTACTCTTATATCTTATTTCCTAGGACCTCTTCTTTTAATGCTCAGCCAGCTGCTAAGAAAACATCATTGAACGCCGCAGCAAAAACCTAAATAAATTGCTGCTTCACTGCCTGCTCCTCATCTTGTGAGCACTTAACACCAAAGAGACCAATTTGGTTTTGAGCTCACAATGGTTTGTGTCCTGACAGCTTAAGCTCAAGTCTCCCATTATCTCTCCTTCTCGCCATCCTCAAACCTCCAGCCCCAAGTCCAGCATGGTTTCTGAAGGAGCAGGCAGGTAGCAGTAACGTATAGGTCCCATTAGGTTTAAGTGCTGTGATTACGTTACTGTATTGCATCTAGCATATTCCATAGGAGCTGCTTTAAACACTTCACTAGGAGCTGAACATTCATCAGTTAAGGGCATGTGCTAAAGATGCACAGAGATTTTATGCCCACTTAAGGCATCACAGAATCCCAGCCTGGATTGGGTCGGAAGGGACCTCAAAGCTCATCCAATTCCAACCCCCTGCCACGGGCAGGGACCCCTTCCACTAGAGCAGCTTGCTCCAAGCCCCTGTGTCCAACCTGGCCTTGAACACTGCCAGGGATGGGGCAGCCACAGCTTCTCTGGGCACCCTGTGCCAGCGCCTCAGCACCCTCACAGGGAAGAGCTTCTGCCTAATGTCTAGGCTAAACCTACAGATAAGCAGGAAGCTGTATGAACAGACCACACTGTGAGACATAAATCTGAGACTGAAACCACACACTGACCAATATTTCACCCTGACTGGTTCAAGTCTGACAAAGTTTAAAGCAGCAAAAGGCAAGGTCATCACATCAGCAGCATCAGATGCCAGCAGCAAACTCCTGCAGCCACCCTACCTGAAATAAAGCCTCTGCTCTTGGCTGCTTTGAGCTAAATCCAAGCCTAACAGCAAGGTGCTTAAATCACTGTGGGCTGGAGATTCCATTTATGCTGCCTGTGAGCACACAGGTACTCCAGGCTATACTTCAAGCAACTTAAATCATCACTACTTCACTCTAATAGCCCGTGTTAGTGCTCCTCTGCATGGCATGGGTGAGGTTGGCAGAAGAATTGTTAAGCAAACTGAACCAAGAAGCATTTACCAATCCCAGAGACGTTGAAAATTGGAGTTTTCCATGCTCAGCCACTGGATACAGCCTGGCCGGCCTCTCCGTCCCAGCGCCAGCACCCCCAGGACACCAGCACAGAGGCCCCTCTGTACCATCTCCCTTCCAGTCCTGATCAGATCCTGGTATCCAACAGCACCCCCTTCCCCCATACAGGGTGATCTTAGTTCCCAGCTTTTGCTCCCTTTTTCTTTCAACACCAAGCCACACCGGTCCAAAAAATATTAAGCCAATAATCACAAGTACTCAGAAGTTACAGCAAAGCTGCAACCACTGATTATTTTCATTGCAAGAAACCGTTTATGAGATTGCAAACCCGCGCTACGAGATGATGCTTTAACATGTAATACTTTGCATTAAAGAAAATGAATAGACAAACCCAGCAGGGGCCCACTTCCTCAGCTCGTGTGAGTTAGTGTCATTGCAGCAATGGCACATACAGCCACGCTAGCTAAACCGGCAGCAATTTGCCCCCGAATTGCCAGCACTTTGCCTGCAGCACAAACCCTCACCCGTCTAACTTCTGTAATTGCTTCATCCACAGGCACATCTTGCAGAGAGCAAAGGCCGTTTGTCTATGCCCAAAGAGCCTTGCCCTGGTGCAGATGAAACTTAATGCACGGGGAGAGAAAAGGAAGGTTTGAGTCTCCAACTATTTAACGTAATTGAAGATGCTATTTAACGGCACCGAGGCAGGCAAACCACAGCACTGCACTCAGACTGCTGCACCCAGGGGCCCACATTGCCTGCTGACACTGAGCTGTACCCCAGGACAGCTTCACCCCTTAGCTACAAACAGCCATTTCATTAACTCAGGCAGCAGCTGATCCCACCACATGTGAAACCATTGTTTAAAACCAGAAAATAAAGGGAAACCTGGAACATAAGGGAGGTCAAGTGTGTGGGATGCACGTAACAAGCTCTGATGTGGCCAGGGCACCTCAAGGTGTCTGACACCTAATGTCACAGATGAAACGCTCCCCTGCCCCACACCTCCCTTGCACCATCACCGTTTTATCTCGCCCCTCTCCTTCCCAAGGAATTCGGGTCTCTTTTCCCACCTGATGGGCTTCACCACTTGCCTATCTTAGTGATTTAGACTTTGGGGATCATTCCTGGGAAAAGCCTGAGGTATTTATAACACAAACACATTCTCTATTTGATAAAACAAAGGCCAGAAGGTGGGTGGTGTTTTTTCTTTGCTCCTATTAAGCCAAATCCCCAGCCATTTGATTTTCCTGTCTCTCACACTGCTTCCCCATTCCCCCCATAACAATCCATCCTCCCCCTGCATTAAAGATATATCATGTCCCACAACTCATGAGTGGCTCCAATTATCAAAGCACCAGAAACCAGAAGCACACCTGAGGGGTGGATTGGCTTCTTCAAGCTTTCATAATTTCATACTTGACAAAGAAAAATGTTTTTGCAATGAACTGATTAAAATTAGGCATTTATCACCATAAAGTGCTCAAATGAAGAAGGCAGGAACAAGTACGGAGCTCAGGTTTAGAACAGAGCATTACACTCAATACACCTGGTTTTAATTTCATGTGAAGATTTAGAATCACCCACCAAAAAGTCCTTATAAAATAGATTAAGCATTAACGAACCTATAAATTTGATTCAAGGGCCATATTAAGGCCTGAGGTTTGATGCTGCTTAGGCATCAGGTGTGTTGTGTAGCACCAGTAAAAATTAGGTAGTGAGAGTACCAAAGTGAGCTAAAGGAAGCAAACTCCGGCTGACACAGATCTCTCCACCATTAACTTCCAAATCCCAGGCACAGCCCTTGATCAAGCCCATGTGGTTACGGGGAGAACACTCTAGAAACTGATAGAGGGCATTAATACAATTAATGCTCTGGGATGTCTTGAGAGTTAGAGGTGAATATTGCACAAAGCCTTTAAATGAGGGTATATTCTAGCTACCCATGAGCTCGTCAGGGAGCGGACTGGCTTGAGGAAACCAAACAGAACAATTACAACAGCAACACTCAATGAGGCACTGAGCTGGTGCTAGGCAAAAACTGCAACTTGACACGAGCTGCAGCACGCTCCCATGCTGTCTGATGCCAACACCACCTTCCACCACACGGACACCTTTGGTTCCTAAAGTTCCAGGAAACTCATTCAGGGAATAGCTTTAATGATATACATTAAGCTGACCGCAATATCTAACCATCGCAGGAGGTGCCAGTGTGAGAATCCAAATAACTGTAACACAGCAGCCTACTGTGAGTAGGAATCTACTGACACATCCTGTGATTACAAACAATTGTAGCAGAGATATCACAGCAGCAAATTCAAATGCATTTCCAAAGTGCGGGAGTAAAACAAGTTAAAAACCAAAGCCAAGCCTCAAAAGAACTCTTGAAAGCAAATTCAAATGGCAAGGAGGGGGAAGAGGAGAACACAACTCAACAACACAGCAGAGCAAATGTGAAAACAAAATCAAGGTAAGAATCAACCCATCCGAGCCAAGACATAGCTCATTGGGGTGGGGGATTTTCCCTTACGAAAAAGGTTGGTTTAACCTTAAACCAAAGGTGATGTGTTTTAAGTACTTGCTGAGTGCCCTGGGCCCACCCCTTTCTTTCATGGAACAGTACAGATATTGCTGCACATCACCCCACTATAAACAGGCAGACATCCAATTCAGTCCCCCACAACCAGTCAGGGTATTTCTTTGCACAGGTTTGTGCTTTGGAAGTTCTCCACAAAGGCTGCAGATGTTCATTGTGATGGGCGCATGTAACCAACCAGAACCAGTTGGTTTGGAGAGAAGACTTAAAAGCCATCAGATGAGCACTCTCGATTACTGGTTATCCAGGCAAATTTGAACCTGTGATTTAGAGGTGGAGAGCTCTCTATCCCATTACCAGTCATAAAGGCCATCTGGTCCCCTACTCCCTGATTAAAAATGGTTCATGCAGAGTGCATCATCTATCACAATTAATCCAATTCAGTTTGGCGAGGGGGGAAAGAAAAGTAATGACTATTCTGGGAAATAAGTCAGTTGGGGAAAGAGCCCAAAACGCTCCATCCATTTTAGCTCCTGAACAACCTTGTTCTCTTTGGGGGTGAACAGAGGAGTCGACCACGAGCCGGTGATTTCCACACGCAACCCTTGGTGGGATCACCTTCCTCCCGCCGCCCTCCCTTGGACAAAGGGCCGCTATTGTCCCCGGCTCCACAGCCTCCCTTCCCCAGGCACCCCCATTAACACAACCCCACCATGAAGCAGCAGACCCAGCCCCGCACCTCCCACCCCAACGTTCCCCCCCTTTCCCCATCCCCACGCGTGCGGCGGGGACCCCCATGGAGGCGGCGGGCGGGCCCGCTCCTACCTGAGCTGTCCATGGTGCTGCCGCCCTCGGCGCGGGGCTGCGCCTGCTGCTGGTGCTGCTGGTACTGGTGATGCTGATGGTGCCGCGCAGGGCTCCGGCCGCCCGTCCCCGTCGCACCGGCTCCGGCCTTGCCTCCTCCGCCGCCGTCAGCGCTGCTGTCCACCAGCTGTAACGATTCATAGCCGTCACTGCCCGGCTTTTTCCGGTAGCTCCCGAGCAGGCTCATGGGCGCACCGGGCGGAGGAGCTCCGCTGACGCCGCGGCCAGGAGGGGAAGGCGAGTGCTCCGGCCGCCCCGAGGGGAGGAGAAGGGCGGGACGGCACCGGGAGGCCGCCCCCCCGCCTTCCCTTCCTTTCCCTCCCCGCCCCGGCGCCGGTGCCGCCCCGTCCCGCCCCTCCGGGGCCCGGAAGCAATCGGCGAGGCCGCCGCCCGAGCTGCCCGGGCTTCAGGCCGCCGGTGGAAGTGGCGTTAAGTTAATGAGTGATGGGGCGCTGGAAGCGCTGCAGCAGCCCCAGGGAGATAGCGGCCAGAGAGATTACTTAGCAAGATCTACCCCGTTTTCCTCCCTGGGCTGCCGTGTGTTCTAGCAGCCTTGCCCCAAAGAGGTCCTTCAGCTCGGAGGGCTGGGCTGTGCTGTACTGTACTGCAGGTGTGTTCTCCGAATAGCGATCGACGTTACGATCTATCACAGCAGTGAAAGGTGCGTTCCCTGGGAACGAGCCAAGGTCACCGAGTTACCGGCTGACACAGCCAATTCTGCAGCCTGGAGGAGGAGGGGTGGCACAGCAGCTCTGCGCTGAGCCTCCAAAAACCTAAAGGGCATCCCTGGCTCAGCGTAACACTGCATCTGTCTGCGGGCAAGTAACTGGTGGGTGTCCAGAACCACAGCGCTGATTCATACAGCGCACCACAAGGGATGCGGCAGCATCCCAAGCCCCGGCCTGTGCCGCTACTGGCTTCAAACTGGTGGCACCCAGCTGAAGAAGTGCTACCCCTGACTCCTGAGCTGTTTCTGTTGTCAGGTCTTGGCAATATATTTTTAGCTGTTCACATGTAGACAGACTTTAGACCCACACAAAGTGTGTCCTTGTCCTTGAGCAACTGATGAGCCATGCCTCGCTCAACACATTCTGCAGCCACAGTAAATCATAATTTCATTGTACATGGAACAGGGGAGCTGAGGGATGCTCCAAGGGAAATGACCACTATTAAACTCTCCTAAATGGGTTTAATTTTAATTTAAGGAGAAAGGAATGCAAAAAGAAACCGCAGCATCCAGACACGAGTACACCTTCAACCTCTTACAGAAAGGACAGAAGGTCCTTAGAAAAACAGTGTGTGTTTGCTTCTAAAGTATTATTAACATCAATAAGCACTAACTATAACTTGAAATGCCATGTTGGACAGGACTTGGAGCAACCTGGTCTAGTGGAAGGTGTCCCTGCTTATGGCAGGAGACTGGGACTAAATGAGCTTTAAGGTTCCTTCCACCCCAAACCATTCTAAGATTATTATTGACACTTGGTTTAACCTTTCATGCTCAACACCCCAGGGCAGTCAGCATCTGGTACAGCCATACCTAGTTATGTTTCCCTAGCTCCTGCAATTTGACATTACAGTGTGACTAAGGTACAGCTGTGACCCAAAGTTCTCTCACAAAAACTCAAGCAGATTTACAAACAGCAGACAGAAAGGAACCAACCTGGTTGGTAACCGGTTCAGAGTCAGCAGCAGTAACAGCTTGAACTCAAGGTTAGAATGAGGTATTTTCTACCCCGTCATTACTGGGATCTTAATACATTGCTCAGTATGGAGCAGTGCATGGACTGCAATGCTCGCCATTAGGAATAGGTCCCCTTTCCCCTTGGCACCCATATGCAGCAACTAATAAAGAAAGAATAAAATCACAGGTACATTTACTAGGGATCACATCTGTAATCTCTCCCAGTCAACCTTACATACAGTTCCTGTGCTCTAGGATAAAAAATGGGAAATCCGGGGGTTCAAGATGATTTTCATTTCTTTCGCTTGCCCAGAACAGCTCAAACACACAAAACAAGAGGCTGTCAAGTGAAGGAGGCACACCAAGGCTGTGTAACTTTTCAATAGGTACTCAGGTTTGCCTACACTGGACACAGCTGCAGCCTGTTACAGGGAATGAGCTGTAGAATCTGGCACAACAAAACACCCTACACAACACCCTACACAACCTGTTCCTTGCCTTAAACCACCACCTGTGATATCTAGCCTGCTCTGTCACCTTTACCCATCCACTCAAGAAGCTCAGCTTAGGCAAACGTTCATCTCCTAACTCCAAACTCATCTCTCTCACTGGTAAGCACCAAGGACCTGTCTGCATTAGGCAGCAAGGGCAAAGCCCTGCTGAAGATGCTCTCATGGAAGAGGGGCACAAGCAAGAGGAGAGGTTCATTCCAGCAGGAGTTACAGCTGCCCTTCTCCAATTCCCATGTCCTACTTCCCCAGCTCCAATCTCCTTGTCACTGCCCACGGGAGCCTCACAGCATGCCTTTGGCTCCACATTTCCTACCCAGTGTTAATGCTGCTGCCATGTCTGCAGAGGCAAAGCACAGTCCTAGTTGGAAAAGAAATTGCTTCTCCTTGTTGAATCCATCATTAATTAATTTCTTTCCACATCTGTCCCAGAGTTCTGCGGGATCAGGGCTTGCTTTGCCTCCAAGGAGATCCACCACCATAGCCTGAAGCTCTACCCTGAAGAAGGAGGCTCTGCAAAGCATCAGCACAGGCACCGAGTAGGGACAGAGCAGCCTTTGCAGAGAATATGGGGGCAGAGGAGGGAGGAGGAAAGAGACTTCAAAACCCCATCCTTGCTTGTAATTACCATGGCTACAAAAACAAAGAGATGGGATTAGGGAAGCCCATTGTGTGGGATTCAGTTGAAGCTGCACTTATCCATGCATTTTTCAGCCCTGTGGGAACTTTAGCTGAAGAGAACATACAGAGTAATATTCCCTTCTCGCCCAGTTCTCCCTTTCAGTTGGGCTAATGAAGGGCCACACAGTTTCTCTCTTTTAGACAATTCCAGTATAAAGAAAGCTATATACAAATCCAACCAAACAAGTAACATGTTAAGGGCACATGACTTTCAGAAAGGAAAGAGAAGAAGGAAGAGCTGGAAAAATTCATTAACATCCTTGCAGATTTATCGAGCGGTGGCTAATGATACTGCGGAGCGATGATGTATTCCGTTTGAACACTAAGGCTGGCAGGTGCCATTAAGGCTGTGGGAGATGTTAATGACATGCTAAGGAGGATTGTATGTTGCTCAAGACTCAAGAGATGCAGACTCTCCCCATTACTGACCTTGGAAGAGGCAACTGATTTGCCAGCCTCTCTTTGTCTCTGTCTGGGTTGCAGCCTCTCCTGGGGAAAGCCTCTTTTCATAGCTGTAATCAAGCACCAACCATGCTGAGGTGCAATTTCATCTTTCCACCTCTCCTCCAACTAGAGCAAGAGCTAAGTGAAATGTTCCACCCCTATTACTTCAAGAACACATTCAAACCGTGGAGTGTTGTGCAAATGACAGCTATAGCTTGAGCATTCATTTACCACCTGGAGCAATACCTTTAAAACTCAACACACTGAAGACTTCTCCCAGAGTTACATCGCTGTGAGCAATGAGCTCTCCCTGCACAAAGGGTTTCTGCAAGAAGCCCAGACCCAGGTGTGTGCACAGAGGTAGGCATGCAGGAATTACCAGCTATGCTGTATAACACGAACTTCTATCACTGCCTGGACAAAAATGCATGCATTAAGAAAAGTCAGACTTGCTCAAGCAGCTTTCACATTCCTCGAGTGTATTTCACGTTTCCACTTTCATATTGCAGCCCAGGGCAGTCCCTTCTCTCTGCAGTAATTTCTTTCCTCATTCCTGTCTGCCCTTGCTCACATGAACCTCTCTCCTCGCTGGTCACTGGGCCATCAAAACATACCCCAGAGAATTAACAGTTTTGCCTTTTCCCTCCTCAAAGCACCTTTAATTCAGACTCCTGAATTCAGGCTGCCCTCAACGTTCCTATAACAAGCACTCTGTAGAATGGGCTTTCCCAAAACCAGGCACAAGCTCTTTAACTCTTCTGCCTTTCTTTGACACTTCAGAGGGAGCATCCCTGGCATTCAGCCACAGTTACACCCTAGAGATCCCTTTAGTGAGCCACCCCATCACATGCTACCCTGTTCCCAGGGCTGGGAGCTGTGCTAGGAGCCAGGCTGCCAGCAGCAGGGGGCTTTAACACCTGCATAAACTGAAGCACTTTGATCAGCTTTTGATGGCCTGAAAGGATAACAACCAGCACCTTTTTGTGCTTGTTTAGTACCCAGACCTACAGCACAGCCATTGCCACACATCCTAGGTAGCAAGGTATTCTGACACTTCATCTAGCTCATCACCAAAAACTTGGTGTAGTGCAGACATCTTTCCTGCCCTAAAACCTAGCTGGGTGGAGGACTGACAGCTGTGTCTACCTCAGCGCCACATTCACCCCAGAAGCCCCACATCCTGCTAAAACACAGACCAAACCAAACTCCTAGCCCTTCCCCAGCCACCACACCGAGCCACAAGGTTACAGCCCCACTCACAGCCCTTAACCCCACTGAGCAGGGAAGAATGTGCTCCACAGGCAGCAGTTCTGACCCTAGGGCCTACAGCACTCTTCCACCAGGAAAGCAAGAGCATCACCACAATTTGATGCCAGCCCTCTCATCCTGCACCCACCCCATAGCAATTTTCCTCTGGCAAGTACCCATTCCTTATACTCTTAGGAGAAGCACCTCTCCCAGTGCCTACCTCTCCAGGGAGCACTGACACCAGCATCTCCATCCCAGGATGCTGAAGGCCTCCACAGCTGCCAGCACTTCGAATAAGAGCCTCTTGTTTAACCCTGGTGAAGCAAACCTGATTGAATTGATGACAACCAAGCTCCTTGGCTAGGAGCACCTCACTTACCGTCAGTGAGCAGCACAGATGAACTGTAAGAAGCAATGCCCCTGCATTGTGGGTCATTATTGCCTCAGATAAAGAACACCTGAATTTTTCTATTTTATTTTTGGCCTGCTGCGTTCTAACAGCAGCCAAAGACCTTAAACCCTTAAGCCATGCAGCATCATTTGAATTAGCTTCAAGGTCTTGCCCCTTGATTGCATGTGCTGCTCTCCATTCAGTTCACCTGCTTCTTGTCACTGCAAGTGATACCAACCCTCTTTGCTTTACTTCTTGCCCTAAGAAAACCAGAACCAAGATACCTCCTCATCAAAACAACGACTGTCAGATCAGCCTCAACCTTTACAAGGAGCACTGAATACACTTTTACATATACAACCAAAGGATTTGGAACTCATCTCTGAGACCAGCTTAGGAAAAACAGTGTCTGCTGAACAATCATTATCTCTAAAATTAGCCAGATCCTCAGTCTGGGACTGCCTTGAACTTAGTCCCATCCTGTTATAGTGTTAGCTAGACCCTCCCTCCCCCTAGCAGGAGCCTTCCCATCACTCTTGTAGTCTATCTATAGGCACCAGCCTCCACTCTTGCAGGCTCTGAATGCACTGAGGCAATCAGGGAGGATGTGTAAGGGTTTCTTTCCTGACAGTTCACTGTCATAGCAGTGGTGACAGCTGACAAAATAAACCCCCAGGAGCCAGCCCATTGCAGTTCCTACTCCTGTAGAATAAGCTCGTCACATTTCCATGTTGGGATGAGGTACGGATCGAGCACAAATGGCTTGGGGGTATATGTGATGTACGCAGCAAGGATCCTGCCCTCTCATCTGGAGGCTCCATTCACTGCTCAGGAAGTGCCATGGGCTGGCCAGGAGAAGTGGTTCCCATAACGTGAGAGCAAAATGGGTAGAGGCTCTTGGTGCAGAGCCAGAAATCAGATTTCAAAGCAGTAGCTGGACTGGTGCTGAGGATAAATAAGTGGTCCTTGGACTGGAGTCAAGGATGGCCGTGTGGTTCCTGTCTCTGCACATGGGGATAGTGTGTCCATGCTTGGGTTTGCTGGAGAAATAAGGAACCATCACAGCCTACCTATGAGCAGTTACCTGGCTGGAGTGCAGTGAGCCCCCAGGAACAGGCCAATAGGGCTGGGTTACATGGATCCAGGTGGGGAGAGGGGGGTCAAATGCTCTAATCCTTTGTTAACCCCACTCAATATGCAGGAACTTCCAAACTGGCCCTTCCTGTTTTGCTCATTTCTAATATATAGCGAAGGTGGTCCTGAGAAAGGTTGAGTTGATTTTAAGCGTTAGACTCAGTTAAACCCTTGCTTTCCTTCATCAGAGGAAGCCTCGAGCCTTTGCTGTAGTGAAACCTAACTGCAGTACCCAGCTTCAGCAGCTGAAGCTCCAGTGAACGGGTTCTGCAATGGATGGACACTGACAACCATATTGACAAGGATTTGTCAAGCAACAGCACTAATTTCGTATCAGAGGTGTTCATGGCCCTCCTGCAAGCATCTGGAGAAGGAAACCCTTGTTGGCAGGAGCACTGACGGCAGGAAAAGCACCACAACCACTCCCATAAAAGCATTCCTTCTGCTCAGAGATCGCAGCTTGAGTATACACTGTAGTGATAGGAGGTAACGGGTTCAAACTGAAACAGGGGAAGTTTAGATTGGATCTAAGGAAGAAATTCTTTCCTGTGAGGGTGGTGAGGCACTGGAATGGGTTGCCCAGGGAGGTTGTGAATGCTCCATCCCTGGCAGTGTTCAAGGCCAGGTTGGACGAGGCCTTGGGTGAGATGGTTTAGTGTGAGGTGTCCCTGCCCATGGCAGGGGGGTTGGAACTGGATGACCTTAAGGTCCTTTCCAACCCTAACTGTTCTATGATTCTATGATTCTAACTATTCTATGATTCTATGATGCTCCGGAGACATCTGGAGGCTTTGAGTGGGACAGTTTCACCCTGTGCTATCAGAAACCTTAGCAGATGACTTGTCTTTGACTCTCTTACTATCTCCTCTCCCATCCTTTCCTCTCCGTGACAGCACACACCATTAAGAGCATTGCTGTGCCTGCCTATTGTTGCCTTCCTTGCCTTGCAGCCCTGTTGAAGCGCTGTCAGGATGACACACAACTCACTCATTCCAGCCCAAGACTTTGGTTCGGAGTATTTAAGGACTTGACTGGCTCCTCAGCAACGCTGAGCTGTGGAGCTGCTTGCCAAGGGCTGCTGTTGGTGCTAAAAATGTTCGTGCTTCACCGAGAGAGTGGAGAAATGTATGGGAAAACCCAGTCTATGAGGAGCCATTAAATAGGACTGTGTGCTCAGGAGGGCCCCAGCCTCAAACTGTTGGAGGGTTGGAAGCTCTACAGCCATTCATACAACTCCTCTGGCCAAAATCAGACACTTAGGTGAGAATCAGATGGTTTGCTGCCTATCTGCAGTTCATTCATCATTTCCCATTCACTGTAAGTGGCTAAATACCAAGAAGAATCCAGGTATAGTCCTCCTAAAGCCATTTGTGAGCCTGCAAGATACATTTATATGTGCTCCCTGGTAGGATGAAAGGCAGGAGCTGAGAAACACACAAATATTTCCATTAGCAACGGAAGTTCCGCATTTGTTAACCAAGACAGAACTGGGGCCATAGATGCCCTATGGATTTGGAAAAATCTCAGCTTTACATTAAACCTGCCTGCAGCTTGCAAGGAGTTACAAAGCTGAGTTACTCGGCGCTCTTGTAATGCAAGCGCGCATGAGCACTGGCATTTAGAACAAGACAGTGCCCAGATCTTGGGGGTTTTGAGCACAGAAAGTCCAAATATTGAATTTCTTGCAGCAGGTGATTGTCTGCATTGGGAAAAGGGCTGGTGGTGAAAGCAAGGAGGAAAACGATACAAGGGAGTCACCGCAGGGTGGCTTCAGCCACTGCTGATGTGCTCAGGGTCAGACTCCAGCAGCAAATAATGCAATGGAAATAGGGAGCTCAGACCAAGGACCCCTCCGCACACCGAGTCTTCCCATGAAAACAGAAGGGAGATTCCACCGGCACTGCCAGCCCATGCTGATGGCTGTGGCTCACCTCATCCACTCATTGCTACTTCATTTGAGGATGTATGGGATGGAGGCTTCCTTTGGGGGTGGACCAGGGGATGAATGTCCTCACTCCAAGCTTCAAAGGGACGGTTTCTCTTGGGTGGGTGTGTAAGTGAGGTCTGGTGGCAAAGGTTAAGAAGACACAGATGAGTCAGAAGGTTAGCCAGAAACCCACCGCGTCCCCATTACAGTGGTTCTATCTTCTTACAGATTTGGGCAGCATATTTTTTATCTAATACTAATAGGAAAAATTACATTATTAGAGCTTGCTTGGTCTGGCTGCTATATAAAGCATTGAAACATGATGTCTCCCTCAGCTCGCAGCATCTCCTGACTTACAGGTCCTGCATCACACCCAGCTGATGCAGTTTGGGTTATAACTGCTCATCCTTTCCAAAGTAATACCGAAGCTGTCTCTCCAAGGCTGCATCTGCTCTCTCCCACGGTGCTGCTTTCAATCCATGTGGTGCTCTGCAGTTTTGGAAGAATGGCTTGGACATGATTCAAGGGGAGAGTCACCCAGTTGCATCGGCATGGGAATAGCTTGCAACAGATCATCGTGGATGCAGGCTGTAAATTCAGCAGTACAGGAGCCAGAAGTCTGGTCCTCAGTGACTTTACAAGCAAGGCAAGGAGCAAGGCTGGGTATGATGCCCTCATCCTTCTCCTTGTGACCAATACACACCATGAAAGGCAGCAAACCCCAGTTCAGTGTCTCCTACAACACTAACTGAATCAGCATTCTTGGGGAATGCATTGCTGGGATGCCTACAAGGCATCGAGCAATAGAAAAGCTTCATGAACATCAGGGCCTTGAGCAACCTGGTGTCCCTGCCCATGGATGAAAGGGGAACTGGATGAACTTAAGGTCCGTTCCAACCCAAACCATTCTGTGATTCTATCCAAATGAAGCTTGACTCAGCAGAAAGGATTCAAAGCAATCTCCCTCTCCTGGCAACGCCTCCAGCACTGCTGCATGGGTTCAGTGGGAGCTGCTGCACACTATGGGATGCTCTCGAACAGCCCTGAGTGAGGGGCAGGTTCCCCCCGATGGCTCCCCCCAGACCCAGCTCAGGTTTCCAACACCACTGAGAGCAGGAAGGAGTTTATCACCAGGTACATTCACCCAGCACCACTGCAGGAGCTGCTCTGTGCCTTGTGGCTCCCAGGCTGGGAGGTTGGTGTGGGTGGGCTTCAGTTTAAACACCTCCCGAAATCTGTTGGGATGGACAGCAAATGCTGGGAGTGAATGTGGGCAGAGCCGGGGCCTGCCTGCATCCGACCCCTTGAAAGTTTTCCATGGAAACTATTCATTGGAAAAGGAAATGGAGCGTTTGGGGGTTTTATCCCTTCAAAACACGGTCTGGGGAAGGGAATAAACTTCACAAGTTTCCTGCATGGCAAAGCCCCCCTTGCAGAGGAGTGGGAGAAAATCCTGTCCCTCGCCTCAGTCTCCCTGCACTGCTCTCCACACGCGGTTTCTTCACCTCTCTGCTTCCCAGCCAGGATTCAGGGATGTAAATGTTGTCATTTCCCATCCTCTTCTGGGTACTGAAGAAAGAGCTTACTCAAGAGAAAGAAATCTATCCGTTGCTTACAGTGCCAGTCAAAACAGGGTCTCACATTCTATTGTAATGTAAACTACTGTAAGACTTCATGAAATGCTATTTCTAATTCAATATGAAGAATAAAAAGTAATATTTAGAACATTTTCATATTGAGAGCTTCCCGTGGCTGCTTTATCCCCCCTGAAGAAGCAGCTATAATCCATTTTCCACGGTGGATGGAAATGACAGTATCTCGATCCAGTACAAGCACAGCTGGGATTTCCACACCATGATCCCCCAAATCCACACCCAGCAAAGATCAGATCCACATGAGAAACTCCGCAATGGTTTCAGGTTATCTCCGCGTCTCCAGAGCATCCCACAGGAGGAACAGCCACCCCCTTGGGTCTGGATGTTCCTTATACATTATAGGATCATAGAATGGTTTGGGTTGGAAGGGACCTTCAAAGATGATCTAGTCCAAACCCCCTGCTATGACCAGGGACATCTTCATCTAGATCAGGGTTCAACTAGATCTTTAACTAAGTGCTTGTGTTATATCCTTTGCTATATCCCATACATACCCCATGGCAGGGGGTTGGACTAGATGATCTTTGAGGTCCGTTCCAACCGAAACCATTCCATGTTTCCATCCCTCGTGTGCTGCTGATGCTAACTGCCTTTGCAAAGGGAACTTCAGCCACCTGAGCAGAGCTGGAGGCGAGATAAAACACAACCCTGCGTGTCAGCACTGAGCAATACCCCAGTTTTGACCCCCAAACCTATGTGGCGCCTCCGGGTACCAAACTCCCCATCGCTATGGCCCAGCACTGCCCTTTCCCACCCAGCCCCTGGGCTGCCAACCACATTTTTCCAGCGAAGCGGGGTGGATTGTAGCAAATCCTGCCCCAAAATCCAGCTCTGGGGACTCGCGGCTGCGGGTGCAGCGGGAGGCCCCGGGATTAATCCGCAGCGGATTAGTCGGGTCAGCAATTAAACGCTGGCGCTTAACGCTGCCGGCGGCCCGCAGGGAAAACCTGGCGCTCAAGGACAAAATGCGGTTCCTCCTTAAAGGCTGCAGCCACTCCAAAATGCTGCATCTATCTGCTGGGAGCGGGGCTGGGACCATAAACAAGCCGGCGCTGTGACAGGCAGCTAAATATAGTGCAGCCCGGGTTGCCTTCCTGCCGCCTGTGCCATCTGAATTCCTTGGTACGCTGAGTTTTCATCTATATTTTGTTCTCGGGGAGGGCTAT
Source organism: Pezoporus flaviventris (assembly GCF_033815535.1). Lineage (NCBI taxonomy): Eukaryota > Metazoa > Chordata > Aves > Psittaciformes > Psittacidae > Pezoporus > Pezoporus flaviventris. The sequence goes on along the minus strand of NW_026892607.1, from coordinate 1,616,144 downwards.
GACTAAGAGAAATCTACAGCTGAAGGGACAGCAGAAGATGGAGGCCCCGGTCCAGATGCAGAAGGTGAATAAAGTCCGTACTTTGCGGACCTGGGGGCCTGTCCAAGATATCCCTCGCCCTTCTCCTCCTCCTCCTCCCTCTCCTCTCCTTGGCAGTACCCAAAATAAGGCTATAGTAACGACAGCCGCAAATACATCAGTGAGACATTAAATATGTTCTGATTTAAAGCCACAGTGCTCCCGAGGTGATGCTGAGGGGGATAAACACCTACCTGGAGCAGCGGTGCCATAGGGAGCGGCCCCATCCCTGCTGTCCCCCTCCACCCCGGACACCCGGCCGGACCTCCCTCAGAAAGACCAAAGCAAAAGCAATGATGTATGCACACAGCTGTGTATTTTTACTCTTTTTTTGGCCCAAAGTAGTGTTTTTAAAGGGAATGCAGCTCTGTGTTTGTGTCGGCATAAAAAAAACAGGGGGGTTGAAGGTCAGCTCCACAGTGGATGTGCTGTGAGAGGCTGGACATCAGTATTTCATAGCAGCATTTATATACCCCCCATTACCCCTCCGGTAGGAAGTACAGCTATGTTCAGATACAGGTGACAACTATTATTTAAAGCCAGAAAACCACTTCAATTTGATTCATTGACAGCAACATGCCCAAATGGCTTCCACCACCCTAAAACGCACAAACACCTCTTTTGGGCTGGCAAGAAGAGATGCTCGTTTTGGTATGGGATCACTGGGTGACCCGGAGCAGGAGGGAGGTTATTCAACACTCTGCGCCCAGGTAGAGCTTGCCGGATTCCAGCCCCTCTGCTTGCCCACCAGACAGGGCTGTCGAGAGGGGCAGTTTTCGGTGCAAACCCTCAAGCCCATTACACAACCGGGCTCTAAAGCAGGGTTTTTCCCGAGCTGCAGGATCCCGGCGTGCGTTCCCAATGATTACTCAGCACAAAGGCGCCGTAAACAAGGGCCCCCCGTTGATGGTGCCCCCGCCGCCGCCTCGCTGCTCTTCCCTCGCATCCCGCTCATGGCCGAGCTTTCCTTACCTCCCTTTTCAGCTGCGTGCATCCTCGGCTCCCGGCTCCTGCGGCGGGATCCCGGCTGCGCTCCCGCACGCCGCCTCCCCGCTCCTCATCCGGCGGCAGTCCCCGGTCACGGGGCGAAGACGACGATGACAGCGACGGTGGCCATGGGCTGGGGCGCTGCTGCCTGGGAAGTGCGCGCTGCTCCGGGCCCTGCCCGGTTATATTTGGGATTACCGAGACTCAGGGAAGGATGAGGATGGAGGCAGACATATCACATCTTCTAAAATGTGGCATGGAATGGGATCTGGAGTCTGCAGGTCGGAGCCGTCGAGTGCAAAACGAGCCCATCTTCTGTATTGATTCCTTTTTTTTTTTACTTTTGGGGGAAGGTGAAACCCTTTGGATGGAGTCAGTGGGGATGTGGCGTGTCATAGAGCAGGGAATGGGGCAATGTGCTGCTTGAGGTGCTTCCCCGGCTCCCCATTACTAGCTGCCACTATGAAGATGCTATTAACTGCCCCCAAACCTTTATCACAGCAGATAACTATAACACCAATATGTTATACTATCAACTATTATATATTATTATATAATATATATGCAGATTATAATATAAATATTACATATAATATCTGTAACTACAGATGTGATGGGGTTACAAACTAGCAGTTCCATTTCTTCCAAGCAGTCATCAGTAACTCCAGCTATCTTCCTTGGGTATCCCTTATCCCCCCTGTACCTGAGCATCCCAGAAGCTTTAATCACTCTGCACAACACCCAGGGGAGGCAGAGCAGTGTAGAGACTGATGGGGAAACAACAGAGGAGCTCAAGGTACAGATCCCCAGGGACAGGTATGCAAAAGGATGATTTAAAGTAACCGGGCTGTAAAACAGCAGCGTGGAGCTCAGACAGCAAATAAGGAGCAAGATCCTACAAGCCTTACGTGAAGAAGCTCTTCCCTGAGAGGGTGCTGAGGCGCTGGCACAGGGTGCCCAGAGAAGCTGTGGCTGCCCCATCCCTGGCAGTGTTCGAGGCCAGGTTGGACACAGGGGCTTGGAGCAAGCTGCTCTAGTGGAAGGGGTCCCTGCCCGTGGCAGGGGTTGGAACTGGGTGAGCGTTAAGGTCCCTTCAACACAAACCAGGCTGGGACTCTATGATTCTGTGAAACTGGGGGCTTCTCCCCAGCTGCAAGGGACACGCACCCAAACCTGCCATGGCCAGGGACAGCCACAACACCCAAAAAGCAGCTTGTTCCTATGGGGCTGCTAGATACTTCTTTTCATTTCAGAACAACACTGCATCAAAATTCTCACCTTTCTCTGCTATCTCTATACATTGTGTGCTATTGATCCCTTAATAGAATCATAGAATCCATAGAATCCTATGGAACTTCTGCCTAAGAGCTCATCTCAGTCTCCCCTCTGGCAGCTTAAAGCCATTCCCCTTGGGCTGTCCCTGCAGGCCCTTGTCCAAAACCCCTCTCCAGGTTTCTTGTCAGCACCCCTCGTACATGCCACAGGTCAGGACACAGGGATGGGGACACCAACCCTTGTTCCCCCCCCCGCTCCCCTGGCAGCACTTGCGGAAGAGCCAAGGCTTTGGTCTCAGCTGGGTTTTCGCATTCCTCACAGATTCCTCTGCTTTTTGACCTTCAATCGTTTGTTTTTAGACTGAGTTCTTTTTCTGGCTTACACAGCAGTTCTTTTCCTCGTTGTATTTATCTGCCCTTGCACCCTCAGCCAGAGTTGCACAGAGGCGTTATAGCCCAAATCCTGCACGGAGGCAATACATCCCAAATCCTGCACGGGGGCAATACATCCCAAGTCCTGCATGGAGGCAATACATCCCAAATCCTGCACACAGTCAATACATCCCAAATCCTGCACACAGTCAATACATCCCAAATCCTGCACACAGTCAATACATCCCAAGTCCTGCATGGAGGCAATACATCCCAAATCCTGCACACAGTCAATACATCCCAAATCCTGCACACAGTCAATACATCCCAAATCCTGCACACAGTCAATACATCCCTCCTTGGCCTCTGGATTGCCATGACCCTGAGCCCCGGCATCACCCTCACTATGCCTCTGCTTCCTCACCTCCCAGGCAGTGGGTTTGCTGTTTATTACCCTATTGTTATTTCTCCTACTCATTTCTGAGTCTCTGCTTGTTCCAAATAGGGGCCAAAGGGCCCTGAGCTCCTATGTGGGAATACAAAACAGTTGGATCTGCAGATGGGTAGTGATGGGGGCAGGCACCTCATCTTATGGCTTTTAATCCCTGCTACCAAGTAATGTGATGGATTACACAGGGTGCAGGCAATGGCCAGAGCCTCTCCATTTCTTTTATTGGGGAAGTTAACTAGGAACATAAACCCCATTTTATGTGCAAGAAGGGTGGGAGGGAAGGAGAAACTCACTTAATCTGCACTGTCAGAACTGGCTTTTTAACTGTTATTTTGGGTTACCTCAAACAAAGGAGGTGGATGTATGACAGGACCTAAATAGGATTGTGCCCAAGCCCAAAACCCGGGGGACCCCATTTCCTGGGGGATCATCTCCTGCATTCAAGCAGGGATGCTCCCATTCCTCTTCCTCCTTGTCCTGTATAAAGAAACAGCCTCAGCTCAGGGCAAAGGCTCATGCAGAGCTTGGCTTCCAGTGGACACCGGGCATAACTCACACACAGAGACCGGCAGCACAGGGATAAGCAGCAGGAAAGATTTATTTACACCTTCGAGCAGTAACACGGCCGCAGCGATGCACCGGGAAGAAACTCCAGGAAGAAGACTCGGCGTGAGATGCCAGCAGAGCCCCACACAGAGGAAGACACACACAACCCCCCCCCCCCCCCAGTATCTTGGGTCAGTACAAAATCACCATTGCTTTACAAAAGGCGCGAGGTTCACAGTAGGGTACCAAAGGGGAGCGCAGCGGTGAGGAAGGATGAGGGATGCGAGTCCCTGCTGGTATTTGGTCTATGAAAATGCACCAGAGAACGACTCTTGTAGAGAAACCCTCCCCAAAGGCTCCATGCATGCACAGTCATAGGGTTTACACCTCCTGTAGGACTCGAAGGCTTTAAAACAAGCGCTCAGGCGGCTCTCCTGGGACAAAGACATCTGCGAGCCCTGTCCTGCCGCCGGGCGCTGCATGGGGTGGCCTCTCTGCAGGAGGCACTTTGCAGCGGGGATGGATGAGACACAAGAGCAAGGAAAAGCAGGGAGCAGCCCCCTGCCCGGCACTTGGCCCTGGCAGAGCTGCCTGCCATGGCCAGGCTGCTTTTATAGCCTAAAATCCCCTCCCCAACGTCGTCTCCTCCCCTCGTGCCCAACACTTCAAAAGAAAACAGCACACACGTTTCGGCTCTTTCTAGATCTGTGTTTAAAAAAAGCCCAGGCCTCACGCGAGGGTCATGGGAAAATCTTGCTTAAATAGGATTTCATTGCAGGGTGGAAGATTTGTGTCATCCCAGCCCAGGAGCTCCAGGGGAATGGAAAGGCCACGGGGACAGCAGTGATGGTCCCACTGCTCCCACCGATCCCACCCAGAGTGGGATGCGGAGCCTCACCTGCATCATCACCTTCACCCACAGGCAGGCAATGAGAGGCAGAGATCTCACTGAGCAGATGCCTGAGGGCTTCAGGAGAGCTCCAGGGCAAAGCTGCCTCTGTCAGAGAGGGCAAACATCAGGGGCTCCTCCAACAGCATGAGGCTTCAGGTGGGGTGGCTCGGTGGGGATAAAAGCCATCCAGGGATGTGCTGAGGTTTCACCTATGCATCCCTAACAAAGCTGCCCTGCCATGGGGCCACTCTCCAAACAAAACATAGGAATAGTGACACTTCAGCAATTAACATTTGCCTGGGCTGCACTAATTCATCAAATGGGGGTTGTGGAGTGACAGCTTTCCTGCCCTCCTGCTGAGCCACCCATGGCAGACTGCAGCTTCCTGCAGAATTCCCCAAAATTGATGCTAAAATTCAGCTTTTTTTTTTTTCCCTTTTTTAACCTTTAAAAATACACATCTGGCTTTATTTTTCTTTAAATATATAGTCTATAAAATAAGGCAACTTGAGGAGACAAAACGAGCATCCCCATTGCTTAGGTACTGCAGTCCTGCCACCAAGGAGGGTCACAGTACTTCCAGTCGAGACAAGCCGTCCCATCCAGCCACCAAGCTCCTGCACGTGAGAGAAGAGGAGCAACATGCTCATCAGAAGATGCTGTCAATGGTGGGAAATGCCTGGGCACAGCTCTCAGCAGCCCCAGCACGTGTCCTGAGGAAGGGAAGGCTCTCATCCCTCTGGGGTTTGTGGCAAAGGAGCTGCTCCTGCCAGGAATGCTGCAGCAGGAACCACGTGGGGAACACCCCATCTCCAGGGGAATTCAGGGACAAAGGCAGCACAGAAGATGGAATGACCTGATTTCTCCCCAAAACTGAAGCACACATTGAAACAGATCTTTGGGAGAAACTCTTATGACTGTATCTTGTCGTAGTCAAAGCTATAAACAAAGGTAAGCACAAAGGAGTGCAACGCATCCCCAGCACAGATCCTGCTCGGTGTCACAGCACTGCATGAAAACTGGACTGTACAGCAGCCTTTTCTGACAGGAATTGCCTCTCCCTCTATGGAAGAAACACAAGTGTGTGTTTTACCTCCAAAGTCTTCCCTCTTTTATGTGTATTAACGCTGGAAATGTGATCTTCACATTCCAAGCTTTGTAGTGTACACATTTTCCATGTTGCTCTCCAGTTCCCACTGGGCTGAGCCGTGCTTTGTAGAGCTTTCTTTTTCTAAGAAATAAAGTTAATAGAAAATAATTTATAGGAAAAAAAAACCACAAACAACAAACAACTAGAGAGTAACCTACAGCAAACGGCACTGTGGAGCAACAGGGTGGCACACTGTAGGCTCAAACAGCAACCGGGGTTTGTACGGGGTGGCAGGGACGTCATGGCAAGCTGTGTAAACCTGGTATGGCCATGACCTGATCTCTGCGTGCACTTGGACCATAGACAAGAACACTTTGTAGCCTCCAATAGGAATAAACCCACCTTATTCCAGCAGACTTGACCTTATAAACAAAGACCTTTCCCCCCTGATACTGGCTCTAACCATGTACCCACCGATGACACCCAGTACACCCGGGGAAGGGACACAAGATACCAGTCACCTAATCTGAGCACAGCCCCAGCACCGCACAGAGAAACTGAATCCATGATGGAATCAACTCTTGGTCCTTGGACAAGCTGTTTAGTTCTCCTCATCCGAGAGGACGGGGGGGATCTTGCTGGAAAGCAGGGTGTACACGTACGGCCAGATCTTGTTGGTCTCTGTGCCCGAGAAGGAGTGAAGGATGCCCCTGCTCCTGGAAGAGAGATGGGGGGGAGAAGTGACCACCAACCCTTCCTGAGGTCAGGTTGGCCATTGGCAGGGGACAGCCCAGCCAGGCTGGAAGCTCACCAATGGCTTTTTGGGTGAGAGGACGGGGATGAAGGGGATGAGCAATGGTGTTCACTGGTAGGAGCCCAGCTGCACTCACACATGGATGAGCCAAACCCAGATAACCACGAATAACCACATTACCCAGGACACAGCTCACCCTCGCCCCCCTAAAGACCACTCTATAAAGTGCTTTACGAATGTAAATCAGCAGGATTTATTCATGTGCTTAAGCAAGTAGGAAACTCATGGCCCCAGTTCTCCTCCCTCCCCTGCAAGGGCACCTTTGCCCCCTTCTGGACCACTTCTGGTTTCATAAATGCTCCTGGGTGCTCGCTCCCTTTCAGTAGTGGATTGCCACCAACAGCATCCATCTATTCCCAACTCAGTCCCAAACCACCAGCACTGCAGAACGGACAAGCCCTGAAATGTGCCTGTGCTCACAGTAGACCCATCCAAGCCTCCTGCCAATCACCCTGTACTTTACCTAAACTGATTTCTTGCCCTGGATGATTTTTATAGGGTGAGTGGGCAGCACACACCACCCTGGACCTGCACAGCACAGAGCTGTTCTCTGCAGCATCTCCATCCCCACCTCAGTGATGGGTCTGCATGGGCAGGGCAGGGTGTGGGGCATCTCAGAGCTTGTGCCTGGTTTTACAGTCATGCTGTGGGTTATCCCACACGGTCCAACTCACTTGTACATCTCTATCACTGGCTTTGCAGCATCTTTGTATTTTCTGAGCCTGGCAGCAACGGCCTCGGGTCTGTCGTCCTCGCTCTGGACCAGCGGCTCACCCGTCAGGTCATCAACACCCTGCAGGAAGGCAAACATCATGGAGGGGATGCAGCCCCAGCCCCATCACTGCAGCTCCCTCCCATGCACCGCTGCCAAATGCCTTGTCCTGCTCCGCATCCATCGAGCATCTCCGGAAGAGATTCAGAGCAGCCCTGCGGAGAAGGACTTGGGGGTGTTGGTCAATGAGAAAATGAACATGAGCCGGCTTCAGTGTGTGCTCACAGGCCAGAAACCAAACATATCCTGGGCTGCATCCAAAGGAGCGTGACCAGCAGGTCGAAGGAGGTGATCCTGCCCCTCTGCTCTGCTCTTGTGAGACCTCACTTGGAGCATTGTGTGCAGTTCTGGTGTCCTCAACATAAAAAGGACATGGAACTGTTGGAACAAGTCCAGAGGAGGCCACGAGGATGCTCAGGGGCTGGAGCACCTCCTGTATGAAGACAGGCTGAGGAAGTTGGGGCTGTTCAGCCTGGAGAAGAGAAGCTGCCTGGAGACCTCAGAGCAGCTTCCAGTATCTGAAGGGGGGCTATAGGGATGCTGGGGAGGGACTCTTCATTAGGGACTGTAGTGACAGGACAAGGGGTAACGGGTTCAAACTGAAACAGGGGAAGTTTAGATTGGATCTAAGGAGGAAATTCTTTGCTGTGAGGGTGGTGAGGCACTGGAATGGGTTGCCCAGGGAGGTTGTGAATGCTCCATCCCTGGCAGTGTTCAAGGCCAGGTTGGACAGAGCCTTGGGTGACCTGGTTTAGTGTGAGGTGTCCCTGCCCATGGCAGGGGGGTTGGAACTGGATGATCTTAAGGTCCTTTCCAACCCTAACTATTCTATGATTCTACAGTTCTATAAATCCCATTTTGCTAATTAACATTTAGCATAACCCCTTCAGGCTGGCCCCGAGGGCCAAGCCCTCCACTGCTCAGCACTCACTCCCTGGGATTTCTTCCCCTATGCTTATTTCTGATCCCAGCTCGCACAGAAAAGGTTTCTCTCATCTTTTCCTCTGCGAGCTGCTCCCAGCCGGCACCACTGGGATGCTGCAGGCTCCTACCCGGACATGAGGGGGGTTGAAGTCCATGTTGTACACCCTCCCGCTGGCCGGGTGGACCCAGCGGGCGCTCAGGCGATCCTTCAGCGTCTCAAAGGGAATGTTCAAGCTGATGACCAGGTCCAGCTCACAGATCCTGTCCAGCGCCTCGGCTTGCCCCAGCGTGCGAGGGAAACCTGTGTAGACACAGCATCAGGAAGGGGTTGTCGTGAGAGGCAGGAAAGCAGCAGCGATGGAACCAAACCCGCCGCCCCGGAGCTGCAGAACCAGCGCAGCTCCTCGCTCTAGCACAAGCGGTGTGAGAGTCAGGCATCCACCATATGGCTGCAATAAAAAATAGCTCTTACAGCACTGACTCCCAAAATACATCACACAGGTCGCTGTGGGCTCATGTTTTCCTGCAAAGTCGTGTCTGATGCTGGGCTAGATCCCTGCAGAGGGGCTGGTGCTGGTGGAAGCATCTGTTCTTGCCATCAGACTGCAACAAGGGGTGGCTTCAAGCGGGTCCCCTCTTCAGTCTTCTCTGCTAATAACACCCTTTTTTTAAATGTTTTTAGTCTTTTTTACATCCATAAAACCCTCTGAGACCTCCCAGGGTCTTCCCAAGCAGGGTATTATTAGCCTAAAGCTTGTCAGGGGCTGACAAGAAACCTGGAGGGGGGCTTTGGACAAGGGCCTGTAGGGCCAGGCCAAGGGGAATGGCTTTAAGCTGCCTGAGGGGAGACTGAGATGAGCTCTTAGGCAGAAGCTCTTCCCTGGGAGGGTGCTGAGGCGCTGGCACAGGGTGCCCAGAGAAGCTGTGGCTGCCCCATCCCTGGCAGTGTTCAAGGCCAGGTTGGACACAGGGGCTTGGAGCAAGCTGCTCTAGTGGAAGGTGTCCCTGCCCGTGGCAGGGGTTGGAGCTGGAGGAGCTTTGAGGTCCCTTCAACACAAACCAGTCTGGGATTCTGGGATTATCTCCATATTCACTCACCGTTTCAAAGACATCAGCAGATTGGCAAGGGAAGGTTTCTACCCCTATAACAGCCATGGTTACACATCCCTACACATCCCACCTGCCTGTGCCCAGCACCTCAGCTCAGCACAACCCATCCTGCCCCATCCCCTAACCAGGCCCCAAAGCAGTTCCTAGAGCTGCCACCAGCCCTAGAGCTGCCACCACAGCTGCTGGGATGCAGCTTCACCACCGAGGGCTGCAGGAGCTCCTGGCAAACCCTTTGCTGCTCCTCTCACTGCTTCCCTTGCTGGTTTGCTCTCGGTGTCTTCTCCACCCGCACCTCAGGTGGCTTTCAGCCTCGGCATGAATATCTCCTCTGCGCACATATGGAGGTGATAAGAGGTTTTTCTTGGCTTGCCTCCAGCCCCACTCTGCTCCCTGGCTCCACTTTATGAAACACCCATCTCCCCTCCCAGCCTTTCCCTTTCCCGGACACGAGCCAAGGGCTCAGCTGGACACGCACGTGCTGCTGCTTAGGGCAGATGTCTCTGCCAACAGCTCAGCCCCCGCCTCTCCTTCCACGACCATCAAAGATCTCTTTCCTGGTACTGCCAAGCCACAGGCAGCAGAACAGAGTTTGAAAGGGAGCTGGGATTTTCCCACCAGGAATGCCGGCAGCTCACTCACCGTCCAGCAGCCAGTGCTGCTCTCGCCGCTTCTCCAGCTCCGTCATCATCATGCGTGTGATGACGTGGTCGGGCACCAGAAGGCCTCGCTCAAGGTACTGCTTTGCCAAGACACCAACTTCTGTTCAAGAGACGCAAAGGAAAAAGAGGGAGAAAAGGAAAAAAACATGACATTTCCACTTAAAAACCAGCGCTCCCCCTCAAATTCTGCCTGTCCTCCCAAATTGCTCATCCAGGATGGTTTCGGCAGCATCCCTCTGCTCAGAGCTGCTGCTCCTGATAGCTGGAGGCCACGAGGTCCTGTTGGTGCTGAAATACCCGAGAGCAGGAGCACAGCAAGCAGCAGATGAGCTGTGGCAGCCCTGCCGTCAACAGCACCGTCCCTGCCAGGCCCGTGCACGCACAATGTGCCATGCAAAGAGCTCCTTTGGTTTTGGAAACAGCACCCGTCTGGCCACAGGTGACACTGGCATGAATATTAAATGTCCCAAAGGCACTGAACCAGCTGCAAGGAATGTGCCAACTCCACATACCTCCGACGGCGGCATGGTCACCCCATCCCATACCACAGACCTGGTTAACGTACAAACATGGAATCCCAGCCTGGTTCGGGTTGGAAGGGACTTTAAAGCTCCTCCACCTCCAACCCCTGCCATGGGCAGGGACCCCTTCCACTAGAGCAGCTTGCTCCAAGCCCCTGTGTCCAACCTGGCCTTGAACACTGCCAGGGATGGGGCAGCCACAGCTTCTCTGGGCACCCTGTGCCAGGGCCTCAGCACCCTCACAGGGAAGAGCTTCTGCCTAAGAGCTCATCTCAGTCTCCCCTCTGGCAGCTTAAAGCCATTCCCCTTGGCCTGGCCCTGAAGGCCCTTGTCCAAAGCCCCCCTCCAGGTTTCTTGTCGGCCCCTTTAAGTACTGGAAGACAGCTCCCCATCCGAAGGGCTTTAAGACTTCAAAGACTCAACTTATTATACAGTCAGATAAGAAAATTATTCCCAAGATCAAATCCTTGAGAACCTCATTGTGGTGCAACTGCAATGCAAATATCCCTTACCAGGCTCCTGCTGGCTCTCCCCCACGTCACTCAGCTGGAGCCAGCAGTGCTGAGGAGAAGCCCACAGTGGTTTCTGCGCAGGTTACACCATGTCTGGATCCACCTTCACATCCACCTGGCATCACCCAGGATGTAATAAGGGTTTATTCTGCTTATATTTTTTATTGCAGCTGGGGTAGAGCAAATGTTACTCCAAGGAGAGATGCAATAAATCCAATTGCTTCTTACTTACGGGTTGCCTGGGATTCTCTTTTAGCCACCCAGGGGCACAAAGAAACTGATTGCAAATAGTCTCTACCACCATGTGTGACCTGCCCTGATCCTGCCACAAGAAGAGGTCCAGCCTCTCCCCTCTTGGACCAGGACCCTATGGACACCTCTGCTCTCTTCCCGCAGCAGCTGAAATAGGGTTTGTCACCAGAAATTAACAATTCTGCCTTGGGTTTGGGGAGGTTTTTGCTGAGGACAGCACATTTTTGCCTCTCAGAGTAGAGGAACTCTCTTACAAAAGCCATGGGAGCCTGCATTTGGAGGCAGGCTCTGGCTTTCCAAACCGCAGCGAGCTGTCAAAGCAAAAGGCAGGTACACCTGCACTCCTGAGCTGCAGGAAGGGGGGTCTGCACAGCACACAGCTCCTGGAGAGGGCTCATCCGATCTAACGGGGAACCTGGCGCAGCCTGCACGGATCCCCTGGGAGCAGGCGGCTGGGATGTGCACAGGAAACCTTCTCGGGCTCCAAACCCGATGGGCAGAGGCCGCGTGGCAGGGATGCTTCCTGCCTGGAGCACAACCTGTGTCCAACACGGACTGGCAGCAGGCACTGACTCATGGGCCTGCAGGGCTGAGTCACGGCAGGGATGGGGACCACTCTGCTCCATAAAGGCACTTCAGTTCCCTGCTTGGAGCCACAGTGGCTGCCAGGCACCGGGAGCAGAAAATACCTTTTCCCAATGACATGTGCTTTTGTCTCTGTCGCCAGGGCTGCTGGCAGCCATCCTGCCTGGAAAAGCAAAGGACTCGGGGATGGAAAGAATACATGATGCCTTATGCAACCGGCACAGGGACCCGCCAGGGCACAAATATTGTCACATCTGCCTGCAGATTTTAATATTCATTCACATGGTCTGCACATTGCCACAGGCCTGCAGGGCAGAGCTGATCCCAGAGCACAGCCCGGGAGCCATGGAGCTGCAGAAGGTCCCGAGGAGCGCTGGCCATCCCAGGGAATCGCTAGTGGAGCTGGGCTTGGTGCTGCAAACCGACTTGTGAAGTGTGGAAATGCAGCTCTGCATCACAGAGGCTGCACGTTTCCCACGGCCCTGATACGGGTGGACGGCTCTCCACTGCTCCACAACAGATGGACGATTCCTGCTGCCAGGAATTCTGCTCCTTTGTGCGCCCCGTGCTCGCTGGGTCGACACAACAGCATGGGGATGCGCACTGGGACAGAGGGGCATGCACCAGCATGGGGGAAAGCACAACCACGCACTAGCACAGGGTGCTGACTGCTTCCACACAGGTCATGGAGGCTCTCCCTGCTCCAAAACACGTGTGGCAGCACTATCTCTTCTCTCACAGAGGGAATGGGCATGTATCTTGCATTAAGGACCTGAGAGGTGCCTGATACCCAGCTCCCAACACCCAGGATGTGCTGGAGAACATCATCCCTGCAGCACAGCCCTGCTCCCACAGGGTTCCTCAAGGCACCTTTATCTTCATCAGAGGCTGTAAGGCCAGGCCAAGGGGAATGGCTTTAAGCTGCCAGAGGGGAGACTGAGATGAGCTCTTAGGCAGAAGCTCTTCCCTGTGAGGGTGCTGAGGCGCTGGCACAGGGTGCCCAGAGAAGCTGTGGCTGCCCCATCCCTGGCAGTGTTCAAGGCCAGGTTGGACACAGGGGCTTGGAGCAAGCTGCTCTAGTGGAAGGGGTCCCTGCCCATGGAAGCGGATGAGCTTTAAGGTCCCTTCCAACCCAAATCCATCTGCGATTCCATGATCTCCAGTTTTACATTTGTTATCCCCTTTCCAGCCACACCAGCCTCAGAGCCCAACCTGCTCCATGCAAGCCCCCCTGGTGCAGCACTCCCACAAAGGGGAGCAGCACTTGGGCAGCCCTTCCGGACCCTGGTTCCCCTGTGTGAGGAGCTGGGGCTCACCCCTGTTGCACTGCACAGCACCAAGGCAAGCAATCCCCAATGCTTCAGCTGGGTGCAGAGAGGGGCTGCATGCATTGCTCTGCAGTTACCCCAGGTAGCAGGGGGCTCCTTAGATGCTGCTCATGCTGCCTAACCTGGGCTGGCACTGGGTGCTCCCAGGAGTGCTGAGCTCAGTTTTGACTCACGGGCTTAATCCCATTAATCTAATGACCATGGGTTTAATCTGCCCTTTAATGCATGGGATGTCAAGCTGTCTGCGGCTCCTTTCCCCGTGAGACCCTGATCTGCAACCATCCCTTCTTATAAAAGCAACAGCCCCAAGAGACATCTCCAGCCCCCGAGGCCATGAGCAGCAAAACAGCCACCAAGGACCGGGCTGGAGGAGAGGCTGTTCCCAAACAGGATGCTTGGCAGCCTCCAGCCCTTGTGTGATAGATAACCCCAGATATTCTGCCCCATGGCACAACCTTCAACGTGATTTTGTTTTTATTTAGGCTGCAGCACACAATCTGGAGCTAATGGAGAGGAGAAACCCTGGATGGTTAATAGGGGACTGGCCACAGCTGCTTGTGAACCAGCACAGTTAAGCTGCAACAGCTCCAAACATTACCCCAGTTTTGGGACCCCAGGACCTTGCTCCCAGTGTGGATGCTCCATCCAGGACCCTCACTCCCATCCCATCCCCACCAGCAGGATGTGAATTTGGAGAGCTGGAGCCCGATATGGCCCCAAATTCAGGCCATGACCTGTTCATTTGATGGACAGTGGAGTCTGTCTGTGGGGTGGCTGCTCCTGGACGTAAAGATGAAGCACGGACCCTATGGAAAACCAGAGGGCTGGCTGCACCTCCTGGGCCCAGCTCCAACCAGCAGCAAAGCCCATCAGCCATGGAAAAGGTGGGGAGAAGGTCCATGGGGCTCAGTCACGCACAGCCCACATCCCCTCCAACCTTTCTTCTGTGCTTCCTTTGGTTGATGCTAACAAACAAAACCCATCACGAGGAGGGGACAGGAGCCACTTTTGCCTCCAGTGAAGCACATTAAAGGGAGCGCTGGGACAGACACAAGTCTCACATGTCCCCGGCGGGATGCTGACCCTCAGCCAAAGCCACTTGGAAAAGAAATTAAGTTGTATTGCAAATTAACTGCCGAGTCCTGATAAGACCCCGAGATGCTGCCAACACCAGAGCAACCCCCGGGTGCTGGGGCAAGTAGTGGCAAGGAAATCACTCACCACCCTCCAGCACCCCTGCTTAGCACCAAAATCAGTTTCTAAGCCTTCCAAGACCTTTAAAAAGGCCCTTTTCTCCAGCAGAATGGCCACTCGCTAAGCGAGACACTATTAACAGACAAATGTGCAATAGCCGATGCACTCATAGGGTTGCTGTAGCAAAGCTTCAAGCCCTTCAGCATGCATTCAGATGCTTCACCCGGCTGTAGAGTGAAGTCCTGGATCCCCAGGACTGCTGACACCCAAGCCTGAACCCCACAACCACAGCTTCTTTATGTCTTGCAATGGCAAGTGGGAAAATCCCCCGTGCACCGAGGTCTCCCCGCCATCCTCAGGCCAAGATGACTCTAAAATCACTGGACAGATGCATTCCTTTAGGGCGATAACTCTGAGACGATCCCGTTTGGATCAAAGGCCCCCAGCCCCCCTCAAATGCAAATCCAGTGGCGCAGATGGTAAAACTCAAGAGCAGAGACTACTTGCATCTAGCTTCCCCTGGAGCTGGCGCACGGCAGCACAGTCGTGTTGCAGCTTGTCCAAAGCAAATAGCAGAAAATAAATAGCAAATAGCTGCAGCTTACTGAGAGCTGTAACTGGAGGCTGAGTCAAAGGTGGGATGAGAGCGTCATGCCAGCTGCACCAAAAACCAGGGCTGACTGAGTTCTGAGCAATTTTACCAGCATTTCTCAGCATTGCTGCCTTTGGGAAACCGGAGTTACAGAATGCACTGTGGGGAACACTTCTCACAGCCCCCTTTTTCCTTCCCCAGTGTCCCCAGAGGAGCTCTACAGCACGAGTATGAACTGAAATATAGGACTGAGGGAATACGCTCATTTAGGGCTTGACTGCGTGAGTTCCCAGGTGGACACAGAGTCGCCCTGCACTGCCCTGCCCTGCTCGCTTTTCACGCGGGTGTTTTGTCCGGCAGCCAAAGCAACCATGGGGATTTTCCTAAATTTGAGCCTCCCTCCAAAGGAAATAATATTGTCCCGTTTATTTGTAAAAGGAAATCTGGGTATTTGTAAAGGAGTGACCGGCGCAGGGCTGTGTGAAACGCCCTTGCTGGAGCACAGAGCTCTCCAAAACTTTACCCCTCCTCTGTTCTCTGCTTTGTTTTGTGCTGCTGCTGTTTCACCGTTCCTCTGCCCGGTGAGTCAGCCTCCCCCCTGGGTCAGTCTTTCACACGTTGGCAGAGGAGAGGAGGAACAGTTGGAATAAGAAACATGCTGGGATTGCCTAATGGATGCTGCAGAGGAACGGGAGCACAAGGTGGGGTGCAGCACGCCCACTCCTGAGCATCGCCGGGACTGGGGAGCATCTCGCAGCACTGCCCGGGGCACGAACACAGCAGAGACCATCTGTTCTCCCCAGGGCTTTGGACCTAGAAGGGAGCTTCCTAAGGAGCAGAGACAGGCACGAGCACAGCAGAACGCCCGCCGGGCTTGCCACAGGGGCTGGTTTAACCCAGCGCATCACAGCACCCTGTGACCCACCGTAATTTTCCCCGTGGGATCTCCCCCGTGCATGAATGCACGTTCCCAACCCATCCCTTCCAGCGTGGTTGCACAGGCATCACCACCCTTTCAGCCATCTGCTCTCCGACGCTCTGCAGTTTATACCCCATTCCCGTACACGGGGCAAGATGAAGTTATTAATAACACATAACCCGTGTCCCCCGCTGCCACCGTGAACCATCGGGGCCCGAGCAGACGGGTTATTCCCACCGGCTTCCCCGGAGCCGTACCCGCTCGGCACGGGAACGAAACTATTACACACCGTCGGCTTACCCCAGCACCAGAGCCCACTTTTACCGGGCGGTCCGGGAGCTCTGCTGGAGGGAGAAGGCAACGAATGAGCTGTGCCAACCCCACGGAGAGAAAACAACCCGGGGTGTACCCGGACGGGGGGGGGCTCCCATCACCATCTCCATCATCACCATCACCATCCCCATCCCCATCGCCGCCCCGGTCCCCTCCGTTGCACCCCTCGTTGTCCCGCCGCCCCCGGCGGGGCACCCCGCGGGCACTCACCCCCGCCGCCGTCGAGGCTCTCCCTCAGGAACTGCCCGCTGGAGAGATGCTGCAGCCCGAAGCTGCGGGCGATCCTCTCGCACACCGTCCCCTTCCCCGAACCGGGGGGTCCCAGCACCACCGCCCGCAGCAACTTGGAGGCCATGGCCGGCTGCCGGAGCCCGGCCCGGGGCTCCGCGGGGCAGGACCGCACGCCAGCCCCGCCGAGCCTTGCCGCTCCCCCCGCATCCAGCCGCCGCCGCCGCGGCCCGTACACATCAGCAGGGCGGGGGGGAGCCCCCGCGGCCAGCACTGCCCGCCCCCCCCCATCCGCCCGCCCCCTCGGGCCGCGGCACCCTGGGACTTGTAGTCCCGGAGCCCCACGGGGGCCCCCCAACAGCACGGATCCGCCGCCGGGAGGGGACGGCTGCGGAGGGCTCCGGGACCAAGGGACCCCGTGCGCGTCCTGCAACCGGGCAGAGCATCAACAGGCGCTGCAGGGCCTGACCCGCACGGAGCCAGGGTGGCCTTGCAGGGGCTTAAAAGCCCCGTGCGGCTACGGGTTAGAAACGCACGGGCTGCAAACGGCCACGTTCGAACGTGCAAGGCTTGCAAACGCGCATCCCATCACGTCGAAGCGGTCGCTCTGCTCCGAGGCGGTGACAACGGTGGCGGTGGGGATAGTGTCGCTCATTGCATTGACCCTGCTGATGCATGCGTGTGTGTGTGTATATGTGTGATGCCCGCACCGGACCGCCATGGAAAGGACCCCATTCCCAACATAGGGATAACGGGACACGGACAAAACGCTCGCGGCTGCCCCCGCCCCGGAAGCGGCCGTCACATGGCGGCGCTGCCATAAACACACCAAGATGGCGGCCCTCACGCCGTCAGCCCGTGCTGCGTCATGTCGCCCCCCGGGCTCGGCCTTCAGGTGGGTCCTTTATGGCCGGTACCGGAGGAAAGGGGGGGGGGGGAGGTACGTGAGGGGGGGGGGGGAGCGGGCGGCAGCCCGCTCCCCCCCCCCCCTCACGTACCCCCCCCCCCCCGCCCCGTCGGTCTGGCGCCGCCACTTGACAGGCCCCGAGTAGGCCTCTGGGTGCGTTCCAACGCTCCGGACGGACGGAGACAGACGGGTGAGGTGCGGGGTCGGTGTCTCGTTGAGGTTGGCTTGAGGGCGGTGAGGGGTGGCCGGGCCCTTTGGGGTTGCGGAAGCGCTGTCGGTAGGGAGGGAAGTTGTTATGGGGCTGGGGGGGGGGGGGGGGCTTTCTCCCACAGCCGCTCTCCTCGTTCCATCGTAACTGGCTGCTTGTTTCCTCTTCAGGCTTTATTTCTGGGCCAAGCGCCGTGATGAAGGTGGAAATCAGGTTTGCTCCCTTTCATACCTCATCCCCCCCCCTTGTAGTTGAGACCCCGGGGAGTAGCGAGCGTGCGGGTTGTGGCCCGGGCACGGCGGTGGGATGCTAAAGGAATTCCGGTGCACATAAGTTAACAAAACCCATCCCCAAATAAGCAGAGTCGCTAGCTCCTTTCAGGAGCAGAAACTGGCAGCAAACACGGGAAACTCGAGGGGTTTTCTTAAAAGTATATGGCAATATGCGATGCTTTTGCAGTCGCAAGGGGAAAAAGACTGTGTTAGGCTCCAAAACTAATGCAGGTTTTGCTTATAAGGGGGTTTCCTCAGGGGATAATGGTGACTCTCCTTAGGGTTTTTGTATCAGGTCTGGGTAGCTTTAGTCTGACCAAAAATCAACAGGTGAGTGTGAGATGCAAGGAAACGAACTGCGTGTGCATTGGAGTAAGAGCTAGATCCTCTAGAGAAAATGGCATCAGCCTTTAGAATATGTAACTCCAACCTTTGTGCCAGGGGGTGTCGGGCAGGAGCTGCTCACCTTTGTGGTCTCATAACCTCTGCCTTTAAAGAGCATTATGGTAACTCCTGAGAGCATGGAATAAAACATTGAAAGAGCAGTCAAGGCATACTGGAGCTATAAAATGACACCTCTCATCACTTCAGCCTGTGAAACACAGGATTCTCAATGCCATTCTATGGAAGTCGATAGAATTTTTCTCTTGGAGTAGTAGTGGTGTTGGAAGAACACCTCAGGGCGAGAGCAAATGGTTCATTACTTACACAGCTTCCTTTTCAGAAGTCACCGATGTACATACAGAGTCTATTAACGTGGTTTACCAAGCTTTTCTGTTGTCTGTTTTGCTCTCGCGGCCACAGGCTCTAATGCTCAATCTACAAATGGTGGTAAATCCGTGAGTTTGAGGCGATGTGTTTAAGTCCTCCGTGCCGTACGTCAGGATTGCGTAATCTGTTGGCTGTCCCCTTTTTATGTAATGTATGTTTGGAGTTGGGTTTAAAACACACAAATGTTTTTTTTTCCCACTGCGTGCTTCTCTCAGATAGTTCGTGTTTGTCTCTCCGTTGCCCTCTGGAGTTAAAACCCTGCAAGACACCGGTTTGATAGCTGGAGCCCGCTGGCTGGTGCGTATTTCTCTCTTAACAACAGTCTCTGCCACACCTCAGGACGTGTTCTTCTCCAGGTGAGTTGTGTGGAGTGTTAGGCTGCTGCTGGAGTTTCTGCTTCCTCCTGGTGTGGAGGTGAGAGCACCCTGGACCAGTGAATTCCATCAACATCCAAAATGAACTTCTGAAAAACTTAATAATACATTAACTTCTTCTGTAACACATTAACTTCTATTGTGTAAAACTGTTGGTTTTGAAACTCATTTCAGAACTTGAGCTGTTTGATTCTCTTAACCAAAGTGTGTGTGTGTGTGTGTAGAAATATTTCCATGATCTTTTTCGGCAGTGCCTGTTTTTAGGGAAGAAAAAGGGAAGGAGGTAAAAATATAGGTTGATGTAAGGTTGTAATATGATCAGTTTGTGGTGGAATTGTTTATTTCACAACCTTATATTTGTACCCTATAACCTAAAAATGCCACTGAGCCTTTAGGCCCCTCGTGTGCTTACTCCAGCTGCAGCCCCTGGTGAACACGGCTGGGTGCTGCTCCCCTCAGAGCCCTCGTGCTGGTGCTGTTAGTGATCCCCCTCCTCAGCTGTTGCAGGCAGTATAGCTCCATTAACTCATCTGGCTCTCTGCCATTGCACCCAGTGACTGGTTGGTGACATTCAATACTCAAGCAGCATAAACCAAATGCTGCTGTCTTAACTCCAGTGGATTTAAGGGGGAAGAGAGGAGTCCCCATGTTCTCTGTGGTGATACCTGTAGAGCAGTTAGTTACCCTATTTCCATTAAATCCAGCGTTGGTGGATGTAGCCAGCAGAAGCTACTACTTAAAACCACTTTGAGCTGCATTGCAGAAGCCACTGCAGTGATTAAGATAACAAATTAGCCAGATAATTAATGCTGGACTGAAACCCCTGATGCAAAGCCACTTCTGTTAAATGCTCTTGAGCTTTTCACCTGGCAGATGGACACTGGCTGGGGTGATGCTGTGTTTCTGAGACGTGTGAAGGATGAGGAGGTGGAGGATGTGCCTGCTGGGCTCGGCAGTGTTGTGGAGGGGCCGCAATGACTGACAGGCTGCCCTGGCTCAGTTATCACAGTGCTGATGCTGTCTCTTGTAAAGGTACAGTACTGTGATAACTGAAGGATGGCAGCCATCTGAGCTTCTCGGAGCCCCATGGATGCACGTACGGCGCAGCAGCGTCCTCCTGAAGCAGAGTGTGCTCATTTTAAATGTACCCCTTTGCATAAAAGTAAAAGGTTAATGTTGTCTTTGAATAAAATATTGGACTTCATTGAGAGTTTGCCTGGTAACTGACTGCTTTGCCTTGGAAGAAGCCTTCCAAAAGTGGTGTGCTTTGGAGATCTTCAAAAATGGTTCAGAAAGCAGGGCCCTGTGCAGCACAGTGGAGTATTGAAGAGCGGAGGGGTGGGTCAGTGGGTGAATCTTGGTACCAGAGCAAATGGAAACAACTGTAGCAGTACAGAAAATAAAGCCTTTTTAAGATAATCTTTAATGCATCTTGTTAAAAATACCATGAGCTTGGCTAGCTTGTTTCCTAACCCGTTTTCATGTGTCTCAATACATGGCAATCCCAAGCACAGCTACAGGCTGGGTGGAGGGTGGATGGAGCTGCCCTGAGGAGAAGGGCTTGGGTGTGTTGGTCAACGAGAAGCTCCCCATGAGCCAGCTTCAGTGTATGCTTGAGCCCAGAGCTGCCCCATGTGCTGGGCTGCACCCCCAGAGCGTGAGCAGCAGCTCAGGGAGGGGATCCTACCCCTCTGCTTGTGCTCTAGGGAGACCTTAGAGCAGCCTCAGTGCCTAAAGGGGCCCCAGGAAACCTGGAGAGGGGCTTTGGACAAGGGCCTGTAGGGACAGGCCAAGGGGAATGGCTTTAACCTGCCAGAGGGGAGACTGAGATGAGCTCTTAGGCAGAAGCTCTTCCCTGTGAGGGTGCTGAGGCGCTGGCACAGGGTGCCCAGAGAAGCTGTGGCTGCCCCATCCCTGTCAGTGTTCAAGGCCAGGTTGGACACAGGGGCTTGGAGCAAGCTGCTCTAGTGGAAGGGGTCCCTGCCCGTGGCAGGGGTTGGAGCTGGAGGAGCTTTAAGGTCCCTTCCAACACAAACCATTTTTAAGAATTTCTATGAAATAGGTGGTCGGGAACGGGCTATTTCAGCCTGGTGAGGATGGTGCAGCGGGAGATAGCAACGCATCTGGTACTGTCCCTTGCAGGGTTTGCTTGGGCTTCTCTGCCCCAGTGAGGGACAGACTGCAGCCTTCCTGGGTCATTTCCGTAACGATGTTATTTAAACGTCCAGAAAAGACGAGGTTTCTCGGGGGACTTGCTCTTGGTCGAGGCTGGTCTTATTTTTGTGCCATCTGAATTAAATGATGTGGGAGTGGGGGCCGGGCTGCAGTGCTGGAGCTTGACAGCAGAGGGGCCCAGCGGGCCAGATTGTGTTGGGGAGTGTGAAATCCGAGGGGTTTTGTGTAAAATAAGCAGACTTGTTACTGCAGTGCCTGTTCCCCAGATCCCCCTCATCCCAGGAAGCGGATGGCCCTCAGGCTGCCGACGCTGATGCAGCGGCCTCCAAAGGTCCCAATTAATTCTTGGTACCAACATTAAGTGTGGTCATTGACCTGGTGGTGTTTAGGAATACTCTTCCTTCTGGAGTCGATGATTCGTGGCTGTCCAGGGCTTTGCCCTGTGCTTCCCTGCGCAGCCCTGGCTGCTCTGGGGAGAGAATGGGGATTAGCTCAATCAGTGCTCTGCTCCAGCATGGCAATTAGATGGGTTATGTTATTCCTCTGATCTTTACTGGAAGGGATCTGCCAGACAGTGCTGTTGGCGATGTCTGAGGGCCCAGACGGGGTCAGTGCTGTGCAGCTCTGATGGAACGTTTGCCAGAGTGCGCCATTTAACAGGGGAAATTGTTACTGCTGTTGTGATAGTGGCTTGAGCCTGCGTCTGGAGGGGAGGGTTCTGGTGCACTAGATACTGCACGTGATAGAAAAGACATCCTGCTACCAAGCGTTTAAGTTCTAGATGGATTAAAATCTGAGCAGAGTCAACCCTCAGCTTCTTCCCTGCCTCTTTCCAAAGCTAGCAGGGACTTCCCAGGGCAGGAGTATGCTCATCCCAAAAATGAGAGATGGCCATCTCCCATGGCTGCAGCCATTCCTCACTGTACAACAGCAGCTCCTCTTCCAGGTGCTGTGCTAGGCTCCTGTTTTGGTTATGGGATGAATGGGAGAGAAGAGGAGC
Source organism: Pezoporus flaviventris (assembly GCF_033815535.1). NCBI lineage: Eukaryota > Metazoa > Chordata > Aves > Psittaciformes > Psittacidae > Pezoporus > Pezoporus flaviventris. The sequence continues at coordinate 1,594,004 of NW_026892607.1, read as the reverse complement.
TGTGGGATCTTGGGAGTGGGAGCATTTGTAAGCTTCCAGGCTGGCCAGGGCTCAATTTCATCTCTTTGTACCTATTTCTGCTGTTGTTTTAGGATCCAGCAGGTGCTCAGGAAACGTTCATCCCCTTTTCTGGGAGAAAGGCAGGCAGCAATGGAGTTTGGAGCTGGAAGTAACGTGGTGTTCAGCCATGTCCTCCCTCCTTCCCATAGGAAGTGAGGGCACTGCTCAGAGGCAGATAGGTTTGTTATGGACCAGGTCCTCACCTACCAAGCCTAGGGTCGGATTTGAGGGTTAATGATGAACCTGGCTGGCTGAGAGGGACGTGCAGCAGAGCTGCTCACTGTGTGCTGGAGCACACATTGGGTGCTGGTGAAAGAGCAAAGAGCCTGTTCAAATGACATGTGCCTCTGGCTTCAGGCTGTGCTTCTCATTTCCTGTTACAAGTACAGCTCCCAGCTCTGGCATGGGACAGGAACTGAAACACTGTCTGTGCCTGAAAACAACACCTCTCCAACAAGGTTTACTGGGAGCCTTGGTCTTCCTCTCAGGCTGAGCGGATGGAGAGTCCATCTCTTCTTCCTGTGGCTTCCTACTGATATGATAATGGGACAGACTTCTTATAAATACGGGTGGGTTTGCTATGTCTAAATATTGCTGCATGCAAGCAATGCAACTATCAAGTCTTTTTTGGCAGTGGAGCACTTCCTCCCACAAAGGATGTTAAAGCGGAGATGTAAACAACATGCACGCAGTGATACATCCCATCGCTGTCTGCTCAGAAGGAAGCTCTCTCTGAGGCCCGTCCGTTTTCTGATAAAGCTTTCTGTAATGGATGGGTTTGATCCCAAGACAAGGCAGCTCGCTCGTGACACGTCCCTGCTGTCATTCCAGATGGATTTGTTCTAACCCGGTGGTTCTCGGGCTGTTTCATCAGGAAAGTCCCTTTTCCCATCTGGAGGCTGTCTCCTTCCCACCCACGTTCTGCATGAGGAGTGCAGGAGCGCTGCTCCTGTGACATCTCCTTGGGGCTATAGATCTGCAGACAAGGGTGGCTGTTCTGTTCCTGGCTTTCATCCACAAATTCTCCTTTTAAGGGCCCCGAGCAAGCTGGCCAGCTGCTGTCAGGATAAAAGACTTCCATTGTGAGCCTGCACTCAGCCTTGACACCAGGTGAGGATGTTGCCTTTCCCCAGTGTTCTGGTTTTTAAAGGCTTTGACTTGTGTGACTGTTCAGCGTGAAGCATCCATACTAAAAAGCCTCAGTTTAGCAGCACTAAAATAGAAAGGATCCTTCCCAGCAGAGTTTCAAGCACACACGGGTGTTGTTTCAAAGTCCAGCGGTGCCCCATGGGAATCAGGCTGTTTTAATGACTGTTCATTCAGATCCTCTCTGGCTAGTGCAGAGCACTTGACCTTGAACTTAAACATCTTGCTTAAACATCTTTACAAATCAAGTAGCCCAACTGCAGTGTCTCAATATGTGCACATATTAGATGTACCAGAATGTAACTCAGTTTTGGGTCAGGTTAGGCAATTCCTGAATGTGCTGGTTTGGGCTGGGGTGGAGTTAGTTGTCTTCATAGTAGCTGATATGGGGCTGTATTTTGGATCTGTGGTGAAAACAGCATTACTGATGGAGAGATGTTTTCATTATTGCTGAGCAGTGCTTACACTGAGTCGAGACATGGAGTCTGCTCCCCACACCGCCCACCAGCGAGTAGGCTGGGGCTACGCGAGGAGTGGGGAGGGCACACAGCCAGACAGCTAATCCCAGTTGACCCAAGGGATATTCCAGACCACAGGACACCCTGCTCAGCATATAAAACTGGGTAAAGAAGGAGAAAGGCATTTGTGCTCTCAAGTCACCATGACTTGTGAAGGAGATCTGCTTTCCTGATGGCTGAACAGCAATCTGTCAATGGGAAGTGGTGAATGAATTCCTTGTGCACAGCTTTTGCTTTTCCTGCTCTAGTGGAAGGTGTCCCTGCCCATGGCAGGGGGATTGGAACTGGATGAGCTTTAAGGTCCCTTCCAACCCAAACCATTCTATGGTTCTATGATTATCTCAACCCATGAGATTTCTCACTTTTACCCTTCCGATTCACTTCCCCATCCCACCAGCGGAGACAGTGAGCAGCTGTGTGGTGCTCAGTTGCTGGCTGGGGTTAAACCACAGCCCTGAAGATGACCCCGGAGATGCTGGACAAAGCAGAATGGACAAAAACAAGTTGAAGACTTTGGTGCAGCCTGTGTGATCAGAAATGCCACCAGCTCAGCCATGCAACATCATTTACCATCAGATGTGGAGGTATTTTCTTGGCATGCCAGCTCCAAACACTGCTGTTAGAGCACCCTGCCTGCAAAATATCATGAGCTTCACAAGAATTCATTCATTACAAATATGCTCAGCTCAGCTGTGGTATTAGCTTCACTGTCTCAGAGTCAGGTGAGATCAGTGTGTGATTATGTTCTCACTCCTTTTTCCGGGCGAGGGGTCCTTTCCCACTCAGTGCAAATGCTGTGGAGGAGCAGTAATGGCCTTTACACGTGCCTGTTACCGTGAAAAGCAGTCTGCAGAAGTACTGTGTGATCAGGGGATGACACCACCATTTCTCCTTCCTGCATAAACTGTTTCCGACTGTATCTCACATTTAGGAGATAGTGACTAGCTGAGTTGTTGGATAATACGTGAACCCCATGTTGTTGTCATTCGCTTGATTCACAAAGGGAAAATGTGACTTTAATTGATGCCTGACTGGGGACAAAACCACTCCTTGAGAACGGAGTGTTTCGGTGTGGGGCAGTGTCAGAGTTACCTCTGTCATTGCTGTATTCAGACACATGAGAAAGGCAGGATTGTGCAACTTGGTACATAATTTGCTCTTCATAACGTTTCACAGGAGCAGGAGAGGAGCGTGGATCTATGTGTGGGTTAATAAACCCTTACATGAGATCACGTATTTAAGTTGGGCTACTGTTACAAGCTTTCTGGGACCTAACACTGCTGGAGCCAGAGGAGAGACTCCTCTTGACTCCAGAGGGCTTTGGCTCAGACTTGTACTTCAGATCATAGGCAAACTTCTGATCCCAATCTTAAGCTCCCCATTCACTTCAAGAGGACAAGAGCTGCACTTTGTCTGGGTTTTATTTGGTACGCAGGGATGTATGTCTGACACTGGAAACAGCCTCATGCAACTGTAGCAGAGAACAGGGTAAAAAAGAGTGTGAGGCCACTCGGGAGGGAAGCAGGTCTTGGTTTGGGTGGTTCCCTGGATGTTCTGAAATTGGACACTGCAGCCCCAACCGTAGCTCAGGACAGGTCAGTCCCCAGTGCTGTGCACACATGGTCTCCTTAAATTAAGGCAAAATCATTAAGGTTTGGTGCTGTGCTGCTGCCGGTCAGTACTGAGAAGCTGTGGCTGCCCCATCCCTGGCAGTGTTCAAGGCCAGGTTGGACACAGGGGCTTGGAGCAAGCTGCTCTAGTGGAAGGGGTCCCTGCCCTTGGCAGGGGTTGGAACTGGGTGAGCTTTAAGGCCCCTTCCAATATAAACCATTCTATAATTCTGTTGCCAAGGGAGCACAGCAGTTATGGGGAGGCAGCTTGTGGTGCAGGAGGGGAGGAGAAGGCAGGTGGTATCAGCACTCCCTCTGCTACAATTTGCTGCCTCCTCCCTGCAGTGAATGTGAGAGCTTGCTATCGACTGCCCTCCATTTTAATTAACTCCAGGAGCAGGCAAAGTACACTGAATAATTCAAGAGGGACATGTGTTTAAACACTTGCAAAGCTTCAGATTCCACCTGCCTAAAAATCAGTCTGTGAGAGAGCAAATGGTTCCTGGTGAGGTGGTGGTGGGTGGACAGCAGAGTTATGGATCATATACCAACACCTTTGTGTTGCTCCAGCCAAGAAGATGCCATCTGTGGCTCCCATTCTTGCTGCTGGGACAAACTGGGGCTGATGGTGGTAGAAAGTTCATGGCAGTCAAGGGCTGCACACGCAAGGGCAACACCAGCACAGGTAGTTCTGGCCTGGGGGCAGAAAGAGCTCATAGCACAGAGTTTTGGAGAAGGGGCTGGTAGGGAAGTAGGTGAGGCCAGTAACAGGGCTCAACATCAGCAGTTTTAATGGTTACTCTGAAGTTACAGGGGTAGTGGTTTTCCATAACTGGGAGTTTCACCTCCTGCACTTGTTTTCTCATAAAGAGAACATGACTTTAACAAAAACACACAAGCAAAACCATGAGCACACAGATGCCCTTTAGGGTCAAGCGTTTTGGAGCTCCAGAGCAGAAGTGATCCTTCCAGAGGGAAGTGGATGAGGAGGAGTCAGTACCTTTCCTGTGGAAGCTCACTGATAAAGGCTGCACCGGTTTAGATGGGCACGGATCAGTAGGGACACCATGAGAGGCTCCATATCCGTGTTTCTGATGCGTGGCTGGGTTACCTGCTGATCTGGTGTATTCCATATGCAAGCAACTTCCTTAAACCTGTTGGCTTCATGTTCCCAGGGTGATAAAGAGTCACATGTTTGTTTCAGAACAATTTCCACCCAGGGCAGAACAACAGCATCTCAAGGCAACATGTGATGCTGCCCCTCCAGCATCCAGAGATTTGCTGCATCCTGCTTTGAAATGCATTGCTCTGGGGGACCCTGAAAATGAACATTTGCTAACGAAGGCTAATTAATGTTGGGTGTAAAAGTGACATACTGCTGCAGTTGCACTTGCCTTCTCATTAGAGGAAAACTCATTTTATTCACAATCCACAGTGGGTGTTTTAGCTGATAATTTATTAGAGGAACACAGTATCTGTGTGGTTCCTTCTTAGTCTAAGGATTTTTCACTTCTTCACCCCTTTAGCTCAGCTAAGTTAAAGGAAATGTGCCACAGCCTTCTAAAACAATCACATGAAATACAGTGTTTCACTTAAGAGGAAATGAGGAAAAACTGTTACATAAAATGGGAGAAAAATACTGCTTTTCACCTCCACAGGTTTCATGGAATGAAGTGGCAACATCAGCTATTTTCATCAGGTACATTGCAACCTGAGTGCTTTCAGTCCGTTTGAACCCCATAGCTAGCAATATCCAAATGCACTGTAACCGTTACTCTCTCGCTGTAGGCTGTGCCATTCCGATGCAACCCTTGCTCTGACAGATCACTGACATCTTTCATTTTTCTCTTCCCATTCCCTCTCACAACAGCGCCATGGTCCTGCTGAATCCGTGAGGCACATGGTTAAGCAGCACAACAGGGTGAAGGCAAAGGCAGGGGCACTAAGCTGCTGATGGTGATACTACTCATCCTTAATGGGCTTGGGAAGAAGTCCACATTTCTTCGGGTCTGGAGTTTGCTTGCCCTCCTGGTTGTATTTCTATACCCTCTGTGCCATTATGAGCAATGTGATCTTAATTCTCTATCTCCGGGCAATGGAGGGAGGAGGAATATAGCAAACCCCACATAAAAAAAAAAAATGCTGTTTTTTAACACAGACCAGGGAAATGGAGTTCCCAAAGAGAACATGAGAAAAGCAGGAGTGACAGAATGTGCTTTGGAAGCTGGCCAAGCAGGGCTGTATATCCTGGCTGCTAGTCACTTGTTAAAGATCCCAGGCATGCTGCATGCTCCATGTTACGTGTGTTCTCCTGAGACAGGGGCACCTAGATGCAGGACACTGACCTGAGAATTGCCCCCAGCCATGTAAACAAGCTCTGGGATCTGTGGAACGTGAGGGATGTGAATCAGTGGGCATCATTCCAGAGGGGTGAATGCTTTGGTGACAAATGTGGTGTTTCCAACCCTAAAACTTGAACTAGAATTAAAGCCAACATTAGTTATTGCTCTGGTTGAGGTCAGTCTCCGCTTTGTCCTTCCCCTCCAGTTCCAGTTAGTGCCAGACTCGTCCTTATAAAAGCCAGCTGTTGCACATGTAGCTTTTCTGGGGTTTACATATATATCATATGTATTTATATATATGGAACTAGTATATAAGCAAGTGTGTCTAGCTCTAGTGGTATGGCTGGCAGGCAGCCAGGCAGCAAGTGGGTACATGTTAACTGTGCCAGCGCCAAACTCATCCTTCTGGAGATGGCTGTGCTGGAAAATAGATGAGCTGAAGAAAATGCATTTAAGGATCTGGGCAGTATTGATCTGACTTTCTGTCTTTTATTAGTCTGCTTAAAGCACAATAAAAAGTCACTAACCAAATTTGACTTCAGTGGAGGGGGGGTCAGAAGTGGATTTGGAGCTGGCCACCATCACCACCCTGCTCCATTATGTCTCAGTGCAATGATGGCTGAGACAAGAAGCCAGGGCTGGAGCAGCTCTGCTCTGGAGCCAGGCTGAGAGAGCTGGGCTGGGGCAGCCTGGAGAAGAGAAGGCTCCTGAAGGGGAGACCTGAGAGCAGCTCCAGTGCCTGAAGGGGCTGCAGGGAACCTGGAGCGGGGCTTTGGACAAGGGATGTAGGGACAGGCCAAGGGGAATGGCTTTAAGCTGCCAGAGGGGAGACTGAGATGAGCTCTTAGGCAGAAGCTCTTCCCTGTGAGGGTGCTGAGGCGCTGGCACAGGGTGCCCAGAGAAGCTGTGGCTGCCCCATCCCTGGCAGCCCTTTAGGGTTCCTTCCAACCCAAACCAGCCTGGGAATCTATGATTTAGGCTGCACTGGTTGCAGTGTGCCAGCTGCCAGCCCACAGGCACTGGTGTAACTCCATCCTTTGCAACTGCTCTACAGCTTTTTACACAAGCAGTGTTTCTGGTGCACAACAACTGAACATAAGGTATATTTTTCAGTAGAGAAATTTGGGGGAGAAAAAAAAATGCTGTTGTTTTGGCTTGTTAAGAGAACAATGAAGAACCAGAAAACTGGCAATGAGAAAACAGCCGAGGAAGGCAAGCAGCAACATGAACATGCCTGATGCAGGACGGCATCAGCATCTCTACTCTCCCAAGCCTGGAGCACAGCAAGCGAACTCCATCCCCCTGGGCAGTGAAGCTGGGAAATAGAGCTCCGTGTTACGCCTCCTCCACACTGCTCTGCCAGCCTGCTTCAGCCCCGTGCAGGAAATCCCCCTGCAGCTTGGCCTCCTCCAGCAGCTGCCACGGCACCCTCAGAACAAGCACTGCTTTGGATGGCCAGAATTTAATCATTCCTTTGCAAAGTAAATTTGGAATAGTGACAGGAAGGACCTCTCCTTCCCCAGGCTGAGAGATTATTGGAAACCCCTCTTGGTTTAAAAAACCCAAAGGGTTTGGCACCATATTTAGTAATAGTTAATTAGGAAGAAGCAATTCACACATTCCTGGTGGCTCAAAATAAACTCTCTCACTTGCTTTTCCAAGCAGAGACAAGCACTCTGAAAACGGTGGCACAAACAGGGGTTCACGCATGTTGTGTGAGCATAGGAAGTTTCAGATAAATTCAGCAACAGATCAGATGAAAGAACTTGTGCACTTGTGTATCTATTTATACAGCTCCGGTGGCAAGTGCCCCCCCTCATCACTGCAGCATCCGGGGGCCTCACAGTCTCTCAGATACTCATAGAAGCTGCCACAGAATACTGGATGGTGATGGTGTGATGGGGAGATACAATGGGGAGGAGGAGGGTGTAGGGTGAAGTCACCCAGCCAGCAAACACCCAATGGGTGGTTTGGAGCACCGAAGGTTGTTGGTGTGTGAGTCCCTTTGCCTGATCCAACTGCGTGCTGCCTGATGGCTGCTCCTTCTGCTCCTGCTTCTTCTGCTCCTTCTTCTCCTTCTTCTCCTCCTGCTCCTCCTGGTCCTGCTGCCTGGCTGCTCCCCCAGCTCCAGCCACAGGGTGAACCAAACCCTGTGTAAGAAAAGATAACTCTTCAGTGAAAAGATCAGTTTTATTGATTTTGAGGCAAAGATGCTCCACTTGCTCTGCCTTGTAACTCCTGCTTTGTTTTTCCTGGGGATAAAAATGGAACGATGTTTTTCTTTGGGGAAAAAAATAATAGTTTGAGAAATCAATTCTAATGTGAGCAGCACTGAATACAGCCTGACACTCTGCAGAAGCATACAAAAGCACCAAGAATTACCCTCAGAATACTTTCTAATGCTATTGCAGTTTAAGGCGTTGCTGGCATTGAAAGTCCGCGGCCCATTTTACACATTACACAGCACCTCTGGCTTCATTACCTCCTCCTGATTTTCACAAGTATGTTTGAGAAGAGCCAGGCTCCAGAAGTACTGCCAAGAACAAATCAATGACAAACTGAAACCATGTAGATAGTGTTAAATCACATTTAGGTAAAGGTCCAGTCAACCCCAGGCTGGTGGCGTTGGTGATTTAAAGCACTTTACCGTATGCAGGGCCCCCCACTGTACCTTGAAATGCCACAAAAAAAAAGGGCTTTTAAACATTTATACTGTTTAAAGTAATGTGGGAACATCCCCATTTCAGAGGCAAAGGTGCAGTTTGGCTTCTGGAAGCTTGAAAATCAAACTGCAGAGCAGGCGAGGAACGGATAATTCCTGCATCCATCCCTGCCCCTCCTTTAAAGAAGGCTACAGGAGAGAATCTGTTTGAATTTGACTTTCAATCCACAAATACCAAGGCAATCATCTGTATTTTGGCCTTTTTTATTGTGGAGGGTATCAGTGCCTCCTGGAAGTTACAAAATAAAGAACACAATAATTCTTCTGCCCCATCAGTGCACCCTGGTACAATACTAATGGGGGAAAGAAAAACTTACTGTGCATCAAAGGCCTTTCTGCAGCTCTTTGAAAGCCCATTCTCTTTATTAGCAAATCCATGTGATAAATTCCTCAGAGAAAGCTACTTTAAAGGCTTCAATGCAAAATGACATCTTCCCCATGGGGCGGTATGTTGTGGTAAAACCAGACTGGTTTGGGTACAGGCGGGAAATCATCCCCTGTTATTAACATAGTTCTTGGAGTAATTTTTAGAAGCGCATTGATCTCCCCCCAGTTACATGTCAGAGAACAGCAAGTAATGTCAGGCACCAGTGTCCTGACATAAAGGAGGAAAAGCAGAAAGCTCACATTGCAGGCAGGACCAGGAGACTGAACACACCATTTCTGTGGGGCTGAATGTGCTGTAGGAGCTCAGCACCATTTTTTAAAGTGAGGTTGTGAGCCTGTAGGAGTTTAATTCTCACTGAAGGACAGAGCCTTTGGGAGCCTGGGTCATTCCTGGGCATGGTCTTGGGCTGTGGGCACCGATTTAGATGGAGGCAGAGGTAAAGCTGCTCTCCCCTGAGCTGCTGCAGCCAGGAGCAGCCCCAGGCTAAGCCCGTTAGGCAATCCTTCAGTCACAGCCACCTCCTTGGCGTTGATTTGCAGCTCTGAGCTTCAGGATTTAAGGACATTCACAGCATCAGTTGCTGTGCTGGGAAACAAACCCTGCCTCTAAATAACAGTAAAGATCTGGTACTTTATTTGGCATGAAAACCCACCAAGAAAACCTGATTTTACCATTATAAAGGCAAAGCTATGGAAAGGGCTAGCAAGAATAAAACCTGGTCTAGTGGAAGGTGTCCCTGCCCTGTCCCAGAGGGTCAGATGATCTTTAAGGTCCCTTCCAACCTAAAGCTTTCTAGGTTCTATGATTCTGATTCTAATCAATGGAACCACATCCTCTGCAGGCAGATCATGGGAAGCAGAGAACAAGAAATGGTGGGACCGGAGAGCTGTGACACAGCCACACATCTGCAGGTTTTGACCTCTCTCCTTTCAACCTCAGGCTCTTTCCTAACCTGAGTTAAGATTACCAGAGTGATAGAAACAGGGTGAGATTCCAGGGCTTTCCCATGCACCCACAGTGCATGGTTAATCCAGACCCAATAATGCCATGCAGCTGAGGAAAAAGGTTAATATGCTGCAAAAGCATCCAAATTATGCTCTGCTGATTCCCCAACTGCTGTGGACACAGGTTAGGTAGCACTGGTTTGTTTCCCCTTGGGAGAGGGGAAAAAAACAATCAATGATTATCTACCTTCAGTTTGTGAACCTCAACCACCCACTATAGAATCATAGCATGTTTTGGGTTGGAGGGACCCCTTCCACTAGAGCAGCTTGCTCCAAGCCCCTGTGTCCAATCTGGCCTTGAACACTGCCAGGGATGGGGCAGCCACAGCTTCTCTGGGCACCCTGTGCCAGCACCTCAGCACCCTCACGGGGAAGAGCTTCTGCCTTGTATCTAACCTGAACTTCCTGTGTTGAAGTTTAAACCCAGACAAGGTTTAAACCTTGTCCTATCATTACAATCTCCGATGAAGAGTTCCTCTTTAACATGCTTGTAGGCCCCTTTCAGACACTGGAAGGCTGCCCATGCACACAAGCGCGCTCGCACGCAGTCAGCTCCCACCTCCCAGCTTCAGTGTGGTAGATGAAAAACTTTGGGTTGATTTCCTAGAGCTTCAAAACTCACCACTGCTGGGGCACAAGCTGGGGCAGATGAGCTAGGACTGACGACCTGTGTTGGCCTCTGAACACTCTGCAATGGCAATGGGACTTGTACACCCATGCGCTGCCATGCATGAGAAGACCTTGATAAAAAGATGTTATCGGCGTGCTCTGATGAGTTGGAATAACAGAAACCATTATGTTGAAAGGGGGCACCTTCAGCAGAGTATTGGGGTTTTTTACTGACTGGTTCAGCTATTAGACCAATTCTCCCAAAAAGCAGCAGCAGATTGGTTCTTCTTTCAGAATAAAATGCCAAATACGTGTGTGTGGGAAGGGGGAAATCATTTTATTGAACTGAATCATCTTCTAGCTGATAACTTGTGCAGCTTCCTGCGACTTTGAGAAGAGTTTGAAACCACAGCGCAGAAACCCATTTCTCTTCTGTGCAGAGGGGAGAACTGTGTGTGTCTCCTCACCTTGGTGTAATCACCAAGTTGTTTACAACGGCTCATTCATGTCTGTGTGAGGTTAGAGATAGGGTTGTAGGGTTTCTAAAGATGATGGAGTTAAGTCCAGAGGAGGCCATGGAGATGCTGCGAGGGCTGGAGCAGCTCTGCTCTGGAGCCAGGCTGAGAGAGCTGGGCTGGGGCAGCCTGGAGAAGAGAAGGCTCCTGAAGGGGAGACCTGAGAGCAGCTCCAGTGCCTGAAGGGGCTGCAGGAAAGCTGGAGAGGGGCTTGGGACAAGGGATGTAGGCCAAGAGGAATGGCTTTAAGCTGCCAGAGGGGAGACTGAGATGAGCTCTTAGGCAGAAGCTCTTCCCTGTGAGGGTGCTGAGGCGCTGGCACAGGGTGCCCAGAGGAGCTGTGGCTGCCCCATCCCTGGCAGTGTTCAAGGCCAGGTTGGACACAGGGGCTTGGAGCAAGCTGCTCTAGTGGAAGGTGTCCCCGCCCGTGGCAGGGGTTGGAGCTGGAGGAGCTTCGAGGTCCTTTCCAACACAAACCAGGCTGGGGTTCTATGATCCAAGTAACACGAAGAGCTCAGCCCACGCCACGGCAGACAATGGAGATCTGTGGAAACAACCGCTGTGGCCTCAGCTCCGGGGTTGTGAAGACAACCCCCCAGCTTCCGCACTGAGCGGTACCACAACACGTTGGCTGACAGCTGGTTTTAATCACCTGCTAATAACCTGCTGCTAATCGCCCCGGTGCCGACCCCACTCGCTGGTGTTCCCATCTCTCTCCACACCACTCCGGACACAAGCCCATTTTAACCCGGTCCTTCTCCCTGGCTGGGCTCCACCCACGCCACCACCACCTCTTCAGGGCCGGCCCTCCGGGCCTCGGCGGCTTCCGAGGGCCTGAACCGCCTCCGCCGGCAGAGCCCTCAGCGCCGGAGCGAAGCCGCCATCCCCGCCCCGGCCCTCGGAGCCCCCTCAGCGCGGAGGCGGCAGCGGGGAGGCACCACCCCCGGGCGGGCCCGGCCCTGCGCATGCTCCACAGGCGGGAGCCGCCGCCGTGCCGGGACCGCCGCCCTGCCGCCGCTCCCGTGGGTTCGCTGCCGGACAGCACCGGGCCGAGCCCCGCCGCCCCCCAGCCCCACGGGGCCGCGGCTGAGCCGCACGCCCGCCTGGCCCGGCGCGACGGAAGGGGTGAGTGAGGCCGGAGCGGGCTGGCGCGGCCCCCCCGGCCGGGCCCTGGGCTGGGGGGAGCCGGGGAGAGCGGTGCGGGCGGCGGGCGCTTCTCCTGAGGGAGGCTCCCGAGATGGCCGATGGCGCGGGGGAGGCGCGGGGCTTCCCCGGCGGGCGCGGCGGCCGGGCCCGGCGCCTCGGCTCGGGTGTGCGGTGCCGCTGGGCTCCCGTCAGCGCGGAGCGGGACGAGCCTGGCCGGGCAGGGGGTTTAAGAGCAGCCACGGTTGTGGTGAGAGGCGGCTCCACGGCCCCGTCGTGGGAGGCCGGTGTTTGGCCATAGGAGGAACCGGAATGAAATAACTTCGGTTCTGGCCGCTGGGGGAAATGGGTGAAGTTGGAGCGCACCCGGGGGATCCTGAGCGAGCTCGGACCCCCCAGGCGGCCTCGGTGTGCTTTGCAAGTGGAGCTGCTCGGAGATAACTGCCTCTTGCTTCTGTGCAAGTTAAGGGCTTGGGAGCCTTGGCTGTACCCAGCTGCCAGCCTGGCATCGCTTCGTGTGGAAGGGGAAGAGGCACTTTTGGGTGCTCCTTTAGCCCCCTTCTCCTTCCTCTGAGGGTGGTGGCAGCCATCGAGCGGAAGGTGGGGTATCCTTCACCTGAAAGGACAGGCAGGGATGCAGAGCAGGTAACTGCCAAGTTGCACCTACTTTCTACCTTCTCCAAACACCATAATACTACAACTCGGCTCTCTGTGCATGTGGGAACAACTCTGTTGAGTTGGGCTTTTCAAAGTACTTGTAGAAAGCTCATCTATGAGGAGAACCAGGACACAGAAGCTTGAAGTGCATCAACCCTGCTGCTAACCGTGTAGTTGGTGGCAGAAAGACAACATGGCAGTGCTCAGTGTGGCAGGAGAGGCCGGACCTGGCCCTGTTTAATCAGGCTGTGCTTAGGGAGGAGGATGGGGTGGCGCTAGGGAAGCGTGTAGCTAAGGGGGTGGCTGATAGATAAAGCATGAGGGGTAAATTCTGAGGCAGCCTGGAGGGCAGATAAGTGCAGTGCAAGAAAGTTGTCTTTTTTTTGACTGGGGAGCTAGAAGTCATTCAGGGTTGCGTCAGCGTTTAAACTTAACCCCCGTTAACCCAGTTTAGCTCTGGCTTGGAGAAGATGTTCAGCAATTTAATTCTTTAGCGGGACGTGTGTTGGTACCGTGTTCTTCACGGCTGCTGAGGTTCAGTGCTCAGTTCAGTTTTGCCTATATAAGGGGAGTGGTTGGCGTTTCCTCCTGGCACTTGTTTTTTAAACATGCAGGAAGTTGCACCTTGATCGGGGTTTGTGCGAGGTGACACTGACACAGGTGCTCTGAAACACAGAGCCACGGAAGGACGCGCCGCTCCATCTGAACGAAGGAGCCACATTGGGGTCTTGGTGTCTTTCGTGGTGTTCAGTTAGTGATCACAAGCAGGTTTTACCAGCGTTTTTGTCGATATGATTTTAGTGATTCACTTCTTAAATGTCCTTAACCATGCCAAGTGCAAGGTTCTGCACCTGGGTCTGAGCAGTCCCGGGCACAGCTACAGCTTGGGCAGAGAAGAGATTCAGAGCAGCCCAAGGAGAAGGACTTGGGGGTGTTGGTCGATGAGAAAATGAACATGAGCCGGCTTCAGTGTGCGCTCGCAGCCCAGAAACCAACTGTATCCTGGGCTGCATCCAAAGGAGTGTGACCAGCAGGTCGAAGGAGGTGATCCTGCCCCTCTGCTCTGCTCTCGTGAGACCTCACCTGGAGCATTCTGTGCAGTTCTGGTGTCCTCAACATAAGGGCACAGAGCTGTTGGAACAAGTCCAGAAGAGGCCATGAGGATGCTCAGGGGCTGAAGCACCTCCTGTATGAAGACAGGCTGAGGAAGTTGGGGCTGTTCAGCCTGGAGAAGAGAAGCTGCATGGAGACCTCAGAGCAGCTTCCAGTATCTGAAGGGGGGCTATAGGGATGCTGGGGAGGGACTCTTCATTAGGGACTGTAGTGACAGGACAAGGGGTAATGGGTTCAAACTTAAACAGGGGAAGTTTAGATTGGATCTAAGGAGGAAATTCTTTCCTGTGAGGGTGGTGAGGCACTGGAATGGGTTGCCCAGGGAGGTTGTGAATGCTCCATCCCTGGCAGTGTTCAAGGCTGGGTTGGACAGAGCCTTGGGTGACCTGGTTTAGTGTGAGGTGTTCCTGCCCATGGCAGGGGTGTTGGAACTGGAACTTGATCTTCAGGTCCTTTCCAACCCTAACTATTCTATGATTCTATGTTGTCTAAGTATCTGCAAGCTGTTTGCCTCAAAGCCTGGTGAAACAGAGAATACACTAAGCACATGCAGAGCTAAACTGCAGACACTTGACCTTTGGGAAATGTTAGGTGAAAAGCTTGTAAAAAGCCAGGGTGAGTGGGTTTAAATTTGAACAAGAATATAAACACAGAACTGGAACAATGTTAAGTCTGTGAACTCCTGGAAGTCTTTTGCACTGCAGAAGTCTTTCAGAATTAATATGAAAGTGGCCTTGTTTGAGAGCTAGGCTCTGTAATTGTAGAGCACATTCAAGAATATGCTGTTTCTGTATGTCCAAATTAACTTGTCTGTTCAATGAGTTTATTTAAACAACAAATGGGAAGCAAGATCTGGAGAGAGTATCTGATACAAAAGCCTTGGAATGCAAACCTGTATGAATTACAAAGCAAAATGCTGAAGTGTATCTGAAAATTGGGCAAAATCAATGCACCTTGTAAGTTTGGAGAAGAGAAGCTCTGTGGAGACCTCATAGCAGCCTTCCAATATCTGAAGAGGGCCTATAGGGGTGCTGGGGAGGGACTCTTCATTAGGGACTGTAGTGACAGGACAAGGGGTAATGGGTTAAAACTGAAACGGGAAGTTTTGATTGGATGCAAGGAAGAAGCTATTTCCTGTGAGGGTGGTGAGGCACTGGAATGGGTTGCCCAAGGGAGGTTGTGAATGCTCCATCCCTGGTGGTGTTCAAGGCCAGGTTGGACAGAGCCTTGGGTGACGTGGTTTAGTGTGAGGTGTCCCTGCCCATGGCAGGGGGGTTGGAACTGAATGATCTTCAGGTCCTTTCCAACCCTAACTGTTCTGTGATTCTATAAGTTTATTTTTTCCTTAGTCAAACAAAATGTTCAATTCAACTTGCTGTAATTCTTTTACCTTACCTCTTTGGGGCTGAAAGTAAGGCAGGCTTCTTGGTTGGAAGAATAAGTGATACTAATACAGTAAGCTTAGATGGATGCTTCTACAATAATTTAATCTTTCAAATAAAAGACTGAATTCTCAGAAATCAGCTTCCCTTTTTTGCATTGCTGGGAAAAATCTTTCCTTTTTCGTATGCAGCATCCTGACAGTGATGCTTGCTCTTGTGGGCAGGGAGATTTCATCTCCTTCCTACCACATTCCTCCTCATACTTCCTCGATTTGGAGGTAAAACACCTTTTTCACCTGCAGAACTGGCCCTTGGGTTTCTTGGTGCCTTACTGCTGCCTGAGTTGGTATGAGGAAGAGAGTGGTTCAAAATAGAGCACGAATGCTGGGAATTAGAACCATAGAATCACAGAATAGTTAGGGTTGGAAAGGAGCTGAAGATCATCAAGTTCCAATGCCCCTGCCATGGGCAGGGACACCTCACACTAAACCAGATCACCCAAGGCTTCGTCCAACCTGGCCTTGAACACTGCCAGGGATGGAGCACTCACAACCTCCCTGGGCAACCCATTCCAGTGCCTCACCACCCTCACAGGAAAGAATTTCCTCCTTATATCCAATCCAAACTTCCCCTGTTTCAGTTTTAACCCATTACCCCCTGTCTTATCACTACAGTCTCTAAAGAAGAGTCCCTCCCCAGCATCCCTATAGGCCCCCTTCAGACACTGGAAGCTGCTCTGAGGTCTCCACGCAGCTTCTTTTCTCCAGGCTGAACAGCCCCAACTTCCTCAGCCTGTCTTCATACAGGAGGTGCTCCAGCCCCTGAGCATCCTCGTGGCCTCCTCTGGACTTGTTCCAACAGTTCCATGTCCTTTTTATGTTGAGGACCCCAGAACTGCACACAGTGCTCCAGGTGCATCTGACTGCTGTGTTGGGTGTGAATTGCATGAGGAGCTGCTCTGTGTTTACCTATAGAGGAAGGTGTTTGAGTTGTTTAGAGAAGTTAAAGCTTTTACACATAGAAATAAACCTTTTAGACTGGTTTGTGTTTAGACATGAGAATGGAACGTGTTTAGGAGCCAGGTTGTGGAGGGAAGGCTAAGTTGGGTCATGGTTCCTGCCTAGTCTCATGTCCAACAGCAATTTAAAATGATAAAATGCTGTCTTCTAGATGATAAACTGTTAATATTCAACTTGTTCTTTTGTAGTCTTTCCAACACTTTGCAGTTTCTTAAAAGATTGGATATTATTCCTGTAAACACACTCAGAGTTACTCTAGATCTCTAAAGCACTTAAAATGCAATTAGATTTCAGGTATTGGTAAAGCAAATGCTTGCCAAGTTGACAGCAAATGGCTTCTACAGTTCAAGCACATGATTTAGTCAGGTAATACCCAGAGCCTGCCTTTTAGAAAGCAAGTTTTTTCATGGACTGATACTGCTCAGTTTTGCTAGTAGGGTGAGACAGATAGGCCAGAACTTATCAAGAAGGAAAGTGGGGTCTCAAGAACAGCATTTGGGGTGTTTGGCCACTAAATTATTCTGTCTGTTGCTGCAGTTCCTATGCATTACATGAAGCGACAGATTAGGGGGCATTACTCTGCTCACTCGATGTCTTTAGCAGTGCTGTAGGTACCCTGGCCACTATTTGTTTTTCCCCTTTCACCCCATCCTTCCAAAAAGACCTGAACCGGTGCTGAAGAGTACGAGGTTACTGGAAAATGAAGCTGCTGATGGTTCTTTTGGGCAGGTTGGTTGCAATTCCTTTTGATTGAAATTGGAAGGGGAAAGCGAGGAAGTGTGATTTAGTGGTTTTAACGTCCTGGTCTGTTGAAAACAGGTGCATTTTTAAGGAACAAGTCCTGATGTTTTTCTTCAGGCTTATAAAGCTACCATTTTATAAAACTCCAGTTTTATAAGCTGGATAGGGTAATTGAGTGGGTGTCTGTGTCCTCCCCCCCCAGACCTGTTAGATAAATGTAACTTAAGCCACATAACTGACAGAAAAACTGAGCTGCAGGAAATGAAGAGCAGCTTCTACTTGGGAAAAGTACATCCTGCAGCATTTATGTTGCCTGTCATTACCTTTTACCATCCTCCGAGCTGTTTGATAACAGTGATGTGGATATGGTTCTCTGCATGTTATGTGATTATGATTACAATTTAAAACAGCTGGGCTGTAAAAGTGCTCTGTTACTCTGTTAGACTTTTTAATTCCCTGCTGGATGTGAAAGGTAAGATAGAAAATAAAGGAGAAGAACTGGAAGTCAGTGGAAAAACAGAGATCTGTGCATCATCCCAGACTATGGAGTGAGGTGGTGGTAAAAGTCTGGGGAAAATGAATTTGGAGTTGCTGTTTGAGGAGGAACCTACCTGTGGACTTAAGATTCTGTACAAGTATAGTTACAGCTCCCAGAGAATAGAACTGCTTGTGCCGGATGTTAAGTGGCTTGGGGTTGCTATTGATTCTGCTTTGTCAGCAGTTCTGATAGTAAATAAGCTGTCTTTCAGAAATGCCAGGTCACTCTTCTGCTGTAGCTATGGAGATCCTAAAGCAGCAGCAGGGGCTTGTTGAGCAAACTTTCACAAGGCAACTGGCTTGAAGAAGCTCATCTATCAGAAATGCACATATCTCATCAAATTTGCTTTGTGTAGTGTTTTGGACTTCTCCTTTGAAGCTGGCCTGCTATATAAAGGAGGTTCTGCTAACACATGGGATAAATTCAGTATTTAGACTGGGTATTAGGAAAAAAATCTTCATTGAAGGGATGGTCAGGCGTTGAAACAGTCTGCCCAGGGCACTGGTGGAGTCACTGTTCCTGTAAGTGTTCACAAACTGTGCAGACGAGGCCTCAGTGCCATGGTTTGGTGGCGGCCTTGGCAGTGCTGTGGGAATGGTTGGACTTGATGATCTTGAAAGGTCTTTTCCAGCCTTGTTGATCCTATATTCTCTGACTCCTGAAGCATGTAGGATTTACCATGAGTGAAGACATTGGTTGCCTGTGTGTATACTGGAAGTGGGAACAGGAAGGTTTGCAAAGATGAGGAGTCAGTGCAGATGGAGAAGCATATCCTGCAGCATTCCATGGGCTTAGAAGCTTTGGGGTGCTGTGCCACTGGCACAGTTTATTCCTTCAGCACCTGTCTCCTCCCTTTTTTCCTGGAAATGCTGCGTTCCCTCCCCAGTCCCCAAAGGCTTAATTCCCTTTGAACACAAAAGCCAAGTGACAACTGTTACTTGTACTTCCAGGAGGAAACTCCTAAAGGAAAATTTGCATATTCCTCAGACCTTGGTACGCAATCTCCCTTGCTGGCAGAGTGGATCTGAGAGGGGCCCTGGCTTGTGGACTCACCAATACATCAACAGAGTGTGAGTTTTTAGCAGTTTTGGACACCAAGTGCTGTTCAAAGTGTTCCTTGAATGTTTTGTTTCCTGTCATTTCCAGCTATTTGAAGACTGAGCAGAGTCTGGATTGCCCATCAGGTGGCCCAGTTGGAATTTAGCTATTGTAATACTTTATTTTGTTAGCAGTACTCTTGATAGCAACCCTTCAATCTGGGCATAATCCATGAAATATAACTCTGTTGATCTTCCACTTTAGATCTTTTCAACTACTTAATTTTACTGGCTGGGAATTGAGATAATATTGACTCATGCTATTGAGAACAGGAAAGAATTCTTGTTCAACCTAGGAGGTTGTCCCTAGATCTGCTGTGAGAGCTACTGTGTCTGGGGCTGTGCTGGAGACAGCAGTGCTGGAAAAGTCCCTATACCTTCCATGTCAGAAGTAAGGACCGATCTACGCCTCCTACGTTTTTAGGTAAGGAAGTTGAAGCAGACCATGCTGGATCTGTGACTCGGAGTCACAGGGGATTGAGAGAGGAGAGGTATCACTTACAAGACATTTGTTTGTACATGGACTCAGTTTTTCAGGAAATCAATTTGGCAGAACAAACTTTTATGCTCATTTTGAGACACGAGCAGCACAGAGATACCTTAAACAAAACAAAGCTTAAAAGCCTTGGCACTTGGACAGTCTAAATTATTTCCTGTTGCTTGCCAGCCAGAAATACTCATCTCTGCACTCCTTTGGATATTACCAGGGGATGATGATAAATTCAGAGCAGGGTTTTTTTTTGATTGGGTGCTTTTGGTAAAGTTATATTAGCTTGTAGGGCATTAGATCTTTAAGGAAAAGAGAAAAAAGTATAAAGGGTACCATGTAGCTTAAGTGGTGGAATAGGCTTAGCCTTTGATTATAAACCAGCAGATTTAAATATAATAGAATGGTTTGGATTGGAAAGGACCTTGAAATCATCCAGTTCCGGCCCCCTGCCGTGGACAGGGATGCCTTATGCCTAGACCATGTTGCCCAAGGTTCTGTCCCACCTGGCCTTGAACACTGCCAGCCATGGAGCATTTACCACTTCTTTGGGCAACCTGTGCCAGGGCCTCACCACTCTCACAGCAAAGAACTTCTTCCTTATATCTAACCTGAACTTCTTCTGTTCAAATTTAGACCCATCACCCCTTGTCCTGTCACTGCAGTTGCTCTCCAGCATCCTTGTACCCCCCTGAGTTTGTGGGGTGTTAGATGTTTAAGGGGGGAAGGGAAGTATAAAAGATACCATTTAGCTTAAGTGTTGCGTTAGGCTCAGTCTTTTGTAGGTAAATCTGCTATTTTGCACAGGTTGGTTTGGTTTTGTCCTTAGGATTTCAAGCTCTTGCATCTTAACTGAAGCTGGTGGCCTCCTGCGTGGAAGGAAGGTGTGGCCACCCTTGGTTCTGAGGTTTTTAATCCAGAATAGCTCTAAGCTGGCATTGGCAGTTCACTTGATACGGTTTTCTCGTACACTCAGTGTCTTTCATGTTTACTGCAGATGCGCAAGAAATAACCTTTCACTTCCTGCACGCTTCTGTGTTTAACTTTTCCTCAAAGCACGGAGGAACGGACACTAATGATTTTGAAATTGCCAGAGCCCATCTATTTAGAGAGTTTAAAAGTTCAAAAGGAACAAGGCAGCTGAAGCAGTGAGCCTGGCCTGTTTGTATCAGCCTCTGTTGGCAGCCTTTACAGCTCTATAACCTGTGCTGGAGCACCTCTCTTCGGGAGTTACCCTCACTGAAAACAGAAGGTTACAGATCCACTGTTTGTCTTTTTGCTTCTTCCTGCTATTGATTTGTGTTGCATTTGTGTTAAGCTATTTTTTTTTCCTTATTTGAATCTTCTACCCTTCTGAAGACATACGGAATTAACAGCAGCAATTCCAACACTTAGCACTTACTGTCTTCCACTGTTTCTGAAGGTGAAGTCTATTTAGTGGTCTGCAGGCTGTAATGAACACCTCCTTCTGAAATGGTGCTATAACCTCATCACTCCTCTAACTGGTTTGCTCTTAGGAACATCAGTGCCCATCTTAGGCAGAGAATAGCTTAAATGTATTTTGACTGTTATTATTGATTTTTAGGAAGTCTCTTAATAATTCTGTCCCCTAAAGACAGGGAATAGTCAATAGTTCCTCCCCATTCTGGAAAGTGCTGGTATAATGAGAGAAAATGAGTTTGATCCTCATTTTTTTCTTAGGATCATAACTGTTCATTGCCAAGAAAGTTTATGCTTGTGTCCGTGCTTGTGTCCATGCTTCTGTATTATCCACTTCAGGAAGGAGACATAGAGGTTGCGTTTACTGATAGTCTAGAATCAAGCCCCATAGCCTGATGAACTTGTTGTATGTAGATACAAGTTGCTACCGGGAGCATTTGGATTCTTTGTCTTACCACCAGTGTCACCTGGAAATAATCAGCTCATGTGGCTTTATGCCAGCCCTTATTTCAGTAGTAATTCATGGCCATGAACACCTTTCTTACAAGTGTGGAATTGGCTAACACAGGAGAGCATGGGTTTGACTTCAAAGCCACAGGTGGTAAGTGAAAGGACATACAGGGATTGTTGACTTAAAGGACTTCAGCTTTACAAAAGAAGAACAGTTGTGTTCTGCCAAGTTAAAAAAAGACAACACAGTCCTGTGGGTTTTACAGTCCTTTCAACTTCCTGTACATGTGACTTACAACACACAGCCAAGTTACATCAATAGAAGCAAGATACATCAGCAAACAGAGGGCTCACTTAGCTTAAAAAAAGGCACCTTTTAAATCCTGAGTACTCGAGCACAGCCTTAAACAATTAAACCCTAAGACACAGGTCATACTAACTTGGCTGTGTACAGATGAATTGTTCACCCTTTGGTATTGACTGAAAGTTTACTTTGCAGTAAAAAGGGCATGGGATCTCCAGGTTTAATCTGACTGTGTTGGTACAAGTTTGCCATGGAATGAAGTGAAAAATGAGCTCACATTTTTCTTTGCTTATGGTGTGCATGCAGAGGGAGGAGTGAGCAGCGCTGCTCAGGTATCATTGAGGCTGTATTTTCACATTGCAGATCACAGCAGAACTATCTTGAGGCACTCCTGTTGTGGCATGTCAGCCCTTCGGTTGAGCAACTAACGTGTTCTGATGGATACCTGTTCCAGCTCGGAGCACTTCTCAGCGCCTTCCTTCCCTGCTTCCCGCAGGGATGTATTAACTTGGACACCGTGTTGTGAAAATCCTAACACCAATATGCTTTTAAGTGGGAGCAGTTTAACTTCTTCATAGAGTCCACCTAAATAAAATCATAGAATAGTCATGGTTGGAAGGGACCTTAAGATCATCTAGTTCCAACCCCTCTGCCATGTACAGAGATGCCTCACGCTAGGCCAGGTTGCTCCAAGCCTTGGCCTCGGACACTGCCAGGGATGGAGCATTTACCACTTCTTTGGGCAACCTGTACCAGTGCCTCACCACCCTCACAGTAAAGAACTTCTTCCTTATGTCTAATCTGAATAACTTTCTCTAGGCTTGTCTTGCACCACAGCATATACCTGTGGATGTGCTTTGTGCGTCATTTAGCATGCAGAGGAGCATTCAGGTAGAACCACCCTCTTGCCCTGTATACTTGGAGAATAATTTTCTGTGACAAGGGAAGGAGCTGCCAAGCTATAAATCAATGGTTAGACTCTGCCTCTGTAGGGAGAGAAATCAGGATCGTGCATTACCTTCACCTCTGCTATGCTGGCTCATTGTGAGCCTTGAGATTGTTCCATGTTTTCCTCTGATGAACAATTTCCGTAGGAGTTTTCCGAGCCATTGTATCTTTGTTATTTAAGTGCTTGATAAATTTTATTAGAGGTTAATGTAAACTGCTATGCATACACACTGTTAACTCCTATTTTTCATTAGAGTTCCATGCAACTTGTTTTGCACAGACAAATTGGTGTATATCAGTGAAGCTGAGTAATTACCTAAAGAACTTGATTTGTAGTGAGTTTGGCCTTGAGGCACAAGCAGCTGTCCTGATAGTTTTTCTGAAGCTGGCAAAGCCTTTTGTTAGAACTGCAGCTTTTTTTGCATGGCTTTGGCTGGAAATAAGATTTACCATGTTTCAGCTCCTGTTTTCAAAGCAATTTAATAAGCACTTGTTCTACAAAGGGTTTGTTTTTCAAAACCTATTGCTACTCAGCTTCAGAGACAAGGGAGGTTGAGAGCAGTTTAATTAGCAGGTAAGACTGATACAGTGATCCCAATCACATAAATAAATACTTGTGGTCCTACAAAGCTCTTCTGGTTTTAGTGGGGCATCTCATGGTGTGGACTCCTAGAGAGGGCACAACCTACAAACACTAACATATAATTTGCTAAGCCCCATACAAAGGCTTAGAAGGTTAATATGTTATATCCCCATGTTAATAGGGATGAATTTTTCAGGACTGACTTTGAATCAAACTATTCTCAAGAATATGGCATAGCTCTGTAGAGCAGCAAGCAGTCTACTCCATGAACATCCCCTTCATAAAATGTGTTACAATGGGGCAATTCCCTTTCCCCTCCCATCTATTTCATCCTCATCCAGACTTGGAGATGAGCTATGAAATGCCTTTAAAAGGGGTAGGAGGAGAAATTAAACTCCTGGGAATATGCCCTGAGAAGCTAAATACTGTGAAGAAGCCTGGTGTGGTGGGTGTTCTTTGGCTGTAAGCATTCTGCAGTAAACTGGCAACTTGGCAATGCTGGTGTAGAGTTGTCTCTTGAATTTGCATACCAAGTTCCCCATCAGGTTTTCTTAGTTTACAGCTGAGGCATCTCTTCCGGGTTTGATTTGCATTTGATCCTGTTCAATTCAGAAGCTTTAAAAGGTAACTGTTTTGTTTGTTTTTTTTTTCATGGAAGTTGTGGTTTAATAAAAACAACCTTTTGATACCTCCATTTTTAATGCTGTAGTTACTTTTATTGCCAGCTTAAATTTGTCTGTGTCAGTCCTCTAGAAAAACCAAGTAGATGCTCATAACCAGTAGGGAATATCTGGTTATTGGAGTATCTGGCATGCCGATTTTGTTTCCCTTGCCACATCTGTTTGCTCTCCTGTTACAGTAAACAGAAAAGAGTCTGTAAGATTTAAAAGATGGTGGCTTCGGCTTCTGTAATTCTCAATTAAACTTTCAGCATTCCTAGCTAAAATAGCAGGGTGGCTCTTTCAGAGTTCCTCTCCAAAGTATTTTCCAGGGGTCTAGGTCAAGTATGTGATGCTAACTAGCAGAAAGCAAAGTTTAAAGCAGCCCAAATGAAGTCCTTTGCCCTGATTTCAGTGACCTCTGGTCACTATCTGTTAGTGCTCAGAACAATCTGTTAGGGTCAGTTTTCGAGACTAAGAAAGAGTGGTGTTGTATTTCCGATGGGTTGAAGCCAACAAATCGGCTCTTCTGTTACTATCAAAGGAAAAGAATACAGCAGGTTTTCTGAATCTCAAATTTAAGTGTACTTTTACTTGCTTGCTGTGATTGATAAGGAAATAGTGGCCCATGGATTTCTCTGTCTTTGCAGATGTTAGGAATTTTCCTCGTGGTGATTTTGTGCCGAAGGTTTGTGGCCTTTTGCTTAAATTCGGGTGAATTTGTTTGTGAGAGTGGTTCTGCATATTTGTTCCACTAGACTTTCGGAGATGAAGAGACTAATCTCACACTGAAGACTCGAGGGAGGAGTTAAGAGGCTGTGAGCTCTTGTTGGAAGCTAATGGATATTGAGAGTCAGCTTTCTGGTGGCTTGGTAAGAAAACAAACTGAGAAACGAGGTTCTCCTAACTCTAGGAGTTGTGTAAAATTGTGCATGAGCCCCTTTGTCAAGCATTATTGAGAGCTTGTTCTGCTCAACAGCTGGTGGCTTGAGAAGCGTGGAGCAGCATGGAGCGGAACAGATATGGTGTGACCATCCTTGTTCCATGCGGGTGAAGATCCTGCCAGAGCAGAAACTCTTAAATGTGTCTCCAAAGTTCATCTCCCATCCTGAGTGCTGGCATAGACATGTTTTGGAGTGCAAAGGAGAAACTGTGGGGAGTGCTGAAATCCCCTTTTCCTCAGTGCTTTATGCCTCAGGAGCCTGCAAGGATGGATTACTGCTGTAGGATTATCGCTTGGGTTTGAGTGTGATCTGTGTAATCCTTGAGTAATAGGGCCAGGAGCCTCCAGCACTGCATTTGGAGATACACAAAGGTGAGGATCATGGCATGGGTTGTTGTGTGTTGCGATGTTGGTCATAGTGATGCACAAACATGGAAGTGATGAGTTGTGCGCTGCTGAGTTGTTAAGTATCTATACACTGACAGCACATGGGTGGTCTTTCTGAGTTTATTTCCCCTTAAGAATGAGGGAAAATGGTTGAGGTTTTCTTCCATTTGCACTGAAGGACTGTGTCAGAGATGTGCAGTAGACTGTTTCTAACTGCAGATAACCTTGCATTTTAAAGATAACAATATACAAGATTATGACTGCATTTGAGCAGAAGTCACATACTGGTTAAGTGTGATTTACATGCATTGAGCCATCTGAGAAAATGAACTGGTTTTACTTCATGACATACAGGTAACCACCAAAGCAGAAATGCTGCTTGGTAACAGCCGGGTTCTCAGGTTGTAAGACACGGGGAAAGATTTTGAGTAGCCCTTTGGAAAACAGGGTATTTCCCCTCTGTGGAATCCATCCAATAATTCTCAGATTGCTTAAGGAAGCTGCTGGAAGGGTGATACATCCAAGTAACTACAGGAATTACACATATTTTTTTCCTAAGAGATCACTTGTAACTAATTTCTGCCTGTTTTCTTTGAGGTCTGCAATTAACCTTTTGATAGAGAGATGTATTTCATGTAACAAATATTATTTCAATGTGTTAGGTTACAAACTAACAGGGGGGTTTGACTGTTTTTTCATTCCTGAAACAAGCCAAGCATGATTCTTTTAATGTGTTGATGCATCTTAAGTTTGTTTTTTCACGGGATAACATGGCAATTACAGTGATTTAGGGCAGTGGTTTGGAGTGAAGCTTCGTCTCCCTAAAATCCATGAGGCTTCTGTAAATGATGAGGAATGCTTGCTGTGGTATCAGTAGTTTTTGTAAGGGTTGAACAGTTTAAGACTGGGCATGTTTAGATGTTACGGGATAAACCAGCAACATAATGAAATATGAAAGAGGTTTTGTTGTTGAGTCCATGTGAACATGCAATTCAATTTCTAAGTTGCTTTTACTAAAAGCGACCAAGTTGCTAACTGCAGTTTCTCAGTTGCTTTTAAGGCCAGCAAAAAGGAAGTACTCTTATGGTTAAGAGTAGCTTGAGCCGAGGCTTCAGTAGCCGTATTGTGCTGCAGATCTGACAGGCTGTGACAGGCAGTTGCTGTACACACAATGTGCTTTCTGGTTTTAGGTTTCATCATCTCCTACAGCAGTGCATGAGCTTTAACAGGCAGATTTGCTCCCCAAAGCCTTTTTTTTTCCCCTCTAAAGTATTATTTGTAGCAAGTATTGCCCATTATAGTTAACATATATTGCTCAGAATAGCTGCACTGGGGTATCTGCAGATTGGCTGCAGACCTGGAGTGAAGCATGCCTCTGAAAAGTTCCTTTTCTCCATAGTGCTTAGTTTTGAAATCAAGGCTTTGGAACTGTAATTGTAAACCACCTAATTTCATCACAGTGTATGGAACAGGAGAGGTGTGATTTTAAAATGCCTCAGGCTTCCATGGCTTTCTGATGGAGTTTCATGGGAGGTCCTCTTTGGTAGCCCTTTCTTTTCAGGTGTGTTCTCTCACCTGGGCTGTCTCATTCATAGAAGTACGAAAAGGAGTGCATAGTGTGAAGCTATTCTCTGCTTAGTTGAAGTTAGAACCAAGTTTTAGCAGCAAATAATTGCTTTTAATCCCCTCCCCCAATTCAGAACATTTTGTCTCATGTTCTCTTAAGACACAAATACATTGTTAGTTCTAGTATCAAGTTCAAAAGGGGAAATACAAAACCCCAATTCTAGAGCACAGTTCCTGTTTTTCTGACTAGACAGTTTTGAGCTTGGTCTTTACTGCTAGTTTTTGTTAGCTTTGGAAGCTGGCAAATGCTGTTTGATAGTTAGAAATGGGTCAGTCTGGGCATAGTATTTATCTTCTCTTCTTTCCTCAGTTACACTGAAAATGTTCCCAAGACTAGTTGTGTTATGCTTTTTCTGGCAAAGAAGAGCAGAAAGTGATGATTTTTAAGTTTATCACAGTATAAGTTACTATGAATAACTCATGCATAAGGTACCTAGTAGAGTTGTGAAAACACAGCATTCGACAACGTGGGGCTTCCATAAAACACAAAGTATTTTTCATAGAGGTTTCAGGACAGTGATTCTCCTCCTGCATTATCTTTTCCCCAGAAAGACACTCAACCCCAAAGGAACATACCACTGTTATATTGCCAATGAGAATAAAGATCACATAAAAACTTCACATAACTCCTGAAGGAGATACATATATACATATATATGTATGTCCTTATATATAATCATATGTAACCCTTCATATACATATATATATGCTGATGAACTAACTGATGTTGCTTTGCTACCAGTAGCCCTTTTTTCTTCTTCCCTTTGTTGTTTTATTTATGATCTCTTAAGGCATGAGTGTAAAAATTACTTGGGTCAAAGGATATTGCTGCAAGCCTGGCAAAGACTGTTACATATGATTTGGAAGCACATAAACAGTTCTGGAGCACTACCTTATATGTAAAATACACAGGATCACATCTTGCCACCTAGTATTGTGTGCAGTGCTGGTGTCCTCAAAATAAAAAGGACATGGAACTGTTGGAACAAGTCCAGAAGAGACCACGAGGATGATCAGGGGACTGGAACACCTCCTGTATGAAGACAGGCTGAGGAAGTTGGGGCTGCTCAGCCTGGAGAAGAGAAGCTGCATGGAGACCTCAGAGCAGCTTCCAGTATCTGAAGGGGGCCTATAGGGATGCTGGGGAGGGACTCTTCATTAGGAACTGCAGTGACAGGACAAGGGGTAACGGGTTCAAACTGAAACAGGGGAAGTTTGGATTGGATATAAGGAGGAAGTTCTTTACTGTGAGGGTGGTGAGGCACTGGAATGGGTTGCCCAGGGAGGTTGCGAATGCTCCATCCCTGGCAGTGTTCAAGACCAGGTTGGACGAAGCCTTGGGTGACCTGGTTTAGTTTGAGGTGTCCCTGCCCATGGCAGGGGGGTTGGAACTTGATGATCTTCAGGTCCTTTCCAACCCTAACTATTCTATGATTCTATGGTGTGTATGTAGTACTAAAGAGATTTTAATTGATATCTGATCAGCTCGATCAGTCTTGGTTGAATTGTACATCTATTAAGAAGGTTTTATAATGGCTTTTCTGTTCTCTGATGTTTTCATCGTAAATGTACAGTTGAAGTCTAAAAGCTGTGAATTCAACTGGGTGGAAATTCCCAATATGTGACCACTTGTTCCTGTAAACTCCAGTAAACAAGACTAAGATGTGCTTTAGGAGGGGTTTTTCTCTGATTTTTTGGGTGGTTTGAACAAGGAACAGCAGAGATACTGCATTCACAAAGCCTGGCTATGTGACTTCGGGGTTACTAGGAGGATAATCTTGTTAGAGCGTGACTTCATAACTCAGTGTGGCTGCAGCTAGGAGGGAGGGTAAGAAAGTGTTTTCTCAAATGAGATGCTTGATAATTGCATGTCAAGCCTTTTGTCAAACTAGGCATGACAACTCCTTCATTTCTAATCCTTTTCAACGTTAGCTTTCAGTCCTTTTGGAGCATAATCCCGTGAGTCATGTTCTTAGAAACCATCACTGAAGGCTGAATGAACACGTAGGAAATTGAGATTAAATTTCAGTGGTGAGTATTGACACGCACGACCCCTCTGTCCCTGAGGTATCCTAATCAACAATGATGTCCAGTATGTAAAGTAGGAGTTGTTACAGTGAGCACTGGGAAAGCAGATACAGCGGCATGTACTTGGCGTTGAGTCAGAAGTGTTTGAGTCAGTGCTAAAAGTGATCGAACAGGAGTGTCCCTGCTCAGCTATTTTTACTATCTGCTTACTCACATTTACTGTACTAAGCTCTTTACAGGAAAGGTACTTAAAAGCTATAGTAAGGTCTTAAAGCTGCTTTTTGTGGCAGCTTATTTTATTGATTCAGGGTGATGTCTTCAGTCCTGCCTTTTCTGAGACTTTTAGGTCTTGGCATAATTGTTTTGGTCGGTGCTTCCAGAAGTGCTGCAGTCCAGGACTCAGGCATTGCATCTAGACCTACATGGTTAAATTGGCATCAGGGCTTGACCTTGCACATGTTGCAATCAGATCAACAGTGGCACAGCTGTAGCAGTGAGAAGGGGTGGTGATGAGTAGCTTGGTAGTACCTAGAGGTGCTTTCCTATCTCACCAAGTAGAAGTCTGTTTCATAAAGGACTTTTTAAGATATTAACAAATATTCCTGGGATTTGGCCACAATGGAATATACAGCTTTTCTGTTGTAAAACCCTCCTTGCAACTTTCATGTTCCTTAGGGTGCCGCCCTTCCAAGAACAGCAACAAGTTCAGTTCCTGGAGCTCTGATGACCACTGAGGTGCAGCCCTGACTCCCTTCTTTGCATATACAGATACTCTCTTCTTTAAAGATGTTCTCAGCTGTATTTGCAGGAGGAAGAAGTTGGGGAGGTTGCTTGGGGTGTGCATGTGTGTCATGGAGTTCAGCAGTGGCTTCCTGTTTACTGCTGCTGACTGAGGATTTGGGCTGGGGCCAGAGAAGGTGCAAGAGTGTGGCTTGTGGATTCCCTGTTACACAGGTCTGCCCCTGCTCTCTCCTACCCTTCCCGTCTTGTGGCAAGCTGTTACAGAAATGAATGTAGCCATGGGTTGGGGTGTTTGCTGCAGAGCAGCAGTGGAATCAATGTTCGCTGGAAGCTGCTTTCTTTTCTTGAAGCCCGTTGTGCAGACAGGTTCCTTGAGCTCTGTGTTGGCACTAGAGCTGGGGAGGGAGGTTGGGGTCACAGCCCTTCAGACCAGAGGCACTTTGGTTGAGTGGCTGGGTGAGGAGAAGCTCCCCATGAGCCATCTTCAGTGTGTGCTTGAGTCCAGAACCCCCTCATTTGCTGAGCTGCACCCCCAGAGCGTGAACAGCAGCTCAGGGAGGGGATCCTGCCCCTCTGCTGCGCTTTGGGGAGACACCCCTGCAGTCCTGATCCAGCTCTGGGGCAGCAGCACAAGGGGGATGTGGAGCTGTTGGAGCGAGGCCAGAGGAGGCCATGGAGATGCTGCGAGGGCTGGAGCAGCTCTGCTCTGGAGCCAGGCTGAGAGAGCTGGGCTGGGGCAGCCTGGAGAAGAGAAGGCTCCTGAAGGGGAGACCTGAGAGCAGCTCCAGTGCCTGAAGGGGCTGCAGGAAAGCTGGAGAGGAGCTTGGGACAAGGGATGTAGGGACAGGCCAAGGGGAATGGCTTTAAGCTGCCAGAGGGGAGACTGAGATGAGCTCTTAGGCAGAAGCTCTTCCCTGTGAGGGTGCTGAGGCACTGGCACAGGGTGCCCAGAGGAGCTGTGGCTGCCCCATCCCTGGCAGTGTTCAAGGCCAGGTTGGACACAGGGGCTTGGAGCAAGCTGCTCTAGTGGAAGGGGTCCGTGCCCGTGGCAGGGATTGGAGCTGGATGAGCTTTAAGGTCCCTTCCAACCCAAACCAGTCTGGGATTCTGTGAGTGAATAAACCTGGCCTGCTTGAGCTGTGGAAGCCAAAATAACTTTTGTTATCAGCCTCTTGGGAAGAAAGGCTGACCTATGGCACGTACAGCAAATATCTTGGCAGCTATCAGTGGGGGGAGCAAGGCAAGACCCAATGATTTGTCTGTGTTGAGTCACAGCAGCAGTGAAATAGTCCTGCATCCAAAGCTGCTGTTGTGAGAGAGTCAATGAAAGGGAGTGGGGGAGAACCACAGCTAAACCATGTCTGCTGCTTTCTGCTTCTAGAGAACTGAAATGAAATTATACCTGGACTGACAAGTGAATTGGCTGTAAACTGCTCTTGGCCAAAACTGGAAATTGAAAAGCAGTGAGTTACTGTGAATGTTCATAATATAAAGACACTGCTGGGAATGCAGACAGACTCAAAATGGAAAATCTTTCATTGCTCTTCTTTTTTGACTTTGAGCAGACCTTATAGCTGTGCTTTGAAGAGTGCCAGTCGCTATGCTGTCATAGAGGGTGTATGTTACTCAGACTTTGTTTTTCAGCTCTCGTATGTTGTGTAAGCCTCACAGGAGGATGATTGTGTTCTTCTAGGGAAGGCTACCAAGGGAGATGATTCGGCCCTACCAGGATTTCGTAGAAGAGTGCAGTTGGTTGTAAACTGGAAGAGATCTACAACCTTTTAGGCAGAGAAGCGCTTAGGTTGAAATCGTACGGGGTGAGATCCTCCGTATTGCCACATCTCTACGTCAGCTGCTAAGTGTGGTGGGGTTTGTGTGGGTATGGATGAGTTTAAAGACCACTTCTAGTCATTCTGGGACCAAACAGTTAGTGATAGTGTAACTGTGCAATCTGCAGCACAAACTCTCAAATCTATAAGCCAAACAGGACTCCCTAAGAGAAGTTGTCCCACTGGTCACCACTGTCCACTAAAGGCACTGATGTGTATTACCACCTTTGAACTGCTGTTGGCACAATTCTTGGAGGAGGCATGTGAAATTTACTCCTGTTTATCTGGTTAGTTAAAAATAGAGTATGTGTTTGGCCAAGAGATTGACTTAATTGAGTGTCAATATTTAGTTTGCTCAACAGGGTGATACTGGGGTATAGCTCATAGTTGCCAAGAGACTCACACCAGCGGTTTTCTTGATTGTAATAAGTACACCACATCAAGGCACAGCATTCACAATTGAAGTGCCTAGTGGAAATTCACTAGAGAGCTCCCTTAAAATAATGGTTAGAACTTCAGGTGGTTGAAAAAGTCCATAATTACTGATAGGGCATCTTGAAAAGCCCTACTGCTCTGCTCAGATTATCAGTTCAGATAAGTGCAAACTTGGGAAAGTGCTTACATCTGTGTTAATAGGTGGTGATGGAGGAGTGGATTGGGTTTATGGGCTCCTTCTCAGCCCCATGTCCCTGCAGATCAAGTTGCTTGTGGCAAAGTCTGCCTGTGCTGAAATACTACATAGAATCCTAGAATCAGGAGAATGGTTTGTGTTGGAAAGGACCTCAAAGCTCCTCCAGCTCCAACCCCTGCCACGGGCAGGGACGCCTTCCACTGGAGCAGCTTGCTCCAAGCCCCTGTGTCCAGCCTGGCCTTGAACACTGCCAGGGATGGGGCAGCCACAGTTTCTCTGGGCACCCTGTGCCAGCGCCTCAGCACCCTCTGTCGTGGTTTAAACCCAGTCACAGGGAAGAGCTTCTGCCTTATGCCTAACCTGAACTTCCCCTCTCTAAGTTTGAACCCGTTACCCCTCATCCTGTCACTACAGTCCCTAATGAAGAGTCCTTCCCCAGCATCCCTATAGGCCCCCTTCAGACACTGGAAGCTGCTCTGAGGTCTCCACGCAGCTTCTCTTCTCCAGGCTAAACAGCCCCAACTTTCTCACCCTGTCTTCACACAGGAGGTGCTCCAGCCCCTGATCATCCTCGTGGCCTCCTCTGGACTTGTTCCAACAGTTCCATGTCCTTTTTATGTTGAGGACCCCAGAACTGCACACAGTGCTCCAAGTGAGGTCTCACGAGAGCAGAGTAGAGGGGCAGGATCCCCTCCTTCGACCTGCTGGTCACACTCCTTTTGATGCAGCCCTGGATATGGTTACTTTATTTGTCTCAGGAGATAAAACTGATGCTAGAAGAATATTGGGGTGTTCCTCCATTTCAAGGATGAAACAACTGTTCGATAAGACTAACTCCAGCAGCTGACAGCCTGGCCTTCAGCATGTGGCACTGCTGTGATGGCAGGCAATCCTGTAGGAGAAGCAGTACAAAACCATGCAGGATGTGCTGTTTTAGTATCCGGAGGGCATTCCAGATGTGACTGACACTATCTTTGCATTTAAAGGAGTAGCTGATGACTCTCTGTGTGTGTGTGAGCATGTAAGTGGAAAAAGCTGCAGGCACCATCTGTAGGGTTGGACACAGGAGGCCAAAACAGCAGAGAAAGGAGCATCTGGCTTTGCTGTTGAAGAGCCACCACAGTTCAGTCTCTGCTTTTTGTTCACCAGTGGAAACATAAGGATCCTTGGTTTTTGGCAGAGCTGGAGTTGTTTATTCAGCTTTCTAAATAGCTTCATTTGGCTTTCAACAATTTGCTTCCTTGGTTGCAAGTGCCTTCTGCCAATTTACTTGTATTTGATGATTTTAGGAAGAAAAGAACCTGCAACTGTGAAAAATGATGATGTTTTTTCAGTCTTTGTCACAGGTTTTATCATAGAAAAATGATTCGGGGAGATCTGTACCATGCCATTTCTTTATTGCCTCTACATGTGATATTTATGGCTTACCTCCTCTTTTTACGTAAGTTAGGCAATATAAGGATTCATTAAAGCCTGAGAACATCATAGTAATTGCAAGCAAACTGAAGTATATCCTGGGGGACAGTCTGCTCATCCAGCTTCTGAATCTCCAGTTTAAAGGAGACAAGCTTAGATGCAGATGCCTGAGATCCTTCCTCAGACAGAGGAAAGCCTCAGAAACGTCATCCAACCTACTTCAGATTTCCCTTTCAGGATAAGATAAAATAGATCTTGGACTCAGTTGTTTGGAGTGACAGGAGAAGAGAACACAGTGTCTGCATCTAGCCAGATGTATGGGAAACAGAACAACGTGCAGGTATCGTCAGGGCCCCCTCTCAGCTCTGAGAAACCTGGTTTGAAGACAGGTTCTTTCTTAACAAACAGCTTACTTGAGGCTGAGGTGAGTAAAGGTCACTGCAGACTCATTCCTAAGTTGTTAGACTGCTCATCTGTGGAAGAAGAGGTATAACTCTGCTTCTTGAAGAGATGGGTGCCTGTGCCATCGCTTTGCAGGCAGAGACTGAATATAAACCTGTTTCAGGTTCTATCACTGATCCTTTCTCTCTAAAGGTCAGTTTAGACACTGTTCTCTGCACTCTTCTGTTGCCCACACCCTTGCAGCCACCCCGGGCTGCCCTTTGGCATGCGTGAAATAAAGCATGAGCAGTCTTTGGGGGCAAGGCTGCGGTAGGGACCGTGCGGCTGAGCTGACCTGCTGCCTGCCCTGAGAGGCTCTGACCTTGGTGAGATGGTGAGGTGAGCAGAAAATAAGCTGGAAAAAAATCCATAAGGTGGACTGAATCGCCTTAGGGGGACTTCAGTGTTGTGTCTCATTTTCCTTCACACAAGCCAATTGCAACTAGTTGTAGTTCCTTCCTCTGACTAATAGCGATAAAGATGTTTACAGCTAACCATTAAGAAAGGTGTATTCTGGTGATTAGTCAGTAATAAAAAGTAATTGTTAAGCGTGTTTATACCCACAGATGGGCAATAAAGAACTGTATTTCCCACATGTATTAAAACCTGTGTCTCAGTGGCAGTAAATCTTTCTCAGCTCCAGTCACAGAGGTGCTTTGAAGTATACACTCAGGTATGAGCATGCCAGCGGGTACACGCTGTACTGTTGAGAAGTAGTTGGTGAAATTAAAAGCTAAAAAATACACTTAGGTTCCAATAGCAGTGTCTGAACTTGACTTTGGTTTTCCTTTCTGGAGACTGATCTCCCTTCTGGTCTCTGCCCATGCCAGTGGGAGCCAGGAAGACCTGCACTTTAGCTGCATTTCTCTTGAGACAAAAAGAAACCTGCCCAAGGGTGAGGTGTTGGCACAGGGTGCCCAGAGAAGCTGTGGCTGCCCCCTCCCTGGCAGTGTTCAAGGCCAGGTTGGATGGGACTTGGAGCAGCCTGCTGTAGTGGAAGGTGTCCCTCCCTATGCCAGGGGGTTGGATGAGGAGCTGGATGAGCTTTAAGACCCCTTCCAACCGAAACCATTCTATAATTCTAAATATGCTTTGTTGGTTTGTTTCTCCACACATGGATAACAAAATATGGTGGCTGGAAGATGACACTGGGACAAATTACCTAAAGCAACAGTGAGCTATCTGCAGAGACCCTTCCCATTAAGAAGCCCACCCACCCATACATGTGCTGACCTCCTACATTCAGCCCTTGCTTTTCAAAGACACCTAAAAGCAAATACAACTTTTGAGCTGCTTTGTGGTCCTCAGGGTTTGTTGGGCAGATCTTCGTAAGCACATGCTTTGATCCAAGTGTTATGTGTCTCAACCTTAGGCATCAGACATGAAGGCAGAGGTAGGAATGTCAGAGGCCTCTTTCTGGGCTTGGCTGGTTTCTAATGTGAAGTGCTAAGCCTGTCACTCTCTTCCCAGTTTTCCAAACTTAGAACACTTTTTTCTATACACAGTGAACCAGTGTAGTCCAATAGATTCCCATGGGAATTTCTGGGGTTGGAAAACTTGCTTTCCTCTGAGCATGTCTCTGGTGCACCCATGTGGCTAAATACAGACATTTTTTCCCTTATGGTTTATTACAGCATTCATTACCTGGATAACCTGAATGCTTTCAGTTTCAAATAGTAGCCCTTCCTTGCTACATGTACCATTATTAGAGCATTCACCCTCAATATGTGAACTGCTTTAGCACCAGGGGGAACAGCAGTCCGCCTTTTATTTCCAAACATGATGACTGCCATTTGTTGTAGTGAAAAAAATGAAGCTTGGTGTCTGAGAAAGCAAAATCAATTCAAAATATAGTGGCTAATAGGTATAGTAAGACAAGGCTGAGATGTTAGTGTGACTCTTTCACTAATTTCCAAGCAGATAGGTTTTAGTTGGAGGCCAGTGTATTGATTTTTTCAGAGCTCTGGGTGGCATTGGCATAGCTATTGTAGAGCTTGTTTCTCTCTCTAAGTGGGTCTCAGATGGCTGTGGCTTTCCATGGCAACGCTTGCAAGAGAACATCTGTGTATAAATTGTCTCAGAAGCAACAAAAAGTGCTCTGTGGATGTGGTGCAGCAGTTTCTTCATAGACTTGAGGGCTGGTTGGTCACTCTCTGGGATGGTGACCTTGCAGTGTGTGACTGCAGTGGCAAGGGCTGACCAGTGGGATGGGCAGGGAAGGCTGGAGTCATGGAGAAGAGAGCTACAACCTGTTTTCTAATGTCAGCAGTGGTTTGCATAATTAGCAGAAATCATAATGAAGCTTATACCTGGCAGAGGATGAGGTAATGCTGCTTTTCAGGCTAGTATTTCACAGAATCCCAGGCAGGTTTGGGTTGGAAGGGACCTTAAAGCTCACCCAGCTCCAGCCCATGCCACAGGCAGGGACACCTCCCACTGGAGCAGACTGCTCCAAGCCCTGCCCAACCTGGCCTTGAGCACTGTCAAGTGTCTTTTATTTGGTAGCTGTAGATAAGGCTGTACCTTAAAGTTTTTTCCTGAATCGGATTAACCTGGAGTTGTGTTGGTAAGACCAGAGGTCATTGTGCTCAGCTCTGAAATCCCACTGGAATTTTTCTTGTTGCTCCCACTCCTGTTTTACCATGTATGGTGGCCCTTACCGATGGTTTTCCACTGTGACTTACAGGACCAGATAGTTACAGTTAGCACATCCTCTGCAATCAGAGCACCAGCTGCTTTAGAGGGATTTCTGCGCTTCAAATCTCAGCTTTTTACTTTCATGCATTGGAAATTATATGTATCTAGTATCTAACGGAAAAGGCTTCAGTTGAGACAGTGTCTTTAACCCTGAGACTGTTTCTGTACCGTCTGGCCCTACCTCCTCCAACCAGAATCGCATGCAATGTCCGTTTGGGGCAACCAGCATTACAGCAGAGTGATTGTAACTTACTAAATGATGAGTAGAGAACAAAGAGAGGGGAAGGAGACTTTGAAGATCAAATTGCTTTTGCTGTTGATACAAAATCCCAAGGTGGCTCTTAAATTGTATGGTTTTGCAACTGCGTTACAGAAAGAATGTGTACTGGTTAGGGGGTGTCTTTGTTGGTGGTTTGCTCTGAGCAGAAAGGCAAAGATAACTGGTAAAGTCCTGTTTGCTTTTGTTTATGACTTGTTTTAAATGGTGAGCCCTGAAGAGGGAACTTTAACAATATGTTCTCACCACATTACAAAAAGAAGAGAAGAAAAAGGCAAACCTTCAAAAAACGCTTACCAGAGTGCAAAGCCACCACAGGAAGCACGCAACTACCAGAAGTCTGTGTGAATAAAGCAATTGAGGTGATTCAAATGTTCTTGCTATATGCAGAGTAGATGTTGACCGCAGCGATAAAACTCTTTACGGCGTTTACAAGCCATAAAATCCCAGCCTGGTTTGTGTTGGGACCTTAAAGCGCACCCAGTTCCAACCCCTGCCACGGGCAGGGACACCTTCCACTAGAGCAGCTTGCTCCAAGCCCCTGTGTCCAACCTGGCCTTGAACACTGCCAGGGATGGGGCAGCCACAGCTTCTCTGGGCACCCTGTGCCAGCGCCTCAGCACCCTCACAGGGAAGAGCTTCTGCCTAAGAGCTCATCTCAGTCTCCCCTCTGGCAGCTTAAAGCCATTCCCCTTGGCCTGTCCCTACAGCCCTTGTCCCAAGCCCCTCTCCAGCTTTCCTGCAGCCCCTTCAGGCACTGGAGCTGCTCTCAGGTCTCCCCTTCAGGAGCCTTTTCTTCTCCAGGCTGCCCCAGCCCAGCTCTCTCAGCCTGGCTCCAGAGCAGAGCTGCTCCAGCCCTCGCAGCATCTCCATGGCCTCCTCTGGACTTAAGTGCTTATGGCAACAAGGTAGCCACGCTTGCTTTTAAACCAGGTACAATGCAAAGATGTGCCAGTATTTCAGCTCATTTTTTCTGAGGGCTGCTATGGTCAACCTGAGGTTGCTCATGGTGAGCATCAGTAACTCCTGCTCCTCAGGATGTGCTGTGCTGCCAGCACTGCTTCAGGGCAGCTCAGCCCCATTGCAGATGACCCTGGGCAAGTTCCTCCTCTGAGGTGAAGACATTTTACTGTAGCAGAATCTCCTCTCCCACCAGTTCCTTCTCTGAGGCTAAGTGGCTTCCATGCATGTGGTGGCTGATGGCAGGGGACGGCCTAGAGGATGAGGAGGGAGCATGGGGCTTGCTTGCTGTCCCCTTTTGCTGCCACCATCGTAATGCTCAGCCTGTGCAGTTAGTGCTGCCAGCTGTAGGAAGGAGGAAGCAGGGGGTGGAGAGATCTGGGACAAGTCTCCATTTTGTGACACGATTTGAAAGCGAAAAAGCTTTAGAACATCTGTAGCCGCTCTCAAGGAAGCGGCCACAGGGCTGAGCACGATGGAAATGACCGTGTGTGGTTGTGGCACCTGGAGCTCTGCTAGAGTGGCCTGTGACCAGTGACGAGTCTTGGAGGAGGGAGCTCTGCAGTAGCTCTGTGGTCACCAAGAAGTCCTGACCCCTTTGCATGTTTTCATACTCTTGAACTAGAAAGGAACGTGTGTAAAGTCCACCTACTCGGACCGTTGGTGTTTGGAGGATCTGTCGCTTCTAATTCAACCTCTCGTGTTAGAGGCTGTGGAGTGGGATGTGGGAGACCCAGGCTGGTTACCAATGCTGTCGCTGATTTCCTGGGTAAGTGGGCAAGGCACTGAATTTCTCCTTCTCATCCACTCATTTGCAGAAGAGACATGCTGATAATGTTTCTTGTGCTGTCTCACCCGTCTTGACTTTTGAGAGACATCAGCTGTTTGCTTGTTTTGGTTTGTTTCTTACTAAAGATCGTGATCAGAAATCCGGGTGCCATCATAATAAATCTAAGCTTGCTTTTCCCTTAAAAGCAAGTAAAAGGTAGGATTCCCTTGTTGAGGAGCAGCAGTGGGTTGTGGAGATGGTCCTTGTGCATGTTTTGCAACAGGGGGGTACAAACAGCCCCCTCCCAGGTATAATCTTAGTCTAAGAACAGTGCAGTGCCAGGATGGCACATGTAGGATCTCGGGTTCATCTCTTCTCCACATGCACAGGCTGCTGAGCAAATGAAATCACTGAAGTGAATAAGGTGGAGGTGGGGTGGACTGTGGCTTGGCTTATGAGGAGAACTTGGAGGAGGGCCGGTAGATGCATAGCGAGTCTCCAGACATCACGTTGCTTCATCAAAGATTTGAGCACGGTGACATCTCTGAGATTTTGAGGCTTGGGAGAGCAGGACAGAGTGACTTCTCTTGCTCCAGTTCGGTTCTGCACTTACAGACCTCCATCTGGAAACCACGGATGATCAAAGTGCTTCTCCTCTCTCCTGGTGGCTTGCCCTGCTTAGGAAAACTACTGGTAGTTCCTGAATATTCAGGAAGTAAAGGTGCCTTGAATTGGGTTGTTTTGGGGAGGAGGAGGGTAGATGTTGAAGCTTTGTAGAAGTTCCATCACAGCGCTGGATGATGAATCTCCCTTGTGCTCCTAAACCCCAGTTCTGTCCTGGCCAGGCAGCTGCTCTTGCCACGTACATGCACAGCGCAGTTGCATGACAACATAGTCTTCAGTGGGTGGAGAATGCTGTGTGCGTTATAGTGGTTTTTCTTCCATTCCTTCCATGTTCATTTCCACCCCTGCCTTTCTGATGGATCTGTGCAATGAATACAGTGTGTTTTCCTCTCTTGGAGAAGGTAGAGCCATTCCCTGGGCTTCAGCACCTCTTTGTAGACCTAAAGGCTGTGCTGACTTTGGGCTTGAGCCTACAACCAACCACTCTTGAATTGAAGGAGTTGCTGTGCGTTAGTGGAGCTGATGGACGTGACCCCGTGTTCACTCTTTGCCCTAGCTGAGGCACATGGTGTGAGCTTTCACTGAAGTCTTAACCAGGGCAGGAAGAGCACATCCGTAGTCTTGCCACATCCAGTTCTAGTGACCTGAGGAGGATCAGTTGCCAGATGAGCCCAGAAGGACCAAGCTTTGCACCCCCATAACACTTTCTCTTCCCAAAAGACATGGATTTGGAGGTCTTTGCCACAGCGACTGATTTTCCTGAAAGTTTTTTCACGCATTTGAGCTGAACTTCAGGAAACCCCTTAAATCAGTGCAGTGCCACCAGGAAGAGGCTGTGTTTCCTGAAGATCTGCTTCATTGCTGGGAAGGTGACGTGGCTCTTTGCCAGTGAGCTTCCATCACTTCTGAAAGGGGCATACTTCTAGCTGCTTGCTAGCGTGGGGTTGGAGGTGAGTGGCGTGGAGAAGAACATAAAGGAAGGAAAAGGATCATTAATGCTGTGTCCCGGGCAGGAATAAAAACATATTGTCTGGGTAAATCTCTTAAAGCTGGAATGCCCCTTCGCTCCCGTCTTAGTAATAAAGCTCTTATTTAGATGGTTGGCTTGTGGTGAAAAAAAACCTAAATGAACTTTCATCTAGTTAGTGGTAATAGGGTTTGGAGTATTGGCTACATGGCAGTTACATAAAATTCGTGTCATTGTTTGGTAGGTTTCCATGATGGGTAGAGGCTCGGTTAGAGGCATATGTTTGCCTCCAAACTAATGTTTAAGCTGAGAAGTGGTTAGTATTGACTATACAAGGATTTAGTAACAGATTGTAAGCTTCTCAAGAATTGTGTTATTAAAAGCTGTTATTATACCAGAAATTGCACACATTTATAGTTTAGAAGCAAGTTGTAGAAGTTGTTGGTCACTATAAACACCCAAAGGAACATCAGGCTGGAAACATCAGGTAATTTAGAGGGAAAAGTGACTTTGTGTTCATGTCCATGCTCACACATCAGTAACAGCCATTACAGATGGGCTGATAAAGATGGTAAATTAACAGGCAGCTATCCGAGCGAGCTGAAAAGCGTCTTCCCACATGGGTGACACGTCAGGAAATTCAGAGAAGTTGCTGAAATTGCATTGGAAAAGCAGAGGAAATGAGCATGGTTCATTCTCATAGCGAGACAGTGAATTGAGTGGGTTCCTCAAGTGTTGGGTCTGGTCCGGAGCAGTCAGTAAGTGAAGCAGGCGGCAGGAGTCTGCCTCCTCTGCTTTTCAGAGTTATATTGCTAAAAATGGAAATATAGAACGTCTATTAACATAAGTGTGTGAATAATGGAGGCTGGCTGACATACCCTGCCCTGATCAAGATGCTGCAAGGGCTGGAGCAGCTCTGCTCTGGCACCAGGCTGAGAGAGCTGGGCTGGGGCAGCCTGGAGAAGAGAAGGCTCCTGAAGGGGAGACCTGAGAGCAGCTCCAGTGCCTGAAGGGGCTGCAGGAAAGCTGGAGAGGGGCTTGGGACAAGGGATGTAGGGACAGGCCAAGGGGAATGGCTTTAAGCTGCCAGAGGGGAGACTGAGATGAGCTCTTAGGCAGAAGCTCTTCCCTGTGAGGGTGCTGAGGCGCTGGCACAGGGTGCCCAGAGAAGCTGTGGCTGCCCCATCCCTGGCAGTGTTCAAGGCCAGGTTGGACACAGGGGCTTGGAACAAGCTGCTCTAGTGGAAGGGGTCCCTGGATGAGGAGCTGGATGAGTCCCTTCCAACTAAAACTGTTCTGTGATTCTATGATTCTGTTATCCTATGTACCCTGTTTTTCAGTTAAGAAAAATAGCTATGCTTTAAAGTATTTTTGCTGAAAATATCCATTATGTGTGCTCTCAGCCTCATGTTTAAAACAAAGCTTTACAACATAGGTCTGTCACGTCACAGAATGCATACTATAGAAAAACCCAAGGGGAATTAGTGTGTCTGGTTTGGGGGCAGTGGTGAGCAGTATGTGGTGAGGTCACTCTGAAGAAAAGAAGAAAGTGGAATGTGTAATTCCACTGAATTACACATTCAGTGCAAGAATCCTGCGGGAACAAATAGTATGTGAAGATGATGAAATATTGCATGTGCACAAAAAGGACCCAAATAGAGTTTAAAAGGCAACCTCATTCTGCCCTGTAGCGTTTGGGTTCCTGAATTTCCAGAAATGATACTTTAAAAGCTTGGGTTTTTTTTGTGCAGTATGACTGGAAAGAAACACCCCCAGAAAAGAGCATCAATAGCAGTTATTAGAGTTAGTCTTAAAGTATTATTAGCGAGTGGGAGATCTGCGAGCTGAAGTAGTGTAGTGAGCAGAGCCATGGGTCAGAACAAGACAGTGGCACCGTAGCCTGAACCTTCTGCTGTCCTCAGACTTACTTGGACAAGAGTCTAGACCTGAGGGAGCTCTGTGCATGCTCATTTTCTACTTTTTTACCTTTTTCTTTCCTGTGAGCGTTCGTCCATCGAGGCTGGTCCAACCTTTGTCTACGGCAGTGGTGGCTGTGCCTTGCCAGGGCTGCTGGAGGAGGTGGTTGCTCAGCGGTGCGATGGCCCTATCAGTGATGTGGGATATTAATGTGCTGCTTTGCTATTGTATTGTTACTGTCTTTTTCTCTCATTAAAATGTACGAAATAGAGCACTTTTAGGAAGTGATTTTATGAATTTATGAAGGTTCTGTTTTAAATGAGTCTCTAATAAGTTATCATAGAATCCCAGACTGGTTTGGGTTGAAGGGACCATAAAGCTCCTCCAGTTCCAAACCCCTGCCACAGACAGGGACACCTTCTACTAGAGCAGCTTGCTCCAAGCCCCTGTGTCCAACCTGGCCTTTGAACACTGCCAGGGATTCTGGGTTATGGTACATGAGATGTACGCCCCATTTCATACGGCCTGTGGCAAGTTCTTGACTTGAGTGTTGAAAAACCATAATAATTGAGATCTTTTGAATTGACAAACTATGCTACCACCAAATGTTCATGCCCTGCATGCCTGAGGAAGCCCTTTCTGTTACGTTCTTAGCATAATCATAAACATCCCCTGGCTCTGTCCCTGTCATGAAACCAGAAACTAAATCATCCAAGAGGGAGTAAAAAG
This sequence comes from Pezoporus flaviventris, assembly GCF_033815535.1. NCBI lineage: Eukaryota > Metazoa > Chordata > Aves > Psittaciformes > Psittacidae > Pezoporus > Pezoporus flaviventris. The sequence goes on along the minus strand of NW_026892607.1, from coordinate 1,551,547 downwards.
AGGAAGAACTTGCACATGGTGCTTCAAAGCAAGTTCTGGTTTGGTCGGGTTTTATCTGGGATTTTCCTCTCCTCACATTTTAGGGACTTTTGCTCCTGAAACAGACCTTCCATCTTTGCGTTTTGCTGCCATGGTCTTTGCTTATGGTGGAGGGGTTTGTGTTTTCCCTTTGCCCATCAGAATGTTTTATGAGTGGAGAGCAAAGGGTGCTGGGTCCTTGGGGTCCTGCTGGGTTGTGAAGCGACTTTAAGGCAGCTGAAGGCATTTCTCCTGGCAGGCATCTCCTCTGCCTCTCTTTTGGGAATTGGAGCAGCTCTGCTGGGAGAAATTAAAGTGTGTCCCACTGAGAGTGCGAAAACTGAGCTGGGGTAAAACCCCAACACATCCTTTTATGTGGTCAGATGGGGAGCCCAAGCTGTGTGCCATCAGCAGCCTTGTTTGAACTCAGTCTTCTGAGTGAGAAGTCATCTTAAAAATGCCCTTTGGAGCTTGTAGCCAGTTTCTATTGGTTTCTGATGTCTTGAGCTACCTCCCAGCTGGTGATTTTATCCTGTTTCTTTATTCAAGTGAAGCTCTGTGTTTCAGGGTATTTTGTGGAGAGGAACTCTTGGCAGAGCTGGGTGCAGATGTCCCAGCTGCACAGGAGGCTTTGGAGCCAGCCTGGCTTTCCTGGGCACCTCCATCCATGACAGCAGCTTAACTTCTTCCCTGTGGTTCAAGGAAGATTTGCAAATAGTTTCTCAAGTATTTTATTTATGCCATTGCCTTTTATTTCATTGATTTTTGAGGCACACGAAAGTTTCAGGGAGTTATTTAACAAATCTGGTGTCCTCAACATAAAGAGGACATGGAACTGTTGGAACAAGTCCAGAGGAGGCCACGAGGATGATCAGGGGCTGGAGCACCTCCTGTATGGAGACAGGCTGAGGAAGTTGGGGCTGTTCAGCCTGGAGAAGAGAAGCTGCGTGGAGACCTCAGAGCAGCTTCCAGTATCTGAAGGGGGGCTACAGGGATGCTGGGGAGGGACTCTTCATTAGGGACTGTAGTGACAGGACAAGGGGGAACGGGTTCAAACTTAAACAGGGGAAGTTTAGATTGGATATAAGGAAGAAGTTCTTTCCTGTGAGGGTGGTGAGGCACTGGAATGGGTTGCCCAGGGAGGTTGTGAATGCTCCATCCCTGGCAGTGTTCAAGGCCAGGTTGGACAGAGCCTTGGGTGACCTGGTTTAGTGTGAGGTGTCCCTGCCCATGGCAGGGGGGTTGGAACTTGATGATCTTCAGGTCCTTTCCAACCCTAACTATTCTATGATTCTATGAAATAGTGTTGCATATATATAGAGATATATGTTTTTTTTTGCCTTAGAAATAACAGAACTATTTTGCTTGAACCACTCTGCTTTTACTAAGGAGATCTTGGCAATTCCTTGGCAGGAACTTCAAGTTTTACCAATTATTATTCTCTCTATTTATTTCACTGTTCTAATAGTATAATAGTCAAACCAGACACAAACTGATTTTGAAGAACCTACCTTTAGAACTCACTCCTCCTGTTTTGCAACTTGTCGTCTTCCTGATACCAACATACTGTGATAATATTTCCTCATCAGTGTATGAGGAAAAAAAAAGCTTTTTTGGCTCCAGATCTGTTCACTGACCTCCCTCAAAGAAATTAAATGTGAGTTTTGGCAATCGTGGGCAAGTGGTTTTGGTTTTGTGCCTGTGCGTGCTGAATAGCACTCATTTTGTGGTTGTCACCCATTGCCTGCAGGATGAACCATTGTCCCCCTCTGCTGGTGGTGCACTGGGTGGGTTGTGCTCACTCCGAGTTATTCTGAGGCTGGAATTCAGACTTTAAAGAAGGTGACAGGTCGGTGTGTGTGTGTTGGGCAGGATTTAAAATGACTAGAGAAACCCTGTGCTTTAGGGAGCACTCAGAAGGCTGTAATGCATCAGGTTTCGAGGTGTGGAGTTAACAAGTGGTATCTTGAGAAAAGCCATCCTGCCTTCCCCTAAGTGAGTCCAGAGGAGGCCACGGAGATGCTGTGAGGGCTGGAGCAGCTCTGCTCTGGAGCCAGGCTGAGAGAGCTGGGCTGGGGCAGCCTGGAGAAGAGAAGGCTCCTGAAGGGGAGACCTGAGAGCAGCTCCAGTGCCTAAAGGGGCTGCAGGAAAGCTGGAGAGGGGCTGGGACAAGGGATGTAGGGACAGGCCAAGGGGAGTGGCTTTAAGCTGCCAGAGGGGAGACTGAGATGAGCTCTTAGGCAGAAGCTCTTCTCTGTGAGGGTGCTGAGGTGCTGGCACAGGGTGCCCAGAGAAGCTGTGGCTGCCCCATCCCTGGCAGTGTTCAAGGCCAGGTTGGACACAGGGGCTTGGAGCAAGCTGCTCTAGTGGAAGGGGTCCCTGCCTGTGGCAGGGGTTGGAGCTGGAGGAGCTTCAAGGTCCCTTCCAACAGAAACCAGGCTGGGATTCTATGATACTTTGCAGTGTGCGTCACAAAAGACTTTCCACCATGAGAAACAGACGTCAGGTGAAGAGAAAATATGCTCTGAACAACATGAATGCTGCCCTGTCAGTCAGACCGTTCCTAGCAGAGTCTGAGTGTGTCCGTGTTGTCCTGCACTGTGTCCCCTGCTCAAGGGGGAGGATGGGTTAAGTTCTGGGGAGTGCTGCAGTAATGAGCAGGGGAAAGTGGAGCTTATGGTGCAGGAAGAGACGAGTGGAACGTGGCACAAGCCAAGCAAAATGCAGCCTGAGAAAGGATGCAGCCAGTATCTGTAAGTTCATCAAGGAAACATGCAAGGGAGGGAGATGATCTGGAGGATGCACACAAGAAACAGTGGTCTCCTGTGGCTCTAAACCCTTCTAAGTGTCAAAGGATAAAAATCCCCTTCAGATTTCGGACATGAAGCATGATGTGTAATGTGATGCCTGAGATTGCAAAAGCCAGAGTGGAATGGCCATGGAGAGCTCTGAGTCACGCACTGGGAACAGTCGGATGCACCAGTACATGCTTACAGGCAGCAGGGTCTGGAGGGGTGAAAGGGTGTCCTGGCTGTCACCATGTGCTGTGAGCTGTATGTACCATAACACTGCTGTGTAGAACTGGTGAGAGCTGCCGCTGCTGAGACAGCAGGAATTAGTCTTGTTTAAGGAGGCACTTTGGAAGGTTAAGACACATTCTTAAAAAGGTGAATTCCATTGAGCATGGAAGTATCTGGAAAACTCATTAGGAAGTTAGAGATTGGACGTTGGTTGCTTTGGTTCATCCCCAAAAGCATATTGTAAATGAAGCAGCACTTTGAGGGTGGAATTGTTTTTGCATTCTGGGAACTGCTGCTGTGATCAGAAACAAGAGTAGGAGCTATTGAGCAAAACCAAAGAACCCTGTGTTGAAAAGCAACAATTTTGATTTATGAATCCACACAAAAGCAATGGTTTTAGGTTTCCCTTCTTTTTTTCAGACATCTGGACAACCTTTTGAATCTTATGCCCACACACACATTACAATATATTGAATTTCACTTGTAAGATATGTCATTTAAAAAGGAGTGTTTTCACTTAGAGTAAAGCTGATATCTTCAACCTTTTGCGTTTCAGTTTGATGGTGCTATGCAGAAATAATTACTGCCTTGTCTGCATATTCCAGTAATCATGCTATTACTTCTTCTCCATATTGTTGTTGAGGCAGTGTGTCTGGAAACTCAAATTTAGCCTTAAAGTGGCACGGATGGAAGAAGCATATGCAATTCAATTGTAAATGTGTGTTGTGCTGTTAAATGTTATCTTTCTGTCTATGGCAGTATCACGTTTGCTGGGCAGTTTCCAAGCAGAAGAGAGGATGTGTGGCAGTGTCAGACTTTCTCCAGACTAAGCCTAAGGCTTATAAAGCAATATTCATTGAAGTCTGCTGTGGCAGCAAAACCAGTGAGCATTTAGTTCAAGTATGTCTGGCAGAGAAGAAGGAGAGATGGAGAATACAAATAGAGGAGTCTTTCAGCCTCAGATGAGTGATGGGTGATGTTTAACCAACCCTGCACTACTGTCATGTTTAGTTTAGACACATTTTGTCACATTGAGTTTACTGTCACACTCAATTAGTGCCTACCCCAGGAGAAGCCATGGATGGTTTCCACTTGAGAGCATGGAGTTGTGGCTGATGGACAGTGATGCAGAACAAGTGCCAGAAGAGAGGAGTCTCTGGAGATGCAGAGCAGAGTCCCACATCATTCTTCTCTTGGAGAAGTCCAGACTATTCCTCACCTGGCTTATTCCCATGCCAATGGGAGAGGAGCAGCCTGTCCATCTTTGGGAAGAAGCATGCAATCATGCCTTCCAAGCATGCCAGCTCTTCCACTGATGCTCTGCACTCTACCATCAGGGCTGGGACTAGGTTGACATCTCACCAATGCCCATTTTTCCTCCACCTGCTTCTTAAGGATTCCTATAGCATCTCATTTATTTTACAGCCCTGGTGTCAGACAAGGCTTTAAATAGAGGCACTGTCATGCCTGCCATTGAAAAAAGATGGTATTGATATTTTCCTGGCTTGCTTCAGGTGGTAAGGCTAGCCTCTAACTTTGGGTGGGAGTAGTTTTGCAAACCAGCCCCAGGATACTGAGGTGGTTTGTGGTGTTGGATAAGGCTTAAAAAACAAATGTAGGGTCTTGGAAGGTGCTCCTGCTGCTTGAAGACACTCAAGTCACAGGCTGCAAGTCAGGGTTGTTCAACCTGGAGAAGAGAAGGCTCTGGGGAGACCTTAGAGCAGCTCCAGTGCCTTCTAGTGGAAGGTGTCCCTGCCTGTGGCAGGAGCTTGGAACTGGATGAGCTTTAAGGTCCCTTCCAACCCAAACCACTCTGGGATTCTGTTCTATGAAGGTTCCTCTGAGAGAAATACGACCCTTACAATGGTACTTTCTTGAGTAGTTTCCTTATTCTCTGCACTTTTCACAGAGCAAAGGAGAATAAAACAAAGAAAAAACCCTGATAATTTGAATGGGGAAGAAACAATAGAGACTGGGGAGAAATTGGAATTAGCAACATGTAGTTAAAAATGTGAAGAATTAAGTGACTTCCAAAGCTGGGTGGTCACCCAGCTAAGGGTTGCTGTAGTTATGACACCAACCTGATGGCTGATGCTCTGAAAATGTAATAAAAGGGAAAAAAAGAAAGAATAACCAGAAAGAAAGGCTTTCCCTTTGGTTTTTGTTTGAATCTCAGCCAATGCACCCAAGGAGCCAAAAGAAATCAGTGCACTTACATACACTCCTAGATGCTTGCTGTGAATGTCTTTGGACGAGACTAGGTTCAGTTCTCAGTTATCTTAATGGAAAGATTCCTTTGGATTTCAAGTGGCCTGACCGTATATTTTGTGCCTCAAAATGTACAAAGCAAATCCTAACATGTATTTTGTATTTCTTTTGTCAGCCAAGGTCAAGTTGCCCTTGGGGAGTGTGAAGATAATCAGTTTCAGTTGCGTTGAGGATCAGACAGTCACATAAATGCAGGTGTGTTGGCTCTTGAGGTTTGGGTTTGTTTGCTTTCGGTGGGAGGATTATTCATAAACTGTAGACTTGGTGGTTTGGGCTTTTGTTATTAATTGAGTTAAAGCTTAGTGAAACATGGAACACAGACCCCATAATACCCAGAGTGTGTGTTCATCCGTTTCCTTTCTGTTCTTGCTATTTAAGTACGGGGTATAAAATGCAACAGGAATTTTCTTTCAGGTCAGAGCTGTCTTTTATGCATTCTTGGCAGTCTAAAAGCTATTGCATGAAACCTACTTAGCGCTGCTCTTTCCTTCTGGAGAGAGAGAAGTAATAATAAATAACAGCTCTCCAATAAAGCTCGTTTCACTGTGACACGTTAAGTATCGGGAGTTTAAAAACAAAGGGTGAGAGGGGAGAAAACTACCAAATATTTAGCTGTTAAGGAGATTGTAAAACAAAAAGAGCTTCTATTTTTAAAGGAAATATAAATTGTACTGTTTATATTACTCAGCCTCAAGTATTGTTTTCCAGCCAGTTAAATTCTTAAGGATGTGAAAGTTATTCCTGTTTTACAGTAAAAAGAGAAGCCTTCTAGAATAATTGTGAAACCACCAAAACAGAAGGGAATTACTTGGAACAGTGACCAGAAACAGGATAATCACTTTTCTCCTCATTTGTGAAAAGTGCTGATTTGGAATAATCAGGTTCCCCAATGTGAAGACTTTGAGGAATGCTATGCCTAGCCCCTAGCCCATGGTAGTATGCAGCACCCTTATTAATCAGTGGGTTTGTGTTCTCACAAAGGCTTAAACTCATCCTCACATGTTCCTTAACTATTTTTCCTCCTCTTTCAGTATCTAAACGTAAAAGAAGATTGCAAAGCCATGGCTTTCTGTGCAAAGATGAGGAGCACAAAGAAGAGTGAAGTAAACCTGGAAGCTCAGCATCAAGGTTTAGAAATATTTTTCTACCTGCAAGATAAAGCTCCCATTTCTTACACCAGTGGCGAGTTCACCTCAGAGGAGCTGTGCATCGAAGCAGCCCAGAGGTGTTGTGAGTACATGGCTTTTATATAAGTTCTCAGTGGCAAGGCCTGACAGCACAGAGAGGGATGCATCCTTCTCTGCATGTAAGTCAATGTCTGTAGAAGTACTCATGTTAGTAGTCTAGGGTTGGTTTGGGCAGTTCTTAAACTGCTTGAAGTGGAAGAAATTGTGGGGAAAGTCTGTCTTCAGATTGATTGAAGCGATGAGCTCCCACCCTTGTGTCTCTCAAATACAGGTACTGACTTTTTAACTTGGGTGGGATGATGAGGTTTCTTTTAAGAGAAGAGGAGACACTGTATAGAAGTGAACACAAAGCACACTTTACCTCATACAGTAGTCAGGATCTGTCCCATCTTATAAAAGTTTGGAGAGGGCTAATGGAAACAAAAAACCCAATCAAAACCTGTTTGCTAGTTTCAGTTTTCTCTTACTTGACACTTCTTTGCAGAGAGTTACTCACCAGTTAAGATTACCTGAATGGCACACAACTGCAGTAATGCATAAATGTATGAAGAAGATATCTTGCTTTGTCAGTGTGGTCCGTGAGTCACCAAAATACTTGAACATACAAGTAATTCTACTGGAATTAGTGGATTTAATCTATGTTTCAGCCTTATTGAACCAGGATACTTATATATTTAAAGGTTCTTTCCTGCCGTGATCTCAATTCTGTGTTCCCCAAGCTTCATGGAACACTAGCTATCATTCAGTTGACATGGGAGCAGTGAATCTGGCTGTATGAATGGGCAAACTGGACCTAAGCTTTCCTGCAGCTCTAAAATGTTTTAGGTCGTCACCTTGATTCTTGTAACATTTGGTACCCTTCAGTTCAGTTGCCTAATACTTCTCTTCCATTGGAAAGGCAGGAATGATGGGAATCTGCAGGTCAAACCGCATCAAAGAAGTACTCATGTTGGTTTTGAATAGTTTTAATGAAAATGAGGAGTACTTAAATCCACCTGTTCATGTGAGCATGTAAGAGCTGTGAGCTGCTGCTGTTTGTATGGGTGTGAACCCACATTCTGTGCAACTGCTCCCGGTAATTTTGGTTGTCAGCTTAAAACCCTTGAAGAAATGGCTTAAAATGAGCTTTCCTTCAAATCACATCTTGAATGTTAATCTGTTGATGGCATCTGCCTACTCCTTGTTGACCTGCAGAAGGCAGTGGCTGCCCAACCCCACCTTTAGGCTGCTTAGTATTCATTTCTGTGGTTTCCCTTCTTCCCTTCTGTTCTCCACAGTTCACAATAGAAATAGTTTCACTGAATCCTGTAGGACCCCAACAAAGTGCTCTGCAGTTGGCCTCATTTCAGAAAGACACTTAAGCACATGCCGCAGAGCTCCTTGCCCTGACCAAGGGCTTTTTGCCTCCTATTGAGCAGGAAGCTGAAGCAAGGAATTCAAACAAGGGTAGACCTGTAAACATACCATAGCCTGTTCTTGTCTGGGGTGGTGTAAATGCAGAGGTTAAAGCAGGTCAGCCCAGACACACAAGTCCAGGTCTTGTTCTTTGTTGGAAAAGCCTCTGATGAATTAGCAGAGAATGGAAAAATGACACATTCTGTTTTCTGTTTGTTTGATAATGGGAAGGGGATTTTCATCCTTTCACTAAATCTTTCTCTTAACGATGGGAGTAAAGTTTATTAGCAAAATAAAGCTGAGGACAAAGTAGTGGTTTTGTTAAAACACCCATTTCTGTGATCAGGAAAAAGTGAAAATTTTCAAGTTACATCCTTTTAAGATAAAAAACCTTCTGCAAAATCAGGATTTCAGAATAAGTTTAAGGTTTGAAGTACGCGAAATAGGTTTAATACACACTATAAGTGGTGGAGCGAACCAATGTGCACTTTGCAGTTCCACTTCAACCATGATTTCCTACTGTTTGTTTTAAACTAATCCTAGTATTAGTTTCTTTTTATGTTGTGTTTTGCAAGATCAGATATTTGCTTTAGGTATTTGTATTTTTTGGGCGTGCATGTGCGTTGTAGCCTTGTGATTCATTGTTTTCTTTTCTCTGACAGCTGTGTCTCCTCTGTGCCACAATCTCTTTGCACTGTATGATGAGAACAAAAGACTCTGGTATGCACCAAACCAGGTCTTTAAGATAGATGAGAAAACATCATACCGCCTCCATTATCGAATGAGGTAAGTGTAAAACATCTGAGAAATGATTCCTTAACCATATGTAGGTGTTCTGAATCCTAGTGAAGAAGCAGGAAAGCAAAAGCAAAGGAAGCAGCTTGCTTTTCACAGTACGGATAAGAAGTTATCTGTAAAGGCTTAAAATGTCTCGTGATTTTTGTTTGCATCTTTGCTTCATAACCTTGAAGAAAAGCTCCAGATGTTGAAAACCCACAAGGACCCACAGAGCTGTAGATGATGGAATTAGCTAAAACCTAAAACAAAAAAGGCTCAGAAATGTTTTCTTAGGTCAGCATTTTGCATCTTTCAGTTTCCGTTTAAAGTGTCCACAGTGAGCTGTGCTTGTACTGAAGTCAGTGGGTATTTTACTACTCACTTAAAAGGCAAAAGCAACATGCTGCTGCTTATGAAATGCTTCTCTAGGGCTGTAGGGGAATCCGTGTGACCTCACTGTGGGTGGCATGCACTACACTGGAGGAAGCATCAAACAATAGAAACCATTGTTCCCAGGATCTTTATCTGACATATACCATCAGGTTGGACTTCAGGTGGCATTCTTATGATGCAGCATGTAGCCTGCTGAGATTTTTGGGGCTGAATGGGCACTCCAGCCTTCACCTACTGAAAGAGGAAAGCAGTAATGCTGACAACTGTTGAGCGCTCTCACATGCTCCACCTAAAGGACATCTTCCTTTAGGGTTTGATAGAAACCCAGTTCTGCACGTTGTACTGCCTTATGGTTTTGAGTTTTATTCTGACATTTCTTCTAGAATCAGTAGGAGCTGTAAGTGTACGATACAGGAGAAAAATACATAGAATAAACTTTGCTTTCAAGATGAATTAGTGTAGAAATTTTACCCATCTTCCTAAAGCAAGTCCAGAGATCGGTTTTGTCAGTTCTTCCAGGTACAACTGTAAGAATATAAGCTTCTTTGTAATATTCCCTCTTTGCCTTGAAATGTAATACATACAAGGTCAGTTTGGGCTATAGAGAAAAACACTTGAAGTGACTTCACTGTGTTCACGTTAACATCTTTTTCCTGATAATCTCTAGTTAAACAATATGACTGTCACTTGTACATGCTAGTGGGAGAGCTGGCCTGTAGAAACTACAGTTTGTGCATTCAAACTGTTTTCTAAGCTTGATAGAGAGTAACAACCACTTTGCTTATGCAGATACAAGGAGAGATTTGAAAATGGGATCTTTGAACTGTAAGCCGTTTCAATTCTGATTACACCTGTGCCGGGCTGGAATTGTTATTTTTGATAGATGAACTGTTAAGAATCAAGAATACTGTCAGTCAGGAAAAAGATCTTTGCTTTTCAAGTAATTATAATACCTACACCTGTTTTTAGAAGAGGAAGAGGATACCATGGTCTTGCCTTTTTGCTTTAACACAGTTTATTAGTGGTATTAATGACTTAACATTGGCTAATCCCAGATTTAAACAGCTGTGATTAAGTTTGGCAGATAAACACCACACAGTAATGGAATTGAGTGACTCTCTAAAAGAATCTCTGAGGACTCTAATGGCCTCTTACAGAGCATTAAGTGCCTTTTCTTGCTGTAAGATATCAGTCAGATTAACCGTATACTGGATAATAAAAGAATTTCTTGGTATAAGGCGAGTTTGGGGTATTTCCCCCTAATGTTGAATTTCCTTGATGTGATGTGTTTTTCTCTGTAGAAGAAGGTGGTATTTTAAAAGTGGAGTTGTGGGGATTTAGTCCTCTGAGTAGAAGTAGGATTAAAAAATAGTTTCTGCTGTGTTTGGTGTTTGAATGTTTCTGCTTTGGGTGAATGATGAGAGCTCCCTCCAGGTACTCTTTCATTCCTACTGCATCCTACCTGCACGGTGGGGTACCACCACCTTCTCTCAAACTGCTTGAAGAGCTCCCTGTTGCAAATCCTTGGCTGTTCGTAACTGTCAGATTTTAGGTATAAGGGCAAAATGGATCAATGTTGAACTTTGTTTTCTGTAAATTCTCCTACCATTTTATAGAAGGGAGCTATGGAAAATGCCCTGCTTTCTATATTTAAAAGTTCTGGTGGTTTATTTTCTTAAGCTTTGGAGCTGGGATTTGAAGCTTGGCAGGGACGTTTCTTTTGTCAGATGTACTCCGTGCATGAAAATTGGCAAACTTTGGGGCCAATAATACATATTTAAATCATCTCGTATGCATTTAAGAAGAGACTATATGAGTTAAGCACTAAAATCTAAAGATTCCATCTCCCTCGGAATACTGTATTGGTGAAGTGGTATTTTCCTTCCTTTCATTTCTGATCTATTGTGTGTCTTGGCTTGGGCATCTGAACTGCGAGCAGGGCAGAGCCCTGAAAAATGACGAGCAATGCAGGATTGTGAAACTGTTCCCTAAATGAATGTTGTTTATTTTGAGCTCTGCAAGAGGCAGAATTCCTCTTGAAAAAGGAAAATGATCTGGCCTTATGTAATAGTGCTCTGTGTTGGTCTGTATATGATCATTTAGTCATTAAATCAGTTTTCTGTGGCCAACCGTGTTCTGAAATGATATTGATAGATTTGATTTGGTCATGTCCTATTAACATTATATATATAGAATGAAGGTATGTGACTGAGTAGTTTCAAATGCTTTTAGAGGGTTTGATTTTTGTCCCACTGCTGAAAGCTTTAGGTTGGCTTTCTGTGTGAACTTCCATCTTCCTCCTCTCCCCATTGGATCTGTGCCAGCTGCTGTACTTCTGGTAGCAGTTTAAAAGGACTTGCTTTTCACTGGGAACCTTTTCACTGGCTCTGTATTTCTTCCACTCACCCAAAATTTAAAAGAATAAAAGTCTACAGCATCAGAAACCACAGAATTTCATAATATCCGGGACTAGTTATCACACCAGCTGATGGAGGAGGAGTTTAACTGTTCCATAGCTGCATTGTGTTTAAGCCAGAGGTATCAGTGTTTCTTGTGCAGAGAAAGCAACTAGTGGACATGTTTCTGGCACCTCTGGAAGGTAGGACTGTCATAGCTGGAGTAGGTGAAAGAGAGCAGCAGGTTCCCCTCCAGCACTGGCCAGATGGACTGGATGAAGCGCAAAACACCCTGGGAGTTCTGCAGTATCCTACAGTACTTGTCAGGAGTGTTTGACGTGGTTGGTTGTTGGTGTTCCTACTCATGCTCTAGCTGCTGGTTTTTGGAGACTTAAAAAGACTTATCAGTAAGAAAGGGTGGACAGAAATGGAGTGCAGAAAGTCTCACCTCTTAAAGAGTAATTTAATTCATGAGTCTTCATTTGTCGTGGAATCCCAGAACCCCAGCCTGGTTTGGGTTGGAAGGGAACCTAATGCTCATTGAGTTCCTACCCCTGCCACAGGCAGGGACCCCTTCCACTAGAGCAGCTTGCTCCAAGCCCCTGAGTCCAACCTGGCCTTGAACACTGCCAGGGATGGGGCAGCCACAGCTTCTCTGGGCACCCTGTGCCAGCGCCTCAGCACCCTCCCAGGGAAGAGCTTCTGCCTAAGAGCTCATCTCAGTCTCCCCTCTGGCAGCTTAAAGCCATTCCCCTTGGCCTGGCCCTACAGGCCCTTGTCCAAAGCCCCTCTCCAGGTTTCCTGCAGCCCCTTCAGGCACTGGAGCTGTTCTCAGGTCTCCCCTTCAGGAGCCTTTTCCTCTCCAGGCTGCCCCAGCCCAGCTCTCTCAGCCTGGCTCCAACCCTGTGCCTGTCTTAGGCAAAGATTTCTCCGAAGTTGCTAGCAGAGGTTTAAACTCTAAACAAATTTGATTTCTCTTTAGCAGATTCCAACTCCTTTAGCAGTTTTCAGTTAAATAGCTTTGTGTACAGATACGAGTATAAAGCTTGTTTGCAATATACGCAATTGACTGTGTCCCTTTAAAGCCAGATGGTTTGAATTAGTGCCTTTTTCACCAGCTCCATTGAAACCAGCAGGAAGCAGCAATTCCAGGGAGTGAGAGAAGCAGAAATTCCAGGGAGGCATCACACTGCTTCCTGCTCCAGCTGCAGGGGCTATGCACAGTCCTGCCCTGTTCTTTGATTCAGTGCCAATGGAGGAGGAGGAGGTCTGAAGTCATGTTAGCCCGTTGGAGGAGTCATTTTACCTTGGAATGGTAATGCCAACCATTGCGCAGAGTATTAACACTCACACTGCTCAAGCAACATAAGAGGTGATGGAAACCTAACTTATCTGAGTGGCAGCTTCTTGCATGAGGATGTGACAGTCAGTCAGGCCTGGTGTTGTGCTAAGAGTGAGATACCTGTTGAGTGGAACTGCTGAAAACCTTTGTCTTATAGACCATTTTCCCCTAGTTTTTCCCCATTTCCTCAGGTTAGACATGAGGTTTCACCAGTGACCTCTTAAGTTGCAGCCTCAGGGCTGAAGATTGGTGGATTTTGACTTTTAACTGGTTTTCTTTATAAGTTTAAAATATGTATCTGATGTAAACAGAGGATTTCCCCAAACATTTTTAAAGCTTATTCCTCTTCTCTTGCAAGATACTACTTTACAAACTGGCATGGGACCAGTGAAAATGAGCCCTCAGTGTGGAGGCATTCCCCAAGGAAGGCAAAGAACTATGAGAAGAAGCTGGGACCAGAAGGAACCCCTATTCTTGATGCAAACTCATTAGAATACATCTTTGCCCAGGTAAGAGGTTGTTTGCAAGTATCTCTGCCATTGTAGTCACACAAAAACTGTTTGATCCAGTAGAAGCTGCTTTAATGACTTTTAAAGTACGTGTAACATTACCTGTTAGTGTTGGTGTTTTCTTCATACTTCTGGGTGGTGGAAAGAAGATGTGCTACAGGAAGAACAATCTGCCCATATGCATGGTGTGTAAAGAAACTTATCTCACTGTCCAAAAAGAAAGGGCTATATCTTTATAGCGTATTTTCTTTCAATCTTAACCATTTTTGGATATAAATGTTACCACCTTTTCTTTTGTGAAACATTTTTAGTAACTTTGACATCTGTAGTCCTACAGAGGAGCATTAGGAGAATTAAAACTGACAGTATGGTGTCCTTTTAATGAGGGTTTTTTTAGTGTGTGGTATTAAAACACTGACTGCTAGTAACCACTGTCACACAGGCCTTCCATGCTGTTTCTCCTTCCTTCTGTTGTGCGTCCCCTTGCTGGCAGTACATACAGCACACTGGACATGGCACGGAAAGCAGGGTGTCCCTGTTTCAGAAAGCTTGTGCTCTTGTACAGAAAGGTTTGTAGACACACAAATGGTTTTGCAAACCAGAAGCTGTCTGGTTTCACCAAAGAAATGGGAACATTGAAGTTGATGAAGGCTTGTGAAATGAGCAAATGAAATGTACTGGGAAGAACTTGTTTACTGTTAATTCTGACTATAATTACTGCAGAACCTTCAGGCTTTGAAATATGGCTGTGTCCTTCAGCAGAAGAAATAACATGAAGCTGCTCCAGTGAATCCTTGTTTTATTGTGAAATCACAGTAAGAGAAAACACCAAGTGAGCTACAGCTCTGGGTGCATTTTAATGGTGCCACTTGCATTCTAAAGTAGTAAAAAAAGCAACTATTTTTTCTTCAAGAGGAATGAAAACACCGTTTAAGTTGTGGATTGAGTAGGGACCTTAATGTATATTGTCAGACAGTGTTGTGTTAAGCATTTACTTTTGGGTAATAACATTAAACCAAAGGCCAAACAGAAAGAAGTGATCCTTGTATAAGGCAACAGAAATGTCTTTGCTGGTGATTCCATCAGTCTCTTGAACAAAGTGTCTTTGTAAAAGACTTCTGTCAGGCACAAATGTTAGTGTTTCTTCTCAAATAGGCAGGTTTGTGGGTGACTAGTGATTGCCTCTGTTTTGCTGGTTGAAGAGAAGACTGCATCTATTGCATAGCTCTTCCCTTCTCCTCCTACCCCTTCCTGTCCTGGCTTTCAGCTTTGGGTGACTCTTGCTTGAGGAGAGCCTCTGATCTTGTGACATATTGCTTGCTCATAGGAAAACCATGACAAATACCAAATCTGGTAACCTATTTTTTGACTTGCTTCCTATCAAGGGTCAGTATGACTTGGTGAAAGGCCTGGCACCAATCCGTGATCCTAAAAATGATCAAGAGGTTCATGAAATTGAAAACGAATGCCTGGGCATGGCTGTCCTTGCAATCTCTCACTATGCCATCAAGAAAAATGTGAAGCTTCCAGAGCTTCCCAAAGATATGAGGTGAGCCTGGACAACTTCTTTGTCACTGTTGGGTCTGTTGCACTTGTCTTCCAGAAGGGATTTTAAGCATTTTACCTTCCAGGGTCCGACTGTACAGGAGTTACCAGTTCCACACTACTGTTGCTAAATGGGTCTTCCTAATCTTGTCAATAAAGATATGTATTAGAAAACCTGATTTTTTTCTCATTTGGAAAGTATTTGAAATCTATGAAGCTAGTGCAGCCAGCCCACTGATGTGCTGGGTACCAAGTGCCTTGCTATAGATTCAGGCTCTTGGATTGGTATGGTCAGAAATGACAGCGTTAAATGGCAACCTAATGAGGAAGCAGTTAGAATAAATCAATTTGATTATAGATTTGAGTGGGCTGTATCCATCTGACTAAAAAGCTTTCAGAAAAGGTTATTACCTGAAGTCCTGTTGGCTATTAATGCTGTAAAGACTGCTACAGTACCAGCTGCACAGTGGTTTGCTGCATCCTGTTCTCTGTAACGTTCCAGGTAAGGCAGCTGCACGTTTTAGAGAGTTAAAGGCTTAGGAGACAACAATATTAACTCATAGCATTGTTTTTCCTTCTAGTTACAAGCATTACATTCCTGAAACCTTGAACAAGACTATCAGACAGAGGAATTTCTTAACCAGGATTCGGATAAATAATGTTTTCAAGCATTTCCTTAAAGAGTTTAACAACAAAACCATTTGCGACAGTAGCGTGACTTCACGGGATCTCAAAGTGAAATACCTGTCAACCATGGAGACCTTGACCAAACATTATGGAGCAGAAATTTTTGAGACTTCTTTTTTGCTGATTTCATCTGAGAATGAAATAAATAGATCCAGTTGTGGAGACAATGAGATACTCCCACTCTATGAAGTCATCGTAACGGGAAACAATGGAATTCAGTGGAGGCTCAAGCCAAATGTAAGTATCCCTTGATAAACGGGAGTTAGAGGATTGCTGAGGGGGGAATAATAACTGGAACAAATGATCATGATCTTCAGACACTGTGGATCAGCTCTTTATTGAAAGGACTTCTTTTGTAGGATTTTTGCAGGTTGGAAGGGATCACAGGAGGTGTCTAGTCCCAACCTCCTGTTCAGGGTTAGCTTTGAGATCAGATCAGGTTGCTCAGGGCTTTATCCATTCTGGTCTTGAAAACTTCCAAGGGTGGGCACTGCACAATCTCTGGGGGCAACCTATTTAGCAGGAAGATCAAAGACTCTACTGTGTAATTAAAGACTATACAGTGGTGGGGCACTGGCACAGGGTGCCCAGAGGAGCTGTGGCTGCCCCATCCCTGGCAGTGTTCAAGGCCAGGTTGGACACAGGGGCTTGGAGCAAGCTGCTCTAGTGGAAGGTGTCCCTGCCCGTGGCAGGGGTTGGAACTGGGTGAACTTTTAAGGTCCCTTCCAACACAAACCAGTCTGGGATTCTATGTATCTACCAGACCAGACACAAGTCTTGAAAGATTAATGTCTGTGGAGGTCTTTATGGTTTTGTGCTCTGTCTTGATACCAAAGCCTGTTAATACTGTCTGTATAATGGCACCCCAGGTGCTGTATTTGCTCATACTCATAGACTTTTCATGAATAAACTAAAATACAGTGACATTAAAGCTGAGCTTTCTCACCTCAGTGATACTTTACGTGATGTTCCTTGTTTCAGTGCTGCTAATTGATTTTGCTTAACCCTCTTCTGTACTTTGTGGACATAAATATTAAATATGCTCTGGGTTTGAAGGGGTTACGGCACATTCTACAGTTTTTCTCCACATATAATACTTGAAAAATCAACCTCTTTTTGCTTGCCTCAGTTCCCCAGAGTGGTGAGAACCCTACTGATAACTATCTTTTGTAACAGAAACGATTGTGTTTCACTTCATTTAGAGGTAACTTAACTGTCTCTGATGGGGAATTTGTTTTGAATGATAATATTAATGGGGTGAGGGAAGGAAGAGCTGATGTTTGAGCAGGAAAGCTTGCAAGAAATGCAACCTGTTTCTTGTAAGGCTCCTGCTTCTGCTGGTTTATAGATTGTACTTATTTAAATCCCTAAACCAAAGACTTTCATCTCAGTGAGAACCTTTCTGTGACCCTTCAGCCTTGCGAAGAGAGAGGAAAGTCACCTAATGAGCGCTCACTTTCATCCTCATAAAACTCTGTCTTATGGACAATTCTTGATAGAAGTATATCTTTGCAATGCAGATACACTGAATGTGTAAATGAATTGATAATTCAGTGCAAAAAGCAAACAAAAACTAAATAGCTGTGGAAGATCAATTTGTCAATAAAAACACTGGGCTAAAAAAGACATGTTTTTATTAGTTACTTTTATCCAAAATGTATTTGCAGTCTGTACAGACAGAGAAAGAGAAGAAGAAGAAAACCGATGGCAAAACCAGAAAGGATGAAGAGAAACTCAAAATTCAAGACACATGGAACAACTTCTCTTATTTTCCTGAAATCACCCACATTGTCATCAGGGAGTCTACAGTCAGCATTAACAAGCAGGATAACAAAAGGATGGTAAGAACCAAGCCTTGGATAGGTTTCCCTTCCCTAGGAAGCTCTAGTGACACAGCATTGCTGGGTCAAGAGGTGACAGCCTCCTTGAGGAACATTTTAACTCTTAAATAGCAGGTAAATATGCTGTCCCTAACACCACAGATACAGAAGTGATAGTTAGAAGAGCAGCAAGTTGGTGAGCATCATTGATTGTCTACACTTATTACTGCACATCACCAGTGTCTGATGGCCTTCTTATGGCCTTCTTGCTGTGCTTCTCAGCCTGTGGCCTTCCTATGTACACCTTTGATAGCCACAAGCAGCATCAGCAAGCGTGGCAGATCCAGGAAGGCCTTGGGAAGGAAGGAGAGGAGGTTTCTAGATGTGCAATTTAAGCATCCGAAGTGGTTCTTCTTTCTGTGAGCTGCCTGCTATTAGAATTGGGAAAGGAGCTGCCTAAGTGCCCTTGGCTTCAAGTCCAGTGTGACTGCCCCATTCCTGAACTGTGGCACAAGTTTTTGCCTTACAGATCTCATGTAGGATTACAGCAGAACATGTCATGCTGGAGAGCCAAAGTTTCTCTCCAGTAATGGGTGGGGAGAACAGAGGATGGTCAGTGTTGGCTCTCTAAATGTGGTTTTCTGTTGTAGGTTTCTGGACAATTTTTTAGCCACTCTATGCAAAAATCTCTGGATATTGAAGCACTCCTGAAATGTTTTATCAGAACGACATGAATTCTTTACTAAAGTACCCTTTTGTTGTAGGAATTAAAGCTGTCCTCACATGATGAGGCCCTGTCGTTCGCGTCGTTGATAGATGGGTACTTCAGACTTACAGCAGATGCTCACCATTACCTCTGCACAGATGTGGCTCCTCCGCTGATTGAGCACAACATAAAAAACGGATGCCATGGCCCCATTTGGTGAGGAAAACGTTTGATTGTTGTTTTTCTACTTGAATAATTAGTCCTCTAATACTGCTGCATCGAGATTCTGAGTCCACTGAGGAAATTGGACATTTGGAAAACTGTTAATTACCAAAAGGCTGTAGAACAACTTAAGTTTGCTAAGGATTATATGGCAAAACCCATCACTGTTTCTCTCCACAAAAATTTACTCATCTCTAAAGCCAGTGTTTCCTCATTATAGGAATATTTTGAGGCTTACTCCACTAATAGATATGAAGATCATTGTCTGTTGAACAGATGAAAAAATTTACATAAATAGCATTGAGCTGTATCTACACTGACCCCAGGAGTCCTCGGGTGGATGAACAAAGCCTTCTGTTGTTTCAAATAGCTAAAGCAATTATGTTTCTTTCATAGAATCATAGAACCACAGACTGGTTTGGGCTGGAAGAGACCTTAAAGCTCCTCCAGTTCCAACCCCTGCCACGGGCAGGGACACCTTCCACTAGAGCAGCTTGCTCCAAGCCCTGTCTAACCTGGCCTTGAACACTTCAATCTTTTTGGCTTTTCTTTTTATGTTTGAAGATACAGTATATAGAAAACGGAGAGTTTATGTGTGCACTGTGTTAGATGTGGAATTTCCCCATTAAGCATACTAAGAGCTTAACAAATCTTTCTTCCCTTGCTCTGAGCAGCTAAATGCAAGTGTGTGTAATGCACACAATTAAATCATGTTTTAATAATAAATAACATAAATATTTCTAAGTTGCTGTTACACGTTTTCGTGCCAAATACAGAATTTACTCTCCTATGTCTTTCCTAATAATAGATTTGGGATGCAGCTGCTCATTGGTTGTTTTTCCTCATGTGTACATTGACTCTTTCAGCACGGAATATGCCGTCAACAAGCTGCGCCAGGAAGGGAACGAAACAGGAATGTATGTGCTGAGGTGGAGCTGCACAAACTTTAACCACATTCTCATGACAGTGACTTGTTCTCAAGGCTCAGAGGTACGTCAGCAGTCATCTGATAATGAGCTGAAGACTGGCAGCTGCCTGTAATCCATGCTCATGCATTTGTGTTCTTCAGGGCAGTCACCCTTATGTCTGTGTGATAGCTGCTGCAGCACAGGGTAGAGAGTTGTACTCGTAGCTTCCTTTTCCCCAGACCCTCTACAAATATGCTGTATCTACAAAGATGATTCAGGACGCCCAGAACATTGCCATTCATAGCAATAAAGCTGTGCAAGAACGTGGTTGAAATTAAGCATTTTAAACTCACATGGTGTGAGAATGACATACACAATTTGTCACTGTAACTTAGCTAATGTTTCCTGAACATGGGTTTAATTATACAAGTGTGTTTCTCCTGACACACTGGAAAAGAACAGTGCATGAAGACAGTTCCCTTTACATGCAGAACACCGCAGAAGGAGATAGATATACAGCTAGCTGGGAGAACATACTTCTTGAAAGATGATTGATAAGCAGAAGCTCATGATGAGGGATAGCTGAGGGAACCAGATGGTGATGGTGACAGAAAAGAAGAATGCAGGAACTGCACAGAAGTTCAGCTGAAGTCTGCAGTTGACTTGCTGCTTTGGAGAAAATACTTCAGGTGTTCACACAAGGATAATACTAGCATAAACACATATAAACTGCTGTTTTTCCCTTAGAAATACAGGTAAATAGAATCAACTGTGAGGTCAAGAAGGGATACTTGATACTGGGTTCATCTTCTGTAGACATTTCTAAGAGGGCTAAGTGATCAACATTGTCTTCTAAAAGACAGGACAACTTGAAATAACAAATCAGTTGTGCCTTGGAAAACATTCAAGCTCTTTGCAAGGCTTATCAAGAAAAAGGAAAGGTGGCATGAAGCTGTGGTATGGTAGAGGTGAGGAAGAGGCCTTGAAAGGGCTGAGATAGGTAAGTGCATAAGTTTCAGCCCTTTGAAACTGGAAAGTGTGAGCATCAGCATGGAATGGTTTCACTTGTTGAACAATGTGGGTTGTGAAAGGGAGCTGTGGTATTTTTAAGTGGAGATGTTGAAACCATGGTCCAGCTTCTGCAATTCTTGACCAGATGAAGAGAAGATTCCTTCAGGAAGAGTCAGGGCTTCCACACGCTCTCAGGTTCTGCAAAACACACAAGCCATAATTTGGGCTTCTTAGGTGATTGAATCTTCATGTTGCTGCTCTTCCACTCTGTTATTGTAAGTCTTCCTGGGACTGAAAGTTATAGGAATTTTAGGGCTTTTTCTACTGTGTTGGAGTTAGAGGACCCTGGCATAGAGGCAAGTGATTACTGGTCCTACGTGTGATTTCGAAGGCTTTTGGGAAGTTTTTGTGGCTTTACAAACATTCTTTCACTCTAATGATTATATTTTGTCTTTTTCTCCCTTCCCCCCCCCAATAGCAGATGGGAAATAGTTCAGTCCAGTACAAGAACTTCCAGATTGAAGTGAAGAAAGGCGGGTACTTCCTACATGGATCCAGCAAATCTTTCTCATCCTTAAAAGAGCTGATGGATCACCTGAAGGGACAAATACTCCGGACAGACAACATAAGCTTTACACTGAAGAGGTGCTGCCAACCAAAACCAAGAGGTAGTGTGTCCTTTAAGAGGGGCAACAAACTTTGTTGTTGAAAGGAAACAAACTCCAAGGATGAGAGGCGTTCTTGGTGTCTCATATGTTCTGTGTCCCCATGTGAAGCTCATTGGTTACCTAAGAAGTGACATTTAAGGTTTCTTCCTTCACTGTGGAGGAGGTGTCTTCTCAAAAAGCAAACCCAAGCCCTGTGAACAAGGTTTTAAGGGTTTCCTTTCCCTGTTACAAGCTCAGCACAGGATGCTCAGGGAGTGGTACTTCTCATGAGCCTTCTTTGGGTGAACTCCTCCCATGACACTGAGAAAAGTTCTGGTTTCCCTTCTTGCACCTCGAAGCTGGGCTGGCCCTGTAGAGGTGGCCTCTAGATCTGTCTGAAAGGAAAATGTCCCAGCTGACTCAGAGCCATGGGCTGCAGTGCTGTGGTGAAGCAGGGACCAGGGAAGGTTCTTCCTTTGCTTCACCGCATCACGTATGCCAGGCAGTGTCACCATTCAGCACGTCATGTTCCTGTGGCAAAGGAGGGTTGCAGCCTGCAGTGGCTGTGTGGCAACCTCTGGTTGGAAGCTTGTTTGCTCTCATGTTGAGCTGTTGTTTAGTCTATTAATCATGAAGCAGAAGGGAAAGCTGGCTCTGCAACTGTTAGCAAGCAGAACAGCCTTGGAGTCAGTAAATCCATCTGCGAGGTCAGCTTTGAGAGGGCTGGGACAAGCCTGCATTTGTTAAACTGCCCATGCCAGCGCTTACTGAAATGGTTTGCTATAAGCAAGTGTCTTGCAGCTGAGTTTTGTCTGAAAGGGGAAACACAGTGGTGTGATTGTGTGATCTGATAGTGGTTTTCTGTTAGAAGGGAAATAACTGAGCTGCATTAATTACCTGCTTGTTCTGATGGTTTTAGAGCAGAGTTTTCTGTAGATGGACACTGAGCTTAGCAGCACTTTGAGGAACCCTGTCTGGAGCATGGAGAGGTTATACGTTGTGACTACATTTTGACAGCTGT
Source organism: Pezoporus flaviventris (assembly GCF_033815535.1). Lineage (NCBI taxonomy): Eukaryota > Metazoa > Chordata > Aves > Psittaciformes > Psittacidae > Pezoporus > Pezoporus flaviventris. Next base: position 1,529,675 of record NW_026892607.1, on the reverse strand, counting down.
ATGTGGAATAAAATGAAACGAGTCAAGGAGTTGACTGCCCACTTCAGCTTTTCACTGGAATTACAGTGGGAGCCAGCACATTATCTGTGCTGTTCCCTGTTCTGCCTATTCCCTGTTTAGGGTATTTTTTTCCCTTCTTTTTAAATCTATTTTATTGGTTATTCACAAAGAGGTTTAGGGGATGCAGAAATAAAGCTGGTTTCCAGTGTATGGTTCATGACTGGTTGTTTTCGGAGTCCTAGATCCCAGTTTAGCCCTGATGCACATGTGCTGCTCACAGGAATGGGAAGGCCAGATGCACACAGACATCTAAAGCCATTGTACTGTAATAAATAAAGCCTGCTGTTCAACACAGGAAGACAAAACTCATGTGCAAGGCGTTGGGATCTGACCATGCCTCTCCCTCACCAGAAGCAGTGGGGAGGAAGAACCAGCCTTTTGAGTCTTTTCCTTCTGTTCATTTCCCATTCCCCAGTTTAATTCCAGTGCTCCGGAAACAGACTGTTGGTGTTTCCCAGGGTGCAAGAAGTGCTCAAGGAGGTAAAAAGAGGAAATGAGACTCCAGCTACCTCTTAACCCATCTGCACACTGCAGGAGGGACTGTGTGGTATTTTACTTAGCGTACGGCAGAGGTATCGCCTCTTGTAGTCCTGGGTATTCATTTGTGCAGTAGCCACTGTTCAGTTTCTTAATATCATAATAATACATAGCTCTGCTGTAGTGAATTCTCTGTTGGATGACAGAAGTTACTTGAGCAGAACTTAAGTCAAAGTCTCTTCTTTCCTCCCTGCTCATCCGTCTGGGGGTTTACTTTGCAGTAAGCATAGGCAGCAACGTTACTGACTGAGAAGGGTGGATGCAGTTATTCTGACAAGCCCTAAAGACTCTTTTCTTTCCCTGCCTTCCAGAAATCTCCAACTTGCTGGTTGCAACCAAGAAGGCGCAGGAATGGCAGCCAGTCTATCACCTGGGGCAGCTGAGCTTCCACCGAATCCTTAAGGAAGAAATCATCCAGGTGGGGAGCTGCTGAACTCTGTTTCTCTCTTGTAATCAAACAAGTGCAGCATCCTGTTGTACCCTGTTCAGTAATACAAAATCACCCCATTCCAGCTGGTTCTTTCACTCCCATTTCTCCTCAGCAAAGCTTAAGGAGAATCTTCATTTGTATTAAAGCCTCTTATTGCAGAACTTAATTGTTTACATGTCCTTGTGTGGAAAAAGAAGAGCAGCTTGCAAGTAATGCCTGCCACTAGGAATGAAATTGATATTTGAGCAGGTTTCTAATGGCTGTGGAGAGAGATGCTTCTAAGGTCGTTCTTAAAACACCACGAAGGTCTTCAGAGCTGTTCTTCTGAGGCGCTTTGTTGCTAAATGTGGCTGTATCTGTTAAAGCCTCACGTATCAGGAAACAGGCAGCTTAGAGGTTTAAGATAATATCCTACAGTGAAAAACAAGGGTGAAGTATTCAAAAGCTCTGAAGAGTCTCAGCATTCAAAATCCTGTGTTCCAGACTGATTCAGCACCCAGCTTTTCCATCAGTTGTTTCAATCAGTGATGCTAAATCCTGAACAAACCTCAAACCCCCCAGTGGCTGGAATGCGCAGTCACATTTGATGCTTCTAAAAGACCTGAGCTCTTCAAACATGCACTTAACTGCTTCAGTTAAACAGAAAGGTTTGGGGGTTTTGTTAACTTGCATCAGTGCCCAGAGAGATACGGGTTATGTTAATATTGATGCTGATATTTACAGTCAGGGTGCAGGCTTCCTGCAAAAATATCCCACGGTGGCATCCTCTGTGATTTTAGGAGGAAATTGCTTTCCCAGACAAAGCGTTCCATTGAAGTATTACTTCCTCTAACTTTTGGAAGGACATTAAAGGTTGCCTCAGTAGCAGCTTATTGTAAATAAGAGGCCAGTAATTATTTATTCATTTGGTGTTTAGTCTGATAATGTTAAACCACAGTGAACCTGTGTGATGTTAATGGAGATGTAGTAGCTCTTTTGTGTCAGATGAGTTTCCAGTGGCGAGTATGCTGAGAGAGACCGCTAAAGCAAAGGCTAACACAGTGTCATTGGTTTCTCACTGTGCTAATTATAAGTCTATATGTAGCTAGATCAAGTGGAGGGCTAAGTCCACTCTCTACTTGGAGAAGCAGCATACAGTGCAGATCCAAGTATTGGGGTAAATCTACCCTTGTTTGCTTCATGTCCTGGTTGAAACATGTATTGTGTGTTATGTCTTAGGGTGAGCATCTTGGAAGAGGGACGAGAACACAGATTTACTCAGGGATCCTCAGCTACAAAGAAGATGAGAACGAAGGCTATCAAAATGAGAAAAAGATTAAAGTCCTCCTCAAAGTCTTGGACCCCAGCCACAGAGACATTTCTTTGGCAAGTTTTTCCCTTTTTGTCTGTTGTACTACAGCTGTGACCTCAGTTGTATTTGGTTAACTATGAGAAGCCTTTAAAAGAAGGGCTTGTGCATCTATAGCTAAGGCAATAGGAGATACTGAAGGTGTATCTCACCATTTTAGGCAGTCAGATCTGTCAGTGACCAGCATTTTGGAGTTACCTGCTCATTAGGCAAGCAGCATCAGGTCTGGCTGGAGCACGCCAGCACTGATTTCAGCCTGCACATGTGCAGACCATAAGCACATCCCCGCCATTGCTGACCCTCTCTGTTCCTAGAACACAGTGATTCTGCAGATGGTTTTGTTCCTTGATGCTTGCAGTTGTTAAACACGTGGATGAGTGTGGCAGTGACCAGCAGCTTCATGGCTGACCTCTTTTGCTTCCCAACAGGCATTCTTTGAGACAGCGAGCATGATGAGGCAGGTGTCTCACAAGCACATTGTCCTCCTCCATGGAGTCTGTGTCCGGGATGTTGAAAGTGAGTTTTGGGAATGCCTCTCCAGGCTTGGAAGGGACTGGGCACCGTTCAGTTCAATGCTGGCACGGGGGAGATGGAGGTAGCAGTTGCTGCCTCAGTTCTCAGTGCAGACACAAGTGGAATCAGAAATGCAAGGCAGCTGCAGAGTCCTTTCTGCTAACAAGTTTCCTCATCCAATGCTGTCTTTGAATAAGTGCCTTATGGGCTCTTTCTTGAGGTTGGAATGCCAGAGTGATAGTGGCAGTGTCCTTACAAACCAGCCTTCTGGCTTCCTTGGGAAGACTTTGCCCTGTGGTCTTTGAAATGCTTTGCTTCAGGTTTGCTGTCCATTTACTACATAAACCCACTCAGCCTTTTCATTTGGACTCTGAACACTGAAATCGCCTTTGGGGAAGGTGAAGTAAAGACATTCAATAACCATCGTGCCCTGGGGAGAGGGGGAGATGGTAACAGGCCATTAGATCACTCCAGACACTGGTTACTGCAGTACTGACTTTATGTTCCTGATTTCACAGACATCATGGTTGAAGAGTTTGTTGAATTTGGGCCTCTGGATCTGTTTATGCATCGGAAAAGTGAAGTTCTGACAACTCCTTGGAAGTTCAAAGTTGCCAAACAACTTGCGAGCGCACTGAGCTACTTGGTAAGGGACCTCTCGACAGAAGCATTGCCTGTAGCTGCTACAACCTGATGCTCCCGAGGTTCCATGTGCCTCAGTAACTAAGGAATTTGCTTTCTCAAGTGGGACTGTACAATGTATGGGATATTCCTTTTGTATTCATATTGTTGCTTTAAATAAGGAGAAAGAGCCTCAGAGGAGGTCGTGAGCTCCGTTTTATCAGCAGGCCATGTGCCTGCAGTGATGCTCTTTGTGGAAAAGGAATATTATGGTGCCTAAGAGTGAACAGTATGTTTCCCTATTCCCCCTTTCCCTGTTTTTCTCTAGGATAATTTCTTCCAAGCTGTATTTTTACTTTTCAGCTTGGACTATTTTTCAGTGCTCCCCTATGTCGTGGGTATGTCAGAACACTTGCAGAGCACTGAGAACTGCACTCACTGTTCTTTTCCTTCCTTCCCGCAGGAGGATAAGGATTTGGTACATGGAAATGTGTGTACTAAAAACATCCTATTGGCAAGAGAGGGAATTGACACTGAATATGGTCCCTTCATAAAGCTGAGTGATCCAGGAATACCAATAACTGTGCTGACCAGACAAGGTATGGTACAAGAATTGGATTGCTTTCTTTGGTGGGGAAGGGGAAAGGAAGAAATTATAGAACCCCAGCCTGGTTTGGGTTGGAAGGGACCTTAAAGCTCCTCCAGCTCCAACCCCTGCCACAGGCAGGGACACCTTCCACTGGAGCAGCTTGCTCCAAGCCCCTGTGTCCAACCTGGCCTTGAGCACTGCCAGGGATGGGGCAGCACCTCATCACCCTCACTTTTTCCTTAGAGTATATCTCTACCATTTATACCAGCTAGACCTGGCTCCAGTATAGAAGTAGCCAGCTTTCACAAATCTGAAAAGTAAGTAAGTGAAAGAATGTTGCTGATGGAGGGTGCTTGTTTTATTCATTTCTCTTAAAAACTCACGTTAAGTCAAGTGAGATAATGCAGAAGGAATCTCAGTTTCTGGATGGCTCAAGGCACCACCTTGTAAAATGCACAGGAACACCCTCGAGAGAACAGGGATTTGGGCATGAAGATTTGCCTGAAGGTGGACAAGCAGTGCAGCTTTAGTTTAGCTCAGTTAAGCGGGTGTTAGACCAGAATAACTGAGTTAGAAGGCTGTTTATTGAGTCCCTTGATACTAACTCCAGAACGCATTGATTCTGTGTTTGATCTCAGAATGCGTCGAGCGAATCCCCTGGATTGCACCCGAATGTGTTGAAGACTCCAAAAATCTAAGTGTTGCAGCAGATAAGTGGAGCTTTGGTACAACACTGTGGGAAATCTGCTATAATGGAGAAGTCCCACTGAAAGACAAGACGTTAGCAGAGGTAAAACTGTGTTCATAACCCTTACCTTCACATCTCCGATACAGCCTCTTTGGCGCTGCAGTTTCCATACCCAACTTGAATTGCTTGCACCTTGCAGGAAATCCAGCTCAGCTGGACTTGGTAAGGGGCTGATTTGTGTCAACTGCCACAGGTTGCAGCAGGAATTCATGTCCTTGCTGTAGAAATTGCTCATTATTGCTTCAACCTGACCTTGTGGAGCATTCTCAGTTAAACAGAACTGCTGCTGCTCTCACATTTGCCCTTTCCTAATCACTGTGTCCAGTTACAAAGTGATGGAGGTTCTGCTTACAAGCAGTTGGGTGGTTCTGTTCTTGCTTGTGTCTTTTAGCTGTTGGTTCAGAACTAGTCTCCCGTGGGACACCATTATTCACTATGAAATCTAAAAGACATTAAATAAGCCTTGTCCTGCCTCCCTGCTGCAGTGTCTGTTCAGCGCTGCTGGAGGCCCTCAGCATATGTTCCAAACATGCTTTTTGTCTCTTGAAGTGTTGCTGTGTTGGGAAGGGGATGGAGCAAAGCAGCTGCTGCTCATCTGAAGGAAATGACTGAGTCCTTGAGTCATTACAGGAGGTGGCTGAAAGGAACTGGCTGCCCAGGGTGCAGTCCCCTTCCTGCATGTGGAAGGCAGAGCTTAGGAAAGTCCATCCTCATCCCATCTGCCCCAAAGCTGGTACCTTCTCAGGGGCTGTGAAGAGCAGGCAGTGCTGTGGTGTTTCCCTGGTGAGCATTTCCACTCAGCCATTTGTCCCAGTGCATAAATAACGTGGCAAACCAGGAGGAAAAATCACTTCAGAGTGTTGTAGAACCTTCATGTGTTTTAAGTGGTTGCTCCGAACTACACCAGATTCAGCACAGTAATAATTCTCTGTGGGTAGGAGATGGTGAAGAGGATGAGTTCTTGTCAAAGTAGAAGCCCACAGTGAGTTAAGGACCCAATGGTCACGTTTTCTGCTGTAGAACACAGGTGTATTAAGTTAAAAGCTGCAATTGAAGCAGGAGTTTCCCTTTGCACCTTACAGAAGGAGAGGTTCTACGAGGGGCATTTTGTGTTGGCGACACCATCGTGCAAGGAGCTGGCTGACCTGATGAAGCAGTGCATGAACTATGACCCCCATCAGAGACCCTTCTTCAGAGCAATCATGAGAGACATCAACAAGCTGGAGGAACAAAGTAAGGCCTTGGCTTTGGGATAGGAATGGCTGCTTTATTTGGCCAAGGCAGGACCCTCCAGGGGCATTCTCCCATGTGTCTGCTTGTATTGATGCCAGGAGTGTGGTGTCCCTGCAGAAATGGAACTAACCCTTTGTGCAGACGAGTGCAAGTGGGATGTGTTTAATTCATGCTGTATGTGTGGCTGCAGTTGTGTTGGTATTACTGCTGGCTCATTTGATGGTCCATATGTCATACAACAGCTTTATTTCCAACCTCTGAGCTCCATGAGACCTCCACAGGGCTCAGACAGCTCTGATTCCTGGCTCATCTTCTGCTGAAGTTCCTACAAAGCAACTAGCAGTCAGTCAATAAAGGGCATAATTTTGCCTCCCGTATCTAGTAATATATAATCATGGAAGCTGAGTAACTACTAGAGGGTGGGAAGGCGAGATGTCTGGAAGGAGACCCAGCAAGCAACCCACAAGGCGAGGGGGAACATGAGCAAGTGACAGACTGGCACGTATGAGTGGAAGGAATTCCCTGTCAAACAGGAGGCAGGATATAAGTAAGGGAAGTTGTGACAGCAGGGGTAGACACATTAAGAACAGCTCACTGACAGTGAGCAAGGATGCCTAGAAGTGTCCAAGATGTCCTGGCAGGAATCTGTCTGACCTGAGACTTTTTTCCCACCCTTAGATCCTGACATTGTCTCAGAGAAGCCCTTTACAGAGGTGGATCCCACTGTCTTTGAGAAGAGATTCTTGAAAAGAATCCGTGATTTGGGAGAGGTAAGAGGAATGTCAGGAGCAGAACACGGATACGTGTGTGTACACACAGCTGTGTGTGCTTTCTGTGTCACAACAGGAAGATGGGAGTCATAAATGCCCAAAATAGCATGTCAGTAACTGTGGTTAGCAAGTGCTGTGTTAAATAACACTGTTCCTTCTTTCTTTTACAATCAGGGCCACTTTGGCAAGGTGGAACTCTGTAGATACGACCCAGAAGGTGACAATACAGGGGAGCAAGTGGCTGTTAAATCCCTGAAGCCAGAGAGTGGAGGGAATCACATCGCTGATCTCAAGAAGGAAATAGAGATCTTGAGGAATCTTTATCATGAGAACATTGTCAAATATAAGGGAATTTGCACAGAGGATGGTAAGTCTTCATGGTGAATATTAAAAGTGCGCACTAAAAGGGTTGTCCTTTAAAAATGAAGCGTTTTAAAAAGTAGAACAGTCTCAGTTCAATGTTAGGGGTTTGGGTCATTTTCTTTATGGAAAAAGCAGCAATTTACCATAGAATCCCAGCCTGGTTTGTGTTGGAAGGGACCTTAAAGCTCCTCCAGCTCCAACCCCTGCCACGGGCAGGGACCCCTTCCACTAGAGCAGCTTGCTCCAAGCCCCTGTGTCCAACCTGGCCTTGAACACTGCCAGGGATGGGGCAGCCACAGCTTCTCTGGGCAACCTCTTCCAGTGCCCCCCAAGGCTTATCTCTGAAGCCTTGCTCCTGCCCGTATCTGTGCTGGGCAAACCTGGATGTGGACATCAGGGTCAGTATTCTCACCAAACCCATATGAAACTGAGCACCTGGGCAGGGTGAGGGGGTCTGTTCAGGAGTGAGCTGACCATCACAGCTGGGTCATCACCCCTTAAACCCAGAGGTCAGTGTTGGAAGCATCCATTATTCATAGAAGAGAGCTCTCCTGTTTTATAGTTTTGCTTTTCAGTAGTGATTGTTCTAAGCCAGTATTAAAAACTTAAGGCACTTTGAAGTTCAGTAACTGTCCTGCCTGAATGGATTCTCTACTGGGTTGTGCAGGGACTGTCTCTGGGGTTTAGCCCATAGTGTGGCCACGCTCACATGAAACCATTAAAAATGCTGCCAGTTAATGGTGTGAGAAGGGTAATGTTAAACCCTCGCTCTGTTGTTAGGTGGAAGTGGGATTAAACTCATCATGGAATTTCTTCCTTCTGGGAGCCTGAAGGAGTATCTGCCACGGAACAAGAACAAAATCAACCTGAAACAGCTTCTCCGATACGCGGTTCAGATCTGCAAGGTGAGCCTGGCACCAGAGCCTTCTGCAGCTCTTCTGCTTGTGTAGTTTAATCTTTAATTGAATACAGGGAAGGGGAGGAGAGCAATGCCCAGCGAACAAAACCTTTCTCCTTTGTCCCAAGGACCTGGATCCTGAAGCAGTCCCTCCTGTGCTTCAGGAGCTAGGGAAGGATTACCAGGTCCCCTTGCCTGAAAGCTTATGATAAGAAGATGGGTTTGTGGTTAACGGTGGGCTGGGCAGTGAGAAGTGTAGGCGCAAGCTGCCAGTTGTGGCAGCACGCAAAGACCTGCTGCTGCCAAGGGGAAGCTGGAGAAAGCGATGTGAGTTGGAGCGAGTAGTGTAAAAGGTTTTCTCCTCCCTCAGGGAATGGACTACCTGGGCTCCCGTCAGTACGTGCACCGGGACTTGGCAGCAAGGAACGTCCTTGTTGAAAGCGAGAACAGAGTGAAGATTGGGGACTTCGGTCTCACCAAAGCCATCGAGACAGACAAGGAGTACTACACAGTCAAAGACGACCTCGACAGCCCTGTCTTTTGGTAGTAACTCATAACTCATTTCCTTTAAGCAGACTGTGCAGCGCAGTAACTCGTCTGCTCCTGCAGACTTTGGCTTTCAGGTGTCCTGAAGAGTTTTCTGGTTTTGGTAAGAGACTGAAATACACAACAACAGAGCAAGGAAAATAAATGAAGGCCCAGTATCAGAGGAAGCAGAAGGCACCTGGTAGACTACACTTCCTTACCTACTCTGTGCCATTTATTTCTTCCTGCACTTAAAACCTTAATTCCCATGATTTTTAGTCTGCTTTCACAGCGACTCACTGTGTAACAGTTGTCCCTCATTTGTTACTTCTGTGGCATCTCAAGCCCTATGGACACGTTCATGTATGTGCAAGGACTCTCCAAACGCAGAACGTGTCCCTTTAGTTCACTTTAAATACAGATGGGTGGTGCATACGTGAGATTTGTGTGGCTCTGGATGAAGATTAACACTGTTGTGCTGTGTCCACAGGTATGCCCCAGAATGCTTGCTTCAGAGTAAGTTCTACATCGCCTCGGATGTCTGGTCATTCGGGGTGACACTGTACGAGCTGCTTACCTACTGTGACTCGGAGTCCAGCCCCATGGCAGTAAGTGGTTGGGAAGGAAATGGCTGCTCAAGTAGCTTTAATCGGATATAGAATCATGGAATAGTTAGGGTTGGAAAGGACCTGAAGATCATCCAGTTCCAACCCCCCCTGCCATGGGCAGGGACACCTCACACTAAAGCATCTCACCCAAGGCTCTGTCCATACATATATTATATATAATAAATATTTTGGGGAACAAGAAGTGGATGACTCTCTGACAAAAGCAGCCCTTATGGTTGTCTTTCACTAAAGAGCCTGTACAGAGGCAAGTTGTGACTGCACATCCTGCTGAGGAAGCTGCATGTAAGCGTTACTATTTCCTACTACAAGTATCCGGTGTGTGCTGTCTCTACAACGAGCACTCACCATTCGTTTTCACTTTGGGATGCAAAGCCCACCTTAATGGCAAGCTGGAACTCCCTGCATTAGTGCAGGGTAGGGGATGTGGGGCTCACACAGCTCTTTCCACAGGAGTTCCTGAAAATGATCGGCCCCACGCAGGGGCAGATGACGGTGGCGCGGCTGGTGCGGGTCTTGCACGAGGAGAAGCGTTTGCCACGGCCACCCAGCTGCCCAGAGGAGGTAATGGCTGTACCCATGTGTTTGTTGTATTGGTGCCTGCCCTTTAGCACCAAGTAGCACCAGATCCCGGTGGGAAAACCTGCTAAAAAGGCATTTCTGGGGTTTTTCTGATACTGATGTTCCCAAGTTTGGGACATCCCTTCAGAGGGGTGAAGGACTTTGCTTTAGCATCTGGATTCATGTAAAATGCATTCAGAATCCTTCTGATTTTTGAAATATGCATTTCCTGGGTGTGCAGAACCCAGATTGAGCAACACCACGGTTCTAGCTGTCAGCACTACCACTGCATCAGTTGCTTGCACTGTCAAACATACACCTTTACTTCAACAAACAACCCCCCACTAATAGCATGTATTAATTCTGATCAAAATCCGAGGCATGTTTCTGTCACTGTTCATTCCTAAGCAGTGAGAATCTGCTCCATTACACTTACTGGAAAAAACAAATCAGAATCCCAGCCTGGTTTGTGTTGAAGGGACCTTAAAGCTCTTCCACCTCCAACCCCTGCCATGGGCAGGGACGCCTTCCACTGGAGCAGCTTGCTCCAAGCCCTGTCCAACCTGGCCTTTTAATCCTATCTGTTGCCTTTTTAACAGCTTTGGGGAAAATGTTTGTTCCCAAAAGCTTTGTCCAGGTAACAAAGCCCATGTCCAGGGTTAGTAACTTGGGTTCGTTTGAACCAGAGACTCGCAGAGTGATTTGGGTTGGGATGCTACACTCCTCCCTTTATAAACTCCTCCTGTTGTCGTTAGGTGGACCAGCTGATGAGGAAGTGCTGGATCTTCAAGCACGACGAACGGACGACCTTTCACAATCTGATCCAAGGATTTGAAACCATTATGAGTAAAATGTAATTCATGGTTTTGTAGATCCTGTCAGTACCTTCCATGTGCGTCAACACAGAAATGCCCAAAACCTGTCATTGTTTTTTATATAACTACTGTAATTTGTACTCTGACTGTGCTAATGTGGTTTAAAGGAGCCTTTTTCCAATAGTTTTCCTTTTGAATTTTAGTCAACAGTTGGATCAAGTGAATTAAAAGGTATGGCAGAAATAATAGCTTCAACTCTTCTTGCTGCTGTTAGTGCGAGGCAGTTTTAGCTTTAGCCCATTATGGTCTTGCCACAATGTGAACTACCGTGATGTCCGACCATGTTCTGTGTGCTATCTGTGGCATTGCAACAAGTCTGCTGGGCACGTGTGGTCCTTGAAGACCTGAACTATGTAAGAGGATTTAATGCAGTAGGTTAGTTTTCATGGGGTTTTGAGGTTTAAAAGAAGTTTGCCAAACAGCCTCCATGGACACTCCAGTTTTCATCACAGAAACCCAAATCTAGCATAAAAACCCAGAGAAGACAAAGGAATGTGCTGGTCTTACCCCGTCTGCAGTTCTGAGCAATTCACATAGTGAAAAAAGAACTACTTGACTGTGGTGATGGTCCAAAAAGCAACCCCCAAAAGCACGGCTCGACATGTAGAGCGTCCCATTTCAGTGAGAAACCCCATTTCTGGATGAATGCAATTGCTTTTCCCCTCCCACACGACCCATTTGTACCTGCTGAAGTTTCCACTGGTTATGTAGCCATTAAACCTACAAACGCTTCTCAGCCGGCACCGCAGTGAGCTCTGGCGCTGTGAACTTCATTACATACTTTGGGAATGGAAAAGAATAGGAATCCATGTACAGGCTGCAGGGGAGAGCTCCCCTAACCAAGAATTAGCTAAAAGCAAGGACTGAGCATCTCGGATGCGGAGCTGAAGACCTGGAGCCTCCCTGTGACCAGCGGTGCTGCACACATCACGTGTAAGGTTTTGGTCAGTGGTTTCTTTGGCCAGCATGTTGTATCAGTCAGTTCTGCTGATCTTCTCTAAAGCCCTTTGTTTGGCCTGAGATGGTGACTGGCCTTTTGTTAGGTTGGCTTCTGGACTCAAACCACGCTCATGGCAGGATTAAGGAACCAAAGAGAAGCCAGCGGGGCTGGACTGGGACCACCACCACCACCACTGTAGTGTCAGGACCAGACTGAGCGTTGAACTCAGCAGCAGGTGAAGTGTGGAATGGTGCTTGGCTCGGAGAAGCCACCAGGCTTCAAGGAACAGTGCTTGAACAGGAAACCTTTTGCTGCCCTGTGGTCTAGAACCTGGGCCATCATGCATTGAAAATGCTTTGAAGAGAGTTCTGGCCATACAGAAAGATGTCTTTATATATATATACATATATATATATATATAATTGTAATTATGAGCTGCAAGGAGGTCAGATTTATTTTTACAGTATTACCTGTTTTTTCTGTATGTACGTCCCTCATGGCCCTGATTTCAATCTGTCAGCGCTTTTGTTACTCTTTATACAAACAAATCCAATGAATAAATTTTCTTTTTCTCCACATGCCCATCTTTTTAAATCAGAAATTAAAGAGAGGTTTTTAAATGTAACTTCACTGCCCTGGGGATCGCAGAATCCCAGAAGGATTTGGCTTGGAAGGGACCTTAAAGACTGTTGAGTTCCAAGAGCCCCCCCCCCCCCCCCCCCCCCCCCCCGAACCTTCCACTGGAAGCTGCTCAAAGGTCTCATCTCAGTCTCCCCTCTGGCAGGTTAAAGCCATTCCCCTTGGCCTGTCCCTACAGGCCCTTCTCCAGAGCCCCTCTCCAAGGGTTTCTTGTTGTCCCCTTTAGGTGTTAAAAGGCCAAAATAAGATTTTCCAGTGGCATCAGAACGTGCGACTTCAAAACACCCTTTCCCCACATGAAGTGGTTACTTTAAACGTAGGCCAAAGCTGCTTTCCTGCCACAGAAATCCACTTTAGCTGTGTACCAACAATTTATTTCCACTGAGAAGCACAGGAAGTTGAAAAAGTTGCATATACAAACAGTTGGACCAAACCAGTACAAGTGCATTGATCAACACACACTGTAGAACCCCAGGAACACCCCTGGAACCTGCACTGCTGGGTGCTGGGCATCCAGCACAGCTGCTGAGAGGTTTTTGGGTGGGAAGGGACCTTAAAGCTCCTCCAGCTCCAACCCCTGCCACGGGCAGGGACCCCTTCCACTAGAGCAGCTTGCTCCAAGCCCCTGTGTCCAACCTGGCCTTGAACCAAGTATAAACTAAATGTATGTTCAGTGTGCATCCCGATCATATTACAAAGCTTAAAAGGCAGAAGTTAAGACCTTTTTGTTGCTTTTTGAGTATCACAGATATGGCTTCAGTTTTACCTACAGCAAGATTAAGAAGGACCTGGGCTGTGGCCTCAGTGCTCAGTGACTTGAGTCCAAACGGATCTGCAGCAGGATTCCCAGGGCTGTCACAGAGCATTGGCTCATAACTGCTCTGTCAAAAACATTGATTTCAAAAGTAAGGAGTTCTAACTCTTCAGCTACAAGGATGAACAGCAGCAAAGAGCGACTCTGCTCTAAGTTGCTCAGTGAGTAAGCTAAAAATACAAAGTCTTTAAAGAGAAAAGATGTACATACTCAAGCTGGGGAGATGGGCAGAGGCAGCCTGGATACTCGGGGTGCTGTGGTTCACAGTGCATGGGTGCAAGGCTGTAGTGCACCCCTGGGACAGGTCAGTGAGTAAATACTGTTTCCTCTAGTTGGAACTACCACATGCAAAAGGTTGTATGTATGGAGTGAAACCCAGAGCCAGGCTGCGCTGCGCTAGCAGGCTTTGGAGCACAGCAAGTTTCAGAAGGTAAGAATGCTTGTCAAAATGAATAAATACACTGAGGAGCAGGAAGGCAGGATCAGCCCATCATCTGAGGGGTATGGGGGTGTTGCTTCTGCTCCAGCTGAAGCATCCAGATCCAGAAGAAGCCACAAAAAGGACAAGAGGCAGTTGATTTTGTCCCCTCTCTGTTACCTGCCTTACCCACTGAAGGAGGCCAATGCTTAACGGTATGCACCGCTTTACACAGCTGCATTCACAACCTGCAAATGACTTATCCAAGGAAAAGCTGTGGGTGGATTCTTGGCCTGAAAGCAGCTAAAGGTTACTGCATGGCCCAAGTATCACCTAGCCCAGCTGACTTTCCTCTTGCAAGGCAGCACACAGTGCAGCATTTTACTTTTAACAAACATTTATTGAAAACATCACAGAGGCTCTGGTAATACATTTGGTATATCTCCATTCCAGGATTAAGAGGAAATATAGTAAAAATTTAAAGGCTGTAAATGCAGAACTCTTAATCCTGGAAAAAGTAAGACTGAAAAAAACCCCACATTCTCAGTTAAAAAAATAAGAAAAAATTACTATCAAGACTTCATCTTTTAACTCCCTCGGGTCCGGGGAGAAGAGGAAGGCTCAGCAATCCCTCCTCAGGACTTGTATTGCTTTCAGCTGGGAAGCTCCCCACACTCACCCAGTTCCTCAGTGCTGTCAGCCTCAGCCCACTGTGGCTGGCAGTGGCAGATGACAAAGGAGACTCCATCCCCTCCCTTCAGAAGGCAAGTCCAGACTCCCGAGGCCCGGCTCACCTCGTCGCCATACGTACCGCTTCCTCGGCAGGCGCGCCCGTTGCAGAGGGTGTTCCTCTTGGGATACTTCTAACCCACACAGAAAGAAGAATTACTTGTCTGAAGTTAAGGCAGCAATAAATAGCAGAGGTACGAGACCCTGCCCTCACACCCTGGGGCAGGAGTGGCGATGGCGGTGTCAATAGACGCGCTTCTTCTTCAGCGAGGATTCAGCGTAACGCACTGCGGAGCCCTGAGTCTGCTGGGCAAGGTACTCCACGGGGCTGGGCTCGGGGGGGGACAGCAGGTACGAGGAGCCTCGCTTCTCACTCCTCGCTGGAGCCACCTGAGGACAAGGAAACAAGTGACACATGAGCCGGAGCACAGGGCATCAATAAATAACGCTCCAGCCTGGGAATTATCAAGGACCCGGAGCCAGGAACTGACTCCAAAGGGCCGACTCCTTTGGCGTGAAGGCCCGGCTATACACAGCTCATGAGTCAGTGTTTGTGCCCTTTCCCTGGCAAAACCCAATGGTAAATGCACTGGTGCCCCACTGGACATGCATTTTTGTGAGGGCAAAGGGCTGGCTGGGGCAGGCAGCCCCGCTCCACAGTGTGGGTTTGAAAAGCAGATGTGTAACAGCCGTGCTGATCATCACCCTGCCGCTCCAGGCACCACCATCCTTCATGTAAAGCACCAGCAGGCCACCTTTCATCCCTCTTTTCTCTCGGAGAGCTGAAAGGGTTAAACCGTCCTGGCCTGCTATCACAGCCAGTCAGATGCTGCAGGGCTTGCTTGCCAGCCAGCCAGAGCGGGTGTGTGTTGGGGATGAAGGGTAACCATGTGCCACTTGCAGACATGAGCTTACACGTGATACCGAAGCGAAAGAGAGAGCAGGAATGGTTCTTTAATCAAAGCTTCAATTAAAATGCCTGCCTCTGCTACACAGGAAGCACAGAGGGTCCCAGAGCAGGGTTTCCGGTGAGGGTGCAGGGAACCTACTGGTGCCCCACTGCCGAGTGCTCCTTAGGGTATGCAAGGCTCAGGTTCAGGGCCCCTCTGGGATCCACCAGAGCAGGCTGTTGCACCATGCACACACCTACAGCACTAGAAGTTGCACATCCACATTAGAGCCTTCCACCCTAATCAAGGACTTACTCACTTCATAGAATCATACAATCACAGAATGATTTGGGCTGGAAGGGACCTTAAAGCTCCTCCAGCTCCAACCCCTGCCACAGGCAGGGACCCCTTCCACTAGAGCAGCTTGCTCCAAGCCCCTGTGTCCAACCTGGCCTTGAGCACTGCCAGGGATAGGGCAGCCACAGCTTCTCTGGGCACCCTGTGCCATTTCCCTTTCCCCCCCCATGTGTCATTAATTTAATTACCAAATGGCTTGAACAGTCACTTGGACACCACTGGACATCCGCCCCATAGCAATCAATCACCTCAACCTGAGTTCACCATAACCTGCTCAGCCATGCTGCATGTCCCGGCTGAGGCCTGGCTCCTAGATCAGAAGCTGTGGGATTCTGGTTCATGCTGCTGTGAGTATTTTAGGGACCTTAACACATTTCCCAAGCTGGGACGCTATTTCCTTAATCAAAGGAGCAGCTGAGCTGACCACATGTCCCTGAGCCAAACCCTTCCTAGAAGCATCCCTTGCTAATTCACAGTCACAAATCAAATTGCCCTCTGCTAAGTCCAAGTTCATTTTAGGATGCTCTTGTCATTATCATAAATAGGACCATGCTTAAGGAGAGACTTTCAGCTTCCTCCCATCCTCTCTCCTGCACTTCTAAGAGCCATGGGGCTGTCACATGTGCACTGTGACCCTCCATGTATCCTGGCGCACGTGGCAGAGCGCAGCATCACCACCACATGCTTCATACAGCCTCCAACCGTGCTCCTTCTGACCTCCAAACCCCAGCCCACAGCAGCAGGGGGAAAACAGGTTGCAGGGTTAAAGCAAGCACATGCACATGTGAGCACACACTGAACGGACACTGAGCCTCTTGGGGACCAGCCTGTGTGCCCCCTGCACTGGGATTTATCTCCTGCTTCCAGGAATGATTCTGTGTTTCACTGTGCCAAGGGACCGGCCGCTCTCCTGCCTCCTATGGCATCTGGCATCGAGACAAGCTTCTGAGCAACTGCTCAGCATCACCTCCACACTCAAACCTTCCTCTTTAGACTCGAGATGAACTGAAAGGTTCAGTTAGCTCAAAGCACAGACCACCTCCTCCTCTTGTCACAATTCCACTCGTTTCCAGAGATGTTGGGAACCTGAAAGCTCTTTTTGTTGCAAAGAGCAAGAGATTTCACAGCCCATGGCAACGAGTTCAATCCTTGACCATCTTTAAGCCAAAACCAGCTCTGGCCAGGCCTTGTCTCCTGTCTAGGAACCACGGATTGCTACAGTTGTGTGCTCCTAAACCTCCTCCAAAACCCAGGAATCTCATGCCAAGTCTGAGATGTGAGTTTCTGAATGCCAGAACATCATGTGCTGAATCCACCTACTACCCTCTACGCACCAAAGGGATTTACTGTCACGACAGAGACAGGCAGGAGGCTGGGCCCCTGAGCTCTCCCTGCTGCGACTGCTGCTTCAGCCTCTTGGTGTACCCAGACAAGGTGCAGAGGGCCACGAGCTGCCTCAGAGGCTGGAAAGCCAGGTCAGTGTCTTCAGAGAGATCATCACGGGTCTCACGGTTGGGGCAGGATCAGGAAGGCAGCAGCTTGTTGGGCACACCTGCCTGCAGCCACTCCAAACCAGATGATAATCCAGCTTTTAAGGTCTCTCCCATCCAGAAGCAATGTGATTTACTTACAGCATGGGGTTTGAATTCCTCAGGACTTCTGAAGCACTCAGGAAGTGATAAAAGTCCTTTGTTCAAACTGAACAAAGCTTTAATCCCCACTGTCTCACCCTGTGTTAAACCAGCCTCCTGTTAGTCCAGACTACAGCCTCCTGTAATCTGGTCCTCACTGCTTCCACAGCATTTCCCCATCCCTCTCACATCTTTTATTGATGAAAATGAAGGTTCTACAAGGTGCTACAGACAAAAAAGCAGCTTCACTCAATGAGTCGGGCTGACATCTGTTAAAATGGTTTTCCTCCCAAGATCCAGTTAAGAGTATTACAGAGTGAAGGCTGTTGGTAACCTGGACACTGCCTTGACTTGCTACACTCCACTTCAGAGGTCCTATCCAAGTGGTACTCACTGCAAAACATCTGCATGCAAGGCAAAAAGAATCATCTAAACCCAGTACGAACTACATCCTTTATTCACTTCCTACTTAATGTGCCTCCTTCAAGGCATTTTTGCACATCCACCCTCACAGACCATAGAATCCTAGAGTGGTTTGGGTTGGAAGAGACTTTAAAGACCATCTAGTTCCTATCCTCATGCCAAGGGCAGGGACACTAGACCATCCTTCCAAGATATTTGTTCAGTAACACCTTGGCTGTCTTTGCTGTGGGGTTTGGTGTTTGTGGGCAGTGTGGAGCACTGATCTCCAGGGTGCTGGAGGGCTCTGAGGGGGCCTGGCGCTGGCACACTCTGCCCAACCACTGCTTTAATGTATCACATCCACCAGGAACTGCGTGTGATCCTGAGCCACTCGGGATCCTGAGGAGCATGGATGCAGTGGAAAAGCTCTGCCTTGGCTTGTCGTGGGTCCAAAGTCCACTCGGTGGCAGCACAAGACAAACAAGCAGCACCTCCACCAGCAGCAGCTCTGCCCCATCTCTCCTCTCACCTTAGTTAATGGGGTTTGTGGAGGAAGCTGCAAGCTGCCTGGCTGGTATGATCCCTGGGCTCCACTGTAAAGTGTAGGCATGACCTGCAAGCAGGGACTGTAGTCTGGGTAAGATCCACCTGTAGAATCCTAAATGCAGAACGCGATCCATGACCATCCAGAAGGTGAAAGAGAAAAGGTTTAACAATTCATTTTTACTTGGTATAACAATGAGCACTCAGCAGGTATGAAAACATCTGAGTCACACTCAGTTGCTAAAAGGAGCGTGTAGTTCACAGCAGCTCAGGCATGCAGAGATTTCTTGAGCAAAATCATGAATTTGGGGATGGTTTACAATATTCCTTAATAAATCAAAGTGTGCTTCTCATAACTCACAGACACCTTGGGCCATGTAATGGCCTTGGTGAGAACAATCCCGCAGCCACTCACTGGGAACTAACGTTATGGTGTGCTCTTTCCTGGTAGGAGTATTTTAATACACTCCTGACCTGTAACAGGTAACTGGATTGTGGGATTTTACAGAGGGATATTCCTGGCAGGTACAATTGGAAGCGTGAGGATGAATCCTGGAGGAAACTGTGCAGGGCTGCCCTGCTTCGAGAAGGTGACCATGACCATGCAGTGCCATCCATCCCACACTCTCCAGCCCCTTATTCCTGCAGTACCAATGGCAGCAGCAGCCACTATCAACAACCAAAGCATGTGTCCAGAGTCCAAAAGCAGCCTTGCAGCTGATGGGTGAAACAGCCAATGGAGACAGGAAGAAAACAGAATCATTTCTCACCTCAGAGGCTTCATTTTCAAATTCATCAACTCTTGCCTGGGTAGGGTTATATGCCTGAGCATAATGCTGATACCACTGCTGAACAGCCTCCTATAAGGAGGAGAAAACCTCTTCCCATTAGCTGTCTACTAAGATGACTTTAAATGAAAGCAATTCCAATGGCCTCGCAGGACATGAGAAAGAATAAAAGGCAAAGCTCTCCAAGAAGCATCAGAACATGCTTAACACCAGTGACAATGCTCAAACCAAACATTTAAACTACGTAAGTGCTTAGAAGATACATGAGGCATCACTGCTTTGGCAGCAGACACAAGTACAATGCAGTTTCTGTCACGTGGAAGGAACAGGCAGTACAAAAATGCAGCTGAGTGGTGACTGTGGCACCTCTGCACCTCAGAGACATCCTTTGAGTCCTTCGTGTTACTAAAGATAACATTAATAACATTTATCCTACAATACTACTGATTTTGGGGATAGTATTTAAGGATTTGGGGTTGGGAACTACCTCCAGGAGACATCAAAATATATTTAAAGCCAATAATCAGATTTAAACAAACTACTGAAGACTACGTTAGTGCTTACATGAAACACAAAGCACAATGGCTCACAGGACATACCTCATGCTTCTATAACCCACAACTGTCACCAGGTCTGTCACTAGACATACTCCAGGTCCGACCCGATGAGAAGATGGGTCTGGCCCCTGGCACAGCTCCCTGCTGCAGTGAACCTCTCCTGATCAGGCTGAGACCCTCCTAATACAAGACAACCCCAGACCCAATGACTCCCATAGCAGCCCTGCTCCACCTCAGGAGTTTGGGAACAACACAGCTTTCCCTGTCAGCAGCGAAGAGGACAAAGCCTGTTTCTGCCTCCCTGCCATGGGAGGAGAGATCAGGGCAGGAAGAGACATAGAGCAGAGCCAGGCTGGGTGTCTCAGCACAGATTTTATACAGATCACTATGATCCTGCTCTCCTATTTCATTTGCATGCAGTTGTATTTCCACACAGACCAGTGACAATGAAACTATGGAAATGGTATTTCACAGTGTGTCCCAACATCTGGGAAACCCAGCTACTTGCTCTCAGTGCTGCAACACCCCCCCAGCCAAGGGGCAGCCCTCCACACCAACAGCCATGCTCTGATCACCAAACAGGGTATATAACGCAGTGAAGCCAGCTGGCTGAGAGTGCAGAAATTCCCCAAGCTATACAGAAACTTCTGGTAGACAGAACACACTCTTCTCTGGCATCCAGCCAAAGTTCAGGAAGACTTTAAACTTCTTGGGAAGGGAAAGAGAAAAACTTCATGCTTCGGAAGACAGACAAAAGCCAAGCCAAAAGTTCTAAGTCATTTTTTAGCCAACTGCAATGAATTCAGGCTCTCAAGAAGCAATCTGTCTATGGTTATGATACTGAAGCAGGGAATATATTCAGGCTTTTTTTGACTGGCATTAGGTGTACTTTGTGCTAAATCTGTTCTGCACACTGAAAGAGACAAACTATCAGTGAGGAAGAGCGACAAGGTTCAATCTGAGCAAGAGCGTGGGCTCTGGTTGTAGGAAAGCCTAAGAACTGCTCAAGAGTGGTTGATGATGTCGGGCAATGCTGTTTAACTGCATGCAGGGCTACCACACCACATGTGTGCCAAGAAATGCATTAACAGTACACAGAGAAAAAGAAGAAGTGCATTAACAGTACACAGAGGAAAACAAAGAGCAGCTCAGGGAGGGATCTCTGAGCAGCTCTCTGCCAAAAATCCTGCTGCCAGAGCTCCCAGTGACAAACCAAGCTTCAGGAGGCAGCATCAAACCAACTCACCTGTGTGTATTCCCCATGCTGCTGGGAGTAATTCAAATAGTTTTCCATTGCGTGTTGTGATGTCGTTCCCTGAGACACAGCAGCATCCACGAGGTTGTTTGAAAGCCCAGTCTGCTGTGGTGGACTAGAGGCTTTGCTGGCAATTGCTGTTTGTAACACAAAGAATACATGGTATGTATAAACTGTTTAGCAATGTGCTGGGATTAAACCAGAGCTCTGCTACTTCAGATTAGGTTGTGCTCAAAATTAATCAGTGCTACTAATAACTGAAAGGCTTTCCAAAAGCTTGCCTACATCACTAAATTCATTAACACTGAAAATTTCCCAAATAAAATAACTATGAGGGTAGATTACACTGAGGTTTTCAGACAGACAAGATTTCCTTAAAGAGAAATGCCGTTGCTGGAATGATCTGCAAACAGAATAACCAGCTGCCACGCTTCACTCAAGGAAACTTTCAACTAAACCCACTAAATGTTTGCTTACCTGGAAGACATATACCAGGCAACACACTTGCCAAGTTCAAGTAGGGGTTGGTACTAAGACGGATTTCTTTTGGTGGGTCTCCTAGTAGCGAAGTCTGTTTTTTCAAGGGAGTCTGCAAAACAATTGGGCAGGTCACTGCATTAGAGTCACACCCCATCTGTCAGACGTAAGGAAGATTCTGAAATACCCCTGGCCCTAAGAAACATAACAAGAAAACTGAAAATAAATAGTGGGGACAGTTATCTGACACGCTGCCTGGGCTTTTTTCTGGCCGAATAATTTTGGAGGCATGTTTCTCTTTAGACTGCAAGTTATTAAAGGATATTTAAACAAACAAACAAAAGAAAACCTTTTATATTCAAGCTAAGGAATAATTATGACCATCATGACTCCAGATACAGGGAGTTAGCATTAAGAACATGGCCAAGACAAAAGCAACTCTTCTCACCCAGAGGACTCTTCATCAGAGACGACAGTGATACGACAAGGGGCAATGGGTTTCACACTGAAACAGGGAAGATTCAGGCTAGATCTTAGGCAGAAGTTCTTCCCTGTGAGGGTGCTGAGGCGCTGGCACAGGGTGCCCAGAGAAGCTGTGGCTGCCCCATCCCTGGCAGTGTTCAAGGCCAGGTTGGACACAGGGGCTTGGAGCAAGCTGCTCTGGTGGAAGGGGTCCTTGCAGGGGTTGGAGCTGGGTGAGCTTTAAGGTCCCTTCCAACAGAAACCAGGCTGGATTTCCATGAAAAATGAACCCTGGAGAGATGACCCCGTATGAGATCTGCTATTGTAAGTCATCTTACTGATCATTTATAAGCCCATACTTAATTACTTTATGTTAAAACAAATACCAGAAGTAAGAATGAAGTAGCTATAGCAGTTATACAGCTTGTCTGCAATACTTAGCTCAAAGATGCTTATGCATTATTCTACTCTATATCTGCTCATTTTTTCAAAGCCCATTAAGGAAAAAAAACTCATTATTTTAATGAATTAATACTGCTTTAAGTAAAATACTAGTCATCAACAACTCTTTAAAGACAGTGAGGCCAGTTTTTAAACACAAAGAACTTCAACAGAGTGCTGATATCCTTCATCTGGATGCAAAAGCAGGCGTTTCACTGTGACCCTTCACTACCAGCACAGACTGTGCCTGTCTTGTCAAGGAAGGGAGTTTTGCAAACTGGACTTCTGTCTATTGATGCAGAAAAGAAACAATTAAAACATCTACTAGGGTTTAAAAAAAGCACTTTTTCTAATAAACAATAGTCATAGAAATAAATGAATTATATCAACTTCCAATGGTTTCTTTCAACTCAACAAAATGCTGAGATAAAACTGACTTTGTATGTGTATATACAAGAACCCTGCATATTTCATCTGTGTATATATATATGGGTATATATATATAATGCAAAGTGCCCTTTCTGAAGCAGGACCAAAGCTGTCCAAGCTGTCTAACCAAGGCAGACACCAATACTGCATGTAATCTAATCACTTCAGGTGCTTCAGAGAAGTATGTAAGGAAAAAGATCTGATCTGAATGTCAAAGTATTTATGTATGTTACATAAAAAAGTAAATTTGCTAATGACAGGAAAAAGCTTCTTAGAAAAATAGCCCATTCTGGTTCGACTTAAATCCCATCCCATCACCCTCCTTTGCTGCCTTCAAGGGACTAAACATTAGAACTGATGCAGACTAAGAGTACGTCAGCTGTGGCTAAGAGGGGATGGATTAAAAGGGGAAAATTTACATACACATATGTATATATACACATATATAAATAGACACCACCTGGAAACCCAAAGGCCCTTCATACCACCACAACTGCTCCCGATTAGTCATGAAATTCAAACACAAGTTCAATTTTCAGACTATAAAAGAGACATTGCCCTCGAGATAATTTCATCATCAAATGCTATGAGGGATACACATGGGAAAAACCCCCTCCAGCATTGTAAAGATTCTTTTTGTTAATTCATTTGGACCACCAAAGAGCATTATTGTTCTCTCCCTATTATTTATAACTGAAATGACCTTAAAATGTCTCATGAATGATCCTGTGATCGGACTGATTTTATAGTGAAGAGCTACCCCAAGCAGTTGCAGTTAACTCTTCAGCTTGTGAAAACCATAGAAAGAAAATCCAAACACAAGTTAAAACCAGGCAATATTTGTGTTCAATGCTCCTTACCCCCAAATTTGCATCAGTGTTTTTTAGTTGGTTTTGTTGTTTGGCATGGCCAGCCCTCAAAGCTCCCGCAGAAAGATTTGTTAAGGTCTGATGATAGGGCTGTGATCCCGAGACAACCGCTTCGGTAGGCGCTGGTTTATCTGGAGCATTATTTTGCCCTGGCATAGCTTGTCCAACAATGTGCTGATTCGGGAAGAATGGCAGCATGCCCATCCCTGCTGTTGCTGCTGCTGTTGGAATTGGAGTCAGATTAGATGCTGCAGTCAACCATAAATGGAGAAACTTTTCTGTCTGACAAGATTTATCAGTACACTTTGTTTGTGGGGTTTACTAAGTGATGAGAAAAACACTGGGAGATCTGGTTTACAGCTATCCCAGCACACTGCATTCTGATGATAGCTTTTATTCTCTTCCCCCAGGAGCAGACAACTCTATTTAATACAACAGAAGAAAACTCAGACTTTCCTAAACATGCATTATGACAGTAGGTTACTTAAGTGTTTCCTGTTGCTTTTAAAGAACCTGTGAACAACATTGCAGAGGATCCTGCACTGGAATAGAGGGGGAAAACTCCACCCCAACTGGCATTAGTAAAATTAATTTGACAAACAAAAGAGCTAGAAACTATTCTCCAAAATTGAAATCCAGACATTCAGCATTGGTTTCCTCCCCATCCTGCCCTCTGCAAGCTTTTCCTTGCTTCTGGTTACTAGCATTACTCAGCCCACATGTAGAACTGCAAGAATGTGTGGCTTTCAGTGGGGGAAACAACAAAAGATGCACTCAGCAGTATGACAACTGATCTTTCCTCATAAAAATTGAGGGCACCCCTGGCACAGGAATTTCCATTCAAAACCAATGTCCATCACAGACTGGATATTAAAGCTCTATTGCTTAATGAAAGGAATGCAAACACCTCCCCACCCCACTGCTATCTGTGGTGCCTCTTCAGCTACTCAGATTTATCTGCTTTGAAACAGTAACCCCCCAAACTGTAGTCCTACATACAAACACATTCCAAGAGTACTGAAAATTATAGTAACTGAATATTTAACAACCTGTAAATGTTCAACCAGTGCCACAGTGTACTCCCCCTTCCCTGACAGAGATGAGAGAAGCCAGGCAACAAGGCGAGCTATTTCAAGTTTGCTTCCTGCTCAAACCAGCAGGTTATAGCTGTTTATATAGATATAAAACTTGTTACCTTGCTTAACTACACAGCTATAAACTTTGTTATTGCCCAACTCCCTGCCTACCTCACTGTATAAGGTTCAAACATACTATTGCTTTTGCTACAGAAGGGGAAAGGAAGGTGCATCACTTCAAGCTGAGCATTTCCACCGATTTGATAGGAAAGAAAATGTCATTTACACTTCAGAGCTTCTGCACGGGTTCCCAGGCCTGAACTCACTGATGGCATTACCCCTAGTCCCAGTACTGTCTGTAGGAGCATTGTTGGAGGTTCTCCCAGCAAACCCGGTTTCTATAAGGAAGAACAGAAAACTCTGTCAATGATTAAAACAATCTATCTGTAGCTGTTTCTGACAACTCACATTCAGTTAATCCTTTCAGATACACTAAACTGTTAAATTATATGAAAAACATTATTTATTTGAGCAGTTATAAGGATGCCCAAAGAAGTTGAAGGGATGACCTTACACTATTAGCCTGAAGGTTTTCTATCTTCATCAGCTGCTGCTGCGGCAGTGGCATCTGAGCAGGGCTCTGCAGCAGTAAGTTAGATGCACTCCCCAGAAGTGAACTCTGGAATTATTAAAAGAAGTGTTAGTTGGCACTCATGGGAAACAGTGTATTCTGGAAACATTCTCAGATGATACTGCTTAAAGAAGTTTAAATTAGTTTCTGGGTTAATGCAGCAAAGAAAAATAACTGTTTCTTCCTTTGCCTCATTCATAGATAGTTGTTTCAAGTTCTTTTAACTTCCCTTCCTATTAACCCTTTTTTCACCTCACAACCACAACTATGCTTTCTGATGGCTTTTAAAGGATCAAGTATACTCCAAATACAATCCAGCCTGTGTTCAACCCAACAGGGAAAAGTGAATGTGTTTGAAGGCTCCGCAGACAGACTAGATAGTTACCTACAGTGCCAGTAAGAAAGATGAGACACAGGGACTTCGGGGATTATGAGCTCTATGAATAAGGGCTTCATTGTTTGTTAACATTTGCATTGTACCTTGCACTGCAATTCTAATACCTAATCCTCACCAAACATCTATATACCTTACAGGACCCAGCTGTAACTGGCAGGGACTCTGAGCCCTTGCTTTACAGTTACCAAACAATACATTTGCTTTCAAAGAGAAATACCCAGGTATGTTTTTCCCCCTTTTCAGTGGCAACCATCTATATGAAATTCTATTCCAGAACCATTAAAAAGCTTATAAATCACAGGGCCTGCAAATTGCTAAGTCTATAAAATATTAATACTTTTCATTCAAAAGCATTCTGGATCAGTTTGCCACCAAAACTGAGCCACTTCATCACCAACTTGGGGTACCACGTTCAGACTCTGCTACTGGTATATTCAGCATTACGTGCTCTGGATCACAAAACCCTGTTATGATTCACACTAGCTGAATATGGGCCTAAAACTGTCCTTCTGGCAGCAGCTCCTGAGCATGATTTGCCAGGCAAAATATAGGCTGCTCTACCAACCTTTTTGTACAGCAGTACAAGAATAGATCCATGGGGCACTGACTGTGTCAAATCATGACAAATATAGCCTCCCTCATTTATTTGAGGTCTCCTACAGAGAGAAGATCACCAAAAGCAGGTAATGAAGATGGAACCCCAAAAGGCAGCTCTCCCAGTGCATGGCTTTGCAGATTTTGCAGCCTCCTGCTAAAACCTCACAAATATTTTCAAGTCTAGGTTGTGTCCCTATGTGGTAGGGTCAAATTCCCTAGGGAAAACCCCTCTGTGCCTAGAAAATGGTCTTCTGGACTCAGAAATGTGCAATTTAAAACAAAAAGTGCCATATCTAGATTAGTTACATATTTTGTCTTGGTGCTCTCCAGCGTCACCAAGACCAATGGTTGTTCCTTCTAAACTTGGTTATGGCAACGAAGAAAATGTGTTAGTTCAACTGCAAACCTTCCAGAAATACAAGAGTGGAGAATCAGTTTGGTTGGGATCCTCAAAAGAAAGCCTCCGGATTAATAAAGATTTAATAAACTGAGGAAAACACATCCCTGAGAAAGTTTAAAACACATTCCCTTGGCTCATATTGTAACTAAGAGAAATTAAATGAAGTTGAAAGTCGTGCTACCTCCAGAGTTGAAAACCCATTTGTTCAAATTCCCCTCTGTTGAACCTTTTTTCCTCAATTATTTTATAATGTTCTGGCATAATCATCCTAAAATATTGCTTCTTCTCATCATATTACTTTACAAACCCTTGAATAGGAATTAGCAAAACCAAGATATACAGGAAGCTGAATCAGTGTGTGACTGGGGAGGTGGGGAGAGTGTCAAGCCAGGACACTGCTGTTACTCTATCTTGTGACAATACTGAATTTCAAGGCAATAAAAAGTGACCTGGTTCTCTGCCTTTAAAGAATAGTCTGAAAGAAGTCACTGAATAACAGAAAAATGTGCCTAATGGAAGCAACTGGCATAATCAAATCATTATCCCTAAAATTCAGGCTATTAGACCAGGTTTGGAGTGAATTAAATGACAGGAAGCTCCCAGAAGAGAAGTAGCATCTAAAGAGAAAACACTAAGTTGTTTGGCTGCAGCACTTAAAAGACACTGGATCATCATCAATCACACTGTTAACTGTGTAAACCACGCCTGTCTCCAGCTGTGATTAGAAAACATTCACATTGCCTTCCAAGGAAGCATAAGGCTCTCTGAGGCTGAAGAGAGAACAGCAGTGACTAAATATAACAATTGAAAATGTCACTGAAATGGAGTACCAGCAGAAAAAGATGGATCTTTTTTCACAGTACAGGACATAAGCAACTCATTTGATGGGGCAAAATTAAGCGGTGTTTATTCAAAATGAATATATTCACCTACCAGTTTTAGGCAGAAAAAAAAAATAGCAAAGCTAAATAGAATTACCATAGGAGCAGCTCTGCATTTTAATTTGGTCTTCTGTAAGCTCAGTAAGTTTGTGTTTGCCGAAAGAACAGCAGAAATAACAACTAATAAACTTTCAGAATAAGAAAGAAGGTTCAAGAAAACCTTTCAGAAATTCCCCTGTCCATCTCGAATTACAGATACTCTGAGAACACTTGAAACATAACCTTGGGTTTGTTTTTTTTTACTAAGAAGTAACATCAGCAAATCACTGGTTTTTAGGGCATATATAGCACATTTTGGTCCCTGCAAGCTTTAAAGTGAAGATAATGACGCTAAGCTTGTTACCTGAGCGAGATAAAACAATCAAGTCTCTACAGGAAGTGTGTATGAGCAGCTTGAAGAGAAATGGAGGTGCCATGCTCCTTAAGCTCCAATTTAAAGAGGATTTTTGCCAGTAATGGTAAGTTGTCTCTACATCAGCAGGTGGTAGCAAATCAAGAGCTCAGTTAAGGTAAAATAACTCACTTGGGGATAGCAAGCACAGTCTGCTCATACATCCCCCATAGGCAACTCCTAATAGAGTGCTTAAAGACATCTTTAACAAGAACATTTGATTTAGTTGTAATTTCTTGAAACCCTGCATGTATTTTTCATGCTGAGATCTCTGCAAACATCTATTGGATAAAAGTTACTTTCTCACATACCTGATGAACTTTATTCAGCTGCAAAAAAGGTGGCCCAACTGCTGAATTTATAAGGTGAGGTAAACCTGCAGATGCTCCAAGAACTGCTTGAGAAACACAAGAAGAAGTTGCAGTGTTTTGCAAGTCAGGCAAGTACAAATCTTTTTAAGAGTTACTCTGTGTTTTCTAGATTTGGTTTCCATGATATCGGTCAGTGTACTAAGGGTCACTAAAATGAAACCTTTCAATAAGTCCAGCTTTGATCTGATTTGAGAGATCAAACATATACCCTCAAGGGGCTCCTCTAAAGCTGAGAGTTTCACTCCAAGAAGCAGAATGCCTGCAGCTGATTGCAAGAGCACAGCTTTATCTAAAGTGCTTTGAATGGCCAGCATTAGCTAAAGTGTTTCTTCACTGGTCACTTCACGCACCATTTCTGTGTATTTGCTGTCAGTGGATTATGTCACAAACTCTTAGCTGTTCCCTACTTGACTCTTGAAATTATCTGTTCCTAATACGTTCACTATTTGAAATGTGATAAGATTGCTTGTTATGTGTTTACATCCACCCTAATGAGAAGATAGAGAAATGTTTTTGACCTTTGTAAAGGTTGGACTTGATGATCTTAAAGGTCTTTTCCAACCTAGCTCATTCTAGGATTCTGTGAAACGCTGTGTACAACTATGGTAGCATCCAAGTGAATAAAGACTTACACTGGCAACAACAGGAGAAATGCTCAGGCTGCAAGATTCAGATCTAGAATCAGACTTAAACTTGCCACTTTAATGATGTCTGCAAAAGACATTTCATTTTAAACATATTTCTAATACAAACCTTCAGAGAACACAGTGTTAATGCAAGGACATTTTTAGGTAACAACTAAACACAACAGGATAGGGATTGACCTTTGCATTCATAAAATATGGAAGTGTCTACACACAGACACTGAAACAGTGCCTGCAAAGATTGTAAAACAGTATTCCTGCTTCTCTCCTTTGCTGAAAGCCTTGTATCACCAAGAACAGGGTTTCTCTTTTCACCTCTGTTGTTTTAAAGGCACTTACCAGGTTTAACAGCATGTCCACGCAACTGGGGCTGCAGCAGCATTTGCAACATTGCTGGGTTATTAAAACTTTTCATAATCTGCACTGGATTTGGCTCTGGAAGCAAGCCCTTCCTGTTGTTCCTCATCTCCAATTGAGAGAGATACAAAGATGTTAGAATCAGGAGAAAACAAAGAATACATTTAAATCCCTCAAACTTGTGTGATGATGGTATACACATTTCATTGTACACAGAAGTAACATCTCCTTCCTTGTTTCCTGCTCCTTTTCCTCCAATGCAGCACCTAACAAACTCTCCCCCCCAAACTTCAAGCATATTATTTTTCCTGAGACACATTTCTTTTCTTCCCCTTAAACCACGACAGAGTTGTCAATAAAGAGGAATATGAAAGGCACTGTTAACATGAACACCACATATTACAATAGCACCACTCATCTCTTGTAAAGATGTGGGCTAAAGCTAGCTGAAGTAATGAAACTGTTCTGCTTCTGCATCTAAGACAGCTTCATGTAACACCTATCACACCCAATTTCCTAGGAAATAATTTGGTAAGACGTGTGGGTGTAAAAAGCTTTCTTCTTTATCGACCATGAAATTAAACTGTTCTTCCTACCTTGAAATTTATCTTGAAATGGACAAATTCTTGCCCCTCTGTTTTAAACCAAGTTTTAGCTTCTCAAATGACTCCACTTCCAGTTACTTCTGGTTTGAACGGGAACAATTTCTCTTACAGATAATTAAGTTTATTAAGAGCTATTTAAGTGTAACTTTGTGGTATCTTACGGCCGCATTTTACACTTCCTCCTTGCGCTATATGGCCATGCTTTGCCTAGGAAGGAGACTGAATTGGGCTGACTAGCTACACATAAAGGCTCGTGCTTCCAAAAGCTTGGCTCCTTTTCCTGCTGCAAAGGCACCCTGCTCACCTCAGGCTGCTCAAGGTGTAGCAAACTCATTCTGAAAAACAGATTTACCAGTCTCTTACCATCCTTTGTGCTGCTATAAGTGCTGCCAACGTGCTTCTGCCTGGGGCTCCTGGAGCACAGTAGGACACCTGCACTCTCTTTCCTTTGACAGTCATTCCATCCGTGAGTTCTTGTACCTTCTCAGCCTGCTCTGCAGTTTCATACTCCACCACCGCAAAGTCACCGATGTTACTGTCTTCATCCTGAGCAAACTGAAGCATTTCACAACACACTGAATCGAATGGGAACTTCAGGGACTGCTTTGCAGGATTTCCACACATCCCTTGCAAAAGACTTGGCAGCTGACACCTGATGTTCATGCCTGCCCAAATCAGTATGGTTCTTTCTCAAACATGCTAGATATAAGTTGAATATTGTATCTTTTTATGACATTTGGCATGCATGCTCTATTTACCTGAATTACCAGTTTCCCGTCCATCTAATCTCATGGAGAGCCTGAGCTATGAAATGTATTTAACACGTGTTTTCAGAGTAAAGAAGGAATGAGAAGGAAAATGTAAATACAGCTGTAGGATACAATGACTTTAGTTCACAAGATAAGAATTATAAACTCATTATTGCTCAGTTTTAAGCCTCCAGTAACAAAAATGGTGTTCATCCCACTACATGATAGTTGTTGAAACATGTAACAATGCGAATTCCACTGATATACGCTCCCTTTCAGGAGGATATGAAGTCTGTGGTTGTATCGAATGCCAAGAGAAGATGCCAGACTGATCAATCAAGCAGACTGGAAACAGGCTTATGTGTGAAACAATGCTCTGTCCTTTGTTTGCAGAGTTTTATAGCAGAATGAGCAGACTGAAATTAAACAAACAAAAAGGGGTGAGAAGGGAGGGAATGAAGCTGAGGCAAAAAATCTCCATCCCAAAATGAACAGAAATGATGTACTGATACTAGTTCTGGGGTGGAAGAAAGAGAATATCCTCGAGATTTCACTGGATAAAATTCCCAACCTGGTCCCAGCAATTAGGTCCCACAAACAACAACTGAAATAGAAATCTCAAGTAGCTGGAAGAAGAGGGTGGTCAGATCTTTAACGGCACTGCTGAAGACTGGCCTCTGGGAAGAGCTCTGGAGAACACAGCTCATTTGATACCTAGGACAAGGGGTGATGGGCTTAAACCTAAACAGGGAAGTTCAGGCTGGATATAAGGAATATCTTCCCTGTGAGGGTGCTGAGGCGCTGGCACAGGGTGCCCAGAGCAGCTGTGGCTGCCCCATCCCTGGCAGTGTTCAAGGCCAGGTTGGACACAGGGGCTTGGAGCAAGCTGCTCTAGTGGAAGGTGTCCCTGCCCTGTGGCAGGGGTTGGAACCCGATGCGCTTTAAGGTCCCTTCCAACCCAAACCAGGCTGGGATTCTGTGATTCTACAATCCACCTGTTAGTCTATTACACAGTGTATTTCTACAAGTGACAGGTAATATGAGGACACGCCAAGAAGATTTTCCTGCCTATGTTTCTGGCTAGGTGCCTATTTCTTAATTCAAAAGCACGCACCTTAACTCCTCCTCACCTGCGACACAAATCATTATGATTTGAGAAGGGAGGAGGTAAAAGCCTCTAACCGCACAGGTTAGTGAAAACCATCTTCATCAAAGCACCCTCTTATTCTTTGGGCTTCTGAATTGGTAAAGGATGTTGAAAACTTCTTGGAGGAGCTGATAAGAGCCTCCAGATTATCTGACAGCTGGAAAACAGCTCTTAAGGAAAAGACTTGAAAAGCTCAACCTGTTCAGCTCGTTAAACAAAGATTGAGCAAGTGACTTGATGACAGCATTTAATACCTTCTTACAGGATGAAAACAGTGGGGATCAAAAGCTCCTCAACTTAGTCATCAGTGAGGAGAAGCTGAAGCCAGATACATTCAACTGAGAAAACAGACAAAGAAGAAGTGATGGCCAGTTTGTGGGAAGAATTACTGTCAATTTATGCATCTCCTGCTATATTTGGACCAAGCAAGTGTAAGGGTAGACTCACAAACTACTAACCATACTAGTAAGCCAGCTAACTACAAATCACTGGGTCTTGAAAAGAGCACTGGGGACAGTGTGACAGCCTGCAGGCGGTCAGGCTAGACAGCCTGATGGACCTTCTGGTCTGAGATGCTGAGGATCTCGGATTACTTATCCCTCAAGCTAATCCCTGAGCAGCTTTCCAAGATACTTAAGAAAGAACCCCCCCCCAAACCAACAACTGAAGTCATAGCCAACCATTTTACTATAAAGCAAGCTTTCCTTCTACTGCCCGTTTATGATATGCTGCTCTGCACCAATTCAATGGGCAATGTTTTATTTGTGGGCTGTATCTCACAAGCCACGGAACTTGGAGCACAAGTGTGATGAGGAACAGCTGAGTGACCGAGGGGATTTAGTCTGGAGAAGAGAAGGGTCAGGGGGGACCTTATTACTCCCTACAAGTGCCTGACAGGAGAATGGAGCCAGGAGGGGCTGGGCTCTGCTCCCAAGGAACAAGGGATGGGACAAGAGGAAACGGCCTCAAGCTGCACCAGGGCAGGTTTAGATGGAGCTGAGGAACAATTCCTGCCCCAGAGGGTGCTCAGGCATTGGAACAGGCTGCCCAGGGCAGGGCTGCAGGCACCGTCCCTGCGAGTGTTCACACAGTGTGGAGGGGAGGCCTCAGTGCCATGGGGCAGTGGTGGCCTCAGCAGTGCTGGGGAATGGTTGGACTTGATGAGCTTAAATGGCTTTTCCAACCTGGTTGATTCTATGAAGATGAGAAGAAAAACTTGACGCTTGCAAAGGCTGGTAGGGATCTAACTCTTCTGTACCTGCAAGCTTTGCAAACGATAAAGCACAGAGATTCCCAACATCTAGATCCCAAGATACATCTTCTTCAGTTAGGGAAAAACAACATCTGATGTTTGCAGACATTTCTTAAATATATGAATTACACACACACACATATGTGTGTGTTTATATATATCTTCTCCACCATCTAAACTGCTGCACTTGTGGTACTCATAGACTCACAGGCTTGCTTTCTTTACTGAGCAATAAAACCAACAGCCATGCGCACTTCAAAGGCTCTCTGAAATATTTCTAAATTGGCTTTCAATCCAAAGCACGAGGAAGGGGATGTCCTACAAACATTTTACTGGTGCTCACAGGAGTCTTCTGCACAATCCCCAGCTAACACCCAGCACCACTGCAAACAAGCACCAAG
Source organism: Pezoporus flaviventris (assembly GCF_033815535.1). NCBI lineage: Eukaryota > Metazoa > Chordata > Aves > Psittaciformes > Psittacidae > Pezoporus > Pezoporus flaviventris. The sequence continues at coordinate 1,496,378 of NW_026892607.1, read as the reverse complement.
AATGCAGCTGTACCACAGCATACATCACACTGCAGATGCAGAACCATTCACTACTTACATGAAAAACACAAGTATTAGGAAGCAAGCAGGGAATCACAGAAATACAGAGCTACTTAAATCACAACCCTGACCTTCCAGAAGATACAAACTGAACATACCTGGCAGAACACAGGTTTATACTTCAGGGAGAAAGCTTGGATCAGTTCTTTGGAGTCAGCACAGTCTTTCTGAAATTTCTCCACACAAAGGCACTTAGAGTGAATAAGATTTGGGGTGAGCTGGTTCACGTCCATCCACTGTGCAAAGAGAGTGCTCTCCTCCAACTGCTTCCCCAGAAGTTCCAGCCTGGCCTTGGCAGCGGAGTCCTTCTTCATGTATTCCACAAAGCCGTAGCCCTTGGAATGGCCAGTAACTTCGTTATAGACCAAGAAACACCTCTCAACATTGCCATAGGCACGCACAAGTTCTTCAAACTCTTCCAAGGTAAACGAAGTGGGTAAATTGGTAATGCACAGCAAAGCATCTGTCGGCTGCAGTTGCACTGATATCTCTTTTCCCCGAAGAGAATACTGGTGATACTTCCCAATGGCGTTTTGTGCCTGCTCTCCATTCAGCAGAGTGACGAATGCTGGAAGAGACCAAATCAAGATACATCAGAGAATCACAGAATCCCAGACTGGCCTCGGTTGGAAAGGACCTTAAGATCATCCAGTTCCAACCCCCTGCCACGGGCAGGGACACCTCACACTAGACCATGGCACCCAAGGCTCTGTCCCACCTGACCTTGAACACCGCCAGGGCTGGGGCAGCCACAGCTTCTCTGGGCACCCTGTGCCAGCGCCTCAGCGCCCACACAGTAGAGAACTTCTGCCTTTTATCTAACCTGAACTTCCCCTCTTTCAGTTTGAGCCCATCATCCCTTGTCCTATCACTACAGTCCCTGATGAACAGTCCCTCTCCAGCACCCTTGTAGCCCCCTTCAGACACTGGAGGCTTCTCTTCTCCAGGCTGAACAGCCCCAACTTTCTCAGCCTGTCTTCATACAGGAGGTGCCCCAGCCCCTGATCATCCTCGTGGCCTCCTCTGGACTTGCTCCAACACCTCCACGCCTTTCTTATGTTGAGGACAGCACAACTGCACACAGTGCTTCACATGAGGAGCATCACAAGAGCTCCTTTTGATGCAGCCCAGCATAGCGCTGGTTTCTGGGCTGGAAGCGCACACTGAAGCGGCTCATATTAAGTTTCTCATCCACCAACCACAGCTTCTCTCCAGCCTCACAGGTCATGACTACACCTCTCCCACACCTAAAACCCATCAGTATAAGTCACAGGCTCAATCCCAAATTCTTCTTTTCCCTGAAGATACAACACAGGTGGTTTTGAATACCTGGTATTATCAACATCATGAGGAATAAACTCAAAAAGTGAATACAGAAACACAGACACACATGATCTCACCACTTGGAGCACAAAATGTTGTATTTAGGAATCAAAAGTCAACACATTACTAATTCTACTGAAGTTGTTTGATGACAGTAGCTGTATCTTCTCCCTCTGGGCTTACTGGATCTGTTGAGGGTTTCCAGTCCCCAAAGCATTTCACAGTCAAAACCAGGATGAAGCTGGAAGCACCTCTGGAAGTCTTCTTGTCCAATCCCCACTCAAGCAGGGCCACCCAGAGCTGCTTGTGCAGGGTCCTATCCAGATGAGTTCTTAGGATCTCAAAAGAGGCAGACTCCACATCCTCTATGTTTAACCCGTAACAGTGCGGGTGACCCGCATGGTGAAAAAGAGTTTCCTGATGTCCGGATGGAAACTCCTGCGCTCCCATTGCATGTCCTGCCTGGCACCGGTTCAGTCAGAGGATGTAAGAGTCTGCGCTGAACCAAGCAGCTGGAAGATAATGCAGGTGTTATCTTCTACTGACAAACAGATGTGCAAAGCACAGGGAAGTCACGGAAAAACTTGGCTTTAGTTCACAGACAGACAAACGCACACCTTGCACTTCAAACTGAAAGAGGATCAGCACAGCCAGGCACTTGTACAGGCAGGCTGGGCCAACGGAACATGTCTTCTATGCCAAAGGTATTAAAGACAACCTCCAAAACCATCAGCAAGGATGACCTGCTGCTGTCAAATTTCTTTAGACTTTACTGAGCTCCTCTTCTCACAGATCCCAGAGGTACAGCTTCTGTGGGCACCCTGTGCCAGCGCCTCAGCACCCTCACAGGGAAGAGCTTCTGCCTAAGAGCTCATCTCAGTCTCCCCTCTGGCAGCTTAAAGCCATTCCCCTTGGACTGTCCCTGCAGGCCCATGTCCCAAGCCCCTCTCCAGCTTTCCTGCAGCCCCTTCAGGCACTGGAGCTGCTCTCAGGTCTCCCCTTAAGGAGCTTTCTCTTCTCCAGGGTGAACCAGCCCAGCTCTCTCAGCCTGGATCCAGAGCAGAGCTGCTCCAGCCCTCGCAGCAGCTCCGTGGCCTCCTCTGGACAAACAGTACATTTTCATTTCAGTGCCTGTGTCACATTATGTGTGATTAAGCTGTGTCAATTTACATAAGGGTGGAGGGCAAGGCCAAGGCATTGGGGGTCCCCACAGCAATGCAGCCTCATTTGTCCTTTGCAGCGGGGCCGGATAATTCCACACAGGCTCCAGGATAGGGATGCAACCAGACCAGGGCTCCTGCACGTTTCCAACCCATCAGTCTGCCAGGCAGCTCTCAGGGCCCTGCAGCACAGGTAAAACACTTCTGCTCTCTACCCCATCCTGGGTTTCAAGGCACTTCCGAAAGGAATGTGCAAAGGGAAACTATAAAATCCTCTCCCACTGGAAGTTCCCAAAGGGATCCTGGCAGCTGCACTCGTGATGGCATGGCACCGTCACAGCCAACCCACAGCTCATAATACTCCATGTCACAATGGGGCTCATGACACAGTCAGCCCCAGACCCCTATAAAAAGGATGCACCAGTGCAGACAGGCAGAGGGGGAGACGAGAGAGCAAAGACTCAGAGGCTCCCACACACCCACAGCACTTCTGCACCGTCCTCAGCCTACACACAGCCAGAAGCTCACCACAGCCCTTTGGCACATGGAGAGATACAGCACCCACTGGATCTCTCCCATACTCAGGTCCCAAGAAAACCTCAAAGGTGCCCACAGCCACTGTCACCGACAGCTCCACAACATCCACACTGCCCATACCCTGTTGTAGTCCTACTCCCAGAAAGAAGGTGCCCAAAGACACTGGCAACAGCAGCGCTGCTACAGCAACATATCTGGAACTATTCTGGTTCACAGGAGGCTGAAAAGAACAGTTGGGGAGATGAGGATCTGGACAGTAAAAGAGACCCTCGCACCACTCCTGCTCTTCTCATGGCCAAGGAATAGGCAACAGAATGCTCATCGTAGGCCTCAAACAGGTACAAAAAGGGCTGCATCAGCCCAGACTGGCAGCAGCGGAGGCACCAGAGGGGGGCACTGAGAGCAGAGGCCATGCACAGGAAGGCCACAGCAACAGTGCAGCTGCCCACAGCAATGCAGCCTCATTTGGCCTTTGCAGCTACCACATCCTGGGTTTCAAGGAGCTTCCGAAAGGAATGTGCAAAGGGAAACTATAAAATCCTCTCCCGTTGGAAGTCCACAAAACAGATCCTGACACCAGCACTCCTCATGACACAGCACCATCACAGCCGACCCACAGCTCCATGTCATGTCAACCCGCAGACTCCACGTCACAATGGGGCTCGTGACACAGTCAGCCCCAGACCCCTATAAAAAAGAGGCACCAGTGCAGACTGGCAGACGAGACAGCAAAGCCTCAGAGGCTGCCACACACCCACAGCACCTCTGCCCCGTCCTCAGCACACAGACAAGAAGTGCCAATGCTCATGGCCAAAGGAGACTGCTACCACCTAAAGTATCTGCTCCCCACCCAGGCAACACTGGCAGCCAGAAAGCGCCCGCAGCCACGGACAATGGGAGCTTCACAGCATCCACAGCATCTCCCACACGTCCTTCTGCAAGGCTCCAAGAGAAGGTGCCCAAAGCAAAGCGAGAGCTACAGCCACTCATGTAAGTCTTCCACAGCCAGGCCTCTCATGCAGCAGGATGGTACCTGCACCCAAGGAGAAAAAGACATCCGTAACACCCAACCTTCCTATAATCTCGGCCTCATCCCAAAGACACCCAGAAGGTGCCCACACTCATGGCCTAAGGAGGGCTGCACCACCTAAAATATCTTTAACCCACACAGGCCACATTAGATAGGGCAGCCACAAAGTGCCTGTAAGCATGGACAATGGGATCTCCTCAGCATCCACAGGGTCTCTAACACATCCCCCCTCACAGCCTTGGGCAAAGCGAGAGCTACAGCCACTGATGTACCTCTTCCACATCCAGGTCTCACATGCAGCCAGAGAGCACCTGCACCCATGCAGAAAGGGACTTCTGCAACACCCACTCCTGCAAGTTCCTCCTCATCCTACAGACAGAAGATGCTCCTAGGCACTGGAGAACCAAAGCAACCCTTCTACCCGTCCCTCATCCAAATCCAACACAGAGCACAAAGGTTCCCACAGCCACGGACACAGGGAACTCCAGCACCACTCCTGCTCTTCTCATGGCCATGGAACAGGCAACAGAATGCTCATCGTACGCCCCAAACCAGTACAAAAAGGGCTGCACCAGACCAGACCTGCAGGAGCGGAGGCACCAGAGGGAGGGCTGAGAGAAGCCATGAAGAGGAAGGGCACAGCAACGGCACCGCTGCCCACAGCAATGCAGCCTCATTTGTCCTTTGCAGCTGTGCCAGACAATTCCACACAGGCTCCAGGATAGGGATGCCACCAGACCAGGGCTCTTGCATGCTCCCAACCCAACAGTCTGCCAGGCAGCTCTCAGTGCTCTGTAGCACAGGTAAGGAGTCCTAGCATCTACCCCAACCTGGGTTTGCAAGGAGCTTCGCAAAAGGATGTACAAGGGAAAACTTAAATTCCTCTCCCACTGGAAGCTCCCAAAACAGATGCTGGCAGCAGCACTCCTGATGGCATGGCAGCGTCAACTCCAACATCCAGACCACATCACAAAGGACCTAGAAACAAGCTCTGCAATGGACCCCTATGAAAAGCTGCAGCTGCCCACACTGGCGCAAGAGGAGACGAGAGAGCAAAGACTCAGAGGCTGCAAAAAAACCACCTACCTGTACCCTTCCTCATCCTACAGAAAAGGTGCCAATGCTCACGGCCAAAGTAGATTCTTACCACCTAAAGCATCTGTTCCCATGCAGGCAACACTGACAGTCAGAAGCTGCCCATAGCCATGGACAATGGAGCTCTGCAGCATCCACAGCATCTCTCACACGTCCTACAACAGTCTAGGAGAAGGGGCCCAAAGCAAAGCGAGAGCAGCAGCCACTCATGTAAGTCTTCCACAGCCAGGCCTCTCATGCAGCAGGATGGTACCTGCACCCAAGGAGAAAGGGACATCTGTAACACCCAACCTTTCTGTAATCTCAGCCTCATCCCAAAGACAGCCAGAAGGTACCCCCACTCATGCCCAAAGGAGAGCCCCAAAACCTAAAAAATATTCAATGCACACAAGCCACATAAGATAGGGCAGGCACAAGGTGCCTGTAGGCATGGAGAATGGGATCTCCTCAACATCCACAGGGTCTCTAACGCATCCTCCCTCACAGCCTTGGGAAAAGTGAAAGCTACAGCCACTGATGTACCTCTTCCACATCCAGGTCTCATGCAGCCAGACATCACCTGCACCCATGCAGAAAGGGGCTTCTGCAACACCCACGCTCTCTGTAACTTCCTCCTCATCCTACAGACAGAAGATACTCCTAGGGATTGGAGAAACAAAGCACCCATTGGACCTGTCCCTCATCCAAGTCCAACACAGAGCACAAAGGTTCCCACAGCCATGGACACAGGGACCTCCAGCACCACTCCTGCTCTTCTTATGGCCATGGAACAGGCAACAGAATGCTCATCGTATGCCCCAAACCAGTACAAAAAGGGCTGCACCAGACCAGACCTGCAGGAGCGGAGGCACCAGAGGGAGGGCTGAGAGCAGAGGCCATGAAGGGGAAGGACACAGCAACGGCACCGCTGCCGACAGCAGTGCAGCCTCATTTGTCCTGTGCAGCTGCACCGGACAATTCCACACAGGCTCCAGGTTCCAGATGCAACCAGATCAGGGCTCTTGCATGCTCCCAACCCAACAGTCTGCCAGGCAGCTCTCAGTGCTCTGGAGCACAGGTAAGGAATCCTAGCATCTACCCCAACCTGGGTTTGCAAGGAGCTTCGCAAAAGGATGTACAAGGGAAAACTTAAATCCCTCTCCCACTGGAAGCTCCCAAAACAGACGCTGGCAGCAGCACTCCTGATGGCATGGCAGCGTCAATTCCAGCACACCCAGACCACATCACAAAGGACATAGCCACAACCTTCACAACAGACCCCTATGGAAAGCTGCAGCTGCCCACACTGGCACAGAAGGAGACGAGAGAGCAAAGACTCAGAGGCTACAAAACACCCACCTATCCCTGCCCCTTCCTCACCCTACACACAGGAAGAGGGGCCAATATTCATGGCCAAAGGAGGGTCCTGCCACCCCAAGCATCTGTTCCCCATGCAGGCAACACTGGCAGTCAGAAGCTGCCCATAGCCATGGACAATGGAGCTCTGCAGCATCCACAGCATCTCTCACGCATCCTACAACAGTCCAGGAGAAGGTGCCCAAAGCAAAGCGAGAGCTGCAGCTACTCATGTAAGTCTTTCACAGCCAGGCCTCTCATGCAGCAGGATGGTACCTGCACCCAAGGAGAAAGGGACATCTGTAACACACAACCTTTCTGTAATCTCAGCCTCATCCCAAAGACAGCCAGAAGGAGCCCCACCTCCTAAAATATCTTTAACCCACACAGGCCACATAAGATAGGGCAGGCACAAGGTGCCTGTAAGCATGGACAATGGGATCTCCTCAACATCCACAGGGTCTCTAACACATCCTCCCTCACAGCCTTGGGCAAATTGAAAGCTACAGCCAGTGATGTACCTCTTCCACATCCAGGTCTCACGCAGCCAGACAGCACCTGCATCCATGCAGAAAGGGACTTCTGCAACACCCACTCCTTCTGTAAGCTCATCCTCATCCTAGAGGCAGAAGATGCTCCTAGGGATTGGAGATACAAAGCACCCATTCGATCCATCCCTCATCCAAGTCCAACACAGAGCACAAAGATTCCCACAGCCATGGACACAGGGACCTCCAGCACCACTCCTGCTCTTCTCATGGCCATGGAACAGGCAACAGAATGCTCATCGTATGCCCAAAACCAGTACAAAAAGGGCTGCACCAGACCAGACCTGCAGGAGCGGAGGCACCAGAGGGAGGGCTGAGAGAAGCCATGAAGGGGAAGGGCACAGCAACAGCACCGCTGCCCACAGCAATGCAGCCTCATTTGTCCTTTGCAGCTGTGCCAGACAATTCCACACAGGCTCCAGGATAGGGATGCCACCAGACCAGGGCTCTTGCATGCTCCCAACCCAACAGTCTGCCAGGCAGCTCTCAGTGCTTTGTAGCACAGGTAAGGAGTCCTAGCATCTACCCCAACCTGAGTTTGCAAGGAGCTTCACAAAAGTATGTACAAGGGAAAAATTAAATCCCTCTCCCACCAGAAGTTCCCAAAGGGGTCCTGGCAGCAGCACTTCTGATGGCATGGCAGCGTCAACTCCAACACACCCAGACCACATCACAAAGGACATAGCCACAACCTCTTCCGTGGCCAACTATGAAAAGCTGCAGCTGCCCAGACTAGCACAGGAGGAGATGAGACAGCAAAGACACAGCGGCTTCAAAACACCCACCTCTCCCTGCCCCTTCCTCATCATACACACAGGAAGAGTTGCCAATGCTCGTTGCCAAAGGTGGGTCCCATCATCTAAAGTATCTGTTCCCCATGCAGGCAACACTGGCAGCCAGAAGGTGCCCACAGCTATGGACCATGGGAGCTCCGCAGCATCCACAGCATCTCTCACATGTCCTACAACAGTGTAGGAGAACGTGCACACAGTAAACTGAGAGCTGCAGCCACCCATGTAAGTCTTCCACAGCCAGGGCTCTCATGCAGCCAAATGGTACCTGCACCCATGGAGAAAGGGACTTTGGCAACACCCACTCCTTCTGTAAGCTCATCCTCATCCTACAGACAGAAGATGCTCCCAGGGACTGGAGATACAAAGCACCCATTCTACCTGTCCCTCATCTAAGTCCAACACAGAGCACAAAGGTTCCCACAGCCACAGAGAAAAGGACCTCCAGCACCACTCCTGCTCTTCTCATGGCCATGGAACAGGCAACAGAATGCTCATCGTACGCCACAAACCAGTACAAAAAGGGCTGCACCAGACCAGACTGGCAGCACCTCAGGCTCCAGAGGGAGGGCTGAGAGCAGAGGCCATGAAGGGGAAGGACACAGCAATGGTGCTGCAGCCCACAGCAATGCAGCCTCATTAGTCCTGTGCAGCTGTGCCGGACAATTCCACACAGGCTCCAGGACAGGGATGCAACCAGACCAGGGCTCTTGCATGCTCCCAACCCAACAGTCTGCCAGGCAGCTCTCAGTGCTCTGGAGCACAGGTAAGGAGTCCTAGCATCTACCCCAACCTGGGCTTGCAAGGAGCTTCACAAAAGGATGTACAAGGGAAAACTTAAATTCCTCTCCCACTGGAAGTTCCCAAAACAGATGCTGGCAGCACCACTCCTGATGGCATGGCAGCGTCAATTCCAGCACACCCAGACCACATCACAAAGGACATAGCCACAACCTTCACAACAGACCCCTATGGAAAGCTGCAGCTGCCCACACTGGCACAGGAGGAGACGAGAGAGCAAAGACTCAGAGGCTACAAAACACCCACCTATCCCTGCCCCTTCCTCATCCTACACACAGGAAGAGCTGTCAATATTCATGGCCACAGGAGGGTCCTGCCACCTCAAGCATCTGTTCCCCATGCAGGCAACACTGGCAGCCAGAAGGTGCCCACAGCTATGGACCATGGGAGCTCCGCAGCATCCACAGCATCTCTCACATGTCCTACAACAGTGTAGGAGAACGTGCACACAGTAAACTGAGAGCTGCAGCCACCCATGTAAGTCTTCCACAGCTAGGGCTCTCATGCAGCCAAATGGTACCTGCACCCATGGAGAAAGGGACTTTGGCAACACCCACTCCTTCTGTAAGCTCATCCTCATCCTACAGACAGAAGATGCTCCTAGGAACTCCAGAACCAAAGCACCCATTCTACCCGTCCCTCATCTAAGTCCAACACAGAGCACAAAGGTTCCTACAGCCACAGAGAAAAGGACCTCCAGCACCACTCCTGCTCTTCTCATGGCCATGGAACAGGCAACAGAATGCTCATCGTACGCCCAAAACCAGTACAAAAAGGGCTGCACCAGACCAGACTGGCAGCACCAGAAGCACCAGAGGGCTGAGAGCAGAGGCCATGAAGGGGAAGGACACAGCAGTGCAGCCTCATTTGTCCTGTGCAGCTGTGCCGGACAATTCCACACAGGCTCCAGGTTACAGATGCAACCAGACCAGGGCTCCTGCACACTCCCAACCCAACAGTCTGCCAGGCAGCTCTCAGTGCCCTGTAGCACACCTAACGAGTCCTAGCATCTACTTCAAAGTAGGAGCTACAGCCACTCATGTAAGTCTTCCACAGCCAGGGTTCTCATGCTGCCAGATGATATCTGCATTCATGGAGAAAGGGACATCTCTAACACCTACACTGTAACCTCCTCCTCATCCTACAGACCTAAGATGCCCGTGCTCATACGCAATGGAGTATCAATGCACCCGTTGTACACGTCTCCCATCTAGGTCCAGCAGGAAGCTCACAGTTAGTCACAGCCTTGGAGAAAAGGACCTCCGCAGCACTCACCATGTCTCTACCCTGTGCATGACCACAGACCTTCAAGAAGTTGCCCACAGCTGGAGCCAAAGCCACAGTTACGCCACGCCAAGTAAGTGTACCACTCTTACTTTGCGAAAGAAAACCCCAGTTTCTCTCCCCCATGCAGGTCCTGCAGGCAGCCAGATGATTCCCGCAGCGTGGTCGATGCCTTCCCAGAGCGCTTTACAATCTCTCCTGCCCAAAGACGTGCATCAGCGCTCACACCAAGAAGACATGGTGTGCAAACTGGCAACATGCTTCTCAAATACCATAAAATGGCACTTCTGATTTACATGGTTTTGCTCTCCATTGTCTTCACGCAGCATCACCTACTTCTCTAACAGGATACTCTTCGGTATTCTAAGTATAGTTACGTAAGAGTTACAGATAGAAGACCAAGTCTTCATTGGGTCTTTTCCCCAGTGTTTGAGGTCATGCAGAGCTACTTCCCCAAGCTGATCCCTTATCTTACATTAGTTTGTGGAATAAGTGAAACCTCGGGACAATTCAGAAGTTCTAATTGGAACCCTGAATTCTACAGACCCCACAAAGTTCCAAATACACCTATTAAACTAAAAAGGCACCAAACCTAGCTAAAAGAACCCCAAACCCAAACAAAACAAAACCCAAAACACACAAATATAAACCTCAACACAAACGGAATTCCTTACGCCAACAGTCCACACTACAATCTCTAGGTCCATCTTTGGATGGATGACTGTTCCGCTGTGTCTGTTGGCCAAGACAGACTGAATACAAACACAACACCCCCAGACACGGTCAAAACCATGAGCAGAACCTTTGCTTCTTGCACAGCAAAACTAACACCACAAATAGTCTCTAAGATAAAGAACACGAGCAGGAAGAGCTGAGAGGCTTGAGAATTTGTTGAGGCATCCCTGCCCATAGCAGGGGGGTTGGAACTGGACCATCTTAAGGTCCTTTCAACCCTAACTATTCTGTGATGCTATGACTGGACAGCCATGGTGATTCTGAGACAACAGGGCCTCTGAAGATAGTTCTATGGCCTTCATGAACTCGGAGATAAAGTAATTTAATTACCCAACTAAGAAGCCAAGACAAAATGAAGCACCTGCAGTGTATTGCTGTCACAGTCATGCAGGAAAACATACAAAACATCACATGAATAGGCAAGGAACTACACATATACACACACACGTACATATACACTTGAAAACCAACCCAAACACACACAGTAAAAAAACTAGTTATATATGAGAGCATCTACATTAAATGACTTCATCCTGCCCTCACTCTTTCCAAGTCTTTTCAAGTGTTTCCTTTCATGCTGAACCCAAATGTTCAGTCTATTGTTAGAGACTATAGTACCCCCATACAAATTGGCCTTATTCCAGAGGCAGAAATCCAATTTGCAGGATAATGGGACAGTAAAGCACAAATTTTGCTCCTCAGAGGTAGGTGTCAAGAAACACCCTTATCCTCACAGAAGCCTGGGATCCATCTATCACAGCTCCTGCACTAAGATTTCGTCCTGAAAACCAAGGCTGCCTCAGGACATAGCCCAGGCTGTGGGACCTCTGCTGACCTGCAAGGACAGGAACCTGCAGAGAAACATTTGTCCATTTCCGTACCTCACAAGCACTAAACTCCACGAATCCCCTATTTAGAGACTTCACTTGTAAATGGAGGCTCAGACTTCAACAATTCAGGAATTAATGGAGGACATGTCCTTCAAAGAAGGAAATAATGGCTTGGGGCTTGTATTACCTGCCACAAACGCATCAGCAGCTAGGTGCCTTTTCCTCTGATCAAGTCACAGGCACATGCGCTTTGCTCTAAGGGAGGCCCGGGACCAGTACATCAAGGAAACCAGACAGCTGAGGTTAGCTTCGTCCCAAAGAGATGCTCACTAAAGAATACCCTGGGATACACCACAGGGGCCCTACCTACTTCGGGCTGACATCAGTGGAGTTTCCAAGTTCCCACAGGTTTCCGTAGAAGCTGACAAACTATGCAGCCAAAAAAGGCACTGAGGGACAATCAAGCTATGCGATGGCACAGAAGTCAATGGTTCCATACATGGCAGATGATGCTCCTCACTAGTTTCACCACAGAGCTCAAACGAATGACACTGGAAGACGGTAAATTCTTACCTGTTCTTTTAGTTCTGTCCACGTAACAATACTTGATTTCATAATCTTTAAATAAGTCATGGATTTCCTGAAAGAGAAAAGCACAAGTAACATCAGAGAAATAACTCAATAGACCACAGAAGTGGATAAATCCATCTTCATAAAAAAAAACCCAAACCAAACCAAACACTTTCACAATAAACTAAAGATTTCACCACAGAAACCCTATCAAACAGTTGGTTTAGAGCTGCTTATACTATTGCAGCAGTCAAATCAAAAACTGGCTGAGTTTGATTCATTTACTTTTCTTTCTATAAAGTCACATAAGCACAACAGGGTCACCCCTTGAGTGTCTTCTGATAAAGATAAAGAACATCACAGCTCATTCAACAGAAACCCCCCCAACGTTTCTTATGTACGTCTCTAAAACACCACACAGACAACAAATACCGGCAGCACCACATCATGCAGTTCACTGCGGGCAGGCAATGCTGTCATGAGATACAACAGCTGCTTCGGTTTCCTGGAAGGGCTCAAGCTCACTTGAACACATTTTGCTCTTTCAATGAATATTCTTTCAACTAGCAGGTAGAGAACGGTGTCTTGAATACCCCCTGGAAAGTATCTTCTATCAGTTACTGCACAGATGCTCAATGAGGAATCCATCCCAAGAGCATTATTTACTCCTACTCATTAATGGGAAGAGAGCAGGAGTGTGGGAGGGCTGGTATAGGAGCAAGTGTAAGAAGTGTGCACCGGTTTGCAACAGCTACTCCTCACCAAGAGCAAGGTGTATGCACACGTCTACAATTTAGTTCAGCGGTGAGAATGCAGAGGTGAACATTAATCCTCCCCAAGAAGAAACCACAAGTAGCAACCTGCATCGGTTTAGTTGGATAAATCCCACACACAACAGCAAAAGGCCATTTGCGTAAGCAAAATAATCAACCAGCTTTGTGGGAAAGCTTAACTGCAGCCCCTTTCCAATTGCCCAGCCTACATGTCAGTTTGCTAATACAATAGATATAGCCTAAAGGTTAATTGGGCTCCCCGTGACCGGTATCAGGTATATACCTTTTAGTCAAGCGGGCACCAATCTCTAGTTTCAGTACTTAACAGCTGTCAAATACTGCATTAATAAAATATGGGAGCAGTTCTCCAGCTCCCAGACATCCTCTCATGGGATGTGATGAGGATGTGGCTTCTGAAGAGCCAAACAGGCCAGGCACAATTCAAAGATTCAAGGCCAGCAGGAGACTTGACTGTGCACATCTCTCTAACAAGAATTAGAGGGTACTTCATCTCAGTCATGAGAGGCTGAGGAGACACCTTCTGCACAGGTTTGTACAGCTCAGCTCTATTGTGGCACTCAACACTGCAAAGAAGTTATTTCTGTCCCACTTCACAGAAAGGGGACACACCGACCTTTTGTATTTCCTATATTATGTTACAAGTGCAACTCTGAAAGTTTCATAGCATTAAGTAGCAGGAAGTATTCTTTCACTCTTTCCAAAGTCATCTGTGAATCAGATGACTCCAAAGGATTTCCAAGTAACTGTTTGACACTTGAATTGAGAGGGAAAACAGCCTGCACTGAACACATCTCTGTGCATAACGATGAGGTCTCATGTAAAAAGCGATGACAGCATACAGAAGATTTAAAATGAAAACCTGCTTCAAGGCTTGCAGGAAGGCGACTGCTCTTGTGCTCTCATACCCCCCATGGCAGGGCACAGACCTTTACCTCTGCAACTGGGTTCTGTTGTACTTCACTGAAAGCATTTTTCACATGAAGTGTTTGTGACGATCAACAAAACCAAAACACACTGTGCCAGCTCTTGAGCAAATGTAGATTCCTTCCAATCACTCAGACATGTAAATACCTGTGGGCATTCGACTGAGGGTCTTCATCATATTTCCATGATTACTAAGCCAGCTTTTGAACTCAGGCACTTCTCTAAACTTTACCTTCAACCTCTCTCAACACTTGAGGCTGCTGGAAAAGAATGAATGCTACCACACAGCTCAGAGACAGAACCATCAGGGAAAGCAACAAGAACACTTTACTCACTGTTCCTGTCCAGGTTCCGCAGTGTGCCACCGAACGGTCTGTACCAACAGCACGGAATGGAGCTGGTCCCTTTGGTGTACAGCTACCCAGTATCTGGGCCAGGAAGGAGTGTTTACTCCGGGAGGAGAAATGGGCCATCCAAGTCAGGTATATTCCCTGGTGCGACCCTGTTAACTTGCACGGAATGTAAGCAGAGGGCTGTTTCCCTGAGCACAGCAGAAACAAACAGCCGCCGCTCATTCCCATTCCTGACCTCCTGCTGCCTCAGATACCCGGAGCACCCGGCCTCCACACCCCTGGCCCAGCTATATCAACCTTCTGCCCACACCAGCACCTACCACCACCATGGCATACACCAACGGAGAAGCCATCACGCTGACCCACGCTCTGCTCTAGTACAACTTTTTACCCTCCCAGGTTATCCTTACCATGCTACTGCCTTGGGCTGGCCAACAACACAAGCGCTCACCACTTCCTATCACATCAGGTTTAGTAAAGCTGTAGTAATAGACTTGATGGTGGTACCACATGAGAGCAGTGGCTGCTATCCCCAAGCACCACCACTTCTGCCCATGGTCACAACATCCACATCCAAACCACCTGCTGACCACTATTAGTGTTTTTTACACATAACATTTACAATACTGCTGCTCCTAAAGGACTTTTTCCTCTTCTATAAAGGAATCAATTTACCAGCCTAAAATCCCCAAAGTCCCTATAACTGCTCAAGTTCAACTGATTTTCATTCTTTCAATGAATATTCTTGCAACCAACAGCTAAGTGTGCCCAGAATACCCCCCTGGAAAGTATCCTCTATCTTTTATCATTAATAATCAGGATCTAACTGGTTTAACTGCACCATATTATAGGTTGCCCAGGGAGGCTGTGAATGCTCCATCCCTGGCAGTGCTCAAGACCAGGTTGGACGAGGCCTTGGGTGACCTGGTTCAGTGGGAGGTGTCCCTGCCCATGGCAGGGGGGTTGGAACTAGATGATCTTAAGCTCCCTTCCAACCCTACCTATTCTATGATTCTAGGATTCTACATTAAGTCTAAACAAAGCGGCAACATCACCAGCATGGTGCGGGTCGAGCTGCCGTGAGAGTCACACACTGAATGTTAGGCTAGATGATAACAGTTGGACACCAAAACTTGCAAGCAGCTATAAAGCTATGTGGTAGACATCCAGCAGCCGTGGATCCTGTGAAGCTTCTAACACAAACACTGTTTATAGAGGTGCCTATCGGGGCTCCAAGGAGCCATTTGTACTTGGCTCCTCAACCTGATGTACAAATCGGCACCCATGCCTGGGCACAGAGGTGTGTTTGTGCCCAAGCAGTCCCTGACAGCCAGATCCCAGGGGATGTGTCCCTGGCCAAAGCAAGGATGATACGTACTGCAGGAAGAGAGAGGAGGAAAGCAAGAGGAGAAGAGGGTTTGCTCAGAGCAACAGTACTTGCATAAACACGTGGGCCATGCCAGCAACACTAACTAAACATCTTGGAACAGAAATGGAACTTATAATACTTAGCTATTATACAGCTCCTTAAACCTTCAGAGTTCTTGTAAGCAGACTTTGAAAGGTGGTTAATCTTAGCACCAGTAAATACTAAAATCCTAACTAGAAAACAAGCAGCTCATACTTCAAAATCAGCAGAAAAAGCAAAACCTGCTGCATTCAAGGTTTTTTAAGAGAAACCACCAGTAAATACAGGCTGAATATGCTTTAAAATGTATTATTTATTACTGTAAGAAAAGTGGTCTTGAAATTCTTCAGTTCTTGGCCTGTCCTGTCTTGTCTTGGGTAGAAAAGCGCAAAGAGGAGCTTCTGTCAGTTGGAAATTGCCTCTCTCAAACACACAGAATTCCTGTCTCCCACAGGATCTGTCCCTACGCTGCATTATCTGCACTGCTTTCAATGCAAAGGAAGGGAGTCCTTAACAGGCACATTCGCTCTATTTATCAAATTAAGAAAGCTCAATGGATCATTTTTAATAGAATCAGCTTTTCACACCCAGGATCTCACAGCACAAGAGAAGAAACATGTAAGAAATACTCAATCATCATCTGGAACAACACACCCTCTATAGAAAGCCTACAGCACCTTTAACTCTCTCTAGATATAATACTGGATTGTGTTCTTCTGGCAACAAAACTATTTAACAATTCTAATGGTGCCTGGCCACATTTCTACACTTCACTTTGGTGCTGCTTCCAGTAAAAACAATCCACAAGCCTGGTCTATAACTTGGCTCTCATTAAGTAGCTGAAGGCCTAAACTTCACATGCATGTTCTTGAAACAGGAATCAATTCTCTTTCAAGTAGCTGAACTAAATAATATGTTTGGCTAACAAAGGACGTTGAAATCATCTCGTAACTAAAAGAGACTTTGTTTTCAGTTGCACAGGGAAGTGGAGGACTGCTGAGGAAAACGCTTTACGTTCATGAATGATATAATGGGGGGTTTACTTCATTTCAGACCACTAAATGCCTGAGTCCAGGATACAACACATGGATTTCACTGCAGACATAAAACTAGAAACAAAAAAGGGAGGAAAAAAAAGGTAAGAAGCAATAGAACACCAACACAGTTTAAAGTAACAATCGAAGGGGAAATCCCAAAGGCTCTGTTGGAGAGCAAGAAGCGGAGTCCACAGCACCGACAAAAAGGTCAGATAACAAAGCACAAGGACTGATGCAAAGGGCAATTCTAAACAGCTCCTGTCTACTAACGACCACAGAGGTTGGAGCTCCTTCAAGGTTTGTTTCAATGGTGTATTAAAGACAGTTCTCAGGTGAGCAACGACCGCAGGATCAAGTCCAAGATGTGTAGCAGATGTCTACCTGCCCAGGCACCCAGGAATGCTGAACACTCAGGAGTGTCCTAAAGCTCAGCACGTGCCCTCTTCACATCCGTGAACAGTCACAAACTCTGACACCTGAAATACAATCAAGACTGGGATTCTAGGCCATAAACTGCCTTTGGGGCAAATCTCTTTGTTTAAGAACTGACTGGCTTTGGTCAGATCCTGCCCTCCGAAGATCATAACTAAAGTAATACAAGAAAACATTAAGGTAGAAGAAGAGCAGTTTCTCAGTACACTCAGGATGGACATGGAATTAAAAACGTGTTTCTCTCATCTTCCAGAGACATATTAGTGCTGATAAAAGGAACACTAGGAACAGCAAATCAGTTCCATCAGCCTGGGTATACTGGGTGGTACGCAAGCGAAATGAAAGATGAAAAAGAGAAGAGGTAACATGAGAGAGCACAAAGCAGAAGAAAAGCAATAAAGAAAATCAAAAAGGACGTACATCCTAAGGCATGGAAGCTACTCCCTATCCAGCAAATATGCCTTTCATGTGCAGGCAGTGTGACCAAGGACTAACTAAAACACAAAGGCCCCTTCTACTTAAACAGCTGGCGTCCAACAGATTGGGAGAGAGCACTTCCTCAAATCAGCACACTTCATTAAAGGCTTTCCATCAAAAAGGACCAAGGAAAAATTGGGGTTAATCCACAAGGCAAAACAGAAAACCCACGACCCCGCCAGAAATAGCATCCTGCTAAGAAGCGATTTGTCTTTTGGTCAGGAACAGAGCCCAGTGGAAATATCCCACACCTGGACGGCTACATCAAGTCCCAAAACACACAGTAAATCCCTGCCCCGCGTGGACTGAACCACTTTCTTATCAACACCTCAATGTTTTGCCTTTCTTTAGGTTCTGTCATGCCAAAGAAGAACTACAGGGTATTCAGATAATTAATCAGCCCTATTTTACTTCACGTCCTACATTAAAGTAGAGCATCCCCTCTAGAAGATTTATTTCCTAGCCTCAGATGGTCAAGAAGAAAAGCAGAAATGAGCACGTAATATGGTCTCATTTAAAGATAATCAAACACAGAAAAAACTGGTTGGAACCAAGTGCATCTTCCACAGCACTGGCTCTTCAGCTGAGACAGCCACCGCTCCTACGGGAGTTATCACACTTAAATAAGGAATCACTAACAGGGAAAAAACAATGGCTTGGGGGAAATCAAAACCAATTCTTCTAATCCACTGGGGTAATTACAAAAACAAACAGAAACTGATTTGCCACACAACACTCCAGCAAAATAAAACTTCACATTTAGTAAGGTACAGCTTCACTTGTACTCTGGTCATGCTGAAGTTCCTGGCATCTCCTTACCAGGAAAGGAGAAAGGAAGTTATTGTTTCCCACCCTCCCTCTGCTCAGAGCAGTCCTCCTGCCTCCCAGAGCACTCAGAGCACTTTAAGGATAGCTCCAAGGACCTTTAATTTGGGATACATGCCTTTGACCATCACGTCGTTGCATTCCTTGTCATTGACATGGATTAGCTGGCTCCTCAGAGATGAAGGTTCAGGGAGATACAAACGCAACAAGGCAATCACAAGAGACATCCAACCAAGAGACTGCCAGCTCATTGCCAAGCACTCACCAGAACAAAATGAACCACTACAACCAAGCTTACCTGTCATTCTCTTGGCAAACAGTCTTCATACAAACATCACAACACCGCAACGCTGCATCAGAGGCTAATCATGCCAACAAGACACCAACAGGCCAATCTTACCTGACTGCCTTACTGTAAAACACCATGCGGCACTGCCCTGCTAGGATTCCTCAGATCCTGCTTACACTCCTTCATCCTAATGAGGCCATAAAATGGTTACTCTGGAACGAGCACCTAACACTTCCCCACTGCTGCAAGACGAATTCCAAGTTTGTATGTTCTGCAAAGGCTTCCCAAAGGCTGTGAAGGTTGGAATGCAGGGTAATGTTCTTGATGCATTCCTCGATGAAACGGGAGGGCCTGTTGGGACCCTTCATGCAGCCTGGCCCATACTCACTACTGAATTCTCTGTAAGACACAAGTCACGGCTACAGGATAACCTCAAAATCTCACGTACATTCAGAACAACATTTGGGGTCCCACTTTCTTGGTACCTGGTGTGTTACCACATCACACATCTCCCTCAGCTTTGGACAAAGAGCTTCACATTGAGGAGCGTCCCCTAAGCAGAACAAAACACTGAGCCCAGTTTGCATACAGTTTGTATATAGCTACAGGATAGAAAAACATCAGATCGAGGGAGGGAAAACACAACAGGAATTGATCTCCTAAGCTGGTTTACTCACAACCCTGGCCCCGCTAACAGGAATTACAGCAGCAACAAGTGCATTTCTGTCTCCTTTCACAGGTTTAGCCATCTAAAACGTAACACAAAGATATCCATGGTCCCTCATCTCAAGATCATGGGAGGTTACAGCAACAGTAGATGTCCATTTTTAGGCCACTGTCACATCACACCTTTGAGAACATGCACGGTTCAGGTACTGTGCTGGCAGAATCAGACAAGGATGAACACAGGGAACCAACTGGCAACTCTGCAGGATTTCACCACAACAGGGCAGTACAAACTCACCTGACTTGCCAGATAAACAGTAAATGCAGACTTTGCCTTCAAAGACCAGTGAAGGTGCTAACAGAAATGGTTACTGCAGGTCTGTCACAAAAATACCTTTCCCCACGGTAGTGAGAGAACTGCCTGAATAAATACCAGCCCCGCAAGGACATATTTGCAGGCTGAGCTAGCTGTAAAGCCCAACACAGAAAGAATCTTCTTGACATAACTTGGACTTAGTTTGCTCCCCCTCTGGACTTGTTTCATACTGACACTCAAGGAAGAAAGCTCACATGGGAACGCTGACTTACATGGGCGGACACACTGCAAAGTGCTTTCTTCAGGCTGCCCTTCCTCCTGAACACAGGCTCTGGACTTCCTTAGGAACACAGATGTTGCCAAACGCATTGAGAGAGAAACCTCCCTTGCCAAGATTCAAACATGGGCAACCTTTGCCCCATAACAAGAGCCACCCAGCACCCAAAGTGCTGAATGCTTCTGACACTTAAAGGGCTGTTTGTTTGGTTTCTAAGACTACAAACGTGGGGCACTCTGCTTCTGGTTCAGAAACTTCATGGCTAAGTTACATTTCTCCTGTGGCCTGTAGAGTAATCTGGTTTTAACTGGGTTTAGCACAGGTGGAACTCCAAAGGTAAGAGAAGATTACAAGTACAAGAAGAAATAAACTTAATAGGTGGCTCCAGCTGGCTCAGGATAATGTTTGTTACCTAATTTCACTCTCCACGTACTAATAACCAACGACAGCAAACCCAACACTCCAATGATTAGAGATTGGTAATTTCGTTGATGAAACCCTGTTCCAGAAGCCTCTGCTGTATTTTAATGATGCTTCTCTTTCTCAGTGGTGAACAAACTGGCCAGGTTAGCAACAGTTATCTGATTTTACTTGGCTAACCAACCATTTCCAGAAGAAACCAGCAGACAAAACACCTCTGCACTGTTTAACAAGGGCACTAATTTCACCTCAGAAATGGTAAGTTCCATGGTAACTTAATGACAGCCAAATACACAGGTATGCTTAACATACCTGACCACAGACAGCCTTCTCCTTTCCAAAACTGCTCCAGGACACAAACTTCACCCCTACAGCACAACTCTTCTGCTTTTACACACCAATGCCAACAGCCCAATGATGTTAACAATTCAAATGCCATCTCCCGAAACTGGGTTGCAGGATCTGTACATGGTGGTACTGTTCTAGCCTATAACAGGGGAACATCAGAACCTTACACGCACAGGAAAAGGCGTCCCAGGGCTACTTTTAAAGTCATCAAAACAAGATGGCAAACATCCAGAACACTGTGAGCCTGCCAAATCAGACCTGCACGCTACTATTTCTCTGTAGCATTCTTTGCCTGACCAAGCAATGCCAAACTTGACAGCTCGATGTGCTTTGAACCGTGCGCGTTCACGAAGTACCTGCTGCGTGCAACGGGAACAAGGAACACAGCTGTCTGAGTGGCAGACAAAGTGCTCCTGCTCTGGCTATCCACAGCAAGCACCCTGGCATACGGCAGTAAGCTCGCTCTGTCAACACAGTCACTGGGATGGCTTCTTGAAGTGACCACGAAGATGAGCAGGGTTCTCCAAGCGGTGACTCTGCTCATCCATCAGGCCATCAGGCTGCGAGAAACAGACGCGAGGCTCTGCATGGAAACATCGTGTGGGACCAGAGCAAAACTGCCCCAACCTACAGCTCCAAGGGCCTGCAGTCACACCACAACGCGGCCAAACAGAACTAAAGGCAGCGCATACACGAGAACAAAACATCCAGTGCAGTGGCAAACTGGGCAGGCTGGCTCCAGTTACACTGATCGCTGAGAGAACCTAACAGGAAGGGCCCCTCTGCACTGGAGATGCACAGAAAATGAGAGCGTACACGTGCTGCACTTACCCACAGGCAGTAATATCGCCTGCGCTTTAGGAGGAGAAAGAAAGAGAGACAAGGAGCCCTTTAGAATAAAAGCTGTCATTATATTGTTATACTCCTGCATCAAGTTGAACGGTTGGGGCTGCCGAAGCGACCGCGCAACCAAATCGCCTCAAACTCTGACTCACCCGCACTGAAGAGTTCGCTGCTCTGCTCCAAATAGCAGCAGAATTGTCCCAAACCGGCGAGAGATCGCAGGAAAACACTTTCCTGCCTGCGCGCTGCTCAGCTCAGGGGCAAAACCAGCCGGGCTCGAAGCTTTTCACCTCTGCTGTGACACAGATACCGGATGGGCCGCGGGACCTTAAAGCCGCCCCGCCTGTCTGGAGATGGCGAGCACACAGGTGTCACCTCAGCACCGCCGCTAACGGCCCCCCCAGCCGCTGCTGCCCTCAGCAGCAGCCACACGTGTGTCATTCATTACCGCACTCATTAGCCTGCCCAATTTGCACACCTTGTGCAGAGAAGCGCGGAGCCCCTCAGCCCCCTCTTTCCCCCCCGTCTGCTGCTCCCTCGCGGCCTGGGGCCCGACCCCGGCACCCACAGGCGGGGAGGAGGGAGCCCAGCCCGGCCCGGCCCGGCCTCGCCTCGCCTGAGCCCCCGCGGGGGAGGGCGACGCTTCCCGCCGCGGGGAGGACGAGCTGGAGCCGCTCTCCGCAGGCACCGCGGCTCCCGGCACTAACAAAGAAGGCGTCGGGAGCAGGAGCCCGAGCGGACCCGCGGCGGGAGGAAGCGGAGCTGCAGCCCCACAACTCCCCGGGCACGAGGAGCGCGGCCGCCGCTCACCTCAGCCACAGCGGCCCCGGGGGAGCGGCTCCCCCGCGGCTCCCGGCCCCGCCTCAGGCGGCGGCAGCGCGGGCGGAAGGGAGGCGGCGGCGGCCGTACCTGGCTGCTGCTCTCGGCCGGCAGGTTCCTCAGCAGGATCTTGCGCCTGTTGCTCAGCTCCCGCCGGGTGCTCTCCAAGCGCTTCGCCACCTCCTCGGGGGCCAGCGGCGGCCGAACCCCCCGCGGTGGCTCCGCGGGCAGCTCCGCGCCGCGCTCGGCTGCTGCCGCCATCTTGCAGAGCGAGCGGGGGGGGAGCCACGCTGGGCGGGCGGCGGGGGAAGCCGCGGGGCACGGCCCGCCGGCGGGGCGCGGGGAGCCGGGAGCCACGCCAGGCCCCGCCGCGCTCCCGCCACGCCCCAAGGCTGGGCCGCGCCCCCCGCCCGCTCGGGGCAGGCTGAGGGCGGCGGAGCCCCTGCAGCGGCGGCGGGAGCCGAGGGGCGGTGCGGGAGGAGAGAACTCGAGCGGTGCCCACGGGGGTGGGGGGGGAAGAAAACGGGGCTCGGGGGGGAATTTCTTGCCCGCGGTTGTGGCTGCTGAGCTCAGGCTTTAGGAGGAGAGGTCGGGGCCCCACGGGAGCCCCCAGAGCCCTTGGAATGGAAGCCAAGGCCTGGACACTGCCCTTCTCCTCAGGCAGGCACGATGGGGCTCACCTCACACAGAGGGCATCGTTTCCCTCCGGCCCTGCTGTCAATACCTCCCTTGGGTGCGAGTCATGGAATCAGGGACTCGGCCAGCTTGGAAAAGCCCTTCAGGCTCACCCGCTCCAACCGTTCCCAGCCCTGCCAAGGCCACCCCTGGCCCATGTCTCAAAGTGCCATGTCTCCATGCCTTTTCAATCCCTGCAGGGACGGTGCCTACAGCCCTGCCCTGGGCAGCCTGTTCCAATGCCTGAGCACCCTCTGGGGCAGGAATTGTTCCTCAGCTCCATCTAAACCTGCCCTGGGGCAGCTTGAGGCCGGTTCCTCTTGTCCCATCCCTTGTTCCTTGGGAGCAGAGCCCAGCCCCTCCTGGCTCCATCCTCCTGTCAGGCGCTTGTAGGGAGCCATCAGGTCCCCCCTGAGCCTTCTCTTCTCCACACTGAACCCCTCAGGTCCCTCAGCCCTTCCCCATCACCCTTGTGCTCCAGGCCCTGCTCCAGCTCCGCTGCCCTTCTCTGGCCCCGCTCCAGCACCTCAATGTCTCTTGCAGTGAGGGGCCCAGAGCTGAACACAGGATCCGAGGTGCAGCCTCCCCAGTGCAGGGGCACAATCCCTGCCCTGGCCCTGCTGCCGCACTGGTGCTGATCCCGGCCAGCGTGCTGGGGGCCTCTTGGCTGCCTGGGCACAAGGGGCTCATGCCCAGCTCCGTCAATCAAGCCCACCCAGAGGGACTGAAATGCAAGGCTGACAACAAAAGAAAGATCTCGAGTGAGCCCCCGTGCTCTGCCTGAGGTGAGCAGGCGCAAAGGCCCAAGGGGATCTCGGTCTCATCTTCCCCACAAACACACCCAACAAATGGCAAAGCACCCAGCTGGGTAAACCAGAGCCTGGGTGCTGGGCTGGCAGCAAAAGTCACCCTGTTGTGGCACAGCACCAGGTAACGGTGGATGTGCAAGCAGGGAGCTTGGGAAGGAAATGCAGAGAGAAGAGCACAACACCTCCCCAAAGGAAAGAGTTTCTGCGAGTCACTGCAAAAGAAATGGCCTCTGCAGTGAAGCCTCCGTCTGTAATAATGTTTCACTGTCAGTCAGCACTTACTGAGACAGAAATATGTTGTCCTCTCGGAAAATTCATCCCTCCTTCGCACAGTTACTTGCAACCTCATTTACAACGCAGTACATTTAGCTCTTAACGTTGTCAGCGTTGCTATGAATGAATGAAGACTCATTCAAATATTTGTACACAGTTTTAGTTCTGGAGCTGACCACAAAGAGCAGGCAAAAGAGAATCCAGACCTGGAAAATAATGGTCTTAAAAAGGAAACTGGAAACTCACTTGGAGTTAAATTGGGTACATAGAATCATGGAATAGTTAGGGATGGAAAGGACCTGAAGATCATCCAGCTCCAACCCCCCTGCCATGGGCAGGGACACCTCACAATAAACCAGGTCACCCAAGGCTCTGTCCAACCTGGTCTTGGACACCACCAGGGATGGAGCATTCACAACCTCCCTGGGCAACCCATTCCAGTGCCTCACCACCCTCACAGGAAAGAATTTCTTCCTTAGATCCAATCTAAACTTCCCCTGTTTAAGTTTGAACCCATCACCCCTTGTCCTGTCACTACAGTCCCCAATGAAGAGTCCCTCTCCAGCATCCCTATAGGCCCCCCTCAGACACTGGAAGGCTGCTATGAGGCCTCTCTCTTCTCCAGGCTGAACAGCCCCAACTTTCTCACCCTGTCTTCATACAGGAGGTGCTCCAGCCCCTGCTCATCCTCGTGGCCTCCTCTGGACTTGTTCCAGCAATTCCATGTCCTCTTTATGCTGAGGACCCCAGAATTGCACACAGTGCTCCAGGTGAGGTCTCACATGGGGTATATGTGACAAAGTTCCTATCAGCACAATTAATTCTGGATGATAATTCTTGGCTAGGTGCAATCTTAGAGATGGGATTTCCAGTTAGGGGGAAAATAAATCCCCAGCCAAATAACAACAGTGGGTTTAGGAACCGCTTTAGTCCAAAGCAAAGCGAGCGAGCGAAGGCTACAAAGAACCTTGGGCCTTCATTGCTTCCAGAATTAACTGACAACCTGCTAAGCAAACAAGAAAGTTCCTTTTGGTGTATGATAAACTCTGTCAGGGCTGACAGGCTTTTGTCCAAGGGCTTCCTTTTCCCATCACCTTTTCAGAGAGGTCATGTTCCTCCTTCAGGATCTGCCTTTTGTTCAGTGGAGGTTTGGAAATCAGAGGTGTGAAGGACATTTGTAAACGGTGCCTATTTGTCAAAGGACAATTTGATGGTGTTACTGTCCTGTCCAACCCTAACCGTTCTCTGAACTGCCAAATTCAGCCTGTCCTGGACAGGATTGGCTCAGCCTTCACACGTAAACAAAGAAACAGGAAAAGCGAGCAGCACAAATTGTCAGTGTGAGCTCTGATCTAAGGAAAAGTGGATATGATTAGAAAAAGACTTCCACAGCTCACCATTATTTGAGAAATTCAACTGAGTAACAAGTATAGACCTCGTAGTTTAGAAAATCCCAAATGATTTACATTTTAAAACTGTCAAACACCCGTCCCAGCACAAGGCGGGAGGTACAGGCTGCTTAAATCCAAAGGATTTACAAAGTATTAATCAGGCTGCCTATAAAATTATCCCTGGAAAAGATAAAAACTGAAAGTGAAAGCTCTTCTGGTGACCATTCACAAACTGATTTTCAGGTGAAGCTGTGCAGTTGAAGCAGGGATGCTGAATACTGTCTCCTCCAAACCTGTTTCAAGCCTGTCAATCACAGCTTGTGTGGTGTGAATTATTCTGGGACCAGGAAAAAGAGTGCTCTGCTGGGAACGTGTGTTCCAGCTGGAATACTGAAACACACAACTACCTCCTCAGCACCAGCTGCCAGATGAAGCTGTTCCAGGTAAATGATGGACCTGCTCAAACATCACACAGTCCAGTGAAGCTAAGGAAGGAGTGGAAGCACAGTCATTAATTACAGCGTTAATCTAGCCAGCCTGAAGGTGGACACACAGACACCCTGTATGCTACTGGTAATTAATCCTACCTACAGCAATTCCCTTCTCAAAAGCTGCCTGCCTGTTGGTTTAGGCTTTTACACCAGGCTGCAGCTGGGTCTGAATGCAGTTCAAGAGGAGTTAAAGCACATTGCTAACAGAAGTAGCTCAGGAATGAAGAGTTTGGCATTAATGGCAGAACTGCTGCAGTATTGGTTGTAAAGAGTTCCAGAGAAATGTGGGTTTCTTGCTCTAGGGATACACATTTTAAAGGTTGTCTTTGGTAGGGAAAAGCCCTCCTCTCGTCTTTCCCTCCCAGTGTTCCCATTTCATGCTGTGTACAGGCAGTTGATGTGGCACAGGTAGATTAAGGAATTGCCCGCACTGAACGGCAACTACAGAGTGCTGTGGGAAGAGAGCAGGGAATAGCAGAGACACTGCCGATGGCCATGGAGGTGTCCGTGTAAACGGGGAGGTGGGCCATGCATCCCCTCACGTACAACCAAAATCAGCCAGGCGGGCATCAGCACCAATAACTGATCTGTCCTGAGGGAATAACCCCTCCTGAACCCAAATGGCAACGCTTTGAGCTACACGACACCCTCAGGCAGGGGCCTGGGGGATTAAAAGAACAATCAAGATTAGGCACCAACACAGTAAAACACTCCAGCCCATTAGAGCTGCCCCCAGAGCATCAGTGGGCACATGAATACAGCAGGGAGGCTGTGCAAGCCAACAATCCAGCCTCCTTTGAACTTGCACAAACGCATCCATGCAGTTTGATGTGCCTGAACCGCCACAAACGGATCAACCTCAATGCCTATCAACTGCAGACATGCGGTTCTCTCCTTCAACACGTTAAT
Organism: Pezoporus flaviventris; assembly: GCF_033815535.1. Lineage (NCBI taxonomy): Eukaryota > Metazoa > Chordata > Aves > Psittaciformes > Psittacidae > Pezoporus > Pezoporus flaviventris. The sequence goes on along the minus strand of NW_026892607.1, from coordinate 1,469,503 downwards.
CTTTGTAACAGTGAAAATACATCGGACAAACTCCAAGAGTCCTCGCTAACCCCTGCCACAGGAGTAGGAAAGAGGCTTCACAACGACCATTACTGCCCCTGGTTCCAGTTCACTTTTAGATGCTGCAGCCCAGGATACAATGCAAGTGGTGACAGTGTCCATCCGCTGTACCCAGGGGAGGAAGAGGACAGCGAGAGCTCTCCATGGATGCGTTGTCCTTCAAGAATGCCATCTTTTTCCTTAAGGAAGTTCCTCCTGTTGATTACAGACCCTCCTCCCCTGTGCAGACCCTGTGTGGCTATGTTTGTACTAGTATATTGTTACTGTGTGCTGCTTTCAGAACAAAGCCCTACCTGTTAAGCTTTGTCCTCTAAGTAGTCTTCAGGTCTCTAATGTGCTTTCGGTATGTTTCAAAGTGGCCACGAAAGCAAAAAGCACCACTTAAAACCCAGCAGAAACGTACATGGATCTGCAGGTTCGGTTGCACTGCTGGCTTGATGCTATTGTGCAGAGAAGCCACTTTGCAGGCATTGAATTCAGTTCATTAAATTCCTTGTTAATTAAGAGTAATGTACCCATCCACAGCAGTTGCTCTGGTAGCTCTTCTAAGCTGAGGATTAATTTAGCCATGCTTCTGCAGCTTTGAAGTAACACCAGCCACGTAGAACTTTTCATTTTCATGGGATGAGAGGGTTAAATTAGAACCCTGGGAGCCAAGAAAAGCCAAGCTCAGAACATCTGCTGCATCTCAAAGGCCCATCTCGTATTCTCAGGTACACAAGATAGCAGAGAAGTATCTGTGAGCTCCTTAGGTAAGGGATTTCTTATAGAAAAGAGAAATCTGAACAATTTTCTAGCCCCTGAAACCATGGGATTTGTGTTTCCTGCAAGGAGAGGGTGTGGAATCCATCAGCTGCTGTGAATTGGAAGCTTCCAGAAACCCCCTGATTGCTTGCCCCACTTCAGGTGAACAAAGTGCAGCCAATACCATCCTCTTCAGCCTGCATTGTGCCCACTGTTTCCAGCTCCAGCTGCTCCTTTTGTTTCATCAGGAAAGTGAGACTGTGAAACCAAGAGATGAAGATTCCCTTGGGAGCACCAGTCACGAGTCCAGGAATGACCATCTAATGCTCAATCACACGTCTCACAAATGCCATTGCCTCCAAAATAGACCAGAGGTGCCAAAAGAAGTTCCTGCCACCGTTTTTCCAGTGAATTTCAATACGTTTGGTGTTCTCAGTGTAACATCCTGCAGTGCAGTGACAGTGGGGATGGTTAAACAAAGGGAATTTCCTATCAAATGACCCAGCTAGAACAGCACAGTGAGCAACTGACACCGTCAGCATTCTGATGCAGTAAGAACTGGGTAACCCCTCTCTGCAGGTAGCACAGAGCTGCTCTGCAGGGCTGCAATTCCCTCATTAACCATTCGAATAACTAACTTGGCAGGTGCAGACTGCAGTTGTGTTGAGACAGGTATTGTGCCATGCTAAGTCCTCCCAATGAACTGCTGAGCTCCTGTTAGTCCCACGGGTACTTTGATTAATGCTTCAGTCTCTGAGCACTTCGGAATTGCAGTAAAGAGAGGATCAGACTGCAGGTCCATCAGACCGCATCCCAGCAGTGCCCCTCTTGTCCGAGAGGTGCCAGACGGGCAGCACATTGCTTCAGAGACCACAACAGGCACACGCTTCACTTGGAGCTGTGTTGCCAACAAACAGGTCTATTTTTCACTCTGCTCACGCTCCTTTAAGGCAGCCTTATATGTACCATATACAGCCCCTGGAACGTGTCAGGTACTGCTGCCTATGCCCAAAATTGGGATGTTTCTTCACTCCCGAAACGCTCTTGCACACAGACACAAAACCACTCCAAGTGACTTTGCCCACAGCTGAACGTTGCAAGTGGAACCCGACAGCTATTAAATTGGTGTAACACTGCTCCTGAGTGTCTCGGGAGTGATGGATTACCTCGGGAAGAGACTGGTCAGCAGCTCCTGCTCAGTTTCCATGCTGTAACACAGGGGTCTGCACATAAACAGTGGAAAGATAAAAGAGGCAAGAGCTGTAGCTTCCAAAGTGAGTAACTGGGCTGAGGGAATCATTACACTGAAAGGGAACGTAATGGTCTGTTTGGGGAGCCGTGGTCTCTGCAGGAGAATTTACAACCTTGGGTAGCTAATAAATAGCATCAGCAGAGCTGGGTGAAGGTTGTACGTAAACAGAACACAAGAGAGAGAAACCCTCAAAATAAACGCCCTCAAACCAAATCCAGCTTCTTTAATAGTAACGGAGAACAAAAGAAAATGAGATCAAACAAGAGTTTCAGTACAGCCGTAGCCCTAAAGGACAAGATATTCACAGGGCAGCCTCACCCACGCTTTCTCCTGCACATCAACGCCTTCCCTGCTCTGAATCACCAGTCTTCTGTGGCTTTTGTTCCTCGAGTCTCTAGCAAAAGCAGGTACAACCCCACACTGCTCCACAGTGTTTTTATGTTTTTATGCACTGCAAAATCCTAGTTTCAAATCATTCTGTCTCAGATTCTCTGTAAGGGCCCATCTTCTAGGAAGGGGAAACTGAGGGTGATAGTTCACAGGAAATGGTGAAGTAACTTCACCTCAAAAAGAGTGAAACCACAGCAAGGAATTAAAGCCTTCACCGGGGGAAATCAAACAGCTTCCAGTATGTGAAGGGGGCTACACGGATGCTGGCGAGGGACTCTTCATCAGGGACTGCAGCGACAGGACGAGGGGTGATGGGTTCAAACTGAAACAGGGGAAGTTCAGGTTGGAGATAAGGAAGAAGTTCTCTGCTGTGAGGGTGCTGAGGCGCTGGCACAGGGTGCCCAAAGCAGTGGTAAATGCCCCATCCTTGGCAGTGTTCAAGGCCAGGTTGGACAGAGCCTTGGGCGACATAATCGAGTGTGAGGAGTTCCTGCCCATGGCAGGGGCGTGGAACCGGATGAGCTTAAGGTCCTTTCCAACCTCAACTGATTCTATGATCTCCGTTGCTCTCTCATTTACAGCCCTATCTCTGCCTGATTATGATCTATGAGGAAATCTTTGCTGTGATTAACTGCATCACTGGTACAAGGAGCGAGCAGGCGGCTTACCAGCACTTTGTTGTGCTCTGATCAACCCAGCAGTGATTTAGCCCTGCCAGCAGAGATGGAATTTGAAACACCCCAGATTTTGTCCTTAAAACCGCTGCAGCTTGTTCAATACGGAAACCTGGCAGAAAGGATGCAACGCAAGCTGAACTTTCCCTATGTGTTCTTAAAAAGACATAGATGAGACTTGAAAATGTTCTGCCATTCAGTTATGAAAAGGTTTCCATAGAAACTGCCATGCAACGTGACTTTTTGTTACAAGCACGCTTAGTGAAGTGCCTTAACTTCTACACGTTCATTCCGTTTTCAGGGAGAGCACAGAAAGCCCATTCCCTTCCTGTTTTCCAGGTTCTCTGGCTGAGGCTGCAGCAGCGACACCTTTTGACTTGGTCGTAGAGACTTCCGTGGTTAAGCTGCAATGGAAACAAACACACATGAAGAGGCTGTTAGGATTTTGCAGGAATGACACCATGGAGTTTAATTGCTCAACCCTGAATCTCTCCCAGCTGCACACGATTTGCATACCGTGTGCCAAGAGAACTGATATGGGGAGCAAATGAATTGCTGAAGCTTCAGGAAAGTGGGAGACTGAAAATAAGCAAGTGGAAACTATTGGCCCAAGCTCCCTGTTTCCTGCAGTCTCAGCGCCAACCTATCTCAGTGTCTGCCTGCATTACCTCTGGGAGCACTGGAGGAGTTTTAAACCCAGCACAATCCAACAGCACTGCCCCAACCGGAGCCATTTCACAGTCACACAAGGGTTGTGTTGGAAGGGGGCTCTGGAGCTCATCCAGTCCAACCCTTGCCAAGGCAGGGCCACCCAGAGCACGTTACACAGGAACGTGGCCATGCTGGGTTTGGGATGTCTCCAGAGAAGGAGACTCCACAAGGCCCCTGGGCAGCCTGTGCCAGGGCTCTGCCACCCTCACGGTACAGAAGCTCTTCCTCGTGTCGAGGTGAAACTTACTGGGTGTTAGTTTATGGCCCTTGCTCCTCGTCCTGTCACTGGGCACCACTGGGAAGAGGCTGGCACCATCCTCCTGGCACCTGCCCTGGAGCTGTTGATGTGCATGGACGAGATCCCCTCTCAGGCTGCTCTTCTCTGCACTAAAGAGCCCCAGCTCCTGCAATCTCTCCTCACAAGAGAGGTGCTCCAGATCCCTCAGGATTTGGCTACCTAACCCAAGGCTGCCCCATTGTTCAGTGGTGGGACAGTGAGTGGGGCTGAAGAGCAGACACTGCCGCTTGCACCACGGCTGTGCTGTGGCACCACCTCTTTCCGCACATACGTACTGCTGGAAAAAGTGCTGAGCTGGCAGCCTTGGAGGCCGAGGTTATTCCCTTTCCCCATGGAGCAGCTGCTGTACTTGCTCCTCACGTTCCACTGCCAGGGCTGGGGTGCAAAGGGTCCTGCACGGTGCTTTTTGGGCCAACCCTTTCCCTTCCTCGCTATCACTGGGTTTGTTCCATGAGGGGCACTATCAGTGGGGAGCACTTGCTTGGGCAGCGCTCCAAGAAGCGGGTGCTTTTGCCCGTGTCAGCTCTAAAGGGTAGAATAAAGGAGAACAAAACTCAAGTGGTCCTGCTGGCTGCTGAGAGCATCTCCTGCTGCCATAACAACAGGGGAGCTCTTCCACAGTATTCAGACAAGGCCGCTAGGACTCCTCTGGGAGCTGAAGGGGAAGCTTCCACATCTAATACATGTTCCACGTCTGCCCTCACATTCATCCTTCTCTCCTGCTCAGGGCATTGCTATGGACTGTCTCTTTCAGATGGGCATGGAATGGTGCTGCATTACAGCGAAAGCCTTGGTTACATGGAGAGGAGCTGATGATTTGAAGGCAACGCGTGTACTTGAGACGTTTCTTTTCCTTTGGCATGTTCTTAGCTGAGCTGTTTACTGCACATCTCACTGGAGGATGAGGCAGATGTGCAAAGTCCACGTGCCTCTTTGTAAGCTCCTGTTCACACCGGGCTGGAGAGGAATTCCTGCCAGTTCAAGCTCTTCCCAGGCAGAGGCTCTGCATTACTCCAGCCTCAAAGAGCACCAGCCAAAGCAGGCACCGTCTATCAGCGGGGCAGAAGCAGGGAAGCAGCCGGCTTTTCCACCGCTCAAACCAGCAGCGTTCCTGCGCATGCCCTGGCAAAGACACCAGTTATGTTTGGCACCTCACTAACAAGGCAGGGGTTGGAGGACTTCACTCTTGGACTTGAGCGTCTGAATTCCATGGTAGCCTTGGCTTCAGACCTGCAAGTCCTTGTGGGCCAAGGTCCTTCCGTGACTCAGTGCGGAGCACATAAAGCAGGGAAAATAATTCCCTCTCATCTGTGAGTGCAGCTATGAGCACTGCAAACGAATCTGCGCTCGCATGCAGCCTCCTGGGTTACCTGCACTCCCTGCACTCCATCCAGGGCTTCTCCATCCTGGTTTCTTACCCCTTTGCCATGTTTGCTGCCAGCTCACTCCCGTAATTTGTACCCCGACAAACACGTTCTCTCCTCATCTCCATTTCTGGGTCACTTCACAGAATAAAGCCTTCGAGAGCCAGAGAGCTCCTTTTGACCACTTATAGTCACAGCCAGCGCTGCGCATGGGAACACCTCATGAATTCTCATCTGGCTTCCCCGCCGGTGCCAAGGGCAAGGGGAAAGATAATATTTCACGGCTTAAGTGGCCTTATAAAACATTCATGGGCAAACTGCAACTTCTGCTGCTGCCCAGATCACATTTGTATCACAGCAAGAGCATAAACACATTAAAAACCCTCTCAGTTCATGTTCAGGCAATATCCTGTGAACGGGGAAACAGCTTCTAGCCCTGGGCAGGCCACAGGGGTTACCTGCATGGAGGAGAAATCAATGCACTTCACAGCGCTCAAAGACCGGCAGCGTCGGGGCAATGGAACATCAGCAGACAGGAGCCAAAGGATACACTTGTTTTCATTGCAGAACAGCTTCTTCTGGAAGGATGAAGGGAAACCGTCAGCTTGAATGAAATCGCTGGGAAATGAATGGCCCCGAACCCAAAGAGATACAGGGAAGGAGGATACAGGGTACAAGTGGAAGGCAGGCAGCTGGCTGCTCATCTTGCTCCTCTGTCACCACAGTAAAACAATGAGGGAGGGAAGGCCCTGGCAGCACCATGCACAATAATAATGGAAGAGCTGTCAAGCGGCCTCTTGGAAACTTGGATTACATCCATTACCAGGTCTGGTTTTAAACAAACAACAGTATCTTTACCAGCATTACAATTATTTCTGCTAGGAAGAGCTGGCAGCACCTGGAATGATGGTTTGGTACACCTCTACATCTGTGTTTGCCACCTAATTCTTCCTTACAGCAGGAGCTTTGGCTTTTCCCACTGCTTCAGGTATAAGCAAGATTGCCCAGAACCCATGAATCCTTGAATGCACAGCTCCTCTGGGCACCCTGTGCCAGCGCCTCAGCACCCTCACAGGGAAGAGCTCCTGCCTAAGAGCTCATCTCAGTCTCCCCTCTGGCAGGTCAAAGCCATTCCCCTTGGCCTGTCCCTACATCCCTTGTCCCAAGCCCCTCTCCAGCTTTCCTGCAGCCCCTTCAGGCACTGGAGCTGCTCTCAGGTCTCCCCTTCAGGAGCCTTCTCTTCTCCAGGCTGACCCAGCCCAGCTCTCTCAGCCTGGCTCCAGAGCACAGCTCTATCTCCGTGGCCTTCTCTGCACTCACGTGAGCAGGTCCAGGTCCCTTTTGTGTTGGGAGCCCCAGACTTGCTTCTCACTACAAACACGCTCCACAGCCTTCTCTGGTTTAAACGAATGCCAGAAGCAGCACAGATCTGCACAGCCAAGTGCAGATCAAGCCAAAGCTGTGCTTTCCTTTACTCCTCTTGACATTATTGTATATGCAAGGGAACTAATCTGCTATCGCTGGACATGAACTTCAACCACGGAGCAAAGAACTGCTGCTGCCGAGCGAGATCCTTCATATACACATCGAGATGGGGAAAACACAACTCACATTCCACTTTGCAAGTCAGTGACTCCCAGAGACGCTTTTGCCATGTGATAACAGCTTCTGGCTGAATTCCAGCTTCCCCATTGCATTCCCAGAGACCAAAGAAAGGCCTGGCTGGAATTCCAAATGGGATTTACCTCTGAATTTTAGTGAGAACACGTGTACAGCTGCTATAGGGCTAGGAAATAGAAACAGCAAAGCCTCTCCTTCCGTGTTCCGCACAAACCGGTGCGAGGACTTCCACAGAGCTGAACAGTTTCCACACTGAAAGCTCTTTTCCCTTCGTGCTTTAGAATCCTGCTTCTTGGCTGCATCCGTTGTTCTTTGGGCAAGCAGTGCCATTAAAATCATGCACTTTCTTCTGCAGGCAAACCTGACAGAACAGCCCCTTTGTCCAGTGCCCAACCCCCAGCAGGAGTTTGCATTCGGTATCAGGAATTCCAGCGAGTCGGGTCTAGGGATTGACACAGAAGCGGTTCCAGGGCATCAGGCTCAGACCTTTGAGAGCACAAAGCAGTGCTTAATAGATTTCTCCAGCTGTCTGCTCAGCAAAACCCACATCCCAGTCCTACACAAACACAGCAGAATGGCAAATCCACTTCCACATAAGGAGAAACCCACAAATTATTGGCTTGGGGGAGTCTAGGCGGTGGCTGAGCGCTTCCAGCAACAATCACTGCCCATCTAATGACCATATGCTAAAGAAATAACTCCGTAACAGCTCCATAGTGTCACTTAAAGTTTAGATCTGTGGACACAAACTATAGGAATCTGACCAAATATTTCCTGTTAGAGCACACATTCAGGCAGAAAATGAAAGGAAACTCAGACTATTTCACTCTAGCCACTTAGCCTCAGAACTATACTTTATGTACAGTTTATTTCACTAGAGATTTCATTTTATACACAGTATAAAGGGGTATCCTGATATCACACATATAGTTATTGACTGTACTGTTTAAGAACCAATTGTTTGTACAGAATACAGTATTAAGTACCATATTAATTAAAACAAGTGATCTTGAAAAGGAACCGACATATAAATGGATGTTTATCCTAGGCACAGTGCAAGAATGGGTTTTAGAGCATTGTAAGCCCAACACGTGAGTCTAAAATACAACACTGTGATGTGAATTAATTCATAGCCAGGATGCCCTGTGTTGTAGACAAATCCATCTTGGTCTGAACCAGCAAGCAGCGTTAAAATTCCAGACAAACAGCAGCAGCTTATCATTAGGGTTTGAAAAGGAGATCTTCCACAGTAACCCAAGCGTTAAACCCCACTGGTTTATCCCTACTTCTGATCATGACAGTGTCCTAAGGAAACAGAAGAATGGCCCAGACTGCACTTGGAATTATCTGCTAACTAATGCTAAGGAAATTCATTGTTACTTCCACAGAGGAAACCTTTAAGGATGCTCGAAGAGGTCAAGATGGAGAGGTTTATGGGCAGGATTTTAGTAATGGAGCAGAGGATTTCTCCCCTGCAAATAGGCAGAAAATACCGTAATATAAATCAGTTGTGATATTTACAGAAAACAAGTGTGGAAAAGCAAGCATTCCTCATGTAAACACGTCAGAAAGGACTTCTTCATGTTCCCCTTTGCAGAGGGGGGCAGTGGATGAGTATCAGCTAATGAGAAACAGATGTCTTCCTCAGAAGAACCACTTCACCATCACAGAATATATGTGGCAGTCATTGAGAATTGCTAACATGTCTTCTCCCTTCCCTCCCCCCAAGAGTTTCCAGTTCAATAAATAGTAGAAAAATAATCCTTTCCTTAAAAATCTTGAGCTGCGTTGTCCCAGGTTCCATGCAGCAACCGGAGCAGGGTCCTTTCGACGTGCCAAAGGAACTGCAGTGAAACCAAGAGCCTTCCCCTCCCCGTGCCTCTATCTGGCACTTCTTTAGGCTTCAGCTGCACAGATTCCTGCTCTTCCAGTTAAGGAAACCAAATCATCTCTGGCTCTTCCCCGCTCTCTCCTCTTGGCTCAGCAGGACGGGGCTTCCAAAGCTTCAGCTGCTCTATAAACTCACGGTCCCTTTCTGCAGGTCTGACGTTCCTCCTGCTCCACCTTATTAAAGGTGATGGCAGGTCCATCCATCCAACCCATTTCCCTCCCGTTCCAGAGCCAGCCTTACATTTGTACAAATGTAAAGCTCTTATTCCTAACAGTTTACTTGGGAAGTCAGTGAAATCAGCCCTGGGGAAAAGCACAGGAACAGAGCTGCCCGTGGCTGCATGGATCACGGCTCAGGAGTGAACGCTCCTTTCCTCGCTGTCCGTCAGCATTCCGCATCCACAGTGTGTACCGTGACTGCAGCCTGCAAGTGGTGGCTGTGGTGGAGAGTTGGGTGGTGCAACCGGTAGTGGTGAAACTTGTGACTCAGCAGGGCAGCTGTTTGAGGGGGGGTGTCCAGGTCCAAGTCTTCCTCGTGGTTTCCAACATCCACACCAGCCGACAGCGGGTCGTTATTGCACGGAGGGTTTTCACTGTCCTCCTGAGGGCTCATCGTGCTGTAGCCTAGGAAAGAAACCAGCAGGACTAAGAAGCTGAAACAAGAATAAGAGCTCAATGTTTCACCCAGAGGAGCTGTGGCTGCCCCAGCCCTGGCAGTGTTCAAGGCCAGCTTGGACACAGGGGCTTGGAGCAAGTTTTTTCATTAACAGAAAAAGAAACAAACAAACCCATCCTCTCCTCTAAGTTCCCAACAGATCCCTTTCCCTGGCACCGTTATCAGCTCTGGGGACCTGTGGTCTGTAGATGATCTTTCGAGGTCCCTTCCAATCTCTAGCATACTGTGATACTGTGATACTGTGAAACAATGGCTTTCCTAGGAAGGAGCCCCAGCTCTTGGAGCTGGAAACAACAAAACTTCTTCACATCATCTTGCTGCACAATCACAGCATTACACCTTTAAAAGGTGCACGGTGCAGTGAACTCGAGGCTGTCCCTTGGCTAAAGCAGCTGCTGCTGGAGTCTGAGAAGGTAAAACCCCCAAGAGGAGCTGCCTGTGGGAGCAATGAGAGGCTGCACTCAGTGGGATATCCTCAGGAAAGGATGCCAGCGGCCAGCTCACACCCAACCCTCACAGGACAGGATCCTGCTCTCTCAGCGAGGAAGCCATCTCCCAGCAGGGCCCCTGATCCCTCTTCTTGAAGCAGGTGCTGGGAGTTACTCTGAGATGACCACGAGATGTGGATTTACCACTGAAACCACCTGTTACCACTCCAATCCAGCTGGCAGCACAAACAAACCCACCTCAGTGCTTCTGAGTGCAAAAACACAAGCTAGAAATGAAAAAGACCTTCTCTGAATTCACAGAATCATCCTTCTTGGGAACCTTTGGCTATAGCTGAAAACCCACCAGGGCTCCTGAGCATCTCGGTCAGGTTTCCAGCCTGAGACCCCTAAAAGAAGCGCGTTATAAATATCACGCTGAGGACCCAAAGCTGGTTCTCGTTTCCCATGCTCTGAGGCCTGGTTTCAGGCTGGCAGACAGGACCTGAGGAAGACGACTCGGCAGCCCTTTGAAGAAGATGGAATGACAGGAACTAAAATTAGAAGGGCACGTTTCAGGAAGAGGTGGGCAGTTCCCTGCTGACCCTGACGTGGTGACTCCAGAGGTGGCAAGGATTTGCTAGGACTACAAGTAATGGAGCAAAAGGAGCACGAGCCTAACAAATCTGCCTCCACACAGGTCATCTGGCCCCAAATCGGGGTAATTCCTCCTAGAGCAAGACTGTCTCTCAGACATCTGCTCATCCCCATTCCAAAGCTTTGGCCTTTACATTTCCTGTACCTCAGCAATTCCATTAATGCAACCAGAGTCTTAATAACTGAAGAGCTCTGCTGTAGCATACCCAGCCACAACATGCAGCTAAGAGCTGACATCTGTCACACACCGCCTTGTCCAACCCTCCTCTTAATTTATATTAAGCCTCCTGACTCAGCAGCATTACACCCTTCTGGCAGCTTCCAGGGTTTAAGGAGACTTGGTCTCAGGGCACAAGAGACACAGCAACGCTCCCTGAACCTAAGCAGGGTTGAAGTGTGCACGTGGCAAACACGCATGGCTGAACACCCTTCACTGCTATGCATGTACACAGTTCACGTTGATCATTGCTTGCTTAAAGGTGATGTAAGATGTCCTCTGTGGTGATGGCATGGACTGCAATAGATGGGCAATATACATGGACTGCAATCATGTGCAATAGAAAGGCTAAGGAGGCACCTGACACAATCAGTCTCTAAATCCACCCTTATCTTACCCAGAAATTCAGGCATCCAGCACATGTTGCTGGAGTTTTCTGGAAGATGCACATGTCACGTCAAAGAGAAGGGCAGCAGAGATGCTGATGTGCCTGCAAGGGATTTGCCTTCCCTCTTTAAGTAGGAGATTTCCATTATCCCAGCTGAACATTTAGATTGCTAGGGCTGGTGATGCAAAATGAACGTGGCAGCTGCAGACCCTCTCTGTGGGTCTGAATTCTGGTGACCCAGCGAAGCTGCCTGAACCCAAAATCAGACATGGGGAGCAGGGCACTGAGCTGCTGCTGTACAGACCCAGCACCCTCAGCAGCCTGTCCCATCTGCTGGAGGGTGTCAGCACTGTCCAACTGTGAAGCAATAAGGAGCAAAGGTTTTTGGGTTGGTTTTGGCAGCCTCATCTGCAACGTGCCAGACACCTGAAGGGGAGCGAGGGAGCGCAGTCATTAACCTGGGGCCAGGGCAGCGCCTCAGCTCTTACCGTGGTCGCTCTCCGTCCCCGACCGCCCCCAGTACCGGCGCCTGCGTTCCGGGCTGTGGGCATGCCGCTCCATCACCGCTGCTATGAACCGGGTGTTGCTGACTGCGAGAGAGGAACAGACACAACTGGTTGTGAAGGGAGGGCTGGCCCTGGCTTGTAGCAGTGGGATAATCAGCACAGGGAGAGGCTTTCTGCAAACTCATTCTGCTCAAATACTGGTTCATAGAAGAAGATTGGCGAGAGACAGCGGAGGAGGAGTAAAACGAAGGTGTTTAAGTGTGGAGCAGATCAAGACTCAGTCAAACCCGCTCACCTCACCTGCTTGCATTAATAGAAGTTACAGCATTACTGTGTCAACACTAAAGAACCTGCGGCGGCACTCAAAGCCTGCTCAGAATGAAACTGAGGAATTGGAGAAGCAGAGACCGAAGCCACGAAACTCAGGCACACTCATTGTTCAGTCCGAGTGCTGACACAGTTTCAAAGCGTGGGTATCACTTCAGCTCTCAGCGAGGGCCCAGAGACAAGGATCTGCTCTGTCCCTGCAGCTCTCCCAGTTCAGATACACCAGCTCCTCTTACAGTACGTCAGTACCTCGCTCAAAGTGCCGGTTTTCCTGACTGCTAAAGGAGTACGAGCACCCCAAATCAGTGCAAGTAAGATTTCCTGCCCCGTTTGTTGAACACGCACGCCAGACTTGGCCTCTGCTCTCCAAGGCAGAACAAAGGTGGGAGTTTTCCGCACCCTGCTCTGTCACAGTTCTCATTTCTCAGCTGATCAGAGCTGTTTCTGGAGGTGCTCCTGATGAGGGGCACACGGGGCAAACCCCCTTTGCACATAACCGAAGCTGAAAAGGAGTAAGTTTTCAGCACGACGCTCAGGGTGCACTGGAAGTTCAAGTCAGAACATGGTTCTGTCATTGTCTACTGCTCAGAGAGATTTGGTACTTACTGATTCCTCTGTCTTCGTGGCTGTCATCGTCTCTCTCGTCCCTATCATTTTCCAGGTTGGACATACGCACTGACATTTCTACACACCATTAAACACAGAAAAATGCAACTGTTAAAGAGAAAAATTGGGGATCATCTTACTAAGGGCTGTCACCCTGGGAGGACAGTGGAAGCACTTGGCGTGGCTGGGTGAGGAGCTGCAGTCCCCTTGAAAGGAACAGGCTTTGAAACGCCTGAGGAAAGCAAAGGGATACAAAACAGAGCTGGGCTATAAGCAGATAGGGAGGTCATCAGCCCTCATCACACTTCTCACCTCGGCAGCTACCAGTACCCTTTCTCCCAAACACACTTTTGTCTCTCAGACTCCAGTGGGTCTATCTTATCTACCCGTGTGTAAATAGTGCAGGGACATCACATGGACCAGAGGCAGAAACACCAGTAAAGAAACCACATCCTAAAGAGCCCAAGCAGAGAGGGTGTGAAAACTGTAACTGTCCCACGAGCTCCGCTCTTGTGCGGAAACAAACATAGGTCATGGGTGTGCCATGACAAGGGCCAGGAGGCTGTGAGGCTGGTTTCTTGTGTTAGCTCTAGGAAAAGCCTGCGTTCAGCTTCCGGACGAGAGCTGCGTGTTAAGGATTTCGGGTGGCAGCAGGCCCGGCAGCACCCAGGAGAGGGCAGCAATACACAGTGACCTGGATGGGAGCAGGCTGATGGAAGGGTTAGCTAAAGGGAAATGAAATGGGGTGAAGCACTGAAACAAAACCATGGAAAGAGGTTTGGGATATTTCTAGTTGGTTTTGTGTTGGGTTTTGTTTGCTTGGGTTTGGGTTTTGTTTTGTAGTTGGTTTAATTCCAAACCCTCCCATTTCTCTCTGCAGAGTTATCAGCTCACCCTGAGCAGCCAAAGGTGACATGTGCTGGTGACTCCTCCGATGGATCTGGTGCCGATACGCATACACTGCTAGGACAAGCACCATAATGCAGCCCATAATACCTCCAGCCACCGGGCCGACTGGTGCACTCTTGATCATGTTCAGAGTGATCACCTCATCCCCTACAACAAAAGGGACAAAACAGAGGGGAAAAAAAGCCATAAACGCTCTGTGGAAATATTTAAAGGAACATCTCTGAAAATTATCCACTCACAGGGTCCCAGCCTGGTTTGGTTTGGAAGGGACCTTAAAGCTCCTCCAGCTCCAACCCCTGCCAAGAGCAGGGACACCTTCCACTAGAGCAGCTTGCTCCAAGCCCCTGTGTCCAACCTGGCCTTGAACACTGCCAGGGATGGGGCAGCCACAGCTTCTCTGGGCACCCTGTGCCAGCGCCTCAGCACCCTCCCAGGGAAGAGCTTCTGCCTAAGAGCTCACCTCAGTCTCCCCTCGGGCAGCTTAAAGCCATTCCCCTTGTCCAAAGCCCTTCTCCCATTATATTTAGATCCCATATACATATATATATATATATATATATATATAAAATACTTATATAAGAATATATGCAGACACTTTATGAGAAGCATGCTCTGACACTGAAAGCTCATGTTACCGAGCACAGTTAAATGCAGCACCTATTCAGAAAGGCAGAGTTACCTATTGCTCCCAAGTCATCCACGTAGGGGCTCTTGGCTCCCACAATGCCACCGAAGCATTCCTTCTGAGGGGCACAGTAGGACTTATCCAGATGGGTCTTCCCATCGCTGTCGACCATACACCACTCACAGTCCAACACACCAAAGCAGTCCCTGAAAGTGAAAACCAAGACAAGACTTTATGTACTTTAAATGTTAACACTCCTTGTTTGACACAGCTCAGCCTATTTTAGAGTCGTGAGACAGAGGGAGGCCAAAATCATCCACGAGCCCTCACATACATAACGTTTGGCCACCAAACCCTTGTCATTCAACTGCTCAGGTACCACCAGGGAAGTTACGCAGGGAAGCTGCATCCTCAGCATGCATCTCCCAAGTCTGTTTGCTCTGTTTTTTCTCCTCCATCACTCAGCCTGAGCAAATCCTTCTTGTAACCCCTCCAGCAAGACATTCCTCAGCGTGGTGAGGTCTGACTGTGGTTCCACCCTTTCTCTGCAGTCCTTTGGAAGACAGAAGAAAGCATTTGGAAAGTCCGGTCTGAGCACGAGGTGTTCCAGCAATCTCAGCTCCCTGGAGACCTCTTTCAGCTAGCAAAAGAACAACCAGCCCTCGAGCTTCTCTGTGTAATGCTGGAGTGGACCAGAGAAGCAAGAAGCTAGAAATTGACAGGGAGCTACCATCTCTGATGTGTTCCCAAGTCACCACTGCCAAAGCACAGTCTGCATTCCACGAACGCTTCAGCCCGCACACATCTCCAGCAGGCAGACAAACTTCACAGCACCATCCATTTTGCTCAAAAGGAAGAATTTGTTGTCCTTTCAACAGCAAATCTTCCATTTGCAAAACCCTCAGTTCTCAGAGCCACAGAGTGTGACAGGAAGGCCATCTGGTTGCTGCTAATGGTGTCGTGCCACACAAATGGGAACCCTGGGGTCTTCTGTTTTTGTGCTGGAGCATAAAGTCACCACTGGTGTGGTGACATTCGTTCTGCTCCATCCTGCAGGGAGAAAACGCCTCAGGCATCGCACCGCGATGGGAACCCCGCCGTGCAGCTCGAACAGCAGCTCACCGCGGGGAAGGCTGCTCAGCCACCTTCCTCCTCCCACAGGAACACAGGGATTGCTCTGCTCTGCCTGGGACTGAGGAGAAAGCACTGGCAGAGCCTCCCTGCTCTCTTGGTACCCACCCCTTGACATTTCAGCCCTGGACAAGTCTCACATCTGTCCTCACACCCCACATCCAGCCCAGGAGGAGGAGAAGCTACAGCAAAGCGAGGTAGCCTGGCAGCGCTGGGTTAATGCGTGGACTCAATCTTAAAGGTCTTTTCCACCTAAACTGTTCTGTAACTCTTACAGCAAGCCTGGACCATCTAGGACTTGAAAAGGGAATGGACTAGAAACAGAAAGCAAAACTGCTCAGTGTCTTTTCTTGTCTGATGAGGAAAGATCCAGATAAAACCAAGGTCTCCTATCTTACTGATGACACAGAGATTTCACACTCGCCTTTCATAACCTCCTGCTTTAGCATTCCATTTTAACAGGGGGATCAATCACTCCTGTTTCACCCTCAGCCTTCCCATCCCTTCCTCTCCCTTTTCACCTCATCCCATGACTTTCCCCCATGTGATCTCAGGGAAACCACATCGGATCTGTGCCCCTATCCCGAAACCAGAGTGCTGCAAGGATTTAATCCCTGCTGGTTTGGGCATCTCCCGTTTCCATAGCTGCAGACAGCCACGCTGGGGAAGGCGAGATCAAGAGAATCGGTGCCTGCACAAGGGGGACAGGAGGAGGTTCATGTGACCACTCAGTGCTCCCAAAGAGCCCAGCGGGGTGGCAGCCTCCTGCCTGGGGCCGGCCAACACTTTAAAGGCTGGGATTCCCATGGCACTCTGCTGTGTAAAGCTCTGCCTACACAGAAACATGGAATGGGTTGCGTTGGAAGCGGCCTCAAAGATCACTTAGCTCCAACCCCCTGCCATTGGCTCATGGAGGCAGAGAGCAGCTATAACTTAAAGCAATCAGCTTCTCTAGATGGGACTGTGCACTTTAGGTATGCAAAGGAGTCATGAAAACTTGTAGCTGGAAAACGGGTGACTCCAGAGAGAAAAAGCTTCGTAGAGGTACATTAAAACCCCCAGATGCCTGCCAGACAGTTAGAAGAGCTGGCTCTTAGTACCTGTGTGCATGTACACAGAGCCTGTAAGCATCAGGTCCAGCTACGTTAGAATGGTCTAACAAAGCAGTTAACAATATGCTTGAAATTCCTCACTTAGAGAATGAGGAAACAGAATAAAGCATCTGACCCTGTTGACTCTTAGCAGTTTTTAACTGGCAGGGGGAAGGAACGCCAAACCAGAAACCCTCATTTTCTTTGGTACACCATAAAAACAGATTAAAAAATACCCAAACCAAACCAGAAAACAACTGCAGGACGACACAAAACCACTTCCCTTCCAGATTTCAGGTTTAAAAGCAAACAAAGAAACAACAATGCCCAAATCCTCTTACCAAGTTACTCCAGATCCAAACCAGAGCCTACCCCTGCTCCCCCATGCTTAGAGAGGAGCAGTTCAGTTCCACATAGTGCTAAATAAACTCAGACTACTTCTGCCTAGTGCTGTGCTATGAACTTCTGAGAAAAATACATCAAAAGTCGGTTTTAATAATCGTAGTTTTAATAATTAGAGCTAATACATCATCATGACATGCTCACAGGAACTAAATAGCAGAATGAAAACAAACAGAAGAGAATGGGAAGTGGGATCATTTAGTAAAGAACTGGGGGGGGGGTGCCCAGGATTTCACTGATGTCTAAATGAAGTTATCTTCTGGTTTTGTAATCCTGCAGCCTGACTGCTTGGCTGATGACAGCTTGGTCTTAAATAAAGTCCTCATCATCTTTATGAGCAGAACAGTCACAACTTTCAGTGGCTATCAGAGAACACACACTAAAAGGAGCAGAATCCCAGAACAAGAGAGCTTGGGAAGTAGCTCTGGGTCATCTGGTTAAAGAAAAGGAGAAGGAAAGGAAAAGGCTTTAGGTATTTCCTGCCTGGCAGCAGTTCCTCAGCTTACCTTAGTTTGTTTCCTCCGTCTTGGTTACAAACTGGTAGCAGGTCCATGAGGACTTTGTAGAAGTATCGCAGGGTGAAGTCAATGCCCATCACTGCCACTGAATGCCCCGAAGACATGTGAGCACTGCAGGGAGAGGAGGAAGAAAGGAAGCGGCTTTCATGGCTCTATTAATAATGGATATTTTAATTACTCAGTTCCCTACCTGACCTGGGACTGCCTTCCTTGCTGTATAAAGAACCAGCTCGAACCCACACCTCCATGCTGAAGCTCAGTTCACCCCCTTTGTGTTTACATCACTGAAGCCTAAAACAGTTTGGGTTGGAAGGGACCTTAAAACTCATCCAGTTCCAACCCCTGGCACAGGACCAGGAACTAACCCATCTCCCCACGGGCTCTTCTCCCTCCACTCTTACAGACACCCCACCACCTACAGACAGTTGATATTTAGCAACAGCCATTAGGGTTAAAACTCCCCACCGACACAAGTCAATGTAGGATGCGGCATCTACATCTCTAGGCCCCGAATCCCCACCGCCTCACTGTGGTTGTGTTCTGCACTGCTCCTCTTTGCTCAGTCCCCAGCGTTGGGACCCGAGTATGAAGCTGCCATAGACCTGTTGCTAAATCCCTAAAATCCCACAGCGTAGGAGGGATTATGAATTTCAGACCCAAAACACAGGACAACAATATTGATTAGGGCAGGTTAGGAAGTGCCTCTGTTAGGTGGTGGTGTGCAGGAGCCTGAGGCTGGACCCAATGATGAGGGAATCTGTCACTAGGTTTCTAACATCCAACCTCTCAACTTCTGCTTCCTGCAGCACTGGGATGGCACGGCCAGACCAAGCTACCTCTCATCCCTGAAGGATGCACAATGATCAGCTCGTCCTCAAATCCCCTGGTGTGCTGTTGTGCACCTCTGTGAGCCTTATGTTAATGGCAGAGGAGACACCTTTGACTTGCTGCTTCTTAAAATACTCTTCTAAATCATTTTATCTCTGAATCTGGGAAGGAAAATGCTGAGAAAAAGAAGATAGCGAATGGCACAGCTGGGCCACACAAAGCAGAGGCTGCTGGCAGTCCCTCAGCATATAAAACCAACTCTGTTTACTGGACTGGAGCTTGGTGGCTTTTAAGGAGGCGCAGTGAAGATGCAGACAAATCTGATTTGTAGATTTACAAATACAGATCCTAAAACCCTGCTTTAACTTGGTTTTCACATTACCCATTTCAGGGAGAAGGAACGGGAAGAGGATGACAGTGAAGCAGCACGGATACATTTAATTGTATATGGCAAGGCATCAAGCTATGAAGTTACTGCTCTGTCCCAACAGGGAAGAAGCCAACAGGAAAAAATGAAGGTGATGTTTACTGTCTACTCTTTATACAGCCTCATTCTTTCTCTAGACCACCATGATGACCCCTACTCATCTTTTGCCTCAGTTTTCAAACTGCAAAAGACACAAATATTGTAAACTGCAGTGATTTCTAGCCTTAGACAAACATTTAAAAGGATTTCATGTAAAGAAACCCAAAGCGTCACCAAGGACAGCATCCAAAGAGATTTCCAGTTACCCCCAGGAGCTTCCAAAGGCTCTTGAGGTGTTCCCAACTACTCCACTTGCCCTCAGGGTCCCTTAGGAGGGTTCTCACTTAAGCCCAGTTGCCCCCAGCAGGGTTCTGGGTTGCCATCAGGGATTTCCAGTAGCCCCCAGTGGCACCCAGAGATTCTCAAGGGGTTCCCAGTTACTCTCAGTTGCCCCCAGAAAGCTTCTCAGTACATCTGGGGGTGCCCAGTTACTCCCAGTTACACCCAGAGGCTCTCGAGGGGCTCCAAGTTGCGCCAAGTTGAACCCCACAGGTTTTGGGTTGCCCTCAGGGGGTCCCAGTATCCCCCAGGGGCTCCCTATTGCTCCCAGCTCTCCAAACGGTATCTCAGGTATCACCCATGATGACCACAGGGACAATGGGACCATGGGGACATGGTGTGGCACGTGGGGACACAGTGTACGCACAATCCTTCGCTGCTTATTCCTGCACCTGAGCACTGTGGGATGGAAAACCAAGAGTAAGGAGTCAGTGTGAGCAAGATTCCTGTTCGGGGCTCTCGCTAGCTCCCATCGTGCTCAGAGGAGCTTTACTTGCTGCAGCAGTGCTTGTCATCCCCATTCATGGGGAACCAACGGGAAAGGACTTAAAGTTTGTGCATCAGCGTTCACCATGTCCGAGTGCTCGAGCACACGGAACCCAGCGGAACCCCCACAGAACCCCATTGAACCTCCATAGAACCCAGGGGAACTCTCACGGAAGCTCTATGGAACCTCATGGAACCCCCATGAAACCCCATAGAACCCAACGGAACCAAACTCTCGCGGAACCCAACGGAACACAACAGAACCCGTCACCTGGCAACGGGAGACTATAAATGCCCCGCAGAGCACAAGCTGCCAGGGCGAGAGACAAGAGAAGCTGCCCTGCGAGAGAGCAGAAAGAGGTGGGTGCCCATCCCATCCTTCGGGGGTTACAGGAATGACCCAGAACACCTCAAGCAGCCTCACCGGAGCCGCTGCATTGGTCAGTGCCGTGCAAGTGCCGCTGGCTCAGCCGCAGCCAAGAGCTCCGGGGCCTGAAAGCCTGGGATCTGCCTTGACTCTTTTAGGGAGAGCAAGGGCCTGTGGGGAGGGGACAGGGGGGAATGGCTTTAACCTGCCAGAGGGGAGGCTGAGGTGAAACCTGAGGCAGAAGTTCTTCCCTGGGAGGCTGGCGGACACCAAAACGGGTTGAACGCAGAAGCTGGGCCTGCCCCATCCCTGCACTAGTGGAAGGTGTCCCTGCCTCCTGCTTGCAACTGGATGAGCTCTAAGGTCCCTTCCAACCCAAGCCGTTCCATGATCCCCAATCCCCCAAATCACACCCAAATCACCCACTGACAGGGACTTGCTGGTACTTTCTACAGTAACGCAGGCGCTGAGAAAGGTGACGCTGGGTGCATGGACACAAGGATGCAGGATGGGCACGAAACCTAGGGAAAAACATGGCATTTTCCTGGGCACTTGGACTTTTCCAGTGCCACTTGAGGAATTCCTAGGCCATTTCAGAATTTCATAGAGTCATAGAATAGGGTTGGAAAGGACCTTAAGCTCATCCAGTTCCAAGTCCCCTGCCATGGGCAGGGACACCTCACACTAAACCAGGTCACCCGAGGCTCTGTCCAACCTGCCCCTGAACACCGCCAGGGATGGAGCATTCACAGCTTCCCTGGGCAACCCATTCCAGTGCCTCACCACCCTCACAGGAAAGAATCGACTGGGTTTATTATGCTTCCAGCACTCAGAGGCCATCCCAAGCTTGCTCTCTGTGTTCGCAGGCACCTCCAAGTTGTTCCACTCCTTTCCTGCCATGAGCAGGGATTCAATGGTTTATTTGGATTTGTTTTGTCTAGGTGTCCTGTGTGAGAAAGAGCCCCAGTGACCATAAGAACAGCCTTCCTCTTCCTCCTCCAAAGCCACGAGCGATTCCATCCAGCTCTTTGGGGCTGTGTTAGGTAAGAAAACCCTCATGCCTGCGCTCAACGGGTAGTAGGACGGGAGGGGGCTCCACAGACCTGTGGTCGTGTCCCCCGAGGGGGGGACATCCGCGGGGTCCATCTCCTGAAGCTTCCAAGCACAAAGGGTGAAAGGAGGGAAATTTGGGGTGGCAGCTGGTGATTTGCAGTGGTGAGGATGTGCTGAAGGCTGCAGGCCCGTCTTGGCAGAAGGACTGCAATGTTGAGCGGGTTTTCCTCTCTTCCAGGTGGGATGGACTCCGGAGACTCTGGGCTCTGCCTGATGGAAGATGTCACCAGCACTGGGCCGTGAGTGATTGGACCGCACCAGGAATACCACAAACCTTAGGGAAAGGGGCGCTGAGGGAACCGCTGCTGTGGGGTCAGCGTGTGGTCGCTGCAAGTGCCACGGGCCGGGCAGGGCTCTCGGTGCCCACCGGCCACAATGACGTTGCCTCCAAACACCCGGGGCCGTTGCGGTGCAATCCCAGCTTTGGTCCCGAGCCCAGCACTGCAAAAACCATTCCCAGATGTCCTTTTCCATCCACGCTCGTGGCCTCAGCTCTTCTTTCCCCGCTCACTCTTAGGCTCGAAGCGAAGCTCCTGCCTCCGCTCAGGGTTTGAGGACAGTGATGCATCTCTTCACCTCTCGCCTTCCTCACCTCCTCTTTCTCCTTACTGCAGGCACATTAACATCGGCGCCCAGTATCAGGCAGAGATCCCAGAGTTTCGGGATCCCTCCCGCTTGCCAATGGAGGAGGAAGAGGACAAAGCCTGGCTCGTCTGGGACCCTTCAACACCGGATCGAGGTTTCTTTAACGCTTTTCTTCCAAAGAACCCCCGAGATGTTCCTCCCGTCACCCCCTTGTTTGCACAGAACCTTGACTTTCTCTTCCCGCTCTGCTTGCAGTGACCGAGCTCCTCAACCTAGCGAGGTCCAGCGACGTGCCGCGCGCCAAGACCACCTTAGAGCGTGCAATGCACTGCCTGCACGAGGCGCGCGGCAACGTCCTGGTAAGAGCGGCTCTTGGGGCGTCATTAACAACGCTCTGGGACGGCCTTTGTGTCCCTGGGGCGAGCTGGAGGCGCTCCCAGCTCTCTGCTCCATGCGCTGCAATCTGGGCTCTAAGCTCAAGGGACCGGTTCTTGGTGCCACAGCCGCGTTAAGGGCCGGTGGAGCATGGACCTGCCTCGGCATGGGAATCATTCCCACACCTTCCCGCAGCCCAGGAGATCCTGGAGCGCTCTCACCAAGCGCTGCCCGGGCTGAGCAATGTCTTTTTCCACTCACTTCCACAGGAGGCTCTGGAGCTGCTGCGCCAGGGGGGTCCCCAGCCAAATCAACACCATCCGCTGGCTGGCTACCATTATACAGGTAACCTCCAGCGTGGGGCTCTGGCCTTGCACAGCTGCTCTCTGAAGGAGCAGAGATGTCAATAGGGCACTGAGGAGCTGTGCCGACATCTCTCTGCCTGCGCTCATCTCCTCTTTCACACCTTGGGGATCCTTCCCAGGTATGGACACGTGGACCCCCCTGGAGCAGCAGCTCTTTGACATCGCCTTCCGCAAACACAAGACCGATTTCCACAAACTGCAGCAGGAGGTAAAGCCGCTGGATGCATTTGTTGTACGTGTGTGCCTTCAGGGTTTGCCTCCGCCATCGCCCTCACAGACTGCTTCTCTTCTGCTCACAACAGATTCCAACTAAGACCGTAGCGCAGTGCGTGGAATATTATTTTACTTGGAAGAAGAAGAGAAGACTCGGCCACAAAACTGTTCTGGTTAGGGGAGGAAAGACCAAAAGGCTGCTAGAGGAGCTGGAGGAGCCTGAACACAAGGTGCTCAGTTATTCCCCACTTGCAACTTTGGGGCAGCAAAGGGCGACTCCACTCCCGCCGCTCAAAATTACCCCAATTTTCTGCTGAGGTGCCTGTCCTCACCATCCCATTAAAGCATTTGGGCTCACTGGTGTTCAGAGGATCTCACCAGGGCAGGCTCGGCTTGACAGCTGCGTTTGTGCTGGATGGAACACGGTCCCATGTGCACGGGCCCTTCCCAGAGATTTGAAGATCCATTTCCCCTTCAGCTCTCCACCTGTTGGGAAGAGAAAGAACAAGAAGGAATATAGCAATAAACTCTCTCTGGTTTACAGACCGTTTGCAGCCCCAGGACGAGGCGCCGTGTTCTGCCCCATCAGAACCTACCACCAAAGGGGCAGAACCGGCGCCAGGCTCCACACCAGCCCAGCGGCGGCAGTGACGGGAGTGGATTTTCCTGCCCCGAATGCCACAGGTGACTCTGGATTTAGCTTCTTCTGGAAACGAGCTGATTTGGGATAAAATGGAAACTTCCGGAGTGGGGAGGCGGAGCTCAGGATTCCCCTCGCCCTTCCCATGCCTTCCCAACCACCTTCCACCCCCTCCATGCGCTTTGTTTAAACGCTGACCTGCCCAAATCCCCAGCAACAGAAACTCGGCAGCTTGGCTTCAGGCTGATGGGGGAATTGTCAAGAGGAATTACAAATCCCTGCGTGTTTTCGAATTTCCAGGCTCTTTAACACCACTCGGGGCAGGAACTCCCATCTCAAGATCCACCGCCGCCAGAAAAAACACCCCACTCCTGGGCTGAGCTCCTCCATCACCACTGAAATACCACCTGAGGGCAGCAGCCCCCCGGTAGTCTTAGGTCCCCTCCCATCCTTATTTCCCTAGTTCTTCTTATTGTTATTCTTGTTGATGCTATTGTTCCTGTTAGTCTAGCTCAGTTTTACATTATTCTTTAGGTGTTGTTATTGTTAGTTGTTGTTATTAGTAGCGATAGGATTTAGGTATACCTTAGGAGATAGTAATAGGATTAATGTGTGTTAGACAGAATTCTTCTTATTAAGATTAGTATTACGTTGACCTCCAGCTGTTATTATTATTTATTCTTATTATACCATCACACGTTATTGGTAAGTACTGGGGTTATCAGTACTACGCCCCTGGACGTCAGTCAATAAACTCTATCACACTCAAGTCTTTGGGTTTACCATTCTTACTGGGGGCAGGGGCTGGCAGTGGCGCTGACACTGAAATCCTCACCCCTGCACTATTCCCCATTCCTGTCCAGTGCCTGAGCACCAAAATCAGTCCAATGGAGTCTCGGCGTTCCCCATGGCAAAAATTCCCCAGGATGCGCTCCCACTGGTCAAAGTTGTGTAAAAACCATCTTCTGAAACAACAAAGCGCAGTCCCAGTGACTCTCAGTTTCCCCCAGAAAGGTTCTCAGAACATTTTGGGGGTCCTAATTACTCCCAGAGTCTTTTGAGGGGCTCCCTGTTACTCCCAGTTGACCCCCACAGGTTCCCAGTATCCCCCAGGGGTTCCCAGTATCCCCCAGGGGTTACCTCATTGCCTTCACAAGGCTCTGGCACGCTCCCAGTTCCCCTTAAGGGGCTTCCAGGCACCCCCAGGGCTTGCCTAGTGGTCCCAGGTCTCCAAAGCAGACCCAAATGAGAACTAAAGGCAGCAAGCACCACAAGCAGCCCTTGAAATGATCCTGACCATCCAGCTCCCTACAAGTACTGTCACCTCCTCCCTGCTGGATTATCCTGCTCAAGATTTTCAGAACATAACACACAAGGAAGCACCAACATGGAATCACTCAGCATATACAACCACAGAGCAAGTTAGAGATCCCCATCTGCCTCACTTGTCCAACCCAGATTCACCCCCCTGCAAGGGAAGGGCCAGCTCTGGTCACATGCAGACTTCTCATCCCATCTCCCAGCTCTGCCT
Organism: Pezoporus flaviventris; assembly: GCF_033815535.1. Classification (NCBI taxonomy): domain Eukaryota; kingdom Metazoa; phylum Chordata; class Aves; order Psittaciformes; family Psittacidae; genus Pezoporus; species Pezoporus flaviventris. The sequence goes on along the minus strand of NW_026892607.1, from coordinate 1,444,714 downwards.
GGAACACTTTGCTTCTGAGAACCGACAAGAAGAAACACCACAAAGCAGAACCACCCATCTGGAGCACTAAGGCAGGCAGGTATCAGAGGGTGAGACAGCACTGTAATGCCTAGAAATAGCCAAACCCACTTTTCCAGCATACGTGTGTGACTCATAAAACATGGCACTAGAATGAATTTCAAATGCCACATCAATGTTCAAACACAAGATTTTCTCTGTCCTTTCATAATGCTCAAACAATACACGTCTGGCTGCCAGAAAGTTGGCATTTAAGTTGCAAGGATATAACTAAAACCCCAGGCTTTTACCCAAAATGACAGAATAAAAATAGCAATCGCATTTTCAGTTTCTGTCAGGTGAGAATTTCCCCTCCTGTAGGGGCTGTGAATGGCTGCAGTTTGTTAGAGCTGCTGCAGCAAGGCTGGAGAGCGGCTACCTTCTCTCAACCGTTTCCATAGAGCAACACTCACTATGGGAGATAAAGCCCTTGTTACGAAGAACCGAATCTCTCTGCCCTTTCCCAAATCACAGCATTTGTGCAAGCATCTTAACCCAGACAAGTACTTTTGGGCTGCTGCTACCTACTCGAGTTGTAACTGAGCACGTCAGGGAGCGACATCAGTCAAAGAACAGAAACATGACTCCAACTTCAAAACCACAGAAAAATCCTTTCAAACAACCTGGCACAAACTTCCTTATGTACTGGGCACTGAAGAGGGTTAAATCTGAGCATACACCGGAAGAAGGTCTGCCACACTGAGAATTAAAACTCAGCACAGACAGAGGTGTCAATGAAACAAACCCAAATCACAGAACCCCAGACTGCCTCGTGGTGGAAGGAACTGAAAGCTCATCCAATTCCAACTGCCTGCCACAGGGACTTAGAAAATGGTTCTATTAGGACTTGTTAACATGTGTGTGTGTTTAACAACCACACGGTCTCCACTCTTTCTTTCTGCCGAAGGAGAACAAAGGACAGTGCTTAAACCATCTTCTCTGACATCGAGTTTGGTTACAGAATATGCAAGGCTTTCAGCGTTTTCCCTCCGCACTTTATCACCTCTCTTACAGACAGGGCAATAGAACCCAAAGGTTCTACAAAGATAAATGTAGACTTTGCCTCCACTGACAGAAACACTCCAGAAAAATCTTACTGACAGGAAAAGTTTCAGAGCGCTTCAGCAGACAGAACGAGGGAGGGGCACCCATGGATGGGGCTTATTTTAAAGAGACAGCCTTTATTTAAAGGACTTTGCTTTGCAGCTCTTACAAAGTAAACATTACAATACTTTTTCCCCCCACAAATAAATGAAAACATTTCAAATTTCAAAGGCAATCCCGTCGACTGATGGATATTTTGAAAGGCAAAAGAAATCTCCAACAGAAACAGGCAGCTCCATGAGAACGAGACTGCAAACATTCTGCTCTGTCACTCCAGCTCCTTAAGAAAAAGAAAACTAAGAAACAAAAAGGACGTTTTTCACCCAGGCTTTCCTTGACAGCAGTAAGGCAACTCCAGGAGATCTGAACGAGCTCCTTGGAGATTACAGATACTGCAACTGGCTGCTCCTCATGCTTTCTAACACCCAAAAGGTGCAACGATCCCTTAATCACAATCACATTTCATGCATTAAAAGAGAAAACTTCAATTACAGCTTTTAAAAATATTACTAATCGACTTCCCTATCATAAAAGGTTTGACATTTACAGTACTTGGAACCATTTCAGTTCTGGCTTCAAGCAATTTGCCACTTCAAGAGCTCCGCTCTGCAGCTCACAAACAGCACAACCCAACCAGGGGCAGCAAGAGTCGGTACAGTCAAAGTGCAAATCCCAATCGAGAGTGCAGAACTGCACTAGTTGTTTCCATCTCTAAAACAGAAATGAACAGGACGAGCTCTTATATCCTGCAGACAATACATTATAGTAAGCACAGGACAACGGGGGCACTGCACAATTTTAGCTGGTGTACCGGAGTTAAAACCTGTGCCTTTTCCCTCTTCCCCCTCACTGTCCCACCCAATGTCTGCTGGGTCTGGTGAGACCCAGATGAAGAACTGACTTAGAATTAAAGCTGACCTCTTGTTAACCTCCAAGGTCTCTCTTCTCTAACACAACCAAACAAACGCACTTCTTTGCTGCAGACAACTGGTAACCTAAGGAGCTTTCCCAAACTGATTTCAGAGCTCACAGGAGATGTGCTGCCTCAATTCTGCGGGCAGCAAAATAACTTCTAGTTTCCTAAGAGCTCCAAAACACTCTCCTGCTGCTGGAGGGCTTGCTCTCACCGTCGCATTACCAAGGGAACATTTGCACATGAAGCACCATTTACAGAGGACGGAGGGTGATGTGAGGAACCTTCCCTTCCTTCCTCCTCCCTGCTTTTAAATGCACAAAAACATACAGAAAGAATTACCTCTACTCAAATCTCTGAAGTATTCACTGTCATCTGGAACATATCCCACAACCGATTTGTTTGGCACTTCAAACCCAACAACTGAGAAATACCATAAGCCGCCACTATGTCAGAAAAGAACTTCCTAGAGTTCACTGGACCTTTTTACAGAGGCAGTGGGGAATGCTATAGGGATGTAAGCCCGGCAGCACGGTGCAGGAAAGGTACCCACAGGCACGATGAAGAGGCAGGTTCCATCGCCAGCTCCTTCAAAACTAAAGATGTGCAAGTCCAATGGGACTTTCTGTGAAGGCCTGGGAAAGCGAGCACGGAATAATGTAAGTATCAGACCCACAGTTATCGCACGCAGACCAACACTTCACCTTTCAGGAACTGCCTGCATGGAGGCTGCGATTGCAACTTGCAGGCAATTGCCTGACACGCAGGAATATACTGTGACTGCTAAAGCACATCTTAGGTGCTGATCCCCTGGTACAGAGAGCAGCAGAGAGCAACTCTGCAAACTCTGTTCTTTCTGGAGTCACTCGCAGGCTACAGAAACAGGTAGTTTGGGGTTCGTTTGAAAGACTCCTGAGCACAGGCAAGATGGGTGGTTTTCTCTCCCTAGCTGCAATGAGGGTCTGTAAGGAAAATAGAGAGATGAATTGTGTAAGTCAAAGAAAAAGCTGTGTGCGCCTCTGGAAAAATTAAGGTGATGTTTACTGTCTACTTGGCCTCACAATACAGGGATAAAACAGTGGCCCAGCCTTCTTGTCTCTTCTTTCAGAGCTCACATATCCTGCACTGAACAGGTTGCACAGATGGCAAAACAAGTCACCTGCTGCAAGATGCTCATTTTATCCAATGAAGGGGTTTGTGTGGAACAGCTGGGAGGAAACAAAGTTCTCACAGATGGCATACTGAATAAATGAACATTCAAGCACAAGAAAGAACACTGAGTGAGCCAGATTTTCCTGTGCAGGGGCAGAAGGAAGAAGTTGGATGCTCTTTTTCTCTCTTGCCGCAGAAAATACGTGGACTCAGTCAGAGATCAATATGATCAAACAAAAGCCGTTTATTACAAAGCCTTAACCCCTTAAATACTATTTCTTACATGCACTTACAGTGATTTGGCATATTCAGATTGGATACATGTCTTGAAGACCCTCTGCAACTAGCATATAATTGGTTAAGCACAGGTGTAGGAACTTGACCTCGAAAGCTTGCCAACAGTCCACAGATCTCATAACTCAGTCAATTCCAGCTTCTTCTTATCTTGCTTGCTTAAGCTTCCTCGGGCCTCTCACGGCCTTGCTGTATCTTTCAGGATTATTCAGAGTTTATGTACTTAATTGTCCATTCTCCCATGGGAACACTGTCTCCACATCTCCCCCTTTTTGTTTTAGATATGGTTTGGGTGACCCTACTTGAGCAGGGGATTTGGGCTAGATCATATCTCCAATATGTGCCAACTACAGGCTGCTGGGCCTGCCCCTTTTTTCTCCTGTATGGTTCTCTGACAACAGGGGAGGCCATCCCTCACATCAAGGTCTGGCATGGCATGTGTCCCCACCGCCCCACGCCTGCTGGGTTGCAGCCAACAGCGGAGCTAAAGGTTCTTCTTGGTGGCAAACACAGAGACCAACCCAGTCTTGCCCTTGACTGTGGTAGCAGGCATTTGGTCAGCCTCAGTCCTTGCACCTTGTTGTCAATGCAGAGTTTCACCTGCTTCATCCAGCAACAAGTGGCTACTACAGCAAGGCACACACACATTTACATTAGCAGAGTAACTATTGCAGGGTGCAGCAGCATGTTGAAGATGCTGATGGCAGTGAGGGACTAGCCAAAGAAATTTCTTACCAGTGGAATTCTCCCACCCTCTTAATTTGTTCCATCACCTGCTTTATAACACCACCATTGTATTAAAATCTTTCTAGCTTTTGCCTTAGCATTTTCTAGCAGCCACTGCAAATTTCCATACGCTAACATCTCTTTTACAAGTGACAAATCTATACAACACAAGGCATAGTTTCTTATTAGCAACTAGCTAGTAAATACAGGTGGTTTTACACACAAAATCACAACCTCTAATAACAGCTACTTTACAAGCACACGTATTTAGGATGTTACTTTTCAGTTGCCCCCAAGTGATGTTTTGCAGTCATTCGTTGTCCTCTTCCTCTCTCTCATTCTGCTTGGGGTATTCACGGTCAGCTCCTGTAGCTGAGCCATCAGGTTCCCCCATTCGTCTGTCCAGCTCATGGCAAGGCTTCACAAACTTTGCAGGCAGTCGCCACGGACCTGTAGGCAGGAGGACACAAATATACCCCCTCCCCCAGGTTATCAGTTCTTGAGAAGCAGACAGGTTAAACTGCACGTTGTGAACCGGCGTGGTTTGCTGCATCGGCCTGCTGGGCAGCAGCTACAGCCGCCTGCCTGCTTCAGCAGCAACCATAAACACCTGCCGGCAGCCGCGCTTTCACATTAACTCTTTCATGCCCGAAATGTTAAACTGCTACAGGTTTAAAACTTTTACACGAACCCAACAACAAAAAATACACAGAACACCGTCTGCCCTCAACACACACACACACGTGTGGGATCCCACAAGCACGCTCCACACAACTACAGTATTTGAAGCACAAAATCCAGACAATCATCACTCCCACTACAGTCCCACGTGCAGAACGTGGCACAAGGACCCTGTGGAGACTAACAGCAAACCAGCTCCGAGAAGCATCATTGCAGTGCGAGGTGGCAGGCTCAACCTTAGCGGGCTTCCCCGCAGAGGCTCTGCCTCCCCCAGGGCGCATGAGGCTTGGGCTTTTATGCTGACCAAAATGCACACTCATTCTGACACAGGTGGCCAGCCTGTGCTGGAAGCAGCGGCCAGCAATATCTGTAAAGGTCTCCAAAGGTTGACAGAAACCTGGACATACTTATTTTTACCAACTCCTAGTTCATGAGTATCACAGAGAGACTGTATGAAATGAGTCACAGTATGCCCAACACCCCCGATAAGAACATATGTAAGACCTTCCCAGCACCGAAAACACACACAATACCCCTGTATCCCATGTTTGTCTCGCTGTAGGTTCGGGTGGGTGGGTGGGGGTGGTGGATGGTTTGTTCTGGTTTTTTTGTTTGTTTTTTTTTTTTTTTTTTTTTACTTTAACATAAAATTGTTTGCTCTCTTCACTATAAGGACTGAAAAACATCCATAAAACGGAAGTCCTAAGCTGACATCTCAATTAATTCAGTCACTGACAAGGGGGGTTGTCCCGGGGTGGTGCTGGCTCTTTCCAGGGTCTCACCCATCGTGCTGGCACCCACCGCAGACCGGAATCTGTAATTATACACATATAACCTTGAACAGTCAGTTTTACTTTCACAGGACCTTTACAAATGCTGGTTTCCAAATCCTTGCACTGGGCCAAAATACCCGGAGTTTTCGTCATATAACCTGAACCTAATGCCTGACCATGTATTATGGCAGGGGGGTCATTAAAGTCTCCTGTCAATCGCACAAAATTCATAACATATACAGCTTTCTGTATCCTTGCTACCGGTGTACGTCCTTCTTCCCCCGTTTTTTGTTTTTCCAACTGTTGTTTCAAAGTTTGGTGTGTTCGTTCAATAACAGCTTGTCCTTTAGTACCCCCACGATCACCCTGACCTTGTTGTAGAAGGGGTTTAACAGCAGCAGCGAAGGCAGTAGCCATGTATCCAGCCTTTTCCTCTGCTGTGCCCACTTTAGAACATGCATCCATCATTTCTTGAAGACCAGCAGATTTTGGCAAAACCTGCAAAATACGCTTACAAGCTGGGTTAGCATTTTCCATAGCCAGAGACATAAGCATGGATTCTTTAGCATTAGATGCCAGATCAGTATTCTTTTCGATAGCCCCTGTCAATCTGTCAATAAATTGCATATATGGCTCAGTAGGTCCCTGCTTTACTGATGTATATGAAGGATTGGGTTTTCCTGCTTCCGGCACAGCTTTCAGAGCAGCTAAAGCCAATTGCTGTGCTTGCTGTAAAACTTCAGTTTTCATACGAGCTTGTACTCCATCAGGGTGAAATTGTCCCTTTCCCAATAACATTTCAGATGAAACACCGTGCAAAGGGTGATGAGGATTGCACTCTGAATTCTCATCTGCAGCCCTTGCAGCAAGCTCCTCAAACCCACTTTTAAAATGTAGGAGCTGTGAAGGAGTTAATAAAATTGCAGCCACTCTGAGACAATCATTTGGAGTAACATTACTAGAAAAGAAAGCAGATAACATTTGCTGTGTATATGAGGAAGACAACCCATACCGAGTAATTGCTCCCTTAATTTCCTTCATAGCTTTCCAGTCCATAGGAGGCCAGACAGACTGTCCCTGAGAATTTATAGTAACAGGGAATGCAGCGGGAACACCTATCGGTAAAATAGTACTGCCTATGATTGCATCCTGAACGCAGCCTCGCCATCTCATGGCACTCGGATTGGCTTTGTAAGATGTAGGAGTCCGTGGTAACGGCACATCACACGGACTGATCTTACCTGTTTTTTCCCGTTTTTCTGGGGCTTGCTCCCTCTCCTCCCCCAACTTGTCCAGACGGTCCCTCAAGTCCTGCAATTGCTTATCTAAGGATTTTGTCCATTGCCCCCAGTTCCACTCATTTTGCAGCTCCGGTGGGAGCGATGCAAGCGGAGGTGTATGTGGCGGAGGTGGGCATTTATTCGGAGTTACACTCTCCTCCTCAGGAGACTCCAAAAATTCTTGGAGATTAAGTTTAGGGGCAGTAGCAACACGAAAAGGGTTAACATCAGTTTGTTTCGGTTGCTCAGTAGCCACTACTGGCTCCGGAGTATCAGCTGGAGCTACTACCGGTAAAGGCGTCGTTGACACAGGATAGGGGAAAGGCGCAGGGTCCTCAAACATTCGTACCGTGCTGCGTGCCGGTTTGTGGCCAGAATGTTTTATGCCCGAAACAGATGGCACTACCATGGCTGTAGCACCGGGTGCTGAATCTGATGTAGGTGCCGAGCCCTGCTGTTGTGAAGGCGAGTCAGATTGAGCTGTCGCCTCTTCCTTGCGGCTAGAGTCCCTTTTAGAAGTAACCAGGGGGCAGCCTCCTTAAACCCACAAGTAACTTGATCCCACAGGCATGCCCCAATTTTTTTCCAAGTCCCGAGATCAAAAGCTTCATTAACCCCCTGGATCAGCTCTTTTTCTTTACTCCAGAGCAACAATCTTTTTAACAGATTATCGCCATGTTCTATCCCTCTCACTGAGAGGATAGGCTGGAAGAGCTTAAGGATGACCATTTTTTCTTTACTTAATTGATTCCCCATCCTAACCCTCTTCCAGACCCCGTCGGCTGTTACCTTATTTGCACTGCGCAGTGTCTTCCGGGCTCACTAGGCTCCGTTCCGAGGCGACTACCTCCCGATCCTGGTCCTGCCGGATCGAACCCAGCCGACGTCCCTGTGGCTCCGTGTTTTCCACTTCCTTCGGTGCCACGCGCTTTAATTCCTTCAGTTTCAATATGAAAAATACGGGGGGGGGGGTCCCTGTTCGGGCGCCATTTGCCGCAGAAAATGCATGGACTCAGTCAGAGATCAGCATGATCAGACAAAAGCCGTTTATTACAAAGCCTTAACCCCTTAAATACTATTTCTTACATGCACTTACAGTGATTTGGCATATTCAGATTGGATACATGTCTTGAAGACCCTTTGCAACTAGCATATAATTGGTTAAGCACAGGTGTAGGAACTTGACCTCAAAAGCTTGCCAACAGTCCACAGTTCTCATAACTCAGTCAATTCCAGCTGCTTCTTATCTTGCTTGCTTAAGCTTCCTCGGGCCTCTCACGGCCTTGCTGTATCTTTCAAGAATATTCAGAGTTTATGTACCAATTATCCATTCTCCCATGGGAACACTGTCTCCACACTCTCTCTAGCTCAAGTGTATTGATTCCATTCCTCCACATTCCTGGACTTCCTGTGTACCAATATATTGCTGTGTACTAATATTTGCCAAGAACACAGTCCTTTGGGAGTTTGGTTTAAGCACCCCAAACCATGAGATAGTGTTTCACACTCATACAGAAACAAATACAATGAAAACAGAATGTGCAAGACCTAAAAGGCATCAGCAGTATACAAAATGCACTAAAAAACCAGAGAGACAGCAGATTTTTGAAAATAGCACATCTCCATTAGGATAACCAATCTAAACGCAATGAGAATTGTACAAAATATGGTAATTTTAGTCTCTGCGTGTCTTAAGCACACTTTTGAAGGCTATGAAATGGAGAGAAAGTCAGTGAATTAAATCTACGGTGAGAAAAATGTCTGAAGAAAAAGATTTCTTTGAATAGGGAAGATACAATTACACATTTTCCATGACACATGCTGGAAAACATAAATATGAGTAGCTTTTGGTTTTTCTTATGAGAGGCTGAATGCATGGAGGAAGGAGGTGGAAAGGTCAAGGAAAGAGAAAGAACAAGATTCCATCAGTGTGGTTCAGCATGTCATCGGGTCGGTCCAACAGCTACAAGATTCATGGCTAATGCTTTAGGGAAGAGAAAATATGAACAAGGTGTCACTAGATAAAACAGAAAAGAACAACAAGATATGAAGAAGGCATACAGTCCTGCCCTTCATCTGACAGAGAAGGGGGCATTCTCAGAGCTTCTCTTCCTTTCTAAGTACCATGGTAATTTCTTCAGACTGCAGAAAACTGGGCTGCACTGGGTAAAGTGCAGCCCGGAAGAAATACCTCATCCAGACATATGTAACAAAGCTTGCTCTTCTACACTGCACAAATACTAAAATGCCACCTCCACAGCTAGCTCCAGCAAAATGCGTTTTAGACATACAACTGAGGTGATGATCCGAGGCATTAGCAATGGGGAGGTGGTTAAAATCCAGGTTAGTGGGCACTTCTCTCTCTTTCACAGAGCCCTTGAGCTGCACACTGTTAAAAACGAGACTGCAGCGGTTCTCCTCCTCCTAAACATTCCCCACTGCTTGTGGTCAGACACAGTGATTACGAATTTCAGTCCCAAAATAGAGGACAAGGATATTGATTAGGGCAGGTTAGGAAGTGGTTCTGCTATGTGGTGGTGTGCAGGAGACTGAGGCTGGACCCAGTGATGAGGGAATCTCTGTCACCAGGTTTCTAACATCCAACCTCTCAACTTGTGCTTCCTGCAGCACTGGGATGGCACGGCCAGACCAAGCTACCTCTCATCCCTGAAGGATGCACAATGATCAGCTCGTCCTCAAATCCCCTGGTGTGCTGTTGTGCACCTCTGTGAGCCTTATGTTAATGGCAGAGGAGACACCTTTGACTTGCTGCTTCTTAAAATACTCTTCTAAATCATTTTATCTCTGAATCTGGGAAGGAAAATGCTGAGAAAAAGAAGATAGCGAATGGCACAGCTGGGCTACGCAAAGCAGAGGCTGTTGGCAGCCCCTTAGCATATAAAACCAACTCTGTTTACTGGACTGGAGCTTGGTGGCTTTTAAGGAGGTGCAGTGAAGATGCAGACAAATCTGATTTGTAGATTTACAAATACAGATCCTAAAACCCTGCCTTTAACTTGGTTTTCACATTACCCATTTCAGGGAGAAGGAACGGGAAGAGGATGACAGTGAAGCAGCACGGATACATTTAACTGTATATGGCAAGGCATCAAGCTATGAAGTTACTGCTCTGTCCCAACAAGGAAGAAACCAACAGGAAAAAATGAAGGTGATGTTTACTGTCTACTCTTTATACAGCCTCATTCTTTCTCTAGACCACCATGATCACCCCTACTCATCTTTTGCCTCAGTTTTCAAACTGCAAAAGACACAAATATTGTAAACTGCTGTGATTTCTAGCCTTAGACAAACATTTAAAAGGATTTCATGTAAAGAAACCCAAAGCGTCACCAAGGACAGCATCCAAAGAGATTTCCAGTTACACCCAGGAGCTTCCAGGGACTCCCAAAGGCTCTCGAGGTGTTCCCAACTACTCCACTTGCCCTCAGGGTCCCTTAGAAGGGTTCTCACTTAATCCCAGTTGCCCCCAGAAGGGTTCTGGGTTGCATTCAGGGCTTTCCAGTGGCACCCAGAGATTCTCAGGGGGTTCCCAGTTACTCTCAGTTGCCCCCAGAAAGCTTCTCAGTACATCTGGGGGTTCCCAGTTACACCCAGAGGCTCTCGAAGGGCTCCAAGTTGCGCCAAGTTGAACCCCACAGGTTTTGGGTTGCCCTCAGGGGTTCCCAGTATCCCCCAGGGGCTCCCTATTGCTCCCAGCTCTCCAAACGGCATCTCAGGTATCACCCATGATGAGCACAGGGACAATGGGACCATGGGGACATGGTGTGGCACGTGGGGACACAGTGGGACGCTTGCGGACATAGTGGGGCACATGGGGACACAGTGGGATGCATGGGGACCATGGGGACCTGGGAGCTGGAACTCCTGGGACCGCTCGGATTAAATCCTGCCTTTAGGCAGCCTTTGGCTTCAGCGTGTTCATTTGCTCCCCCTTTCCCTGGTTCCTCCCTCACCAGCAGCCCCTCTCCTTGGTCCCGATGGCAGCAGCAGCTCTGGGCGAGAGCTGCGTCAGCTCTTCTCCACCCAGAGAGGGCTGGAGAACCTCAGCTCTTCCCATAGCGCTGCCCACAGGGCAAGGAGGAGCAGCAGGAAAAGGGACCCACAATCCTTCGCTGATTATTCCTGCACCTGAGCACCGTGGGATGGAAAACCAAGAGTAAGGAGTCAGTGTGAGCAAGATTCCTGTTCGGGGCTCTCGCTAGCTCCCATCGTGCTCAGAGGAGCTTTACTTGCTGCAGCAGTGCTTGTCATCCCCATTCATGGGGAACCAACGGGAAAGGACTTAAAGTTTGTGCATCAGCGTTCACCATGTCCGAGTGCTCGAGCACACGGAACCCAGCGGAACCCCCACAGAACCCCATTGAACCTCCATAGAACCCAGGGGAACTCTCACGGAAGCTCTATGGAACCTCATGGAACCCCCATGAAACCCCATAGAACCCAACGGAACCGAACTCTCGCGGAACCCAACGGAACCCAATGGAACACAACAGAACCCGTCACCTGGCAACGGGAGACTATAAATGCCCTGCAGAGCACAAGCTGCCAGGGCGAGAGACAAGAGAAGCTGCCCTGCGAGAGAGCAGAAAGAGGTGGGTGCCCATCCCATCCTTCGGGGGTTACAGGAATGACCCAGAACACCTCAAGCAGCCTCACCGGAGCCACTGCAATGGTCAGCGCCGTGCAAGTGCCGCTGGCTCAGCCGCAGCCAAGAGCTCCGGGGCCTGAAAGCCTGGCATCTGCCTTGACTCTTTTAGGGAGAGCAAGGGCCTGTGGGGAGGGGACAGGGGGGAATGGCTTTAACCTGCCAGAGGGGAGACTGAGGTGAAACCTGAGGCAGAAGTTCTTCCCTGGGAGGCTGGCGGGACACCAAAACGGGTTGAACGCAGAAGCTGGGCCTGCCCCATCCCTGCACTAGTGGAAGGTGTCCCTGCCTCCTGCTTGCAACTGGATGAGCTCTAAGGTCCCTTCCAACCCAAACCGTTCCATGATCCCCAATCCCCCAAATCACACCCAAATCACCCACTGACAGGGACTTGCTGGTACTTTCTACAGTAACGGAGGCGCTGAGAAAGGTGACACTGGGTGCATGGACACAAGGATGCAGGATGGGCACGAAACCTAGGGAAAAACATGGCATTTTCCTGGGCACTTGGACTTTTCCAGTGCCACTTGAGGAATTCCTAGGCCATTTTAGAATTTCATAGAGTCATAGAATAGGGTTGGAAAGGACCTTAAGCTCATCCAGTTCCAAGTCCCCTGCCATGGGCAGGGACAACTCACACTAAACCAGGTCACGCGAGGCTCTGTCCAACCTGCCCTTGAACACCGCCGGGGATGGAGCATTCACAGCTTCCCTGGGCAACCCATTCCAGTGCCTCACCACCCTCACAGGAAAGAATCGACTGGGTTTATTATGCTTCCAGCACTCAGAGGCCATCCCAAGCTTGCTTCTCTGTGTTCGCAGGCACCTCCAAGTTGTTCCACTCCTTTCCTGCCATGAGCAGGGATTCAATGGTTTATTTGGATTTGTTTTGTCTAGGTGTCCTGTGTGAGAAAGAGCCCCAGTGACCATAAGAACAGCCTTCCTCTTCCTCCTCCAAAGCCACGAGCGATTCCATCCAGCTCTTTGGGGCGGTGTTAGGTACGAAAACCCTCATGCCTGCGCTCAACGGGTAGTAGGACGGGAGGGGGCTCCACAGACCTGTGGTCGTGTCCCCCGAGGGGGGGACATCCGCGGGGTCCATCTCCTGAAGCTTCCAAGCACAAAGGGTGAAAGGAGGGAAATTTGGGGTGGCAGCTGGTGATTTGCAGTGGTGAGGATGTGCTGAAGGCTGAAGGCCCGTCTTGGCAGAAGGACTGCAATGTTGAGCGGGTTTTCCTCTCTTCCAGGTGGGATGGACTCCGGAGACTCTGGGCTCTGCCTGATGGAAGATGTCACCAGCACTGGGCCGTGAGTGATTGGACCGCACCAGGAATATCACAAACCTTAGGGAAAGGGGCGCTGAGGGAACCGCTGCTGTGGGGTCAGCGTGTGGTCGCTGCAAGTGCCACGGGCCGGGCAGGGCTCTCGATGCCCACCGGCCACAATGACGTTGCCTCCAAACACCCGGGGCCGTTGCGGTGCAATCCCAGCTTTGGTCCCGAGCCCAGCACTGCAAAAACCATTCCCAGATGTCCTTTTCCATCCACGCTCGTGGCCTCAGCTCTTCTTTCCCCGCTCACTCTTAGGCTCAAAGCGAAGCTCCTGCCTCCGCTCAGGGTTTGAGGACAGTGATGCATCTCTTCACCTCTCGCCTTCCTCACCTCCTCTTTCTCCTTACTGCAGGCACATTAACATCGGCGCCCAGTATCAGGCAGAGATCCCAGAGTTTCGGGATCCCTCCCGCTTGCCAATGGAGGAGGAAGAGGACAAAGCCTGGCTCGTCTGGGACCCGTCAACACCGGATCGAGGTTTCTTTAACGCTTTTCTTCCAAAGAACCCCCGAGATGTTCCTCCCGTCACCCCCTTGTTTGCACAGAACCTTGACTTTCTCTTCCCGCTCTGCTTGCAGTGACCGAGCTCCTCAACCTAGCGAGGTCCAGCGACGTGCCGCGCGCCAAGACCACCTTAGAGCGTGCAATGCACTGCCTGCACGAGGCGCGCGGCAACGTCCTGGTAAGAGCGGCTCTTGGGGCGTCATTAACAACGCTCTGGGACGGCCTTTGTGTCCCTGGGGCGAGCTGGAGGCGCTCCCAGCTCTCTGCTCCATGCGCTGCAATCTGGGCTCTTAGCTCAAGGGACCGGTTCTTGGTGCCACAGCCGCGTTAAGGGCCGGTGGAGCATGGACCTGCCTCGGCATCGGAATCATTCCCACACCTTCCCGCAGCCCAGGAGATCCTGGAGCGCTCTCACCAAGCGCTGCCCGGGCTGAGCAATGTCTTTTTCCACTCACTTCCACAGGAGGCTCTGGAGCTGCTGCGCCAGGGGGGTCCCCAGCCAAATCAACACCATCCGCTGGCTGGCTACCATTATACAGGTAACCTCCAGCGTGGGGCTCTGGCCTTGCACAGCTGCTCTCTGAAGGAGCAGAGATGTCAATAGGGCACTGAGGAGCTGTGCCGACATCTCTCTGCCTGCGCTCATCTCCTCTTTCACACCTTGGGGATCCTTCCCAGGTATGGACACGTGGACCCCCCTGGAGCAGCAGCTCTTTGACATCGCCTTCCGCAAACACAAGACCGATTTCCACAAACTGCAGCAGGAGGTAAAGCCGCTGGATGCATTTGTTGTACGTGTGTGCCTTCAGGGTTTGCCTCCGCCATCGCCCTCACAGACTGCTTCTCTTCTGCTCACAACAGATTCCAACTAAGACCGTAGCGCAGTGCGTGGAATATTATTTTACCTGGAAGAAGAAGATCAGACTCGGCCACAAAACCGTTGTGATCAGGGGAGGAAAGACCAAAAGGCTGCTAGAGGAGCTGGAGGAGCCTGAACACAAGGTGCTCAGTTATTCCCCACTTGCAACTTTGGGGCAGCAAAGGGCGACTCCACTCCCGCCGCTCAAAATTACCCCAATTTTCTGCTGAGGTGCCTGTCCTCACCATCCCATTAAAGCATTTGGGCTCACTGGTGTTCAGAGGATCTCACCAGGGCAGGCTCGGCTTGACAGCTGCGTTTGTGCTGGATGGAACACGGTCCCATGTGCACGGGCCCTTCCCAGAGATTTGAAGATCCATTTCCCCTTCAGCTCTCCACCTGTTGGGAAGAGAAAGAACAAGAAGGAATATAGCAATAAACTCTCTCTGGTTTACAGACCGTTTGCAGCCCCAGGACGAGGCGCCGTGTTCTGCCCCATCAGAACCTACCACCAAAGGGGCAGAACCGGCGCCAGGCTCCACACCAGCCCAGCGGCGGCAGTGACGGGAGTGGATTTTCCTGCCCCGAATGCCACAGGTGACTCTGGATTTAGCTTCTTCTGGAAACGAGCTGATTTGGGATAAAATGGAAACTTCCGGAGTGGGGAGGTGGAGCTCAGGATTCCCCTCGCCCTTCCCATGCCTTCCCAGCCACCTTCCACCCCCTCCATGCGCTTTGTTTAAACGCTGACCTGCCCAAATCCCCAGCAACAGAAACTCGGCAGCTTGGCTTCAGGCTGATGGGGGAATTGTCAAGAGGAATTACAAATCCCTGCGTGTTTTCGAATTTCCAGGCTCTTTAACACCACTCGGGGCAGGAACTCCCATCTCAAGATCCACCGCCGCCAGAAAAAACACCCCACTCCTGGGCTGAGCTCCTCCACCACCACTGAAATACCACCTGAGGGCAGCAGCCCCCCGGTAGTCTTAGGTCCCCTCCCATCCTTATTTCCCTAGTTCTTCTTATTGTTATTCTTGTTGATGCTATTGTTCCTGTTAGTCTAGCTCAGTTTTACATTATTCTTTAGGTGTTGTTATTGTTAGTTGTTGTTATTAGTAGCGATAGGATTTAGGTATACCTTAGGAGATAGTAATAGGATTAATGTATGTTAGACAGAATTCTTCTTATTAAGATTAGTATTACGTTGACCTCCAGCTGTTATTATTATTTATTCTTATTATACCATCACACGTTATTGGTAAGTACTGGGGTTATCAGTACTACACCCCTGGACGTCAGTCAATAAACTCTATCACTCTCAAGTCTTTGGGTTTCCCATTCTTACTGGGGGCAGGGGCTGGCAGTGGCGCTGACACTGAAATCCTCACCCCTGCACTATTCCCCATTCCTGTCCAGTGCCTGAGCACCAAAATCAGTCCAATGGAGTCTCGGCGTTCCCCATGGCAAAAATTCCCCAGGATGCGCTCCCACTGGTCAAAGTTGTGTAAAAACCATCTTCTGAAACAACAAAGCGCAGTCCCAGTGACTCTCAGTTTCCCCCAGAAAGGTTCTCAGAACATTTTGGGGGTCCTAATTACTCCCAGAGTCTTTTGAGGGGCTCCCTGTTACTCCCAGTTGACCCACACAGGTTCCCAGTATCCCCCAGGGGTTCCCAGTATCCCCCAGGGGTTACCTCGTTGCCTTCACAAGGCTCTGGCATGCTCCCAGTTCCCCTTAAGGGGCTTCCAGGCACCCCCAGGGCTTGCCTAGTGGTCCCAGGTCTCCAAAGCAGACCCAAATGAGAACTAAAGGCAGCAGGCACCACAAGCAGCCCTTGAAATGATCCTGACCATCCAGCTCCCTACAAGTACTGTCACCTCCTCCCTGCTGGATTATCCTGCTCAAGATTTTCAGAACATAACACACAAGGAAGCACCAACATGGAATCACTCAGCATATACAACCACAGAGCAAGTTAGAGATCCCCATCTGCCTCACTTGTCCAACCCAGATTCACCCCCCTGCAAGGGAAGGGCCAGCTCTGGTCACATGCAGACTTCTCATCCCATCTCCCAGCTCTGCCTGGAACACTTTGCTTCTGAGAACCGACAAGAAGAAACACCACAAAGCAGAACCACCCATCTGGAGTACTAAGGCAGGCAGGTATCAGAGAGTTAGACAGCACTGTAATGCCTAGAAATAGCCAAACCCACTTTTCCAGCATACGTGTGTGACTCATAAAACATGGCACTAGAATGAATTTCAAATGCCACATCAATGTTCAAACACAAGATTTTCTCTGTCCTTTCATAATGCTCAAACAATACACGTCTGGCTGCCAGAAAGTTGGCATTTAAGTTGCAAGGATATAACTAAAACCCCAGGCTTTTACCCAAAATGACAGAATAAAAATAGCAATCGCATTTTCAGTTTCTGTCAGGTGAGAATTTCCCCTCCTGTAGGGGCTGTGAATGGCTGCAGTTTGTTAGAGCTGCTGCAGCAAGGCTGGAGAGCGGCTACCTTCTCTCAACCGTTTCCATAGAGCAACACTCACTATGGGAGATAAAGCCCTTGTTACGAAGAACCGAATCTCTCTGCCCTTTCCCAAATCACAGCATTTGTGCAAGCATCTTAACCCAGACAAGTACTTTAGGGCTGCTGCTACCTACTCGAGTTGTAACTGAGCACGTCAGGGAGCGACATCAGTCAAAGAACAGAAACATGACTCCAACTTCAAAACCACAGAAAAATCCTTTCAAACAACCTGGCACAAACTTCCTTATGTACTGGGCACTGAAGAGGGTTAAATCTGAGCATACACTGGAAGAAGGTCTGCCACACTGAGAATTAAAACTCAGCACAGACAGAGGTGTCAATGAAACAAACCCAAATCACAGAACCCCAGACTGCCTCGTGGTGGAAGGAACTGAAAGCTCATCCAATTCCAACTGCCTGCCACAGGGACTTAGAAAATGGTTCTATTAGGACTTGTTAACATGTGTGTGTGTTTAACAACCACACAGTCTCCACTCTTTCTTTCTGCCGAAGGAGAACAAAGGACAGTGCTTAAACCATCTTCTCTGACATCGAGTTTGGTTACAGAATATGCAAGGCTTTCAGCGTTTTCCCTCCGCACTTTATCACCTCTCTTACAGACAGGGCAATAGAACCCAAAGGTTCTACAAAGATAAATGTAGACTTTGCCTCCACTGACAGAAACACTCCAGAAAAATCTTACTGACAGGAAAAGTTTCAGAGCGCTTCAGCAGACAGAACGAGGGAGGGGCACCCATGGATGGGGCTTATTTTAAGGAGACAGCCTTTATTTAAAGGACTTTGCTTTGCAGCTCTTACAAAGTAAACATTACAATACTTTTTCCCCCCACAAATAAATGAAAACATTTCAAATTTCAAAGGCAATCCCGTCGACTGATGGATATTTTGAAAGGCAAAAGAAATCTCCAACAGAAACAGGCAGCTCCATGAGAACGAGACTGCAAACATTCTGCTCTGTCACTCCAGCTCCTTAAGAAAAAGAAAACTAAGAAACAAAAAGGACGTTTTTCACCCAGGCTTTCCTTGACAGCAGTAAGGCAACTCCAGGAGATCTGAACGAGCTCCTTGGAGATTACAGATACTGCAACTGACAGTAACATCTAGATCCCAAGCTACATCTTATTCAGTTAGGGAAAAACAACATCTGATGTTTGCAGACATTTCTTAAATATATGAATTACACACACACACACATATGTGTGTTTATATATATCTTCTCCACCATCTAAACTGCTGCACTTGTGGTACTCATAGACTCACAGGCTTGCTTTCTTTACTGAGCAATAAAACCAACAGCCATGCGCACTTCAAAGGCTCTCTGAAATATTTCTAAATTGGCTTTCAATCCAAAGCACGAGGAAGGGGATGTCCTACAAACATTTTACTGGTGCTCACAGGAGTCTTCTGCACAATCCCCAGCTAACACCCAGCACCACTGCAAACAAGCACCAAGAAAGCAGCTGTACCACAGCATACATCACACTGCAGATGCAGAACCATTCACTACTTACATGAAAAACACAAGTATTAGGAAGCAAGCAGGGAATCACAGAAATACAGAGCTACTTAAATCACAACCCTGACCTTCCAGAAGATACAAATTGAACATACCTGGCAGAACACAGGTTTATACTGCAGGGAGAAAGCTTGGATCAGTTCTTTGGAGTCAGCACAGTCTTTCTGAAATGTCTCCACACAAAGGCACTTAGAGTGAATAAGATTTGGGGTGAGCTGGTTCACGTCCATCCACTGTGCAAAGAGAGTGCTCTCCTCCAACTGCTTCCCCAGAAGTTCCAGCCTGGCCTTGGCAGCGGAGTCCTTCTTCATGTATTCCACAAAGCCGTAGCCCTTGGAATGGCCAGTAACTTCGTTATAGACCAAGAAACACCTCTCAACACTGCCATACTCATGCACAAGTTCTTCACACTCTTCCAAGGTAAACGAAGTGGGTAAATTGGTAATGCACAGCAAAGCATCTGTCGGCTGCAGTTGCACTGATATCTCTTTTCCCCGAAGAGAATACTGGTGATACTTCCCAATGGCGTTTTGTGCCTGCTCTCCATTCAGCAGAGTGACGAACGCTGGAAGAGACCAAATCAAGATACATCAGAGAATCACAGAATCCCAGACTGGCCTCGGTTGGAAAGGACCTTAAGATCATCCAGTTCCAACCCCCTGCCACGGGCAGGGACACCTCACACTAGACCATGGCACCCAAGGCTCTGTCCAACCTGGCCTTGAAGCCACAGCTTCTCTGGGCACCCTGTGCCAGCACCTCAGCACCTGCACAGTAAAGAACTTCTGCCTTTTATCTAACCTGAACTTCCCCTCTTTCAGTTTGAGTCACAGGCTCAATCCCAAATTCTCTTCCCTGAAGATACAACACAGGTGGTTTTTAATACCTGGTATTATCAACATCATGAGGAATAAACTCAAAAAGGGACTACAGAAACACAGACACACATGATCTCACCACTTGGAGCACAAAATGTTGTATTTAGGAATCAAAAGTCAACACATTACTAATTCTACTGAAGTTGTTTGATGACAGTAGCTGTATCTTCTCCCTCTGGGCTTACTGGATCTGTTGAGGGTTTCCAGTCCCCAAAGCATTTCACAGTCAAAACCAGGAAGAAGCTGGAAGCACCTCTGGAAGTCTTCTTGTCCAATCCCCGCTCAAGCAGGGCCACCCAGAGCTGCTTGCGCAGGGTCCTATCCAGATGAGTTCTTAGGATCTCAAAAGAGGCAGACTCCACATCCTCTATGTTTAACCCGTAACAGTGCGGGTGACCCGCATGGTGAAAAAGAGTTTCCTGATGTCCGGATGGAAACTCCTGCGCTCCCATTGCATGTCCTGCCTGGCACCGGTTCAATTAGAGGATGTAAGAGTCTGCGCTGAACCAAGCAGCTGGAAGATAATGCAGGTGTTATCTTCTACTGACAAACAGATGTGCAAAGCACAGGGAAGTCACGGAAAAACTTGGCTTTAGTTCACAGACAGACAAACGCACACCTTGCACTTCAAACTGAAAGAGGATCAGCACAGCCAGGCACTTGTACAGGCAGGCTGGGCCAACGGAACATGTCTTCTATGCCAAAGGTATTAAAGACAACCTCCAAAACCATCAGCAAGGATGACCTGCTGCTGTCAAATTTCTTTAGACTTTACTGAGCTCCTCTTCTCACAGATCCCAGAGGTAACAGCATTTCCTCACCCAAACCCAGCCATTCTTTTTAAGGATTTCAAAGAATCCCAGACTGGTTGGAAGGGACCTTAAAGCTCATCCAGCCCCAATCCCTGCCACCTCCCACTAGAGCAGCTTGCTCCAAGCCCCTGTGTCCAACCTGGCCTTGAACACTGCCAGGGATGGGGCAGCCACAGCTTCTCTGCACCCTCCAAGGGAAGAGCTTCTGCCTAAGAGCTCATCTCAGTCTCCCCTCTGGCAGCTTAAAGCCATTCCCCTTGGCCTGTCCCTACAGGCCCTTGTCCCAAGCCCCTCTCCAGCTTTCCTGCAGCCCCTTTAGGCACTGGAGCTGCTCTCAGGTCTCCCCTTAAGGAGCTTTCTCTTCTCCAGGGTGAACCAGCCCAGCTCTCTCAGCCTGGATCCAGAGCAGAGCTGCTCCAGCCCTCGCAGCAGCTCCGTGGCCTCCTCTGGACAAACAGTACATTTTCATTTCAGTGCCTGTGTCACATTATGTGTGATTAAGCTGTGTCAATTTACATAAGGGTGGAGGGCAAGGCATTGGGGGTCCCCACAGCAATGCAGCCTCATTTGTCCTTTGCAGCGGGGCCGGATAATTCCACACAGGCTCCAGGATAGGGATGCAACCAGACCAGGGCTCCTGCACGTTTCCAACCCAACAGTCTGCCAGGCAGCTCTCAGGGCCCTGCAGCACAGGTAAAACACTCCTGCTCTCTACCCCATCCTGGGTTTCAAGGCACTTCCGAAAGGAATGTGCAAAGGGAAACTATAAAATCCTCTCCCACTGGAAGTTCCCAAAGGGATCCTGGCAGCTGCACTCGTGATGGCATGGCACCGTCACAGCCAACCCACAGCTCATAATACTCCATGTCACAATGGGGCTCATGACACAGTCAGCCCCAGACCCCTATAAAAAGGATGCACCAGTGCAAACAGCAGAGGAGGAGACGAGAGAGCAAAGATTCAGAGGCTCCCACACACCCACAGCACTTCTGCACTGTCCTCAGCCTACACACAGCCAGAAGCTCACCACAGCCCTTTGGCACATGCAGAGATACAGCACCCACTGGATCTCTCCCATACTCAGGTCCCAGGAAAACCTCAAAGGTGCCCACAGCCACTGTCACCGACAGCTCCACAACATCCACACTGCCCATACCCTGTTGTAGTCCTACTCCCAGAAAGAAGGTGCCCAAAGACACTGGCAACAGCAGCGCTGCTACAGCAACATATCTGGAACTATTCTGGTTCACAGGAGGCTGAAAAGAACAGTTGGGGAGATGAGGATCTGGACAGCAAAAGAGACCCTCGCACCACTCCTGCTCTTCTCATGGCCAAGGAATAGGCAACAGAATGCTCATCGTAGGCCTCAAACAGGTACAAAAAGGGCTGCATCAGCCCAGACTGGCAGCAGCGGAGGCACCAGAGGGGGGCACTGAGAGCAGAGGCCATGCACAGGAAGGCCACAGCAACAGTGCAGCTGCCCACAGCAATGCAGCCTCATTTGTCCTTTGCAGCTACCACATCCTGGGTTTCAAGGAGCTTCCGAAAGGAATGTGCAAAGGGAAACTATAAAATCCTCTCCCGTTGGAAGTCCACAAAACAGATCCTGGCACCAGCACTCCTCATGTCACAGCACCCATCACAGCCGACCCACAGCTCCATGTCATGTCAACCCGCAGACTCCACGTCACAATGGGGCTCGTGACACAGTCAGCCCCAGACCCCTATAAAAAAGAGGCACCAGTGCAGACTGGCAGACGAGACAGCAAAGCCTCAGAGGCTGCCACACACCCACAGCACCTCTGCCCCGTCCTCAGCACACAGACAAGAAGTGCCAATGCTCATGGCCAAAGGAGACTGCTACCACCCTGTTCCCCACCCAGGCAACACTGGCAGCCAGAAAGCGCCCGCAGCCACGGACAATGGGAGCTTCACAGCATCCACAGCATCTCTCACACGTCCTCCTGCAAGGCTCCAAGAGAAGGTGCCCAAAGCAAAGCGAGAGCTACAGCCACTCATGTAAGTCTTCCACAGCCAGGCCTCTCATGCAGCAGGATGGTACCTGCACCCAAGGAGAAAAAGACATCCGTAACACCCAACCTTCCTATAATCTCGGCCTCATCCCAAAGACACCCCGAAGGTGCCCACACTCATGGCCAAAGGAGAGCTGCACCACCTAAAATATCTTTAACCCACACAGGCCACATGAGATAGGGCAGCCACAAAGTGCCTGTAAGCATGGACAATGGGATCTCCTCAGCATCCACAGGGTCTCTAACACATCCCCCCTCACAGCCTTGGGCAAAGCGAGAGCTACAGCCACTGATGTACCCCTTCCATATCCAGGTCTCACACGCAGCCAGACAGCACCTGCACCCATGCAGAAAGGGACTTCTGCAACACCCACTCCTTCTGTAAGCTCATCCTCATCCTACAGACAGAAGATGCTCCACGAGATTGGAGATACAAAGCACCCATTCTACCTGTCCCTCATCTAAGTCCAACACAGAGCACAAAGGTTCCCACAGCCACAGAGAAAACGACCTCCAGCACCACTCCTGCTCTTCTCATGGCAATGGAACAGGCAACAGAATGCTCATCGTACACCCAAAACCAGTACAAAAAGGGCTGCACCAGACCAGACCTGCAGGAGCGGAGGCACCAGAGGGAAGGCTGAGAGCAGAGGCCATGAAGGGGAAGGACACAGCAACGGCACCGCTGCCTACAGCAATGCAGCCTCTTTTGTCCTGTGCAGCTGCACTGGACAATTCCACACAGGCTCCAGGACAGGGATGCAACCAGACCAGGGCTCTTGCATGCTCCCAACCCAACAGTCTGCCAGGCAGCTCTCAGTGCTCTGTAGCACAGGTAAGGAGTCCTAGCATCTACCCCAACCTGGGCTTGCAAGGAGCTTCACAAAAGGATGTACAAGGGAAAACTTAAATCCCTCTCCCACTGGAAGTTCCCAAAACAGATGCTGGCAGCAGCACTCCTGATGGCATGGCAGCGTCAATTCCAGCACACCCAGACCACATCACAAAGGACATAGCCACAACCTTCACAACAGACCCCTATGGAAAGCTGCAGCTGCCCACACTGGCACAGGAGGAGACGAGAGAGCAAAGACTCAGAGGCTACAAAACACCCACCTATCCCTGCCCCTTCCTCATCCTACACACAGGAAGAGCTGTCAATATTCATGGCCACAGGAGGGTCCTGCCACCTCAAGCATCTGTTCCCCATGCAGGCAACACTGGCAGCCAGAAGCTGCCCATAGCCATGGACAATGGAGCTCTGCAGCATCCACAGCATCTCTCACACGTCCTACAACAGCCTAGGAGAAGGTGACCAAAGCAAAGCGAGAGCTACAGCCACTCATGTAAGTCTTCCACAGCCAGGCCTCTCATGCAGCAGGATGGTACCTGCACCCAAGGAGAAAGGAACATCTGTAACACCCAACCTTTCTGCAGTATTATCCTCATCCCAAAGACACCCAGAAGGTGCCCAACCTCATAGCCAAAAGAGAGCCCCACCTCTAAAATATCTTTAACCCACACAGGCCACATAAGATAGTGCAGGCACAAGGTGCCCATAAGCATGGACAAAGGGATCTCCCCAACATGAGCAGGAATTCTAACACATCTGCACTCACAGATTTCGGCAAAGCGACAGCTACAGCCACTGATGTACCTCTTCCACATCCAGGTCTCACATGCAGCCAGAGAGCACCTGCACCCATGCAAAAAGGGACTTCTGCAACACCCACTCCTTCTGTAAGCTTATCCTACAGACAGAAGATGCTCCTAGGGATTGGAGAAACAAAGCACACATTGGCCCTGTCTCTCCCAAGTCCAACACGGAGCACAAAGGTTCCCACAGCCATGGACACAGGGAACTCCAGCACCACTCCTGCTCTTCTCATGGCCATGGAACAGGCAACAGAATGCTCATCGTACGCCCCAAACCACTACAAAAAGGGCTGCACCAGACCAGACCTGCAGGAGCGGAGGCACCAGAGGGAAGGCTGAGAGCAGAGGCCATGAAGGGGAAGGACACAGCAACGGCACCGCTGCCCACAGCACTGCAGCCTCTTTTGTCCTGTGCAGCGGCACCGGACAATTCCACACAGGCTCCAGGACAGGGATGCAACCAGACCAGGGCTCCTGCACACTCCCAACCCAACAGTCTGCCAGGCAGCTCTCAGTGCTCTGTAGCACAGGTAAGGAGTCCTAGCATCTACCCCAACCTGGGCTTGCAAGGAGCTTCACAAAAGGATGTACAAGGGAAAACTTAAATCCCTCTCCCACTGGAAGTTCCCAAAACAGATGCTGGCAGCACCACTCCTGATGGCATGGCAGCGTCAACTCCAGCACACCCAGACCACATCACAAAGGACATAGCCACAACCTTCACAACAGACCCCTATGGAAAGCTGCAGCTGCGCACACTGGCACAGAAGGAGACGAGAGAGCAAAGACTCAGAGGCTACAAAACACCCACCTATCCCTGCCCCTTCCTCATCCTACACACAGGAAGAGCTGTCAATATTCATGGCCACAGGAGGGTCCTGCCACCTCAAGCATCTGTTCCCCATGCAGGCAACACTGGCAGCCAAAAGGTGCCCATAGCCATGGACAACGGAGCTCTGCAGCATCACTCACATGTCCTACAGCAGTCTAGGAGAAGGTGCCCAAAGCAAAGCAAGAGCTACAGCCACTCATGTAAGTCTTCCACAGCCAGGGCTCTTATGCAGCCAGATGATACCTGCACCCAAGGAGAAAGGGACACCTGTAACACTCAACTTTACTGCACTCTAGGCCTCATCCCAAAGACAGCCAGAAGGTGCCCACCCTCATGGCCAAAACAAAGACCCACCTCCTCAGGTATCTGCAACACAAACAGGCCACATAAGACAGAGCAGCCACAAAGAGCCTGTAGCAACGGACAATGGGAGCTCTTCAACATGAGCAGGATCTCTAACACATCCTCACTCACAGCCTTAGGCAAAGCAAGAACTACAGCCACTGATGTACCTCTTCCACATCCAGGTCTCTCATGGACCCAGACGGCACCTGCACCCATGCAGAAAGGGACTTCTGCAACACCCACTCCTTCTGTAAGCTCATCCTCATCCTACAGACAGAAGATGCTCCCAGGGACTGGAGATACAAAGCACCCATTCTACCTGTCCCTCATCTAAGTCCAACACAGAGCACAAAGGTTCCCACAGCCACAGAGAAAACGACCTCCAGCACCACTCCTGCTCTTCTCATGGCCATGGAACAGGCAACAGAATGCTCATCGTACGCCACAAACCAGTACAAAAAGGGCTGCACCAGACCAGACTGGCAGCACCTCAGGCTCCAGAGGGAGGGCTGAGAGCAGAGGCCATGAAGGGGAAGGACACAGCAATGGTGCTGCAGCCCACAGCAATGCAGCCTCATTAGTCCTGTGCAGCTGTGCCGGACAATTCCACACAGGCTCCAGGACAGGGATGCAACCAGACCAGGGCTCTTGCATGCTCCCAACCCAACAGTCTGCCAGGCAGCTCTCAGTGCTCTGTAGCACAGGTAAGGAGTCCTAGCATCGACCCCAACCTGGGTTTGCAAGGAGCTTCACAAAAGGATGTACAAGGGAAAACTTAAATCCCTCTCCCACTGGAAGTTCCCAAAACAGATGCTGGCAGCACCACTCCTGATGGCATGGCAGCGTCAACTCCAGCACACCCAGACCACATCACAAAGGACATAGCCACAACCTTCACAACAGACCCCTATGGAAAGCTGCAGCTGCCCACACTGGCACAGGAGGAGACGAGAGAGCAAAGACTCAGAGGCTACAAAACACCCACCTATCCCTGCCCCTTCCTCATCCTACACACAGGAAGAGCTGTCAATATTCATGGCCACAGGAGGGTCCTGCCACCTCAAGCATCTGTTCCCCATGCAGGCAACACTGGCAGCCAGAAGCTGCCCATAGCCATGGACAATGGAGCTCTGCAGCATCCACAGCATCTCTCACACGTCCTACAGCAGTCTAGGAGAAGGTGCCCAAAGCAAAGCGAGAGCTACAGCCACTCATGTAAGTCTTCCACAGCCAGGCCTCTCATGCAGCAGGATGGTACCTGCACCCAAGGAGAAAGGGACATCTGTAACAACCAACCTTTCTGCAGTATTATCCTCATCCCAAAGACACCCAGAAGGTGCCCAACCTCATAGCCAAAAGAGAGCCCCACCTCTAAAATATCTTTAACCCACACAGGCCACATAAGATAGTGCAGGCACAAGGTGCCCATAAGCATGGACAATGGGAGCTCCCCAACATGAGCAGGATTTCTAAGACATCTTCACTCATAGATTTCGGCAAAGCGACAGCTACAGCCACTGATGTACCCCTTCCACACCCAGGTCTCACACGCAGCCAGGCAGCACTTGCACCCCTGCAAAAAGGGACTTCTGCAACACCCACTCCTTCTGTAAGCTCATCCTCATCCTACAGACAGAAGATGCTCCTAGGGATTGGAGAAACAAAGCACCCATTGGCCCTGTCCCTCATCCAAGTCCAACACAGAGCACAAAGGTTCCCACAGCCACGGACACGGGGACCTCCAGCACCACTCCTGCTCTTCTCATGGCCATGGAACAGGCAACAGAATGCTCATCGTACGCCCCAAACCAGTACAAAAAGGGCTGCACCAGACCAGACTGGCAGCACCAGAAGCACCAGAGGGAGGGCTGAGAGCAGAGGCCATGAAGGGGAAGGACACAGCAATGGCACCGCTGCCCACAGCACTGCAGCCTCATTTGTCCTGTGCAGCTGTGCCGGACAATTCCACACAGGCTCCAGAACAGGGATGCCACCAGACCAGGGCTCCTGCACACTGCCAACCCAACAGTCTGCCAGGCAGCTCTCAGTGCCCTGTAGCACACCTAACGAGTCCTAACATCTACTCCAAAGTAGGAGCTACAGCCACTCATGTAAGTCTTCCACAGCCAGGGTTCTCATGCTGCCAGATGATATCTGCATTCATGGAGAAAGGGACATCTCTAACACCTACAGACCTAAGATGCCCGTGCTCATACGCAATGGAGTATCAATGCACCCGTTGTACACGTCTCCCATCTAGGTCCAGCAGGAAGCTCAAAGTTAGTCACAGCCATGGAGAAAAGGACCTCCGCAGCACTCACCATGTCTCTACCCTGTGCATGACCACAGACCTTCAAGAAGTTGCCCACAGCTGGAGCCAAAGCCACAGTTACGCCACGCCAAGTAAGTGTACCACTCTTACTTTGCGAAAGAAAACCCCAGTTTCTCTCCCCCATGCAGGTCCTGCAGGCAGCCAGATGATTCCTGCAGCGTGGTCGATGCCTTCCCAGAGCGCTTTACAATCTCTCCTGCCCAAAGACGTGCATCAGCGCTCACACCAAGAAGACATGGTGTGCAAACTGGCAACATGCTTCTCAAATACCATAAAATGGCACTTCTGATTTACATGGTTTTGCTCTCCATTGTCTTCACGCAGCATCACCTACTTCTCTAACAGGATACTCTTCGGTATTCTAAGTATAGTTACGTAAGAGTTACAGATAGAAGACCAAGTCTTCATTGGGTCTTTTCCCCAGTGTTTGAGGTCATGCAGAGCTACTTCCCCAAGCTGATCCCTTATCTTACATTAGTTTGTGGAATAAGTGAAACCTCGGGACAATTCAGAAGTTCTAATTGGAACCCTGAATTCTACAGACCCTACAAAGTTCCAAATACACCTATTAAACTAAAAAGGCACCAAACCTAGCTAAAAGAACCCCAAACCCAAACAAAACAAAACCCAAAACACACACATATAAACCTCAACACAAACGGAATTCCTTACACCAACAGTCCACACTACAATCTCTAGGTCCATCTTTGGATGGATGACTGTTCTGCTGTGTCTGTTGGCCAAGACAGACTGAATACAAACACAACACCCCCAGACACGGTCAAAACCATGAGCAGAACCTTTGCTTCTTGCACAGCAAAACTAACACCACAAATAGTCTCTAAGATAAAGAACACGAGCAGGAAGAGCTGAGAGGCTTGAGAATTTGTTGAGGCATCCCTGCCCATAGCAGGGGGGTTGGAA
The DNA here is from genome assembly GCF_033815535.1 of Pezoporus flaviventris. Lineage (NCBI taxonomy): Eukaryota > Metazoa > Chordata > Aves > Psittaciformes > Psittacidae > Pezoporus > Pezoporus flaviventris. The sequence goes on along the minus strand of NW_026892607.1, from coordinate 1,416,490 downwards.
CTGGACCATCTTAAGGTCCTTTCAACCCTAACTATTCTGTGATGCTATGACTGGACAGCCATGGTGATTCTGAGACAACAGGGCCTCTGAAGATAGTTCTATGGCCTTCATGAACTCGGAGATAAAGTAATTTAATTACCCAACTAAGAAGCCAAGACAAAATGAAGCACCTGCAGTGTATTGCTGTCACAGTCATGCAGGAAAACATACAAAACATCACATGAATAGGCAAGGAACTACACATATACACACACACGTACATATACACTTGAAAACCAACCCAAACACACACAGTAAAAAAACTAGTTATATATGAGAGCATCTACATTAAATGACTTCATCCTGCCCTCACTCTTTCCAAGTCTTTTCAAGTGTTTCCTTTCATGCTGAACCCAAATGTTCAGTCTATTGTTAGAGACTATAGTACCCCCATACAAACTGGCCTTATTCCAGAGGCAGAAATCCAATTTGCAGGATAATGGGACAGTAAAGCACAAATTTTGCTCCTCAGAGGTAGGTGTCAAGAAACACCCTTATCCTCACAGAAGCCTGGGATCCATCTATCACAGCTCCTGCACTAAGATTTCGTCCTGAAAACCAAGGTTGCCTCAGGACATAGCCCAGGCTGTGGGACCTCTGCTGACCTGCAAGGACAGGAACCTGCAGAGAAACATTTGTCCATTTCCGTACCTCACAAGCACTAAACTCCACGAATCCCCTATTTAGAGACTTCACTTGTAAATGGAGGCTCAGACTTCAACAATTCAGGAATTAATGGAGGACATGTCCTTCAAAGAAGGAAATAATGGCTTGGGGCTTGTATTACCTGCCACAAACGCATCAGCAGCTAGGTGCCTTTTCCTCTGATCAAGTCACAGGCACATGTGCTTTGCTCTAAGGGAGGCCCGGGACCAGTACATCAAGGAAACCAGACAGCTGAGGTTAGCTTCGTCCCAAAGAGATGCTCACTAAAGAATACCCTGGGATACACCACAGTGGCCCTACCTACTTCGGGCTGACATCAGTGGAGTTTCCAAGGTCCCACAGGTTTCCGTAGAAGCTGACAAACTATGCAGCCAAAAAAGGCACAGAGGGACAAACAAGCTATGCGATGGCACAGAAGTCAATGGTTCCATACATGGCAGATGATGCTCCTCACTAGTTTCACCACAGAGCTCAAACGAATGACACTGGAAGATGGTAAATTCTTACCTGTTCTTTTAGTTCTGTCCACGTAACAATACTTGATTTCATAATCTTTAAATAAGTCATGGATTTCCTGAAAGAGAAAAGCACAAGTAACATCAGAGAAATAACTCAATAGACCACAGAAGTGGATAAATCCATCTTCATAAAAAAAAACCCAAACCAAACCAAACACTTTCACAATAAACTAAAGATTTCACCACAGAAACCCTATCAAACAGTTGGTTTAGAGCTGCTTATACTATTGCAGCAGTCAAATCAAAAACTGGCTGAGTTTGATTCATTTACTTTTCTTTCTATAAAGTCACATAAGCACAACAGGGTCACCCGTTGAGTGTCTTCTGATAAAGATAAAGAACATCACAGCTCATTCAACAGAAACCCCCCCAACGACTCTTATGTACGTCTCTAAAACACCACACAGACAACAAATACCGGCAGCACCACATCATGCAGTTCACTGCGGGCAGGCAATGCTGTCATGAGATACAACAGCTGCTTCGGTTTCCTGGAAGGGCTCAAGCTCACTTGAACACATTTTGCTCTTTCAATGAATATTCTTTCAACTAGCAGGTAGAGAACGGTGTCTTGAATACCCCCTGGAAAGTATCTTCTATCAGTTACTGCACAGATGCTCAATGAGGAATCCATCCCAAGAGCATTATTTACTCCTACTCATTAATGGGAAGAGAGCAGGAGTGTGGGAGGGCTGGTATAGGAGCAAGTGTAAGAAGTGTGCACCGGTTTGCAACAGCTACTCCTCACCAAGAGCAAGGTGTATGCACACGTCTACAATTTAGTTCAGCGGTGAGAATGCAGAGGTGAACATTAATCCTCCCCAAGAAGAAACCACAAGTAGCAACCTGCATCGGTTTAGTTGGATAAATCCCACACACAACAGCAAAAGGTCATTTGCGTAAGCAAAATAATCAACCAGCTTTGTGGGAAAGCTTAAATGCAGCCCCTTTCCAGTTGCCAAGCCTACATGTCAGTTTGCTAATACAATAGATATAGCCTAAAGGTTAATTGGGCTCCCCGTGACCGGTATCAGGTATATACCTTTTAGTCAAGCGGGCACCAATCTCTAGTTTCAGTACTTAACAGCTGTCAAATACTGCATTAATAAAATATGGGAGCAGTTCTCCAGCTCCCAGACATCCTCTCATGGGATGTGATGAGGATGTGGCTTCTGAAGAGCCAAACAGGCCAGGCACAATTCAAAGATTCAAGGCCAGCAGGAGACTTGACTGTGCACATCTCTCTAACAAGAATTAGAGGGTACTTCATCTCAGTCATGAGAGGCTGAGGAGACACCTTCTGCACAGGTTTGTACAGCTCAGCTCTATTGTGGCACTCAACACTGCAAAGAAGTTATTTCTGTCCCACTTCACAGAAAGGGGACACACCGACCTTTTGCATTTCCTATATTATGTTACAAGTGCAACTCTGAAAGTTTCATAGCATTAAGTAGCAGGAAATATTCTTTCACTCTTTCCAAAGTCATCTGTGAATCAGATGACTCCAAAGGATTTCCAAGTAACTGTTTGACACTTGAATTGAGAGGGAAAACAGCCTGCACTGAACACATCTCTGTGCATAATGATGAGGTCTCATGTAAAAAGCGATGACAGCATACAGAAGATTTAAAATGAAAACCTGCTTCAAGGCTTGCAGGAAGGCGACTGCTCTTGTGCTCTCATGCCCCCCATGGCAGGGCACAGACCTTTACCTCTGCAACTGGGTTCTGTTGTACTTCACTGAAAGCATTTTTCACATGAAGTGTTTGTGACAATCAACAAAACCAAAACACACTGTGCCAGCTCTTGAGCAAATGTAGATTCCTTCCAATCACTCAGACATGTAAATACCTGTGGGCATTCGACTGAGGGTCTTCATCATATTTCCATGATTACTAAGCCAGCTTTTGAACTCAGGCACTTCTCTAAACTTTACCTTCAACCTCTCTCAACACTTGAGGCTGCTGGAAAAGAATGAACGCTACCACAACAGCTCAGAGACAGAACCATCAGGGAAAGCAACAAGAACACTTTACTCACTGTTCCTGTCGAGGTTCCGCAGTGTGCCACCAAACGGTCTGTACCAACAGCACGGAATGGAGCTGGTCCCTTTGGTGTACAGCTACCCAGTATCTGGGCCAGGAAGGAGTGTTTACTCCGGGAGGAGAAATGGGCCATCCAAGTCAGGTATATTCCCTGGTGCGACCCTGTTAACTTGCACGGAATGTAAGCAGAGGGCTGTTTCCCTGAGCACAGCAGAAACAAACAGCCGCCGCTCATTCCCATTCCCGACCTCCTGCTGCCTCAGATACCCGGAGCACCCGGCCTCCACACCCCTGGCCCAGCTATATCAACCTTCTGCCCGCACCAGCACCTACCACCACCATGGCATACACACATGGAGAAGCCATCACGCTGACCCACGCTCTGCTCTAGTACAACTTTTTACCCTCCCAGGTTATCCTTACCATGCTACTGCCTTGGGCTGGCCAAAAACACAAGCGCTCACCACTTCCTATCACATCAGGTTTAGTAAAGCTGTAGTAATAGACTTGGTGGTGGTACCACATGAGAGCAGTGGCTGCTATCCCCAAGCACCACCACTTCTGCCCATGGTCACAACATCCACATCCAAACCACCTGCTGACCACTATTAGTGTTTTTTACACATAACATTTACAATACTGCTGCTCCTAAAGGACTTTTTCCTCTTCTATAAAGGAATCAATTTACCAGCCTAAAATCCCCAAAGTCCCTATAACTGCTCAAGTTCAACTGATATTCATTCTTTCAATGAATATTCTTGCAACCAACAGCTAAGTGTGCCCAGAATACCCCCCTGGAAAGTATCCTCTATCTTTTATCATTAATAATCAGGATCTAACTGGTTTAACTGCACCATATTATAGGTTGCCCAGGGAGGCTGTGAATGCTCCATCCCTGGCAGTGCTCAAGACCAGGTTGGACGAGGCCTTGGGTGACCTGGTTCAGTGGGAGGTGTCCCTGCCCATGGCAGGGGGGTTGGAACTAGATGATCTTAAGCTCCCTTCCAACCCTACCTATTCTATGATTCTATGATTCTACATTAAGTCTAAACAAAGCGGCAACATCACCAGCATGGTGCGGGTCGAGCTGCCGTGAGAGTCACACACTGAATTTTAGGCTAGATGGTAACAGTTGGACACCAAAACTTGCAAGCAGCTATAAAGCTATGTGGTAGACATCCAGCAGCCGTGGATCCTGTGAAGCTTCTAACACAAACACTGTTTATAGAGGTGCCTATCGGGGCTCCAAGGAGCCATTTGTATTTGGCTCCTCAACCTGATGTACAAATCGGCACCGACGCTTGGGCACAGAGGTGTGTTTGTGCCCAAGCAGTCCCTGACAGCCAGATCCCAGGGGATGTGTCCCTGGCCTAAGCAAGGATGATACGTACTGCAGGAAGAGAGAGGAGGAAAGCAAGAGGAGAAAAGGGTTTGCTCAGAGCAACAGTACTTGCATAAACACGTGGGCCATGCCAGCAACACTAACTAAACATCTTGGAACAGAAATGGAACTTATAATACTTAGCTATTATACAGCTCCTTAAACCTTCAGAGTTCTTGTAAGCAGACTTTGAAAGGTGGTTAATCTTAGCATCAGTAAATACTAAAATCCTAACTAGAAAACAAGCAGCTCATACTTCAAAATCAGCAGAAAAAGCAAAACCTGCTGCATTCAAGGGAGTTTAAGAGAAACCACCAGTAAATACAGGCTGAATATGCTTTAAAATGTATTATTTATTACTGTAAGAAAAGTGGTCTTGAAATTCTTCAGTTCTTGGCCTGTCCTGTCTTGTCTTGGGTAGAAAAGCGCAAAGAGGAGCTTCTGTCAGTTGGAAACTGCCTCTCTCAAACACACAGGATCTGTCCCTACGCTGCATTATCTGCACTGCTTTCAATGCAAAGGAAGGGAGTCCTTAACAGGCACATTCGCTCTATTTATCAAATTAAGAAAGCTCAATGGATCATTTTTAATAGAATCAGCTTTTCATACCCAGGATCTCACAGCACAAGAGAAGAAACATGTAAGAAATACTCAATCATCATCTGGAACAACACACCCTCTATAGAAAGCCTACAGCACCTTTAACTCTCTCTAGATATAATACTGGATTGTGTTCTTCTGGCAACAAAACTATTTAACAATTCTAATGGTGCCTGGCCACATTTCTACACTTCACTTTGGTGCTGCTTCCAGTAAAAACAATCCACAAGCCTGGTCTATAACTTGGCTCTCATTAAGTAGCCGAAGGCCTAAACTTCACATGCATGTTCTTGAAACAGGAATCAATTCTCTTTCAAGTAGCTGAACTAAATAATATGTTTGGCTAACAAAGGACATTGAAATCATCTCGTAACTAAAAGAGACTTTGTTTTCAGTTGCACAGGGAAGTGAAGGACTGCTGAGGAAAACGCTTTACGTTCATGAATGATATAATGGGGGGTTTACTTCATTTCAGACCACTAAATGCCTGAGTCCAGGATACAACACATGGATTTCACTGCAGACAGAAAACTAGAAACAAAAAAGGGAGGAAAAAAAAGGTAAGAAGCAATAGAACACCAACACAGTTTAAAGTAACAATCGGAGGGGAAATCCCAAAGGCTCTGTTGGAGAGCAAGAAGCGGAGTCCACAGCACCGACAAAAAGGTCAGATAACAAAGCAAAAGGACTCATGCAAAGGGCAATTCTAAACAGCTCCTGTCTACTAACGACCACAGAGGTTGGAGCTCCTTCAAGGTTTGTTTCAATGGTGTATTAAAGACAGTTCTCAGGTGAGCAACGACTGCAGGATCAAGTCCAAGATGTGCAGCAGATGTCTACCTGCCCAGGCATCCAGGAATGCTGAACACTCAGGAGTGTCCTAAAGCTCAGCACGTGCCCTCTTCACATCCGTGAACAGTCACAAACTCTGACACCTGAACTACAATCAAGACTGGGATTCTAGGCCATAAACTGCCTTTGGGGCAAATCTCTTTGTTTAAGAACTGACTGGCTTTGGTCAGATCCTGCCCTCCGAAGATCATAACTAAAGTAATACAAGAAAACATTAAGGCGGAAGAAGAGCAGTTTCTCAGTACACTCAGGATGGACATGGAATTAAAAACGTGTTTCTCTCATCTTCCAGAGACATATTAGTGCTGATAAAAGGAACACTAGGAACAGCAAATCAGTTCCATCAGCCTGGGTATACTGGGTGGTACGCAAGCGAAATGAAAGATGAAAAAGACAGAGAAGAGGTAACATGAGAGAGCACAAAGCAGAAGAAAAGCAATAAAGAAAATCAAAAAGCACGTACATCCTAAGGCATGGAAGCTACTCCCTATCCAGCAAATATGCCTTTCATGTGCAGGCAGTGTGACCAAGGACTAACTGAAACACAAAGGCCCCTTCTACTTAAACAGCTGGCGTCCAACAGATTGGGAGAGAGCACTTCCTCAAATCAGCACACTTCATTAAAGGCTTTCCATCAAAAAGGACCAAGGAAAAATTGGGGTTAATCCACAAGGCAAAACAGAAAACCCACGACCCCACCAGAAATAGCATCCTGCTAAGAAGCGATTTGTCTTTTGGTCAGGAACAGAGCCCAGTGGAAATATCCCACACCTGGACGGCTACATCAAGTCCCAAAACACACAGTAAATCCCTGCCCCGCGTGGACTGAACCACTTTCTTATCAACACCTCAATGTTTTGCCTTTCTTTAGGTTCTGTCATGCCAAAGAAGAACTACAGGGTATTCAGATAATTAATCAGCCCTATTTTACTTCATGTCCGACATTAAAGTAGAGCATCCCCTCTAGAAGATTTATTTCCTAGCCTCAGATGGTCAAGAAGAAAAGCAGAAATGAGCACGTAATATGGTCTCATTTAAAGATAATCAAACACAGAAAAAACTGGTTGGAACCAAGTGCATCTTCCACAGCACTGGCTCTTCAGCTGAGACAGCCACCGCTCCTACGGGAGTTATCACACTTAAATAAGGAATCACTAACAGGGAAAAAACAATGGCTTGGGGGAAATCAAAACCAATTCTTCTAATCCACTGGGGTAATTACAAAAACAAACAGAAACTGATTTGCCACACAACACTCCAGCAAAATAAAACTTCACATTTAGTAAGGTACAGCTTCACTTGTACTCTGGTCATGCTGAAGTTCCTGGCATCTCCTTACCAGGAAAGGAGAAAGGAAGTTATTGTTTCCCACCCTCCCTCTGCTCAGAGCAGTCCTCCTGCCTCCCAGAGCACTCAGAGCACTTTAAGGATAGCTCCAAGGACCTTTAATTTGGGATACATGCCTTTGACCATCACGTCGTTGCATTCCTTGTCACTGACATGGATTAGCTGGCTCCTCAGAGATGAAGGTTCAGGGAGATACAAACGCAACAAGGCAATCACAAGAGACATCCAACCAAGAGACTGCCAGCTCATTGCCAAGCACTCACCAGAAGAAAATGAACCACTACAACCAAGCTTACCTGTCATTCTCTTGGCAAACAGTCTTCATACAAACATCACAACACCGCAACGCTGCATCAGAGGCTAATCATGCCAACAAGACACCAACAGGCCAATCTTACCTGACTGCCTTACTGTAAAACACCATGCGGCACTGCCCTGCTAGGATTCCTCAGATCCTGCTTACACTCCTTCATCCTAATGAGGCCATAAAATGGTTACTCTGGAACGAGCACCTAACACTTCCCCACTGCTGCAAGACGAATTCCAAGTTTGTATGTTCTGCAAAGGCTTCCCAAAGGCTGTGAAGGTTGGAATGCAGGGTAATGTTCTTGATGCATTCCTCGATGAAACGGGAGGGCCTGTTGGGACCCTTCATGCAGCCTGGCCCATACTCACTACTGAATTCTCTGTAAGACACAAGTCACGGCTACAGGATAACCTCAAAATCTCACGTACATTCAGAACAACATTTGGGGTCCCACTTTCTTGGTACCTGGTGTGTTACCACGTCACACATCTCCCTCAGCTTTGGACAAAGAGCTTCACATTGAGGAGTGTCCCCTAAGCAGAACAAAACACTGAGCCCAGTTTGCATACAGTTTGTATATAGCTACAGGATAGAAAAACATCAGATCGAGGGAGGGAAAACACAACAGGAATTGATCTCCTAAGCTGGTTTACTCACAACCCTGGCCCCGCTAACAGGAATTACAGCAGCAACAAGTGCATTTCTGTCTCCTTTCACAGGTTTAGCCATCTAAAACGTAACACAAAGATATCCATGGTCCCTCATCTCAAGATCATGGGAGGTTACAGCAACAGTAGATGTCCATTTTTAGGCCACTGTCACATCACACCTTTGAGAACATGCACGGTTCAGGTACTGTGCTGGCAGAATCAGACAAGGATGAATATGAGGAACCAACTGGCAACTCGGCAGGATTTCACCACAACAGGGCAGTACAAACTCACCTGACTTGCCAGATAAACAGTAAATGCAGACTTTGCCTTCAAAGACCAGTGAAGGTGCTAACAGAAATGGTTACTGCAGGTCTGTCACAAAAATACCTTTCCCCATGGTAGTGAGAGAACTGCCTGAATAAATACCAGCCCCGCAAGGACATATTTGCAGGCTGAGCTAGCTGTAAAGCCCAACACAGAAAGAATCTTCTTGACATAACTTGGACTTAGTTTGCTCCCCCTCTGGACTTGTTTCATACTGACACTCAAGGAAGAAAGCTCACATGGGAACGCTGACTTACATGGGCGGACACACTGCAAAGTGCTTTCTTCAGGCTGCCCTTCCTCCTGAACACAGGCTCTGGACTTCCTTAGGAACACAGATGTTGCCAAACGCATTGAGAGAGAAACCTCCCTTGCCAAGATTCAAACATGGGCAACCTTTGCCCCATAACAAGAGCCACCCAGCACCCAAAGTGCTGAATGCTTCTGACACTTAAAGGGCTGTTTGTTTGGTTTCTAAGACTACAAACGTGGGGCACTCTGCTTCTGGTTCAGAAACTTCATGGCTAAGTTACATTTCTCCTGTGGCCTGTAGAGTAATCTGGTTTTAACTGGGTTTAGCACAGGTGGAACTCCAAAGGTAAGAGAAGATTACAAGTACAAGAAGAAATAAACTTAATAGGTGGCTCCAGCTGGCTCAGGATAATGTTTGTTACCTAATTTCACTCTCCACGTACTAATAACCAACGACAGCAAACCCAAAACTCCAATGATTAGAGATTGGTAATTTCGTTGATGAAACCCTGTTCCGGAAGCCTCTGCGGTATTTTAATGATGCTTCTCTTTCTCAGTGGTGAACAAACTGGCCAGGTTAGCAACAGTTATCTGATTTTACTTGGCTAACCAACCATTTCCAGAAGAAACCAGCAGACAAAACACCTCTGCACTGTTTAACAAGGGCGCTAATTTCACCTACTTAATGACAGCCAAATACACAGGTATGCTTAACATACCTGACCACAGACAGCCTTCTCCTTTCCAAAACTGCTCCAGGACACAAACTTCACCCCTACAGCACAACTCTTCTGCTTTTACACACCAATGCCAACAGCCCAATGATGTTAACAATTCAAATGCCATCTCCCGAAACTGGGTTGCAGGATCTGTACATGGTGGTACTGTTCTAGCCTATAACAGGGGAACATCAGAACCTTACACGCACAGGAAAAGGCGTCCCAGGGCTACTTTTAAAGTCATCAAAACAAGATGGCAAACATCCAGAACACTGTGAGCCTGCCAAATCAGACCTGCACGCTACTATTTCTCTGTAGCATTCTTTGCCTGACCAAGCAATGCCAAACTTGACAGCTCGATGTGCTTTGAACCGTGCGCGTTCACGAAGTACCTGCTGCGTGCAACGGGAACAAGGAACACAGCTGTCTGAGTGGCAGACAAAGTGCTCCTGCTCTGGCTATCCACAGCAAGCACCCTGGCATACGGCAGTAAGCTCGCTCTGTCAACACAGTCACTGGGATGGCTTCTTGAAGTGACCACGAAGATGAGCAGGGTTCTCCAAGCGGTGACTCTGCTCATCCATCAGGCCATCAGGCTGCGAGAAACAGACGCGAGGCTCTGCATGGAAACATCGTGTGGGATCAGAGCAAAGCTGCCCCAACCTACAGCTCCAAGGGCCTGCAGTCACACCACAACGCGGCCAAACAGAACTAAAGGCAGCGCATACACGAGAACAAAACATCCAGTGCAGTGGCAAACTGGGCAGGCTGGCTCCAGTTACACTGATCGCTGAGAGAACCTAACAGGAAGGGCCCCTCTGCACTGGAGATGCACAGAAAATGAGAGCGTACACGTGCTGCACTTACCCACAGGCAGTAATATCGCCTGCGCTTTAGGAGGAGAAAGAAAGAGAGACAAGGAGCCCTTTAGAATAAAAGCTGTCATTATATTGTTATACTCCTGCATCAAGTTGAACGGTTGGGGCTGCCGAAGCGACCGCGCAACCAAATCGCCTCAAACTCTGACTCACCCGCACTGAAGAGTTCGCTGCTCTGCTCCAAATAGCAGCAGAATTGTCCCAAACCGGCGAGAGATCGCAGGAAAACACTTTCCTGCCTGCGCGCTGCTCAGCTCAGGGGCAAAACCAGCCGGGCTCGAAGCTTTTCACCTCTGCTGTGACACAGATACCGGATGGGCCGCGGGACCTTAAAGCCGCCCCGCCTGTCTGGAGATGGCGAGCACACAGGTGTCACCTCAGCACCGCCGCTAACGGCCCCCCCAGCCGCTGCTGCCCTCAGCAGCAGCCACACGTGTGTCATTCATTACCGCACTCATTAGCCTGCCAAATTTGCACACCTTGTGCAGAGAAGCGCGGAGCCCCTCAGCCCCCTCTTTCCCCCCCGTCTGCTGCTCCCTCGCGGCCTGGGGCCCGACCCCGGCACCCACAGGCGGGGAGGAGGGAGCCCAGCCCGGCCCGGCCCGGCCTCGCCTGAGCCCCCGCGGGGGAGGGCGACGCTTCCCGCCGCGGGGAGGACGAGCTGGAGCCGCTCTCCGCAGGCACCGCGGCTCCCGGCACTAACAAAGAAGGCGTCGGGAGCAGGAGCCCGAGCGGACCCGCGGCGGGAGGAAGCGGAGCTGCAGCCCCACAACTCCCCGGGCACGAGGAGCGCGGCCGCCGCTCACCTCAGCCACAGCGGCCCCGGGGGAGCGGCTCCCCCGCGGCTCCCGGCCCCGCCTCAGGCGGCGGCAGCGCGGGCGGAAGGGAGGCGGCGGCGGCCGTACCTGGCTGCTGCTCTCGGCCGGCAGGTTCCTCAGCAGGATCTTGCGCCTGTTGCTCAGCTCCCGCCGGGTGCTCTCCAAGCGCTTCGCCACCTCCTCGGGGGCCAGCGGCGGCCGAACCCCCCGCGGTGGCTCCGCGGGCGGCTCCGCGGGCAGCTCCGCGCCGCGCTCGGCTGCTGCCGCCATCTTGCAGAGCGAGCGGGGGGGGAGCCACGCTGGGCGGGCGGCGGGGGAAGCCGCGGGGCACGGCCCGCCGGCGGGGCGCGGGGAGCCGGGAGCCACGCCAGGCCCCGCCGCGCTCCCGCCACGCCCCAAGGCTGGGCCGCGCCCCCCGCCCGCTCGGGGCAGGCTGAGGGCGGCGGAGCCCCTGCAGCGGCGGCGGGCGAATTGCCCGCACTGAACAGCAACTACAGAGTGCTGTGGGAAGAGAGCAGGGAATAGCAGAGACACTGCCGATGGCCGTGGAGGTGTCCGTGTAAACGGGGAGGTGGGCCATGCATCCCCTCACGTACAACCAAAATCAGCCAGGCGGGCATCAGCACCAATAACTGATCTGTCCTGAGGGAATAACCCCTCCTGAACCCAAATGGCAACGCTTTGAGCTACACGACACCCTCAGGCAGGGGCCTGGGGGATTAAAAGAACAATCAAGATTAGGCACCAACACAGTAAAACACTCCAGCCCATTAGAGCTGCCCCCAGAGCATCAGTGGGCACATGAATACAGCAGGGAGGCTGTGCAAGCCAACAATCCAGCCTCCTTTGAACTTGCACAAACGCATCCATGCAGTTTGATGTGCCTGAACGGCCACAAACGGATCAACCTCAATGCCTATCAACTGCAGACATGCGGTTCTCTCCTTCAAAACGTTAATCTTTGTAACAGTGAAAATACATCGGACAAACTCCAAGAGTCCTCGCTAACCCCTGCCACAGGAGTAGGAAAGAGGCTTCACAACGACCGTTACTGCCCCCGGTTCCCTGCCACTTTGCAGGCATTGAATTCAGTTCATTAAATTCCTTGTTAATTAAGAGTAATGTACCCATCCACAGCAGTTGCTCTGGTAGCTCTTCTAAGCTGAGGATTAATTTAGCCCTGCTTCTGCAGCTTTGAAGTAACACCAGCCACGTAGAACTTTTCATTTTCATGGGATGAGAGGGTTAAATTAGAACCCTGGGAGCCAAGAAAAGCCAAGCTCAGAACATCTGCTGCATCTCAAAGGCCCATCTCGTATTCTCAGGTACACAAGATAGCAGAGAAGTATCTGTGAGCTCCTTAGGTAAGGGATTTCTTATAGAAAAGAGAAATCTGAACAATTTTCTAGCCCCTGAAACCATGGGATTTGTGTTTCCTGCAAGGAGAGGGTGTGGAATCCATCAGCTGCTGTGAATTGGAAGCTTCCAGAAACCCCCTGATTGCTTGCCCCACTTCAGGTGAACAAAGTGCAGCCAATACCATCCTCTTCAGCCTGCATTGTGCCCACTGTTTCCAGCTCCAGCTGCTCCTTTTGTTTCATCAGGAAAGTGAGACTGTGAAACCAAGAGATGAAGATTCCCTTGGGAGCACCAGTCACGAGTCCAGGGATGACCATCTAATGCTCAATCACACGTCTCACAAATGCCATTGCCTCCAAAATAGACCAGAGGTGCCAAAAGAAGTTCCTGCCACCGTTTTTCCAGTGAATTTCAATACGTTTGGTGTTCTCAGTGTAACATCCTGCAGTGCAGTGACAGTGGGGATGGTTAAACAAAGGGAATTTCCTATCAAATGACCCAGCTAGAACAGCACAGTGAGCAACTGACACCGTCAGCATTCTGATGCAGTAAGAACTGGGTAACCCCTCTCTGCAGGTAGCACAGAGCTGCTCTGCAGGGCTGCAATTCCCTCATTAACCATTCGAATAACTAACTTGGCAGGTGCAGACTGCAGTTGTGTTGAGACAGGTATTGTGCCATGCTAAGTCCTCCCAATGCACTGCTGAGCTCCTGTTAGTCCCACGGGTACTTTGATTAATGCTTCAGTCTCTGAGCACTTCGGAATTGCAGTAAAGAGAGGATCAGACTGCAGGTCCATCAGACCGCATCCCAGCAGTGCCCCTCTTGTCCGAGAGGTGCCAGACGGGCAGCACATTGCTTCAGAGACCACAACAGGCACACGCTTCACTTGGAGCTGTGTTGCCAACAAACAGGTCTATTTTTCACTCTGCTCACGCTCCTTTAAGGCAGCCTTATATGTACCATATACAGCCCCTGGAACGTGTCAGGTACTGCTGCCTATGCCCAAAATTGGGATGTTTCTTCACTCCCGAAACACTCTTGCACACAGACACAAAACCACTCCAAGTGACTTTGCCCACAGCTGAACGTTGCAAGTGGAACCCGACAGCTATTAAATTGGTGTAACACTGCTCCTGAGTGTCTCGGGAGTGACGGATTACCTCGGGAAGAGACTGGTCAGCAGCTCCTGCTCAGTTTCCATGCTGTAACACAGGGGTCTGCACATAAACCCCTGTCTCTGCCTGATTATGATCTATGAGGAAATCTTTGCTGTGATTAACTGCATCACTGGTACAAGGAGCGAGCAGGCGGCTTACCAGCACTTTGTTGTGCTCTGATCAACCCAGCAGTGATTTAGCCCTGCCAGCAGAGATGGAATTTGAAACACCCCAGATTTTGTCCTTAAAACCGCTGCAGCTTGTTCAATACGGAAACCTGGCAGAAAGGATGCAACGCAAGCTGAACTTTCCCTATGTGTTCTTAAGAAGACATAGATGAGACTTGAAAATGTTCTGCCATTCAGTTATGAAAAGGTTTCCATAGAAACTGCCATGCAACGTGACTTTTTGTTACAAGCACGCTTAGTGAAGTGCCTTAACTTCTACACGTTCATTCCGTTTTCAGGGAGAGCACAGAAACCCCATTCCCTTCCTGTTTTCCAGGTTCTCTGGCTGAGGCTGCAGCAGCGACACCTTTTGACTTGGTCGTAGAGACTTCCGTGGTTAAGCTGCAATGGAAACAAACACACATGAAGAGGCTGTTAGGATTTTGCAGGAATGACACCATGGAGTTTAATTGCTCAACCTTGAATCTCTCCCAGCTGCACACGATTTGCATACCGTGTGCCAAGAGAACTGATACGGGGAGCAAATGAATTGCTGAAGCTTCAGGAAAGTGGGAGACTGAAAATAAGCAAGTGGCAACTATTGGCCCAAGCTCCCTGTTTCCTGCAGTCTCAGTGCCAACCTATCTCAGTGTCTGCCTGCATTACCTCTGGGAGCACTGGAGGAGTTTTAAACCCAGCACAATCCAACAGCACTGCCCCAACCGGAGCCATTTCACAGTCACACAAGGGTTGTGTTGGAAGGGGGCTCTGGAGCTCATCCAGTCCAACCCTTGCCAAGGCAGGGCCACCCAGAGCACGTTACACAGGAACGTGGCCATGCTGGGTTTGGGATGTCTCCAGAGAAGGAGACTCCACAAGGCCCCTGGGCAGCCTGTGCCAGGGCTCTGCCACCCTCACGGTACAGAAGCTCTTCCTCGTGTCGAGGTGAAACTTACTGGGTGTTAGTTTATGGCCGTTGCTCCTCATCCTGTCACTGGGCACCACTGGGAAGAGGCTGGCACCATCCTCCTGGCACCTGCCCTGGAGCTGTTGATGTGCATGGACGAGATCCCCTCTCAGGCTGCTCTTCTCTGCACTAAAGAGCCCCAGCTCCTGCAATCTCTCCTCACAAGAGAGGTGCTCCAGATCCCTCAGGATTTGGCTACCTAACCCAAGGCTGCCCCATTGTTCAGTGGTGGGACAGTGAGTGGGGCTGAAGAGCAGACACTGCCGCTTGCATCACGGCTGTGCTGTGGCACCACCTCTTTCCGCACATACGTACTGCTGGAAAAAGTGCTGAGCTGGCAGCCTTGGAGGCCGAGGTTATTCCCTTTCCCCATGGAGCAGCTGCTGTACTTGCTCCTCACGTTCCACTGCCAGGGCTGGGGTGCAAAGGGTCCTGCACGGTGCTTTTTGGGCCAACCCTTTCCCTTCCTCGCTATCACTGGGTTTGTTCTATGAGTGGCACTATCAGTGGGGAGCACTTGCTTGGGCAGCGCTCCAAGAAGCGGGTGCTTTTGCCCGTGTCAGCTCTAAAGGGTAGAATAAAGGAGAACAAAACTCAAGTGGTCCTGCTGGCTGCTGAGAGCATCTTCTGCTGCCATAACAACAGGGGAGCTCTTCCACAATATTCAGACAAGGCCGCTAGGACTCCTCTGGGAGCTGAAGGGGAAGCTTCCACATCTAATACATGTTCCACGTCTGCCCTCACATTCATCCTTCTCTCCTGCTCAGGGCATTGCTATGGACTGTCTCTTTCAGATGGGCATGGAATGGTGCTGCATTACAGCGAAAGCCTTGGTTACATGGAGAGGAGCTGATGATTTGAAGGCAACGCGTGTACTTGAGACGTTTCTTTTCCTTTGGCATGTTCTTAGCTGAGCTGTTTACTGCAGATCTCACTGGAGGATGAGGCAGATGTGCAAAGTCCACGTGCCTCTTTGTAAGCTCCTGTTCACACCGGGCTGGAGAGGAATTCCTGCCAGTTCAAGCTCTTCCCAGGCAGAGGCTCTGCATTACTCCAGCCTCAAAGAGCACCAGCCAAAGCAGGCACCGTCTATCAGCGGGGCAGAAGCAGGGAAACAGCCGGCTTTTCCACCGCTCAAACCAGCAGCGTTCCTGCGCATGCCCTGGCAAAGACACCAGTTATGTTTGGCACCTCACTAACAAGGCAGGGGTTGGAGGACTTCACTCTTGGACTTGAGCGTCTGAATTCCATGGTAGCCTTGGCTTCAGACCTGCAAGTCCTTGTGGGCCAAGGTCCTTCCGTGACTCAGTGCGGAGCACATAAAGCAGGGAAAATAATTCCCTCTCATCTGTGAGTGCAGCTATGAGCACTGCAAACGAATCTGCGCTCGCATGCAGCCTCCTGGGTTACCTGCACTCCCTGCACTCCATCCAGGACTTCTCCATCCTGGTTTCTTACCCCTTTGCCATGTTTGCTGCCAGCTCACTCCCGTAATTTGTACCCCGACAAACACGTTCTCTCCTCATCACCATTTCTGGGTCACTTCACAGAATAAAGCCTTCGAGAGCCAGAGAGCTCCTTTTGACCACTTATAGTCACAGCCAGCGCTGCGCATGGGAACACCTCATGAATTCTCATCTGTCTTCCCCGCCGGTGCCAAGGGCAAGGGGAAAGATAATATTTCACGGCTTAACCCCACTGGTTTATCCCTACTTCTGATCATGACAGTGTCCTAAGGAAACAGAAGAATGGCCCAGACTGCACTTGGAATTATCTGCTAACTAATGCTAAGGAAATTCATTGTTACTTCCACACAGGAAACCTTTAAGGATGCTCGAAGAGGTCAAGATGGAGAGGTTTATGGGCAGGATTTTAGTAATGGAGCAGAGGATTTCTCCCCTGCAAATAGGCAGAAAATACTGTAATATAAATCAGTTGTGATATTTACAGAAAACAAGTGTGGAAAAGCAAGCATTCCTCATGTAAACACGTCAGAAAGGACTTCTTCATGTTCCCCTTTGCAGAGGGGGGCAGTGGATGAGTATCGGCTAATGAGAAACAGATGTCTTCCTCAGAAGAACCACTTCACCATCACAGAATATATGTGGCAGTCATTGAGAATTGCTAACATGTCTTCTCCCTTCCCTCCCCCCAAGAGTTTCCAGTTCAATAAATAGTAGAAAAATAATCCTTTCCTTAAAAATCTTGAGCTGCGTTGTCCCAGGTTCCATGCAGCAACCGGAGCAGGGTCCTTTCGACGTGCCAAAGGAACTGCAGTGAAACCAAGAGCCTTCCCCTCCCCATGCCTCTATCTGGCACTTCTTTAGGCTTCAGCTGCACAGATTCCTGCTCTTCCAGTTAAGGAAACCAAATCATCTCTGGCTCTTCCCCGCTCTCTCCTCTTGGCTCAGCAGGACGGGGCTTCCAAAGCTTCAGCTGCTCTATAAACTCACGGTCCCTTTCTGCAGGTCTGACGTTCCTCCTGCTCCACCTTATTAAAGGTGATGGCAGGTCCATCCATCCAACCCATTTCCCTCCCGTTCCAGAGCCAGCCTTACATTTGTACAAATGTAAAGCTCTTATTCCTAACAGTTTACTTGGGAAGTCAGTGAAATCAGCCCTGGGGAAAAGCACAGGAACAGAGCTGCCCGTGGCTGCATGGATCACGGCTCAGGAGTGAACGCTCCTTTCCTCGCTGTCCGTCAGCATTCCGCATCCACAGTGTGTACCGTGACTGCAGCCTGCAAGTGGTGGCTGTGGTGGAGAGTTGGGTGGTGCAACCGGTAGTGGTGAAACTTGTGACTCAGCAGGGCAGCTGTTTGAGGGGGGGTGTCCAGGTCCAAGTCTTCCTCGTGGTTTCCAACATCCACACCAGCCGACAGCGGGTCGTTATTGCACGGAGGGTTTTCACTGTCCTCCTGAGGGCTCATCGTGCTGTAGCCTAGGAAAGAAACCAGCAGGACTAAGAAGCTGAAACAAGAATAAGAGCTCAATGTTTCACCCAGAGGAGCTGTGGCTGCCCCAGCCCTGGCAGTGTTCAAGGCCAGCTTGGACACAGGGGCTTGGAGCAAGTTTTTTCATTAACAGAAAAAGAAACAAACAAACCCATCCTCTCCTCTAAGTTCCCAACAGATCCCTTTCCCTGGCACCGTTATCAGCTCTGGGGACCTGTGGTCTGTAGATGATCTTTCGAGGTCCCTTCCAATCTCTAGCATACTGTGATACTGTGATACTGTGAAACAATGGCTTTCCTAGGAAGGAGCCCCAGCTCTTGGAGCTGGAAACAACAAAACTTCTTCACATCATCTTGCTGCACAATCACAGCATTACACCTTTAAAAGGAAGAGAGCACTTTCCACCCGCGAGGGTCTGTCTGCAAGCCCCAAGCACATGGTTTTAATGAGCTCTCCATCCACTTAAAGAAGCCTCCTGAATCCACACGGGAATGTTTCACACAGCCAAGCAGCACTGACACTTCCAGCTAAGCACGTGTGCACGGTGCAGTGAACTCGAGGCTGTCCCTTGGCTAAAGCAGCTGCTGCTGGAGTCTGAGAAGGTAAAACCCCCAAGAGGAGCTGCCTGTGGCAGCAATGAGAGGCTGCACTCAGTGGGATATCCTCAGGAAAGGATGCCAGCGGCCAGCTCACAGCCAACCCTCACAGGACAGGATCCTGCTCTCTCAGCGAGGAAGCCATCTCCCACCAGGGCCCCTGATCCCTCTTCTTGAAGCAGGTGCTGGGAGTTACTCTGAGATGACCACGAGATGTGGATTTACCACTGAAACCACCTGTTACCACTCCAATCCAGCTGGCAGCACAAACAAACCCACCTCAGTGCTTCTGAGTGCAAAAACAAAAGCTAGAAATGAAAAAGACCTTCTCTGAATTCACAGAATCATCCTTCTTGGGAACCTTTGGCTATAGCTGAAAACCCACCAGGGCTCCTGAGCATCTCGGTCAGGTTTCCAGCCTGAGACCCCTAAAAGAAGCGCGTTATAAATATCACGCTGAGGACCCAAAGCTGGTTCTCGTTTCCCATGCTCTGAGGCCTGGTTTCAGGCTGGCAGACAGGACCTGAGGAAGACGACTCGGCAGCCCTTTGAAGAAGATGGAATGACAGGAACTAAAATTAGAAGGGCACGTTTCAGGAAGAGGTGGGCAGTTCCCTGCTGACCCTGACGTGGTGACTCCAGAGGTGGCAAGGATTTGCTAGGACTACAAGTAATGGAGCAAAAGGAGCACGAGCCTAACAAATCTGCCTCCACACAGGTCATCTGGCCCCAAATCGGGGTAATTCCTCCTAGAGCAAGACTGTCTCTCAGACATCTGCTCATCCCCATTCCAAAGCTTTGGCCTTTACATTTCCTGTACCTCAGCAATTCCATTAATGCAACCAGAGTCTTAATAACTGAAGAGCTCTGCTGTAGCATACCCAGCCACAACATGCAGCTAAGAGCTGACATCTGTCACACACCGCCTTGTCCAACCCTCCTCTTAATTTATATTAAGCCTCCTGACTCAACAGCATTACACCCTTCTGGCAGCTTCCAGGGTTTAAGGAGACTTGGTCTCAGGGCACAAGAGACACAGCAACGCTCCCTGAACCTAAGCAGGGTTGAAGTGTGCACGTGGCAAACACGCATGGCTGAACACCCTTCATTGCTATGCATGTACACAGTTCACGTTGATCACTGCTTGCTTAAAGGTGATGTAAGATGTCCTCTGTGGTGATGGCATGGACTGCAATAGATGGGCAATATACATGGACTGCAATCATGTGCAATAGAAAGGCTAAGGAGGCACCTGACACAATCAGTCTCTAAATCCACCCTTATCTTACCCAGAAATTCAGGCATCCAGCACATGTTGCTGGAGTTTTCTGGAAGATGCACATGTCACGTCAAAGAGAAGGGCAGCAGAGATGCTGATGTGCCTGCAAGGGATTTGCCTTCCCTCTTTAAGTAGGAGATTTCCATTATCCCAGCTGAACATTTAGATTGCTAGGGCTGGTGATGCAAAATGAACGTGGCAGCTGCAGACCCTCTCTGTGGGTCTGAATTCTGGTGACCCAGCGAAGCTGCCTGAACCCAAAATCAGACATGGGGAGCAGGGCACTGAGCTGCTGCTGTACAGACCCAGCACCCTCAGCAGCCTGTCCCATCTGCTGGAGGGTGTCAGCACTGTCCAACTGTGAAGCAATAAGGAGCAAAGGTTTTTGGGTTGGTTTTGGCAGCCTCATCTGCAACGTGCCAGACACCTGAAGGCGAGCGAGGGAGCGCAGTCATTAACTTGGGGCCAGGGCAGTGCTTCAGCTCTTACCGTGGTCGCTCTCCGTCCCCGACCGCCCCCAGTACCGGCGCCTGCGTTCCGGGCTGTGGGCATGCCGCTCCATCACCGCTGCTATGAACCGGGTGTTGCTGACTGCGAGAGAGGAACAGACACAACTGGTTGTGAAGGGAGGGCTGGCCCTGGCTTGTAGCAGTGGGATAATCAGCACAGGGAGAGGCTTTCTGCAAACTCATTCTGCTCAAATACTGGTTCATAGAAGAAGATTGGCGAGAGACAGCGGAGGAGGAGTAAAACGAAGGTGTTTAAGTGTGGAGCAGATCAAGACTCAGTCAAACCCGCTCACCTCACCTGCTTGCATTAATAGAAGTTACAGCATTACTGTGTCAACACTAAAGAACCTGCGGCAGCACTCAAAGCCTGCTCAGAATGAAACTGAGGAATTGGAGAAGCAGAGACCGAAGCCACGAAACTCAGGCACACTCATTGTTCAGTCTGAGTGCTGACACAGTTTCAAAGCGTGGGTATCACTTCAGCTCTCAGCGAGGGCCCAGAGACAAGGATCTGCTCTGTCCCTGGAGCTCTCCCAGTTCAGATACACCAGCTCCTCTTACAGCACGTCAGTACCACGCTCAAAGTGCCGGTTTTCCTGACGGCTAAAGGAGTACGAGCACCCCAAATCAGTGCAAGTAAGATTTCCTGCCCCGTTTGTTGAACACGCACGCCAGACTTGGCCTCTGCTCTCCAAGGCAGAACAAAGGTGGGAGTTTTCCATACCCTGCTCTGTCACAATTCTCATTTCTCAGCTGATCAGAGCTGTTTCTGGAGGTGCTCCTGATGAGGGGCACACGGGGCAAACCCCCTTTGCACATAACCAAAGCTGAAAAGGAGTAAGTTTTCAGCACGACGCTCAGGGTGCACTGGAAGTTCAAGTCAGAACATGGTTCTGTCTACTGCTCAGAGAGATTTGGTACTTACTGATTCCTCTGTCTTCGTGGCTGTCATCGTCTCTCTCGTCCCTATCATTTTCCAGGTTGGACATACGCACTGACATTTCTACACACCATTAAACACAGAAAAATGCAACTGTTAAAGAGAAAAATTGGGGATCATCTTACTAAGGGCTGTCACCCTGGGAGGACAGTGGAAGCACTTGGCGTGGCTGGGTGAGGAGCTGCAGTCCCCTTGAAAGGAACAGGCTTTGAAACGCCTGAGGAAAGCAAAGGGATACAAAACAGAGCTGGGCTATAAGCAGATAGGGAGGTCATCAGCCCTCATCACACTTCTCACCTCGGCAGCTACCAGTACCCTTTCTCCCAAACACACTTTTGTCTCTCAGACTCCAGTGGGTCTGTCTTATCTACCCGTGTGTAAATAGTGCAGGGACATCACATGGACCAGAGGCAGAAACACCAGTAAAGAAACCACATCCTAAAGAGCCCAAGCAGAGAGGGTGTGAAAACTGTAACTGTCCCACAAGCTCCGCTCTTGTGCGGAAACAAACATAGGTCATGGGTGTGCCATGACAAGGGCCAGGAGGCTGTGAGGCTGGTTTCTTGTGCTAGCTCTAGGAAAAGCCTGCGTTCAGCTTCCGGACGAGAGCTGCGTGTTAAGGATTTCGGGTGGCAGCAGGCCCGGCAGCACCCAGGAGAGGGCAGCAATACACAGTGACCTGGATGGGAGCAGGCTGATGGAAGGGTTAGCTAAAGGGAAATGAAATGGGGTGAAGCACTGAAACAAAACCATGGAAAGAGGTTTGGGATATTTCTAGTTGGTTTTGTGTTGGGTTTTGTTTGCTTGGGTTTGGGTTTTGTTTTGTAGTTGGTTTAATTCCAAACCCTCCCATTTCTCTCTGCAGAGTTATCAGCTCACCCTGAGCAGCCAAAGGTGACATGTGCTGGTGACTCCTCCGATGGATCTGGTGCCGATACGCATACACTGCTAGGACAAGCACCATAATGCAGCCCATAATGCCTCCAGCCACCGGGCCGACGGGTGCACTCTTGATCATGTTCAGAGTGATCACCTCATCCCCTACAACAAAAGGGACAAAACAGAGGGGAAAAAAAGCCATAAACGCTCTGTGGAAATATTTAAAGGAACATCTCTGAAAATTATCCACTCACAGGGTCCCAGCCTGGTTTGGTTTGGAAGGGACCTTAAAGCTCCTCCAGCTCCAACCCCTGCCACGGGCAGGGACACCTTCCACTAGAGCAGCTTGCTCCAAGCCCCCCTGTGTCCAACCTGGCCTTGAACACTGCCAGGGATGGGGCAGCCACAGCTTCTCTGGGCACCCTGTGCCAGCGCCTCAGCACCCTCACAGGGAAGAGCTTCTGCCTAAGAGCTCATCTCAGTCTCCCCTCGGGCAGCTTAAAGCCATTCCCCTTCCCCTTGTCCAAAGCCCTTCTCCCATTATATTTATATCCCATATACATACATATATATATATATATATATAAAAATACTTATATAAAAATATATGCAGACACGTTATGAGAAACATGCTCTGACACTGAAAGCACATGTTACTGAGCACAGTTAAATGCAGCACCTATTCAGAAAGGCAGAGTTACCTATTGCTCCCAAGTCATCCACGTAGGGGCTCTTGGCTCCCACAATGCCACCGAAGCATTCCTTCTGAGGGGCACAGCAGGACTTATCCAGATGGGTCTTCCCATCGCTGTCGACCATACACCACTCACAGTCCAACACACCAAAGCAGTCCCTGAAAGTGAAAACCAAGACAAGACTTTATGTACTTTAAATGTTAACACTCCTTGTTTGACACAGCTCAGCCTATTTTAGAGTCGTGAGACAGAGGGAGGCCAAAATCATCCACGAGCCCTCACATACATAACGTTTGGCCACCAAACCCTTGTCATTCAACTGCTCAGGTACCACCAGGGAAGTTACGCAGGGAAGCTGCATCCTCAGCATGCATCTCCCAAGTCTGTTTGCTCTGTTTTTTTTCCTCCCTCACTCAGCCTGAGCAAATCCTTCTTGTAACCCCTCCAGCAAGACATTCCTCAGCGTGGTGAGGTCTGACTGTGGTTCCACCCTTTCTCTGCAGTCCTTTGGAAGACAGAAGAAAGCATTTGGAAAGTCCGGTCTGAGCACGAGGTGTTCCAGCAATCTCAGCTCCCTGGAGACCTCTTTCAGCTAGCAAAAGAACAACCAGCCCTCGAGCTTCTCTGTGTAATGCTGGAGTGGACCAGAGAAGCAAGAAGCTAGAAATGGACAGGGAGCTACCATCTCTGATGTGTTCCCAAGTCACCACTGCCAAAGCACAGTCTGCATTCCACGAACGCTTCAGCCCGCACACATCTCCAGCAGGCAGACAAACATCACAGCACCATCCATTTTGCTCAAAAGGAAGAATTTGTTGTCCTTTCAACAGCAAATCTTCCATTTGCAAAACCCTCAGTTCTCAGAGCCACAGAGTGTGACAGGAAGGCCATCTGGTTGCTGCTAATGGTGTCGTGCCACACAAATGGGAACCCTGGGGTCTTCTGTTTTTGTGCTGGAGCATAAAGTCACCACTGGTGTGGTGACATTCGTTCTGCTCCATCCTGCAGGGAGAAAACGCCTCAGGCATCGCACCGCGATGGGAACCCCGCCGTGCAGCTCTAACAGCAGCTCACCGCGGGGAAGGCTGCTCAGCCACCTTTCTCCTCCCACAGGAACACAGGGATTGCTCTGCTCTGCCTGGGACTGAGGAGAAAGCACTGGCAGAGCCTCCCTGCTCTCTTGGTACCCACCCCTTGACATTTCAGCCCTGGACAAGTCTCACATCTGTCCTCACTCCCCACATCCAGCCCAGGAGGAGGAGAAGCTACAGCAAAGCGAGGTTGCCTGGCAGTGCTGGGTTAATGCGTGGACTCAGTCTTAAAGGTCTTTTCCACCTAAACTGTTCTGTAACTCTTACAGCAAGCCTGGACCATCTAGGACTTGAAAAGGGAATGGACTAGAAACAGAAAGGAAACCTGCTCAGTGTCTTTTCTTGTCTGATGAGGAAAGATCCAGATAAAACCAAGGTCTCCTATCTTACTGATGACACAGAGATTGCACACTCGCCTTTCATAACCTCCTGCTTTAGCATTCCATTTTAACAGGGAGATCAATCACTCCTGTTTCACCCTCAGCCTTCCCATCCCTTCCTCTCCCTTTTCACCTCATCCCATGACTTTCCCCCATGTGATCTCAGGGAAACCACGTGGGATCTGTGCCCCTATCCCGAAACCAGAGTGCTGCAAGGATTTAATCCCTGCTGGTTTGGGCATCTCCCATTTCCATAGCTGCAGACAGCCACGCTGGGGAAGGCGAGATCAAGAGAATCGGTGCCTGCACAAGGGGGACAGGAGGAGGTTCATGTGACCACTCAGTGCTCCCAAAGAGCCCAGCGGGGTGGCAGCCTCCTGCCTGGGGCCGGCCAACACTTTAAAGGCTGGGATTCCCATGGCACTCTGCTGTGTAAAGCTCTGCCTACACAGAAACATGGAATGGGTTGCGTTGGAAGCGGCCTCAAAGATCACTTAGCTCCAACCCCCTGCCATTGGCTCATGGAGGCAGAGAGCAGCTATAACTTAAAGCAATCAGCTTCTCTAGATGGGACTGTGCACTTTAGGTATGCAAAGGAGTCATGAAAACTTGTAGCTGGAAAACGGGTGACTCCAGAGAGAAAAAGCTTTGTAGAGGTACATTAAAACCCCCAGATGCCTGCCAGACAGTTAGAAGAGCTGGCTCTTAGTACCTGTGTGCATGTACACAGAGCCTGTAAGCATCAGGTCCAGCTGCGTTAGAATGGTCTAACAAAGCAGTTAACAATATGCTTGAAATCCCTCACTTAGGGAATGAGGAAACAGAATAAAGCATCTGACCCTGTTGACTCTTAGCAGTTTTTAACTGGCAGGGGGAAGGAACGCCAAACCAGAAACCCTCATTTTCTTTGGTACACCATAAAAACAGATTAAAAAATACCCAAACCAAACCAGAAAACAACTGCAGGACGACACAAAACCACTTCCCTTCCAGATTTCAGGTTTAAAAGCAAACAAAGAAACAACAATGCCCAAATCCTCTTATCAAGTTACTCCAGATCCAAACCAGAGCCTACCCCTGCTCCCCCATGCTTAGGGAGGAACAGTTCAGTTCCACATAGTGCTAAATAAACTCAGACTACTTCTGCCTAGTGCTGTGCTATGTACTTCTGAGAAAAATATATCTAAAGTCTGTTTTAATAATCGTAGTTTTAATAATTAGAGCTAATACATCATCATGACATGCTCACAGGAACTAAATAGCAGAATGAAAACAAACAGAAGAGAATGGGAAGCGGGATCATTTAGTAAAGAACTGGGGGGGGGTTGCCCAGGAGAGAGCTTGGGAAGTAGCTCTGGGTCATCTGGTTAAAGAAAAGGAGAAGGAAAGGAAAAGGCTTTAGGTATTTCCTGCCTGGCAGCAGTTCCTCAGCTTACCTTAGTTTGTTTCCTCCGTCTTGGTTACAAACTGGTAGCAGGTCCATGAGGACTTTGTAGAAGTATCGCAGGGTGAAGTCAATGCCCATCACTGCCACTGAATGCCCCGAAGACATCTGAGCACTGCAGGGAGAGGAGGAAGAAAGGAAGCGGCTTTCATGGCTCTATTAATAATGGATATTTTAATTACTCAGTTCCCTACCTGACCTGGGACTGCCTTCCTTGCTGTATAAAGAACCAGCTCGAACCCACACCTCCATGCTGAAGCTCAGTTCACCCCCTTTGTGTTTACATCACTGAATCCTAAAACGGTTTGGGTTGGAAGGGACCTTAAAACTCATCCAGTTCCAACCCCTGTCACAGGCGCAGGAACTGACCCATCTCCCCATGGGCTCTCCTCCCTCCACTCTTACAGACACCCCACCACCTACAGACAGTTGATATTTAGCAACAGCCATTAGGGTTAAAACTCCCCACCGACACAAGTCAATGTAGGATGCGGCATCTGCATCTCTAGGCCCCGAATCCCCACCGCCTCACTGTGGTTGTGTTCTGCACTGCTCCTCTTTGCTCAGTCCCCAGCGTTGGGACCCGAGTATGAAGCTGCCATAGACCTGTTGCTAAATCCCTAAAATCCCACAGTGTAGGAGGGATTATGAATTTCAGCCCCAAAACACAGGACAACAATATTGATTAGGGCAGGTTAGGAAGTGCCTCTGTTAGGTGGTGGTGTGCAGGAGCCTGAGGCTGGACCCAATGATGAGGGAATCTCTGTCACCAGGTTTCTAACATCCAACCTCTCAACTTCTGCTTCCTGAAGCACTGGGATGGCACGGCCAGACCAAGCTACCTCTCATCCCTGAAGGATGCACAATGATCAGCTCGTCCTCAAATCCCCTGGTGTGCTGTTGTGCACCTCTGTGAGCCTTATGTTAATGGCAGAGGAGACACCTTTGACTTGCTGCTTCTTAAAATACTCTTCTAAATCATTTTATCTCTGAATCTGGGAAGGAAAATGCTGAGAAAAAGAAGACAGCGAATGGCACAGCTGGGCCACACAAAGCAGAGGCTGTTGGCAGCCCTTTAGCACATAAAACCAACTCTGTTTACTGGACTGGAGCTTGGTGGCTTTTAAGGAGGTGCAGTGAAGATGCAGACAAATCTGATTTGTAGATTTACAAATACAGATCCTAAAACCCTGCCTTTAACTTGGTTTTCACATTACCCATTTCAGAGAGAAGGAACGGGAACAGGATGACAGTGAAGCAGCACGGATACATTTAACTGTATATGGCAAGGCATCAAGCTATGAAGTTACTGCTCTGTCCCAACAGGGAAGAAGCCAACAGGAAAAAATGAAGGTGATGTTTACTGTCTACTCTTTATACAGCCTCATTCTTTCTCTAGACCACCATGATGACCCCTACTCATCTTTTGCCTCAGTTTTCAAACAGCAAAAGACACAAATATTGTAAACTGCAGTGATTTCTAGCCTTAGACAAACATTTAAAAGGATTTCATGTAAAGAAACCCAAAGCGTCACCAAGGACAGCATCCAAAGAGATTTCCAGTTACCCCCAGGAGCTTCCAGGGACTCCCAAAGGCTCTCGAGGTGTCCCCAACTACTCCACTTGCCCTCAGGGTCCCTTAGAAGGGTTCTCACTTAATCCCAGTTACCCCCAGCAGGGTTCTGGGTTGCCTTCAGGGGTTCCCAGTAGCCCCCAGTGGCACCCAGAGATTCTCAGGGGGTTCCCAGTTACTCTCAGTTGCCCCCAGAAAGCTTCTCAGTACATCTGGGGGTTCCCAGTTACACCCAGAGGCTCTCGAGGGGCTCCAAGTTGCACCAAGTTGAACCCCACAGGTTTTGGGTTGCCCTCAGGGGTTCCCAGTATCCCCCAGGGGCTCCCTATTGCTCCCAGCTCTCCAAACGGTATCTCAGGTATCACCCATGATGAGCACAGGGACAATGGGACCATGGGGACACGGTGTGGCACGTGGGGACACAGTGGGACGCTTGCGGACATAGTGGGGCACATGGGGACACAGTGGGATGCATGGGGACCATGGGGACCTGGGAGCTGGAACTCCTGGGACCGCTCGGATTAAATCCTGCCTTTAGGCAGCCTTTGGCTTCAGTGTGTTCATTTGCTCCCCCTTTCCCTGGTTCCTCCCTCACCAGCAGCCCCTCTCCTTGGTCCCGATGGCAGCAGCAGCTCTGGGCGAGAGCTGCGTCAGCTCTTCTCCACCCAGAGAGGGCTGGAGAACCTCAGCTCTTCCCATAGCGCTGCCCACAGGGCAAGGAGGAGCAGCAGGAAAAGGGACCCACAATCCTTCGCTGATTATTCCTGCACCTGAGCACCGTGGGATGGAAAACCAAGAGTAAGGAGTCAGTGTGAGCAAGATTCCTGTTCGGGGCTCTCGCTAGCTCCCATCGTGCTCAGAGGAGCTTTACTTGCTGCAGCAGTGCTTGTCATCCCCATTCATGGGGAACCAACGGGAAAGGACTTAAAGTTTGTGCATCAGCGTTCACCATGTCCGAGTGCTCGAGCACACGGAACCCAGCGGAACCCCCACAGAACCCCATTGAACCTCCATAGAACCCAGGGGAACTCTCACGGAAGCTCTATGGAACCTCATGGAACCCCCATGAAACCCCATAGAACCCAACGGAACCGAACTCTCGCGGAACCCAACGGAACCCAATGGAACACAACAGAACCCGTCACCTGGCAACGGGAGACTATAAATGCCCCGCAGAGCACAAGCTGCCAGGGCGAGAGACAAGAGAAGCTGCCCTGCAAGAGAGCAGAAAGAGGTGGGTGCCCATCCCATCCTTCGGGGGTTACAGGAATGACCCAGAACACCTCAAGCAGCCTCACCGGAGCCGCTGCATTGGTCAGCACCGTGCAAGTGCCGCTGGCTCAGCCGCAGCCAAGAGCTCCGGGGCCCGAAAGCCTGGCATCTGCCTTGACTCTTTTAGGGAGAGCAAGGGCCTGTGGGGAGGGGACAGGGGGGAATGGCTTTAACCTGCCAGAGGGGAGACTGAGGTGAAACCTGAGGCAGAAGTTCTTCCCTGGGAGGCTGGCGGGACACCAAAACGGGTTGAACGCAGAAGCTGGGCCTGCCCCATCCCTGCACTAGTGGAAGGTGTCCCTGCCTCCTGCTTGCAACTGGATGAGCTCTAAGGTCCCTTCCAACCCAAGCCGTTCCATGATCCCCAATCCCCCAAATCACACCCAAATCACCCACTGACAGGGACTTGCTGGTACTTTCTACAGTAACGCAGGCGCTGAGAAAGGTGACGCTGGGTGCATGGACACAAGGATGCAGGATGGGCACGAAACCTAGGGAAAAACATGGCATTTCCTGGGCGCTTGGACTTTTTAATGCCACTTGAGGAATTCCTAGGCCATTTTAGAGTTTCATAGAGTCATAGAATAGGGTTGGAAAGGACCTTAAGCTCATCCAGTTCCAAGTCCCCTGCCATGGGCAGGGACAACTCACACTAAACCTTCTCTGTGTTCGCAGGCACCTCCAAGTTGTTCCACTCCTTTCCTGCCATGAGCAGGGATTCAATGGTTTATTTGGATTTGTTTTGTCTAGGTGTCCTGTGTGAGAAAGAGCCCCAGTGATCATAGAACAGCCTTCCTCTTCCTCCTCCAAAGCCACGAGCGATTCCATCCAGCTCTTTGGGGTGGTGTTAGGTACGAAAACCCTCATGCCTGCGCTCAACGGGTAGTAGGACGGGAGGGGGCTCCACAGACCTGTGGTCGTGTCCCCCGAGGGGGGGACATCCGCGGGGTCCATCTCCTGAAGCTTCCAAGCACAAAGGGTGAAAGGAGGGAAATTTGGGGTGGCAGCTGGTGATTTGCAGTGGTGAGGATGTGCTGAAGGCTGAAGGCCCATCTTGGCAGAAGGACTGCAATGTTGAGCGGGTTTTCCTCTCTTCCAGGTGGGATGGACTCTGGAGACTCTGGGCTCTGCCTGATGGAAGATGTCACCAGCACTGGGCCGTGAGTGATTGGACCGCACCAGGAATACCACGAACCTTAGGGAAAGGGGCGCTGAGGGAACCACTGCTGTGGGGTCAGCGTGTGGTCGCTGCAAGTGCCACGGGCCGGGCAGGGCTCTCGGTGCCCACCGGCCACAATGACGTTGCCTCCAAACACCCGGGGCCGTTGCGGTGCAATCCCAGCTTTGGTCCCGAGCCCAGCACTGCAAAAACCATTCCCAGATGTCCTCTTCCATCCACGCTCGTGGCCTCAGCTCTTCTTTCCCCGCTCACTCTTAGGCTCAAAGCAAAGCTCCTGCCTCCGCTCAGGGTTTGAGGACAGTGATGCATCTCTTCACCTCTCGCCTTCCTCACCTCCTCTTTCTCCTTACTGCAGGCACATTAACATCGGCGCCCAGTATCAGGCAGAGATCCCAGAGTTTCGGGATCCCTCCCGCTTGCCAATGGAGGAGGAAGAGGACAAAGCCTGGCTCGTCTGGGACCCTTCAACACCGGATCGAGGTTTCTTTAACGCTTTTCTTCCAAAGAACCCCCGAGATGTTCCTCCCGTCACCCCCTTGTTTGCACAGAACCTTGACTTTCTCTTCCCGCTCTGCTTGCAGTGACCGAGCTCCTCAACCTAGCGAGGTCCAGCGACGTGCCGCGCGCCAAGACCACCTTAGAGCGTGCAATGCACTGCCTGCACGAGGCGCGCGGCAACGTCCTGGTAAGAGCGGCTCTTGGGGCGTCATTAACAACGCTCTGGGACGGCCTTTGTGTCCCTGGGGCGAGCTGGAGGCGCTCCCAGCTCTCTGCTCCATGCGCTGCAATCTGGGCTCTAAGCTCAAGGGACCGGTTCTTGGTGCCACAGCCGCGTTAAGGGCCGGTGGAGCATGGACCTGCCTCGGCATCAGAATCATTCCCGCAGCCCAGGAGATCCTGGAGCGCTCTCACCAAGCGCTGCCCGGGCTGAGCAATGTCTTTTTCCACTCACTTCCACAGGAGGCTCTGGAGCTGCTGCGCCAGGGGGGTCCCCAGCCAAATCAACACCATCCGCTGGCTGGCTACCATTATACAGGTAACCTCCAGCGTGGGGCTCTGGCCTTGCACAGCTGCTCTCTGAAGGAGCAGAGATGTCAATAGGGCACTGAGGAGCTGTGCCGACATCTCTCTGCCTGCGCTCATCTCCTCTTTCACACCTTGGGGATCCTTCCCAGGTATGGACACGTGGACCCCCCTGGAGCAGCAGCTCTTTGACATCGCCTTCCGCAAACACAAGACCGATTTCCACAAACTGCAGCAGGAGGTAAAGCCGCTGGATGCATTTGTTGTACGTGTGTGCCTTCAGGGTTTGCCTCCGCCATCGCCCTCACAGACTGCTTCTCTTCTGCTCACAACAGATTCCAACTAAGACCGTAGCGCAGTGCGTGGAATATTATTTTACCTGGAAGAAGAAGATCAGACTCGGCCACAAAACCGTTGTGATCAGGGGAGGAAAGACCAAAAGGCTGCTAGAGGAGCTGGAGGAGCCTGAACACAAGGTGCTCAGTTATTCCCCACTTGCAACTTTGGGGCAGCAAAGGGCGACTCCACTCCCGCCGCTCAAAATTACCCCAATTTTCTGCTGAGGTGCCTGTCCTCACCATCCCATTAAAGCATTTGGGCTCACTGGTGTTCAGAGGATCTCACCAGGGCAGGCTCGGCTTGACAGCTGCGTTTGTGCTGGATGGAACACGGTCCCATGTGCACGGGCCCTTCCCAGAGATTTGAAGATCCATTTCCCCTTCAGCTCTCCACCTGTTGGGAAGAGAAAGAACAAGAAGGAATATAGCAATAAACTCTCTCTGGTTTACAGACCGTTTGCAGCCCCAGGACGAGGCGCCGTGTTCTGCCCCATCAGAACCTACCACCAAAGGGGCAGAACCGGCGCCAGGCTCCACACCAGCCCAGCGGCGGCAGTGACGGGAGTGGATTTTCCTGCCCCGAATGCCACAGGTGACTCTGGATTTAGCTTCTTCTGGAAACGAGCTGATTTGGGATAAAATGGAAACTTCCGGAGTGGGGAGGTGGAGCTCAGGATTCCCCTCGCCCTTCCCATGCCTTCCCAACCACCTTCCACCCCATCCATGCGCTTTGTTTAAACGCTGACCTGCCCAAATCCCCAGCAACAGAAACTCGGCAGCTTGGCTTCAGGCTGATGGGGGAATTGTCAAGAGGAATTACAAATCCCTGCGTGTTTTCGAATTTCCAGGCTCTTTAACACCACTCGGGGCAGGAACTCCCATCTCAAGATCCACCGCCGCCAGAAAAAACACCCCACTCCTGGGCTGAGCTCCTCCACCACCACTGAAATACCACCTGAGGGCAGCAGCCCCCCGGTAGTCTTAGGTCCCCTCCCATCCTTATTTCCCTAGTTCTTCTTATTGTTATTCTTGTTGATGCTATTGTTCCTGTTAGTCTAGCTCAGTTTTACATTATTCTTTAGGTGTTGTTATTGTTAGTTGTTGTTATTAGTAGCGATAGGATTTAGGTATACCTTAGGAGATAGTAATAGGATTAATGTATGTTAGACAGAATTCTTCTTATTAAGATTAGTATTACGTTGACCTCCAGCTGTTATTATTATTTATTCTTATTATACCATCACACGTTATTGATAAGTACTGGGGTTATCAGTACTACACCCCTGGACGTCAGTCAATAAACTCTATCACTCTCAAGTCTTTGGGTTTCCCATTCTTACTGGGGGCAGGGGCTGGCAGTGGCGCTGACACTGAAATCCTCACCCCTGCACTATTCCCCATTCCTGTCCAGTGCCTGAGCACCAAAATCAGTCCAATGGAGTCTCGGCGTTCCCCATGGCAAAAATTCCCCAGGATGCGCTCCCACTGGTCAAAGTTGTGTAAAAACCATCTTCTGAAACAACAAAGCGCAGTCCCAGTGACTCTCAGTTTCCCCCAGAAAGGTTCTCAGAACATTTTGGGGGTCCTAATTACTCCCAGAGTCTTTTGAGGGGCTCCCTGTTACTCCCAGTTGACCCCCACAGGTTCCCAGTATCCCCCAGGGGTTCCCAGTATCCCCCAGGGGTTACTTCATTGCCTTCACAAGGCTCTGGCATGCTCCCAGTTCCCCTTAAGGGGCTTCCAGGCACCCCCAGGGCTTGCCTAGTGGTCCCAGGTCTCCAAAGCAGACCTCAGGCATCGCTCATGATCACCACGGACGCCATGTCTACGTATCCCTCCATGCACTGGTAGATGTCCCCGTACCACACGATGGCCGCAAGGCCGAGGACTCCAATAGCCCCGAGCAGCTCATCTGCAGATTTCCACCTCATTCGCCAACAGAAGGAAGGCTCCTGCTAAAACTGTGCTTTCAGGCTTCAAACTCCTGCCACCATCAAAACAACTTGACAGTAACGGGAGAGTAAAACCATTGCAGAGGTTTTGGAGAAGCAATAAGTGAAGAGCGAGGATAAAACTGAGAGGCTAAATCAAACCAACGGGAGAAACCATCCCAGGGGAATAGAAAAGGGCACCCGTGCAGGTGCCTGTCCTGTGGGAACAAGAGGACCAAGCTCGGACTCAGGGGGATGGATGTGCCATAGGGATGTTTGGAGCAACGGCCGTGGTGCCTGTGGGCAGCATCGGCTCCTTTATTTTCATTTCATCCAGCCCCAAGCACTCCTACAGCCTGAGCCTGAGGCTGCCTTCCTCTGCTTCCAGGAGCAGGTACCTCCATTAGAGAGGTGCTGAGGTGGGAGACAACGGAGGTGCTGCCCCTTCCTGCAAACACTTACAAAGCAGCCCAAAAAGCTGCCTTATCCACCCTCAGCGTTGTCCCGCTCCACTCCTTCAATGCAGAAGGAATTCCTGGCAAAGGTTAGGAGCCCCTGTGCTATCAGCAGTATCCTGCTTTCCTTGCACTTCTCACCCATCCTCCTCGCCCTCCTGGTTGCTTCCCATTCTGCTTCCAGTGCGGAGGGGAAATGAAAACACCATCAATCATCACTGGGTAGAGAAATGCCAGCCTCTTCTTGGGACAGTTTCATCACCTTGCACCTTCATTTTCTCACCATCACAGGCCTCTTCTGAGACATTTCAAGCCAGCAGTTGGTGTTTTACAGGAGCAGAACACCCTGCACACAAAAGGTTCTTTGCAGCCCTTCATGGGGATCCCAAACACACACCTTGCACCCGCCTTTCACCACCTGGCTGGCGCTGGAAACAGCCTTGGGCCAGCAGCCCTTGGGATGAGAATCCTCACTGCTGGTTCTTCCATTATGCTGAAGCTTTGCACTTTTCCAGCCCTCTTCACTGTCGTGCTTGCAGTGACTGTGACCTTGCTGGCCACTGCCGACTTGGCAGAAGCAATTTCCCCATCACAACAGTCATCAAACTACATCTGCTTATGAAAAGAAATACATCCAAGTCCTTAAAGACTACAAAAAGAAGAACCCCACCTGCCCTGCTGTCTCATTTGCTTATAGAAGTACTTGCAGGCACTTGAGATCTCATCTTGCAAGGTGTAACCCAAATGAGAACTAAAGGCAGCAGGCACCACAAGCAGCCCTTGAAATGATCCTGACCATCCAGCTCCCTACAAGTACTGTCAGCTCCTCCCTGCTGGATTATCCTGCTCAAGATTTTCAGAACATAACACACAAGGAAGCACCAACATGGAATCACTCAGCATATACAACCACAGAGCAACTTAGAGATCCCCATCTGCCTCACTTGTCCAACCCAGATTCACCCCCCTGCAAGGGAAGGGCCAGCTCTGGTCACATGCAGACTTCTCATCCCATCTCCCAGCTCTGCCTGGAACACTTTGCTCCTGAGCACCGACAAGAAGAAACACCACAAAGCAGAACCACCCATCTGGAGTACTAAGGCAGGCAGGTATCAGAGGGTGAGACAGCACTGTAATGCCTAGGAACAGCCAAACCCACTTTTCCAGCATACGTGTGTGACTCATAAAACATGGCACTAGAATGAATTTCAAATGCCACATCAATGTTCAAACACAAGATTTTCTCTGTCCTTTCATAATGCTCAAACAATACACGTCTGGCTGGCAGAAAGTTGGCATTTAAGTTGCAAGGATATAACTAAAACCCCAGGCTTTTACCCAAAATGACAGAATAAAAATAGCAATCGCATTTTCAGTTTCTGTCAGGTGAGAATTTCCCCTCCTGTAGGGGCTGTGAATGGCTGCAGTTTGTTAGAGCTGCTGCAGCAAGGCTGGAGAGCGGCTACCTTCTCTC
The DNA here is from genome assembly GCF_033815535.1 of Pezoporus flaviventris. Lineage (NCBI taxonomy): Eukaryota > Metazoa > Chordata > Aves > Psittaciformes > Psittacidae > Pezoporus > Pezoporus flaviventris. The sequence continues at coordinate 1,381,425 of NW_026892607.1, read as the reverse complement.
AACCGTTTCCATAGAGCAACACTCACTATGGGAGATAAAGCCCTTGTTACGAAGAACCGAATCTCTCTGCCCTTTCCCAAATCACAGCATTTGTGCAAGCATCTTAACCCAGACAAGTACTTTAGGGCTGCTGCTACCTACTCGAGTTGTAACTGAGCACGTCAGGGAGCGACATCAGTCAAAGAACAGAAACATGACTCCGACTTCAAAACCACAGAAAAATCCTTTCAAACAACCTGGCACAAACTTCCTTATGTACTGGGCACTGAAGAGGGTTAAATCTGAGCATACACTGGAAGAAGGTCTGCCACACTGAGAATTAAAACTCAGCACAGACAGAGGTGTCAATGAAACAAACCCAAATCACAGAACCCCAGACTGCCTCGTGGTGGAAGGAACTGAAAGCTCATCCAATTCCAACTGCCTGCCACAGGGACTTAGAAAATGGTTCTATTAGGACTTGTTAACATGTGTGTGTGTTTAACAACCACACAGTCTCCACTCTTTCTTTCTGCCGAAGGAGAACAAAGGACAGTGCTTAAACCATCTTCTCTGACATCGAGTTTGGTTACAGAATATGCAAGGCTTTCAGCGTTTTCCCTCCGCACTTTATCACCTCTCTTACAGACAGGGCAATAGAACCCAAAGGTTCTACAAAGATAAATGTAGACTTTGCCTCCACTGACAGAAACACTCCAGAAAAATCTTACTGACAGGAAAAGTTTCAGAGCGCTTCAGCAGACAGAACGAGGGAGGGGCACCCATGGATGGGGCTTATTTTAAAGAGACAGCCTTTATTTAAAGGACTTTGCTTTGCAGCTCTTACAAAGTAAACATTACAATACTTTTTTTCCCCCCACAAATAAATGAAAACATTTCAAATTTCAAAGGCAATCCCGTCGACTGATGGATATTTTGAAAGGCAAAAGAAATCTCCAACAGAAACAGGCAGCTCCATGAGAACGAGACTGCAAACATTCTGCTCTGTCACTCCAGCTCCTTAAGAAAACTAAGAAACAAAAAGGACGTTTTTCACCCAGGCTTTCCTTGACAGCAGTAAGGCAACTCCAGGAGATCTGAACGAGCTCCTTGGAGATTACAGATACTGCAACTGGCAGTAACATCTAGATCCCAAGCTACATCTTATTCAGTTAGGGAAAAACAACATCTGATGTTTGCAGACATTTCTTAAATATATGAATTACACACACACACATATGTGTGTTTATATATATCTTCTCCACCATCTAAACTGTTGCACTTGTGGTACTCATAGACTCACAGGCTTGCTTTCTTTACTGAGCAATAAAACCAACAGCCATGCGCACTTCAAAGGCTCTCTGAAATATTTCTAAATTGGCTTTCAATCCAAAGCACGAGGAAGGGGATGTCCTACAAACATTTTACTGGTGCTCACAGGAGTCTTCTGCACAATCCCCAGCTAACACACAGCACCACTGCAAACAAGCACCAAGAAAGCAGCTGTACCACAGCATACATCACACTGCAGATGCAGAACCATTCACTACTTACATGAAAAACACAAGTATTAGGAAGCAAGCAGGGAATCACAGAAATACAGAGCTACTTAAATCACAACCCTGACCTTCCAGAAGATACAAACTGAACATACCTGGCAGAACACAGGTTTATACTTCAGGGAGAAAGCTTGGATCAGTTCTTTGGAGTCAGCACAGTCTTTCTGAAATTTCTCCACACAAAGGCACTTAGAGTGAATAAGATTTGGGGTGAGCTGGTTCACGTCCATCCACTGTGCAAAGAGAGTGCTCTCCTCCAACTGCTTCCCCAGAAGTTCCAGCCTGGCCTTGGCAGCGGAGTCCTTCTTCATGTATTCCACAAAGCCGTAGCCCTTGGAATGGCCAGTAACTTCGTTATAGACCAAGAAACACCTCTCAACATTGCCATAGGCACGCACAAGTTCTTCACACTCTTCCAAGGTAAACGAAGTGGGTAAATTGGTAATGCACAGCAAAGCATCTGTCGGCTGCAGTTGCACTGATATCTCTTTTCCCCAAAGAGAATACTGGTGATACTTCCCAATGGCGTTTTGTGCCTGCTCTCCATTCAGCAGAGTGATGAATGCTGGAAGAGACCAAATCAAGATACATCAGAGAATCACAGAATCCCAGACTGGCCTCGGTTGGAAAGGACCTTAAGATCATCCAGTTCCAACCCCCTGCCACGGGCAGGGACACCTCACACTAGACCATGGCGCCCAAGGCTCTGTCCAACCTGGCCTTGAAGCCACAGCTTCTCTGGGCACCCTGTGCCAGCGCCTCAGCACCTGCACAGTAAAGAACTTCTGCCTTTTATCTAACCTGAACTTCCCCTCTTTCAGTTTGAGTCACAGGCTCAATCCCAAATTCTTTTCCCTGAAGATACAACACAGGTGGTTTTTAATACCTGGTATTATCAACATCATGAGGAATAAACTCAAAAAGGGACTACAGAAACACAGACACACATGATCTCACCACTTGGAGCACAAAATGTTGTATTTAGGAATCAAAAGTCAACACATTACTAATTCTACTGAAGTTGTTTGATGACAGTAGCTGTATCTTCTCCCTCTGGGCTTACTGGATCTGTTGAGGGTTTCCAGTCCCCAAAGCATTTCACAGTCAAAACCAGGAAGAAGCTGGAAGCACCTCTGGAAGTCTTCTTGTCCAATCCCCGCTCAAGCAGGGCCACCCAGAGCTGCTTGTGCAGGGTCCTATCCAGATGAGTTCTTAGGATCTCAAAAGAGGCAGACTCCACATCCTCTATGTTTAACCCGTAACAGTGCGGGTGACCCGCATGGTGAAAAAGTGTTTCCTGATGTCCGGATGGAAACTCCTGCGCTCCCATTGCATGTCCTGCCTGACACCGGTTCAATTAGAGGATGTAAGAGTCTGCGCTGAACCAAGCAGCTGGAAGATAATGCAGGTGTTATCTTCTACTGACAAACAGATGTGCAAAGCACAGGGAAGTCACGGAAAAACTTGGCTTTAGTTCACAGACAGACAAACGCACACCTTGCACTTCAAACTGAAAGAGGATCAGCACAGCCAGGCACTTGTACAGGCAGGCTGGGCCAACGGAACATGTCTTCTATGCCAAAGGTATTAAAGACAACCTCCAAAACCATCAGCAAGGATGACCTGCTGCTGTCAAATTTCTTTAGACTTTACTGAGCTCCTCTTCCCACAGATCCCAGAGGTAACAGCATTTCCTCACCCAAACCCAGCCATTCTTTTTAAGGATTTCAAAGAATCCCAGACTGGTTGGAAGGGACCTTAAAGCACATCCAGCCCCAATCCCTGCCACCTCCCACTAGAGCAGCTTGCTCCAAGCCCCTGTGTCCAACCTGGCCTTGAACACTGCCAGGGATGGGGCAGCCACAGCTTCTCTGCACCCTCCAAGGGAAGAGCTTCTGCCTAAGAGCTCATCTCAGTCTCCCCTCTGGCAGCTTAAAGGCATTCCCCTTGGCCTGTCCCTACAGGCCCTTGTCCCAAGCCCCTCTCCAGCTTTCCTGCAGCCCCTTTAGGCACTGGAGCTGCTCTCAGGTCTCCCCTTAAGGAGCTTTCTCTTCTCCACGGTGAACCAGCCCAGCTCTCTCAGCCTGGATCCAGAGCAGAGCTGCTCCAGCCCTCGCAGCAGCTCCGTGGCCTCCTCTGGACAAACAGTACATTTTCATTTCAGTGCAAGGAATGTGCAAAGGGAAACTATAAAATCCTCTCCCACTGGAAGTTCCCAAAGGGATCCTGGCAGCTGCGCTCGTGATGGCATGGCACCGTCACAGGCAACCCACAGCTCATAATACTCCATGTCACAATGGGGCTCATGACACAGTCAGCCCCAGACCCCTATAAAAAGGATGCACCAGTGCAGACAGGCAGAGGAGGAGACGAGAGAGCAAAGACTCAGAGGCTCCCACACACCCACAGCACCTCTGCACCGTCCTCAGCCTACACACAGCCAGGAGCTCACCACAGCCCTTTGGCACATGCAGAGATACAGCACCCACTGGATCTCTCCCATACTCAGGTCCCAAGAAAACCTCAAAGGTGCCCACAGCCACTGTCACCGACAGCTCCACAACATCCACACTGCCCATACCCTGTTGTAGTCCTACTCCCAGAAAGAAGGTGCCCAAAGACACTGGCAACAGCAGCGCTGCTACAGCAACATATCTGGAACTATTCTGGTTCACAGGAGGCTGAAAAGAACAGTTGGGGAGATGAGGATCTGGACAGCAAAAGAGACCCTCGCACCACTCCTGCTCTTCTCATGGCCAAGGAATAGGCAACAGAATGCTCATCGTAGGCCTCAAACAGGTACAAAAAGGACTGCATCAGCCCAGACTGGCAGCAGCGGAGGCACCAGAGGGGGTGCTGAGAGCAGAGGCCAGGCCCGGGAAGGCCACAGCAATGCAGTCTCATTTGTCCTTTGCAGCTGCACTGGACAACTCCACACAGGCTCCAGGATAGGGATGCAACCCGACCAGGGTTCCTGCACGCTCCCAACCCATCAGTCTGCCAGGCAGATCTCAGAGCTCTGAAGCACAGGTAAAACACTCCTGGTCTCTACCACATCCTGGGTTTCAAGGAGCTCCCGAAAGGAATGTGCAAAGGGAAACTATAAAATCCTCTCCCGTTGGAAGTCCACAAAACAGATCCTGGCACCAGCACTCCTCATGTCACAGCACCATCACAGCCGACCCACAGCTCCATGTCATGTCAACCCGCAGACTCCACGTCACAATGGGGCTCGTGACATAGTCAGCCCCAGACCCCTATAAAAAAGAGGCACTAGTGCAGACTAGCAGACGAGACAGCAAAGCCTCAGAGGCTGCCACACACCCACAGCACCTCTGCCCCGTCCTCAGCACACAGACAAGAAGTGCCAATGCTCATGGCCAAAGGAGACTGCTACCACCTAAAGTATCTGCTCCCCACCCAGGCAACACTGGCAGCCAGAAAGCGCCCGCAGCCGCGGACAATGGGAGCTTCACAGCATCCACAGCATCTCCCACACGTCCTCCTGCAAGGCTCCAAGAGAAGGTGCCCAAAGCAAAGCGAGAGCTACAGCCACTCATGTAAGTCTTCCACAGCCAGGCCTCTCATGCAGCAGGATGGTACCTGCACCCAAGGAGAAAAAGACATCCGTAACACCCAACCTTCCTATAATCTCGGCCTCATCCCAAAGACACCCAGAAGGTGCCCACACTCATGGCCAAAGGAGAGCTGCACCACCTAAAATATCTTTAACCCACACAGGCCACATGAGATAGGGCAGCCACAAGGTGCCTGTAAGCATGGACAATGGGATCTCCTCAGCATCCACAGGGTCTCTAACACATCCCCCCTCACAGCCTTGGGCAAAGCGAGAGCTACAGCCACTGATGTACCCCTTCCATATCCAGGTCTCACATGCAGCCAGAGAGCACCTGCACCCATGCAGAAAGGGACTTCTGCAACACCCACTCCTTCTGTAAGCTCATCCTCATCCTCCAGACAGAAGATGCTCCCAGGGATTGGAGATACAAAGCACCCATTCTACCTGTCCCTCATCTAAGTCCAACACAGAGCACAAAGGTTCCCACAGCCACAGAGAAAAGGACCTCCAGCACCACTCCTGCTCTTCTCATGGCCATGGAACAGGCAACAGAATGCTCATGGTACGCCCAAAACCAGTACAAAAAGGGCTGCACCAGACCAGACCTGCAGGAGCGGAGGAACCAGAGGGAAGGCTGAGAGCAGAGGCCATGAAGAGGAAGGCCACAGCAACGGCACCGCTGCCTACAGCAATGCAGCCTCTTTAGTCCTGTGCAGCTGCACCGGACAATTCCACACAGGCTCCAGGACAGGGATGCAACCAGACCAGGGCTCTTGCATGCTCCCAACCCAACAGTCTGCCAGACAGCTCTCAGTGCTCTGTAGCACAGGTAAGGAGTCCTAGCATCTACCCCAATCTGGGCTTGCAAGGAGCTTCACAAAAGGATGTACAAGGGAAAACTTAAATCCCTCTCCCACTGGAAGTTCCCAAAACAGATGCTGGCAGCACCACTCCTGATGGCATGGCAGCATCAACCTTTACAACAGACCCCTACGGAAAGCTGCAGCAGCCCACACTGGCACAGAAGGAGACGAGAGAGCAAAGACTCAGAGGCTACAAAACACCCACCTATCCCTGCCCCTTCCTCATCCTACACACAGGAAGAGCTGTCAATATTCATGGCCACAGGAGGGTCCTGCCACCTCAAGCATCTGTTCCCCATGCAGGCAACACTGGCAGCCAAAAGGTGCCCATAGCCATGGACAACAAAGCTCTGCAGCATCTCTCACACGTCCTACAGCAGTCTAGGAGAAGGGGCCCAAAGCAAAGCGAGAGCTGCAGCCACTCATGTAAGTCTTCCACAGCCAGGGCTCTTATGCAGCCAGATGATACCTGCACCCAAGGAGAAAGGGACACTCTAGGCCTCATCCCAAAGACAGCCAGAAGGTGCCCACCCTCATGGCCAAAACAAAGACCCACCTCCTCAGGTATCTGCAACACAAACAGGCCACATAAGACAGAGCAGCCACAAAGAGCCTGTAGCAACGGACAATGGGAGCTCTTCAACATGAGCAGGATCTCTAACACATCCTCACTCACAGCCTTAGGCAAAGCAAGAACTACAGCCACTGATGTACCTCTTCCACATCCAGGTCTCTCATGGACCCAGACGGCACCTGCACCCATGCAGAAAGGGACTTCTGCAACACCCACTCCTTCTGTAAGCTCATCCTCATCCTACAGACAGAAGATGCTCCCAGGGACTGGAGATACAAAGCACCCATTCTACCTGTCCCTCATCTAAGTCCAACACAGAGCACAAAGGTTCCCACAGCCACAGAGAAAAGGACCTCCAGCACCACTCCTGCTCTTCTCATGGCAATGGAACAGGCAACAGAATGCTCATCGTACGCCCAAAACCAGTACAAAAAGGGCTGCACCAGACCAGACTGGCAGCACCTCAGGCTCCAGAGGGAGGGCTGAGAGCAGAGGCCATGAAGGGGAAGGACACAGCAATGGTGCTGCAGCCCACAGCAATGCAGCCTCATTAGTCCTGTGCAGCTGTGCCGGACAATTCCACACAGGCTCCAGGACAGGGATGCAACCAGACCAGGGCTCTTGCATGCTCCCAACCCAACAGTCTGCCAGGCAGCTCTCAGTGCTCTGTAGCACAGGTAAGGAGTCCTAGCATCGACCCCAACCTGGGCTTGCAAGGAGCTTCACAAAAGGATGTACAAGGGAAAACTTAAATCCCTCTCCCACTGGAAGTTCCCAAAACAGATGCTGGCAGCACCACTCCTGATAGCATGGCAGCGTCAACTCCAGCACACCCAGACCACATCACAAAGGACATAGCCTCAACCTTCACAACAGACCCCTATGGAAAGCTGCAGCTGCCCACACTGGCACAGGAGGAGACGAGAGAGCAAAGACTCAGAGGCTACAAAACACCCACCTATCCCTGCCCCTTCCTCATCCTACACACAGGAAGAGGGGCCAATATTCATGGCCACAGGAGGGTCCTGCCACCTCAAGCATCTGTTCCCCATGCAGGCAACACTGGCAGCCAGAAGCTGCCCATAGCCATGGACAATGGAGCTCTGCAGCATCCACAGCATCTCTCACACGTCCTACAGCAGTCTAGGAGAAGGTGACCAAAGCAAAGCGAGAGCTGCAGCCACTCATGTAAGTCTTCCACAGCCAGGCCTCTCATGCAGCAGGATGGTACCTGCACCCAAGGAGAAAGGGACATCTGTAACACCCAACCTTTCTGCAGTATTATCCTCATCCCAAAGACACCCAGAAGGTGCCCAACCTCATAGCCAAAAGAGAGCCCCACCTCTAAAATATCTTTAACCCACACAGGCCACATGAGATAGTGCAGGCACAAGGTGCCCGTAAGCATAGACAAAGGGATCTCCCCAACATGAGCAGGAATTCTAACACATCTGCACTCACAGATTTCGGCAAAGCGAGAGCTACAGCTACTGATGTACCTCTTCCACATCCAGGTCTCACACGCAGACGGACAGCACCTGCACCCATGCAGAAAGGGACTTCTGCAACACCCACTCCTTCTGTAAGCTCATCCTCATCCTACAGACAGGAGATGCTCCTAGGGATTGGAGAAACAAAGCACCCATTGGCCCTGTCCCTCACCCAAGTCCAACACGGAGCACAAAGGTTCCCACAGCCATGGACACAGGGAACTCCAGCACCACTCCTGCTCTTCTCATGGCCATGGAACAGGCAACAGAATGCTCATCGTACGCCCAAAACCAGTACAAAAAGGGCTGCACCAGACCAGACCTGCAGGAGCGGAGGCACCAGAGGGAAGGCTGAGAGCAGAGGCCATGAAGAGGAAGGCCACAGCAACGGCACCGCTGCCTACAGCAATGCAGCCTCTTTTGTCCTGTGCAGCTGCACTGGACAATTCCACACAGGCTCCAGGACAGGGATGCCACCAGACCAGGGCTCCTGCACTCTCCCAACCCAACAGTCTGCCAGGCAGCTCTCAGTGCTCTGTAGCACAGGTAAGGAGTCCTAGCATCTACCCCAACCTGGGCTTGCAAGGAGCTTCACAAAAGGATGTACAAGGGAAAACTTAAATCCCTCTCCCACTGGAAGTTCCCAAAACAGATGCTGGCAGCACCACTCCTGATGGCATGGCAGCGTCAATTCCAGCACACCCAGACCACATCACAAAGGACATAGCCACAACCTTCACAACAGACCCCTATGGAAAGCTGCAGCTGCCCACACTGGCACAGGAGGAGACGAGAGAGCAAAGACTCAGAGGCTACAAAACACCCACCTATCCCTGCCCCTTCCTCATCCTACACACAGGAAGAGGGGCCAATATTCATGGCCACAGGAGGGTCCTGCCACCTCAAGCATCTGTTCCCCATGCAGGCAACACTGGCAGCCAAAAGGTGCCCATAGCCATGGACAACAAAGCTCTGCAGCATCTCTCACACGTCCTACAGCAGTCTAGGAGAAGGTGCCCAAAGCAAAGCGAGAGCTACAGCCACTCATGTAAGTCTTCCACAGCCAGGGCTCTTATGCAGCCAGATGATACCTGCACCCAAGGAGAAAGGGACACCTGTAACACTCAACTTTACTGCACTCTAGGCCTCATCCCAAAGACAGCCAGAAGGTGCCCACCCTCATGGCCAAAACAAAGACCCACCTCCTCAGGTATCTGCAACACAAACAGGCCACATAAGACAGAGCAGCCACAAAGAGCCTGTAGCAACGGACAATGGGAGCTCTTCAACATGAGCAGGATCTCTAACACATCCTCACTCACAGCCTTAGGCAAAGCAAGAACTACAGCCACTGATGTACCTCTTCCACATCCAGGTCTCTCATGGACCCAGACGGCACCTGCACCCATGCAGAAAGGGACTTCTGCAACACCCACTCCTTCTGTAAGCTCATCCTCATCCTACAGACAGAAGATGCTCCCAGGGACTGGAGATACAAAGCACCCATTCTACCTGTCCCTCATCTAAGTCCAACACAGAGCACAAAGGTTCCCACAGCCACAGAGAAAAGGACCTCCAGCACCACTCCTGCTCTTCTCATGGCCATGGAACAGGCAACAGAATGCTCATCGTACGCCCAAAACCAGTACAAAAAGGGCTGCACCAGACCAGACTGGCAGCACCTCAGGCTCCAGAGGGAGGGCTGAGAGCAGAGGCCATGAAGGGGAAGGACACAGCAATGGTGCTGCAGCCCACAGCAATGCAGCCTCATTTGTCCTTTGCAGCTGCACTGGACAATTCCACACAGGCTCCAGAACAGGGATGCCACCAGACCAGGGCTCCTGCACACTGCCAACCCAACAGTCTGCCAGGCAGCTCTCAGTGCCCTGTAGCACACCTAACGAGTCCTAGCATCTACTCCAAAGTAGGAGCTACAGCCACTCATGTAAGTCTTCCACAGCCAGGGTTCTCATGCTGCCAGATGATATCTGCATTCATGGAGAAAGGGACATCTCTAACACCTACACTGTAACCTCCTCCTCTTCCTACAGACCTAAGATGCCCGTGCTCATACGCAATGGAGTATCAATGCACCCGTTGTACACGTCTCCCATCTAGGTCCAGCAGGAAGCTCACAGTTAGTCACAGCCTTGGAGAAAAGGACCTCCGCAGCACTCACCATGTCTCTACCCTGTGCATGACCACAGACCTTCAAGAAGTTGCCCACAGCTGGAGCCAAAGCCACAGTTACGCCACGCCAAGTAAGTGTACCACTCTTACTTTGCGAAAGAAAACCCCAGTTTCTCTCCCCCATGCAGGTCCTGCAGGCAGCCAGATGATTCCCGCAGCGTGGTCGATGCCTTCCCAGAGCGCTTTACAATCTCTCCTGCCCAAAGACGTGCATCAGCGCTCACACCAAGAAGACATGGTGTGCAAACTGGCAACATGCTTCTCAAATACCATAAAATGGCACTTCTGATTTACATGGGTTTGCTCTCCATTATCTTCACGCAGCATCACCTACTTCTCTAACAGGATACTCTTCGGTATTCTAAGTATAGTTACGTAAGAGTTACAGATAGAAGACCAAGTCTTCATTGGGTCTTTTCCCCAGTGTTTGAGGTCATGCAGAGCTACTTCCCCAAGCTGATCCCTTATCTTACATTAGTTTGTGGAATAAGTGAAACCTCGGGACAATTCAGAAGTTCTAATTGGAACCCTGAATTCTACAGACCCCACAAAGTTCCAAATACACCTATTAAACTAAAAAGGCACCAAACCTAGCTAAAAGAACCCCAAACCCAAACAAAACAAAACCCAAAACACACAAATATAAACCTCAACACAAACGGAATTCCTTACGCCAACAGTCCACACTACAATCTCTAGGTCCATCTTTGGATGGATGACTGTTCCGCTGTGTCTGTTGGCCAAGACAGACTGAATACAAACACAACACCCCCAGACACGGTCAAAACCATGAGCAGAACCTTTGCTTCTTGCACAGCAAAACTAACACCACAAATAGTCTCTAAGATAAAGAACACGAGCAGGAAGAGCTGAGAGGCTTGAGAATTTGTTGAGGCATCCCTGCCCATAGCAGGGGGGTTGGAACTGGACCATCTTAAGGTCCTTTCAACCCTAACTATTCTGTGATGCTATGACTGGACAGCCATGGTGATTCTGAGACAACAGGGCCTCTGAAGATAGTTCTATGGCCTTCATGAACTCGGAGATAAAGTAATTTAATTACCCAACTAAGAAGCCAAGACAAAATGAAGCACCTGCAGTGTATTGCTGTCACAGTCATGCAGGAAAACATACAAAACATCACATGAATAGGCAAGGAACTACACATATACACACACACGTACATATACACTTGAAAACCAACCCAAACAAACACAGTAAAAAAACTAGTTATATATGAGAGCATCTACATTAAATGACTTCATCCTGCCCTCACTCTTTCCAAGTCTTTTCAAGTGTTTCCTTTCATGCTGAACCCAAATGTTCAGTCTATTGTTAGAGACTATAGTACCCCCATACAAATTGGCCTTATTCCAGAGGCAGAAATCCAATTTGCAGGATAATGGGACAGTAAAGCACAAATTTTGCTCCTCAGAGGTAGGTGTCAAGAAACACCCTTATCCTCACAGAAGCCTGGGATCCATCTATCACAGCTCCTGCACTAAGATTTCGTCCTGAAAACCAAGGCTGCCTCAGGACATAGCCCAGGCTGTGGGACCTCTGCTGACCTGCAAGGACAGGAACCTGCAGAGAAACATTTGTCCATTTCCGTACCTCACAAGCACTAAACTCCACGAATCCCCTATTTAGAGACTTCACTTGTAAATAGAGGCTCAGACTTCAACAATTCAGGAATTAATGGAGGACATGTCCTTCAAAGAAGGAAATAATGGCTTGGGGCTTGTATTACCTGCCACAAACGCATCAGCAGCTAGGTGCCTTTTCCTCTGATCAAGTCACAGGCACATGCGCTTTGCTCTAAGGGAGGCCCGGGACCAGTACATCAAGGAAACCAGACAGCTGAGGTTAGCTTCGTCCCAAAGAGATGCTCACTAAAGAATACCCTGGGATACACCACAGTGGCCCTACCTACTTCGGGCTGACATCAGTGGAGTTTCCAAGTTCCCACAGGTTTCCGTAGAAGCTGACAAACTATGCAGCCAAAAAAGGCACTGAGGGACAATCAAGCTATGCGATGGCACAGAAGTCAATGGTTCCATACATGGCAGATGATGCTCCTCACTAGTTTCACCACAGAGCTCAAACGAATGACACTGGAAGACGGTAAATTCTTACCTGTTCTTTTAGTTCTGTCCACGTAACAATACTTGATTTCATAATCTTTAAATAAGTCATGGATTTCCTGAAAGAGAAAAGCACAAGTAACATCAGAGAAATAACTCAATAGACCACAGAAGTGGATAAATCCATCTTCATAAAAAAAAAAAAACAAACCAAACAAAACACTTTCACAATAAACTAAAGATTTCACCACAGAAACCCTATCAAACAGTTGGTTTAGAGCTGCTTATACTATTGCAGCAGTCAAATCAAAAACTGGCTGAGTTTGATTCATTTACTTTTCTTTCTATAAAGTCACATAAGCACAACAGGGTCACCCCTTGAGTGTCTTCTGATAAAGATAAAGAACATCACAGCTCATTCAATAGAAACCCCCCCAACGACTCTTATGTACGTCTCTAAAACACCACACAGACAACAAATACCGGCAGCACCACATCATGCAGTTCACTGCGGGCAGGCAATGCTGTCATGAGATACAACAGCTGCTTCGGTTTCCTGGAAGGGCTCAAGCTCACTTGAACACATTTTGCTCTTTCAATGAATATTCTTTCAACTAGCAGGTAGAGAACGGTGTCTTGAATACCCCCTGGAAAGTATCTTCTATCAGTTACTGCACAGATGCTCAATGAGGAATCCATCCCAAGAGCATTATTTACTCCTACTCATTAATGGGAAGAGAGCAGGAGTGTGGGAGGGCTGGTATAGGAGCAAGTGTAAGAAGTGTGCACCGGTTTGCAACAGCTACTCCTCACCAAGAGCAAGGTGTATGCACACGTCTACAATTTAGTTCAGCGGTGAGAATGCAGAGGTGAACATTAATCCTCCCCAAGAAGAAACCACAAGTAGCAACCTGCATCGGTTTAGTTGGATAAATCCCACACACAACAGCAAAAGGCCATTTGCGTAAGCAAAATAATCAACCGGCTTTGTGGGAAAGCTTAACTGCAGCCCCTTTCCAATTGCCCAGCCTACATGTCAGTTTGCTAATACAATAGATATAGCCTAAAGGTTAATTGGGCTCCCCGTGACCGGTATCAGGTATATACCTTTTAGTCAAGCGGGCACCAATCTCTAGTTTCAGTACTTAACAGCTGTCAAATACTGCATTAATAAAATATGGGAGCAGTTCTCCAGCTCCCAGACATCCTCTCATGGGATGTGATGAGGATGTGGCTTCTGAAGAGCCAAACAGGCCAGGCACAATTCAAAGATTCAAGGCCAGCAGGAGACTTGACTGTGCACATCTCTCTAACAAGAATTAGAGGGTACTTCATCTCAGTCATGAGAGGCTGAGGAGACACCTTCTGCACAGGTTTGTACAGCTCAGCTCTATTGTGGCACTCAACACTGCAAAGAAGTTATTTCTGTCCCACTTCACAGAAAGGGGACACACCGACCTTTTGTATTTCCTATATTATGTTACAAGTGCAACTCTGAAAGTTTCATAGCATTAAGTAGCAGGAAATATTCTTTCACTCTTTCCAAAGTCATCTGTGAATCAGATGACTCCAAAGGATTTCCAAGTAACTGTTTGACACTTGAATTGAGAGGGAAAACAGCCTGCACTGAACACATCTCTGTGCATAACGATGAGGTCTCATGTAAAAAGCGATGACAGCATACAGAAGATTTAAAATGAAAACCTGCTTCAAGGCTTGCAGGAAGGCGACTGCTCTTGTGCTCTCATACCCCCCATGGCAGGGCACAGACCTTTACCTCTGCAACTGGGTTCTGTTGTACTTCACTGAAAGCATTTTTCACATGAAGTGTTTGTGACGATCAACAAAACCAAAACACACTGTGCCAGCTCTTGAGCAAATGTAGATTCCTTCCAATCACTCAGACATGTAAATACCTGTGGGCATTCGACTGAGGGTCTTCATCATATTTCCATGATTACTAAGCCAGCTTTTGAACTCAGGCACTTCTCTAAACTTTACCTTCAACCTCTCTCAACACTTGAGGCTGCTGGAAAAGAATGAATGCTACCACACAGCTCAGAGACAGAACCATCAGGGAAAGCAACAAGAACACTTTACTCACTGTTCCTGTCCAGGTTCCGCAGTGTGCCACCGAACGGTCTGTACCAACAGCACGGAATGGAGCTGGTCCCTTTGGTGTACAGCTACCCAGTATCTGGGCCAGGAAGGAGTGTTTACTCCGGGAGGAGAAATGGGCCATCCAAGTCAGGTATATTCCCTGGTGCGACCCTGTTAACTTGCACGGAATGTAAGCAGAGGGCTGTTTCCCTGAGCACAGCAGAAACAAACAGCCGCCGCTCATTCCCATTCCTGACCTCCTGCTGCCTCAGATACCCGGAGCACCCGGCCTCCACACCCCTGGCCCAGCTATATCAACCTTCTGCCCACACCAGCACCTACCACCACCGTGGCATACACCAACGGAGAAGCCATCACGCTGACCCACGCTCTGCTCTAGTACAACTTTTTACCCTCCCAGGTTATCCTTACCATGCTACTGCCTTGGGCTGGCCAACAACACAAGCGCTCACCACTTCCTATCACATCAGGTTTAGTAAAGCTGTAGTAATAGACTTGATGGTGGTACCACATGAGAGCAGTGGCTGCTATCCCCAAGCACCACCACTTCTGCCCATGGTCACAACATCCACATCCAAACCACCTGCTGACCACTATTAGTGTTTTTTACACATAACATTTACAATACTGCTGCTCCTAAAGGACTTTTTCCTCTTCTATAAAGGAATCAATTTACCAGCCTAAAATCCCCAAAGTCCCTATAACTGCTCAAGTTCAACTGATTTTCATTCTTTCAATGAATATTCTTGCAACCAACAGCTAAGTGTGCCCAGAATACCCCCCTGGAAAGCATCCTCTATCTTTTATCATTAATAATCAGGATCTAACTGGTTTAACTGCACCATATTATAGGTTGCCCAGGGAGGCTGTGAATGCTCCATCCCTGGCAGTGCTCAAGACCAGGTTGGACGAGGCCTTGGGTGACCTGGTTCAGTGGGAGGTGTCCCTGCCCATGGCAGGGGGGTTGGAACTAGATGATCTTAAGCTCCCTTCCAACCCTACCTATTCTATGATTCTAGGATTCTACATTAAGTCTAAACAAAGCGGCAACATCACCAGCATGGTGTGGGTCGAGCTGCCGTGAGAGTCACACACTGAATGTTAGGCTAGATGATAACAGTTGGACACCAAAACTTGCAAGCAGCTATAAAGCTATGTGGTAGACATCCAGCAGCCGTGGATCCTGTGAAGCTTCTAACACAAACACTGTTTATAGAGGTGCCTATCGGGGCTCCAAGGAGCCATTTGTACTTGGCTCCTCAACCTGATGTACAAATCGGCACCGATGCCTGGGCACAGAGGTGTGTTTGTGCCCAAGCAGTCCCTGACAGCCAGATCCCAGGGGATGTGTCCCTGGCCAAAGCAAGGATGATACGTACTGCAGGAAGAGAGAGGAGGAAAGCAAGAGGAGAAGAGGGTTTGCTCAGAGTAACAGTACTTGCATAAACACGTGGGCCATGCCAGCAACACTAACTAAACATCTTGGAACAGAAATGGAACTTATAATACTTAGCTATTATACAGCTCCTTAAACCTTCAGAGTTCTTGTAAGCAGACTTTGAAAGGTGGTTAATCTTAGCACCAGTAAATACTAAAATCCTAACTAGAAAACAAGCAGCTCATACTTCAAAATCAGCAGAAAAAGCAAAACCTGCTGCATTCAAGGGAGTTTAAGAGAAACCACCAGTAAATACAGGCTGAATATGCTTTAAAATGTATTATTTATTACTGTAAGAAAAGTGGTCTTGAAATTCTTCAGTTCTTGGCCTGTCCTGTCTTGTCTTGGGTAGAAAAGCGCAAAGAGGAGCTTCTGTCAGTTGGAAATTGCCTCTCTCAAACACACAGAATTCCTGTCTCCCACAGGATCTGTCCCTACGCTGCATTATATGCACTGCTTTCAATGCAAAGGAAGGGAGTCCTTAACAGGCACATTCGCTCTATTTATCAAATTAAGAAAGCTCAATGGATCATTTTTAATAGAATCAGCTTTTCACACCCAGGATCTCACAGCACAAGAGAAGAAACATGTAAGAAATACTCAATCATCATCTGGAACAACACACCCTCTATAGAAAGCCTACAGCACCTTTAACTCTCTCTAGATATAATACTGGATTGTGTTCTTCTGGCAACAAAACTATTTAACAATTCTAATGGTGCCTGGCCACATTTCTACACTTCACTTTGGTGCTGCTTCCAGTAAAAACAATCCACAAGCCTGGTCTATAACTTGGCTCTCATTAAGTAGCTGAAGGCCTAAACTTCACATGCATGTTCTTGAAACAGGAATCAATTCTCTTTCAAGTAGCTGAACTAAATAATATGTTTGGCTAACAAAGGACGTTGAAATCATCTCGTAACTAAAAGAGACTTTGTTTTCAGTTGCACAGGGAAGTGGAGGACTGCTGAGGAAAACGCTTTACGTTCATGAATGATATAATGGGGGGTTTACTTCATTTCAGACCACTAAATGCCTGAGTCCAGGATACAACACATGGATTTCACTGCAGACAGAAAACTAGAAACAAAAAAGGGAGGAAAAAAAAGGTAAGAAGCAATAGAACACCAACACAGTTTAAAGTAACAATCGAAGGGGAAATCCCAAAGGCTCTGTTGGAGAGCAAGAAGCGGAGTCCACAGCACCGACAAAAAGGTCAGATAACAAAGCACAAGGACTGATGCAAAGGGCAATTCTAAACAGCTCCTGTCTACTAACGACCACAGAGGTTGGAGCTCCTTCAAGGTTTGTTTCAATGGTGTATTAAAGACAGTTCTCAGGTGAGCAACGACCGCAGGATCAAGTCCAAGATGTGTAGCAGATGTCTACCTGCCCAGGCATCCAGGAATGCTGAACACTCAGGAGTGTCCTAAAGCTCAGCACGTGCCCTCTTCACATCCGTGAACAGTCACAAACTCTGACACCTGAAATACAATCAAGACTGGGATTCTAGGCCATAAACTGCCTTTGGGGCAAATCTCTTTGTTTAAGAACTGACTGGCTTTGGTCAGATCCTGCCCTCCGAAGATCATAACTAAAGTAATACAAGAAAACATTAAGGTAGAAGAAGAGCAGTTTCTCAGTACACTCAGGATGGACATGGAATTAAAAACGTGTTTCTCTCATCTTCCAGAGACATATTAGTGCTGATAAAAGGAACACTAGGAACAGCAAATCAGTTCCATCAGCCTGGGTATACTGGGTGGTACGCAAGCGAAATGAAAGATGAAAAAGACAGAGAAGAGGTAACATGAGAGAGCACAAAGCAGAAGAAAAGCAATAAAGAAAATCAAAAAGCACGTACATCCTAAGGCATGGAAGCTACTCCCTATCCAGCAAATATGCCTTTCATGTGCAGGCAGTGTGACCAAGGACTAACTGAAACACAAAGGCCCCTTCTACTTAAACAGCTGGCGTCCAACAGATTGGGAGAGAGCACTTCCTCAAATCAGCACACTTCATTAAAGGCTTTCCATCAAAAAGGACCAAGGAAAAATTGGGGTTAATCCACAAGGCAAAACAGAAAACCCACGACCCCGCCAGAAATAGCATCCTGCTAAGAAGCGATTTGTCTTTTGGTCAGGAACAGAGCCCAGTGGAAATATCCCACACCTGGACGGCTACATCAAGTCCCAAAACACACAGTAAATCCCTGCCCCGCGTGGACTGAACCACTTTCTTATCAACACCTCAATGTTTTGCCTTTCTTTAGGTTCTGTCATGCCAAAGAAGAACTACAGGGTATTCAGATAATTAATCAGCCCTATTTTACTTCACGTCCTACATTAAAGTAGAGCATCCCCTCTAGAAGATTTATTTCCTAGCCTCAGATGGTCAAGAAGAAAAGCAGAAATGAGCACGTAATATGGTCTCATTTAAAGATAATCAAACACAGAAAAAACTGGTTGGAACCAAGTGCATCTTCCACAGCACTGGCTCTTCAGCTGAGACAGCCACCGCTCCTACGGGAGTTATCACACTTAAATAAGGAATCACTAACAGGGAAAAAACAATGGCTTGGGGGAAATCAAAACCAATTCTTCTAATCCACTGGGGTAATTACAAAAACAAACAGAAACTGATTTGCCACACAACACTCCAGCAAAATAAAACTTCACATTTAGTAAGGTACAGCTTCACTTGTACTCTGGTCATGCTGAAGTTCCTGGCATCTCCTTACCAGGAAAGGAGAAAGGAAGTTATTGTTTCCCACCCTCCCTCTGCTCAGAGCAGTCCTCCTGCCTCCCAGAGCACTCAGAGCACTTTAAGGATAGCTCCAAGGACCTTTAATTTGGGATACATGCCTTTGACCATCACGTCGTTGCATTCCTTGTCATTGACATGGATTAGCTGGCTCCTCAGAGATGAAGGTTCAGGGAGATACAAACGCAACAAGGCAATCACAAGAGACATCCAACCAAGAGACTGCCAGCTCATTGCCAAGCACTCACCAGAACAAAATGAACCACTACAACCAAGCTTACCTGTCATTCTCTTGGCAAACAGTCTTCATACAAACATCACAACACCGCAACGCTGCATCAGAGGCTAATCATGCCAACAAGACACCAACAGGCCAATCTTACCTGACTGCCTTACTGTAAAACACCATGCGGCACTGCCCTGCTAGGATTCCTCAGATCCTGCTTACACTCCTTCATCCTAATGAGGCCATAAAATGGTTACTCTGGAACGAGCACCTAACACTTCCCCACTGCTGCAAGACGAATTCCAAGTTTGTATGTTCTGCAAAGGCTTCCCAAAGGCTGTGAAGGTTGGAATGCAGGGTAATGTTCTTGATGCATTCCTCGATGAAACGGGAGGGCCTGTTGGGACCCTTCATGCAGCCTGGCCCATACTCACTACTGAATTCTCTGTAAGACACAAGTCACGGCTACAGGATAACCTCAAAATCTCACGTACATTCAGAACAACATTTGGGGTCCCACTTTCTTGGTACCTGGTGTGTTACCACATCACACATCTCCCTCAGCTTTGGACAAAGAGCTTCACATTGAGGAGCGTCCCCTAAGCAGAACAAAACACTGAGCCCAGTTTGCATACAGTTTGTATATAGCTACAGGATAGAAAAACATCAGATCGAGGGAGGGAAAACACAACAGGAATTGATCTCCTAAGCTGGTTTACTCACAACCCTGGCCCCGCTAACAGGAATTACAGCAGCAACAAGTGCATTTCTGTCTCCTTTCACAGGTTTAGCCATCTAAAACGTAACACAAAGATATCCATGGTCCCTCATCTCAAGATCATGGGAGGTTACAGCAACAGTAGATGTCCATTTTTAGGCCACTGTCACATCACACCTTTGAGAACATGCACGGTTCAGGTACTGTGCTGGCAGAATCAGACAAGGATGAATATGAGGAACCAACTGGCAACTCTGCAGGATTTCACCACAACAGGGCAGTACAAACTCACCTGACTTGCCAGATAAACAGTAAATGCAGACTTTGCCTTCAAAGACCAGTGAAGGTGCTAACAGAAATGGTTACTGCAGGTCTGTCACAAAAATACCTTTCCCCATGGTAGTGAGAGAACTGCCTGAATAAATACCAGCCCCGCAAGGACATATTTGCAGGCTGAGCTAGCTGTAAAGCCCAACACAGAAAGAATCTTCTTGACATAACTTGGACTTAGTTTGCTCCCCCTCTGGACTTGTTTCATACTGACACTCAAGGAAGAAAGCTCACATGGGAACGCTGACTTACATGGGCGGACACACTGCAAAGTGCTTTCTTCAGGCTGCCCTTCCTCCTGAACACAGGCTCTGGACTTCCTTAGGAACACAGATGTTGCCAAACGCATTGAGAGAGAAACCTCCCTTGCCAAGATTCAAACATGGGCAACCTTTGCCCCATAACAAGAGCCACCCAGCACCCAAAGTGCTGAATGCTTCTGACACTTAAAGGGCTGTTTGTTTGGTTTCTAAGACTACAAACGTGGGGCACTCTGCTTCTGGTTCAGAAACTTCATGGCTAAGTTACATTTCTCCTGTGGCCTGTAGAGTAATCTGGTTTTAACTGGGTTTAGCACAGGTGGAACTCCAAAGGTAAGAGAAGATTACAAGTACAAGAAGAAATAAACTTAATAGGTGGCTCCAGCTGGCTCAGGATAATGTTTGTTACCTAATTTCACTCTCCACGTACTAATAACCAACAACAGCAAACCCAACACTCCAATGATTAGAGATTGGTAATTTCGTTGATGAAACCCTGTTCCGGAAGCCTCTGCTGTATTTTAATGATGCTTCTCTTTCTCAGTGGTGAACAAACTGGCCAGGTTAGCAACAGTTATCTGATTTTACTTGGCTAACCAACCATTTCCAGAAGAAACCAGCAGACAAAACACCTCTGCACTGTTTAACAAGGGCACTAATTTCACCTAAGAAATGGTAAGTTCCATGGTAACTTAATGACAGCCAAATACACAGGTATGCTTAACATACCTGACCACAGACAGCCTTCTCCTTTCCAAAACTGCTCCAGGACACAAACTTCACCCCTACAGCACAACTCTTCTGCTTTTACACACCAATGCCAACAGCCCAATGATGTTAACAATTCAAATGCCATCTCCCGAAACTGGGTTGCAGGATCTGTACATGGTGGTACTGTTCTAGCCTATAACAGGGGAACATCAGAACCTTACACGCACAGGAAAAGGCGTCCCAGGGCTACTTTTAAAGTCATCAAAACAAGATGGCAAACATCCAGAACACTGTGAGCCTGCCAAATCAGACCTGCACGCTACTATTTCTCTGTAGCATTCTTTGCCTGACCAAGCAATGCCAAACTTGACAGCTCGATGTGCTTTGAACCGTGCGCGTTCACAAAGTACCTGCTGCGTGCAACGGGAACAAGGAACACAGCTGTCTGAGTGGCAGACAAAGTGCTCCTGCTCTGGCTATCCACAGCAAGCACCCTGGCATACGGCAGTAAGCTCGCTCTGTCAACACAGTCACTGGGATGGCTTCTTGAAGTGACCACGAAGATGAGCAGGGTTCTCCAAGCGGTGACTCTGCTCATCCATAAGGCCATCAGGCTGCGAGAAACAGACGCGAGGCTCTGCATGGAAACATCGTGTGGGACCAGAGCAAAACTGCCCCAACCTACAGCTCCAAGGGCCTGCAGTCACACCACAACGCGGCCAAACAGAACTAAAGGCAGCGCATACACGAGAACAAAACATCCAGTGCAGTGGCAAACTGGGCAGGCTGGCTCCAGTTACACTGATCGCTGAGAGAACCTAACAGGAAGGGCCCCTCTGCACTGGAGATGCACAGAAAATGAGAGCGTACACGTGCTGCACTTACCCACAGGCAGTAATATCGCCTGCGCTTTAGGAGGAGAAAGAAAGAGAGACAAGGAGCCCTTTAGAATAAAAGCTGTCATTATATTGTTATACTCCTGCATCAAGTTGAACGGTTGGGGCTGCCGAAGCGACCGCGCAACCAAATCGCCTCAAACTCTGACTCACCCGCACTGAAGAGTTCGCTGCTCTGCTCCAAATAGCAGCAGAATTGTCCCAAACCGGCGAGAGATCGCAGGAAAACACTTTCCTGCCTGCGCGCTGCTCAGCTCAGGGGCAAAACCAGCCGGGCTCGAAGCTTTTCACCTCTGCTGTGACACAGATACCGGATGGGCCGCGGGACCTTAAAGCCGCCCCGCCTGTCTGGAGATGGCGAGCACACAGGTGTCACCTCAGCACCGCCGCTAACGGCCCCCCCAGCCGCTGCTGCCCTCAGCAGCAGCCACACGTGTGTCATTCATTACCGCACTCATTAGCCTGCCCAATTTGCACACCTTGTGCAGAGAAGCGCGGAGCCCCTCACCCCCCTCTTTCCCCCCCGTCTGCTGCTCCCTCGCGGCCTGGGGCCCGACCCCGGCACCCACAGGCGGGGAGGAGGGAGCCCAGCCCGGCCCGGCCCGGCCTCGCCTGAGCCCCCGCGGGGGAGGGCGACGCTTCCCGCCGCGGGGAGGACGAGCTGGAGCCGCTCTCCGCAGGCACCGCGGCTCCCGGCACTAACAAAGAAGGCGTCGGGAGCAGGAGCCCGAGCGGACCCGCGGCGGGAGGAAGCGGAGCTGCAGCCCCACAACTCCCCGGGCACGAGGAGCGCGGCCGCCGCTCACCTCAGCCACAGCGGCCCCGGGGGAGCGGCTCCCCCGCGGCTCCCGGCCCCGCCTCAGGCGGCGGCAGCGCGGGCGGAAGGGAGGCGGCGGCGGCCGTACCTGGCTGCTGCTCTCGGCCGGCAGGTTCCTCAGCAGGATCTTGCGCCTGTTGCTCAGCTCCCGCCGGGTGCTCTCCAAGCGCTTCGCCACCTCCTCGGGGGCCAGCGGCGGCCGAACCCCCCGCGGTGGCTCCGCGGGCAGCTCCGCGCCGCGCTCGGCTGCTGCCGCCATCTTGCAGAGCGAGCGGGGGGGGAGCCACGCTGGGCGGGCGGCGGGGGAAGCCGCGGGGCACGGCCCGCCGGCGGGGCGCGGGGAGCCGGGAGCCACGCCAGGCCCCGCCGCGCTCCCGCCACGCCCCAAGGCTGGGCCGCGCCCCCCGCCCGCTCGGGGCAGGCTGAGGGCGGCGGAGCCCCTGCAGCGGCGGCGGGAGCCGAGGGGCGGTGCGGGAGGAGAGAACTCGAGCGGTGCCCACGGGGGTGGGGGGGGAAGAAAACGGGGCTCGGGGGGGAATTTCTTGCCCGCGGTTGTGGCTGCTGAGCTCAGGCTTTAGGAGGAGAGGTCGGGGCCCCACGGGAGCCCCCAGAGCCCTTGGAATGGAAGCCAAGGCCTGGACACTGCCCTTCTCCTCAGGCAGGCACGATGGGGCTCACCTCACACAGAGGGCATCGTTTCCCTCCGGCCCTGCTGTCAATACCTCCCTTGGGTGCGAGTCATGGAATCAGGGACTCGGCCAGCTTGGAAAAGCCCTTCAGGCTCACCCGCTCCAACCGTTCCCAGCCCTGCCAAGGCCACCCCTGGCCCATGTCTCAAAGTGCCATGTCTCCATGCCTTTTCAATCCCTGCAGGGACAGTGCCTGCAGCCCTGCCCTGGGCAGCCTGTTCCAATGCCTGAGCACCCTCTGGGCACAATCCCTGCCCTGGCCCTGCTGCCGCACTGGTGCTGATCCCGGCCAGCGTGCTGGGGGCCTCTTGGCTGCCTGGGCACAAGGGGCTCATGCCCAGCTCCGTCAATCAAGCCCACCCAGAGGGACTGAAATGCAAGGCTGACAACAAAAGAAAGATCTCGAGTGAGCCCCCGTGCTCTGCCTGAGGTGAGCAGGCGCAAAGGCCCAAGGGGATCTCGGTCTCATCTTCCCCACAAACACACCCAACAAATGGCAAAGCACCCAGCTGGGTAAACCAGAGCCTGGGTGCTGGGCTGGCAGCAAAAGTCACCCTGTTGTGGCACAGCACCAGGTAACGGTGGATGTGCAAGCAGGGAGCTTGGGAAGGAAATGCAGAGAGAAGAGCACAACACCTCCCCAAAGGAAAGAGTTTCTGCGAGTCACTGCAAAAGAAATGGCCTCTGCAGTGAAGCCTCCGTCTGTAATAATGTTTCACTGTCAGTCAGCACTTACTGAGACAGAAATATGTTGTCCTCTCGGAAAATTCATCCCTCCTTCGCACAGTTACTTGCAACCTCATTTACAACGCAGTACATTTAGCTCTTAACGTTGTCAGCGTTGCTATGAATGAATGAAGACTCATTCAAATATTTGTACACAGTTTTAGTTCTGGAGCTGACCACAAAGAGCAGGCAAAAGAGAATCCAGACCTGGAAAATAATGGTCTTAAAAAGGAAACTGGAAACTCACTTGGAGTTAAATTGGGTACATAGAATCATGGAATAGTTAGGGATGGAAAGGACCTGAAGATCATCCAGCTCCAACCCCCCTGCCATGGGCAGGGACACCTCACAATAAACCAGGTCACCCAAGGCTCTGTCCAACCTGGTCTTGGACACCACCAGGGATGGAGCATTCACAACCTCCCTGGGCAACCCATTCCAGTGCCTCACCACCCTCACAGGAAAGAATTTCTTCCTTAGATCCAATCTAAACTTCCCCTGTTTAAGTTTGAACCCATCACCCCTTGTCCTGTCACTACAGTCCCCAATGAAGAGTCCCTCTCCAGCATCCCTATAGGCCCCCCTCAGACACTGGAAGGCTGCTATGAGGCCTCTCTCTTCTCCAGGCTGAACAGCCCCAACTTTCTCACCCTGTCTTCATACAGGAGGTGCTCCAGCCCCTGCTCATCCTCGTGGCCTCCTCTGGACTTGTTCCAGCAATTCCATGTCCTCTTTATGCTGAGGACCCCAGAATTGCACACAGTGCTCCAGGTGAGGTCTCACATGGGGTATATGTGACAAAGTTCCTATCAGCACAATTAATTCTGGATGATAATTCTTGGCTAGGTGCAATCTTAGAGATGGGATTTCCAGTTAGGGGGAAAATAAATCCCCAGCCAAATAACAACAGTGGGTTTAGGAACCGCTTTAGTCCAAAGCAAAGCGAGCGAGCGAAGGCTACAAAGAACCTTGGGCCTTCATTGCTTCCAGAATTAACTGACAACCTGCTAAGCAAACAAGAAAGTTCCTTTTGGTGTATGATAAACTCTGTCAGGGCTGACAGGCTTTTGTCCAAGGGCTTCCTTTTCCCATCACCTTTTCAGAGAGGTCATGTTCCTCCTTCAGGATCTGCCTTTTGTTCAGTGGAGGTTTGGAAATCAGAGGTGTGAAGGACATTTGTAAACGGTGCCTATTTGTCAAAGGACAATTTGATGGTGTTACTGTCCTGTCCAACCCTAACCGTTCTCTGAACTGACAAATTCAGCCTGTCCTGGACAGGATTGGCTCAGCCTTCATACGTAAACCAAGAAACAGGAAAAGCGAGCAGCACAAATTGTCAGTGTGAGCTCTGATCTAAGGAAAAGTGGATATGATTAGAAAAAGACTTCCACAGCTCACCATTATTTGAGAAATTCAACTGAGTAACAAGTATAGACCTCGTAGTTTAGAAAATCCCAAATGATTTACATTTTAAAACTGTCAAACACCCGTCCCAGCACAAGGCGGGAGGTACAGGCTGCTTAAATCCCAAGGATTTACAAAGTATTAATCAGGCTGCCTATAAAATTATCCCTGGAAAAGATAAAAACTGAAAGTGAAAGCTCTTCTGGTGACCATTCACAAACTGATTTTCAGGTGAAGCTGTGCAGTTGAAGCAGGGATGCTGAATACTGTCTCCTCCAAACCTGTTTCAAGCCTGTCAATCACAGCTTGTGTGGTGTGAATTATTCTGGGACCAGGAAAAAGAGTGCTCTGCTGGGAACGTGTGTTCCAGCTGGAATACTGAAACACACAACTACCTCCTCAGCACCAGCTGCCAGATGAAGCTGTTCCAGGTAAATGATGGACCTGCTCAAACATCACACAGTCCAGTGAAGCTAAGGAAGGAGTGGAAGCACAGTCATTAATTACAGCGTTAATCTAGCCAGCCTGAAGGTGGACACACAGACACCCTGTATGCTACTGGTAATTAATCCTACCTACAGCAATTCCCTTCTCAAAAGCTGCCTGCCTGTTGGTTTAGGCTTTTACACCAGGCTGCAGCTGGGTCTGAATGCAGTTCAAGAGGAGTTAAAGCACATTGCTAACAGAAGTAGCTCAGGAATGAAGAGTTTGGCATTAATGGCAGAACTGCTGCAGTATTGGTTGTAAAGAGTTCCAGAGAAATGTGGGTTTCTTGCTCTAGGGATACACATTTTAAAGGTTGTCTTTGGTAGGGAAAAGCCCTCCTCTCGTCTTTCCCTCCCAGTGTTCCCATTTCATGCTGTGTACAGGCAGTTGATGTGGCACAGGTAGATTAAGGAATTGCCCGCACTGAACAGCAACTACAGAGTGCTGTGGGAAGAGAGCAGGGAATAGCAGAGACACTGCCGATGGCCATGGAGGTGTCCGTGTAAACGGGGAGGTGGGCCATGCATCCCCTCACGTACAACCAAAATCAGCCAGGCGGGCATCAGCACCAATAACTGATCTGTCCTGAGGGAATAACCCCTCCTGAACCCAAATGGCAACGCTTTGAGCTACACGACACCCTCAGGCAGGGGCCTGGGGGATTAAAAGAACAATCAAGATTAGGCACCAACACAGTAAAACACTCCAGCCCATTAGAGCTGCCCCCAGAGCATCAGTGGGCACATGAATACAGCAGGGAGGCTGTGCAAGCCAACAATCCAGCCTCCTTTGAACTTGCACAAACGCATCCATGCAGTTTGATGTGCCTGAACCGCCACAAACGGGTCAACCTCAATGCCTACCAACTGCAGACATGCGGTTCTCTCCTTCAACACGTTAACCTTTGTAACAGTGAAAATACATCGGACAAACTCCAAGAGTCCTCGCTAACCCCTGCCACAGGAGTAGGAAAGAGGCTTCACAACGACCGTTACTGCCCCCGGTTCCCTGCCACTTTGCAGGCATTGAATTCAGTTCATTAAATTCCTTGTTAATTAAGAGTAATGTACCCATCCACAGCAGTTGCTCTGGTAGCTCTTCTAAGCTGAAGATTAATTTAGCCCTGCTTCTGCAGCTTTGAAGTAACACCAGCCACGTAGAACTTTTCATTTTCATGGGATGAGAGGGTTAAATTAGAACCCTGGGAGCCAAGAAAAGCCAAGCTCAGAACATCTGCTGCATCTCAAAGGCCCATCTCGTATTCTCAGGTACACAAGATAGCAGAGAAGTATCTGTGAGCTCCTTAGGTAAGGGATTTCTTATAGAAAAGAGAAATCTGAACAATTTTCTAGCCCCTGAAACCATGGGATTTGTGTTTCCTGCAAGGAGAGGGTGTGGAATCCATCAGCTGCTGTGAATTGGAAGCTTCCAGAAACCCCCTGATTGCTTGCCCCACTTCAGGTGAACAAAGTGCAGCCAATACCATCCTCTTCAGCCTGCATTGTGCCCACTGTTTCCAGCTCCAGCTGCTCCTTTTGTTTCATCAGGAAAGTGAGACTGTGAAACCAAGAGATGAAGATTCCCTTGGGAGCACCAGTCACGAGTCCAGGAATGACCATCTAATGCTCAATCACACGTCTCACAAATGCCATTGCCTCCAAAATAGACCAGAGGTGCCAAAAGAAGTTCCTGCCACCGTTTTTCCAGTGAATTTCAATACGTTTGGTGTTCTCAGTGTAACATCCTGCAGTGCAGTGACAGTGGGGATGGTTAAACAAAGGGAATTTCCTATCAAATGACCCAGCTAGAACAGCACAGTGAGCAACTGACACCGTCAGCATTCTGATGCAGTAAGAACTGGGTAACCCCTCTCTGCAGGTAGCACAGAGCTGCTCTGCAGGGCTGCAATTCCCTCATTAACCATTCGAATAACTAACTTGGCAGGTGCAGACTGCAGTTGTGTTGAGACAGGTATTGTGCCATGCTAAGTCCTCCCAATGCACTGCTGAGCTCCTGTTAGTCCCACGGGTACTTTGATTAATGCTTCAGTCTCTGAGCACTTCGGAATTGCAGTAAAGAGAGGATCAGACTGCAGGTCCATCAGACCGCATCCCAGCAGTGCCCCTCTTGTCCGAGAGGTGCCAGACGGGCAGCACATTGCTTCAGAGACCACAACAGGCACACGCTTCACTTGGAGCTGTGTTGCCAACAAACAGGTCTATTTTTCACTCTGCTCACGCTCCTTTAAGGCAGCCTTATATGTACCATATACAGCCCCTGGAACGTGTCAGGTACTGCTGCCTATGCCCAAAATTGGGATGTTTCTTCACTCCCGAAACGCTCTTGCACACAGACACAAAACCACTCCAAGTGACTTTGCCCACAGCTGAACGTTGCAAGTGGAACCCGACAGCTATTAAATTGGTGTAACACTGCTCCTGAGTGTCTCGGGAGTGACGGATTACCTCGGGAAGAGACTGGTCAGCAGCTCCTGCTCAGTTTCCATGCTGTAACACAGGGGTCTGCACATAAACAGTGGAAAGATAAAAGAGGCAAGAGCTGTAGCTTCCAAAGTGAGTAACTGGGCTGAGGGAATCATTACACTGAAAGGGAACGTAATGGTCTGTTTGGGGAGCCGTGGTCTCTGCAGGAGAATTTACAACCTTGGGTAGCTAATAAATAGCATCAGCAGAGCTGGGTGAAGGTTGTACGTAAAGAGAGCACAAGAGGGAGAAACCCTCAAAATAAATCCTCACAAACCAAATCCAGCTTCTTGAATAGCAACGGAGAACAAAAGAAAATGAGATCAAACAAGAGTTTCAGTACAGCCGTAGCCCTAAAGGACAAGATATTCACAGGGCAGCCTCAGCCAGGCTTTCTCCTGCACATCAACGCCTTCCCTGCTCTGAATCACCAGTCTTCTGTGGCTTTTGGTCCTCGAGTCTCTAGCAAAAGCAGGTACAACCCCACACTGCTCCACAGTGTTTTTATGTTTTTATGCACTGCAAAATCCTAGTTTCAAATCATTCTGTCTCAGATTCTCTGTAAGGGCCCATCTTCTAGGAACGGGAAACTGAGGGTGATAGTTCACAGGAAATGGTGAAGTAACTTCACCTCAAAAAGAGTGAAACCACAGCATGGAATTAAAGCCTTCACCGGGGGAAATCAAACAGCTTCCAGTATGTGAAGGGGGCTACACGGATGCTGGCGAGGGACTCTTCATCAGGGACTGCAGCGACAGGACGAGGGGTGATGGGTTCAAACTGAAACAGGGGAAGTTCAGGTTGGAGATAAGGAAGAAGTTCTCTGCTGTGAGGGTGCTGAGGCGCTGGCACAGGGTGCCCAAAGCAGTGGTAAATGCCCCATCCTTGGCAGTGTTCAAGGCCAGGTTGGACAGAGCCTTGGGCGACATAATCGAGTGTGAGGAGTTCTTGCCCATGGCAGGGGCGTGGAACCGGATGAGCTTAAGGTCCTTTCCAACCTCAACTGATTCTATGATCTCCGTTGCTCTCTCATTTACAGCCCTATCTCTGCCTGATTATGATCTATGAGGAAATCTTTGCTGTGATTAACTGCATCACTGGTACAAGGAGCGAGCAGGCGGCTTACCAGCACTTTGTTGTGCTCTGATCAACCCAGCAGTGATTTAGCCCTGCCAGCAGAGATGGAATTTGAAACACCCCAGATTTTGTCCTTAAAACCGCTGCAGCTTGTTCAATACGGAAACCTGGCAGAAAGGATGCAACGCAAGCTGAACTTTCCCTATGTGTTCTTAAAAAGACATAGATGAGACTTGAAAATGTTCTGCCATTCAGTTATGAAAAGGTTTCCATAGAAACTGCCATGCAACGTGACTTTTTGTTACAAGCACGCTTAGTGAAGTGCCTTAACTTCTACACGTTCATTCCGTTTTCAGGGAGAGCACAGAAAGCCCATTCCCTTCCTGTTTTCCAGGTTCTCTGGCTGAGGCTGCAGCAGCGACACCTTTTGACTTGGTTGTAGAGACTTCCGTGGTTAAGCTGCAATGGAAACAAACACACATGAAGAGGCTGTTAGGATTTTGCAGGAATGACACCATGGAGTTTAATTGCTCAACCCTGAATCTCTCCCAGCTGCACACGATTTGCATACCGTGTGCCAAGAGAACTGATATGGGGAGCAAATGAATTGCTGAAGCTTCAGGAAAGTGGGAGACTGAAAATAAGCAAGTGGAAACTATTGGCCCAAGCTCCCTGTTTCCTGCAGTCTCAGCGCCAACCTATCTCAGTGTCTGCCTGCATTACCTCTGGGAGCACTGGAGGAGTTTTAAACCCAGCACAATCCAACAGCACTGCCCCAACCGGAGCCATTTCACAGTCACACAAGGGTTGTGTTGGAAGGGGGCTCTGGAGCTCATCCAGTCCAACCCTTGCCAAGGCAGGGCCACCCAGAGCACGTTACACAGGAACGTGGCCATGCTGGGTTTGGGATGTCTCCAGAGAAGGAGACTCCACAAGGCCCCTGGGCAGCCTGTGCCAGGGCTCTGCCACCCTCACGGTACAGAAGCTCTTCCTCGTGTCGAGGTGAAACTTACTGGGTGTTAGTTTATGGCCCTTGCTCCTCGTCCTGTCACTGGGCACCACTGGGAAGAGGCTGGCACCATCCTCCTGGCACCTGCCCTGGAGCTGTTGATGTGCATGGACGAGATCCCCTCTCAGGCTGCTCTTCTCTGCACTAAAGAGCCCCAGCTCCTGCAATCTCTCCTCACAAGAGAGGTGCTCCAGATCCCTCAGGATTTGGCTACCTAACCCAAGGCTGCCCCATTGTTCAGTGGTGGGACAGTGAGTGGGGCTGAAGAGCAGACACTGCCGCTTGCACCACGGCTGTGCTGTGGCACCACCTCTTTCCGCACATACGTACTGCTGGAAAAAGTGCTGAGCTGGCAGCCTTGGAGGCCGAGGTTATTCCCTTTCCCCATGGAGCAGCTGCTGTACTTGCTCCTCACGTTCCACTGCCAGGGCTGGGGTGCAAAGGGTCCTGCACGGTGCTTTTTGGGCCAACCCTTTCCCTTCCTCGCTATCACTGGGTTTGTTCCATGAGGGGCACTATCAGTGGGGAGCACTTGCTTGGGCAGCGCTCCAAGAAGCGGGTGCTTTTGCCCGTGTCAGCTCTAAAGGGTAGAATAAAGGAGAACAAAACTCAAGTGGTCCTGCTGGCTGCTGAGAGCATCTCCTGCTGCCATAACAACAGGGGAGCTCTTCCACAGTATTCAGACAAGGCCGCTAGGACTCCTCTGGGAGCTGAAGGGGAAGCTTCCACATCTAATACATGTTCCACGTCTGCCCTCACATTCATCCTTCTCTCCTGCTCAGGGCATTGCTATGGACTGTCTCTTTCAGATGGGCATGGAATGGTGCTGCATTACAGCGAAAGCCTTGGTTACATGGAGAGGAGCTGATGATTTGAAGGCAACGCGTGTACTTGAGACGTTTCTTTTCCTTTGGCATGTTCTTAGCTGAGCTGTTTACTGCACATCTCACTGGAGGATGAGGCAGATGTGCAAAGTCCACGTGCCTCTTTGTAAGCTCCTGTTCACACCGGGCTGGAGAGGAATTCCTGCCAGTTCAAGCTCTTCCCAGGCAGAGGCTCTGCATTACTCCAGCCTCAAAGAGCACCATCCAAAGCAGGCACCGTCTATCAGCGGGGCAGAAGCAGGGAAGCAGCCGGCTTTTCCACCGCTCAAACCAGCAGCGTTCCTGCGCATGCCCTGGCAAAGACACCAGTTATGTTTGGCACCTCACTAACAAGGCAGGGGTTGGAGGACTTCACTCTTGGACTTGAGCGTCTGAATTCCATGGTAGCCTTGGCTTCAGACCTGCAAGTCCTTGTGGGCCAAGGTCCTTCCGTGACTCAGTGCGGAGCACATAAAGCAGGGAAAATAATTCCCTCTCATCTGTGAGTGCAGCTATGAGCACTGCAAACGAATCTGCGCTCGCATGCAGCCTCCTGGGTTACCTGCACTCCCTGCACTCCATCCAGGGCTTCTCCATCCTGGT
Organism: Pezoporus flaviventris; assembly: GCF_033815535.1. Classification (NCBI taxonomy): domain Eukaryota; kingdom Metazoa; phylum Chordata; class Aves; order Psittaciformes; family Psittacidae; genus Pezoporus; species Pezoporus flaviventris. Next base: position 1,349,486 of record NW_026892607.1, on the reverse strand, counting down.
TTCTTACCCCTTTGCCATGTTTGCTGCCAGCTCACTCCCGTAATTTGTACCCCGACAAACACGTTCTCTCCTCATCACCATTTCTGGGTCACTTCACAGAATAAAGCCTTCGAGAGCCAGAGAGCTCCTTTTGACCACTTATAGTCACAGCCAGCGCTGCGCATGGGAACACCTCATGAATTCTCATCTGTCTTCCCCGCCGGTGCCAAGGGCAAGGGGAAAGATAATATTTCACGGCTTAAGTGGCCTTATAAAACATTCATGGGCAAACTGCAACTTCTGCTGCTGCCCAGATCACATTTGTATCACAGCAAGAGCATAAACACATTAAAAACCCTCTCAGTTCATGTTCAGGCAATATCCTGTGAACGGGGAAACAGCTTCTAGCCCTGGGCAGGCCACAGGGGTTACCTGCATGGAGGAGAAATCAATGCACTTCACAGCGCTCAAAGACCGGCAGCGTCGGGGCAATGGAACATCAGCAGACAGGAGCCAAAGGATACACTTGTTTTCATTGCAGAACAGCTTCTTCTGGAAGGATGAAGGGAAACCGTCAGCTTGAATGAAATCGCTGGGAAATGAATGGCCACGAACCCAAAGAGATACAGGGAAGGAGGATACAGGGTACAAGTGGAAGGCAGGCAGCTGGCTGCTCATCTTGCTCCTCTGTCACCACAGTAAAACAATGAGGGAGGGAAGGCCCTGGCAGCACCATGCACAATAATAATGGAAGAGCTGTCAAGCGGCCTCTTGGAAACTTGGATTACATCCATTACCAGGTCTGGTTTTAAACAAACAACAGTATCTTTACCAGCATTACAATTATTTCTGCTAGGAAGAGCTGGCAGCACCTGGAATGATGGTTTGGTACACCTCTACATCTGTGTTTGCCACCTAATTCTTCCTTACAGCAGGAGCTTTGGCTTTTCCCACTGCTTCAGGTATAAGCAAGATTGCCCAGAACCCATGAATCCTTGAATGCACAGCTCCTCTGGGCACCCTGTGCCAGCGCCTCAGCACCCTCACAGGGAAGAGCTCCTGCCTAAGAGCTCATCTCAGTCTCCCCTCTGGCAGGTCAAAGCCATTCCCCTTGGCCTGTCCCTACATCCCTTGTCCCAAGCCCCTCTCCAGCTTTCCTGCAGCCCCTTCAGGCACTGGAGCTGCTCTCAGGTCTCCCCTTCAGGAGCCTTCTCTTCTCCAGGCTGACCCAGCCCAGCTCTCTCAGCCTGGCTCCAGAGCACAGCTCTATCTCCGTGGCCTTCTCTGCACTCACTCGAGCAGGTCCAGGTCCCTTTTGTGCTGGGAGCCCCAGACTTGCTTCTCACTACAAACACGCTCCACAGCCTTCTCTGGTTTAAACGAATGCCAGAAGCAGCACAGATCTGCACAGCCAAGTGCAGATCAAGCCAAAGCTGTGCTTTCCTTTACTCCTCTTGACATTATTGTATATGCAAGGGAACTAATCTGCTATCGCTGCACATGAACTTCAACCAAGGAGCAAAGAACTGCTGCTGCCGAGCGAGATTCCTTCATATACACATCGAGATGGGGAAAACACAACTCACATTCCACTTTGCAAGTCAGTGACTCCCAGAGACGCTTTTGCCATGTGATAACAGCTTCTGGCTGAATTCCAGCTTCCCCATTGCATTCCCAGAGACCAAAGAAAGGCCTGGCTGGAATTCCAAATGGGATTTACCTCTGAATTTTAGTGAGAACACGTGTACAGCTGCTATAGGGCTAGGAAATAGAAACAGCAAAGCCTCTCCTTCCGTGTTCCGCACAAACCGGTGCGAGGACTTCCACAGAGCTGAACAGTTTCCACACTGAAAGCTCTTTTCCCTTCGTGCTTTAGAATCCTGCTTCTTGGCTGCATCCGTTGTTCTTTGGGCAAGCAGTGCCATTAAAATCATGCACTTTCTTCTGCAGGCAAACCTGACAGAACAGCCCCTTTGTCCAGTGTCCAACCCCCAGCAGGAGTTTGCATTCGGTATCAGGAATTCCAGCGAGTCGGGTCTAGGGATTGACACAGAAGCGGTTCCAGGGCATCAGGCTCAGACCTTTGAGAGCACAAAGCAGTGCTTAATAGATTTCTCCAGCTGTCTGCTCAGCAAAACCCACATCCCAGTCCTACACAAACACAGCAGAATGGCAAATCCACTTCCACATAAGGAGAAACCCACAAATTATTGGCTTGGGGGAGTCTAGGCGGTGGCTGAGCGCTTCCAGCAACAATCACTGCCCATCTAATGACCATATGCTAAAGAAATAACTCCGTAACAGCTCCATAGTGTCACTTAAAGTTTAGATCTGTGGACACAAACTATAGGAATCTGACCAAATATTTCCTGTTAGAGCACACATTCAGGCAGAAAATGAAAGGAAACTCAGACTATTTCACTCTAGCCACTTAGCCTCAGAACTATACTTTATGTACAGTTTATTTCACTAGAGATTTCATTTTATACACAGTATAAAGGGGTATCCTGATATCACACATATAGTTATTGACTGTACTGTTTAAGAACCAATTGTTTGTACAGAATACAGTATTAAGTACCATATTAATTAAAACAAGTGATCTTGAAAAGGAACCGACATATAAATGGATGTTTATCCTAGGCACAGTGCAAGAATGGGTTTTAGAGCATTGTAATCCCAACACGTGAGTCTAAAATACAACACTGTGATGTGAATTAATCCATAGCCAGGATGCCCTGTGTTGTAGACAAATCCATCTTGGACTGAACCAGCAAGCAGCGTTAAAATTCCAGACAAACAGCAGCAGCTTATCATTAGGGTTTGAAAAGGAGATCTTCCACGGTAACCCAAGCGTTAAACCCCACTGGTTTATCCCTACTTCTGATCATGACAGTGTCCTAAGGAAACAGAAGAATGGCCCAGACTGCACTTGGAATTATCTGCTAACTAATGCTAAGGAAATTCATTGTTACTTCCACACAGGAAACCTTTAAGGATGCTCGAAGAGGTCAAGATGGAGAGGTTTATGGGCAGGATTTTAGTAATGGAGCAGAGGATTTCTCCCCTGCAAATAGGCAGAAAATACTGTAATATAAATCAGTTGTGATATTTACAGAAAACAAGTGTGGAAAAGCAAGCATTCCTCATGTAAACACGTCAGAAAGGACTTCTTCATGTTCCCCTTTGCAGAGGGGGGCAGTGGATGAGTATCAGCTAATGAGAAACAGATGTCTTCCTCAGAAGAACCACTTCACCATCACAGAATATATGTGGCAGTCATTGGGAATTGCTAACATGTCTTCTCCCTTCCCTCCCCCCAAGAGTTTCCAGTTCAATAAATAGTAGAAAAATAATCCTTTCCTTAAAAATCTTGAGCTGCGTTGTCCCAGGTTCCATGCAGCAACCGGAGCAGGGTCCTTTCGACGTGCCAAAGGAACTGCAGTGAAACCAAGAGCCTTCCCCTCCCCGTGCCTCTATCTGGCACTTCTTTAGGCTTCAGCTGCACAGATTCCTGCTCTTCCAGTTAAGGAAACCAAATCATCTCTGGCTCTTCCCCGCTCTCTCCTCTTGGCTCAGCAGGACGGGGCTTCCAAAGCTTCAGCTGCTCTATAAACTCACGGTCCCTTTCTGCAGGTCTGACGTTCCTCCTGCTCCACCTTATTAAAGGTGATGGCAGGTCCATCCATCCAACCCATTTCCCTCCCGTTCCAGAGCCAGCCTTACATTTGTACAAATGTAAAGCTCTTATTCCTAACAGTTTACTTGGGAAGTCAGTGAAATCAGCCCTGGGGAAAAGCACAGGAACAGAGCTGCCCGTGGCTGCATGGATCACGGCTCAGGAGTGAACGCTCCTTTCCTCGCTGTCCGTCAGCATTCCGCATCCACAGTGTGTACCGTGACTGCAGCCTGCAAGTGGTGGCTGTGGTGGAGAGTTGGGTGGTGCAACCGGTAGTGGTGAAACTTGTGACTCAGCAGGGCAGCTGTTTGAGGGGGGGTGTCCAGGTCCAAGTCTTCCTCGTGGTTTCCAACATCCACACCAGCCGACAGCGGGTCGTTATTGCACGGAGGGTTTTCACTGTCCTCCTGAGGGCTCATCGTGCTGTAGCCTAGGAAAGAAACCAGCAGGACTAAGAAGCTGAAACAAGAATAAGAGCTCAATGTTTCACCCAGAGGAGCTGTGGCTGCCCCAGCCCTGGCAGTGTTCAAGGCCAGCTTGGACACAGGGGCTTGGAGCAAGTTTTTTCATTAACAGAAAAAGAAACAAACAAACCCATCCTCTCCTCTAAGTTCCCAACAGATCCCTTTCCCTGGCACCGTTATCAGCTCTGGGGACCTGTGGTCTGTAGATGATCTTTCGAGGTCCCTTCCAATCTCTAGCATACTGTGATACTGTGATACTGTGAAACAATGGCTTTCCTAGGAAGGAGCCCCAGCTCTTGGAGCTGGAAACAACAAAACTTCTTCACATCATCTTGCTGCACAATCACAGCATTACACCTTTAAAAGGAAGAGAGCACTTTCCACCCGCGAGGGTCTGTCTGCAAGCCCCAAGCACATGGTTTTAATGAGCTCTCCATCCACTTAAAGAAGCCTCCTGAATCCACACGGGAATGTTTCACACAGCCAAGCAGCACTGACACTTCCAGCTAAGCACGTGTGCACGGTGCAGTGAACTCGAGGCTGTCCCTTGGCTAAAGCAGCTGCTGCTGGAGTCTGAGAAGGTAAAACCCCCAAGAGGAGCTGCCTGTGGGAGCAATGAGAGGCTGCACTCAGTGGGATATCCTCAGGAAAGGATGCCAGCGGCCAGCTCACAGCCAACCCTCACAGGACAGGATCCTGCTCTCTCAGCGAGGAAGCCATCTCCCAGCAGGGCCCCTGATCCCTCTTCTTGAAGCAGGTGCTGGGAGTTACTCTGAGATGACCACGAGATGTGGATTTACCACTGAAACCACCTGTTACCACTCCAATCCAGCTGGCAGCACAAACAAACCCACCTCAGTGCTTCTGAGTGCAAAAACACAAGCTAGAAATGAAAAAGACCTTCTCTGAATTCACAGAATCATCCTTCTTGGGAACCTTTGGCTATAGCTGAAAACCCACCAGGGCTCCTGAGCATCTCGGTCAGGTTTCCAGCCTGAGACCCCTAAAAGAAGCACGTTATAAATATCACGCTGAGGACCCAAAGCTGGTTCTCGTTTCCCATGCTCTGAGGCCTGGTTTCAGGCTGGCAGACAGGACCTGAGGAAGACGACTCGGCAGCCCTTTGAAGAAGATGGAATGACAGAAACTAAAATTAGAAGGGCACGTTTCAGGAAGAGGTGGGCAGTTCCCTGCTGACCCTGACGTGGTGACTCCAGAGGTGGCAAGGATTTGCCAGGACTACAAGTAATGGAGCAAAAGGAGCACGAGCCTAACAAATCTGCCTCCACACAGGTCATCTGGCCCCAAATCGGGGTAATTCCTCCTAGAGCAAGACTGTCTCTCAGACATCTGCTCATCCCCATTCCAAAGCTTTGGCCTTTACATTTCCTGTACCTCAGCAATTCCATTAATGCAACCAGAGTCTTAATAACTGAAGAGCTCTGCTGTAGCATACCCAGCCACAACATGCAGCTAAGAGCTGACATCTGTCACACACCGCCTTGTCCAACCCTCCTCTTAATTTATATTAAGCCTCCTGACTCAGCAGCATTACACCCTTCTGGCAGCTTCCAGGGTTTAAGGAGACTTGGTCTCAGGGCACAAGAGACACAGCAACGCTCCCTGAACCTAAGCAGGGTTGAAGTGTGCACGTGGCAAACACGCATGGCTGAACACCCTTCATTGCTATGCATGTACACAGTTCACGTTGATCATTGCTTGCTTAAAGGTGATGTAAGATGTCCTCTGTGGTGATGGCATGGACTGCAATAGATGGGCAATATACATGGACTGCAATCATGTGCAATAGAAAGGCTAAGGAGGCACCTGACACAATCAGTCTCTAAATCCACCCTTATCTTACCCAGAAATTCAGGCATCCAGCACATGTTGCCGGAGTTTTCTGGAAGATGCACATGTCACGTCAAAGAGAAGGGCAGCAGAGATGCTGATGTGCCTGCAAGGGATTTGCCTTCCCTCTTTAAGTAGGAGATTTCCATTATCCCAGCTGAACATTTAGATTGCTAGGGCTGGTGATGCAAAATGAACGTGGCAGCTGCAGACCCTCTCTGTGGGTCTGAATTCTGGTGACCCAGCGAAGCTGCCTGAACCCAAAATCAGACATGGGGAGCAGGGCACTGAGCTGCTGCTGTACAGACCCAGCACCCTCAGCAGCCTGTCCCATCTGCTGGAGGGTGTCAGCACTGTCCAACTGTGAAGCAATAAGGAGCAAAGGTTTTTGGGTTGGTTTTGGCAGCCTCATCTGCAACGTGCCAGACACCTGAAGGGGAGCGAGGGAGCGCAGTCATTAACCTGGGGCCAGGGCAGCGCCTCAGCTCTTACCGTGGTCGCTCTCCGTCCCCGACCGCCCCCAGTACCGGCGCCTGCGTTCCGGGCTGTGGGCATGCCGCTCCATCACCGCTGCTATGAACCGGGTGTTGCTGACTGCGAGAGAGGAACAGACACAACTGGTTGTGAAGGGAGGGCTGGCCCTGGCTTGTAGCAGTGGGATAATCAGCACAGGGAGAGGCTTTCTGCAAACTCATTCTGCTCAAATACTGGTTCATAGAAGAAGATTGGCGAGAGACAGCGGAGGAGGAGTAAAACGAAGGTGTTTAAGTGTGGAGCAGATCAAGACTCAGTCAAACCCGCTCACCTCACCTGCTTGCATTAATAGAAGTTACAGCATTACTGTGTCAACACTAAAGAACCTGCGGCGGCACTCAAAGCCTGCTCAGAATGAAACTGAGGAATTGGAGAAGCAGAGACCGAAGCCACGAAACTCAGGCACACTCATTGTTCAGTCCGAGTGCTGACACAGTTTCAAAGCGTGGGTATCACTTCAGCTCTCAGCGAGGGCCCAGAGACAAGGATCTGCTCTGTCCCTGGAGCTCTCCCAGTTCAGATACACCAGCTCCTCTTACAGCACGTCAGTACCTCGCTCAAAGTGCCGGTTTTCCTGACTGCTAAAGGAGTACGAGCACCCCAAATCAGTGCAAGTAAGATTTCCTGCCCCGTTTGTTGAACACGCACGCCAGACTTGGCCTCTGCTCTCCAAGGCAGAACAAAGGTGGGAGTTTTCCATACCCTGCTCTGTCACAATTCTCATTTCTCAGCTGATCAGAGCTGTTTCTGGAGGTGCTCCTGATGAGGGGCACACGGGGCAAACCCCCTTTGCACATAACCGAAGCTGAAAAGGAGTAAGTTTTCAGCACGACGCTCAGGGTGCACTGGAAGTTCAAGTCAGAACATGGTTCTGTCATTGTCTACTGCTCAGAGAGATTTGGTACTTACTGATTCCTCTGTCTTCGTGGCTGTCATCGTCTCTCTCGTCCCTATCATTTTCCAGGTTGGACATACGCACTGACATTTCTACACACCATTAAACACAGAAAAATGCAACTGTTAAAGAGAAAAATTGGGGATCATCTTACTAAGGGCTGTCACCCTGGGAGGACAGTGGAAGCACTTGGCGTGGCTGGGTGAGGAGCTGCAGTCCCCTTGAAAGGAACAGGCTTTGAAACGCCTGAGGAAAGCAAAGGGATACAAAACAGAGCTGGGCTATAAGCAGATAGGGAGGTCATCAGCCCTCATCACACTTCTCACCTCGGCAGCTACCAGTACCCTTTCTCCCAAACACACTTTTGTCTCTCAGACTCCAGTGGGTCTATCTTATCTACCCGTGTGTAAATAGTGCAGGGACATCACATGGACCAGAGGCAGAAACACCAGTAAAGAAACCACATCCTAAAGAGCCCAAGCAGAGAGGGTGTGAAAACTGTAACTGTCCCACGAGCTCCGCTCTTGTGCGGAAACAAACATAGGTCATGGGTGTGCCATGACAAGGGCCAGGAGGCTGTGAGGCTGGTTTCTTGTGTTAGCTCTAGGAAAAGCCTGCGTTCAGCTTCCGGACGAGAGCTGCGTGTTAAGGATTTCGGGTGGCAGCAGGCCCGGCAGCACCCAGGAGAGGGCAGCAATACACAGTGACCTGGATGGGAGCAGGCTGATGGAAGGGTTAGCTAAAGGGAAATGAAATGGGGTGAAGCACTGAAACAAAACCATGGAAAGAGGTTTGGGATATTTCTAGTTGGTTTTGTGTTGGGTTTTGTTTGCTTGGGTTTGGGTTTTGTTTTGTAGTTGGTTTAATTCCAAACCCTCCCATTTCTCTCTGCAGAGTTATCAGCTCACCCTGAGCAGCCAAAGGTGACATGTGCTGGTGACTCCTCCGATGGATCTGGTGCCGATACGCATACACTGCTAGGACAAGCACCATAATGCAGCCCATAATGCCTCCAGCCACCGGGCCGACTGGTGCACTCTTGATCATGTTCAGAGTGATCACCTCATCCCCTACAACAAAAGGGACAAAACAGAGGGGGTGTCATGGTTTAAACCCAGTCAGGTAACTCGTTCACTCACTCCCCCCCCTTCTTTCCCTCCCCCTACTCCCAGAGGGACGGAGAGGAGAATCGAAAAGAATGCATCTCCCACGGGTTGAGATAAGAACAGTTTAGTAACTAAGGTATAACACAGATCACTACTGCTACCACCAATGATAATAATGATAAAGGAAATAACAAGGGAAGAGAATACAACACCTCAGCACCAGCTGACCGATAACTCGCCCCCCTCAGCCCAACCAAGCTCTGACCGATACCTCCTCCAACCCTGCAGTCTCCCAGCCCTTCCGGCTCACTCCCAGTTACATCCTGGGCATGACGTGCTGTGGTATGGAATAGCTCTTTGGTCAGTTTGGGTCAGGTGTCCTGTCTCTGCTTCCTCCTGGCTTCCCCTCCCCCCTGGCAGAGCATGAGGCTCACAAAGTCCTTGGCCAAGCCAAAACATCGCTATCAGCTCTGTTCCCAGGCCGAAAGTCAAAACACAGCACTGCACCAGCTACCAAGAAGGGGAAAAATGACTGCTACTGCTGAACCCAGGACAGGGGGGGAAAAAGCCATAAATGCTCTGTGGAAATATTCAAATGAACCTCTCTGAAAATTATCCACTCACAGGGTCCCAGCCTGGTTTGGGTTGGAAGGGACCTTAAAGCTCCTCCAGCTCCAACCCCTGCCACGGGCAGGGACACCTTCCACTAGAGCAGCTTGCTCCAAGCCCCTGTGTCCAACCTGGCCTTGAACACTGCCAGGGATGGGGCAGCCACAGCTTCTCTGGGCACCCTGTGCCAGCGCCTCAGCACCCTCACAGGGAAAAGCTTCTGCCTCAGAGCTCATCTCAGTCTCCCCTCGGGCAGCTTAAAGCCATTCCCCTTGTCCAAAGCCCTTCTCCCATTATATTTATATCCCATATACATATATATATATATAAAATACTTATATAAAAATATATACAGACACATTATGAGAAGCATGCTCTGACACTGAAAGCACATGTTACTGAGCACAGATAAATGCAGCACCTATTCAGAAAGGCAGAGTTACCTATTGCTCCCAAGTCATCCACGTAGGGGCTCTTGGCTCCCACAATGCCACCGAAGCATTCCTTCTGAGGGGCACAGTAGGACTTATCCAGATGGGTCTTCCCATCGCTGTCGACCATACACCACTCACAGTCCAACACACCAAAGCAGTCCCTGAAAGTGAAAACCAAGACAAGACTTTATGTACTTTAAATGTTAACACTCCTTGTTTGACACAGCTCAGCCTATTTTAGAGTCGTGAGACAGAGGGAGGCCAAAATCATCCACGAGCCCTCACATACATAACGTTTGGCCACCAAACCCTTGTCATTCAACTGCTCAGGTACCACCAGGGAAGTTACGCAGGGAAGCTGCATCCTCAGCATGCATCTCCCAAGTCTGTTTGCTCTGTTTTTTTTCCTCCATCACTCAGCCTGAGCAAATCCTTCTTGTAACCCCTCCAGCAAGACATTCCTCAGCGTGGTGAGGTCTGACTGTGGTTCCACCCTTTCTCTGCAGTCCTTTGGAAGACAGAAGAAAGCATTTGGAAAGTCCGGTCTGAGCACGAGGTGTTCCAGCAATCTCAGCTCCCTGGAGACCTCTTTCAGCTAGCAAAAGAACAACCAGCCCTCGAGCTTCTCTGTGTAATGCTGGAGTGGACCAGAGAAGCAAGAAGCTAGAAATGGACAGGGAGCTACCATCTCTGATGTGTTCCCAAGTCACCACTGCCAAAGCACAGTCTGCATTCCACGAACGCTTCAGCCCGCACACATCTCCAGCAGGCAGACAAACTTCACAGCACCATCCATTTTGCTCAAAAGGAAGAATTTGTTGTCCTTTCAACAGCAAATCTTCCATTTGCAAAACCCTCAGTTCTCAGAGCCACAGAGTGTGACAGGAAGGCCATCTGGTTGCTGCTAATGGTGTCCTGCCACTCAAATGGAAACCCTGGGGTCTTCTGTTTTTGTGCTGGAGCATAAATTCACCACTGGTGTGTGCTGTAAGATCTCATTCTGCCATCAGGCCTTTTTTTTCCATTCAGAACCATAAGGAAGAGCTATTTGCACTCAATTATTTCAAGTACACAGTGTATTCTGAGGGATGGAGAAGGCCACTTTACCCGCTCTCTGTTTTCTGGTTGCACTGAGTGTTAATGCACTGTGGGAGTCCATCCTGCAGGCTGGGATCAATTGCTGTGAAAGTCATTGGCTCCTGATGAACTTCACAGCTCGGATTCCTATGGCAGGGCAAAAAGCAGAGCCTTGTATTACAGAAGTAGTCAAAGCACAGTGAAAACCATCACTTTTACCTATTAGATATCATCTACATCTACCAGATCTATAGCCTGTATCACCTCGAAGTTAGTGGGAACAAACAGGTGACTTTGTTCACGGCCTTTGTCACCAGCTGTGTATCAGGGGAGGTTGGGCCTCACCTGCTCTCGGCGTTGGTGAGGTTGCCGGTGCATTCATTCACCTCGAGAGGGCACTCGCACGGGCACTCACATTCGTTCTGCTCCATCCTGCAGGGAGAAAACGCCTCAGGCATCGCACCGCGATGGGAACCCCGCCGTGCAGCTCTAACAGCAGCTCACCGCGGGGAAGGCTGCTCAGCCACCTTTCTCCCTCCCACAGGAACACAGGGATTGCTCTGCTCTGCCTGGGACTGAGGAGAAAGCACTGGCAGAGCCTCCCTGCTCTCTTGGTACCCACCCCTTGACATTTCAGCCCTGGACAAGTCTCACATCTGTCCTCACTCCCCACATCCAGCCCAGGAGGAGGAGAAGCTACAGCAAAGCGAGGTAGCCTGGCAGTGCTGGGTTAATGCGTGGACTCAATCTTAAAGGTCTTTTCCACCTAAACTGTTCTGTGCTGCTCTTGCCGGTGCCACAAACGGGTAATGATGCCGGTGTAGTCAACACCTCCTGCAAGCACCAGGATGCCCTCCATGGGAAAACCACATCAAGCCACATAAAACTGTGGGTATTAATATGCTGAACAAAGGGCCTGATCCACAAATAACTGCTCTGAGAAACTAAATCTGTTGGGGCATTTTAACATAAAATCACGGAATAGCTTGGGTTGGAAGGGAACTTCAAAGCTCATCCAGTCCAACCCCCTGCAACGAGCAGGGACATCTTCAACCACATCAGGTCGCCCAGAACCGCATCCAGCCTGGCCTGGAATGTCTATAGGAATGGTGCATCCACCACTCCCTGGGCAATCTGTGCCAGCGTTTTACCACCCTTATTGTAAAGAATTCCTTCCTCACATATCGAGAATTAACTACCCTGGATTTTAATACACTGACAGCATGGCAAAGGATGAGCAGGATGCCAAGTCACTGTGTCTCTTACCATCAATGTAGGTAAAGTAACTGCTTGGTTTTCACCTCAGTTTTTCCCTGCAGGCTTTCATTTCACTTACAAAATAGATGTGCTTTTTCTAAAGCTGAGGTCAGGAAAGAGGAAATGGTAAATGCCTGGAGGCTCATTTCCCATCTCCTGCTCACCTGTGGCAGTTGAGGCAGAGCCTGTCTACCATACTGCAGGCACAGAAGGCAAGTGAATCGCAGGTCTCGTTGACGATTCCCACAAAGGCATTGGTGCCTGGAATTCGGGTCAGCCTGTACTTGGAGCAGTGACTGCCATGGACCAGGTTCGTCAGGTCACCCTAAGGAACACAACACAAGCAATGTCAACAGCATAGCAAGAAACTCACTGGTTTAGAGCTGAAGACTTGCCCCCTTCCAAGGAAACCCACAGAGCTGAGGGAACAAAAATGCACGGGAGTGCAGCCTTCACAAGTAAAATTGCCTTCACATGAACCTGTTCATCAACCTCTTGAGTTCTGCTTCCAAGCTGCTACTGCTGGGAGGAACAGCTGTGGAAGGCAGAAAAAAATACTCTTGCCTTGTAAACCTTACAAGGACCCCAACACAAGAAGGACGTCCTCAAGAGAAGAAGGACATGAAATTGTTGAAGGGCCACGAGGATGATGAGGGGTTGGGGCATATCCCATATGAAGGCAGGCTGAGAAAATTGTGGCTGTTCAGCCTGGAGAAGAGAAGCTGTGTGGACACCTCAGAGCAGCTTCCAGTACCTAAAGGGGCCTACAAGGATGCTGGAGAGGGACTCTTCATTAGGGATTGTAGGGACAGGACAAAGGGGAATGGGTTTAAACAGGGGAGATTTAGGCTGGATATAATGAAGAAGTTCTTCCCTGTGACGGTGGTGAGGCAATGGACCAGGCTGCCCAAGGAACTTGTAAATGCTCCATCCCCCCATCCCTGGCAGTGTTCAAGGCCAGGTTGGACACAGGGCCTTAGAGCAACCTCCTCTAGTGGAAGGTGTCCCTGCCAGCAGCAGGGGCTGGAACTGGATGGGCTTTAAGGTCCCTTCCAACACAAACCACGCTGGGATTCCTCATGTACCTCGCATCAGTAAATGCATTTATCTGGACACCAAACTAGAAGCTGAATTTCTCAGAGACCTTTACAACCCATGTCACAGCAGGATGGGACACTGGTCAGGGTTGGAAGCCAGAGGTCAGGTCAGAGCATCCAAAGCAACAAATCCCAACTACTGCTGCAGATTCCTCACCTAAAGCCACAGAACTGCTCCTTTTTCATGATGCTGGGTGAGGCTTCGCAGGCACCAACCGCACTTGGCCAAAGCTCACGTCCATCATCCCTTGTATGTCAAGTGACTCCTCGTGCAAACACAGCCTGTGCAGTGCAGATGGCTGATGCTGGGTTTGGGGAGGGTGAACGGAGGCCAACCCACAGGGCAGGCTGGCTTCCAGCCTCCTCTGCCCATCCTGGCAAGGCTTTCCAAAAGAAAGCCAACCCAACCAAAGTACATTCAAGAGCAAAAGCAGACAGAAAAACACACTCACCACTAAGCTGGTGTTGAATTTATAAAAGCGCTGAACTGTTCTGTCACTGAAGCTGTTGCAGAGGTTTTTCTTGACAAAGTTGGGGTGGTTCAGAATGTCATTCGCTACCAGAGGCTCCTAAGTGAAAACCAGGACTTTATGCCTTTGAAATCAGACACAGCGGCTTCTCTACAGCCCTCACCACCTCAGAAAGGCAGGATTAAACCAAGGGGAAAAGGAGGCAGACCTTGTGGGTGATGTGCTGCTGCTCCACCGGTGCGTGGCCCTTGGGATCGATGAGGGTTGGGTGAGCCACAAGGTACCCTCTGTCCTCCATGATAAAGCACCTGCACACAACCAACAAAGCAGAGAGCTCCCCATTAGACCTCAATGAGATAAAACATGACCTTCAATTGACAGCCAGAGGACAAGTTTTAAAGGCTTCCCTTTACTGAACTAACAGGGCCATGAAACAAATTCACTGTAAAATGGCTTTAAAGAGTATATTGGGTATTTCCCGGCAGCTTTTAAACCTGGAACTGTTACTGCTCAGTGCGTTTTGTTCTCTGATGATATAAAACCAAGGCCAGGTTGGACACAGGGGCTTGGAGCAAGCTGCTCTAGGGGAAGGTGTCCCTGCCCGTGGCAGGGGTTGGAACTGGGTGAGCTTTAAGGTCCCCTCCAACCCAGACCCATTCTAGGATTCTATGAGAAATGCAGCACAATGTACTTGGAAAGCTCTGACAGTTTATTAGTCTCCTATCTTACTGATGACACAGAGATTTCACACTCGCCTTTCATAACCTCCTGCTTTAGCATTCCATTTTAACAGGGAGATCAATCACTCCTGTTTCACCCCCAGCCTTCCCATCCCTTCCTCTCCCTTTTCAGCTCATCCCATGACTTTCCCCCATGTGATCTCAGGGAAACCACGTGGGATCTGTGCCCCTATCCCGAAACCAGAGTGCTGCAAGGATTTAATCCCTGCTGGTTTGGGCATCTCCCGTTTCCATAGCTGCAGACAGCCACGCTGGGGAAGGCGAGATCAAGAGAATCGGTGCCTGCACAAGGGGGACAGGAGGAGGTTCATGTGACCACTCAGTGCTCCCAAAGAGCCCAGCGGGGTGGCAGCCTCCTGCCTGGGGCCGGCCAACACTTTAAAGGCTGGGATTCCCATGGCACTCTGCTGTGTAAAGCTCTGCCTACACAGAAACATGGAATGGGTTGCGTTGGAAGCGGCCTCAAAGATCACTTAGCTCCAACCCCCTGCCATTGGCTCATGGAGGCAGAGAGCAGCTATAACTTAAAGCAATCAGCTTCTCTAGATGGGACTGTGCACTTTAGGTATGCAAAGGAGTCATGAAAACTTGTAGCTGGAAAACGGGTGACTCCAGAGAGAAAAAGCTTCGTAGAGGTACATTAAAACCCCCAGATGCCTGCCAGACAGTTAGAAGAGCTGGCTCTTAGTACCTGTGTGCATGTACACAGAGCCTGTAAGCATCAGGTCCAGCTACGTTAGAATGGTCTAACAAAGCAGTTAACAATATGCTTGAAATCCCTCACTTAGGGAATGAGGAAACAGAATAAAGCATCTGACCCTGTTGACTCTTAGCAGTTTTTAACTGGCAGGGGGAAGGAACGCCAAACCAGAAACCCTCATTTTCTTTGGTACACCATAAAAACAGATTAAAAAATACCCAAACCAAACCAGAAAACAACTGCAGGACGACACAAAACCACTTCCCTTCCAGATTTCAGGTTTAAAAGCAAACAAAGAAACAACAATGCCCAAATCCTCTTACCAAGTTACTCCAGATCCAAACCAGAGCCTACCCCTGCTCCCCCATGCTTAGAGAGGAGCAGTTCAGTTCCACATAGTGCTAAATAAACTCAGACTACTTCTGCCTAGTGCTGTGCTATGTACTTCTGAGAAAAATACATCAAAAGTCTGTTTTAATAATCGTAGTTTTAATAATTAGAGCTAATACATCATCATGACATGCTCACAGGAACTAAATAGCAGAATGAAAACAAACAGAAGAGAATGGGAAGCAGGATCATTTAGTAAAGAACTGGGGGGGGGGTGCCCAGGATTTCACTGATGTCTAAATGAAGTTATCTTCTGGTTTTGTAATCCTGCAGCCTGACTGCTTGGCTGATGACAGCTTGGTCTTAAATAAAGTCCTCATCATCTTTATGAGCAGAACAGTCACAACTTTCAGTGGCTATCAGAGAACACACACTAAAAGGAGCAGAATCCCAGAACAAGAGAGCTTGGGAAGTAGCTCTGGGTCATCTGGTTAAAGAAAAGGAGAAGGAAAGGAAAAGGCTTTAGGTATTTCCTGCCTGGCAGCAGTTCCTCAGCTTACCTTAGTTTGTTTCCTCCGTCTTGGTTACAAACTGGTAGCAGGTCCATGAGGACTTTGTAGAAGTATCGCAGGGTGAAGTCAATGCCCATCACTGCCACTGAATGTCCCGAAGACATCTGAGCACTGCAGGGAGAGGAGGAAGAAAGGAAGCGGCTTTCATGGCTCTATTAGTAATGGATATTTTAATTACTCAGTTCCCTACTTGACCTGGGACTGCCTTCCTTGCTGTATAAAGAACCAGCTCGAACCCACACCTCCATGCTGAAGCTCAGTTCACCCCCTTTGTGTTTACATCACTGAATCCTAAAACAGTTTGGGTTGGAAGGGACCTTAAAGCTCATCCAGTTCCAACCCCTGCCACAGGCCCAGGAACTGACCCATCTCCCCACGGGCTCTTCTCCCTCCACTCTTACAGACACCCCACCACCTACAGACAGTTGATATTTAGCAACAGCCATTAGGGTTAAAACTCCCCACCGACACAAGTCAATGTAGGATGCGGCATCTACATCTCTAGGCCCCGAATCCCCACCGCCTCACTGTGGTTGTGTTCTGCACTGCTCCTCTTTGCTCAGTCCCCAGCGTTGGGACCCGAGTATGAAGCTGCCATAGACCTGTTGCTAAATCCCTAAAATCCCACAGCGTAGGAGGGATTATGAATTTCAGCCCCAAAACACAGGACAACAATATTGATTAGGGCAGGTTAGGAAGTGCCTCTGTTAGGTGGTGGTGTGCAGGAGCCTGAGGCTGGACCCAATGATGAGAGAATCTCTGTCACCAGGTTTCTAACATCCAACCTCTCAACTTTTGCTTCCTGCAGCACTGGGATGGCACGGCCAGACCAAGCTACCTCTCATCCCTGAAGGATGCACAATGATCAGCTCGTCCTCAAATCCCCTGGTGTGCTGTTGTGCACCTCTGTGAGCCTTATGTTAATGGCAGAGGAGACACCTTTGACTTGCTGCTTCTTAAAATACTCTTCTAAATCATTTTATCTCTGAATCTGGGAAGGAAAATGCTGAGAAAAAGAAGATAGCGAATGGCACAGCTGGGCCACACAAAGCAGAGGCTGCTGGCAGCCCCTTATAAAACATATAAAACCAACTCTGTTTACTGGACTGGAGCTTGGTGGCTTTTAAGGAGGCGCAGTGAAGATGCAGACAAATCTGATTTGTAGATTTACAAATACAGATCCTAAAACCCTGCCTTTAACTTGGTTTTCACATTACCCATTCCAGGGAGAAGGAACGGGAACAGGATGACAGTGAAGCAGCATGGATACATTTAACTGTATATGGCAAGGCATCAAGCTATGAAGTTACTGCTCTGTCCCAACAGGGAAAAAGCCATTAGGAATGCTGTAAATATGTTTAGCTTCATCTTTAAGCATTAAATCTTTCTGCTTTACTGACGCAAGCTGTATTAAATAACATCTTGCATAAACCTTCTGTTCCCTGCCTCCAAAAGAGAAGTAAGTTGTACATAAACTGGGAATGAGAGGGAAGCTTCAGTTCCAGAGAAGCTAATAGTATTCTTTGAACTCAGAGAGCAGTTTCTAATGCACTATGCCTCTTAACTGCCCTGATTCCGCCCCCCCCCAGCCCTCTTCTTTTTAAACTAAGACCTCTTTGGGGATTATAACCACATGTGACTGTAAGCTTTAGGGGTCATATTTACCCAGGAATCACACTCACATCTGCCAAACTTTGTTTAACCGTTCTTTAATCATGTTCTAATAACCCACATCAGCTCTAAGTTCTTAAAACTAAGTAAACCATCTCGCACTAGATAAAAATCACATTTCTGATTAATTGCACTTCTCTTCTTACAAAAGTGCTCCTTCCCTTTAAGTAAATTCCTCTGGGAGAAGCACCATCAGGCGTTCGGCCTCATAATGCTCCTGCCAAAAGAGACAGGCAGATGTCCCGTGGTGGGAAATCCCAAACAGAGCCGAGATGTCTGAGCAGAGTAGAAAAGCAGTGACTTGGGCTCTGCTGGCTTTGTGATCCGTATTCACCAGCATGGTAGAAGTTAGCCTTGTACGAGCAGAAGCTGCTAGGGCAGAAGCCACATGCTCAGTTAAAGTACATACCCTATAAACTGTCCTTCTTTAAATATAGAATCCAGACTGGTTTGGCTTAGAAGGGACCTTAAAGCTCCTCCAGCTCCAACCCCTGCCATGGGCAGGGACACCTTCCACTAGAGCAGCTTGCTCCAAGCCCCTGTGTCCAACCTGGCCTTGAACACTGCCAGGGATGGGGCAGCCACAGCTTCTCTGGGCACCCTGTGCCAGCGCCTCAGCACCCTCACAGGGAAGAGCTTCTGCCTAAGAGATCATCTCAGTCTCCCCTCTGGGAGGTTAAAGCCATTCCCCTTGGCCTGTCCCTACAGGCCCTTGTCCCAAGCCCCTCTCCAGCTTTCCTGGAGCCCCTTTAGGCACTGGAGCTGCTCTAAGGTCACCAAAAGCACTTTAAAACCAGGTTTGGTTTTCAGTTCTTGAACACATAGGAGTCACCCTGCATTTTTCTCTCCCACCCAAAACGACTCTTGATCTTTGAGAGTATATTTTCTTGGCACAAACCTCAGAACACCATTTACCTGGAGGAATGGACTGTATGACTGATTGTCACAACGTAGCCAGCCCCTCCAACATCCAAGTAGGGACCAGTTAAGGTAATGAGTCCTGGGTTAGCCACTGCATGCAAGTACCTAAGGGAAGACAAAGGAAATGATCAGAATTAGTGACAAATGGTTACCTTAACCTTTAAGGCAGCATCCTTGCCCTTGCAGGAATACAGACAGACACTGAATTCTGCACGATGTGCTACCAAATTGATGTTTCTTCATAGTAAACAGATACCTAAGCACGATTAGGACCCAGACCTAAAACAGACTAGCTAAATAAATGTTCCTCGTTGCATCCAACTGCATTAAAAGCTTAATTTATTCTACACAGAACATATTTAATGTAATTTTACACATTTTCCCCCTAAAACATCCTATGACTTAGTGCCAGCAGTCCGAAACACAAAGTAAATGCTGCCAAAATTGATATGCTGCAAATGGAGAAGGAATGACATCCTGTACATAGAATTCAGGCAAGAGAATTCAGAAATAGGCCAGAAAGTGACTACAATCTCTTTATAAACTTACTTTCAACACAAAATAAGCCACAACCATGTCATTTATCTTCTTATCGTACTATAATAGATTATAAAACATTCCAGGTGTTGGAAACACTTTTCTGTATGAAAAAGCTTTGCTTTTCTCTACCACAGTGCATTAACCTATGAGCCTGGACTGGGCTGTGCAAGGAGCTCAACTGACTTCTACTTTATTTCTAGTGTTTTACTTGCATCTTCTTTCCCCAACACTGCCCGTTGGCTTTACATAAAAACCAGGGCACTATTGCATGCTGCACATGGAGGCGTTTCCAAAATCATGGATCTAGAAAATCAGGGAAATGTGAAAGATAAGAAAAAAATCCCACCCAAAGCCAAAAATGAAAATAATACGGGAGCTTTTAAAATGAAGACACGGGATTGTAAATGTGCACTCAGTTCATTTGCAAAATCACAGATTCATAGAACCACAGAATGGTTTGGGTTGGAAGGGACCTTAAAGCTCACTCAGTTCCAACCCCTGCCACGGGCAGGGACACCTTCCACTAGAGCAGCTTGCTCCAAACCCCCAACACTGCCAGGGATGGGGCAGCCACAGCTTCTCTGGGCACCCTGTGCCAGCGCCTCAGCACCCTCACAGGGAAGAAATTTTTCACTATGGTACGTATGATGTATATTAAAATATATATATGTATATGATCTATATGAACGCACCCCATTTATCTTAATACCAAAAAAACAGCAAAATTCCATCACAAAAAGAACAAAATCCTGAGGAAAACCTAACCAGTAGCCATGGTAATGGTATTTTCAGGGAAAACCTGTATCAAAGAACGACAGCATGGCCACTGCCAGGAGCATTTCAGAGCCTTCCCTCTGCAGCCGGAGCCGCTGGCTCAGGCCTTTCCCAGCGTCATGGTGTGGAAGTACCTGGCTGGCTCCTTTCAACCAAGCACACATCCACACACGCTCCAGAGCGCTCTCATGGCTCCAGCTCTCGTTTGTAATGGATACAAATATTTTCCCAAATCAGATGCTGCTGCATAATTAATAGAGCATCGAGCCAGCAAATTCCTGCTGTAAATGAGCAAGGAAACCCACTGTAAACAAACAGAAAGACTGAAATATTCGCAACCAAAGATGGCACAAGGACCTGAAAATGCTCCTGAATTGGCTAATCCTGAAGGGGATGCTCATTTCCTGCGTATTTATAGTCCCATCTGCCATGGCAGGGATGTGAAACAGAAGCTATCACTTGAAATAAGAAGGATTGAAATTAGAACCAAGGAAGGTTTTAACAAGCTGTATTTAAGCACCAAGGATGAAAACATTTCTAGTTAAGTATTTTATGAGCTGGCCATGAAAAAACCCAGGCTATGAAATGGATCCCAACTATTTCCCTTATTGCCCTTTGGGATTATCCAAAGCTTTGATAACGGGACCCTAAAAACTCACCATTGTCTCCTGGTGGGATCAAATGCTTTGTCCATGAGGGAACCGGGGTAAATTCGGAGCACCCCATTGGGGGTTGCTATGTAACGGCGCACAATGTAACTGTTGAGGATGCTGATTTCCATTTGTGTCATCCATTCATCTGTGACGTGACTGGTAGCCATTACTTCATTTCTGACAGAGAACTGCAAAACAAAGGCAGACCTGGCAGGGTTCCTCTAAGACTTGCAGGAAAAGATAATGAGCTGCTCGTGGGGTTTCCTACAGAGCGATCGGAGATCATCTAAACTCAATTACTTGTCTCAAGTCTTCTCACACCAGACGGATCTGGCACATTCCAAGCAAAGGGAAAGCTTATTATAATGAAATAATGTTGTCATTATCTCTGAGGCTTTGCCTTTTTACTTCATGTAAATATAAACACTGCTTGGCTTGCATGCAAAACACATTTCTCATTTGTGTGCTTAAGAAAACAAAGGTTTTTCGGCTAAGAATTAACTGCAACTTTAGTTTCTCTAGTATTTATTTCAACAGCTGCTTATCAGCTTCCTTCCCCCCTCCTGGGGAGGAAGCCTTCTCCCTCTTCTTTCCACTCTTCCAGGCCTTGAAGCCCACAGCCATTTCCCCAGGCATGGGAACAACATTCCAAACCACCTCTCCATAACCCTTTGAGCATCAGAAGGTGAGTGTTCCTCCCGAATGAAGGTATGGGACAAGAGGGAACCATGTCCTCCATCACCAGGGCATACCTTCAGGCCAGGATTGGCAATGAGGCGCGTGTTGTCACTGAGGTACGCCGTGTAATGCTCCACCATCCGCTTGGTCTCGGGCTGGCTGAGGTGTTCGTAAGGAGAAGAGAAGCTGCCCGCAGAGAGCATTACTGTGGGGCTTTCTGAAAAGAGCAAAATGTGAGAAAGGCCAATGAACTGCACACAGTGCACAGCAAACACAACTGTACTGTGAAGGGTATCTGGTGTGATGTCCTGGCTGAGGACACATGGAGGGAATTACACTGATGCACTGTTCGCGCCTCGGTCGGCTCCTCCATTCTCCCACACTTTGGAACGCAAAGCACACAGCTCCTTCAGGCCATGGGTGGGCTGTGAGCATGGGCAGGAAACTTGAGGTTTTCCACCCAAACCAGAGCATTCACCAGCACCACTTGGCTCCCCAGGCACAGACAAAACTCAGGTTGCATGTGAACAACCTTCCTTGCTTCAAAAGGCAGGAGTCACAAAGTCAGTCCACTTAGAACCATGGAATCCCAGCCTCGTTTGTGTTGGAAGGGAGCTTAAATCTCCTCCAGCTCCAACCCCTGCCACGGGCAGGGACACCTTCCACTAGAGCAGCTTGCTCCAAGCCCCTGTGTCCAACCTGGCCTTGAACACTGCCAGGGATGGGGCAGCCACAGCTTCTCTGGGCACCCTGTGCCAGCGCCTCAGCACCCTCACAGGGAAGAGCTTCTGCCTAAGAGCTCATCTCAGTCTCCCCTCTGGCAGCTTAAAGCCATTCCCCTTGGCCTGTCCCTACAGGCCTTGTCCAAAGTTACAGGTAACAAACAAATTCATTTCAGTTGATATTTCAGCAACAGATAATGACCAAATGGAGAATTACAAGCCCAGAAGAGGGAGGTTACCAACAGCAGTGTAGCTGTCTGGGTGATTTTCAGAACAGACTAGAAAATGAACTTTCATTGTGCAGAAACTGCAGTACCAGAGAGCTTTTTCTTTTTAAAAGAAAAATGATGGCGATGATGCAGTGCTGAAGGCTGAGAACTCCTTTTCTGAGTAGTTGACCCATGGAACCCAATTTCCCCATGTGTAATGGTCTCCAGGGGAAAAATTTCGCTGGACTTATGTGGAGTGTTCTGCTTTTATTCACATTCCTCTAAAACACATCACCATACAGCCAGCAACCAGATGTACTGCAGTCATCGCTTACAAACTTCTATTACAGTCCTTCATCTGCTTCCCAGACCAAATACTCTGATGTGATGGCATTTTTGCTTTGCATGAAGTTTTTCCACTTGTCAGCTTACTACTGGGGTTTTTGGATATTTTCCATTTATATCTTGTCTTTCTGGATAGAAAATAATCAAGCCTAGGCAGCACATTAAAGAAAGAAAAATCCTGTATTTTAAACAATTGGCAAAGCAATTTCCATAGGTTTGTTAAGTTCCCCCATAACCCCTCCAGTCTAATCTCACTTAGCTATTTGTGGCACTGCAATATAACTAAGAAAATCCACCATGAGACCTTCAAACCTTGCTACAAACAAAAGCACTTGAGAACTTCTCATAATATAGCACAGATTTTAGCAAATCCCCAAAGGTTAATACTCAGATATGAAAATTTGCAACTTACTATGATTAGATAAAAACCTTCTATGTTCTTAGGATATATTTTAAGCTCCCTATTCTTTCCAGACACTAGAATTTATACTGCCATGGAGACTCTCCCTCTTTCCTGTTATGTTTGAGCAACTACTGAACTTAGGCAGAGCAGAATTGGTTAAGCTTAAAAGCAGGAATATGTCAGTAACCCAACAACTGAAGCAGGTAAGGAGGGGCTGGAAACCATCACACCACTGAAGTTCAGTTTCCGCCAACAGGCTTAACTTCTGGCTTCACATGGATTGATGGTATTAAATGATTATGGCAATGAGAAACCTGCACAAATCCAAAGTCGAAAGAATAGGAGCCCTGCACAACTGGCTGTGACTTCATCTTACTTAGGTTATTTGTCAATAAGCTGCTTTACAGCTGAGAGCAGAGAACTGAGTTTTAAGCTTGGTGAGGCATCTACTCCAGTTTCTGGGAACTTGATGGAGTTCCCAGATCAAGTTAGATAAATGCACTCAAGCTGCATTTATCTTGTACTCTGATGAGCAGTCCCACTGCGTTCATCCGTGCAAGTGCTGGCCATTGAGCAGGGGAGCTATGATCAATGAAAGGTAACAGCTGATTAAAGAATCAGCCTTGGAAGTAAAAGCCTCTCAAGAGTATTTCCAGGGTTTTGTGAGAAGCTCTCTACTGCCACACTCTACAGAAACACACACGAGGTGGTCCAGATGAATTGTGAGGAGGCTTATACCTAAGGTAGCCAGCTGCTTGAAGTGCAGGCAGGCGTTTGGCTGGCCCAGCAGATCCAGTCGATGATACAGGAGCTTGCTGCTGGGGACTGTGTTGAGATTCTTCAGCTGCTTAACAGGTATTTCTGGCTGTATTACCACCACACAGAGAATAAAGGATGTGTCCTGGACCTGAAAAACATCGGGCGAGTCATCAAACAGAAACAGAAAGGTGGAGGAGTTACAGAACTTACATTGTGTTTAACATTCACTCTTCTCTTTAACTGCTCATCTCGTCCAGTTCTGGAAGGCAGCACCACACTTGGCCACACTCTCAAGGATCACAGTTCCCACTCTCGGAAAACAGACAACTCCTTTCAAAGAAGCTAATACGGACTTAATCCTATAGAAAACAGTGAGAAGTCCTGTGCTCAAGCCACACAGGTCAACACGCACAATGGGGACACTTGTCTCCAGTGGTCTGATGACCGCAACTCACTCCCGTACAGCCACCTTCCAGTCTGTGATCACCTGGTACGGATCAGAGCCACTAAACTGTAAAAATATCTCAATCTTCTCCATAGTCTATGGAGAAAATATTTAGTCTTCAGGCAAAACTATTACACTAAGACCTTCATTCTGTTGTTCAATTAGCAATAACTTCTAATAGTGTTCTGTGAGTACTTTCTAAAGTGTCGTTAACGGAGGAGAGGCTTCAGGTTCACACTTGATAAAAACACACTGGTATTCCCTTTATGAAGAATACAGACAAATGAACTCTCCAAAGTAAGATTTTAGCATCACCACTCTTAACTGGGTACTGCACGTGTCACATGCTTTACTGGTCTGCATACGTTAAATATCCTGTATAGTACATTAGGCTAGTAATACCTGGAGTTGCCCAGCTGCTCTGCAAGGGTGTTTGATATTTAATTTAGCATCACAACATTAAAAAAATTAGCTCCAGACACCCTCCTATATGAATTTCTGTTACACAACTACAGATGTAATCTCTTAAAACTGCTCAGCTTAATGGTTTAGGTTAGATTTAACTTAATACTGTGGAAATGACCCACAGGTACCCTCTTGAGTTTGTTGGCACAAAGAAGGAGCCAATTATTTCTGGCATCAGTGAGAAATACTTATATTTCTCACTTATTATATTTAAGGATTGTATTTAACCTTAGATTCCATTTTATTGTCTGGGTCAAGACTAGTGTTCAGATATGTTCAAAACTGAAGAAAGGAAGGCAGCTGATAGAAGCTCTCCTAAAGCTCTTACAACTGATGATACAGCTTGCTGCATACACATCATGCCCAGTTTCAATGAAAGCTTCAATATCATTAATGTTTGTAAGAAAAGCATTAAATTACAGCAAACAGCATCACTGGTTACTGAGAGTTCTGCAACAAGATAGTGTCAGAATGAGCTGACATTTACATAGAATCATAGAATAGTTGGGGTTGGAAAGGACCTTAAGATCATCCAGTTCCAACCCCCCTGCCATGGGCAGGGACACCTCACACTAAACCAGGTCACCCAAGGCCTCGTCCAACCTGGCCCTGAACACCACCAGGGATGGAGCATTCACAACTTCCCTGGGCAACCCATTCCAGTGCCTCACCACCCTCACAGGAAAGAATTTCTTCCTTATATCCAATCTAAACTTCCCCTGTTTCAGTTTGAACCCGTTACCCCTTGTCCTATCACTACAGTCCCTAATGAAGAGTCCCTCCCCAGCATCCCTGTACATCCCTATATATTACCCCACTATATTAATGCATGGATCATACTACTTCAGTATATTAACGTACTTCGATATATGAATTTAGGCTATGCCATCCTGTAGCGGGGTTGCTTTTATTCCTTACCATTTTCCAGGCATAGCTGACATTGTAGGCTTCTTTGCCAATTTCCCTCAGTTTGTTCACATGCCAAGAGAGTGAGGAGTTCACAGGAACTGTAATGATCTGGCTGCCCAAGGGAATGCTACAATGGCAGATAAGACATCCAACATTGTATTAAACACTGAGTAAGTGCTTAAGAAATATCCATGTATTGTGCATTTATAAAAATACCCAAAGATATGGTGAGATTTACTGTTATCTGTTTTGGGTGAAGAAAAGGTGCATGTATGCTGAAAACACACTCATGTACCACCACATTTTGAGTTAAAACACGTACTCGGATTAGGCAAAGGATAAAGAAAAACCTAGGCCAAACAGTGGGAAATCTTCCTGACATGGAAGAGAGATTAGAAGGAGTATCTTCTGGCTCAGTTATGGAAACCAGTGATTAGCACACCAAATGATAAAATGAAGAAAGTTGGTGATAAAAACAAACCAGAACTGTTGGGAGGGGGAAGATTCCATCGAAGTGTCCAGATATTGTAGGAAAGGAAAGTTTATATTCTCTTAAAACTCCTCTGGAAATACCTGTATTGCCCTAAGGACTGCTAATGTTTGGCCTTGCACCCCAGTTCCTTACCTAAGGATGTTCTGGCGCACCAGCTCGAATTTAGGAATGTTCTCATAATGGATGATATCTGTGTGGAGTGGTGGTTCAGACAGCAGGTAAGGCCTGGTAAGGGATGGGTGCATAAGCGTGTATCCTGAAAAAGAAAGACCCAAACCCATACATTGAGTGCAGTGTAACAACTGAGCCCAGAATGAGTATTTATAGGGGAAAGGAATACAGTGACTATGGACAGGTTGTGCAAAGGCTTAACAGTGAACAAGCAAATAGTATCATCAAAGAAGCTGCAAATGAAGAACTAGGTAAGGTGTAAATGAAAGACAGCTTGAAGACCCAAGCAACAAAGAGAGGTTGGATCAGAAGAGCTGCACACACATGTACATCAGTTTTGCCTTTTGTCCCAATGCACACAGAAAACCTCAGCTGTTACACATTTAGGAAATCTCCACAGGGAGTAAGTCTTTTCTCAACAAAACTTTGGCTCAGGAGTTTTAAGTCATGAATCCACTACAGTCTCCAGCAACTCTAGGGCAAAACTAACCCAACAACATCTTTTAATGGGTAGTATCTTTCATTACTTATCAACTATTGAGAGAAATGAGAATTGAGTTTCCTTTTGATGGTTACTGACCTCAGTGGGAGTAGAAGAGATTATCTGAGCCAAAAGTTACCTTTATTATCAATGAGGAAAGTGTAGGAACCCAAGGAGTCTTGGTAGTAGGTGACATCTTCCAAGATATAAGCAAGATTAACATCTACTCCAACAATCCCCAGCAGCATGTTGCCAAAGTAACACGGTTTACTCACAGTCATTATCAGGCCTTAGAATGAGAGAAATAACATAAAACCATCAACAATAACATCTAGTTAATTCTTCTTAGAGGAAACAGAGCATGTGCTTCATCATTTCAACATGTTATGCAGTTAAATTGTTATACAGCATTCCCTGCAGGAATACAGACAAAAATTGGCATGCCTGCAGGGAAGCTGAGCAGGTTATTTGTCATGTCTGAGCTGGTCATCTGCCATGTCTGGCTGCTAACTCATTAACTCACCCAAGTTAGTTAATGTCTATGTTCCTGATAGCAACCTGAGGTGTATTTGATCCATTTATTAAAATACACCACAACTGATGTTTTAAGGCTGATGTCAGTCTACAAGGCAGAAGTTCTTCCCTGTGAGGGTGCTGAGGCACTGGCACAGGGTGCCCAGAGAAGCTGTGGCTGCCCCATCCCTGGCAGTGTTCAAGGCCAGGTTGGACAGGGCCTTGGGCGACATGGTCTAGTGTGAGACATCCCTGCCCATGGCAGGGGGTTGGAACTGGATGATCTTGAGGTCCTTTCCAACCCAAACCATTCTATGATTCTCCAAGTGATGCCTTACAGATCAGCAATGCATTTGCCTCAAAAGCCAAGGTAGTGTTTTGCTCTTTTAACCTCCTTTAAGGCAATTGAAAAATAGAGGGAGAAGGGAGGAAGAGAATTTGAACTTGTAAAGCAACAAGAGGGATGAATTCTTTCTCATCTAATTGCATATTCAGAATATTAAACCTTCTCTGCTTCACTAAATCCCAGTATGGCCACTGTACCGGGACTCATACCCATAATTACGCAACAGTTTGGGATGCATCTTGTGCCTGAGGTAAGAACTCTCAGTAATGTCTTATTTCTTTCCCTTCTACATCACTGCTACTTGGAAACTCAATGACTCTTTTACTTCAAACCAATATAAAATTCATTTGCCTGCATAAGCTTTTAAGTACACTTTGAAATTTAGGTAAGACCAATGTTCTCGATTGCACCATTTCTAATCCTTCTGTTGCTCAAAGTTTCCATTATGCTTGGATATGGCTTTGTGAGAGAGTAATAATACAGCTTAATTACCAGGGTTATGAAACACAGAAAGCAGCATTCTGACTCAGAAGAGATGTGCTCAGAAATAGTCCTAAGTTTGTTTTGGGACTCAACACAGACACAGTAAATGTGCAACCTAAACTCAGCAGAACTCTCAACTACTCCTCTGCCAAGACTGAGAATAGGCAAAGTCCTGAATGAAGAAATACAGAACTTGCTCAATTGCTAAAGCAATACAAAATAATATTAAATATATTTCCTAACACCACTGTGATGGTCACATCTCTACAGATGGCAGTGCTAGAGAAATGTTACATGAGTTGCTCAAGAACTACAAGGGGTAAAGCCAGCAACTCCAACCTTCCAAACGTGTACTCTGAGCTTTAGGAAGGGCATCAGATCCCAAAGGTAAGAACAGCAGGACTTAAGCTGCTGATGCTTGAATAAGTATTAGCTCAGGTTGGATGGGGCTTGGAGCAACCTGGTCTAGCTGAAGGTGCCCCTGCCCATGGCAGGGAGTTGGAGCTGGATGAGCTTTAAGGTCCCTTCCAACACAAACCATCCTGTGATTCTGTGATCCTGTGACCAAAGGCTGGGTGTGTGTCCAGCCAGGGGAGCTCTGTCAGGACCATGGGAGCTGCCCAAGAGCGCTCCCTACCTCTTTAACCTGCCCCCAGCAAGAACCCAAAAAGGATCACCCCACAGTGCATGCTTATCCTGAGCACAAATGAAACTGGTTTCTGCATTCCTTACATGTCATCTCACAGGCACGATGCTATGCTCCTAAAAATCTCTATGGATCTCTACACCTTCAGTCTCTCCATTACTGGATGTAGTGTGAGATCAGACCTAGTCAAACCCAGAGTTTTTGTTAACATGGTATCTAATTTTAAGGGAAAAGGGAAGATCCGTGTACCTTCTCATCATGTCAGCATAAATTACATACTGATAGGAGAATCAGACTGCTAGACGCCTGCTGCATTTAGATATTCTTCAGGATAGAAGAATAACAGTAATAATATCTTAGAAGAAGATTAAGAACAATCTGTGGAGAAACTGTCACTAGGCTTCCACTGAATTCAGCATTTCACTCACTGCAGATTGGCCAGGCAGTCACCAGCAAGCTCAGGCTTCCTCTTCTGCCCAGTGCTGGAGGCAGACCAAGTGTGCAGAAGCTAAAAGAAGAGCTAAGGAGAGTGAATTTTGTACAGTAACTAATACTCTCTGCTATTTGCTAAGGTGGTTGCTTTCCCCTCCTTGCAATCCACTGAGTTTACCTGTAAGGCCTCAAGACATACAGAAGTACTGAAATGCAGCATGGTGATGGCTGTCATCTCAATGTGACAAGATCGTTTCCCCCAAGTACAAAGAATTTCTCTCCACAAATGAAATGATGGATGCTGTATATGTACAAGTACACAAGAACAAATTTCACCCATAAGAATCCATCCTAAATCTCTCTATTCTGTGTCTTATTACCACTTTTTTCATAACTAGACCTCCTGCAGATAAAACAACCTACTGGCATGAAAGGCTAATATAATATTTGCCTTGAGAACACACCTAAAAGCATCATCTTATAAGACTACAGTGAATTTGGGAATGTCAGCAAACAGAACCTAATCTCTTATGCTTTTATAGCTAAATTCAATGGAAGCACTCACCATCTCCCATTTCATCTGAGAAAGGCAGACTAAAGACTGCCTCATCGATCATTCGGTTGGGGAGGTTCGTATAGAATCTGCCAACTGTTGTTTCCAGGTTACTCAGCTGGTTGAGGACCATCATGCTCCCCTTGATCACAGGCAGGACCGTTCGGTCGGGCACCCCGTACTTCACCGAGTTCTGCTCTGCCAGGTCCCGCAGAAAGGCCAGTTCCTTCAAACCTGTCACTCCCTCTGAAACAGGGATGCAAGAAGTGGAAGGAAGGAGATGAAAGCAGCTTGATTTTCATCAAGACTTCTGTACCTTACTCCAAAGTACTATAAATTCAAGGCCAGGTTGGACAGGGCTTGGAGCAAGCTGCTCTAGTGGGAGGTGTGCCTGCCTGTGGCAGGGGGTTGGAGCTGGAGGAGCTTTAAGGTCCTTTCCAACCCAAACCATTCTAGGATTCTATGAAATAAAAGCAAAATGATACATACACTAAACTGTAGCACTGCACACACTATAGGCTTATTTAAGCAATAAGGTAAAGTGCTGAAAAAACTAGTAGGAGTATAGAAAAAGTAATTAGCTAGCACAAAATTCAATAAGCTTGCCTCTCACATACTGTTGCACAGCACAAAAAAATGAACATGCTGTTCACATCACCACTTTAAGCAAAGATCTTTCACCAAAGACTTATGTGACCTATAAATCCACAGGACAGCTCTTTGTTCTCCACCCGTGGCTGGTCCACATAAATGACCAGGAGCACATTACACGTTCTTGGAGATAAGAGGCTTTGTTCTTTAGCTTAAACATCAGAGTTTCATACTTTACACAAGTGCCAGGCTCAATTCCTGCAGACAAATCAAAGACTTTTGTATATATTAGGTCTGCATTGAGTATTTAAATTTACAGTCAAACAATACATTAGCTTAAGCATGGTTTCCTTGGCTAGAGTCAGTGTGCAGCTCTTAGTAGTACATCATACATGCTGCTTACTGAAAATGCTTTGTTGGAAAAAAGAACAGGATGCCAGACTACTACATCCATGATCTTCACCTTTACCTTCACTCTTAAGTTGGGTCTTAAGTTACCAAAGCATTTCGGATTACGTTTGATGTTACATTCACGCTCCTGGCTGATGACTGATACAGAAGTCAAGTATACTCTCATTTTGCTGCACCAGGAAACATGGGCAGTGTCAGGAAGGTTTACAGTTGCAATGGTTATCACATTTAATTCAGTCTGGTTGCCACTAGACAATTCCAGCAACAAAACTTTGTATCCTGAGCAGCTGCACTGTGATATAGAAGCATAGAGTGGCACTGAGGTTTTTATACCAAAGTATTTAACATCTGGGGGCAGCCTCTGGATAACTAAGGCCAAAATCCATTAACAAACTGCTCCCATTAAGGCATGGAATGACACTTGAAAGAGCTAATACAGTAGTTGTACAATGAAAGGGAATTTTCATCCACTGGAAACACAAAATCATTTCTCACCATTCATAAGTGCGTAAGTAAGAATCATAACTGAGTTGTTGAGGAAACTGTTCTCTTCATTGATGACCCGGAGAGTAGCTTTTTTATCATCTTCTGAGGAATCTTTTGATGTAATCCCAGCCGAGAGATAAATTATGACCATATCAGTATCTGAAAAGAGTTATATAGAGAGTGCAGAAAGTGCATTAGAACTTGAATTCAGGGAAGTCATGCAGAGCCCTGACATCTGCTTGCACCTGTGTATTGCCAGTGGGTTCATTTGTGAGAGGGACAGTGGCTAAACACATTGCAGTCTTATGAATTACATGATTTGTTATTAAACTCCATTGATAGCATTTTACAAACATGGTTTGATTTGGTGCCTACCAGCCACTCAGAAGCACTGTGGCTTGTTTCTCCTGAGCAGACATCACTGGCCTGGCTCCAACCAGGCAGGAGCATGTGAGACCAGCATGCAGCATGCTGCATGCTGCAGAAACTGCTCCAGTTCCATGAAGAGAGCTTAACAAAAGCCAAAAACCTGCAAGTTTCATCTCCTCCCCCACTGTTCTTCTCCCATCCTGCAATTCTATAGCAGAGTTAAGATGTGCCGCATCACAGGGGAGCATCTGATTGTACTTCCCACATGGAAAGTGAATGGTACTTTCCCAGTGTTGCTGCTGCAAGACCTGTGCGGGGAGTTCAGCATCACTGTTGGTGCTGATCATGGGGCCCTCCTCATCCTCCCTTTGGGAAAGTTCATCAGCCCCTGGTGCCAGGGCACCCAAGAGTTGTACATGAGAAACCCCAAAACTCTGTGAAAGACCTTTTCATACACCACTACTCTTTCACACCCACATTAGCATGGGTGCAACTTAGTCCATGCCTTGCAGTGTGGTAGCTGGAGGACACTACAGGATGAAAGGCACCTGACACTTTCCCATGGTGTAGGACAGACAAGTTGATGACAAGTTGGATGATAAGTTGACTATGAACCTTGCAGTGTGCCCTTGCAGTCAGGAGGACCAATAGTAACCTGGGGTGCATGGGGAGGAGTGTGGCCAACAGGTCAATGATGCTGCCCCTCTAGTGAACCTGGTGAGACCACATTTGGAGTGCTGTGTCCAGTTCTGGGCTCCTCAGCACAAGTGACAAGCAACTGCTGGACAGGGTCCAGCGGAGGCTACAGGGATGCTCAGGAGTCTGGAGCACCTCTCTTGTGAGGAGAGATTGCAGGAGCTGGGGCTCTTTAGTGCAGAGAAGAGCAGCCTGAGAGGGGATCTCGTCAATGCACATCAACAGCTCCAGGGCAGGTGCCAGGAGGATGGTGCCAGCCTCTTCCCAGTGGTGCCCAGTGACAGGACGAGGAGCAACGGCCATAAACTAACACCCAGTAAGTTTCACCTCAACACAAGGAAGAGCTTCTGTACCGTGAGAGTGGCAGAGCCCTGGCACAGGCTGCCCAGGGGCCTTGTGGAGACTCAAAAGAGACATTCAAAACCAACCTGGATGTGTTCCTGTGTAACGTGCTCTGGGTGGCCCTGCCTTGGCAGGGGGTTGGACTGGATGAGCTCCAGAGGTCCCTTCCAACCCTAATGATGCTGTAGAGTGTAAGGCTTGAGAAACACGACACGGCACACGGCCGTCCATCATCACAGGTCTCGTTGGGCATGAAGACGAACACGTTTTTCAAGCTGAGTATGTTCTTGGCCAAAGGCCTGCCTCAGAGCCTTGGAACACGTACATTCATATCCTCACACACCAACCTGTTTCATCATATTCTATCTCAGTGGTTTATGCATGCAATTACGGCACTTGTAGGGATCATACATCACCAGGTGATCTGAAGCACATGAGGTTAGTTGGTTATGTACTGACTTTGTTGTCTCATCTGGCTTTTCTTTTTCTGTGGGTTTCTTTTTAATAGGTATGAAGGCTTTGACTTGTACATTTTGTCATCGTGGCTTGAAAAGAATTTCAGCCAGAATGAAGTAAAAGCTGTTAATGTGGGGGGAATTTCTGCCTTACCCTCCCCCCGCTCCATCCTTGGTTTAGAGGCTAAAATAAGGAAAAAAGCAAAGCCAGGCATTAATGAAGCTTTGGCTGCAGCTTTAGGAAAATTGTGTATGTTTCCTCTGCTATGGCATAGGATCCTGGAATGGTCTGTGTTGGAAGGGGCCTTAAAGCTCACCCAGTTCCAACCCCCTGCCACAGGCAGGGACACCTTCCACTAGAGCAGCTTGCTCCAAGCCCCTGTGTCCAACCTGGCCTTGAACACTGCCAGGGATGGGGCAGCCACAGCTTCTCTGGGCACCCTGTGCCAGTGCCTCAGCACCCTCACAGGGAAGAGCTTCTGCCTAAGAGCTGCTCCAGCCCTCGCAGCATCTCCATGGCCTCCTCTGGCCTCGCTCCAACAGCTCCACGTCCCTCTTGTCCTGGGGGCAAACAGCATCTAGCAGTAAAGTTTCAGCCAACTTCTGACCTTTAGGCCACAGGTACAACACCACGTTCATCTGACTGTACCCTGCTCAGTTGCTGGATAGGGCTGTCAAGAGGAGGTTTTTACCATCCTCGTGCAATAAGATGAAAGGGGGGCAACTTTCTTGAAAATAAGAACAAAAATACTGCAGTGCTGCTGGTGCTGGCTGGGAGGAGATGCATGAGTCATCAGGAGTTACTCCAAGAACATCAGCTGTAGAGTCTTGCAGAATCCTCCTACACAGCCTTTTTGTTTGTCACTGTTTGTGTATTAGGATTAGGAGGTTTTGGCACACTTTCATTAATGTGAAATCACAGACGTTTACTAGGCTTCATAGCAAACAGCTATGGTGGGGCACAAGTATGAAAAAGTAAAAGGAAAGGCAAATGCTTTGGATTTAGGATTTCTCTAAGAATGAAAGGTTTGGAAGCCCTAATGTGTACAAAGCAAATACCAGAATTCATGGGGTGAAACACAATAGGGTCGAGAAGAGGATGTTTATAAAGTGCCTCACTTTTTGTAAATAATCTTTTCATCTTTAAAAAGAAAAATAAAGAAAAATAAACCCAGAAAAAAAAAATCACTCATTTCACTGTTAATTTTCCAACATCCTGTTCCCAGGGAACAATGTGTGGGTGTGTTGGGGAAGCTGTTGAGATACAGCCTCACTCCTGAATGCACGGTGGAAAAGTTAGAAGGGGACTGTTGGTGTGAGGCAGAAGAACTGTGCTGTTCACCACGTCTGAATTTCCTGCCTTGTGCTGGTGCCTTTTGCAGCCTTGCTGAGCAGGACCTCACCCCAAAGTGTAAGAACACTGCCACTGAGTACCAGCACTCCCTGAAAGCTGTAGGTAAATAGGGAGTGGGGGTGTGTGTGTGTCTGTGTGTGTTTATATCTATACACATGTGTAAAATTGCAATGCAGATATATATATCAATATAAACACATGCTATAGATAAATGCAGTATAATCTAAACTTAAGGGCCTTTTCTAGCTATCAGAAAGGTAGTGTATCAGATAGCACAGGATGATCTGTTACTGAATTATAAATGCCATGTTTAGACTGGCTTCCAATGCAGATTTAGGACCATCTTGTGTTACTCCTGCTAGCAAACCTCTTAGACTGCAGAATCATGCCTAGCTGCAGCACGTAACTTCTTGAGAGATACGGACCTGCTCAAGTGAGGCCAGAGGAGGCCACGGAGATGCTGCGAGGGCTGGAACAGCTCTGCTCTGGAGCCAGGCTGAGAGAGCTGGGCTGGGGCAGCCTGGAGAAGAGAAGGCTCCTTAAGGGGAGACCTGAGAGCAGCTCCAGTGCCTGAAGGGGCTCCAGGAAAGCTGGAGAGGGGCTTGGGACAAGGGCCTGTAGGGACAGGCCAAGGGGAATGGCTTTAAGCTGCCAGAGGGGAGACTGAGATGAGCTCTTAGGCAGAAGCTCTTCCCTGGGAGGGTGCTGAGGCGCTGGCACAGGGTGCCCAGAGAAGCTGTGGCTGCCCCATCCCTGGCAGTGTTCAAGGCCAGGTTGGACACAGGGGCTTGGAGCAAGCTGCTCTAGTGGAAGGTGTCGCTGCCTGTGGCAGGAGTTGGGACTGGAGGAGCTCTAAGATCCCTTCAACCCAAACCAGTCTGGGGTTCTGGGATTCGATGAAAACCAGCATTTTATAAACTGAAGGAAAGCCACATGAAGTAGGAGCACATTTCCTCAGTCTTTCCAAAGCATTCCTGGACTTTTCTTTTTCACTTTCTTCCGTTCCGTACAACACTGGTGCCCTTCAGGACACTAAAGGATTTGCATTCATTGGAGCAGACAGAGGACCAAGCTATAGGATCTGTTACATAAAATGCCTAAACTGATAGAGATCAATCTGCTTTCTCCACCCTGTCACAGCTTTGGCCATGTTGCTCAACAAGCACTCAGAGCACAGGTTCAAGAATTTGCCTTCCACAGCTTCCTGGCAAGCAGACGTGCCACTCAGTTTCACATCCATCTTTTCCACATCTTTCACCACATCCTCATTACAGAAAACCCCAGTCTTGGCAATGGGAAAGGAGAAAGCCCATAATATATGCACCAAAATCCAGCAGGATATTCTTAGACGAAGAAAAATTTAGCCAGGCCAACCCCGTGTTCCATAAAATATGACCCATAATTGGCACTCTTAAAAAAAACCTTTTCCCTGAGAATCAAGGCCCACTTCCATAGGCAGGATTCCAGTTAGGCACATTACCCATATAGATATTAGCACTAAGGAACCTGCAGGAACTGCAATTTTCATTGAAAGGACCCCACACCCCGTCACACCTTCGGGAAAGAAATCACCTATCGGGCAATAGAATCCTCTAGTGTTATATTACAGTTCAATGGAAAGATAGGGCAGCAAGTGATATGAATTAAAAGAGAATGGCCACATTCAAGTCACTCATGCAGATTCCAGGTCAAGTAAATGCTACTTAATACATGCAAGTGCTTCCCACCCCCCTTCCTTTTTAATATTCAAGACACTGCATTCCTTTGGCCTCTGCCCAAGTGAAAATCCCAAATAAAAATACATTTGGAAGCCTGAGAAATGCTGAGGATTGCCCAACAAGAGACTTACTTCCTTGGAGTTTTGTGCCATTGTTTGTATTGCGTATCAACTGGAAAGCCTTTTGAAATCCCACCGCATGCTGCGTGGAGCTGTCAGATGACTTTATACTGCTAACGAAGGTGGACATCTTCCTTTTTGTCTCGCTAGTGGCAGGAGACAGGAAGGTCTTATAGCACTGATCCAGCGAGCAGGTTCTTACTGTGTCTGCCACGGTTAACACGGAGATCTTGAAAGAGAAGAAACTATATTGGATTACCTTCCTATTTAGAGTGCTTTATGCACCGATACAGAAAACACAATGCTAAGCCAACTGAAGAGATTCCGTGGGTTTAAAATTCAATTGTTAAAAACCTAAATGCTGGAGGCATAAATCCATCAAATCTGAAAAGGATTAGACTCCTGGTGTATTCAAGGAAAAGAGACTTCAGGCTTTGTTCCTCAGATGAAGTCAGCTTCGCTCTGCTCGTACATAATAGTTAATACACTGTTCCGGGCAGAAGCCTGAGTGAACTAGAGATAACTGGGAACAAAATCAGCAGAGAGCATTTGCAGGAAAGCCTTGAGTGCCTATAGAGAAGTGGAGTGCTACAGAAAACCAAATCAAATAAGGAAATAAGCTCTGAGAGCTTTTCACAGGCAAAGCATTCCGTTGCTTTAACGTCTCAGACAAAGCAAGCCAAATCTACCATCAATTTTCAGCCTATAAATGAGTTAAGGCATGTAGTGGTAACACTTGCATTAATATACACATAACATAGCAGCCTTATTAAATGAGTGGCATACTTTATTAGGAATTAGGACTGATGCAAGACAGCGTCAGAACGAAGCTGTAATTATACACCCGTACAACAGGTTTCATAACCACTGAGCTACTGACCAAGTAATAAATGTCTTAAATGTCTTTTCTTCATTAGAGTTCTATTAAGACAGACACTTCTGACACTTTCAGTTCGATTAATTCTGCTAAACTATAAGTATTATTTTACTGTATCAAAACACTCCAGTAGTGCAGAAGTTAGAAGGGTTTTTCCTGCGCTATTATTGAGAAGACTTAAGGCAAAGGATACAAACAGTTGTTCTTTGATTTGATTTGACTGAAACTCCATTCCTACTCAAAGAAAAGGGAAAACCAAGCTGAAACACTGGTCAAGGTCCCACTAGCAGTGAATTACTAAAAGTAAAGACCAAACTGGAAGACTGTTTGTGGTTCTACAGAAGCACCAGATGGGCCCCTGGGTGTAATCCATACTTAAAATTAGAGGTTAAGTGATTTCCTCATTGTCTGTGGCAGAGCAAGAAACAAAATCCAGGCTCTTGGTCCTTAGCTTTATCCTTACCTTACCGGTATCACAGTTGTCTGGGAATCTTCCAAACACTAATTATGTTTCAACAGAATATAGTGTAGCAGCAGAATATAATATAGCAGCAGAATAAATCATTTCCATTTTCACAAGCAAAAAAAGAGCTAAAATGAGTTGCTTAAAGCAATCTAAGACTTCTGAAGTCGTGAGGCTTGGAGCATGGTTCTCCTAACTGCACACTGTATCACACTGCTGACCATCACCTAAAGTCTCTGCCAAGATGAAGGAGCCTCTGAAGACTACTCAGAAACAAGATTTTGCCTTAGATCAGTGGATTTCACTTTTTTTAAAGCCTGTGGATCCCCAGATGTTTCTTCTGCTGTAACACAGACTTCCAAAAGCGAGTTCAGGTCTTCATCACCCATTAGAAGCAGACCACAGATCCCTGTGAGTCCATGGACCACAAGTTTAAAACACAGCTTTGGATGAGAACTGAAAACACTGAGCATGGTTGAGATCAACGAAAATCTGCTCAATACTTGGAGAAATCATACCTTATCGTGTTCATCTATGGAGCTCAGGATAACCTGAGCTGCATCTTTGGCAATCTGAAGCTGCGTCTCCGTGACCGAAGCCCCATGGTCCACAATGACAACAATGTGCTTGGACTGAGGTCGAACGGTGGAAACATAGACAGGCCTGAAGGGGAACAAAACCCAAAGCCCCATCATGAGTCATCTTGTCATTTCCACCGAAACAAGTGAAAGAAGTCAAGAATTAAAAAGGAAAAAACACACCCCACAAAGAGACAATCCATCAGTTATAGAAGGGAATTTTGCCTTTAGGAAAGCTTCCAGTAGGAAAGACCAATTGAGAATCTGAACATAGAGAAAAGGCCTTTGCTTTCAATCTCTAACATTTTAACCCAAATCAGGTGTTGAATCCTTCTTCCTGTCACAGCAATCACTTTAAGCCAGGAATAAGCAATTTTGCTGATGGAGCAGCAGTGTTTGGGATTACTGTTTGCATCAGCTCACATCAAGTTTTGGATTAAGAGTTGGCAAGCAAGACAAGCCTCATGGTAGATGTTGGGTGCCGGGAACCTTACTCACATGCAAAGTAAGTGCAATAGTGGGTATTTGCTGGTTACAGGACAAGTAAAAACCTGTGTGTGCAGGGTTGCATTAGCATAGGCTGTTGGGTTTATGGTAAGAAGGGAAGGCTTCTGGCCAAGAAACAGTTTTCTCTTGGAGCCCTGGAATGCATTTCACATGGGTCATGCTCCACAATCCCTTAGGTCTGCACAGTTTTAAACTGCATGGCCTGTCTGAGTTAAGTCTGGTGAAGGTTCTCAATGCTGCCATGTGTCTGTCTGTGCTAACATCAAACCCTGTACTTCCAGCAAAGCAGTGCTCAGATCCAGTTCAATATTGTGAGAGATGTGTGAGAGATTTCACAAGCTCTTGTGCCAAGGTTTCAACCTGGAACAAATTAGGAAGAGCCTCAGCGAGGAGGAAGGATTAAGAAGACGACGAGACTCTTCCCTCTTTAGTCCAGACCAAAAACTAGTTAAGAGGCAAATGTGAGTTTGGGGATCTAAGTTTTATTATATCAAAGGCAGCCACAGAAATCTTTTTAAGTGTAAAGGAAATGCAGAAGACTTTAGACAAGGCACAGCAATAAACAACTGTCACAAATAAGTTCTTAATTGTAAAACAGCCTGCAGCTCTATACTGGTATTAGTACCTAGAACTTATATAGGTCCTTTGATCTTCAAAGCACTTAAGTATTAACTAATTAATCCACGTCAACTATCCTTTGAAGTAGATATTAACAAGAAGATATCCCTTATGTAGCCATGGAGAAACAGTAACCCAGAGTAAATGCTTTGGATGAAATCACCCATGGTTTTAGTGTCAAAACTCTGATCAAGACTGGGGTACCTCCAGTTCTCATGTCTTCAGACCGCACCTTTCTGCGACCACAGAAAACTTAATCAAGCCCAGACACTTCATGCTTTGATGACACAGAGAAGATAACATCTGTAAACATCTGATTGCTCAACACTGATGGCTAATCAAAGTGCTGCTTACTCTCTGGGCACTCAGCTACTTGGAAACGTACCTGATGTGCTGATACCTCCTCCACACACATTGATTAGCTGGTACAATTTGCTGTTGTGTGACCAGAGATACTAAAGCCACTGCACTTTCTTAGACGATTCCACCCTTGAGTCTTTTATCAGTCCCACAGTACTGACAGCAAAAGGCAGGGAAAAAAGGACTACCCTGCAACTGCTTTGCTTCATGCCCACCAAGTAGAAACACTCCCTTGTGCAGGAAAACCCTGTCACCATTTGATCCTTTTTTCTACTGTGCTTTTTCACTAGAAAGTTTCCACTGTTGCTGCTTCCCTACTATCCATGGTGTGCCAACTGAACCTGGGGTGGAGACTGGGAAAAAGCTCCAACCAATGCCCTTTCCAGTCTCTCATCCTTCTACCCCTCTCCCCAAAGCAATGGACCTGCCAAACCAGTAGAAACCATGTTCACTACTTTATTAACAGGGGTCAAGTATGACTCAAATATAAGTTAAATTTCACCTATGGGCTGACCTACAATTACAGGTTGCTGCTATTTGCAACTTCTCCATTTGGGAGAAGTGAGAAACCTGTATGTAACTTCATTTCACTTCAAAGTTTCTTAAAAGGGAATATTAGTGCTTTAGAAACCAAACCTGAGAAAACCCAAGGGACTCCACTAAAAGTTACTCATGGATGCTGTCATCTTGGCAAAGCATAACGCTGAAAAGAAATCAGTGCTTAAGGAATACAGTGAATTGTAAGGAGACAAATCCTACCTGCTGCGATGTTCATAGCTGCCTTTGCACCGGAACTTGTGGGCTGGGAAGACAGTGAAAATGCCTTCTTCTGAGCTGAAATACTGCCACTTAATTCCTGGGTTAGACTTCAGGTTATCAGCAAGAACTGGAGGTTGGAGAAGGAAAATGAAAGATGAAGTAGAGTTACAAAGGGAGGTCAAACTGGAGGTATGTTTATTAGAGGCCTCTCTCATATATGCTTGGAGAAGAATAACCAGGGTCCCAACACAAAATACAAGTAATTCTATATGAGGACTGATAGAGCTTCACAAAGTTAAAGTCTTTTGGAAACTTAAAACTGCATTTGACAGGTTTTGTTTAATATATGGTGACAGTTCCTGAATCTCTGAAGTATAACTGGATCCCAGGAAGCCAAAGAAGGAGCAAGAAAGGAAGAGATTAAGGCAGTTATATATAATATGCACATATACAGATATTACATGTAATGATAAACATATTGTCCATGCAGTTTTCATAAAGAAAACCCCCATAATATTAAAAAAATAATAAACATGTGTTCTTTATGGTGAAATAACACCAAAATATTCACTAAGTTTGCTGCTTACAGCTCAGTAACCAAATCTGTTAGCCTCCCCTCTTCTAACATCTGTATAAAATGTCCACATGAGCATTTAGCAGAGAGTTTTACACGCAAATGTGGGTCAAGGAAAACCTCACTGTACAGAAACAGTTGAAAAGGTTAATAAAAGGGAGACTCTTTCCTCTTTGTCCCTTGCGCTCTCCTATTAGTGCAGGGGGAGAAAGGCACAGCGCCCACGCTTGGGACTCCAGAATTTCTCCACGTTTCTCATTATCCCTGTGCCATGATTAATTTAACGAGGCTGGGGACCCCTCAAGGCTGTCTTGTTAGGGGAAATAGCCACTCTTCAGGGAAAACACAGCATCTTCCCTCAAAGAGTTACGCAACAGCCACACTTTCCATGTACCAGCTGGTGGGTGGTGGCTCTGTGCTGGTTCCACCCATCCTCACCATGAGCGTCTCCACCAAGTTCCCACTTCAAGATCATAAAATACAGAGAGAATGGTAACAACAGTTCTCAGCAGCTATATTGCAACTTCCCTCCAAGCCTCTCAGACTCTGTGGCAGGTGATCATTAGTTAGTCATTGCATGGACAAAAAGTGAAGAACAAAGAAGATAAATGACGTGTTCCCAAGTGTTGCAGTTAAGCGGGAATGGAGCTCAGAACATAACCGCAGGGTACCAGTCTCAAACCTTTCTGTCATTCATAGGCTACATTCATTCTCTTTAAAATGTGCTTAGAATCCCTAAGGACTTCTTAACACCAACAATAAAAGCAATTTAAAAGCTACAGCTTAGTGACATGAACACAACTGATTACATTAGTAAAACCACAAAATACCACCAAAACCAACAACAAAAATAAAGCAGCTACCCCAGGGCCGAGACCATCTGCACTAAAAACTTATAAAGATATTTATTACACCCAGGCAACAGAGTGTACAGATACTGTGGGTATCCCAAGCACTCTGAGCCCAAGTGAGGACAAAGATGGAGTTGGAATCACCTGAGGCAGAGGTGGTATTGGGATTTCTGCCTCACAGGATCCCAGACTGGTTTGGGTTGGAAGGGACCTTAAAGCTCACCCAGTTCCAACCCCTGCCACGGGCAGGGACACCTTCCACTAGAGCAGCTTGCTCCAAGCCCCTGTGTCCAACCTGGCCTTGAGCACTGCCAGGGATGGGGCAGCCACAGCTTCTCTGGGCACCCTGTGCCAGCGCCTCAGCACCCTCACAGGGAAGAACTTCTTTAAATGAAGTGTCCTCACTGCCACTGGAGCATGCACCTCGACTGCTCTCCCTGCAAGCTGGCGAGATGAAGGGATAGGAACTCATCCCATGCAAACACCAGCTTTGCCATGCCAGTGACTAAAGGCAGCCATAGGCTTGCTGAGGCTCTTAAAGCAACAGGAAAATTGCTCCCAGGAGAGAGGGAACAGAAAGACATTAGCATGGGAAGCACAAACCCTCTCACCATCATAGCAGTAATAGGATTATATGCTATTTTGGGGCCAATCATCATGCCTGCTTGAAACAAACTGAAAATAAAACTTGAATTCTTTAGCATTATCTAAGATGGATCATATCAGCCTAAAATGCATTAAGTAAAGGGCACTTCCTTGCCATTTCTCCTTTCAGGTTTGATTACAAAAGTAGCCAGAACCAAAGGGAACTCTGATTCACAGATTTACAGTACTTCACCTTTTGCTGAGCATTAACTGCAGGCATTTCCCTTAGGACTGACCCTGAAAATAGGCCAAAGAGTTTCATCTCCTGGATCTCATTCATTATCAAATACGCCAATATTTGGGTTGGAAATCATCACAGGGCACATTTCAAACCACAGCCAGACATTTACAACAAAACATCCACATGGAGTATAGTCTAAGTTCAACATCCTCAACAGTTTAGCACTTACTCAAGTTTCCCTGTCTGGCTGTGGCCATGATGTTTTCTCCACATTCAGTTCAGCATAATTACCCTGCAGAAACCTCTATCTTGGGGTTTTTCCCCTTGCTTTTTTGCCACAGTTTTTTGTATTTCCATAATGCCTCAAAGTCCCACTGGAAGTCCTGGTTGATCCCTGCTGGACTCTGTACAAAGATGCAGCTTTGCACAGTTGTGGCTTTGGAGAACTTGGTGCCTCAATAGACTGAAGAAGAAAGAAGAACACGATACTGAAATGGTTGATGAAGGTTTTCCCAGTGCATTGATGACTCAGTTGGGAATCAGAACCACACTCTGCTCACACCTCTCACTTTCTCATCCTTCTCCCAAAAATACCAATTCAACTCCAACAGTGATGCCAAAGCTTGTATCTCCCCCTTTCCTGTGCACAGGTAAAACCAGCTTGGAGATGCTCTTGGGAGCAAGAACCTTTTGTCTCATCAACTTTGACACCTTCAAAGAAAGCACACATGATCTGTAAGAAAATGTCAAACAAATTTCATAGAACCATGGAATGGTTTGGGTTGGAAGGGACCTTAAAGCTCACCCAGTTCCAACCCCTGCCATGAGTATGGACACCTTTCACTAGAGCAGCTTGCTCCAAGCCCCTGTGTCCAACCTGGCCTTGGACACTGCCAGGGATGGGGCAGCCACAGCTTGTGACTACTGTTTGTTTCACTCAAATTCCCCCTAGATTTCTCTCTTCCTTGTGTTTTCACAGCTGATGTGATACCAGTTCAGCAGCACCATTTGTGATTGGACAAAGAGCAGGTTTCTCTGGTCATAGACAATGGTTTCTGTGTAGCAGGGGCACAAAAATCTCACGTTTGAACATGGCCAAATTTAGGTATCATGGAAAACACCATCAAAAATTAGTTTTAATTAAAACCAAACCAAAACTAACCCAGAGTTTCCAGCTTTTATAGCCAGGACTGCCAGAAATTCCTCCCTCCCAAGCACCCATACATCCACTTTTCCTTTCTGAAATCTGCTTGGGAAAACCCAGATTGATTTCTGAACTCACTGAGGGTTTGGCAGCCTGAGCCTTTGGAGAATGTGCAGCACTGGTGCTCACAGCCCAAGCAAGCTCTCCTGCATGGGAGCACATGGCACAGCTACAGCTGTGGGAATCCAGGAAAGCATCTGATAACATTTTGAGCTGGAAAGAGAAATGTGGGGGGAAAAAAATCCTTTAACAGTATCAAGATCTTGGAAACAATCAAAAAAGGAAAATCATAACTATTTACAAATGCTTTTTTAAACACTGTGTTTCAGCAGTGTGTGACAAACAGCATTATCCATTCTACTACAACACCAATAACTGGCAAAAGCTAACGCAAAGCACTCGGGATGTGGAGGTTATTCCTGGCCCAGATGTCACAGGAGAGCTGCACAGCTCTATCATGCGATGGGCACAATGAAGTGAGTGAGCAAATCACTCAAGTGTTTTGATTATTCATTTAGGTGCAGGCATGGAGCACTGACAGACAGTCCAGCATGGGCTCTGAGTGCTTCTTCTGGACACTGGGCTTTTCAGGGAGACACTGAGACACCAGATGGGGCTTGGAGCAAGCTGCTCTAGTGGAAGGTGTCGCTGCCCATGGCCAGGGATGGGACTGGACGAGTTTTAAGGTCCCTTTCAACACAAAGCAGTCTGGGTTTGGATGTCTCCTTTGATACCTTGCTGATGCAGGAGGTCTAGAGACACAGCTGAGAGAGACCCCACGGCCAAAGGGGTTCTGGTGGGCAGTAGATGCCTTTACATCTCTGCTGCTTGACGCTGCCAGTTAGGCAATGCCACAGAGCCTTGGGTGACATGGTCTAGTGTGAGGCGTCCCTGCCCATGGCAGAGGTGTTGGAATGACCGATCCTAAGGTCCTTTCCAACTCAAACCATTCTATGATACTATTATTCTATGGTTCTAACAAACATTTAAATCCTGCTTTTTATGTGTAGCCACCAGGATTTCATAGTGCTGGGGTTGAAGTGTGGCAGTTGTTTTGTATAAAGAGGTTGAATTTCTGCTATTGAAGGGTTTTTTTATTGGTTACAGAACTTGAAAAAT
Organism: Pezoporus flaviventris; assembly: GCF_033815535.1. Classification (NCBI taxonomy): domain Eukaryota; kingdom Metazoa; phylum Chordata; class Aves; order Psittaciformes; family Psittacidae; genus Pezoporus; species Pezoporus flaviventris. Next base: position 1,304,803 of record NW_026892607.1, on the reverse strand, counting down.
GTATTTTCTAATCAGACACATGAACATTCAGTTAAAGCCTGGATGAAAAAACTTGTCCAGTTTAATATAGTAATGATTAAAACCCCACAACTTGTAACTAAACTCCTTTGTTTTAATGCTGTTGGTGAAATTAAAGATAAACTTCTCATTCCCACAAGGACACAGTTTGTACTTATTTTCCCAGGAGACTATCTGGATTTTAGAAGTGCTCGTTTTCCCCATAAAACAACAGGTTTTGAACTTCAAACTCCCTCCTTACAGCCTCGGCGCCTCTCTCTGCTGTTCCTCCTTCTTAAAGAGTTCTGCTCATGTTTGCCTTCAGCCAGTGTGTTAGTTCATTAACGCCCTCCCCAGAGACTACCAGTTTTATCAGAACTCTTGGCTTTTCCCTTCCCTTTTTTCCCTTTCCTATGAGCACAGTAGACAACCTCCCAGCAGATAAGCCATGGCTAAGAAATACATACTTCTTCTCTAAGCGCACTCTTATTTTCCATCACTAAAGCTGTAAGAATGTCCTGCAGATATTTCCTGCCAGGACACCCAGCAGATGCTTTTTTTTTAGCCTCACCTCACTTAGCCCAGACTTTCCACTCCCTCAGTCGCTTGTCTGTGTTTGATTCCCACCTCCTCCTTCCAGCAAAGCCAGCCTCTGGAAAAGACCCCCCAAAAACCCTACTGCAAGATGAGTTGCCTGCCTCGCATATAGCTAAGGGCTAAGTCTGTCAATTACACCCTTGGCAGCACCAGCAGAAATGTTTGCAGGGCATCTCACTGGCCCTCACCTTCAGTATCCAGATACAATCATGGAATCACAGAGTGATTTGAGTTGGAAGGGACCTCAAAGCTCATCCAGCTCCAACCCCTGCCACGGGCAGGGACCCCTTCCACTAGAGCAGCTTGCTCCAAGCCCCTGTGTCCAACCTGGCCTTGAACACTGCCAGGGATGGGGCAGCCACAGCTTCTCTGGGCACCCTGTGCCAGCGCCTCAGCACCCTCCCAGGGAAGAGCTTCTGCCTAAGAGCTCATCTCAGTCTCCCCTCTGGCAGCTTAAAGCCATTCCTCTTGTCCTGTCCCTGCAGGCCCTTGTCCAAAGCCCCTCTCCATGTTTCTTGTAGGCCTCATATACTTGACCTGTGATTCACATTTTAACCCCAAAAGGAATGATCAGGTTCAGTGATTTTGCCAGTACAAGGTGGTTCCCATCTCCCTGTTCTAATACAAATGGCAAAGTATTTTGTATTACTGAGTATGTGCAATGCTTTTGCATTTCTAAATGAGCATCACCACTAAATAAAGACCCAGCCTTGATATCACACTACTTGGAGGAAGCCAGGAGCCCAAGTCCTATAAACTCATACATCTTAGTGGAATCCCTTAATTCCTGACACAAACTGGGGATATAAATGGCCAAATGGGAGCTGCCCATGAGCTGTTTCCAAGTCACTCCGAAACCCCTGTCCCCTCTTACAATGCAGCACCATCTGACCCCAGATTCTGCTGCAGACTGAAGTTGGAAAGTATTAACATGAGAACATCTGACATGATCATTCTCTCTAATTATAAATATCTCACAAGGCAAAAAGGACTTTTAGAAAGAAAGCCCTATGTGATAGAGTTTATAAACTTCAAAGGGAATGCGATATGATAACACTTAGCACTTCTAGATACCACTTTCCATCTTCAAAGCATATTCAAATCATTAACTAATTGATCTTCAAAGAACAGCACAGTCAGTGGGAATAAAAAAGGGAACTACTGAACATAATTGCTCATTATAAAAGTGTTTCTTACAGTTCTCTCCTTTAGCATTACATTTATGGAGCTGCAGACCCCATGTCTGAGCCTGCAAAAAAGGAGAAGTGTAATTTCCTGTGCCATACACATACTGCAGCTCTTCTGTACCTCCGTTAAAGACAACCATCATGGAGATACTTGCAGAAAGCAAATGTGTTCATTCTACAAGTAAATACATTCCCTACCTCTCCAGACCTCCAAATGCGGTCCAGGCTTTCCTGAATCAAACTGGCTCGTGCATTTTCACCAGGAATAAAAGGGTTTGTAGCTCAAACCCAATTAAAATTCTGCTGATGGCACGAGCCAGGATGGAGCCCAGCTCCCTCCCTGGGACTTCTTTTGACTCTGAAGGGGAAAGAAGAAAAACACCCTTTCAATTTAAGGAATGAGCCCAGCTTTCTTGATTAAAAGGATTTGGAAGGGAGGCATTAACTCCTTTGCTCAAATACCTCCCAACTCTAGTAACACACTCAAACTAGCAGTATGAAATACAGCACTATAAGGAACATGACCAAAGCACTCCACATTTTAAGTGATCAACACCTCAAATAAGGCACAGAGAGAATTTATTGAGCAACTTGGTAGAATCTCTGCATATCCCTGAAGAAGGGCATCTGCTAAAGCTGCGTGGCTTGAAACAGGCATTTCAGTGCTTTGAAGGATGAGAAGGAGAAAGATTTACTGGTCCCTTATTTATTTAAAAGGAAAAAAAAACCTGAAGGAATCTGATAACATAATGCACTGGCTCTAGGTAAGATTTTGTCATCTAATAAATAAAGGACTATTCATCCCAGTGAGGACAGATCTCTTAGTCTAACTAACCAAAGCCTGTGATTCCATCTGAACAGTAAAGACTCTCCTTAACTAGTTTGTAGTAATGGCTAAAAGGAATCCAAATGGAAAACTCAAGCCAAGATGAAACAAACCCTTTTTAAGACATTAAAAAGTCACCTGATATCAAGAAAAGAAAGTGGCAAAGCATCACTTTTTAAGGGTTGAGAGAAGAGACATATGCATCTATTTCTTTCTTCTTCCTCCCTTCCCCGAGGTTAATGTTTATTGTCTTTTTATGTTATAAAAAATCCATTAGAAAACTGCAAAGAACCCCCTCAAACTCTTTATTATGGAAAGTTTCATGAGCTTTCATGAGTTTCAAGGGTAAGTGTAACTCTTCCTAACACATTGTTCAGCCCAGAAGCTGAGGTTGGTGTCTACACCGAGGGCTCTCCCCAGCCCTGCTCCTGTGGCTTGGCTGGAGTCTGCGGTGTGAATTCCATTCCCTTCCAACACCTCCAAGCTCCCCACTCTGATCCCACTTTCTTACTCTGGGCCAAGAGTAACACTGAAAGGATTGAGATCGAGGGCAAACTGAGCAGAGTTTAAATTTGTGTTTTGCTGAGAGCTTTTTATAGGCCGGACTATGTAAACTGCAAAACTCATGTGGGAAAAGAGATACTCATGGGAATTAGGGGTTTTCTTAACAGCAAGAATGAAATGATCAACTCATCTGGAAAGACAATCTGTGCACAGGGAAGATGCTGCTGCCCCATCCCTGGCAGTGCTCAAGGCCAGGTTGGACACAGGGGCTTGGAGCAAGCTGCTCTAGTGGAAGGTGTCCCTGCCCGTGGCAGGGGTTGGAACTGGAGGAGCTTTAAGGTCCCTTCCAACTGAAGCAGTCTGGGATTCTGGGATTCTATGGACAGTCCAGGCTGTTTTTTGAAACTGGAAAAACCAACGGAGCTCCTGTTTCTGGGCTGGAGGAGCAGAGGTCTTTCAAAACCTCTGTTGGGTCCTCCCCAGCACTCTGCATTCAATGCGAAAGACAGCATAACACGATTTTTGGGAAACTCTGGCTTCCCATCCTGCCTCTAAGTCTAAACAAGGAAAGCAAGGCAGGAGAGAAAAAACACCATCAGAATACTCAGATTTACCAAGAACTCCCAGGCTTTTTGAAGCAGAAAATACAGGCTGAGGTAGAGTGTGAATCCAACGTGCAACAGGTATTTCTCACTAGGTCTATGTGAGGGCACTTACAAGAGAAGTAATAAATATATGAGACTTGAGGAAATTTTTTATTCTTTGGTCTTTATCCTCTTTCAGAGGAGGTTTTAGTTAAGAGCAATGAATACACACATGTGAATTCATTGAGAAACAGGTTCTGTGCAGAGAGAGTGCTCTGTCCTACGTCTATCCTTGCAGGAGAGTGATTCACAAAACCAGGTCACTGCAGAACTAAGAAACATAAAGATTTTGGAGAGACAGACGACATTAAGTGCTCTTTAAAACCGTTTCTAACCTGACAGCCATCTTCAGGGCTGTAAGGATGCTGCTGCACTGACAGCACTGTCCTTCTAACCAAAACTGCTCCTCAATCTATAAACAGATCAATCTGTCTCAAGCCAACTATTGTCTCACCCACGAATTCCTTTGGGTATAGACTGCTGTTCTGGCACAACAGGTCATGGCCCATGACTACATAAGCAACCACTACAGATACCACCAACGCAATACCTCCAACCACAACACAAACACCCAGCCTCCTGCCCCTGCCCAGTTTATTCCAAAATCCAAACACTCCTGCAGTGATACAGGGACACTGCTTTGGACATGGGCAATGGCCAGCTCCACACCAGTGTTACTCTGCTCAACCCTTCCTGCAGCAGCCTTTCCCTGAAGCCACACCAGTCTCCTGTTTCTGCAGCTGGAGTGGTGAAGATCATGTAGCTTAGATGCTCTCAGCTGAGGACCACAGAACTGTCATCTTGCAGACTTTCAAGCACCTTCACACAAGGATGAAAGGAATCATAGAACAGTCTCAGCACCCTCACAGGGAAGAGCTTCTGCCTAAGAGCTCATCTCAGTCTCCCCTCGGGCAGCTTAAAGCCATTCCCCTTGGCCTGTCCCTACAGGCCCTTGTCCCAAGCCCCTCTCCAGCTTTCCTGCAGCCCCTTCAGGCACTGGAGCTGCTCTCAGGTCTCCCCTTCAGGAGCCTTCTCTTCTCCAGGCTGCCCCAGCCCAGCTCTCTCAGCCTGGCTCCAGAGCAGAGCTGCTCCAGCCCTCGCAGCATCTCCATGGCCTCCTCTGGCCTCGCTCCAACAGCTCCACGTCCCTCTTGTGCTGCTGCCCCAGAGCTGGATCAGGACTGCAGGGGGGGTCTCCCCAGAGCACAGCAGAGGGGCAGGATCCCCTCCCTGAGCTGCTGCTCACGCTCTGGGGGTGCAGCCCAGCACACAGGGGGGTTCTGGGCTCAAGCACATGCTGAAGCGGGGTCATGGGGAGCTTCTCACCCAGCACCTCCAGGAGTAATGTTATTCGTTGTAGAAAACTCATTTCACTAGATGAGTAACAAGTATCAACTTTTGTTTCTCAAATAAACCTGCTTCCATCTCATTTTTCTGCAACAATCCACTCCTTCTATTGCCTTTCTCTGTTACAGGCGTTTCCTCGCTAACAAAAAACCTCCCCCAAAGGCTGTGTTTCTGAGAGCTGCTAACAGGAAAGCTGGAGGAGACTCTGCTGTCAATATATCCTGAAGCACTTCCCTGTTGCTACTATCAGTCCAATTCCCTGTTCTCCTCTGCTGCTCTGTTCTGCCAATGCCATTTGCTGAAGACACTCCTTTCATCAGGAAGCTTTCCAGCCAGAGGCAAGGGAAGAGGAGGCGACTCAAGTCTCACTGTGGAGCCAGGACAACACGAAGCTTGAACATGCTTCTGTGAGAATTCAAACCAGAAATGTACGAAATGTTTAAAGGAAGCTGCAGTTTATTTGTTTCCCACCACTCAAGAAAGATTATTTCTGTAATCCTTTTTTACATCCATCTTCTGCAGAAGAAATATAGTGAGTTTTAATGAAATAAAACCCATTGATTCATTCAATGCTTTGCTTTTGTCAGTGTCTGAAAACTTGCTTTCAAAAATTATTCTGATTAAACAACAGCTGGATGTGATTTTAAGCATTATTTTAACAAAAAGAAGTTGTTTTCTTGAGGTTTTTTAATAGAAATGTAGCTTATGAGTAAAACAAAGCCCAGCAAACCCGAGGAAGTGAACAAAGACTGCCTAGCTTTAGGATGGAAAAACTACACAAGTTATAGCGATGAGGTGTATGTCAGGAAGTCAGCTTGTCTGGCCAGCACCTGCATTCAAGATGTGGTATACAGTGGATGGGATGGAAAGGAACCTCCAGGGACTGTTCATTTTGCTTTTTGTTTGTAATTTTTTAGATTTCATAAATATCCAGAAAGCAAAGCTGCAAGAAGGGACACAGAAAGGGAGGCTTGAGAGGAACCTGGGCTTCTTCCATCTTATCTGTTGCAAGGTACGCAAATGCTGTGTGCAGGGTGCAGGTGGAATGGCAGCTCTGCCCCTTCATTGGGTATGTTCAAAACAATAAATCAGGATTCTATTCCAAAAGATGCACCAAAATTAAAGCAATAATTAAAATAATTGAGCAAGCTGCTCCAGTGGAAGGTGTCCCTGCCCATGGCAGGGGCTGGAACTGGGTGAGTTTTAAGGTCCCTTCAACCCAAACCATTCCATGAATCTAAATTCTCAATCCATGTATTAATTCAAACAAAAACAAAACCTGGCTGCACCGGAGGACCAAAAGCTGAGTTCTTCAGGGACAAGTCATGTATTTTGCTCCATATTTCTAGCTCTTTAAGCGTGTTATGCAAATGCACTGAGTGTCAAGATGGAAATGCCCTGACAAGACAAACAAAGGAAGTATTTCAGGATGTCCTTATATTTTGTAGCTTTTGCATATCGCTGCAAACACAGCCTCACATTAGCTGAACTGAGCTAAGAAGATCAGAGCAACTTCTCTGCACAGCCCCTTCAGCAGCTGACACTACAGTTGCCAAAGCAGACAGGCCGAGGAAAGAAAGCGCCTTGGAATAAAAGAAAGGAGAAGAAATAAAAAGTGCATAAACCACAACAAAATTATCCATGGTAGGCTGGAATAAAATCTTCGTGACATTTTCATAAAGTACTTAGACTAAGGGCAGTACTTTAGGTATCATCTTTCCATCATGAAATCTCAAATTAAGAGCAGTGTGACAGTTTGAAGGAGAAAGAAAAGCTTGTTGCCATGGCAACCAATGCTAATTCCCTATGCCAAGGAAATGTTCAAGTGTGCTGGAAAAAAAGACCCCTACACCAGAGGAAAAAAGCAGAGCTCTACAACTTACCAGAATTTAAGTCACGTCCAGGATTGAAGGCCCTGCTGTTGACAGTGGTAGACAGTCTATCACAGCTGATAGTTCGAGAAACGTTGGTGTTAAAATTCCCATCAAATCTGAAATGACAATGCCAGGATTAGCAATCTAACATTATCTAGTCAACCTACAGATAGAAATGCATCATCTGGAACTTCAATGACAAACAGTGACTTTGGAAACTCCAACATTATATATATTTAAAGGGTCCAGGAAAAACTGTGAAGACCAAAACTATGGGGGATAAGCTCATCTTGGCTGTATTTGCTCTATACAATGGTAATGTTGCATTTTCCTCCACCATATTCTCTGAAAGCCAGGATCATAAGGGAGTGGTGGTCTTTCATCTGGATTTAGGTTCCAGCTTGGGAAATGTGCACAGCACCCAGGCCTGCCATGAAGGAGTGTTTCCTCCTGCTGTTGAACCAAACTGCTTGATAGAGACCCTCTCACAAGCACCATCATTTCATCTTCCACTTTTAAAAGCTGTATTCCCAGTGTCTTGCATGAAGAGGATTTCCTCTTTGTGTCTTTACAACAAAGATCTAACAGAGCAATTTTTAACCTGTTTTCTAGCCCAAAACTTGAGGGTTTACATTCCAAACAGCAGAAAGAACTTGACAGCCTGAAGTGTTGTTACATTTTGGTTTGGTTAAATAATTCAAATACTTTCATAACTCCAATGAAAAAATTATTACAGCACAATGGTTCTGCTGACAATAAAATATAATTAAACCAATGCCTTAGCAGAACAGAAATAAAAAGAGGTTTAAAGAGTTATAAATAACTGGAAACACTTCTGAAGCTTTCAAGGACTCAAATGCAGTTTTGTATTATTTAGGCCAATTTTAATTGTTAATATTTTTCTGACCTTGAACATTTTGATATTTGACTTCTGGCATGAGTATTCTAGTACTTAGAAAAACTACTTACTTCCTATCAAAGAAACTTTCTGCTATCAACCTACTCCTCAGCAATGACAACAAACCACAAGCGAGGTCTGCATAACATCCCATTCTGGATGAGGAACCTTTCTGGCATGAAAGCTGATAGGAAATGACTGTTGGAAAGAAACTGAGAGGAGTACGGGTTTGTTTAATACTGTCAGCACTAAAACAATAAATTACACAAAAAAAAACCCAGCTGCATCAAAAGATATCGACAAAATTACTTCAAAATGACAGCACATCCATCACAAGCTTAATGTGCCACTCACCCAGTGCCATTCCAATGCTATTTTGCTCCATGTACATTATATTTGTGCCTAAGGTTCTTTATTTCATAGAATCCCAGACTGGTTTGGGTTAGAAGGGAGCTTAAAGCTCCTCCAGCTCCAACCCCTGCCACGGGCAGGGACACCTTCCACTAGAGCAGCTTGCTCCAAGCCCCTGTGTCCAACCTGGCCTTGAGCACTGCCAGGGATGGGGCAGCCACAGCTTCTCTGGGCACCCTGTGCCAGTGCCTCAGCACCCTCACAGGGGAGAGCTTCTGCCTAAGAGCTGATCTAAGTTGACCCTCACCCACATATATAGGCTATCACATAGTGAAGCCCCAAAATATTGCAAGCAAAAGCATATGAAAAACAAGAACCGTTCCTTTGGATGAAGATTTTGATTAAGAAACAGAAACCAGTAAACTGCAATCACTGCAACAAATATGGTGCCCAATAAGGATGGAAAAACACTGACTGGTTTGGTTTCTTCCATACAGAGTGCTTGCTGTAAGGGCTGGGGTTTGTAGACATGAGCGGACAATAAAACAAAGCACTTCTAAATCATCCCCTTATAACAACAATTAGCAGAAACAAAAACCACAGACAGATGGAACGGGTTACACAGGGAAATTTCAAGTTATGACCACAGGAAACAAGCCTTTTTAAGCAAACTGAAGTGCTCCTAATCCAGTTTATTTTCCTAAGCCAAATACAAAACAATTTCCTTCTATAGGGACATAGCTGCAGCAGCCCCAGCCCAGATGCAGGACTTGCCGAGGGCCTCCATCTCTCGGTTCATGGGGTCCCCTCACACGGGATGTAGGAAAACCTCTTTGTTAAGTAGGCTTAAGATCACCACCTCTGTAAGTGACTGCACCCACTTCCAGAAATACTAGCATTCTGGTACCACGCATGCTCCTGAGAGGAACACTGGAGTTCACAGTGAGCAGCACTGCTGGCACATCCATAGGCCACAAGTTCACCTTTTGTTCATGATTCCTGCCAATATAACCATATTCTAGGTTGGGCTGATGTTAATTCTGCTGAAAGCAGAGGTTTAACTTCTACTATAAAGTGAAGAACACAGCACAGCCTGCTCACAGGTTTAGGAATATGCCCTTTAAGGATGCAAGTCATTTCATAGAGTCATCGAATGGTTTAGAAGGGACCTTAAAGCTCATCCAATTCCAACCCCCTGCCACGGGCAGGGACACCTTCCACTAGAGCAGCTTGCTCCAAGCCCCTGTGTCCAACCTGGCCTTGAGCACTGCCAGGGATGGGGCAGCCACAGCTTCTCTGGGCACCCTGTGCATTATCATCACTCTTCATGGCAAGGAAAAGGGAGAAAATGGGTGGACAGACAGCTATAAAGGTCTCCCGTCCTCTTGATCAGACTCTACCACCATCAGGTTGTATGATGAGGAAGGGATGCTGTGTCAGACACCAAAAGCAGCCAAACCCTGGTGTTGTGGGCTCATCCAGTCTGTCAGGAGTTGCTTAATGAAATCATTGGCAACCTGCTCTCTGAGACCTCCCCGAAGTTGTCTCCATTGAGGAAAAGCCTTAACTTTTCACTTGCACACAGTTCTCGGATCAAGGCTATGGCTTTTCCTGTCCCCATTAAAATGCAACCACTTCAAAAACTTACAGCTCCTACCAAGCAAGCAAAAATGTTGTTGAGTTTTTGTTGGCTAAGGAATCTCCAGACTAAGACTGATTGATAAAGGATGGGTTTCACCAAAACCATGTTTATCCTTGGGCGAAACCAGATGGAGAAGAGCTATAGTCTGCAAATTAAACATCTCCATGCTAAAGAAAGATTCCAAGCAATGCTAAAGAACTAACTCTTCGGGAAAAATAATGACTTTTCAGGATGTTAGCTAACCATCCCAGTACTCCCATCCAAATCTATTAGTGATGCCAACAACATACCTTGCTAGCCACTGACGTTATTCGTGTCTCAGAACACAGGCAGTAAATGATGAGATTTAATTCAAAATCATCTGGAATCTTCCTCTCCTTTGATTTTATCTTGTGCCAAGAGTTGCTGCTCACACTCAGTCAGTGACATGCACATCCTGACATGCAGTTCCCACACCGCCAAAACTACTTGCTTTCCCTTACCTGGCAGAGGAGTTGTATGTATCTTGATTTAAAACGATGAGTGCATTGCTACACCACTTCTTCCTAAGCTGCCAAATGGAATTTCAGGTCTCTCAGCCATGACCGATACTAACCTGGGGTTTCAAGCAGATGAACACCAGGTCCAACTCTGGCATGCCTTCTAGAAAGGCAAAAATAAAGCTGACACCCTCAACTACCCCACTACGGGCACTCGTGCAGTCCCAAACTGATTGCCACAGGCCAAGGGCATCTGTGTTCCAGCTATAAACTCCCTGTTTACAATGCAGGTTTTACTGGAGCATATCAAAGTATTTTAATACAAAACTCCACGAAGTCCGCCAGTCTTTCTCCCTAAGCAAATATTACATTACCCAGCAGGTAAATGAAGACATTGATGCCCAAATAATTTGCAGCAGAGCTGGAGAAGGAAAGCAAAAAATTACAGCAGCCCAGCCCAGCCTTCCTTTCTCTTCCTATAGCACACAAGTAGCAAAGGGAGAATACAGTGAAAGGGAAAATGATCTAAATAAAATATGCAGAAGAATTCTTCTAAACCCCATAGATTAAAGAACATCCCTCAGACAGACCTGTCAGCCTAGAGCAAGGACTGCTCCAGGCTGAGCTAGGGGGGACCTCCACATCGAATCTCTTTTTGGGCGCAGTTTGCTTAAAGCTGACTTTTACACCTTGCAGTGGGGTGTATTTTTAAAGTGTGACTGGTTCCATGGCACAAGGACTTTGGGAAGAGACCAGCTCCCATTGCAACTGTATGTCCTCAGAAAACCAAGACCAGAAACTGGGCAAAGGCAGCACTGTGGCAAACTAACATTGCAATATTTGCATCCTTTTAATCACACTGTAGAATTTTCCATGTGCTTCTTTTGGGTGCCCCCGAGTTGTTCCAGTTAACAATGTGCTATTAACCTGTTTGGCAATCTTCACCATTAAAACACCTGGAACTAAAGTCTCAACAGTGCCGTGCGGCGTTACCAGTCAACGCTCACATCCCTGGCTGTGACTACTGGTTTTACCTTCCCTATGATGTATTTATACCTTGCCTGCTTTCCACACAAGTTTTACCCACACAGATCTCCCCATGGCTTTCGTTGGAAGAGGTTAAAAAGCCCAAAACTTCAATATATAAAGATTTAGCAGACAACCATTGATCACCATCCTTCCTCTGCACAAAGGAGACGGATTTTTTACTAGAGCTCCCACTTTTGCCAGCAGCAAGACTATGAGGCAGATGATAACAGCAGTGGCTGACTGAGATCTCCACGGGGATTAGGCCCAAAATGTTTTACGTGGTAACACCACAGCCAACCCTTAGGAAGTCCTCCAGAATCCTGACCACAAAATCACACCAAACCCCGTATTTTGATATTAATTAGGTTTGGTACTTACTTAAATGGGAGGAAAAAACCAACATTGGCTGAAATTCAGTGTCAAGACAGGCCCCCTCGCCCCATCCCCATTTCCCTGCCTCTCTCTAAAACGCCCTTCCTTCTGGATTCACTTTAATGAAGAACCGATCGAAACTGCATCCCGAGGGAGCAAACAGAGCTGCGACTCCCACTTTGATCTCTTCCCCATGGAGAAACGCGCTCCCTGCCTAGCTCGCAAGATGTTCATTTGATTGACGTTTGCTCTGATGTGCAAACTGCTTTGAACTTCAGACATTAAATTCCCATCAGGCTGCACTCATTTTTATTCTCCTTCAACGGGATTTACAAGCAGGAGATCAGCGAGCGTAGAAGATAAAATACATTTGCAGAAGCTTTGAATCTGACATCAAAACAGGGCTCAAGTGAGCTCCAATTGGATTTTGTTCGGCCTGAATTTACAGTGTAAATCAACCTCTTTTGCACAGTTTTAGTTAGGGGGAAAAATGAAGGAGTTGCATATAAAAATGACACTTGAGCAGCTACTGAGGGGCTCTCGTCGTTTTAACGTTCATTCCTTTCACTCCCTTTCCGTCCATACAAATTTAAAGCTGATTTAATATGCAAATGAAATTACGTAAGTTCATTGGAAATTCAGGATTTCCTTTGAAATCCAAGACTTCCACTCCTATTTTACATAAACACTGAAATATTCCCACTGCATCTAAACAGAATGCGGGAAAGCAATGCTTTTAGGCATAGATTCAACAATCAAAAAGCCACTGGTGATTCAGCTCACCGGTTTCTTCTGGCAAGGCATAGAAGTTGCTCCAATTATTTCAACTACTGCTTGAAACAGTCCAAGTATACTTAGACATAAAGAAAGTGTATTATTGGAAGGAGGGCTGCAACCCAGTAACACAAACTGTTCCAAACCCCACTATTTCATGAGGAATTTGGACACATTTACGATGTAAAAGCAACAGTCCAAGAGAGCAATTTCCTACATACCTGCTGCAGTTTATGGACAGAAGAAGGTCATGCCAAGACCAGCACTTACACACACATTTTCTAGCGACCCACATGCATTACTGTAGCCTGATACTCTGCAAGAACAGCAAATACATCTTAAATTTCACCTAGTGCAGCCCACCCACTTCTCCTTTGGAAGTGCAGCTCTTCAGATATTGCGGCAACTGAAGGGACTGAATGGGATTCCCGTTATCTCCCACTTAACTGCTCCAGAGAGGAAAGATAAACACAGAAAGAGCAGCGATAAAACTGAAACTGCATTAGCAAATATTTAACCATCTGTTTAAAAAAGGGGAAAAGCAGAGGACTTCTGAAGGCGATATTGCAGGCAGGGAGTAAATGATTTTCAAATATAGGTTTGTAAACTCACTTAGTCAAACAGCTCTATTAATGTTTGTAACACAACACTGCCAAGAAGTATGTTTTACCAACAAATATTTCTCCATTCCATCTCCTTTCACAAATTTAGATAAATGCATTCCCTAAGCTCTTATCAGCACTGTTAAATAAAGAACAAGAATAGATTTCAGTCTGGAGAAGAGAAGGCTCCTGAAGGGGAGACCTTCAAGCAGCTCCAGCACCTGAATGGGGAGCAAGAAACCTGGAGAGGGGCTTTGGACAAGGGCCTGTAGGGACAGGCCAAGGGGAATGGCTTTAAGCTGCCAGAGGGGAGACTGAGATGAGCTCTTAGGCAGAAGCTCTTCCCTGTGAGGGTGCTGAGGCGCTGGCCCAGGGTGCCCAGAGAAGCTGTGGCTGCCCCATCCCTGGCAGTGTTCAAGGCCAGGTTGGACACAGGGGCTTGGAGCAAGCTGCTCTAGTGGAAGATGTCCTGCCCGTGGCAGGGGTTGGAGCTGGAGGAGCTTTAAGCTCCCTTCCAATTCTAGGATTCTATGATTTCCTGCATTCTGGAGATGTTATGATTTTCCTCTCAAACATACGTGTCAGCAGCAGAAGCAATAGCACTGATGAATGGCAATACGCGTGGTTTTTTGGAGACCCGTGTCAACTTCTCATGAAAACCAGCAGTGAAATTCATTTCCATTCTCCAGGGTCGAGGCAAAGAGAAGGGGATGCTTCCACCAGCACACACGTGTATCCATGCCCCATGTGCAGGTACAGCATTATCAGGGGACCATGGTTGGTCACACCATGCTACTCCTTGCAGCAGCAAGGCACATAGGGCAGCTTCCAGCTCTGCCCTTTCTCTCCCTGCCTAGGTCCCAGTAGCTGGCAACTCAAGGAAACCATTTCCTACCTTCTTTTAGAGACACCCAAGGACGTGAAATGCTGTAGCACATCAGAGCATGATGGGTTTTAAAACTGGACAGAAATGGAAAAGAATCAAGAATGGGTTAGGGAAGAATTTTTTATCTTCCCTTAAAAGCATCATCTCCGGGTTTTTTGCTGGAAAAGCTGCACAGGCAGCTGTGCGTTTCCTCATAAATGCACCTCAGTAAGAGGTTATAAACTCTTTTTTGTGCAGAGTTTGATTTTTGTGATTTTCTTTCATCTGCAAATACTCAGTATAAGCTATCTATTTGATCAACATGTTGCCATCTAGTTCAACATCATCTTTGTCGAGAAAGCTATCTCAGCTGTCATTCACAAGTCAGACCACACAGGCCTGCAAAGTTACAACCCCACCAAAGCTAATGCTTCCAAATCTGTCCCAAAACTCATGCCTTTAGTCTTTAGACACTTCTGACAACTAACAGGTATTCCATAAATTCCTGCTGGAGATGCAGGGAAGCTGCAGGTGCTCAGTACTTCTGATAACTAAACACCGATTATGCTTTCCCTACCCTCTTGCTGACACTCTTCTATAGCCCCATTTCCACCCCACACACATCAGGCCATTTCAGTTCCAAGACTTCCTAAAGACCTACTTTCTGGGAATGAAGCATCTCAGGCATGACAAGCAGGAGACACCCTCCTGTGCACAAAGGTACTTATCCTCTTAAGAAGGAAGATACATTAATTAAAACATTGTCCTGTAAATAACCACACAATTCACTCCTGATAGGGAATGTCTGGAGACAGCATGAGATCTGTTTCTCATGGCTTCTTCATCAGCCATTATTAGTGAGGAAAACACAAAGCCTTATTTTTCCAGCAGGGATTTCTTTAAGGATTAGAATCACTTGACATCCATTTTCCTTATCTCCCATCAGTTTATCCATCCATTTTGCTAAGAGCCCAGAGCACTTTATCCATATTAACTCTGTCACATTGGAGCAATCCATCTTCTCAACTGCTGTGGGCACTTCCTCAATGCAGCACACAGCCCTGAGGAAAGGAGCAAGTCTTCAGGCTCTGACCCCATGGACACAAATAAAGCCTGGATCATAGGACAGATACCAGATCCTTGTACCATCCACTTCCGAGCTTGCCTGAGAGCTATCCTCTCTGATGACTCTTATCAACTGTTGCCTCTTCATTACCATCATGGTTTTTCCATTCCCAACCCTTGGCTAAGCAGAACTGAAAATGCAAAATGCTGTATTTGAAGAAAGGAACAGAAAAAACTAAAGAAAACCACATAGCCCTGCTCCACTTTAGCAGTCCACCTCTACTTAGCAGTACTTGCATGTATACTTATGCATATGATTAATTTCCATTCACACGAGCACATATTTGAATGCTTTGGCAAACCAGATGAGCAGAAGCATATGATGACGTGCTTGTTGAATTAAGGCCTATGGAAAAGTCCCTTGCCAAAACCACTCAACAGCCACCAACTGCACTGCCTCCTCAAGTTGTGTTTGCATGCTCCGATTTAGTTATTCTCACTACTTTCCAAACCAAGGGAGTTCCGTTGCACAAACCTACCTCAGTGGGGAGAACAAATACATGACTGTTAGTACTTCAACCAGCTTAGGTCAGTATATGCTGGGTACAACAAAGAACCAAAAGCACAGGCTGTTAATTTTAATTCAGAACTAGTCACTACAGACTGGAACCACAGTCATAGAATCCTAGAACGGTCTGGGTTGGAAGGGATCTTAGAGCTCATCCAGCTCCGAGCCCTGCCACGGGCAGGGACACCTTCCACTAGAGCAGCTTGCTCCAAGCCCCTGGCCTTGAACACTGCCAGGGATGGGGCAGCCACAGCTCCTCTCACAGGGAAGGTTTTTTCCCAGTCACAGGGAATCTCACTCATTTGGGCTCTTCACCACATAAAGGCAATGCAATAAACACTGCTTTCCCTGTCATGTCTCACTACTCAACTAAACGAGCAATTCAAGTGCCAGGTTTACTTTATATCCCAGTTTGTGCTTTGTTTTATTTTGTATCATTGATTTATAGTGCCCCGGTGTGGTTTATCTCAAGCAACATGGCAAAGTATCTTCAAAGCCAATGCTCAGATTTTCAAGGTAAATGCAAGCAAACACAAGGCAACATATGGGTAATTTTAACAGCAACAACAAATGTAATCTAAAGATACCAAACCACTAAACCAACCCTCAATAAACCTTTCTCTACACAATAGTTCATCATCTCCTTCCAAAGTCATTTTTCCAAAGCCAATCCAAACTTGCTGCATTCCCAACACAATGTAAAAGGCTGATGGAAGAATCACCTCAGAGTATGAAATGCCCTCAGATTTTCAAACATCACCATGCATTTAGATGCCGATCACCATAAGCAGCCTTAAATGTTGTGGGACTGGCCTTCGTATCTACGTTAAAAATATACCCTGAAGATAAGATGCATCTGATACTGTTCTTGCACCAAATGTTTACTCAAGTAAAGAGGCCCCATGACGAAACACCTCCCTGCACAAAGAGAATACACAGAATGAAGGAGCTGTAACACAGATATTTCACAAGCCTCCTGAAAGAAAAGCCAGAGCCCTAAGGACACGTGCATTTTTAAGGTACAACCTAAAGCAAAGTATCTCCTGGATATGGCAAATAGCACAGACAAATCCATGCCTTTTTAATGTGCCCTGTTTTATAGCAGCAGCTAACACAGGCTCTAAACCAAACTATTATAATTATTGTTGCTCTAACACCAGTACTCTCCTGCCCAGCACTAACACACATCTTTTAAGCACCAAAGATAAGCTGTCACCAACAGCAGCACATTTAACTCAACTTCTCACCAGTGCAGGACTCCTCAAAGCCAGATCAAGTGAGGCCAAAAATTAAAGGTGGAAGAGTTCAAATAAATCAGTAGCCTTCAAAATATGCAGGTGGGAGACAGTTGTTGTTTCCAAAATGATTCCTCAATCCATGTTCGAACACTCACATGTGTATTCCAGTCTCCAAAATCTGACTGCTGGCCATATCTTTCCCTTTCAATCAGGTTTTGAGGTGCCCAAGGGGGATCCTGAGGAGCATGTAAGCTTTTAATGTCAATGGAAAGCTTCTGCTTAAGAAGAAGGTTATGGCATTTTGAGATTTCTATTAAAAACTAATCCCTCTTCTGGAGAGACAGGGAGACAAGGACGGGTTTTGAGGTAGCCCTAACAGCAGAACTGGCTTTTCAGGAGCAGCCACTTTCTGCCAGTGTGAACTGTTTTACTTTACTTTCCCCTTTAGCAGGCCTGTATCAGACATAAGACCCAACAACACCACGTTGGGTATCAACACTGGCTTTTTACCCCTGACATTTTAACCAAAATGGAGATTCTCCCAGAAGGGAGATGCTACAGAGAAGGAAAATGAAAGGAAGAACAGCAGAAGGGGAAGAAACAACAAATGATGGCAGAAGCACTTAGACAAATCAGGCAATTAACAAAACATGGTGCTAGAACCCTGGAAGTGAAGTTTCTAAAGGAAAACATGGTTTTACATTCTTTGCATGACTTGCAGACAATTTCCTGAAGACAGGAGTGGATATATTCCCAGTGGTCAGATAAGCCACCTTTCTCAAGCACAGGTACTCAACCAGGCATTGCCAAAGTGCTGCCCAAAAGATCCTGCAGACTGACAGACTGGTCTGGTAACCACTTAACCAGATTTAGTATTATCAATCCAAGCAACTAAATAATAAGAATAAAATTCTCAGTATTTACATTATCATATCATATTAATATATATTACTATATTATATCCATATATAATAATACCATATTATATTCTAATAATGGATGATATAGTATGATATAATATATAATAATATATTGTATTATTATATTATGTTAATATTATTTATATTCTCTTCATCAGGGACTGCAGTGACAGGACAAGGGGTAACGGGTTCAAACTTAAACAGGGGAAGTTTAGATTGGATCTAAGGAAGAAATTCTTTCCTGTGAGGGTGGTGAGGCACTGGAATGGGTTGCCCAGGGAGGTTGTGAATGCTTCATCCCTGGTGGTATGCAAGGCCAGGTTGGACAGAGCCTTGGGTGCCATGGTTTAGTGCGAGGTGTCCCTGCCCATGGCAGGGGGGTTGGAACTTGATGATCTTAAGGTCCTTTCCAACCCAAACTATTCTATGATTCTATATTGTAATGCCTCAACGAGGAGCTCTGCAAATAGAAAATTCACCTCTTTACTTAGCCAGCTGTGACCCCAGTTTGTTTTTTAAGCCACTTCCTGTGAAGGACCCTTATGCAAGTCCATCCTGGGGAAAGAGAATTTCTACAGGACCTTGAAACTAAGTAATTTTGGAGCACAAAGCAAAAGGAAACTCAGGAATGTTTCCAGAGCAAACCTTTCTTTTTACTTTTTAATGAAGAATTATGCAATACTGACAGGGGGGTGATAAATCTCCTCATTCCTCCTTCTCTTCAGCCCTTGCTTGGAAGCCTATGCGGGAAGCTTGCTGTTCCTGCATGCAGAGATCAGAGGGCAGGAAGGTTTTCATTCTCAACTAAATCTTGACCTTTCTACTAACACTGCCAAATATCTGGCCGTTGATCACCAGATGTGCCAGCATTTTATGTAGGCCATTTGTGAGTAGGAACTGCACAAAGACCACGACATCTACACACAACACAACGGCAAGGTACTCGTTTCTTTGGAGTCACCTGAGGCTTAATCCTATTGAGATATCTTGCCTCTGTGTCAGTCAACCTGCACACAAAACAAGCGAGTGGCCTTCCTCTCCAGGCACAGATTCACACCACATATTTGAATGCAGTGAATATTTTAAATCCTTATAGAAAAAAAGGTTAATGCTATACTTCAGGAACGATGAAAGCACAGTGTCACTAGCAGAAAAGCTGTCCCATAGAGCCACGTTGCAGAAAGTGCTTTTAATATTTATTACCCAATTTACCTTCCTCTCCCCAAAATGCTTTTAAATCAGGCAGATATGAACCATGAAAACACACTCTGTAATCAAGGTTTGCATCAAGTGAAAGTTACTTTTCTAGCACATATGGAAGTAAATGTTTAAAATGTTGAGCATTTAGAAGAAATTATTGCAAAAATCAGACCGTCCATCACACTTTCCTACAATTAGGAAGCCCAAAGAAGCCTCTGCAAATATTCAGCATAATAAAACATGATTAAAGACAACCAACTGCCTAGATTTAGGCTATTGAAAACTCCTGTATTTAAAGCAAAACAAACTTTAAATGGACAAATTCTGTTCCTAAGCAATGTACTCAATTTGGGTTAACTTCGGCATCAAACAGCACCAGGTCAACTTGATTAAACTGCAATGCAATAGTTTCAGCATGTGATGTACTGACCAGCTTGTGATTTTGGTTAATGCACTTCAAAGGGAGGGGGTAGAAAAGGAGTCCCATGACTAGCTTCAGAAGAGTTATTCAGTTATTCAGTCTCTCAGTGCAAAGACAGTATCTTGGACAGACTCATTTTGTATTCCATGCAATTAAGGGTTGAACAAACTTTTATCCTTTTTGTTTCATTTTACAACCCATCACAGCAGAAACCCCGTTCTGGTTTAGAGCTCGTCATTAAACATGTACATAGTAAAAATGGGAAAGAACACAAGGACAAGATAAGAAGCATCTTTGGACTACTGTCTTACCCCTTTCAGAGTTACCAAGATTGGTCAGAAAATACAGGCTATTCTGAAAAGAAATCATCTGTTTTCTTCACATATTAACAATTCCAGAATTCAATACTTACTCCATCATAGATGGGGGAATAGTACAGCAGTCCTGGATTGCAGTCAAGGGCGACGTGAGGTGAGCAGTGTATGATGCTTCCACCACTTGCTTGTTCCGATTCACAACATCCAAGTAACGGTTAAATTTCTCCCGGATTTTTTTGGCCAACTGAAAAAAATTAGAAGATTGATTAAAATCAAGCCGTTTGTCTGCATCCCCCATTCCTTATTAACCAACTTAAATGGAAAGTAAAAACTGCATATGTTAAAGATAACAGTTAAATGCTTTGCTCATTGTGCTTCTATTTTGATGAAGTCAAGTAGTTAATGATATCAACCACAGAAAGCAGTCTATACAAAGAGATAAAATACATTTACCATCTCGCAACCTGAACACAGAATTTTGCATGTATGAAAAGTGAAATTTCCATTACATCAGGCTTTCTTATAATTAAGCATTGAGACCTGGATGTGACTCTCCCTATGCTACTGGCTTACAACTGAAACATTTTGATAGGATGCTCTTGCAAGGCCTGGCAAGGGCGTGATGGAGACTAAAATAAAAAGTCAATTTAAAAAAGCTCTATAAGAAGCCCAAATAATAGTATTACAAAAGACCTCACCTAGAGAGCAATCTTTTTACTGCTTCAGGAGCAATCAACTAACAGCACATGTGCAGTGCGCTGAATGTATTCAAGAGAATAAGCTCAGGATCCAGACAGCCCCAATTACCACCATGAATGTTCTCTGGTCATCAACAGCCTCCTCAGCCAGGTAGATCTGTGCAGAAGCATTTCATGTCTCCTTTCATGTAGTTCTGATTGTGATTTGGACAAAAAAAGCCTTCCCCTCCCTTGCTTTTTTCTGTGTATCCTCTGCTACTTTTCTAGGGTCACCACAAGCTCTTAACTGAGCATCTTTCAAGTGATTTTCTTCCCCAGCCTAGCAGCTTTCTGTGGCTAGTTATAAGCTACAGCAGTTGTAATTACAGACTTCAAGAGCAATATGAAAAACATGTAATTGATATTACGTTGTAACAAAAAGAAATAATGGCAACTGTCTTGCACAGGTGAAATTCTTCCACAAGCCTTTTGTTGCCAGAGGCCTGATGAATAGGTTGCCCAGAGAAGCTGTGGCTGCCCCATCCCTGGCAGTGCTCAAGGCCAGGTTGGACACAGGGGCTTGGAGCAAGCTGCTCTAATGTAAGGTGTCCCTGCCCGTGGCAGGGGTTCGAGCTGGATGAGCTTTAAGGTCCATTCAAACACAAACCAGGCTGGGATTCTATGACTCTATGATGAAGGCAGCCACTTATAAATCAGGACTAGGTTTACAAGTTACATTATTAAAAGCAGATGATCGTATTTCTCTCCTTTCAGAAAGTGAAACCTAACAGACTGTTATCCCTCCCTAGCAATTCTCAGGCCTTGAAAACAATTAAGAGTGCCTAACTAGAAAGGGCAAATTGGGCATTTCAGCCCTTTAAATGTTTCTCGGTACCAGGCAGATTGGAAGCAGTCTGAAGGCACACGGTGTTATCAAGGGTAGAAGCATCAGATTTTACAAGAGCCATTTACTAAGACTTTTGCTCCTGGTCTTTTATTCAAAGTTAGAAATTAACAAAACAAATCAGGTACATAAGAAATTTGCTCTGGCACATTCAGTGCCCTGTTCACACCAACATATTTGTTATAATTAATCGTTGGCCAGATGCCTCCTAAATGAAACAGAACGATCTCTAAACAATATAGCCTGGTGTTGAATACACAGAAATAGGCATTTTGCATTTCTGCAGACCTTCTCCAGGGCTGAAGTCAGCTCATTAATTCACAGCACTCATCTCTCCTGCTCCCTGGACACCCCAGGCTCTATGGGGATGATTTAACGGCACCGCTACATTTGTGCACTGAGAAGCGCACTCGGTTGTTCCAGATCCCCTGCGCTGACAAATGTCTTTCCTAACTATTATTAACAGGACATTTCATCATGATTTACTTTGTTATGCGAATAACAAGGCCCACGCTGATAACAGCACTGCCTTTGCCTCCATTGTTCCCACAAATGCTGCAGCTTAACAACAGGTCTCCTAGGAGCACAGGTTTTAATAGGACCTTGCTCAAATGACTTGCAGAATTATACCTAATTAGTTTTGCAGAATGATTTATTGCCAAGGCACCAGAGGACTACTAATGGTCTCCTCCATGTTAGGCATCCAACACAATTAAATTACTCCCAGTTGTTAGATCATAAGCTGCTGGGTTGTTCCTTTTCTATTTCCCGGTAAACTTTCTCTTTGTCTGATTGTACTGCTCAAAGGTGTCCTTGAGAAGTGGATTCTTCTGGAGGGTTTCAAGCCAAATTTCCTAAATCAAAGCATTTAAGTTGCATGGTTACCAAGTTCCCCTTTCAGCGAGGGCAAATGAAATACCTGTGCTTAAGCACTATGTAAACCAGATACTTGAGCCTATTCACTTCTTTTGTGGTTTCACTACCTGAAATCACAAAAATGGGAACTGGAGTTTGCTGAAAGAAGGACCACACAAACAAACACGCAGTAACAGAACTAACATGGAGCATCAGAGCAAAAGAACATACATTTGGAATCACACTTTTTCCTGATAAATGAATGCTGTACAGGAAGCTGTGGCTGCCCCATCCCTGGCAGTGTTCAAGGCCAGGTTGGACACAGGGGCTTGGAGCAAGCTGCTCTAGTGGAAGGTGTCCCTGCCCGTGGCAGGGGTTGGAACTGGATGAGCTTTAAGCTCCCTTCCAATTCAAACCATTCCATGATTTGATAATGATGATGTTTTGGTGTTAAAGAGTTTTCCCCTTCCAGGTTCACCAACAAAAGCACCCCACAGCCTTTGAATTTTATCCTACTGTGCAGAGCCTGAAGATCTGACAAAACTGATGAAAAGCAAATGTTCAGTACCAAAACTGCATCTCCCATTGAAAAACCTCTGAACAGCTCAAAGCCACTACATTACTCTGAGTAAATGGGATCCAACACCTCAGCTGGGGCAGTTAGTCAAATGCATGCCAGCAACAAGGCACTTGAAGCCTCCCAAAGCCACACAGACACCTACTCCCTGCCATGGCTAGAAGTACCTAATCTGAAGAACCCCAAAAATACTGCCTTCTGATAGCAACAGAACACTTCTAACAATCAAAACCACTTTAAAAACAGCTAACTCAGAAAAGCTGGATGGCAAGATGATTCAAAAGCCATTTTCCATTGAAAATTGATTACAATGACTAAACCATGTTATGAACCAAAGGGTAACACACCATCCAGTTCAAAGTTAATAAAAACAACTGGTTCTAATTCACCAAATTGAGAAGTAGAATCCAGATGAAGCCTAAATAAAACCCTTAACTTAATTTTTCTTCCATAGTTGGGCTTCACTGGAGCACAAAAATCCATGACAGCGAGCAGGCATTCCAACTCTCAGCGATTAAAACAACAGGCAGAAAACACTACATGCTTCCTAGCTCCTCTTCAATGCCCGTGTGCCCATGCATGCATGCACACTCACACCATTAGCTCAGAAACGTTGCTCAGTTTGCAAAGTGATGCACTCAGTTGCCAGAGTAAAAGCTGCAGGCTTAAAGCAGCTCCTCATCTTTCTAAACTAAAACCTAAACCCTTTGCCCAGAAGATCCCTATTTGTTCCCAGAATCTATCCTGCTTTTCCTCACCTGCCCAGAGATGAGCAGCCGTTGCATACTGACGGATATAAGACCTGCACCACAGTGGTTATAAAACCTCAAAGGTTCAGAAAGAAAGAGACAACAAATAATGAAAGGACAGAGCATTGACTGTGAAACCATCCCAGTGTCATTGTTTAAAACATTGTTAAGGCAAAATGGAAAGTTGTGTCCCAAATTGGGCACATAAAAGGCAGCCACATCCCACACTCAGGTATACCCTTGGGTAGGTACCAGGTGTGACAGACATCTCCTGCTCCCACAGAAATTCACCCATTTTAATGGAGACTAAAATACATCCGGATAGCTTGAGATTGACATCAAATGTTGCTATCCTCAGGTCACTTCTCAAGACGCTCTTGACCCCATTTTCAAACCAAGGGAGAGGGGGAAGCCTTGCCCAGCATTCCTCTTGTCCTTTTTCAGCTTTCTCCTTAACTTTCAGGACCTGAATAACAAGAAATGAGTGTTTGGAGCAAACAATGCAGCCCTGAGCTCCAATCCTAATGTATTTCTGCGGCAGCTGGACTGCAGCCAGAGCGTTCCAGTCTGCAGACAGGTTGGACGGCAACACCTGTTTCTACTACAGCAGCACCCATGGGTAATGCACTTCAGTTGTCACCATCTCCATTGACAACCTTTCATCACAACATCAGTGACTTGCTCTAATTTTCCCAGAGCTTTTCCTCGTTTGCATAGTTCCCTTGAGCTTTTTCTTCTTATAAAGCTTCATTCCCCTCAAAGCTCCACACCTCTAAAGTCTTCCCTTTCCAGGGAGCACTGAGAGAAAGCAGAGCTCCAAGGTTAGGTTTTCTTTCTGGTTGCAGCTGGAAAGCCAAGGTACTTTTAATGCTTTCAAGACTGGATATAAATTATGCATCAGTGAGGCTGACAGGCATGGATGTCATAATGGACTCACAGACAGGGATTTAACACTGCCAAGCTCCTCCAAAAGTACGGCTTACTCACTGAAGAGTTCAGTTAGTAGAATCATAGAAAGGTTTGGGTTGGAAGGGACCTTAAAGCTCATCCAGCTCCAACCCCTGCCACGGGCAGGGACCCCTTCCACTAGAGCAGCTTGCTCCAAGCCCCTGTGTCCAACCTGGCCTTGAACACTGCCAGGGATGGGGCAGCCACAGCTTCTCTGGGCACCCTGTGCCAGTGCCTCAGCACCCTCACAGGGAAGAGCTTCTGCCTAAGAGCTCATCTCAGTCTCCCCTCGGGCAGGTTAAAGCCATTCCCCTTGGCCTGGCCCTACAGGCCCTTGTCCAAAGCCCCTCTCCAGCTTTCCTGCAGCCCCTTTAGGCACTGGAGCTGCTCTAAGGTCTCCCGTTAAGGAGTCTTCTCTTCTCCAGGCTGAACCAGCCCAGCTCTCTTAGCTTAGAGATGTTGTGGTTGCTGTGCTCCAGCTTCTCTGCCAGAGTTCAATATATCAAAACTATTCTGGTCAGTCTGCTCCTGCTTGAGTCTTTACCACCGTCCTGTCTCCTCTTTGGAGCCCAGTTTCACATTCTCTGTGCTGCAGACACCAGATGTCTGGCAGGATGCTGAACACACACTGGCTTCCTTGAAAACAGCTAATCTAGATTTCCCCCTAATAAAACTAAGCACCTTCCCCTTTATTTACATCCCTAGTTCACACCACTGCATTTTCATATTGTGAGCTCTCTGATATTGAAATCACTTCCAGGAAAGGAATCCAAGTTCTTTTTGGCAAACACCTTCCAATCTTTAATAACCTATTCAGTGCGAGAAAAGGTTTTATCTGCTGCGTACAATAGCAATTCTATAACTAGAGACCTTAAAGTGTAAGCAGTTTAATGTCAAAAGGCAAACCACTCTTTGTGTGGCATAAAGGGAGCCAAGTCTATTAAATGGGCCTGAAGGCCAACAGCTGTAGTTTTTCCACTTTCTCAACAAACTGAAAGTCCCTATTTACACAGTTTGGGATATATAAAAAGCACCCCTCCAACAACCCAGTGGTCTGCCAGAACAAAATCCCACCTGACACAGAATGGGAATTAATTGCCTTTGGGTATCAGTTGCTAAGAAAATGTTAATGAATGACAAAGCCAGGAGCCACAGGGGATTTAATTTGCTTACATTTGTTTGCATTTGCTCACGACGATGCTGTTGGAGGCACTACTCTTACTCATAAAACTCTGGTTATATTGCTTGTGATTCATTAGGGCTAAAAGAGCTGGTTATTAATGAAACAGAAGTACTCAATTATTCTTCTATCCACTTCACTGTTGAGCTTTTAACCACAGCAATTATGCTTCACCGGGGCCTCGTTTTTCTCCTCTGACAGCTCCGAATTCATCACACTACCTACAGTGTTTAGACAGTTATTTAGACCTACTCAGAGTGAATAGGTACATCTGGGGAACAAGCAGAGTCTTTTCCTAAGTGGAGAATCAATAGTTAAGACTTCAAAGACGTTTTAATCCAGTTTCTTGTTTCCCCAAAACACTTTTGCCTTTCCAAAGGCCATCTGATACGTATAATGTAGCCCACATGGCCCTTTCACGGTGTGCAGACCACCCAGAAACACTGGAGGAAAACGCTACCCTGGTGCAATGTCAAAGCCAACAAACCCTGTTTCTAAGATGTTGGGATGGTTTCAGATTTAAACCTTTACACGCTGGGTGACAATGACCCCTTCATGGTCCCTTTGCAAGCCAGCACCCACCTGTGCATGCTTACAGGGAAGCAGAAGCCACCCAAGGGTGCATGGTGGGCTCCAGCACCCATCTCCTTCACTTCCACTCATGCAGATCCAACCTTGGGCACCACATAAATCAATCACCCGGGATCACCAATTGCATGATACCTTTCCAAGCAGGAAGTTTTTTCTAAGGAACCATAATTTGGGCATCCCATATTAGGGGTTTTATTTTATTTACAATATTTCACTGATACATCAAAAAAAAACCTCAAAACCCAACACAGACCCAAAATAGTAGCAGAACACACATCAGAATTGTGTAACTCAGTAACAATGATATAAATGAACTACTCAAATACACAACCATAGTATGTGGACCTCCAGGGGAAAAACGTACCACTTAAGTGAAGAAAACAGGATGTTGTTAGACTCAGTTCCATATAAGCCCTTCTTCATTATGTGTTCTCCATTTAGAGGTTGTCCAAACACAAAATAATTTGGGAAAGTTTTTGGAAGAAAGGAGATTTAAACAGCAACAAAAGGGTTCTAATGCAACATTAACGACACATCTGCTGTCCCTATATGACATTCATAGTGGTGATACAGAAATAGGAAAAAGGGGAAGCCAAACAAACCCAGGAAACCATAAGAATAATTATTAAAGGCATGGGAAGTCTTCTTAGAATCCCAGACTGGTTTGGGTTGGAAGGGACCATAAAGCTCCTCCAGCTCCAACCCCTGCCACGGGCAGGGACACCTTCCACTAGAGCAGCTTGCTCCAAGCCCCTGTGTCCAACCTGGCCTTGAACACTGCCAGGGATGGGGCAGCCACAGCTTCTCTGGGCACCCTGTGCCAGCACCTCAGCACCCTCACAGGGAAGAGCTTCTGCCTAAGAGCTCATCTCAGTCTCCCCTCTGGCAGGTTAAAGCCATTCCCCTTGGCCTGTCCCTACAGGCCCTTGTCCCAAGCCCCTCTCCAGGTTTCCTGGAGCCCCTTTAGGCACTGGAGCTGCTCTCAGGTCTCCCTGGAGCCCAGCTCTCTCAGCCTGGTTCCAGAGCAGAGCTGCTTCTGCACAATTCATTTGAGAAGCCAAGTGGGAAATGTGGCATAACAAAGACAGGCAGTGAGACTGAAAAAAGAAGAGGAAATGTCCTCCTGGCTTATTTAGCCCTCCAAATATTCTTTTTACTATTGTATTACAGGTGATGATCTCAACTGTGATGACTGAAGATCAGAAATGTTTCTACAGCTAAATGGAGCGTGTAGGACAGACATCCATAAGACATTCCAGTTTTATCCGAAACCTGCATCAGATAACTTCCAACTAAGCAGAGCTAGAGAGAACCTCCTGTAAAGCCTAACATCTATCACATCTATTATTACCCACAGGGTCAATTGTTAATACCAAAATTAGGGTAATTTATCAGGATTAATGCATTGCTCCAGCTCCTTCTAATGTTTGCCACATGCATCTGAACCTGACCAAACAGACACCTAGCACAGACAAAGGTGAACTTTGCTGGCTTTATCTAAACACCAACCTTATCATTTTTACAGTAACACACATAAGAGATTCACCTTAAAATGCCATGTCAATGTTAAATTGTGAATGTTAAATGTATGATGTCAATCTGAGTCTCATATAAGTCCTATACCATTAATATATTCTCTTATATTTACCCAATTTTTCTGTTAACATTGCACACTTCAATTTAATGCTAGTATGGGACAAGGTTTCTACACCAAAAACTTGGTTTCACTTTTACAGAAACCCAGCATTAGTGGAACTTTTCCTGAACTATTCCACTTTCTGCAAATTAATTTAGCTCTTACATTGACCATAATTCCATCAAAAGCCACCGTATTTCTTCTGAAATATTAGAGGAGGTGACTGCTGCTTTCTAATGCAAACTCTCCAGAAGGACCAGGGCAGGGATTGTGCCCCTGCGCTGGGCACTGGGGAGGCTGCACCTCGGATCCTGTGTTCAGCTCTGGGCCCCTCACTGCAAGAGAGACATTGAGGTGCTGGAGCGGGGCCAGAGAAGGGCAGCGGAGCTGGAGCAGGGCCTGGAGCACAAGGGTGATGGGGAAGGGCTGAGGGACCTGGGGGGTTCAGTGTGGAGAAGAGAAGGCTCAGGGGGGACCTGATGGCTGCCTACAAGTGCCTGACAGGAGGATGGAGCCAGGAGGGGCTGAGCTCTGCTCCCAAGGAACAAGGGATGGGACAAGAGGAACCGGCCTCAAGCTGCCCCAGGGCAGGTTTAGATGGAGATGAGGAACAATTCCTGCCCCAGAGGGTGCTCAGGCATTGGAACAGGCTGCCCAGGGCAGGGCTGCAGGCACCGTCCCTGCTGGGATTCAAAAGGCATGGAGACATGGCACTTTGAGACAAGGGCCAGTGGTGGATTTGGCAGTGCTGGGGGAATCATAAAATGGTTGGACTTGATGATCTTAAGGGTCTTTTCCAACCTAAATGATTCCATGACTTTATGATTCACAACTGCATTTGATCCAGCTCTGCTTTGACTTTTTCCATGGGGAAATTTAAGCATTTACAGTAAACACAACTCAGGGTATTCTTTGTTTCTATTACATGACCAGTTTTTAATGCACACGGGCATGCTATATACTGATACACTCTTGGAAACCAGCAGCAACAGCTCGTGCACAAAGCAGGCTACCTGCAATGCTGAAGAGCAATTCCCTTTTCCCTAGGGACAGCCCTGCTCTGAGGCACTTTTGTTTCTCATGCACATTAAACCTGGTTTGATAGGGGTCTAGGAAGGCCAGGTTACCTGCTGAAGGTTGTGCCAAAGGAGCCCAGGCTTAAACTGGAAGGAAAAGCTGGTTCTTTGTCCAGATGCCTGTGCTGCCCATGCAGGGCAGTGGCTGACTCTTCTACCCAGAACCCATCATGTTTGTAGCATGAAGGTGCTGCTGTGAGCATACAGAATTGGTACCTTAATATCTTAAAGAAGAAAACATGGCTGATTTGATCCATTTTAAAACTGATCCAGAATGGATTTTCCAAATGTATGCATGTATTAAATGCAAACAGCCCTCATACTGAGATCTATTATCTCAGTGTTAAACTGAAGAGTTAAATGTTCAAATGTGTTGCCATAAGAAAAGCCCCCACAAAATTACAAAGAACCCTCAACCACAACTGTTATGCATGAGCCTGTCTCATATTTACACAAAGCAATTGATACCATTTCCACATTCATAAACAGTATTAGCGGGTTTGCTTTGAATTAAATCCATTTTAAAAGAGCCACTTCCAACATGAAAACCAGGCAATTAATGTAAGATACTACATGAGGGCCCCAGCTCTGCCTCTGTTCTTTTGTTTCTGAGGGACAGACCCACACAAAGCAGATGGAAAGCCTTTTCATAGCAATGCAGAACTCTCAGATACAGAATCAGCCCATATACGCCATCTCTATTTATATCCTATCCCATTTATTGTTCTCTGATGTGCTGGACACGAGGAAAGTGGCCACAATAAATCCAGACAGAACTGTCATTTCTAAGCTGACTCTGTTGTATTGCTGGTGAGCAGCAGGAGATGGGAATGGGCTTTTGGACTCACCTGTTGAACTTCACTTTCTCCATTGGATATCTTCTCTGTGTACACAAAGGAGTTGAATATCCTCTGCAAGACAAACCAGAAAGGATGTGTAAGAGGGGTTTTGCCAGAAAATGTCCCATTAAAACAACCCCAAATGGCCCCACGACAAGGAAATTGGTGTCAGAAAAGGACCATTTCACCTGGGAGTCTCTAATGCCACGGTTACCCAAGGGGAATCGCATTCCTCTATACTGTGTGTGGATCTGCATGAAGAGGCTGCTTTGGGATTTGAAGGCGAAGACATAAGAAGGGTTTTTTCTCAAAACATCTGTTAGTTACCAAACTGACATAAGGTGCTAAGAGAAGTGTTTCACATTAGAAATCTACTGCTGTGCAAACCGAGACTGTTCTAGCGCTAAACCCAGCATCACTATAAGAGTGCTTGTTTCCAGCCAACACACGAGAGGCTGTGAGCCAAATGTAGACATATTTGGTACCTGGGAAAGAGAAAAATGAGAGCCGCGTTTGAACACAACCAGACTGAGCTCACTACTGGCAGAAAAAGGCTGTATCAGAAGGTGGAAGTAGGAGCTGTGTCCTCCCCTGGGAGAGCTTCCCATCTGTTCCCAGAGGGACAGGAGTGCCTCCACAGGTGACAGCCACACTGCCAGCACTGCTTATTTACAGTGGTTACATGGAGGGGAAAACCACTCAACACTTGTTAATATTCTGCTTCCAGACTGAAAGATAAGATTGGAAGGATTTGGGCTTACACTGATGGCATTCCTGAAAAGTTTGCCTGATACACCAAAGTTTCACTTTCAGGATTTCTCATTTCCAAGGGCAGCTTTCCCCTCTGGGACAGAGGAGGCCATGGAGATGCTGTGAGGGCTGGAGCAGCTCTGCTCTGGAGCCAGGCTGAGAGAGCTGGGCTGGGGCAGCCTGGAGAAGAGAAGGCTCCTGAAGGGGAGACCTGAGAGCAGCTCCAGTGCCTGAAGGGGCTGCAGGAAAGCTGGAGAGGGGCTTGGGACAAGGGCCTGTAGGGACAGGCCAAGGGGAATGGCTTTAACCTGCCAGAGGGGAGACTGAGATGAGCTCTTAGGCAGAAGCTCTTCTCTGTGAGGGTGCTAAGACGCTGGCACAGGGTGCCCAGAGAAGCTGTGGCTGCCCCATCCCTGGCAGTGTTCAAGGCCAGGTTGGACACAGGGGCTTGGAGCAAGCTGCTCCGGTGGAAGGGGTCCCTGCCCGTGGCAGGGGGTGGAGCTGGATGAGCTTTAAGGTCCCTTCCAACACAAACCAGGCTGGGGTTCCAGAACAGTGGGGCCATCCCCACTAGAAAATATACAGGTGTCCCAAAATATTCATAGAATCACACAAGGGTTTTCAATTCCTTTCCATTCTTTTGCTGTCTTAACAGCAACAGTGGCTGCATAGCACACGGAGATTTGAGACAATAGTATCAGCCAGAACAAGAATAGTGCTGGTTATTCATTATCAAGAAACATAATATTAATATGTTGAGGTTATTTATGTCATTATACATTGAAAAACAGAAAACAAAAAAAGCAAGCCCATTATGTTATGGAGGATCTTCTAAATTCCTCCCATCCTTCTGCTCAGGTGCACTCTTTGGGGTAACCAAAGGGCAGGGAGTGTTCGCAGGTTCCACATGAAAATAAGACAGCTCCATCTGTATATCAAACACCTTCTCCATAAGCAAGATATCCAGTATAAAAGCTGAAATAATTTTCCAGGCAGATCCATATTAAAATGCTGACCCTTCCTTGCAAACACAGGGGTTTGCAGCACCCTGCACGCAGCCCAAACCTGAAGTGACAGAGAAAAACAACTGCACTACTGGGAAATACATCCTACAGCCTCACATATACCAAAATACAATCTTAAGTAATACAAGCAGAAAGAACACAGATGGTGAAATCCTTCCGAGGTTGTGGAGGAGATATAAAACTTAAGAAGTCAACACAATTTTTCTCTGCCAGCCTCAGGGGGAGCTGGAATGTCACTGATGGAGTGGATTCTGTACCAGTGGTAAGCCAAACCCATGACAACACATCTGTAGGCACAGCCACATCTGGTGAAGGGCAGTGATTAATGAAGACCCTGTTGAGTCCCTCCCTTGATGCGAGAGTTGTGAAATTACCAAGACTCATGAATACAGCGCTAGGACAAGCTGGAATCAGCTCTCTAAATTATTAACAACTGCAATTATTAAATAGGTTTAAATTTCATCCAAATCCAGTTTAATCATCCCTCCGTGACTCCAAGAGTTTTCTTGATGCAGGTTTAGCCGATTTCCTCCTAGTAAGGCTACACACAGCTACAACTGGCCAAACCAGCCTGGAAACCCCTTTGGTGTGCTCTGCTCCATTTAGGATCAACACTTTCCCTCATCCCTCTCCCTCCTGAGGACTTCAGGAATGTCAAAAATTTGAACTCTTCATTCTAAAGCAGCATTTGGAAGGGCAGCAATAAATCTCCTCAGTTTACAAGTCTCAGAGAGACAAGAAGAGGGGGGAAGGGAAAGCATCTACTCTTAAAAGGCGCCCATACATTGCGACTTCCTCTCCTTCCAGACCTTTGTTTAAAGTTCTGCTTGGGCACTAACTACAAACACGTTGGCTTTCCCCCTCCCCAACCCCATGAGATGAAAAGATAATTTAAACATCAGAAGAACCTACATTAAAGCACGTCATTTTGATGCAAAATGTCTTAAGTGAATTGAGTTTTTCTCTCCTCAGCATTTAGTCTTCAGACATCAAAAGGAACAAGAAGGAAACAAACTGTCAGCCACCGAGACTGCAGCTTTCTGTCCTCAGCACAAAGCTGACCCCTTCCTCCCCCTTTAACACGGAGCCGTGTTTAGGGACTACCAAACTGATGCCAGGGAACATCACACACGGCTATGGGAGAGTCACCGTGCAGCAGGGGTTTCTTTGGCACTGGGCTGAGTTTTGAACCTATTTTTAATGATTGATAATTTAACCAAGGTCCATAGAACATTGCTATCTTAACAAAAAGCACCGTGCATGTCAGTGAGGAGGTAGCAGGAGATACTATGGGTACCTGCTCCCTGTTCAAGGACTCCTATATGGAATTACACTGCAGACAGAAACATCTCCCTGTTGTATTTAAGCTAATTTCATTAACTTAAAAAGTGATTTAACTTTGAGTAGAAAACCAGAGCTAAGTGGCAACCTCCAAACCAGAGGGGCTGGAGCAGCTCTGCTCTGGAGCCAGGCTGAGAGAGCTGGGCTGGGGCAGCCTGGAGAAGAGAAGGCTCCTGAAGGGGAGACCTGAGAGCAGCCCCAGTGCCTGAAGGGGCTGCAGGAAACCTGGAGAGGGGCTTGGGACAAGGGCCTGTAGGGACAGGCCAAGGGGAATGGCTTTAACCTGCCCGAGGGGAGACTGAGATGAGCTCTTAGGCAGAAGCTCTTCCCTGTGAGGGTGCTGAGGCGCTGGCACAGGGTGCCCAGAGAAGCTGTGGCTGCCCCATCCCTGGCAGTGTTCAAGGCCAGGTTGGACACAGGGGCTTGGAGCAAGCTGCTCTAGTGGAAGGTGTCCCTGCCCGTGGCAGGGGTTGGAGCTGGAGGAGCTTTAAGGTCCTTTCCAATCAAAGCCAGTCTGGGATTCTATGAAATGAAGCTCAGGGAACTTCACAGACTCAAGAGTAAGTCAGCTCCTCAAACTCACAATAATAGCCCAAACATTTAGGAGCACTTGCCCCTCCTGGTTTACACAGCACATTAGCATCTGTACTTTATTCTTCCCACCCCTTTATGTTCGTTTGAATCTGCTGAGCAGATGGCAGCAGGCAAAGTTCACTCCAACAGGAGCAATTACACATGTGCTTAATGAGATGCTCTCCTGGGATCATTTGCCAGAGCCCATAAGCACAATGCACGAAGGCTGCAACCACTGCACTGGTTCAGCATCCAACCTTTCCCTGCCGAGCTGGTGCTGTACCAGACACTGCTATCTGCATCCCCATCACCCCTCCCAACACCACCTCAAGCCCTAAAACAGCATTTTATTGTGGCTTTCTCCATTTGGCCACCTTCTTTTAAGTGTATAATAATGCTTATAAATATCCAGGCTCCTGCTGAACATCAGTCAAGTATGCAAAAGAGATTCGTTTTCTCAGGAATTCTCTAATTCCTTTAAACCTGACATCTTTCCAAGTCAACATCTTTGTTCTTGTGGCACACGGCAGAGGACAGCTCCACCCTCTACACTACCCACTACCTACCTTAGGTGCTGGGCTGACAACAGTTGCTCACAGTCGTGTTCCGATATACCCGCACACAGAGCACACAACTACTGCAATGCCTTGGTTTCATCAAGCAGATTTCTACCAAGGTTTCTGACTTTAAAAAATTATCAGAAATAAAAGCAACTTTGTTTTTCAATCCAAACTCTGAATTAAATGTCAAGATTTGGGGTAGAAAACAGCATTTTGTGCTGCCATGGCTTACCCAGCTCAGCAAGAGGACTTTGCTTCATTCAGGTCAGGTAGTTCCACCACAAAACACAAAATTCAGAAGTAAGCACAGTGGAAGACTTCATCAAAACTCGTGAGTCTTGAAGCATATCTGATGTCCATACTTCCAAAAGCAAACTTCAGAAATGACATTAATTCCAGTTTTAGGCAGGTCTAACTTAGAAAGTCAGTGTGAAAGTGTAATTTTCCTACAAATCACTCCAACATTGGAGATGCTGAGAAAGAACTAACACTTGTCTGGCTGGCTGTATCCACCACCTGATGCTTCATATTCCCATTAAGCTCTGGGGCAGGCAGGGGCTGAGCACAAAGCCCTGCACCATCCCTGGGGTCCCTGAGTCTCTGGAAACCCCTGAATCCTGCAGCACTCTGCTTGGCACATCACCCGCATTCTTAATCCTCCCCTTCCCCTCTCCAACACAGCGCTTGCCTTTAGCTATACAAACAGAAGTCCAGAGCGAGAAAATCATGGTGTTTGCAGGGATCACTACAGGATTTCTGGTGGTCTGTGACAGCTCTGAGACACACAGGCTTCAGGAGAGCAGTGATGTGTCCCTATGAGCTTCCAGAGGATGACCGCATGGAAGGATTCCTGAGAAAGCTGGGGTTTGCTTTACAAATACACACTTTCAACACATTAAACTCTTGTTTTCCTAAGCTCTTTAATTACGTATCTGGGTCAAAGCACTTGCAACTTCCTAGAAAATATTCTAGATACATCCTTTACTGACTTTGGTTAACAACCAAGTGCTTCCTGGTGCCACCAGCCTGCTTCACTCTTAGCTTCGAGTGACAGGACAAATATTTGGTGTGTGAGATAAGTCAGGAAGCAATGAGAGGATCCAAGAGGTCCTTGGGGTTGGGATGGGGAAGATTGAGGCCACCACCATCTAATGCCTCCCACCGGTGGGGTCTGACAGTGATGGATGGGCACAGCACCTCCGGGTAGGATGGAGTCAGGTTTCCCAGCAAGTCAGAGATAAGGGGCAGCTCAGATTTAGCTCTGTTATGTGCCAGAACAAAGCTTAGGAGACTTTTCTTCATAATGCAAAGCCAAAGGCAACTCAGTTTTAAATCTGGGCACTGACTGTAGCCCGAGCTCAGCATAAAAAGTGAGATATTAACCGGCTTGTTCCTTCAGTTCCTTGAGATGGAAAGAAACCCCGCAACAATGCACTGCAGTGAGCCAACACTTCAAAAGCCCGGTCTGACTGTCAGCACTGCATCAAGATAAACAGAAAGAGCCACCACCCCCAAACCTCCAAAGTCCCCAGCCAAACACAAGCGCCAACTGCTCTGCAGAGCACTCAACCATTTGCACATCACTTTATTCGCCAGAGGAGATACAAATCTATCTCCCTACCGATAAAAATAACATTTTCAGAGGCAAAAGAGACTAGGGAAAAACAAACACAGGCTTAGGAACCCCCCAACCCCCAAATAAATAACCTTTCAGCGGATTGAGGGTACATAGTGCTGTTACCCATCATATTTGAGTAATGACAGGAGGAAAAACCCCAACGCTATTAAAGACGTATACAAAACAGCAGTAGCACAATGTACATGTGTCGAATATATGCCACATTAGCTCAGCGGGGCTGTAATAGCTCTTAAACTTCAAGTAGCTACCAAGCAGGGTCTGTTTCTTATTGTAAAGGTTAATGTTTTAAAGAGTGGTGAGCAAAAAATAGAGAACAAATCCTTTTGGGGATGAAACTTTCCAAGTGAGATTGTTTGGAGGAAAACCTGTGGCTTCTGTCTGGGGTTTATTTTTGCAGTGTCTGAAGCCATATCACATTATGTTTTGTTACCATTTTCTAAACCCAAGAAACATTAAATAGTGGGTTCCCATAAGATCAAGGACATGATTTGTGTTTTTCCTCTAAGAACTTACAATATACATATAAGAAGCTAAAGGAAACTGGATGAAAACACAGTGCAAGGCAAACTTGGTCAGATGAGATGAATGACGGCAGCAGCTCGGCGTTACAGACCCTGCTCAGTTCAGGGACAGACACCACAGCTATGGACTAAAAGGAATATCTCAACATCGCACTGCAAACACCTTTCTTGTGCTGTGGGTTACAGAAAACAGCAAGTTTTCAGTAAGGATTTAACTAATTAATGCTTTTTTTTCATTATATTATTCGTCAAGCAGCAGGAGGTATCTTTATCAGACAGGTAGACAAAGAGAAACGTGATGCAGGGCTCACACACTGAGCTCAGATCAGTGTCTTCATGGGGGTCAGAGCAAAGGCAGCCTCTCCTTTGAGAGCAGGCAGCAAATCCTGCATTTTCAATTAAGAAATGAGCTAAAGTAAAGACTCATACAGCTCCTGGTTCCGCTGTCCTGGCCCAGCTCACCTCCTACCATCAGCATTTCGCTCAGAGAAGCTCTCTGTTACTAGTGGGTAAAGCTGCTCTGTGCTGGAGTGCTCTTAAACCACATCACCATTTGCAAGACTCCTTTGGCAGCTTCATTTAAATCATTTTGCTTATTCTCCATACAAAATTTACATAAGATTACTTGCAATTAGGAGGCATTTGTGGGGGAAAAAAGCATCAATTGTGAGACAAAGCTGAGACTGTCAGATATAGCTTTTCCATAAGCAAAGTGAACCGTAAACCTCCTGGCACTCACACCAGGAGTGTATTTGGAGATGTGGATCTCCACATGCTCCTACACACACCTCCATGGGTGCCTGCATTCCTCAATATTGAGAGGGTTTCATGCAGGAAAACATCACTTCTCTTCCCAATTTTTATCTCCATGAATTCACCATTTACAAACCAAGCCACCATCACCATTTGCCATGTGTTTAGCGGCTCATCTCACCTCTGCTCCCCACTCTGCAGCCAGCACTGAGGCAAAGTGTTTTGTGCAACACAGTGGACAACAGAAGAACTGGAATTCAAGTTTGACCTTAACTTTGAAGGTAGAAAGCATCACAGACAGTTTTTATAGTTTACCTACTACCCTTAGACTGTGATAGGCCTTTGGGATCGTTTCAAGAGTGGGAAGGGGAGATGGTGAAGTAGGCACGACATTGCTTGGAAAGAGTCAGAGTGGGGCACAATTCTTATAACTGTGTTTCCTTGGAAAACTTCAGGCATTTGCAAGGAGAGAAAACTATGGAAAACTGAGTAACTGCCAAAAATGCAATCAAGGACTGGCAGAATTTTTTGTCTTCTTTTTCAAGGGACCAGAGAAGAGGGAGGAAAAAAAGAGAGGGGAAAATACCCTTAGAAAATTAGTTCCACATGTTAACACGATTATTCATTTGGCCAATGTAACTTGACTAAGGTTATACTCATGACAACGTATATGGCAGTTTTTCAGTAAGAGAAAAGTCATGCTACCCTTAAACCTTAAAATACAAAGCAGATGGTCCTCTCCAGAGGATTGCATTTTTCCCCCCTACATTTATTCCTCATTCCAGCCTCTAGGATGTGAAACCTCAAATATTTACATGGAGGTTTTTTTCAGGTTGAGAACTTTTTGATTACTTTTCAACTTGCTGCATTTTGCTGGTCCTGAGCATTTATCAGGAGAAAAATCAACTTAATTCTATTGGGACAACCCTGGGTTTCACTTTTCCGGTTCGTTTTCATGCTCATTTCAAGTCAAAATGACTTACTATAAATAAGGAAACATTTAAGCAGCAGAACAATCCATGTAAATAGATGCAATCCTATAGCCAGGAGAGCTTGGTATCATTTTAGCGTAATTACTGTGCTTGTCCAATTTGATCGTGGATTTAATATAGAGCAAGTATGCAGAAGAAACATGGATCAATTTATGTAACATTCCAGCTAGGGCCATGTAATTCTAGAGCAAAAACAAACAACACAAAAAGCCAAAGGGACATACAGACACACACGCACCGAGAGGACACAATATTGTTTCCTGATCTATTTAACACAGTCAAGGCAGAAGCTGTTGAGTTTTGCTTGGAGAAATGCTGCAGCCAAAGAACACTGGAGTTGAACTATTAAAGAGATCGACTTGAATCAGAGCAAAAGATATCCAAGAATGACAAGCTTAAACACAGGAATTTATGGATCATAAATCACAACACGAAACTTCTGTGCATTCAATGAATGGGCTGATGTTAATGTAATTACAGAATTGTTTTCTTTAAATGTCCAAGAGTATCATTTTTCAGGATCTCTCAGCAGGAACCATCAACATACACATGATAAATACCATCACAGCCTTCCCCTACCAGTGCTGCTGCGGTGCTTCCTAATAGTAACTCATTTAGTCTGCACCCAGAGTCTTCCAGAAGTCAGAGCAGCTCCAGTGCCTGAAGGGGCTGCAGGAAACCTGGAGAGGGGCTTGGGACAAGGGCCTGTAGGGACAGGCCAAGGGGAATGGCTTTAACCTGCCCGAGGGGAGACTGAGATGAGCTCTTAGGCAGAAGCTCTTCCTGTGAGGGTGCTGAGGCGCTGGCACAGGGTGCCCAGAGAAGCTGTGGCTGCCCCATCCCTGGCAGTGTTCAATGCCAGGTTGGACACAGGGGCTTGGAGCAAGATGCTCTAGTGGCAGGGGTTGGAGCTGGATGAGCTTTAAGGTCTCTTCCAACACAAACCAGGCTGGGATTCTATGATTCTAATTATCTGACAACTTTTCCCCACTGTTTCAAAAGCCAAACGACCACCTGACACTTCCAACCAGCATAAACACACCTACAACAGAAGTAAACTGCATCCTGAACCCCCCAAAACAACGTACAGATGCAAAGTAGCAAATAACTGCTAGGTCAGTAAAGAAAACAAGGTAATATCCATGAGAAACTGCTAAACCACTTTTCCAAGTGCATTGTTAGTGCTCATCCAGGGTCAGTGATAGCCCCCATGCTCTGCAGGACAACAGCCAGAGGAGCAGGGCTGGCCCATGGCATCCAGCATCCCACCTCTTGCTCAACAGAGGTCAGTTAGTCCCAAGGACTATTTTTCCCCTCCTGTTTCAGAGAGCTGTGGTCCAGCACGAGTCACCCCTAGTGACACAAACCCTCCAGCAAGGCTCAATGGGAGCTGGCTGATCATTCTTCCTCATGTTTAACTTGTTATCTCTGGACACAGAAGGAGGTAGAGCAACCCGCGGAAAACCAATGGAATCTTCTGGAAAGAGCAGAGCCATTAGATGTTATCATGCACAAAACAAGAGTAAATTAAAGATTGAGACTAAGGGGAAGCTCATGAATCGAATTCCTGCAGCACATCAAAGCAATTTGTGCATGAATGCAAGCATTTATTCTTCTAATTAAAAAAGAAAAAAAGCAAGCAAAATAGCAAGACATCATTTACATGAAAGTGAGGGGAGGAAAGAAAAAACAAAACCCAACCAACAACTAAACTCAAACAAAACCTCCAGTGTTAATCAAGAGCAGAGTGGATTCCAACCCAGAAAGTGGAAAGAAAGCTCCAGATTTAATGAGGGAAGGCGCTGAAGAAAAGCAAAGCTGGCCTCAGTTTTCTGTAGCACTCCTGCCAAGCGATCCATCCATCCCATGAGGATTTCTACATCCAGCCTTTGGGAGCAATGAATTATCAGCTTTTTTGCAAAGAGCCCTTCGTTTTGCCCCTCATTGTTCTACAAACTGAGGAGGCTGCAAGACAAGGGTGGGCCTCCAAGGTGCTGCCTGTGGGTCCCAGAGGATGGGATGGTTCCATGGAAGCAGCTGCTGAGATGGAGAGGGCTCAGGCCAGAGGGACCCGCTGCAGAAGACCAAGCTGTGCAGGACACCAAGCAAAAGAGCTTTTTCATATTTCACTTTCTAGCGGTCTCACTTTGTCTTTACAAAGAAAGTCATCCCCATCAAAAAGGAGAGAGGTGGCTCTTTGGCATACCTCTCTTTTCCATGTCTAAACTGGGTATCCCCAACATAGACAGCCCACAGTTCAACTACCATGTTCGTTTCTCCATATGAAGAACACCACACACTTCAAATTCACTTACAATCAGCAGTGGTCAGGTGGGGGCTATTCAGGTAAGTACAACTGTTCAAGCTAAACAGGACAAGAGGTATCAAGAAGTCTTGATAGAACAAGAGGAAACGGCCTCAAGCTGCCCCAGGGCAGGTTTAGATGGAGCTGAGGAACAATTCCTGCCCCAGAGGGTGCTCAGGCATTGGAACAGGCTGCCCAGGGCAGGGCTGCAGTCACTGTCCCTGCAAGTGTTCACACACTGTGGAGATGAGGCCTCAGTGTCATGGGTTAGGGGTGGCCTTGGCAGTGGTGGTCAATGGTCGGACTGGATGAGCTTAAAGGGGTTTTCCAACCTGGCCGATTATGATTTGATGTGTAAATACAAGTTTTTGTAGAGACAACGTTGGTCTCCAAGACCCCCTGACAAATACTGTCATTATTCAGGGAGTCATTCAACCATGGCTTTATAACATAAAACCAGCCTCAGCTCTGCTTGCTTCCCTTGCCACAACAGCAACTTTAACATAAATCATACTGCAAACAGTAACATAAAACGCTGATGAAAAAAAAGAAATCAGAACCCAAACCAGAATTTGACCAACTATTTAAATATTAGCAAACCAGCTTTTATCATCTTAGATATAATAAACACACACCATGCAAACAAGTGTCATTCACTATTGCTGAATGAACAGCCTAGAGTATTTCCTGAGAATAATCGTTTCAGCCTTCTGAAAGTTAGGTTTGCTGAAATTCTCATAACTAACTTACAAACACTAAGGAGAAAGAAATGAGGCTGAATCTCAGCTTAAAAATCAGAGTAGACACTCTTTGGATGAGATGCTGATTAACAGGACTGAGATGAGCAACATCTGAATGATTCCTGTGTTTGAAAATGGATGCTAGGAATTACAAGTTGAAGTTTGTACGAATTCCACCACAAAACAATCTCTCAAGGCATTTTCACCTGTCTGAAGATGACACATCAGATTACAATGCAGGATTTTGTTAGTCCCGCATAGGCACCTTTCCCTTAGTCAGTGGAAAGGCTTTTTGCAGCTATTTCAGTGTATGGGCTACTCTTGCCCATGTGGTCAGATTCCTGTGGTTTCACATGAAAGCCCAACATCCTCAGAGTCACAGCAGGAGGTGTTTTCAGCTGGGGCTGTCCCAGATCTGCCACTGTTTGCCCTGGAATATTCAATACACACTACTCCAGCTCCAGCAGACCTGCACTACCATGAGCTTCTGTAAGCTGCTATGGAATAGTTATGGAACAGTTAGTGTCAGAAAGGGCCTCAAGATCATCTAGCTCAACCCTCCTGCCGTAGGCAGGAGCACGTGTTTAAGAAGCCTTTACAAGGCCAGGTTTGATGGCGCTTACCTGCTTTAGTGGAAGGTGTTCTTGCCCATACAGGGGCTTGGAACTGGATGAGCTCTAAGGTCCCTTCCAACCCAAACCATTCTATGGTTCTATGACTGAGCCCAGCTATAGAGGACAGAATGAAAATCTCCAATTGACTGACATCAGATTCATGTTTTGCCACCTAAACCACACAAGATAGGTGCTACACACCTACATGCACCTTTCTGGACCCTGCACGTCCACACAACCTTGTGATTTATAGTCAGCACAGCACAACATGAGGACAGGAGAAACAGAGCCGACAACAGAATTTGGGAGTAGGTTTCCACTGGGAAAAAGGAACTTGAACTGGAGGGAACCAGCCTTCCAGAAAACAACAAGCCGGGAAATTTATAATGGGAGTATTAATTCCTTTCCTGACATGATGCCATTGCCAGGTGGGTTGTACCTACCAAAAAGGCCAAAGAGGACTCGTGCATACGCACGTTGTGAACGTTGAAACAATGGCAGAAGCAACTGCTATTTTTCATTCTTTCTCTAAATATTATTACAAGCTGCTTTTTCATTAAACATCTACAAAGTATGAAGCAATCACCACTGCTCCTGGTAAATAAACACAATTAAAACCATTTCTGTTTCAAACCAGCAGAGAACTATTGGACCTTTTCCTTTCATTTCAATTCATGTTTAGCTTTGTCTAACTAACAGATTTTGGAACCTCTGGAGAAAAAGCTGCTCCTTCATTCAAAATGCATCTCTGCTGTGGTTTCCTATAGAAGATACTACTTATATGAACTCTCTTCTTTAAGAAGCACTCATGCTGATCGTGTGCATAGTGCCATCTCCATTAATCAAGAATCCCTTGGCAGACATTTGGACTTGATATTATAAAATCTCAATGATTCATAGTACTGCAAGGTTTCCTACTGTTCATTCATATTACATTTTTGAGGATGCTTAGCGCACATATAATATGTATCAGTCAAAGGGGGGTTCAAATTAGAATGTTTAATATCATCTTCTTCCTCAAAATAGCTTTCATTTCATTTTCAGTAACTCAGCCAAGCTTTCATTTGTTGAATTTCATCAAGTTCAGCAATACGAGATGTCAATGGAAAGCAGATACTTGCTCCATGCTGCTGCATTACAGCAAACAGTAACCTAGTAAAACATGGAATTCTTTTAAAGCATTTAAGGATAATAGTTACTATCTTGATGAATACATGATGACTTGTGCTGAATAGGCAGAAAAATACTACTCTGGTGGAAGCAGAGCATCCAATGTTAAACTGTGCATGAAGCGAGGCCACACAAGCCCAACAGGACTGCCTGCAAACCTGAAACTGAATTAAGGATTTAAGGCTGTACATAGACCACCTCCAGCTCAGCAACCTAAATAAATTCCTTCCCTTTGCTTTTAAGTGCAATTATCTGTGTGTTGCACATCTGTCTGAACATGTGGAAGTGACACTGGAATCCACTTTGGTACTGGGATTAGCGAGTTCAGACACTGAGGAGAAATAAAGGCATTAATGCTACTTTGGCTACATCTACTTTGGATGTAGACAAAATTGAAGTACATTAATGGTGCTCTCGGAATAGATATTCCTGTTGTCAAACACAGTTAATGCTACACTGATGTCAGGGTGTAACTGTCGGGGGGGGGGGAGGAGATGGATTGGATAGGAGATTTTTCATCACGCTGCTATGGTGCTTTATCTTAAATGACTTAATAAATTTTAACTGTAATAAACCAAAAACTTGCTAATACCTACAAATTAGCTTCACCTCCCTGTTTCAGCATGGAATCAGATCATCTCCATGGCACAATTTAAATGTCTGTTTTCACAACACAGTTTTTACTGCGCAAAGACACTGGAAACCAATAGACTTAAACTGAATGCACCCTAGCGCTTGTCTCACCTCCCCAGCTTGACTTTAATTCTTTATATGTCTTTTCATTCTTAAATACAACAAGGATACAAACAGAAGACTAACGTTACAAAATCAAAAGCAGCAGGCAATATTCAAAAGATTCCAAAAGGGAATGTCCATCCTAAAATAGATATGATAAAGATGCAGTAACGTCACGAATTTCAGGGTCAGGAAGAAGTCAGAGAATAATGTATTTCATATAAAGAAAAATCAAATCTTCTGAAGATTCTGAAAGCCCCATCTGCATGCAAGGCAAAGACCTTTCTCTAGTGTCCCATGACACATTAAATCAGGGGTTTAAACAATATGGTGCTTATAGAAGGCAGAAGCTCTTCCCTGTGAGGGTGCTAAGACGCTGGCACAGGGTGCCCAGAGAAGCTGTGGCTGCCCCATCCCTGGCAGTGTTCAAGGCCAGGTTGGACACAGGGGCTTGGAGCAAGCTGCTCTAGTGGAAGGTGTCCCTGCCCGTAGCAGGGGTTGGAGCTGGATGAGCTTTAAGGTTCCTCCCAGCCAAAGCCACTCTGTGATTCTATGGTGCGCTCCTGCTTCTTCCTACACTGCAAATGATGGAATAGTAAGTAGCAACATAAAGCAGCTGTATCTTATGGTGGAGGATTTACACTTCCATACTATATATGTATTTTATAAGTAAAAATCATGATAAGACAATTATAACAATTATCAGCATTGAAGTGTGCTTACTTCATACTAAATACGAAGTAAAGGCCGCCAATTCCCACCTGTGTATTCCGCACCTCAAGGCAACATCCCTGCCTTTACAGTGTCCCTCTTCCCCATGTGCCACACTTGGCTCCCACCTGCCCCCTTCTCCACTGCGCTTCCACTCCCATCCACAAAGGGAAGTTTCCAGTACGAGCGTTATCTAATAAAAACATAAATAATCCAGACAGAATACACAGTGCTGTATGTGCTCTGTTCCACATGGTAGGAATTACGAGGCGGT
The DNA here is from genome assembly GCF_033815535.1 of Pezoporus flaviventris. Classification (NCBI taxonomy): domain Eukaryota; kingdom Metazoa; phylum Chordata; class Aves; order Psittaciformes; family Psittacidae; genus Pezoporus; species Pezoporus flaviventris. The sequence goes on along the minus strand of NW_026892607.1, from coordinate 1,260,351 downwards.
GACCTTTGCATCAAGCTACAGGAAAGTGGAATGCTAACACAATCCTCCCCGAGCGTGCAGCAGCCAGCCAGGAAATATCCAAGTCTATCAGCTCAAGATGAAGAATTACACAACCTTAAAACAGTTTAGGAAGGTATTCCATGGGATAAACACAGCAATCACTAGCTGCTTATGTTAATCCAAGATTTCTTCATGTATTTGCATTCAACTTCCACCTATTCACAACCATGAGCTATTATTCACATAAAAGTGATTAGAAAAGCTGATGTCTCTGTTCAAACAAAGCAGGGAGGACACAAAGGTTTTCTTCAAAGGATGAAAGTCACAGCAAAGCCTCTACAGTGCTTTAAAGCCTAGAACACTTCTGCATGATAAAATCTACAATTAGAAGAAGTTGGAATTTTTCTTATTTCATTACACGACCCATACAGAGAATGAAGCAGGAATCATTTGCAGATGGTGTCCTGGTTTGCGTTGGTTTGGTGTGGCAGCTCTACAGGGTTTTGGAAGGTTTAGTTGCTTGATCCTGGAGTGCTGACAATTCAGAGACTCTCTTTTCCAAACCAAAATTAAGTACCTTCCTCATACCCTCCCTAACCTTGGTACCACGTCACTCTAAGCACCCCTCCTTGCTCAACCCCCCAAAAGTTATCAGGAACCTTTCTGGTTTAGTTTTTCACGTACAACATGCAGCTCCCTGCAAACAACAAAAAAGCAGCCATAAAACAAATGACCTGTTGTGTCCTTGGGTTTTATTTGCAAACAGTCCTTGAATCCCAGCCTGGTTTGTGTTGGAAGGGACCTTACAGCCCATCCAGCTCCAACCCCTGCCACGGGCAGGGACACCTTCCACTAGAGCAGCTTGCTCCAAGCCCCTGTGTCCAACCTGGCCTTGAACACTGCCAGGGATGGGGCAGCCACAGCTTCTCTGGGCACCCTGTGCCAGCGTCTCAGCACCCTCACAGGAAAGAGCTTCTGCCTAAGAGCTCATCTCAGTCTCCCCTCTGGCAGGTTAAAGCCATTCCCCTTGGCCTGTCCCTACAGGCCCTTGTCCCAAGCCCCTCTCCAGCTTTCCTGCAGCCCCTTCAGGCACTGGAGCTGCTCTCAGGTCTCCCCTTCAGGAGCCTTCTCTTCTCCAGGCTGACCCAGCCCAGCTCTCTCAGCCTGGCTCCAGAGCAGAGCCGCTCCAGCCCTCACAGTGTCTTTAATCTGGGTAATCAAAACGTAATTTCAGCTGTAACACCTCCTAGTCTGATCTGTTATTTTATAGGGGAAATATCAGTGCTCCTCTCAATTAAAATAGATAACCAAAAAGAGTAGGAGACCAGCACAATAAAACCATCAAATGCATAAAGTGTAGAAGTAACTGTGGGAAAGGAGGCTCATGAACTAGTTTGTGACATGTTCCTTGCTGAAAGAGTGCACAAAGTAAAATGGCATTTAAACCATAGAAACTGCTTCTCTTGAGTTTACAGTTTGCAAACTTAAGGTTGCTTTAAGAGTTTGGCATGTCCCATCCCAGCACCAAAACAGACCTGAAACGTGTATGGTGGAAAGCAAGCCAAACCAGCCACCAAAAAACCCCACCATGCAAGATTCAACGGCTGACAAAGCCCTAATGTAAGCATATGTCTTGGTTAAAAACGAGGCCAAAGTGTTCTGAGCTTTATTCCATCTCCCCGAGAAGGCCTGCACTAACCTCAGGCACGGCAGGGTTTCGCAACAAACACGAGTTTGAGGAGGATCTTCCAGCTGCTTGAAACACAGCTTTCAGCTACAGAAATATCGGATGTGTGGAAGCTCTCTCTTCTGAAGGAACCTGCCTCTTCTTTGGCCATCACTACCCACCACAATGCACTTTTCATACCAAAACAAATGAGAACAAGCCTCTGAAGGACAAGTTCTTGAAGACTGGCAGAGAATCATCACTTAATTTAAAACTGGCAAGCTTAAACCCCAATTATTCCTTACCTCAAATAGTAAGCCAAGGGAGGAACCTCTGAAGTTCTACAGCTGCACCACCAAGCCCACGCTGTATGTACCAACACTGCTAGTGCCTGAGGGATGTCCAGTGCCTGATGGACCTCGAATATTCAGTAGGAATCTCTAAGTCACTATCACTGAGCTGACAGCAGTGTGGAAAGTGGTGGGTTCTACCCAAACTCACTACACAAAGAGATGAGCTGGTATGCAACAGGGGTCACACACTGCAACCCGACTTCCAGAAACCAGCATAATGCAGCTGGACGTGCAGAGACTCCAAAATCATCACACAGCAATACTGCAAGGGAGATGACTGCTACAACAATACTCACCAAGTGGTACCGCTGATGAAATATAAAGTCCATCAGGCAGTTTTTAAGCCTAACACTCATTTACTCATTGCTTTGTGCTTTGCTGGAAGTATACAAGACCCTTCCAATGTAAATAAATCACATTTGCAACCCCCTCGAGGCACTTAAACCATTACAGTGATGTAGACCAGTACTAGTGAAAAATGAGCCCTCGGTTCCCCTTTTTCCTCCTCAACTTTATCTTTCCTGTAGCTAAACTGCATTTTGCTTAGTCTCCAATTTATTTGTTCTACAGGGCCCTGAATAGCCGCATTTAAGACAAACACCTTTATTAAGCAGTTACTGTTCCACTTGGTCTGAAGATAAATGCTAAAAAAGGTACATATTTCCTGCCTGCTAAACATATAAAGTCCTCCTGAGAATAAATCTGTTTTAGCAGCGCTCTGGCACCAGCATCTCTATGAAGTACTTGTTTTCTTTAGCACTGAATTTCACAATTATTTGCAGGTTGATTTTATTTAATCTCAGAGCAGGTTTGTTACAAGACAGGGACAGGAAAAGAAGGATGATCCGTGGGGTGGCAGGACTGTCAGAGCTGCACAGGAACACACAACCCTCTGCCTCCCATGTAAAAACACCACGCTTTGCTCATCAATAAAGAAGTACTTCCCAATTCCTGAAGCAGGGAGCACCTATTTCTCAAAATCCTCACAAAACACTCACCAAATCCTCACATACACCCCAGTATTAGAGACTCTAATATTATTAGAGAGAGCTGGGAAGAGCTGGTGAAACCCCCCTGGGATTATGACAGCAACAAGCCCTGGAATTGCAGAGAGCAGCCGGCCTCCTGCGAGGAGCACCATTAGCACATTAGTGTCATTCCAGCCCACCTGCATTCCCACAGTGTCACCAGGGCCCTTTCTTCCTGGATTCATTTTACATGCTCCTCTCTCACAGGCAGGCAGGGAGCTAATGAGCAGTCCTCAGGCTTGGGCTGCAGAGGGAAACCGGCAGTGCGACTGCAGATGTGGCCTAACAGGATCTTCATTGGAGAAGACAGAAGGAGTGCCCGACACAAGCACTCAAGCTGGTTTAGAGGGGTTCCTTCAATCACGTTGAAGCAGCCCTTTCAGACAGTGAACTGCTTCCTTACAACTGCAAAAGTTAGTAGTGCATGATGGTGTGGAAAGGTCTTGCATGAATCAGCCAGCGCTGGGCTAAATTCCTCCAGACCCATCTCCTGTTGGTTGCTTGCAGTGGATTTTTAGGTTCAGGAGGCACTGAAGTCTTTGTGAACGACTAACAACTGTTGGCTTAGATAGCTTTCAGTGGGGAGAAGATAGTCTCCTGCATTCAGAAGAAAGGATTGCTTTGATATTCAGAAGATAAAACCATTACTATTACCATTACTATTTCACTTAATTTGAAGTATGCCAACCTAGGTGGCATATTCTGCATTAAAAGTTCAGAAGGAGAAAACAAGCTTCCAGGACCAACAGGGTACCAAATGGCCACGGAGAGCATACAAGGTCCCTAGCCAACAGTGACCTGAAACCATTCCTACAACAGCTTTCCCTTCCAGGTATTCAAAACTTCACAGGAAAACACGTGTTCCCAACACAGTGGCAAGAAACACATTGGATAAAGCAATTATCTTCTCCATCTGGACAGAAAAACACCTACTGAAGAAGGAGGAAACTCTGAAAATCCATCCAACCGTTCCTGAAAGCCCAGGATAATCTCAGGGTGGGGGAAAGGAGTCAGGTTTTATTGCACAGGTGGGTGCAGCCAGCTCAGAGAGCCCAAGGCATGGATCAAAGGCCTGGTGGCACTGGATGGGCAAGCAAGACCCTCATAGAAGGCAGGATCAGCACAACAACTTTTGTAACCCTCCTGAATACCTGACCTGGTTTGCTATCAGGACTAACCCACAAGGCTGTAGGATGAGTCAGTTTGATAGATCCTGGCTGAAAACAAAGCAGGCTCTCCTGAGCTTGTTCTGCAACCCCAGGCCTGACAGAGCAGGAGGATATGCCCAGAGAACAACCTCCTCTGTGCGCAGTACCCAGCTGCAGGGTTGGATGTGCCATCATCTGCCAACACATATAACCACAATCTGAATTCACAACTCAAAGCCAGTTCCTCCAACTCCACAGGAGTAAATCTGAAACTGTGCTCAATAGGATTGCAAGTGAACCTGTCCATACCTCCTGTTGTCAGGAAATTAAACCAAGAACTTTTAAAACCTAGTTTGATGGAATGGCTTGGATTGGAAGGGACCTTAAAGCTCCTCCAGCTCCAACCCCTGCCACGGGCAGGGACACCTTCCACTAGAGCAGCTTGCTCCAAGCCCCTGTGTCCAACCTGGCCTTGAACACTGCCAGGGATGGGGCAGCCACAGCTTCTCTGGGCACCCTGTGCCAGTGCCTCAGCGCCCTCACAGGGAAGAGCTTCAGTATCTGGATGGGACAATGTTACTGACAGTTAATGAGCAAAAAGCCATCAATTGTAGCAATTGTTTTATGAGATATAAAATACAGCAGCACTGAAACACCTACTGTATGTTGTAGGAGAAGCCAACGCTATCACATAGAAACTGCACCATCATCGGGCACATCTTGTTCGACAGCCCAACTCATTTGGATTCCTTCAGAACTTGCCTCTCACATCAAAACTAGATGCCAGACACCAATCAGTAACAGCCTCACAGGTTTAGCAACTTGAAACACCCACTGGGAGGAGAAACAATTTGTTCAGGCATCTGGAGATCCCAAACTAAGTGGGATGGCAAAGGGCAAAATGAACAAGGGAGAACTGCATGCTCTGCACTCAATTTTTGTATCCAGCTATATGCATATAGGGAACCTGCACTTTGTATCATGTCAAGTCTCAGAAAGTAAAATAAACTTCATTTAAAACTGTCTGAATACCCAGTGTTTAATCTGCTATAGTACCTAGGATGCAAACCATTTATCAGAAGAGTCCTTGTGTTCAGCGTTTCATCTATTTCAAATATTTACATTTTGGAAGGCAGAGATTACACATGTTAACGCACTCATCAGCATCCCAGTATCAGCAGGAGAGACTTCTCTGATTTAAATGTGTATTCCAAAATGACAAATGTCTCTGACATCCTGAGCAAAGGAAACGGCAAAGAAACCTGAGCACGTTGCCTTTGCCTTGGGATTTGCCTGGAAACAAACCCCACCACCCCATTTCACACACAGCAAGAGGTTCTGGTCCGATTTGACAAATCCATTGTTTAGCAACACATTCATTCCAGTAGATTTAGATTTTAAATACAAGCTCCCCCCCCCCCCCCCCCCAAAAAGCCAGATTTATGCTTTCAGAGATTCCTAATTTCCCTTTCACCGAGGCATTGCTGTATTGCCTTGTCCTTGGAGAGTTTTATCTGGGATTATCCATATGTACCAAACACAGCTGTTCCACTTCTTTCCTCCTTTCTTTTTTCCACACAGAAAAACCTGCCTCTATCAGCCACCCAATTAGCTGCTCACTATCAAAAGGCTGCTGGGGCCTTTCATCTTCTGGAAAACTGGATTCAAGCGAGAGGGTGTCATGGAAACTGTGTCTCGGGTCATTTCCTGTTTCGGGTTTTAGTCACCAAAAATAAAATAGTAATAACAACAATAGTGGGGGGTTTGTGATGAAAACAAAATAAAAGACTTGTTATCCCAGGCTGCAAAGCACGCGGGGGCTATTACAGAAGGAACAAATACCATTCTTCATGAGAAACCTTCATCTGACAAACCCAAAACCTGATTTTCAATTCAACGTGCAACTCTCCCCTAAAGAAAGCAGAGATCAAACGTGAAGAACACAAAACCTGCAGCAAATATGCAATGAAATAATGAAAAATTTAAGAGAATCCATCTAGCTTTCAGAACATGGAGGCTTTTTATAGTTCACAGAACTGCTGCACAGCAGACACTGAGTTTCTCCACATACTTCACTATCAAGTAGGGTAGAAAGTGTGAGGTAATCGCATAGGGGATTGCAATCAACCCACAGAAGTTTCAGGCACTTTACCTCCTTTTAGAAACTAATAACCTCAAATACCTCTAACTTATGCAGAAGCAGCTCAAGCTCACTGAATATCGGTATTAGAAAAGAGATGCACTTGACTGGTGAAAAAGCCTTACAAAAGACCCCAAATTCACAAACGTGATGAATTTCAACCAGCTCCTTCAGGCTACAGGTAACATCACATCTGTGTAAGAAGCCCATGCATATGGAAGGGCCAGTGCAAGGGGACGTGTTCGTATAATATTCAGCTGAAACTAGCACAATGTTACCGACATGAACGTTTATCATGATGCCACATGCAAGGTGATGTCTGGGAAGTCCCTGCTCCATGCTTCTGATGAAGTTCCTGCTAATCTTAATCTGAAATTACTTAATTCACAGAATCCCAGCCTGCTTTGTGTTGGAAGGGACCTTAAAGCTCATCCAGCTCCAACCCCTGCCACAGGCAGGGACATCTTCCACTAGAGCAGCTTGCTCCAAGCCCCTTGAACACTGCCAGGGATGGGGCAGCCACAGCTTCTCTGGGCACCCTGTGCCAGCACCTGAGCACCCTCACAGGGAAGGATTTTTCCCACAAGTTCTGAATGTAAACCCTCAGCTCCACCTTCCAACACACAGTTATTTACTAAACGAGTCACAATCCAAGTGAGCATTTTGATAGTGGCATGTTTTTGAGGAACTCTAAGCAGAGGAAATTTGGAGCAGGAACACTCTGGGTTAGAAAACCGTCAATATATGCATATCCACATTATGGGGGAAACTACCAGTTTCTGATTCCAGCAGCCAGTGCTGCCATCAACAGTTTCTGAACCCTGCAGACACAACTCTGTTTCTTCTGTAAATTAACACACCACAACCACAGGCTCTTAGAAATTCCAGGTTCATTCTCTCTAAGGAAGCAAGGGTCGTACTCAAAGCTAAAAAAGAAATAGTAAGGGAAAGCTCACAAAGCAGGGAGCTTTTATCTTTAAGATGGGTGGTAAATAAAGACTTAAGAACAACTTAGTCCTTTGCCAGAGGGAAAGATACCATAAGATTGCACATATACCTCACATAATGCACTTCATTAAACACAGAGTTAAATGTAGAGACTAACAGGGAAAGACAGTTCTCCTAGGGAAGGAAGTAAATCAAGGGGATCGCCTATGTGAGAGCTTTTCTTCGGCAAGAGGAGGTTGACCAAAGTGCACAGTACCTGGAACGCACCCATTTACAAGCACACCTAGAAAGGGATTAAGCCTTTATTCAAAAATAAGCAGGTTGGCTCTTTATTTGGTTTGATACAGAGAAATCCTACGTGCTCCTGCTGGGGCTGCTGGCAAAAAGGTGTTGAGTGATTTGTCTCTAAAAGCTTTTTCAGTTCTCAATTAGAACAAAGACATCAATGCGTAATATCTTGGTTTCTCCTAAGGCAAGAAGTGTCTTCAAGTCTCGCAGGAACACAGGGAGAGCCCAGCCCACTGCCTTTCACCCCTGATTCACTTTGGCAATGCATGTTCCTCTTGCAACATCCTCCAGTTTAATACCTTCAATCCTCTTTGAAGGTACTTGGGTGTAAACCTCAGCTTTCGCTCTCAGCCACAGCACAAGCCAGTGCTTTACCCTTTGGGGGAACCTGCAGACATTCAACTCAAACCAGACACAGACCAACTTATGCTCTTTCATGAAGTGATGGAGTCTCCAGCTGTGACCACAGCAAACAGAAGGAATAGGGTGAAGATGGGCAGCTGGGCTCCAAGGCAAGAAGCAGAGGTGAAGTACCCTGCAAGAGCTACTGCTATCAACACACCTCTGTTTGGAGGCACCCAGCAGCCCCAGCTCCTCATCTTAGAAATACATGAGCAGCAATTGCACAGCAACCAGCAAGAACTAAACCCACAGAGCACATCTACCTTTCCCACCAGGGACAGACCATCCAAGCAAATTAGAAGCCCTACTCCAAAGTACACCAATCACATCCCTCCAGCTCTACCATCCTAATGAAAAGCATGTGGCTTGCTTTGCCTCCCCTTTTATTTGTTATTAATGTTCTCTGTGAATCCACACTCGGACGTTTCCAAACTGCAACACACTTTCTGCGGTCCTTGCAACAGGCCTAAGGGTGACACAACCTCTGCATGTACCCACACAGAGCACGTGGATCAGCAGCGACTGCAAAAGGAGATGCCTTCATTTAGAGAACTTCAGAATTGTTTTGTTAAAGTTTAGGTCTTTTTGCTAGTGGAAACTTAATTCGAAGCCCACAGGAATGAGAATGAGATGCCCAGGAGAATAAAGATTCATGAGATTCTTGTTCTCACGAAGACATTTGCCAGGTCAAACCAAACACACACACGACCCTGCAGCTTATCTTTTGAGAAAGAAAATCACTTTCTCGCCAAGAATCTGTGGCGAACCACATACAAAAAAGTAATACCCAAAATCCAGCTGAGAAGTTGAACAGACAATGAAAACGAACATCAGATCTCAATTTAAAAATAATAAGTAATCAAACGCTGTTGTGGTAAGTGGCCATTACAGACAAACCCCATCTGTGGCCCAAACCAGAACTAAAGGGACTACCTGGGCTGAGAAAAGCCATCTCAATGTCACCAGGCTGGGAAGCAGCTATTGTTTGACGCAGCCCCACTTGTGCTGCCAGGGTAGCACAGAGCTCATTGCAAATGCAAAGCCCCAGCTGGGGGTAGGAAGAAGTGAACGTGTTAAATGCTTGGCTGGTGAGTGCCTGTACCAATCCCCCTGCGTCAGGAAGGGGGTTCCCTCCCCCACCCCACCCCACTCCCCATTATTCTCCATTCAAGCTGAAAGCGAGAAGGTCTTTTCCTGTGCCGCTCGGTGTCAGCCAGACTTGGGAAGCTCGGCAGGAATTGCTGAGAGATCCAGAAAGGACACAAAAGCCTCCTTCCACAAAGCGCCCTTTCATCTAGGCACTATGTCTATTAAATACGTCCTGTTAATGTGCATACATTTTTAGAAAGAGATTATAAAGTGAAGACTCAGTCACTTACTCAACTGCACAATAAGATTTTCAAGTCTATTACTGGGCAAGGGGTTTAAAATGAGTAGCTGGGAATGCTTCACAGCTCCTCTGCAGTAACACTCAAACAGGTCTGGTAGCCGCAATGCCAGCCAAAGCTCTATTTAATATGTTTCAGTGCTTTCATTTCTCTATTTGGTGACACAGAGGGACCTCAGACTATGACCACTCTGCCTTTGGTACTGCTCAGGGGTAAAACAGAAAGGATGGTCCAAGCCCTGACCTGCATGAGGACAAACAGGTAGTTAAAAAGAATAAATAAGATAAAATTTGATTGGAACGTGCTCTTTCCTCATGGCATCAGGAGGAACTGGGGGGGCAACCCCTGAGCATTTGCTCCTGCTGTCATCAAAACCAAAGCGGTAAACAGCCACTTCATCCACTTTCTCCATTACACCCTTTTCTACATCTTTTTCTTCCCTTCCCTTTGCCATGAGGCTCAGCATCAACCAAGATTTTGAATGACTAAGTCAGGTAGATATACATTCCTGACAGCCTTGGGAGAAAGCAAGTTCGCCTCTGTCCATCGAGAGGTAAGGGGAAAAAAAGAACCTTTTTTCCTTTCTGCATCAAAGCAGGGCCACAAGTTGACAATCTTCACCAGCATGGGTATGGCTAAAAGCCAGCTTCACATACCAGCATTTGCAGGACCTGCAGCAAGCCACGCTGCCAGCCCAGCTTCCACAGCGAGGTTTTAACAGTTTAAACACATTTCTGGGCAAGCAGATGATCAGACTTAGGGCCTGATGCTAACGTTAGTTCTAACCTTCATGCAGAGCAAGAATCCCAAAAAGGCTGTGAATCTGATGTCAGTATGGAAAGGAAATGTCATCCCCTGGCAGCAGCGGCAAACCCCCATCCAGCTCCTCACTGCAGACCCAGAGGAAGAGCGGGTGGTTGCAACACCACTGGGTTTTGTCATGCAGACAGTGCTCTGCACATCAGCTCTCCCCATTCGCAGCCCTTAGGCATCCATCCAGCTCACTGCCAGTCCCACAGGGATACCTTCCACCAAGCACAAAATATCTGGGGTCTGTTACAATCGTCTTATTTCTTGTGCTGATCCATCTGCCACACCAGAGCTGAGAACCAACCACCTCAGCACCACATACATCACGCAGAGGAGGGCAAAGTGCTCTCCTGATGCTGACACTGATAGTGCTGGAAAACACGAGACAGAACAGCAAAACCAACACAGAACAAGCAAAATAGAGCTCAGGAAGCGGTGGAGAGATGCTGGAAGCCAGCTCTGCTCCACCTCTGGTCTGCACAAGAGAGCCCAAAGTACAACTTCATGGGAACCCCCTGCACTTCCCAATGAGTCAAGGTTCAGTGTCAAAGGCCTTGAACACACAATAACATTATTTTGTATGCAAGCAGCTGCACCAAGATGTGGATTCATAAAAAACAGGTAAAAGCCTGGAATAATCCTGACCTGTACATACATCTAGCAAAGCAGTTCTTATCTGACTTGGCTCAAAGGGGGCAATAGCCTACATTACTTTTTCATAGACTCATGGAATAGTCAGGGTTGGAAAGAACCTTAAGATCATCCAGTTCCAGCCCCCCTGCCATGGGCAGGGACACCTCACACTAAACCACGTCACCCAAGGCTTTGTCCAACCTGGCCTTGAACACTGCCAGGGATGGAGCATTCACAACCTCCCTGGGCAACCCATTCCAGTGCCTCACCACCCTCACAGGAAAGAACTTCCTCCTTATATCCAATCTAAACTTCCCCTGTTTCAGTTTGAACCCGTTACCCCTTGTCCTGTCACTACAGTCCCTAATGAAGAGTCCCTCCCCAGCATCCCTATAGGGCCCCCTTCAGATACTGGAAGCTGCTCTGAGGTCTCCACGCAGCCTTCTCTTCTCCAGGCTGAACAGCCCCAACTTCCTCAGCCTGTCTTCATACAGGAGGTGCTCCAGCCCCTGATCATCCTTGTGGCCTCCTCTGGACTTGTTCCAACAGTTCCATGTCCTTTTTACGTTGAGGACACCAGAACTGCACACAATGCTCCAGGTGAGGCCTCACGAGAGCAGAGTAGAGGGGCAGGATCACCTCCTTCGACCTGCTGGTCACACTCCTTTGGATGCAGCCCAGGATACGGTTGGCTTTCCAAAGACTCATAGAATCCCAGACTGGTTTGGGTTGGAGGGACCTTAAAGCTCATCCAGTTCCAACCCCCTGCCACGGGCAGGAACACCTTCTACTAGAGCAGCTTGCTCAAAATCAAAAAAAATTGCATTTCTCTACAGTCATTTTTAATTATAAATATATCATCCTTTTCCAGCTGCTTCTTTTTCTCCTTTAGCAAGAATTTTCAGGCCCTATTAAATCATCCAGAAGACACACTCAAAGCAGAGAGCACACACAGCAGGTCTTGCTTTTCAAATGAGCCTTCACATAGCAGGTCTGCACTCTTTTCATCCTGACTCCAAGTCTTTCCTTCTCAAAATAGCCACTGCACCTCTGCTCCTCAAAGAGAAATCCTCCATTCCAAGCACCAAAACCCATGGCAATGTTTGTTGGGTTTCATTTATTTTTGGAGGTTTTCTATTCTTGGATTCCTATGAAAAAGCAGCGTTTCAAAGACTGAGCTGGCAATTACCAGCACCTACTTTTTTAAATGTATTTCTAGCCTTACAGTCAACAACTTCCTGAATAAATGCATAAATATGAAGGGAGAGGCAAAATCACTTTTATCTGACATCATGGTGGATCAGGACTTTGAAAATCATTAGATTCAGTTTCTTACCAAACAGATATAAACAGTTAGTCATTCCTATCAAGCATGTCCCTCAGAGCAGCTACTGAAAACACAACACCAGGAGGATTCAAAAGAGACAGAACGGTATCATCTTAAATTATAGCTTCATTTCAACCCAAAATGAAAACTAGACTTCATTTTTCCCCAAATCACACTACTGGGCAGGAACTCACAGGATAAGGCAGGCTACATAAGTGATGTTAGCTTTGTATTTTCAACATAAGCATAGAATCATAGAATGGTTTGAGTTGGAAAGGACCTTGAGATCATCCAGTTCCAACTTTCTGCCATGGGGGGGGGGGGGGGATGCTAAACCTAAAAAGGACTGAAGTTTCAATGCAATGCAACTTTCCTGCAATGTATTTGAATATTAACCTTTGTCTTTTTTTAAGTCATGACAAGCAGGCACCAGAGACTGAGCATCCAGGAATAACACTTCTAAGTTTAATCTAACAGAGCAAGGATCTCTGAAATATACAGTTTAAAACAGCCTCCTGAGCACTGCTGGATATGGTGACACACAAGCCCTCCCCAGTCCTTATTCCTGTCCTCCTACCTGCACCAAAGTGCAGTTTTCCCTGTAAACTGTTTCCTCCACCAAGCCAGACCAAGGGAATAAATCCCACATGACACCTGGCAGTCCTGAATAGCCACTGACAAAAGAAATGAAAGACAAGGAAGAAATTCCCATTGCACACAATTCTTTGTGTCTCCTGCTTGACCGTGCTGGCTGCTGTCAGCTGAAGTGGCACCTGCAGCCAGTGCACCCGCTTCCTAACAAAACACTGAGCTGCAATTTAGGATCCACTGAGTTGTGGCGGTCCTTCCTCCTCTGTTTTACACTCCTTGCAATGATGAGAGACCCTGCTGCTTTCTTTTCCTCCACAAATGGTGTTTAGATCTCCAAAATCCAAGTCAAAAACCCCAAATTAATTCCATATTGGGAAAAGCAAGGGAAAAGAACCCGCCAGTTCACTGACCATGAACAAAACCTGAAAAATATCCCAAAAATGATCTTCTTCTGTACCAATCTTCCATCAGCATTTGCCCATGGGTTGATTTGCACTGGTTAGGCTACCACCGAAAACAAACACTTCAGGCAAACTTCAAATTGCTCCCACAGTGCACACCTCTGTAGCCAAACCAAGGTGCCTGTTGTAAAAGATTCCCAAAAATCATTCCTCACCTGATGCTTGCCAACACATACAACATCTCAGCATCCACTGCAGCCCAAAAAGCAGCACACAATTTGTTGTTCCTCTTCCTTACTGCTTGGAGGTAAAATAGTACCAGTGCAAGTCAAACACGACTGGTCTCTGCCAAGGACTTGGGCTTTCTCCCATTCCCGAAGCAGCAGCCAGGTTTGGGATGCATCGATGAGCTGAATCATCCCACCCTGTCACACATTACCTGATACACAGCAGACACAGAATGGTCCTCAGCCAGGAACAGCTCTGCTGTCGGCACTGGCCACGCTGTCATCTGGATGCTGCTGAACACCTCTCCCTGCAGGTGTAGCACTATTCCACCAGTTTTCATCCCCATCCACTGTCACGTGGTACGGGAAAACGACCACAAGCCTGTAGGGATCCCATAGCTGATCTTCCTTGTGCTAATGTGGCTTCTAGGGAAGAAGTGGTGAAGATTGCTGCTTATTTGGTTAAAACCAAGAGGCTTTGCTAACGTGCCATTCATTTCAGTATCAAACGCTAGCATCACACCAAAAGAGGGTTTGCTGTGATAAAATCTTATGCTCCTGAACTGCACAATTTGGGGGTCCTTTATTTTCCAACAAGTTCCCAAGGGCTGGGAAGCTCTTTTCAGCCTTGGCTCAGAGCCTGCACTTGCTCCAGGCAAACAGGCTCCCAATATAGCTATTTTTGGGTCTGTCCCTTCTCCCCTCCACCCCATCACCACAAACACCTCCCAGGTTTTGTTTGCTATTACTCCTGAGGTGAAAGTACGGCCCAAGAGGAAATACTTCTAATACTTCCTGTGCTGAAAGCAAGAGAAGCAGGGACTGAACCAGAGACAACGTGGTCATGGGGGTACCTAATCCCTTTGGTGTGGTACCATCATATTATCACCATTAAGCAGAACTTACTTTCACGTGCAATCTGGTCTGAAATGCACAGAAAGCAGCACAAAACTACTCACATAATCCTGCACAGGGACTTCTGCTTAAGTCATCCCAGCTTCTAGAAACTTTATGGCAACTGCCAGATGTGTCTATTTTGAAGCCTTTCCCCCTGGCCTCATTCCCACCTGCGACGATCAGAAGCATAGCCAAAAACTCCTTCTGCATCGCAGAAGTACGTGCAAAAGATGGCCAAAACCAGACGGAGAGCACTGGCCAGACAGCTCCACAGAAATGCTGGAAGTGAAATTACAGCTTTCCTCAGAGGTGTCAGGGCTTTTCTGTTCTAATGGAGTGGTTGCAGCTTCAAATCACGTTGTCAAAGTTGAGTAAAACCGTGTGCCTGAAGGGAAGCAGCACTAGTGAGAAGCTGGGTTTAGCAGCTTGTGGCCGAGGAGCTGGTAAAGGGAGATGTAACAGGTTGGTTTTACTAATGATTGTAGTTGTGCAAATATACTTTTGCCCAATCACATGGGAGACTACAGAGGTTTTACAGGCAGTTGACAAAGTGGGTCCGCTAAAACTTTTCATGGGGTTGGAAATAGGTAGCATTGACTTGGGGCACCATCATCATTTCAAACTCAACTCAGATTTTCTCTGCTAAATTACACACATACAGAAGTCTGTACTGGGGAAGAGTACACATAATGCAAGACTCAAGCCATGACTTCATATGTACTCTGGTTTATATCAGAAAAGGCATGTCTTCACAACAGACGCTGGGTCAGTATCGATGGTGTTAAACTCTGTTTTCCATGGGAAAGAGAGCACAAGGAAATCTGTCCAGATTTCATTAACATTGCATGTTATTGAGCAACAATATACTACAGGAAAACAATGACTGCAGAATGCAGTCCCTCATACTTTATCATTTTACACTTTATTCTGCATTAAGCCTGTGACACGAGAGGTAGTAGAGCTGTTAGCCAAAACCTAGCAGAATTTCTGATATACAAAACAAAGGCTGATACAATCAAACAAGTACAGCTTCAAAAATTAAGTGTAAGTAATTATCCATGTACAAGAAAACAGGAAAAAAGACCAGAAGTTGGTATTTTCCTATTCAACTACATACAAAAAATATCACTCCTGGGACATTAGCCAATCCTTTAAGTCCCCAACAAAGCTCCCATAAGCTCTGATCCACAAAGCATTGCCATTCCCAGGCTTGGCTTCACCAACAGCCAGATTCACACTTGAGCAGCCCTATATCCCAACCGTGAGCAATTCGAACCATGGAGCAGTCTGGGTACCTCCTCATTGCTGGGCACGTCCACACATGAGGGTACTGAGCTGACAAGGCTCCAATAGTTTCTTTGCCAGTTTTTCACCAATAACTGATGAACTGAAAACAATCAGTTAAACAAGCACAAATACTAATGCTGTTTAACAGTAAGTTTGGATGGGGCTTGGAGCAAGCTGCTCTAGTGGAAGGTGTCCCTGCCTGTGGCACGGGCTCGGAACCGGATGAGCTTTAAGGTCCCTCCCAACCCAAACCTCTCTGACAAACACAGACTAATCTGCTAACCCTTCCTTTTATCCACAGACATAAAAGAATAACTGGTAAACACACACACACACACACGAATCATAGAATAGACAGGGTTGGAAAGCACCTTAAGATCATCCAGTTCCTTTTAATACTTCACATTTCCTTCCATTCTCAAACACACCGTGCCTTTCTGTCTGAAGGAAGGCGAAGCACTCGATGTTAGTTGGCAATAAGCACTCCCTTTTTCCCTCTCTGCTCCCTGGCCAAGCTGCAGGCAGCAGAGCAGCCTCTCTGCTACGTTCAGCTGTCAGGCACTGAACCATTCCTCCTCAGCTGAATTAAGCCAAGAAAAAGGAGGGCTAACACACGCTACATTTACTTTTGCACCTTCTTAACACATGTGTTATCAGCCCTGCCACAGCCAAGAGATTCCCAATCGCTTCACAGCGTACCTGGATTTCTTGCTGCTAATAACCCTTCCTGTCCCTGCCATGACTGGCAGGGTCCTTGGTCACAGCAGTGCAGGGGACAAGTAATTATCTGCCATTCCACCTTGCTGCACCACGCTCAGCAACTTTTATCTGCACAGGACAGCTGCCTTCCTCCTGTTTGAAGTGAAATGTCAGTCTGTGCTAATGCAACATGACTTACATCCTAACGATGTCCTCGTGCTTTGAAGAAACAACTCAAAGCCTAATTAAAAATTCACATTCTGTCTCCTACGTGCAGCCATTTCCCTGCCCTTCCACCAGGATCTCTCCTGTCTTTCTGAAGTGTTTCATGCCAGGAGAAAAAAAAAAGCCCTAAGAATCCAAGTGGAACAGGATGAGAAATTGCTGCAGAGTTGGGCTTTCAGAGCGCCTTGAACAAGGCTGCTGCAGCTGGATTCAAACCAAGATTTAATCATGTAAAACAGATGAGGGTTTACTCCACTGGTTTCTGCTCTGTAATTATCACTGAAGTGCACACTACTGCCAAATAATAATTAAAAGAAAAAAAAGATAGAGTCAAATATTTATCAGCCTTCCTTACTTACAGTTCTCTATTGTATTTCAGCTTCACAAGCTGGAAGCAACCTGAAAATAAAAGGAAAAACAAGAAAAAGGAAGCAGTTTTCTCTGCTGCCCTGTAGTTGAGGATAAACAGAGGTCCAGGCTTCAGACCCAGCGCTGTACATCGAGAAAGCACCGTACAGTCACCAACAGGTCTGTTTGTAAATACCCACGGAAAGCAGCAGGGAAATGTGGGAAACCCCCAGTTCCGGCATCTCAAATGGTGTGCAGAGCAGCTCAAAATGGGATTTCTCTCTTCTAAGACCTAATTCCAGCCATTAGCCAAAAGACCATCCCATTAGGGAAAAAATACTGCAGTCTATCAGTGTCTATTTTCAAAGGGATTAAATAAATGGACAGTTCTGATGACTGCAACTCTCTGCCATCACCCAGAAATCTTCAAGGAATGTGGATTTTCCAGAACAATGGCATCAGGGATTCCTCCCTATCCCCTATTCCTCCCTGGACATCTCCCCATCTCTGTGTCACTGTGGTCTGTGCACAATCTGTGCTTCTTCAGAAACATACGGCCAAAGAAGTTACTAGTAAAATAAGTAAATAGTATGCTTTGCAATCAACCTGGAGAAGCTTGTACTGTGCTGTTTGCTATTTTACACATCAGAACATCACCTGAACAAGTATTAATATAATTAAAAAACACAACCACCAACCCAAACAGGAAAAAAAACAACCAGCAAACTCCTGTTTTCAGATCCAACATGCCTGATTTTTTCCTTCCAAGCTTCAAGAGCAGTAGCAGAAAATGACAAAGGACTGTGCTTCCTTCATGGAGTCAGTGTAAAGGATTAAGATGGCAGAGCTGCCTTCGAAAACATCCAAGGCCCTCTGGGCCTGTAACTTTTGTTACTATCTGGCTAGAAACATCAACATGCATTTTGAAAGTTATAGAAGCACTTAATGCTTTTCATCTTCAAAGCACTGCTTAATCCTTTCAACTCTGGATGCGTTATCCCTCTGTTTTGGAGGTGGAAATGTTACCTTGCCCCACACTATCAAAAAATAGCCCTCACCATGGATACCCCCTGCAGCTTTAAAAGGTTAAAGCTGGTCAAAACCAAGAACTTCAGTTGTCTGAACCAACAACCTACTCTGTAATTTCAACCAGGTCACAGAAGCCAGGATCAGAAGAGCCAGGTAACAGGGATGGTGAAACTAGCAGGTCATGCCACAACCACCAATTTAGTTTTGATTTTAGTAAAAACGGATGATAAGCTTTTAATTGCTGCTGAGTACCAGCTCTGCACAGGAGAATATATTGCAGGACTGTCACACAAGCTACTCACTGACCAAGCTCCAGCTCCTCTGCAAATGATATCAGGCTATTTAAGGTACAGTCTACTGAGCAACGACAAGTATTACAGCTGCTCAGACTGGCAAGTGGAGATGTGATTGCACTCGGTCTTCCAAGGATGCAGCCTGCTGCCAAAAGCTGCTCCCTGTAATGATACGAGTGCTGTCAACACGTGCTCTAGCAAACAAAAAGGGAAAGTAACGGCGATGAGTGCCTGTAGGTACTGTACCTGTGTCCTACTACAGGACCAGCACCCACCACAAAACAGCAGCTTCTCCTTGGAGGTGGGAACAATAATTGATTGGTGCAATAGAAGAAGTCAAACAATCAATGAACTTTCTATATGTCACCACTCCTGGAGACATAACACCCAGGATAGTAACACACAGACACACAGGTAACAGTAACCCACAGGAGCAAATGACACTGAGGACAGTAACACACAGGAACCTTCTGCCTGCAGCACCCAAAACATGTTCTCATGGAGTGAATACTTCTTATGATACAAACGTGGATATTCTAATTTGAAACTTAAATAAGAAACTGTTAAACCACAGTCCAATGCGTTCTGCAAATGGTGTTGTCACGTACATTACACTATCCCCAGCTGCTCTGTGCAGTACCATTCAAGGAATAAAAGTATGTATGAAATCAGAGCACTTAGGCGAGAAAAAGCATTACTTCAGGTAATAGTCAGATAATGCGCTCATGCAAGTGCCTTTAAACAGAAAGCTGTGGTGCGAGTGCCAAAAACAACTGTCAGGCTGATGCTGGCATCACAAATCTCTCATCCTTGCTCTTCTTGTACCTTCAGCCTACATATTACAAAGTGGATTAACACGCACCTCATTCCTCTCAAGAATGCAAAACAACATGATTTGATTAAAACCACAAAGTCCTTCTTGCTGTTGGACTAACGACATGAAACACTGGTGGAAGAATGTATCGCAGGAAGCAGATGCCGAGCGGAGGAGACAAATCTCATTGATAGCACTGATGGCTGCTCCAACAGAAATCTAATGCCTTTTCTATCTCCCAGCTTCCATATGTGTTACTGTCTGCCCTTTTCCACAAGCATTTAAGGCTCACAAACACCATGGTTCTCCTCTTACCTCTTCCACTTGCTCCTCTAGTGCCCGCTCTGGAGGCTCCACTTCATCCTCCCTTCCTGCATTTATGGAGGCTCTGTCTACAATTCCCTCTTTTTCCAGACTGGAAACACACCCAAACCAACCTCTTACCTTCACTCTACTGAAGTGTTTCCACCTGCTCGTTCACTCATTGGATGCTTCCTCCAGCCCAGACCTACCCTTCCTCCAAAGCCCTCTCCCACAGACGCGTCCCGCTCCGGTGGCTGGTGACACCTCCTCCTGCCTATTACCAGGATGTGCAGACAATTGGCAAGGACCAAAGCATGAAGAGAGCATGCAAGGGAAGTGTTAAATCCTGCCTCTTCCTCCTCTACAGTTTATGAAGCTAAATAAAACCGCAGCTCCCAAATGGTCGGGTATTAATCCTTCCTCTTGCTACCGCAACTTCCTCTCACCAGGTCCTGATTTGGGGCCTGTCACTACAGTAAACCCAACACCCCTTGATTTAAACCCAATTAAACCCCCAAATCATTCTCGCTCTTCTTCTTTCTCATCCTTTCTGCCCAGGCACAGCCCCACCATGGCATCTGCCCGCATCAGCCCAAATATCCCCACTGCACCAATAGTCCTGCAGCACAAGCAACCCACCACACAGCACCAACAGCCTCATGCACAGAGAAAAGGGCATTTAATTCTGTGCCAGCTACACCCGGCCCTGCCTGAGCAGGGTTGGGGAATTCTTACCCTAAAATCAAACGAGAATCACGGGCTGCAGTGACATATGTCATAACATTTTTTTGTTCTACTGTAGGAAGTCGGCAAAGAAGCTTCTAAAATCAGGGGAGGTTTGTTCCCACCGGGTTTTAATCTTAAACAGCTGTAATAATGTTACAGGGGGGAGCAAAGGACAGGCTGTGCATTAGCTTGATGGGAGTTAAGACAGCCAAAATATTAAGCATATAAAAATAGAGCTCGGTTATGAAAAGGGTTTTCAGAGTTTAACTACTGGTTTCGCCGCATGAAATTACTTTGGGGCCTTAAATATCCAGGTAATAGTAAACTCAGTTTGAACATTATCTGCATCCCTGAGCACTGCCATCCAGACTGTGCACGAGTTTGTGTCACTGATGCAATTCTGGGGCAGAAAGCCTGGCTCACCCCATGGTTAGCTAGTGTAACACAGCAAGGTAACGTGTATTTCTGAGTTGCTATTTTAAAGACAGTATGCGCTGAGCTGATCGAATTAGGGCTTTTTTAACAACAGCAACAGATTTAGCAAGGCAATTAGACTGACTTAATTTGCATTAACCAGGGACTCCACCAGTTACAGGATTATGCTCATATCTTTTTGAGGGAAATACATGCATGCATATGCACAGCGCCAGGGAAAAAAAGTGACTTCCCTGAATTCGGTACATCAATAATCTACCTTGTTAAGTGAAGTCATTTAAATCCACGTCTTCTTAGCATGAGGGACAAGAGACAGCTCAGTGTTTCCCCGGACAAAACGCAGCCCTAGGAGGCCGGCTAACACAATGATGCTTCAGAGGTGAGAGAATGAAGCCAGTTTAGAGAAGATAAAAGGCCATTTGGGTAGAGACCCCTGCTGCTCCTATGAAAGTGTCTCCTTTTCAGTTGTGGCAGCTTTTAAAACTGCATTTGCTACTGACCGTACCTTCCCCGGGAAGCCGCTTGGGATCTGATTTCACTTCCCCCCCCCTCCAAGAGAGCCGATGGCTGTAACGCAGGTACCAGCTCACTCTGCAAGAAGCACCAGTCCACACACGAACACCCCATTAAGATCGCACTTCTAAGGCTGAGAGGCAAACAATTCCCCATCCCCACCTTCACCCCAACACCGAAACGCACTACAGCATCTGACTATACTTGTTCTAACGCACTCTCGGGCCGGGAAGCGTTTCTTCATCCCGATCGGAGCGGTCTGGGACAAGACTGGACTCATCGCAGCTCCTGGCCAGCAGGCACAGGGATGGATGCTCGGGCTGGGGGCAGGTTTAGCACCAAGCCACGACGCCGCAGTCACCCCCAAGGCCGGGATCGGACCCCTTCGCTAAAAACCAACCCTCAGGACTTCGGGGGGAGGCGTTTTCTGCCCGTTTCTATTGTGTAAATTACAAACAAAACGGGAGTCCGGCGGCTTCCCTCCCGCCAGACTCCTTCTCCTCAGCGGAGCCGCGGGGTGCTGAGGGGAGCGGGGCCGGGGAGCGGCGACCCCTCACCAGGGGGAGGGAAAGTTCGCAAAGAAGAAAAGAACCGGGAGAGAGGGCGAGTTGTAAGGGGGGAAAAGGAGAGGAATGAGGGAAGAAAGGGCAAAACAGGAACCGGGAAGAGCGTGTGGAGGAGGGAGGGGAGGAGGGAAAACCAGGCGAGGCCGTACCTGCATGGTGACGACCCCCAGCTCCTCGGTGGCGAGCGTCCTCATCTGCGCGGCCAGAACTTGCGCCTCGTCCAGGATGGAGAACTCGGCCTCGGCGGCCCCCAGCGCGCAGAGCAGCGCCAGGCAGAGCAGGCCGAGCGCACCCCGACCCCGCGGGCGGCGGCCCCGGGCAGCGGCCTCCAGCCGCCCACCGCCCCGCGCCATGCTGCCGCGGCGGGAGAGCCGCGGGCACCGCCTCCGGGCCACTTCCAACCCGCCCCCGGCGACTCCCGCACCGCCTCCCCCCCGGGCCCCGGTTCAGGGCTGCGGCGCGGCCGCCATGCAGGGGGACGACGACGGCTCGGCGGGCTGGGAGCCCGGCTCCGGGGCACACTGCGCGCCGCGGCCCCGCCGCTCACTGAAGAGCGGAGGCGACCGGAGAGACGCAAACTGCGGAGCGGAGGAGGAGCGGGAGCGGCGGGGCCGGGATCGGGAGCGGAGGCGCCGCGGGGAGAGGGAGGCGTCTGGTGCCGCCGCGCTGCGGGCGGGGGCAGCTCCGAGACGAGACGGGACGGGACGGGACGGGACGGGAGTTACCCCCCTCCCTCCGCTACCGCCCCGCCCCGGCCGCTGCCGGAGGGGAGCCCGCACCGGCCCCGGGCGCGGAGCGGAGGCTGCGGGAGCCGCAAGTGGGGTGCGAACAGCCCTAAGAGTGCCCCTGAAAAGTCAGCAAAACGTTCCTAAAATGTGCCTCTTGTCGGTTTATTTTAACCTCTTATTCTGACTTTTAACTTATTTTAACTTCTTTTTTTTTAAATCTTTTTATTATTACTTTTTAAAATCCTCTTTTCTTTTCTTTTAAATCCCTGTCCCCTCCCTCAACCCAGAGCATAGAATCATAGAATCAGCTAGGTTGGAAAAGACCTTTAAGACCATGGAGGCCAACCATTCACGAAGCCACCCAGCCCTGAGGGTCCTTGTGCAGGCTGGAGTCAAGCAACAAAGCGTTCACGGCGCAACAGAGGTGAGAAACAGATAACACGGAGAGAAGGGACGCAGAGCCTAATCTGCTCGACGGTACACAAACCACAGCTGTCCTCCCAGGAAGAGCAGGATAATATGATGGTGTAACAGGGTAATAGAACAAGCTGAGACCCCTGGAGAAACACCCCCTCTGAGTGAGGGAGCACTGGGGTAGGGACAAGCACATGCCAGCTCCTGCATCCAGTGATATGTAGCGGCACCTTAGAACCACAGAATGGTTTGGATTGAAAGGGACCTTAAAGCTCATCCAGCTCCAACCCCTGCCACGGGCAGGGACACCTTCCACTAGAGCAGCTTGCTCCAAGCCCCTGTGTCCAGCCCGGCTTTGAACACCGCCAGGGATGGGGCAGCCACAGCTTCTCTGGGCACCCTGTGCCACCCATTTTCCTCAACCCATCATCTTCCTCACACTTTACACCTTCCCTCCTCATCATGCTCCTCATTAGGAACACACCGAAAGCCTTGCATGACCACTGGGTTGTATTAGGAAAACAGGTCCAGGGGAATAAAATTTGCTGCATGAAAGCAGGGGTCCCTTTGTGCTGCACCTGGCAGAGGTCTGCCCAGCAATCAGCCAGCCCAAGAAGCCAAACACTTGGCCCATACAAAACACATACCCTCTAGATTTGCTCTTCACTAATTAGCACTTTCAGATACGTCATGACCCTGCAGGGGTATATAATTCTTAAAGAAATCCTACCTGTAATGACAAAAGATAGCTTTGATCCCCACTTCATTGGTTAATTACATCCTACCAGAGCCACCGGTGTCCTTAACTGGTGTCATTAACTCCATGAGTTAATGATTCATCCAAGAACTAATGCAACATAATAACAACATAACACATATAATTGTATGGCAATATTCTTCTTGCTTAAAATGTGGTTTCTATCTGTTTTAATGGCTGATTTCTTGACTTCTCCCAGGTGCTGGGTGCCAGCAGCCATTCCCCATCCTTCTCTGCAAAGAAGTGGGAACTGGGTCAGACCCAAATCCCTTCTGCAGACAGAGAGGGCTGCTGCCGGGCAGCATCTGCTGGCACTGCTCAGGGTCAGGCTTTACCCACCTCTCTTGTTGTAAGGGACATTCTTTCCAACTCTATTTAATTTGGTTTTAATAAATGCAATTTAATACTTCCAATGCAAAAGCTGTATCAGCCTATCCTTGGCTTTTGTTCTTTAGGTGATTTATGGTTCTAACATAATATACTTCTTCAGCTTTTCCTCAGCAGCACTAAACTTTGCAGGTTTAGCACAAGCAATCTAAACCAAACCCAGTGCCTCTCAAAGCTGCCGTGATTGGTTTCCTGTATTTCCACTGCTGAAGCAGCATTTGCTACCTGAAAGGCAAGGAATTTTCTTTCCATCATGCTCAAGCCCTTGGACTTCTGTTGGAATATTTTCCCTGGGCCCAAGAGACAGAGAAGCAAAACTGAGCCAAATTTGCTCTTAGCACTAGTCATTTTCCTATTACATTGTATGTATTTCTTATTAGAGTCACCAGTGTAGGACGCAAGGGTTTTAAATTATAGTGAAAAGCTGAGTGGTTTTCAAACATCCTGGCTAAACTGCTCGGGGTTTTTACTTTATTTCTGACCTTAACTGCATGTTTGACAAGAAAACTCCACTTCTGTAAACTCTGTCATATAAAATACCATCAAACCAAGGCCACAGCTGGAGCTAAGTCAGTAGCCAGCTGCATTAGCACCACCACTGAATTCCCAGCTATCCAAGTCATGCAATTTATGCACCCGATCATGAAATCACAAGGTTAATGCTACAAATAGTCTGTCTTCTTTCTTTTTTAACAAGCTAGCTTCAGGAAATGAATGAAGCAATTGTCCTTCTGGTTCCAAAGCCCTGGGATCCTGCTCATGGTGAGGGAACCCACTGAACAGGTTTAACATTTTCCTGTACAATCTCAATTCATGCACTCTATAGCCCTGGAGGCAAATCCAGACTCCTCCTGGAGTTCCCATACACTTTGTGCTTCCACCCTCTAGCACAGCAGCCATTAGCAACCCCTCCTTGGACCCCGCAGCCCCAGTGCCCCTGTATTTGTGGTGGAGCTGGTCCATGGTTGCAGAAAGGGGACCTGGTGCAGAATTGCCACTGAGTTAACCACCAGTGGTTGCGTTTCTAAATCGGTTGTACACATGCGTGCTTTAACGTGTGAGAATATTTACAGAAAAATAGGAAACACCTCCTCCAAAATGCCATGAAAGGAAAAAAAAAAAAAAAAAGAATAGGATATCTTAAAAAAAAAACCAAATTCAGATTATAGAATCATAGAATCATTAGGGTTGGAAAGGATGTTAATATCATCCAATTCCAACTCCCCTGCCATGGGCAGGGACACCTCACCTAAACCAGGTCACCCAAGGCCTCGTTCAACCTGGTCTTGAACACTGCCGGGGATGGAGCATTCACAACCTCCCTAGGCAACCCATTCCAGTGCCTCACCACCCTCACAGGAAAGAACTTCTTCCTTAGATCCAATCTAAAGTTCCCCTGTTTAAGTTTTAACCCATTACCCCTTGTCCTGTCACTACAGTCCCTAATGAAGAGTCCCTCCCCAGCATCCCTATAGGCCCCCTTCAGATACCAGAAGCTGCTATGAGGTCTCCACGCAGCTTCTCTTCTCCAGGCTGAACAGCTCCAACTTCCTCAGCCTGTCTTCATACAGGAGGTGCTCCAGCCCTGATCATCCTTGTGGCCTCCTCTGGACTTGTTCCAACAGCTCCATGTCCTTTTTATGTTGAGGACCCCAGAACTGCACACAATGCTCCAGGTGAGGTCTCACGAGAGCAGAGGGGCAGGATCACCTCCTTTGGCCTGCTGGTCACACTATATGATGTTTGACATCACAGGACACCAGTCAAACCTGCCAATTCAGACGACCTGATGTTTATTGCGCTTTCAAACCGGGCTGGGCTTTCTTAGGCTTAGACAGTCAGGCTGACAAGCTGTGGATTAAATCTGGCTCCTCTTGTGTTAGAATAAGCCTTGCAGAAGAGGTGGGCTGCCCTTGCTTGATGCTTTAGGGTGGTGGCATCCCCAGAAGTGTATATATGTGCTGCAGGCTGGAGAGGGAAAGGACCAGCAAGACGCAAAGAAGAGATAAAGCCTCTGCTGTGCTAACAGCCTTCAGGCATCAATAATGCAGCAGATTTGCAAAAATGAGGCCACACTAGAAATATGTCCCTTCTTTTTTTTAAAGAGCATGAAAAGAATCAATCTGGAATTTAAGTGCTGGAGCACGGGAAGAAAAGGAACATATGTCAGATATAAATCCCAGCCCCATGGTGGGAGTAAACATGCTTTTGACAGCAGCACACGCAGATGCCGAATAGGTCAGTATATGGCAACGCTGGGAATCAGAACAAGTGAGATGTCTCCAGAAGAGCTGCTTCATGTGACAACGCTGAAGAAAAGCACTATTTATTTCTGTAGCACATGATTCAATGTGGTTTATTAACCACGGGTTACACCAAGTCATCCAATTCACCCCAGGGTGTATAACACTGTGTAGAGATCATGACGTTATTGATACATCTTCTAAAGTTCCTTTACAGATAAATAACTAACTTATACCTTAAAAACTGGGATCTAACTGTATTCATATGGCGCAGAGCCATATGAATATAGGGGTCCTTTTAGTGCACCCATTGCTGTTGTGCTTGCTTTGCTTTGTAGCACTCTGCTAGCGAACCAGGAACACCATATGCTGAAAAAACCTGGTCTGGCCTATGGAAAATCTCCTTGAAAGTGGCACTACTTTCATGACACTGATCTTCATGCCTGCAAGCAACACAATATATGCTCTGAAAAATCATAGGGTAGACAGAATGCTTGTTTGGCAGCCTCATACTTTCTGCCTGATCCTCTCTGCCTGTCTGTAGCCCTGTTGCTAACCGGTTGCGTGCAAAGCGTACATCCAGTAACCCCATAGAGGCAGAGTGACAGTCAGCCACTCACCAAGAAAGGAACTGAGAAACTTTGTGGCTCTCGTTTCTAACCTCAAAGCAAAACCTAAATTTACTCTCTTTGGTATAAATCCAGATTTAAAATAGGGAAAATGAAAGTTTGCGTAAGGCTGATACTTTTTGCTTTGCTGCAGTCTCCCTCTTGCATCTCCCAGTTTATGTGCCTTGTTTTACTTTCTCATCTGATTCCTTTTCCATTTGCCTTCGTTTTGATCATGATCATCAGTAAGGTGTTCACAGGCTAAATCCGAGGGGCTTCCTTTCCCCATGCTCATTTTCACCTTCAGTTTCCCATCCCTCTCATTATACCTTTAAATGTTTTCTCTGGAAGTTGCAACTTTGTCTCAGTTTTGGCTACAGTTCTTGCTTTCTCCATCAGTTTCATCATTGCTCCCTCTTGAGAGTCGCATGTTGAACACCCTGACATGTTCGGACTAAGCCAAGGGTTACATCTCTTACGATTTAATTTGGTATGGAACATTTCAAGTAGCAATTGATTAATGCATCTGGAAACTGCTTCTCTAACCCTCGTTTCTTTGTATGCAGATAACAAATCATGTCATACACTGCAAATACTTGTTCTTTGAACATTCTCCATTAATTCCTGATTGGGAAGGCATTTATATAACCCTGTCTTTAAGTCTGTACTCCTACTATGTGCCCATTTTGACATGTGTCACATGGAGGGCCTGTAGAACTCTAAATTCCAACCTTTATCTCACAGTCAGCACAACATCTGCCCATTTAATCAGCCATCCCCTATAGATTACCATCAGTAATGAAAATGGAAAAAATGCCTCAGTCTCCTCCCTCCCCAGCCCGGGTCCAAGTGTGCCTATGAGAACGTTCTTTCCATAGCACCATCATCACCAGACAATATTCTTAATGAAAGCCATCACGTGCGTGGTGTGGGATTTCAAAGTGAGCATTGTGCCCAGCTGTACAGCTCGGCCTTCAAAAAGCCTGATGCTAGCAGCGTAGCTAAATCACAGCACTATTGGTGTGGTCTCCTTTCAGGTCAGCTAATTCCATACTACATTCTAAATAAAAGATGATGTGAGATAAAAACCAAACCCGTAGGCTTCAAGCTGTCATCACTGCATTGCTAAACAGGCGGAGAGGCCCAGACACTGGAAGGGACAGCCATAGGAAGGGGTGGGTTGAGCACTGCAAGCTGGTGGAGGGGCCCCAAGGAGAGAAAATGGGAGACAAAGCCAGAAATCCCCCCTGCAGAGCTATCTGGGACTCCAGCAGTTTCTTACCCTTCACTAGACAGAGATAATTTGGCTCTGGGTATAAGACACCTCAGAGCATCTTCTTTCTCCTGAAACAAAAGCACTGGGGGAGCGTGATGTTACAACAGAAGTTCATGATATGGGAAAAATGACAGACACAACTTATCGCAACATAGAAGAGACTGATGATTAGACAGTGGGGGAAAGCTGCAGTCAAAAAGTTGGAGATTCGTATAACCATAAAAGAAAATGGCATGCTTGGGGGGTGTGTGTGTGTTAATACTTGTCCAACAGTCCATGGTAATTGATGAATCATGACCTTTATAGAATCACATACCTGTGAGAGGACCAGCCTGTTAGGGAGTTAATAGTTCACCAGCCACAGCAGACATCAGATTGTTCATCCTGTCCTTACTGTACCACACCTGAACATTCCCAAGGTTTCTGGTGTGCTTTCCCATACTGACTGATCCTGAGCATCAGGCAAGTGTGCTGGAGCCTCTTCTAAAACCTGAGGTCCCACAGGCTCACAACCTCATCCTAGCTCTAGGCTTTCCTTACTCCAGCAACCTGATGCCTTCAGGAGGTCTCCTTTAGCTCTGTGATACCTTGGATAACCTCTTTTGGTACCCACTTCAGGGGGGCCCCCATTAAGGACTGACCTGGTTCTCCAGATGGTAACCCAAGAAAATCATGAATGAGACACAGCCTACGTTTGAAACATGTTTAAGGAATTCTTTGAATATCCATGGTTCTCTCTTGAATCAAGGGCAGACATATGGATTATTAAGCATTTTTCATACTTAAGGATAAAAGGACATGTCTATGCTGTGAAACAAAGGATTCCAATTCACATTTCTTGATCTCTTAATTATTCTATGATTCTTCTCATCTGTGTTATGTTTTAAATACACAGAGCAAATAGGAAGAGCAAACATGATTAGAAGACACTATTTGTGAGATTACTGCTAAAATCTGAATGTGTTCCTTGCATTTTTCCTATAATTTTAGAGTAATCTGGAAAATGTTTCTAAAAATAACATCAGATGTCTGCTCTTGTATTTTTGTTAAACTTGTTTCCAGTTTCAGTATCATCTTTCATCAGCAGTACCCTGCATTGGAGTGAGTCCACATATTTGCTTCAGCAGCAGATAACAGATTAGGCCCACCAGATCCATAGAATCCCAGACTGGTTTGGGTTGGAAAGGAGCTTAAAGCTCATCCAGTTCCAACCCCTTCCACGGGCAGGGACCCCTTCCACTAGAGCAGCTTGCTCCAAGCCCCTGTGTCCAACCTGGCCTTGAACACTGCCAGGGATGGGGCAGCCACAGCTTCTCTGGGCACCCTGTGCCAGCGCCTCAGCACCCTCACAGGGAAGAGCTTCTGCCTAAGAGCTCATCTCAGTCTCCCCTCTGGCAGCTTAAAGCCGTTCCCCTTGGCCTGTCCCTACAGGCCCTTGTCCAAAGCCCCTCTCCAGGTTTTGACCCCCCCATTACATTTGGTATCAAACGTTTTACAGATCACATAAAAACCACATACCTCTACCTCAGTTATGAGAATCACTGCCTTTTTACACTATGTTCCACCCTTGGAGCTGCCAGAACATAGCAAAGACTCACTGATTATATGCAAGCCATAGTTTGTTCTGAGACTTATAATTTGGCTAAATTTGGCTGGATTTTCCTAGGTGTATCAAAGGGCACATGCTAGGCCAGTGTGGCAAAACTCAACCAACTTCAGCTTTTCTCTTTCCTCAACAAAACAGCTTTGTTTATAGTTTCCTATAACCCTATTTGTAGAAATGGCTGAGCCCTTCAGCATGAATACCTTGGAGTCTAAAGCAAAAAATAGCTAGGAGCTTCCCAGCACAAATAGAAGAGGGCAAAAAACAACCTGAAAACCTGGATCTTATCACTGAGAAATGGCAGGCAGCCTTGGGAGCAGGCACTGCTAGAGGCACTGCTTGTAATAATTCTGATACTCTAATCTCTTTATCTTCCTTCTGCATCTCTTCCTTTATCTTCATGTTGATGCCATGGAATTCATGGCACCATAGTTTTGTTGCCCTTTCCTTTTCCTTTTGGCTTCACTCTTAAAATTAAAATAGCCTCATTTCTAGCATTTGAAAACAGAAAAGGTTCTGGTGTACCTTCCATGCACTCCTGGAATCCCATCTTGTGACAAGGGGCGGTTATCTCGGCTGGGGGACCATGTCTTGCCACAGGATTGAACATAAAAATAGCAGCAAGCACTTTTTAAGGGCATAAGAGGATGATCACCCAAAGCAAAAGTGTGTCACTTTGTCACAGTGAGATCGATTGGATGGAAGTATTTGCAGTGGTGACAGCCGCCCGTCTTTCTCCTGCTTCTTGGGAAACAGTATATATCTCAGCTGTCCCTGTCATGGGGATTCCTTGAGGTCCCTGATCTGAATCTCCCTCTAAATGCTGAGCAGACACTTTAAACACAGTATTGCACTGCTATTAATATCACTGTCACCTAGGGCCCGGCCGTGAGCAAGGCAAGGCTTGCAGGGTGAAGTAATAACTTCTAGATCTCCTGCTATGGCTTGTGGATCACTTGGTAAACAGGCTGACAAGATCTTTGCCTCCGAGAGGATGCTCTCTAATTAGGCAAAAGATGCAGGGTGCTCCTGCAAACACGGCCATTCCAAAGCACATGGAATTCAAATCTCCCACTTCCAGCACACAAACAAGGCTTGAGAAGGGTTGTGAGCGAGCAGGAGGAGAGCGGGGTAAGGAGAACGTGCTGTCCAACAGGTTTCACCAGACCATCTGGGTGAGGGATGCAGCCAGTCATGGAGGAGGTCGCTAAGGAGCACATCAGTGATTTGGGCTTGTGTATTCAGAAGGACCCAGGTCCCTCTTTCTCCATCTCCTGCTGTTCTGGGAAGTCCTTTCTGAAGCTATGGCAGGGTGGATCTCCACCCACCATGCTGGGTGATAGTCATCTCCACGGTGTGTCACCACCTTCTCAGGAGACAGCCCAATGGTGTCCACCTGGATCAACAGCTTGCCTACCGCGCTGCATACATCACTCAGCAGCCAAGTTTCCGAGCCTGGCCACCGGGCTCTGCTCCTCTCTTCTGCATTTCACATTCAACAACCATTGATTAAAATATAATCCCAAGAACTAAGGCCAAAATCCAGGGCTCTTTCCTGCCTAATGAACACCCTCCTCTGTGCCTGGAGTCACACACTCCCTGTCCCCCTCCTCTGCCCCAGCGCATCTGGAATTCTTTAGCCTTTAGCAGCCAGGCTGCAATGGGATCCCCACCATAGCCTGTGCTCTGGGAACACCTTGAGCTGGTTATGGTCTCTGAAATTAGGCAGTCAATAAGTGGAATTTTCTTTTATTACATTTTAGGAATACCTAATGTGCACCTAAATAAATGCTTAAATGACACCATCTGCAGGTAGTTATGTTTTCAGGGTATCCAGCTCAGTGGTTTGGAATTTGGCCACTCATTAGGTCGTATGGAAGTAAAGGAAATGTGTATTCTAATAGCCAAAAAATACTGACTTGAATGTTGCTATCTTGGGAGATATGAATGTAAAGGTAGAATTTGCTTTCTTCTGAGGAATGCCAGCAGAGTGAATCAGTGTCAGACTGTAAAAGAAGCACCAAAGGTAAGAAAATTGATATAGCTGTCTTTTTTTTGGCCAGTATTTTTTCAGAGTACATTGCCATCTTTTGTTTGGTTACAGATTTCCTACATTGTTGTGATCTATCCTTTTTCTTTAACCCCCTCCAATCTCATCTCATCACTGTGGCTATGTATGACATCTACTTTTCCTAGTAGGATTTATTCCTCCAAAATGTTAGCCTTGCTTGATCACTGCAAACTGCAGGTTTCCTGCTGACAGGATTGTAAACTGCAGAGTCAGCATCCCATTTAAGCGTAGTAATTAATTTTGCTGCCAGTAACAGTGACATACATACAAGTCTGCCAATAGAAAGGTTGGGATGCACCAGAATCTATAGTTTTTGTAATGCTACAAGATTAAAACAAAGAGAAAAAAAAGAGTCTTGGAGAGATTTTCCAGTTTGATGGAAAATAGCAGATTATGACACACGCTCATTTTAGATTTAACATATTTTAAAGCCACATAAGGAGTGGGTTTTAAGTCTGCATTTGGAATATAACTGTATGTTCTAAGCTACTCAAGTCTACCTGCTAATTAAACAGCTCATTTATAGGCTAGTTAAAGAGCAGTCAAAACATGCAGCTCTGGTATGAATGAGAGGATCCAGCCACATACCTGCTCTTAAAAGACTTTTCTGGAATAAACAAACCAGTAAATGTCACTGTCAGTTGATGAAGACCGACCGTACCTACAGACACGCTCCTCCAAAATGTGACTTCTGATTAGATGAGGTGTTGATTTAAGTACTGCAGCTAACAGAGAAGCAGAGAGGAGCGATCTCTGCATATCACGGAATCATAGAATGGTTTGGGTTGGAAAGAATCTTAAGATAACTCAGTTCCAAGCCCCTGTCATGGGCAGGGACTCTTCACACTATCCAATTAACATGATATATTACTCCATGCCTCCACAGGCTTTATTTTGGCTCTTTGTCCATTGCTATTTCTTCTTTGTTATGTCGAGTACCAACAGAAAACTCCAATCCTGCTGCTACTTTACTATATTTAGAGTGCACAGATACACATCTGAAATTCTCTTCTAACCTGGTTAGACGCATACAGAAGTCATTATAGGCTTGAAGCCTTCGTTATGCTATTAAAGATAGGCTTTTAAGAGAAAACATCTAGGAATAGATTGAAATTATGTACAAACTGTAAAGACTGAAACCTCACACAAACTCTGTGGTTGCTTTATATTTACACTACATGAAATTCACTTAAGAAATCCTTTTGAAGGCTGAAACAAGTATTCTATTTTTCAGATAGAAAGCCAAGAGGGCAGGAAGCGAGATCTCATCCACATCACTTCTCTGCTGTTAGTGATGGAAAATTCTAGTTTCCTGGGAACCAGAAGTGCTGGCTAGAATAAATGTTACAAACTGGCAAGAAAGAACATTTCTCTCTTTGAAGTGATGCTCTGTTAAGCAACACGGCTCTGCAAATCAGGTATTTCTTTTCCTAAGTCCATTCTGTGCTCATTCTTTTAATTTGATTATTGACAACATAACCAGAATGCAATCTGGGGACTATTTCCAAGCTGCACGACACATACAGTCTAGACTTAATTAAAGAAACAAAGAGTGAAAAATCCCAGCTGGTTTTCTTTTCCTTCCATCAACCGGATTACAATAGTTATCAGTTTGGCTCTGCCCTCTGATTCTTATCGCAGGCTTCAGCTCCAGCACCTAATGAACAGCTGAGATGTGGTAAAGAAACAGACCTTTATTTTCCAGTTATTCATGCTCTAAATTGTGAAAGTTGAATCTTACACATATGAAACAGCTCTTGCTAGGGGATTGCTTTTGGATGTCACTGGCCATTACTTGCAGCCCGACTCAGGAGTGAAGACAAAATTAGGGTCAGAGGGTAGACAGGAACATTAATAACATTTTTAAAGGTTCATTTAGTAGATTGGCTGGTGACAGCAAAGGCAATACATAATGTAATCGTAGCTTGACTTTGCTTATAATTTCTCCCTGTGCTGGCAGGTTTGAAAGTGCAGTCAAGAAAGCGTGTTCACTCTGGAGGTGTTTGACAGTCCTGGAGAACATCCTATTCAAGAAGAAGATGAGAGTTCACCATTAAAGACCAAAAAGCTAGTAGAAATACAAAGCCCCTCCATGGTGTTAAGGAAAGAAATGAACATTTGTAATGAATCCTTTGTTAATATGTGACTGAACTTGTCTGAAGTTTTTCCATGTCTTCATTGCAGCAGGAGGAAGCTCAAAGGAATGTGGTACGATGATAGCTAATGAGATCACAACTCCACAGGAAACATTACAGTGATTTGGCTAGTGTGTATGGGCACCATTAGCCTTCCCAGCAAGGAATCTGTGTATATATATAGGCTCAGTGTGTCCAGATCATCCTTTTTAATGCAAGTGGCAAGACTGTATTTCACAGCCCAGACAGTACATATTGTGTTGGAACAAGTCCACAGGAGGCCACGAGGATGATCAGGGGCTGGAGCACCTCCCATACGAAGACAGGCTGAGGAAGTTGGGGCTATTCAGCCTGGAGAAGAGGAGGTTGCTTGGAGACCTCATAGCAGCTTCCAGTATCTGAAGGGGGCCTATAGGGATGCTGGAGAGGGACTCTTCATTAGGGACTGTAGTGACAGGACAAGGGGTAACAGGTTCAAACTGAAACAGGGGAAGTTTAGATTGGATATAAGGAGGAAATTCTTTCCTGTGAGGGTGGTGAGGCACTGGAATGGGTTGCCCAGGGAGGTTGTGAATGCTCCATCCCTGGCAGTGTTCAAGGCCAGGTTGGACGAGGCCTTGGGTGACGTGGTTTAGTGTGAGGTGTCCCTGCCCGTGGCAGGGGGGCTGGAACTGGATGATCTTCAGGTCCTTTCCAACCCTGACTATTCTATGATTCTATGATTGTAGAGCTCTGCCACCATGGATGTTGAGTTGCCTTATGGCAATCATGAAGCCTGGATCAGCTGTGGCTTTGTCTCAATCCCTGCTTGAAAAACTGCCTTAATTCATGCAGTGAATGTTTGTTGCATGCTAAATAACAGTTGATGCAGCTAAATAAACACATGCATTGATGGAGATGATCTTTACCCTAATCAAAATGAAACGTCTAATGCATGCGACTGCTTTAGTATGAATCATTAGAGCAGGCAGTTTACAGGTGCCTACCTGTACCTACTGACAAGTGAATAGGAAATTTATGTGCTATATATATTTTTCACTGCATTGTGAAAATTGGTGGGGACCTTCCACAAAGCCCCTTACAAAGTTATTGGTAATAATTCATCAAAGATAGAGGAATACTTATCATTTATAAAATGATCCTGATACCCTTATTGATTAATTATATATGCAACAACACTGCTCAGCCACTGCATATTCATATATATATGTGTATATATATAGTATATTCATACTCTGCAGAATATGTTTGTACCCAACAGTCTTATTGGAAATGACTACATCTAAAATAGGAAAAAAGTAAAATAATCCATTCATCGTACTGGATATACACAGCTTGATGGACTCAAGTGGCTGCAAGGAGTCTGAGTTCTTTTGATCATCTTATCTCCAATGGCCCTTTAAAATATGATAGACGTGCAACCATACCTCCTGCTGCTATAGATAAGGCAGAGACAAATGGCTTGCAAAGAAAATGGCCTTTTTCAACAGCAACAATGAAAGTATCTCCCAGCAGACCCTTTAGTTGCTTTCCAGTGTGAATGACAAATTAGGATGGGGCCATGGAGACAACAGCTTCGGATACATCAGAGCAAAGCCACAGATAACAGTCCAGCTTTTAGCTGGCACTTGTTTGGGTCAGAGTCTATAAATGCATTAATTCTTCCACTTCTCTTACGTATTCTTTAGCAATTAAGCACGTTTAAATTGCATTTCTCTTATAGGAAGTGTGCCTGTTAAAACAGAACGTCAAGTCAAAGCTGCTCAGAGAACAACATTAAAATGTTTTCCTTAACTACAAACAGCTCCAAATCATCCCAGGTTAAACAGGCACTTCTAGGGAAGAAAACGTTAGCTTGTGCAAAGTTAAGTATCTATTTAATAATTCTACCCCCAAAAGGGCAGTTTAAATGCATCTTCCCTAGTGTAACTAGCTCCATATTAAGGATTTGCCATGGTGATATGAAATGCATTTTGTTGTCCAAATGATGCCAGTGACAATTCATGAATATTCTTTCATAGCAAGAGTCAAACCAGATCCTTCCTCCTTGCACATCATTAATGTCAGAAAACCCCTCACAAGCCTGTGGACCAGATTAACTCACTAGCCATGATAGCAAATTACTCCAGTATTATGGTTTGCTTGAAATAGTGTTGACTTCTAAGTCAAATTAATTTGAACGTACCAGTAGAGCAGTTTCTCTTCTGATTTTTTAGCTATGAGAAGAATCTGGTCACTGTTCATTTCTCTGCTGGATTGTCCATAGAAAATTAATTGTAAAAAATACCAGAAAACAGAAGTGTTGACAGCGAATCCAGCATAATTTATTAAATTAAGTGATCATGGTTATATGGGACCATAGCCTGGCATTGAAATCTGCTAAGGAATGACAGTAAGACAGCATCCTCAGTACCTCAAATACTCTTCATCAGCAGGGTACCTTTCATGTATTCTTCTATGCAGGCTACCCTTAGCTTTACCTCAGAAGAGTAAGAGATGACATTGGAAATAGTGAAAATGTGCACAGAAACACTCAGAAAGGGTCTTCACAATTTTCTCCTTCTCGCCATTGAAGATGAGAAATAACAAACTGGAACAAAGAATACAAATACCTTTTTGCTCAAAAGTAGACAGCGTTGGAAGCCAGAGGTGTATCAACACAATTAAACACTGCCCTGACTTGCTAAGCAGAAACAATTTAGAGATTTAAAATGTACTTTTTGGCACATGCAGCTCTATGCAACTGCAGGATTTAACCTGGCGAGGTTGGGTGTACCTGCAAACAGGAGCTCTTCCCTTAAAAGGGATGTTTAAGGGAAGTATTGTGAGGGTGCTGAGGCGCTGGCACAGGGTGCCCAGAGAAGCTGTGGCTGCCCCATCCCTGGCAGTGTTCAAGGCCAGGTTGGACACAGGGGCTTGGAGCAAGCTGCTCTAGTGGAAGGTGTCCCTGCCCGTGGCAGGGGTTGGAACTGGAGGAGCTTTAAGGTCCCTTCCAACTCAAACCAGGCTGGGATTTTATGAAAGCAGGTACCAAAGTTTCCATTAAAGTGATGGCCTCGGTCCAGCCCTACTGGGTGGCTGCAGAGGTTTAGGCAATGCAAATTTGTTCCCTTAACGTCAAAGAGACACTTTATGTGACTGGGATGACAGACAACAGGATACCACATCCCTCTGGTTCTGCTTTCAATGTTGAAATAAGAGTTTGTGGAAGGAATAGACACAACAGCGCAGGTGGAAACATGCCAGCCTGGGTCAAGGAGGATATTGTGTCTGAAGGAGGAAAGAATGTGATACAATATATAGTTTGGCAAGAAGCACAGGAATTGTTTGGATTGAAATAAAAGATAAAAAGACCAAAGAAGGAAGATAGGAAACTATTGTAATCCATCTGGAGTGAATAAAAAAGCAGCCTAGAATACTGATGCAGATAAAAACTGCATGGAAAAGTCTCATGTTGGCATTCTTCTGCTACCCGGGATGCAGTGAGAAGAGCAGTTATGATGCAGAATGGGAGTGGGTGCAGGGCTCTCACCTGCTGGTTTTCAGTTACTTCCCTTTTTAAAAGCTTCTTGCCCTGCAGCTAGCATTTCTCCTGCTTTATGCAGCGTCCTGTGTTCAGCTATAGCAGTCATGGCTTAAACCACAATATGCAGTTCTAGAGGCTATCAGCCTGGAGGACATGGGGCTGCAAGCCTCCTCCTCACCCTGCAGGTCCCTGCCACAGCCACCCCAACATGTGCTGTGTCTGCAGAGGTCATCTCAGTGATCCAAGTCCCACTTAAACCAACCCACTTGGGTTAAACTTCAATCACTGGGAAGTGAGGGAAAGCAACTCATTTAAACCCTCCCTGGTTCTCCCAAGATGGTTCTAAGGGGATGGGAAGGGAAAGAGCAGCCTGGGATGGAGGCGGTGGGTCCACCTTTCTGACGGGTGCTGTGGGTGATGCTTATTTAAACTGATTGGAAATACAACATTAACAAGAGGGGCCAGCAGCTTTGCCGGCTGAGCAGGGGGTGAGGAGCTCACCCTGCTCCCTCCTGGACATCTGGAGGCAATATGGTAGGGGAGGTGAGCAGCTCCAGCAGAGGTGGCAGAATGAATTGTAAAAGACATTAGTAAAGACACCGTGTTTGAAGGTGGGTAGCACAGAAAACGGCACAGTTCCATTAGATTGAAGACTGCATTTTGAGCTTTGGCAGCTCCAAAGCTCCCCCACCACCACTATTTCATGGAGAGTAAAGCTCCTCTGGGAGCTTCCTCTGTGTCAGGGCATCCTGCCGAACGCCACGATGCGGTCAGGCTGGCTGGGCCTCCACCACAGCAGGTACCAGCGGCTTCCACACGTTTCTGGCTCATCCGGTTGGACTGGAGTTGGCTGGGACAATTCCCGAGTCCTGGAGCAGAGCTGTGGCACTGAGCAAGCCGAAGGCCACGAGCTGAGCAGGGATTAGGGATGGACTCAGGGCTCTCACGACATCTTACCCATCTGCTACACACTGCCTGTGCAAAGAGCCAATGAAGCAGAGCCTGGGAGTATAACAATTTAGGCAGGAAGGAGGAGGCAGGAAGCTACAGGAAGCTGGCAGAGGTGATTTTGCCTGGAGGAAAAGGAGGAGAAGGGTTGTGCTAGCCTGAGGCACCCGAGATGAGCCATCCTGCAGGACCATGCAGAGGTGGTTGTGCTGAGCTGCAGCTCTGCCCAGGGGCTAAGCCAGGCTTCAAAGAAATCCAGAGGGGAGGCTGTGCTCTGCCTTGCTCCTCTCTGCAGATGACTGCAGGGAAACCCTGCACGGCAGCGAGAACAAGGGATGATTACAAAGTACCTTCTAATTGTCTTTGAGTTTCTATGATTTATTCCTAATCTAATTTCTGATCTTGTAATGAAGGCTTTCATCCTTTGCTCTACTGGAATAAACTGACCTTTTTTAAAGTGGCTTGGTACTTGAAGCAAACTCACCAGCCTGGAGAAGAGAAGGCTCTGGGCAGTCCTCCAATAAATAAAGGGGCTTACAGGAAAGCTGGAGAGGGGCTTTGGACAAGGGCCTGTAGGGACAGGCCAAGGGGAATGGCTTTAAGCTGCCAGAGGGGAGACTGAGATGAGCTCTTAGGCAGAAGCTCTTCCCTGGGAGGGTGCTGAGGCGCTGGCACAGGGTGCCCAGAGAAGCTGTGGCTGCCCCATCCCTGGCAGTGTTCAAGGCCAGGTTGGACACAGGGGCTTGGAGCAAGCTGCTCTAGTGGAAGGGGTCCCTGCCCGTGGCAGGGGTTGGAGCTGGAGGAGCTTTAAGTTCATAAAGTTTTCCTCCCAACTCAAACCACTCTGTGATTCTGTGACCTATGAATACTGTGGAGCAGTACTGGCTTCATGGTGCTCAGTTCAGATTCAGGCCCTTTGCCACACTAATATGGATTGAAGTTGCCTTTCAGAGACACTTCTTAAGGAAGGTGTTGCCCCAGCTTACAAAACCCCAAATGAGCAGTTTGCAGCTCTCTGTAATAAGATGGTCTGGAATACAGAACACCAAACATAGCGAAAGCAAACCAGAAATAAACCCCCTGGTCCTCACCCATAATCATAAACTGCAC
This sequence comes from Pezoporus flaviventris, assembly GCF_033815535.1. Taxonomy (NCBI): domain Eukaryota; kingdom Metazoa; phylum Chordata; class Aves; order Psittaciformes; family Psittacidae; genus Pezoporus; species Pezoporus flaviventris. The sequence continues at coordinate 1,221,060 of NW_026892607.1, read as the reverse complement.
CAAATCCCACCCCAGCCACTGCTCTGCCCCAGCGTTCAGTTTCCCTCCACACACGGGCTCTGATTTCCCCAGAGCACCCCACACCCCCATAGATGTGCCAGCTCTGCCCTGTGGTTGCCTTGTGGTGGTGTTTAATGTTTTATTTGTCCTGCTGTTGGTTGCTAAGACCGTAGAAATGCAGGAAACAGGGACCAAGAGGGACTCATTGGTTCAGGGTGGCCAAGCCTCTGGTTTTGCAAGCCAAGATCCAGCTCCATTTCTGTACAGTATTCTTCCTTTTGGGCAGATGTTCCAAAACACCATGTGATGGTGGCTGGAGATGGTCTGACCTCCTGTCCAAATGTCTTTGGTCAATTTTTGTCCGCATGTTCTTTGTGCCAGCATTGTTCCCGTACACAAATAGCTCTTGTCTCCTGCTCCTTTCCTCGGGTGTCACCTTCCAGATGCTCTTCCTATTTTTATCTTTGGCCTCATGTAGGTTAGAGATGAGTATTTTCAATGCACTTACAGCACCTGCTCTTCCAGGGATGGGGCAGCCACAGCTTCTCTGGGCACCCTGTGCCAGCGCCTCAGCACCCTCACAGGGAAGAGCTTCTGCCTAAGAGCTCATCTCAGTCTCCCCTCTGGCAGCTTAAAGCCATTCCCCTTGGCCTGTCCCTACATCCCTTGTCCCAAGCCCCTCTCCAGCTTTCCTGCAGCCCCTTCAGGCACTGGAGCTGCTCTCAGGTCTCCCCTTCAGGAGCCTTCTCTTCTCCAGGCTGCCCCAGCCCAGCTCTCTCAGCCTGGCTCCAGAGCAGAGCTGCTCCAGCCCTCCGTGGCCTCCTCTGGAGTTGCTCAAACAAGTCATTCAGGACTATTCTCTCACTGCATCGAGCAAATGTCTGTCAGAGGTTTCCAAACTGCACCTCAGAAAAAGCAGAGCCGCAGAGGAGAGAGTCCCTCCAGCCATCCTTCAAGCTCACCTATCTCAGACACATGGTGGGATGAGCAGAGTTAGCTCTTCTGTGGAAACACTGCAAAAACAACATAAGGTTTCCTTATGAAAGGAAGCTGAAGGTCTGAGCCCTCTTCTGGGGTTGGGGGATGTCACTCTGCCATTGTTTTAGTGCCTTCCTCTTAATAGAGAGAAAAATAATAGTATGGCAAATATGAGTTTAAAGACATCACAGAGCCCATGCCAGAGAGCACCTGACAAATCTCAGCTGGGGTAACCCCATGCAGCTCTCAAACTCCATTTTTAGGGATCTACGTTTCCCATCGTGTTGGACTCCCTGCTCCATTCCCTTCCCGGAGCTGCTGTTTTCCTGGCTGGCAGCAGCCAGCACATGGCTCTATTCCAGCGCCGGGGGAAGTTTGCTGCTGCTTTATCCCTTCATCTCCCTATCTGACAGCTGTGTTGTCACACGTAATTAGCTAATGTTTTAAAAATACCCTAAGAACTCCAGAGCAGAGATGCCATAAAAGTACAAGATGTGACTACTGGCTGGCAGCAAGCGTGCAATTCCCATCTCATGGAGCAACAATGAGCAGAAAGCCCAACTTTATCAAACACCAAATGCAAATGCACCCCTACTTTCTCTGCCAAGGATGCAAACCATCCCTGCAACTCCTGTTGTGACTGCTTGTGTCAGGGCAAAGCAGTGGTACCACAATAGTTGATCAAACTGGTTGGATTGTTGAGGTTCTCTGTGTGAGATGGAGCACAATAATGTGGTGAGTTCAGAGGAGAGAAGGGCATGGGAATCATCCTGCAGGGTGCCTGTGGTGAAATGCATTTGCCCAATAGCAGATCTTGCCATGGAAACAAGATTTAGAGATCATCATTAGTGTTCCCATCATTTGGCTATAAGGCAAGATAAAGTATCCAAGCTGCAAACTGCATTTGTTTTTTTGGCTGCTGTTGAGCTCTCCTGGGGCAGGTTGGGATGGGGATGCTGGCAGTGGGTTCTGGCTTGTCTTGAGGACTCGGTTCTATTTTTACACTAAATCCCCTTTTGTTCAGTGCTAAAGGTGGGACAAGTTTACTTTAAATCATCTCCATTCAAAAGAATGGAGCTTCCAAACCAAGGAGGTGAAAACTCCCTCCCTGATGAAGAGTTTCCCTGTGTTTAACTTGGCCACAGCTTCCTGATGCTTGACTGCACGTGGAAGGGAAGAGCTGGATGCAAGTTCCCAGCCTCCAGCTGCTGGAGACACAGCAATAGCAAGAAAAGTCTCAAGCTGCAAGGCACAAATGGGTCTTGCTATAGTTTATAGCTGAGTTTCATGTTATAGCACGTTTGTCTTTGCTGAAGCATCAGCTTCAGAAGCTCTCTAGCCAAGCCACTTGTTATCTTAACTCTCCACTAAGAGATCTGGATAAATTCACATGTATCCCAGTGCTATTTAGCTTATAGCCTGCACACTTAACCAGGAAGCATCTTAAGGGTTAAGGGGCTCTGTCAACACAGGCAAACACCAGGTTTATTTTATCTGATGATCCAAAGTCTCTTCATTTGCACCAGCAGATAATAGCACTGACTTGTGCCACTATATTCAGAAGACAATCCAGACCTCTTTACGTTTCATTATATTCCAGTGGTATCTGCTTTGGCTCTACCAAACATTATATTTTTCAGTTCAGGGAGTATTTCCCTTGCTAGTTAATACAGTACCAGGCTCACCATCACTGCACAGATGTAGAAAAGGCAACCCAGAACACTCTTTCTAGTAGGTACTTGTTTCAGTTGAGAGCCTGAACAAGTATTTCTCTGGAAGGAAAGTATTCAAAACCTGAAATTACTTCCTGGCCTCTGGAAGAAGTTCAGAATCTCTTTGTGTCCCTCAGGCTCACCTCTGCTCTCAGCTTGCTTTATAAATTGCCTGTCTTTGACATGTAATAAGAACCTGCCCTGTCACTAGGCTGCTCTCCAAGGCCTGAGTTTTGCAACTCTTGCTCAAGCAGCACTATCAGAGGTCACAGAGAACATTTCCCCATTAAGCGCTGATTAAACACTGATGAGGGACCTCTGCTCCTCTCACTGTTTCCAAGTATCAGCAAAGCAAATATTCCCATCAACGTTCACATGGGTGATGCTGGGCGGCAGCAACCACCTGGCCATGCTCTCAGCTCCAGCGTTATTTTACACAGTGAAACCTTGGTGGTGTAAGAATAAAAACCCATTCATACATTTCAATGCAAATCAGCTCTTAACCCCATTTTAAAAAGGAGAGCTGCACCCCCTCTGCTGGGCTGCTTCTGATATACAAAGACTTACCCAAAAGCAAACACCAGATGAAGAGGCCAGAAGCAGCTCTGAGTATCTTGGCAAAGGAGGAGGGAGCTTTACAACAGAGATCAACTGCTCATTAGTCCTGCTTTTGAGCAGAGTATTGCTGGGATATTTATGGAAGAGCTTGGCCTGCCAAGTATTAGGAGGAATATTGATATTGTTCTGCACCCACACAATAGACAACTGGAAAAAGGTTCAGAGAAATGATACTAGATTTCTAAAATAAGATGTACGAGGAAAGCTGGGAAGTACTGAGTTTGCTGCTGAAGACAGATAAAAGAGCAACAATCCTCAATAGGTTACTTTACATAAGGCCATTATCAGCTGTTTTCCATGTCCTCTGACAACGAAAATTGAAGAAATAAGTTCAATTCACAGCAAGGGGGATTTACATTAGAAAAACATAGTAAATATAATTCAACCCAAGTAGGGCAGTAGATAATATGGAGCTTGTGAACCCTATCACAGGTATTTAAGAGCAGAGATGACCATCTATTAAAGATGATCAATAGATATCAATAGGTGTACCACCATCTTTTTCCTACTCAATAGAAAACCATGGAGGAGGAGAACAGCCAGCCACAGCAACTCACTGCCCTCCTGGATGCAGTCATTACCTGAGCCTATTTCTAGAACATAAGCACTATGAACAAGCTAATTGACCTATACATTAATGAATCCACACACAGTTTGTGCCTGTGCAGATATGAACAGGCACACATCCCAAATACATGGGATGTGTAAAATGTCTTAGTTTAAGTTCGAGTTTAGTTCAAAAGAAAGGCCTTATAAGAACTTACTTTAGGTGACACTATAATTTGTACTTTCCCCTCAAAACACCATTGACTCATTCACGACCTGGTTTAGTGCTCGTTTAATGGGAAGGCATTTCATATTTATTCTTATTGTCAATCCACACTTAGAGCCCCGAACTCAGCACTTTCCTAGTGTAAGAATAAAGGTTTTCCCCATGGATTTTCTTGTCGTGTCTGCCACTAATGTCTCTGCATGCTTCAAAGTGAATATAAGCTCTTCTGCCTGCTCCCTTCAGATTTGCAGCATCTGACTCTTCCATCTCTGTCCAAAACCCACCTGGTCCCCAGACCCCACTGCCATTTGTAAAGGCTCATTCATCCTCTGTAGGCCCAGAGCATCAGAAAATCACCTTCAAAGGGCTGATGTTCACCATTCCCCGCCTTCTCTTGCTTTATTTTGTGCCAGGTTTTGTGCTCAGGCTGCATCTGCTGCCAGGAACCCCAGTGCCTCCCCCCTGAAAAGCCACCCATGTGGGATGAACAAGCCAGAAGGCTGGGCATAGGAAAGACAGCAATTCCAGCTGCCAGGATGGATCAGGGCAGTGTTTCCAATATAAACCCTTCCCATTTGGATTGAAATTCCACACTAAGCTTGATTTTGCTTTTAAAAATTAAGAATTACTGGCGAGTAGAAAACAGGTTTTGCTGAACTGCCTACACAAGCAAAAGTGAATTTCCACTGGAAAATATATGAGTCAACTGAGCTTGCCAACTGTAGTAAGACGAAATCGTATAAATCCCAACCATTAAGCTACTCGCTGCTGTCGAGCCCCGCAACTAAGGTCAATAAGGACAAAATTTAAACTCGGGCAACACTAGCAGTCACTCGTGCACGTGAAATCATCCTCACATCGGACACAACCTCAGCATGCCACAGAGCAAACTGATGGCAAACGGATGGGAGGCAGTACCACAGCTCAGTTTTCCCTCCCCTGGCTCCACACCACTCATTTGGACAATGCCAAATGAATCGCTGTGGTACCAGTGGCATGGCCCCAGTGTAACCCACAGAGGACCCCACTGCTACCATCCAACACAAACCAGCATTTACTTGCTGCTGCCTCATTATTGACTTTACTCCACATTATTCAAGCCACAAGAATTTATTTAAAGAGCAACTGCCAACTAATGGCGAATAAATTTGTAAGCTCCAGTTTATTTGTCACTGCTTTTGCTCTTTGGGGGTATTTTGCGCTTCAGTTCAGATGATGGGAGCCTTTGAAGTGAGGCTCATCTCACATTCATTGTTTAAACAATGCAAGGGAGGGAAGTGAGTTTTTCATACAATGTATTTTTACTGTAATATGGAAAAAAGAGGGCACTGTAAGAATGTAGCTCCTGGTGATTAACTGTATTTTATGGGAATGTTGAATGAACCTAATGGACAACTGATGACTTAATCTGCCTGTTGAGTGCCATGGTGGTTTTTAAGTGGCAAATTTAAAGAAAGAAGGAATGAAAAATAATTGCGTTCCATTACTTATTGTTACAATGTGGTGCTGGCGTTCCCGGAATATACCAACAACCACAAATAAAGGCCAGGCATCGGTGAACAGAAGATAGATCAAAGGATGCAGCAAAAGCCTGAATCCAAACCAGGGACTTTATTGCAGCTAAAAAGCTTCATAGTGTGTAACAGCAGAGATGCTGTTTGCTGTTGATGTAGAGGTCAAAGCTAAATGACGTTTGTGTTCGTACCTAAGCTCAGCATTTCACGTGGTTTGAATATTCCTGCTTTATTCTTTCTTGCTACAATATCAGGTTTAAATCCTGGTTGGATTTGCCCAAAGATATGGTAGATGAGGGAAAAGCTGCTTGGGCTTGGCTGTGTCTGTCCTGAGACCTCAGCACATGAAGGGAAGGGGCTGAAAAACCATGTGCACTTGGCCAGCCAGGACTTCAGGACCTCCAGCTCATAGAAAACAGCCCAGGCAACACACTGGGCTTTTCTAGATCATTTCTTTTCTGCCTCAAAGCAGTTCTTATTTAGCTGAGTGTATATATATATATATGACAATTACGGTCAAGCTACAACAGTTTGACTTCTAAACTGTGCTAAGAGTGATTACCCTATACATCCACAATGGGCTTTGATGCTAGTATTTGTTCCTTTAATGGCACATGCAGCTTATATTTCAAGCCAGTTCTGTAGTATAGATCATACTGAGAGCAGTATCTGGGAGGCGTATAAAGATCACACAGCAACACAACTCATTCTAAATATTTACAGCACATTTTAGAGCATGTCTTTGTTAGACTAAATGAAGTTATTTTGTTTACTGGGGTAAGGAACCATGGTTTGCTGACAGATGTGCAGCTGAAGTGTATTTCTGCTCCATAGAAGTTATAATGTGCAAGAAAATAAAACTAGATGATGGATCACAACTGTCACTGATGATGACAAAAATAATTGAGATCACATTTTGGGTTGGGTGCATCTGCAAAAAAGCTGGGGAAAAGAAATACAGTGCAACACCCTCAGATGTTTTCCTATGCTCAAGCAGTGGGGTTGAGAGCCAGCCCACTGGGCAGGATACAGCCCAGCTGATGTGCTGTGTCAGAGCAAGGATCAATCAGGTTTCCTTATTGGAAACATGATTTCCCCACAAGAAGGGAATAGCGGCAATGTGCAGCCCATGATCACAGCTCTCAACAGCAAGACAATGCCTGGGGGATCAAATCAAACACTTCCACTGGTATTTAATGACGCAGATACTCCGCTGGTGTAAAACAGCATCACTTTGTAATCATGAAGGGAACTCGGTAACTTGCACTAGATAAGGATGTGGCCCTCAAGCCCCACCTCACAGCTGGTACCACAATCCCAGTGCTGACCCACACTTGCGGGGACAGGAATGCCACATGCACCAAACCTCCCCTGTGGAAGCATTTGAACTGCAGACTTCAAAATCAGGCTCTCCAGGCTGCAGGTCAGTCGGAGGTGAAGGGAATCATCACTCAAAATTTAGTGGTTGGAGAAAAGGAGAAAAAATACTAATTCATCTTGGAGATAAGCTGAAAGCTGCGCTGGGGCGACGGTATTCTTGGGGGAAAGAAAACAGCAGAGGATTTATTAGCATGGATAATCCATGTGTCTAAGAGTTAGCACCATTCCACCCAGTGTGCAGATGGAAGAGTTCCTGCTGTCCCTTCTGGGTGAGTGCTGGAGACCTGAACAGTCTCTCAACTCCCCAGACAGCCCTTTTGCTGGCAGAGGTCATAAGCAAGATGAGGCTGTATGCGGCAGTGGAAAAAAATTAGGAATTCTATTTTGTAGGGGCTGGGATCAAGAGACGATAGAATCATAGAATTCCAGAGTGGAATTCCAGGGTTGGAAGAGGCCTTAAACATCATCCAGTTCCAATCCACCTGCCACAGGTGGGGACACCTTCCACTAGACGAGGCTGCTCCAAGCCCATCCAAGGGGGCTGACTCAGAGCTGAAGAACCCACTGCTCCACAGAGCCCTCATTTCCCTATGTCCCTTCTCTATCTGCTCTCTGCCTGGACCAGCCCTACAAGCATCAGGGTTATATACATGGCACTGTTACGGTTTGTATATATAAACCACATGCAAGTATCTGTGTGTATGCACATACTTGCTATACATAAGTATAGATGTCCTGGCCTATAATATCATACAATACAAAAGCAATATATTACATGGTTAGCTACACACGCATGCCTATATAATTCAATTTTCATCATTTATAAATACTGACTTTTGGTCTAGCATCTATTTCTACATACGGTCTGAAAAAACATAACTCAAATACAGTATTGACTCCCAATCCCAGCTTTACTATTAAATCCTCATGAGGCATTGAAGCCCAACAGCAGGTTTCCAAGCAGCTTAGGAGGCACATTGGTTAGGAAGCTTCTACTTTAACATCTGCAAGACCAGTCCAAAATTAGAGGGCGATTTTAACATTACACTACTGCACGTGTACTGTCCAACCTGCTCGGAACATGCCAACCAGCACTGTTGTGCTAACCAGCTGCCTAAACCTCTGATTATTATTTCTTCCAGATGCTCCCCTTGTGCAGAGCCTGTCTTGATGTCTTTGAACCAGTAAATTTCCAGCTCAGGCCATAGCTGTGGGCTGAATCTTTCCCTTTAGTGTTCAGTGCACTGTCAACATCCATTATGCAAAGTCGGAGAGACCAGTGCTCTTCTGACCATAGGCACCACCTTCAACACAGCAGCAGGATGAAAGGGCGGATGAATGCAAAGGACGGGAGATGGGGAAATGGGAAAGAACGGGAGAGCATGTGGGAAAAGTTAAGTTTTTCATTCATTATGACTACTGCCTGCTGACAACAGCTGTATTTCTGACTCATGTTCAGCTTTTCCCTCCCCAGGAATAACCATAGCTGAGGCTGCCCTTGGAAATGGTGTTAACAGATGGACGTAGCCCGGATCAATCACGGCTGGAAAAGTCACCGGGGCAAGAGCAAAGGGAGGGATGAGTAAGGGACCATGGGTGTAGTGCTGAACCACATTGTTATTAATAATGATGGATTTCTACTGGATTCAGGCATTACAAACGGTGCCCCATATCCCATATAATCAATATTGTAAATGCACAGCTTGCCAGTCTCCGAGGATGTGGGAGAGGAGTTGCTTGAAGGGATAAAAGGAAGATGCCAGATTCCTGCCTGCAAGAAAATGGGTGTTTCATTCCTGAAGCTCAGACTCCTCTGCAAGCCATTCCCTTCCAGTATTTCTGTGCTTGGAGGGAAGCATTCCCCCAGATTCTTGGCAATTATAACTGCAACGTGTACTCGGTAATGGAGCTCTTTAATTCAGCTGCACCTCTCATGCTCCCTCCATAAGGCCCTTACTGACATGCTTGCTCTTGCTGTGCAATGTCAATATAAAATACTCATCCTGCTCCAAGCCCTGTCCCACTGCTGGGCTGCAGGAGACTTTGTGCTGGTAAAATAGCCTGGAGAAAGCCTTGGAAAGCGGAGGGGCAGGGGACTGCTGTGCAGACAGAGCGTGCTTGCAAACACAACGATGTCTGCAAAGCTGTTTTCCAGGTATTTCATTACGCCAAGACAAAGCAAGATTTACTGGGTTTTAAACAACCAGTTCCTTCAGATATTTTCAGTGCTTCCAAATTAGCAGACTCCTGGACTGCAGCGAGCTGTCAGCCTGAAACACTGCTTAAACGTCTGGAAAGTGTCTTTCTGGGGAAGAATTGAAAGAAGAGAGACAAAAACATTTCTCAGCCTTAGATTCCACAAAGGGATTATAAATAAGACAGATATCTTTGCTGTCTTTGGGTTCACAGAGAATACACTGATAAAGCCAGTCGCTTATGTGACCGTGACCAAGTGCATTGTCTGTATCTGGCTTTTCCTATGAACGTTCAGATTTCACCCTGTACGTCTTTGACCTAAAAATATCAAGGTATAGGAGATGTGGCATATTTGCTCTTTGCAGAGGGTTGAAACATTGGCCAGTTTGCTCTGGGTTCCACAACATACATTCATAAATACACATTTAGGCAGAGCTGCCCTTTTTCTTCCCAAACTTCCGCAAATCCCTCAGTCTCTGTGGATGATTTATTCAGGTTTATTTGATTAATCTTAATTCTCAGATCTAACTGAAAGCATCTTTGCTTTCTGCTTTCTTCCTCCACTTCTACTGAAAATCAGGAAGAGAAGCTCATAGACCTCACTGCCGGGCTGTGCTGCTTTTGTTCCTAATGATGAACCCAACCCATGCATTTCCAGCTCTGATATTTCTGACTATTTACACTCCCACAGCCTCCAGAATCAGTTCCTTACCCTCTTGGGCACACATACTCTGGCAGCAGTTCAGGTTTTAATTATACTGGTAAGAAGAGATGCTGGGGAAGCTGGTTAATGTCAAGGTCTGCTGGAGGGCAGAGTCCTGATTTCAAGTCATCCCACTAAATTAGATGTTTGTGGGTTCTTATCCAGAGCTCAAGCCAAGATCCTTAAACTTCAGAAAACGAACACACAACTGTAATGTAAACCAATTTCCAGGCAGATTCCTCCAACACTGATGCTGGATACAGAATAGATCCCAACTGATCTCCAAGCTGTGCCTTTAAAGAGCTCAGTGGTGGGTGCCCCTCTGCACAGCAGCCCAGAGACACACACAAGGACTTTCTGCTCCACATCCAGCCTCTCCTGCCCTGATATAAGAGCAGAATCCTGCTGGCAGAGGATACTGTGAACAACAGCTCTCGCTGTCCTGCTCTATACCTTTTGCTACTTCCCAGCTTGTAACACGAAGTGTGTTTTCCTCTCCTGGGATGAATGCAGTATACTGAGAAATTCTTGTTCTGCCTAGAAACCGGAATGCACAGATTTTGCTTCCAAGTATTAGCCAAATCAAATGCGTAACTCCTGGTTACAGGCTGATAGATTAGAGGCACAAGATGCAAGGAAAGAAAGTAGCGCTACCGACAGTGAGGGTTTGGAAGACAACCTTCAGGGGAAAAGACTTCATTGTATTTCAGGGTGCAGCTGAACACATGATAGATTTAATATATGATTATTACAAATTAACCATCAATTGAAACCCAGACAGCTTCCTGTTCACGGGGGTGGAGAAGGAATATTAAGTACTTCATGCAATTATGATGAATTATTTCCATTTGGCATAAATCACTCTCCAGTCTCCATTATCTGCCCATAAAAAGCACAAGTGTCTTGGCTTCCCCATATAAATAACTTCCTTTAAAATTATTCTTGCAGGGTTTCTGAGTGATGGGCTAATCCCGTTATGAGATTTTAATGCCAAATTACATATTCAGACCAGAATGATGCTATTTAAACTACTCTACAGATGAAGAGCAAAATCACAGTTTGTCATGTCATACATTTTTCTCCTGTTAGTGCCTAATATCATTTACATAGACAAGGCTGTCAGTAATAGACTATGCCATCAGTAATCCACGTACAGTGCTTGAGCTCCTGCAGTATCAAACTTTCCTCAGGTACACCAGATTATGTTCTGATATCTGTGCACCTATGGAGCATGAACTACAGAGGGAGTAGGATGCGAGAGAGGCAACTAACTGGGTGATCAGCTGCAAAACCAGCTAGTTTGTTACACAGAGGAAAACTGGTGGTACAACCAACAGGGTTATTTCCCACTGACCCATACCACAGTCAGTAAATCCCTTGGAGTATGGGATTTCTGTGCTAAGGAGCAAAGAAAATGACATCATGTCCAGCTAGGTCTCACCTGCCCTCTCCACACGTGGAACACACCACTGCTAAAAGCTAAAGAGCCACACTTTGAGCTGGCTTCAATGGGCAGCTGTTCCTCCAGATGCTGTGAAACGCCATGACAGCAGGCTATGCCACTACTCACGGTCCCCCCTTTCTCCATGGGGGACCCGTCTTCATCCAGTGCTGCAATATGGTCTGTATTCAGTCCAAACATCCTGGTGGAGGCAGGACAATCTGCTGACAAAGTGTGAATTATTTATGAAGAGTATCTGGATCACTTATGCAGTAGGTATGCAGTTACAGCTGGGATGGGCTGGGAAGCCACTGGCAGGAGAAGCAATGCAGAAGTCAGCTTGTATTCATTAGTTGCCCTTCCTTATCTAATTTTTGGAAGGAGAAAGCAGTCAAAACTAAAATGCAAGATCAAGTTTTGCAGTTCATACTTGTTACTAAAGATTTTTCTGCTATTAAAACCATGCTATTGGTGTATTTCAAGTGGAATAGGCAGAGTAGCAGACCCCAAAGTAAAAAGCAGTGCCTGTACTTAAGGGTGTCTGTATGTATTTCTTTTGGAAAAGCAAAATTACTCTTCAATTTTCTGTCATACAGAGATATCCAGAATGAATCACAGATAGAAACTGAAAATAAGGATAATGGAAGTTTGAATAGCTGGTCTTGGTTAAATGCTAGAAATGATAAGATAAAACTGATAGACCTGACTTGGTCCAGCTATTATGGCATGACCTAGCTTGCCTTCAGGTTAGTTGCTGGCAAATTATTTTTGGCATTCTTGAGTATTTATCACAAGAAACTCTGATTTACAAGTGACAGAAACCCTACAGAGGTCAGTTTGCTTTGCAGCTAGATGCTACTAAATATACAGTGCACTAACAGATTTACAAGAGCATTAAACTACCAGAATTGATAATGATGATTTTTTAAGCCACAAGTTAAAATACATGAAAGTGCATAAAATGCTATATAGACTTCTCTATATGTAGCTTTATAATTAGTCTGAATAGCTATTTAAACCTATTTCTAAATTGTATTAGCTAGTACAAGGTGAACGGGAACTTCTCAGTTCCCTGTCTTTCCATGCATTTCACTTAATGACAATCCAAAACTCACATCTTGGTTTTCAGAGTAGATTATAAATCTCTTTACCAAATATGAAGTGCTTTCAGATCTCTGTCTGAAAGGTCCAGCTAGATAAATCAAGGGGATCTTTGAAATGGCAGATGATAGACCATGACAAAGGGTTTCCTCTGCAAGGAGGTCCCACAGATGGAAACCAGTGGAAATTCCTCTTCTGACTGCTCTGCAAATGCCTGTTTCAGGATAGAGGAGGACTGCTGACAACATGAGGTTTTAATCAGGACACTAAGGCGGCCACAGCAAACTTGATCAAAACAGAGATATTGAACACAGACCTCAGCAATGCACCGAGGAGGCTTCAGGTTTGTGGCTCCACCTCCACAGCACCTCCAGCAGAATCGCTCCAAGTTTCTGCTGATGCAAGTTTCCAGCTGCCAAATAATACTCCGCTTCACAGAGGTGGTTTGGGTGCTGGTGGGTTGGAAGCTTGCTGTCCTCTGACTGGTTTTAGAGTTGTTCTTGTGGGTCTGCAATCGGTACCTCAGGGTCTGAGGTTTACAGACGTACGTACCAGTTACGGCATGTCCTCACAAGTGAGCGTTTAACTTGCCTAAACCTACTTTGTCTTGGCAATGAAAGCTCAGGCACAGCAGGCATGGAGAAACTGGCCAGCAGCATTTCCAGGCCAGTACCGAGGGAGAGTTCTGCTGTACTAAACCCATGAATTTCCCTTCCATTCTCCACCCTAAAGTATGCGTTGTAAATTATATGGCAAAACTGTGAATCACAGCAGGGGCAAAAGATAGTTTTAGCAGAGGCAGATGCACTCAGCAGTGTTGTGCTATGAACGGGTTGGCTTAAGAAGGGTCTCCCATGGCCACAGTGCAATCTGCAACAGAAATACCCTATAATGACTTATTTTCCTGCCTTGCTGCACTTTCTGCAAGCTCTTACCAAAGCCATTTCTGGTAGTAATACAGCACATTGTCCACTTTTCAGAAAAAAGTGAACTTCTGTAAGCGACAGAAGTGTATTTTTAAGTCGCTGCTCTCATTCCCACGCAAAGGAGTACAAGCTGTTTATGCTGATGTCCTTTGAATGCATCATGGAGGTGCAAAAAGCACTTGAAGCAAAATGACTAATATAAGTGTATTAAAGATTTCTACTGACAAGCCTATCCTCATTCCAGAAGGAATGGAGGCAACAGGATTAAACTAGATCATATTCTTTAAAATGTTAACAAAATGCTTTACGCTTCTGAAAGTTGGTCATGAGATGCTTTTATTGCAAGAGCTGGATCCACATCTTGACAGAGGAACAGACCCCTCCAATTTAGTGTCTTTGAGCACTCCTCCAGCTTCCTCTTCCTATGGAGCCAGGCTGAGAGAGCTGGGCTGGGGCAGCCTGGAGAAGAGAAGGCTCCTGAAGGGGAGACCTGAGAGCAGCTCCAGTGCCTGAAGGGGCTGCAGGAAAGCTGGAGAGGGGCTTGGGACAAGGGATGTAGGGACAGGCCAAGGGGAATGGCTTTAACCTGCCAGAGGGGAGACTGAGATGAGCTCTTAGGCAGAAGCTCTTCCCTGGGAGGGTGCTGAGGCGCTGGCACAGGGTGCCCAGAGAAGCTGTGGCTGCCCCATCCCTGGCAGTGTTCAAGGCAGCTCCAGGCACATACTCAGTGCTTTACAAACATATGATGAGGCACTTCTCCCCTGTAGTTCTCCTCACCCACCAGGGACCATAAACACAGGGCATGAAAAACAAAGTGGGGAAAGAGTAAGTAAAAACCATTAAAATAAGAGGTGTGCAAAAATTAATAGCAAGGAAAAGGAAGAGGAACTACTGTTGGAAGAACTGGCATTTGGAAAAAGTTTTGAATGGGAGAGAAAGAGTTTGGTGGAGGAATGACTAACCCAGGCTAAAATCTGTCCTGACCTGGGACTATCCCCCACTTTACACACAGGAATTGCAGTGAATTGCAGCCACACTAATATGCTAACAACTTCAGTTCCCTTCTCCCTCCTTATTGTGCTATAAACCAGGCCCTGAAAGATGATTCCAGGAAGTCAAACTCTCTTCTTTGTAGCCAGCTACCTTCTTATTCAGGAAGGGAGAGGTCCTTGGTGGGGATTTCAGGTATTCCTTCCACTTTGTGGCCGAGGGTGTGACTGTTTGATTGGGAATTGTTTTGGTAAACGCTCTTTAACGATCCTATAACCTCTGCTGCAAAGTAACTCCTTTCATTACACATGATGTGCTTTGAAATAGCAGCTCACCCTGATAGTTCCGCCAAACACACTGGAAGGGAAGGCTTTTCACACCAAAAAAAAAGGAATCAAACTCACACTGTGCAAACACCACAGACCTTGGAGAACCCAAAAAAGGGTGTTTTACATAAGGAAAAAGAGCCAAAACACTGACTTGGATAACATCCTTCCCAATCCCACAGGAAGACCAGAAAGGTTCACTCAGGTCTACATGATGCCTCTTCAGAGCATACCAACCACATTAAGGGGCCAGTTGCCCCAAACCAAACAGAAATAGGCTTTCTGCTTCACGAGTATGTTTTTCCCACTTCTTTTTCCTGAACATTTTGTTCCTGTGTCTGCTTCCACCTTGTCATAGTTTAACACCAGCCAGCAACTGAGTACCATGCAGCCATTCCACCCCCCAACCCTTGGTTGAACAGGGAGGAGAATTTGAAAGAAGAACTTGTGGGTTCAAACAATAAGTAAAATAGTTCAAATAGTAAGTAAAATGCTATAATAATAACAATAAAAGGAAAAAGAGATAAATAAAACCCAATAAACACAAGTGATGCACAATACAATCGCTCACCACCCACTGACCGATACCCACCCCTAGCAGCAATTGGGCCCCCCAGTTTCTATCCTGGGTGTGATGTGCTGTAGTATGCAATACCCCTTTGACTAGTTTTGGTCACATCTCCTGTCTGATCCCTCTTAGCTTCCTGGGCAGATATGAAAGACTGAAAAAGTCCTGGATTTAGAGTAAGCATTACTTAACAACAACTGAAAGATCAGTGTATTATCAGCATTGTTCTCATATAAAAGCCAAAACACAGCACTGCATCAGCTACTAAGAAGAAAATTTACTGTATCCCAATCAAAAGCAAGACATACCTGCAAGCAGAGATGAAGACATTCAAAATTATCCCTCAAATGCAGAGAACAGCATGTGGGCTCCTGGAAGCAGAGCTTGCTACCAACCTGCCAGGCAGGTATCACATGCATGCACGCAGCTGAGTGAACCTGCTTTGATTCCTCAAATCTTTACCCAAAATCCAATCAGCTTCCATTAGCATAACACGATTCTAATGAAGAACTGGGCCCACTGACTTTGCAGCAAGCCTTTAAAGACAAGGATGCTGGTAAGATTTTTATGTGCATCAGGTATGGGCAGATCCTGTCAGCTGGTTCCCATGTGGGCAAGCAACTAGCTGCCCCATAGCCACCTGCAAACAATCAGGGCACCACATCCCCAGGTCCTTTGAACCAATGGATGTTGTGAGGTTTAAGCTTAATGAAACAGCTTCTAAAAACCTAAAACTCTTGTGGCCAGCTCTGCTCTCCCCACCCCAGCTCCATGTCAGGTCCTCTGCTGTTCACTGCAGCGTGGCCCTGTCTGTCTTGCAGCACTTGAGCTGCTACAGACCCCCATCCTCCCTCCTGGGAGAAGTCAATCATTTAACAACAGCCCTGGCAGGCTTCACCTGAGCTTCCCACCAGCCTGCTCCTGCTGTGGTGCTCTAGAAAAAGCACCTGGGCCTCATCACTTCTTAAATCTTACTTTCAGGAAGAGGCACAGGAGTGTCTTTATGTGGCTTCACTCTTCTCCAGTTGTGTGGTTTTCCCCTCTGCCTCTTGCTTTAATGCTGCTCTGATAGTGCTAATTACAGCCACCTAGGTGCTTACAGATCATCTGGATCAAAAGCTCAATCAGCACAAATGACTTTGAACCAAACGTAGTAAAATAAGAGCCTCTCCTTGCTGGTGAGAACAGGAGGGAAGCAGAATCTAGCTGTGGAAGCCAAGGGTGTACTGAGCAAGCATCCTGCTGCTGCTGAGCATAGGGACCCAGGGCTAAGGGCTGCCTGCTGAATTCCGCTGTAGATGGGCAAGAAGGACAACACACCCCACCTAAAAAGTGAGGGCTCTGACCCAGAAAGCTCTGGTATTTAATTTACAGGAGACTTCTCCCTGCTCTGCAGCAATGACGTGGAAAGCCCAGCTCTCAGTGTACATCTGGGCACAATGTGGCTCCCATTGAACTCCATCAGACTTCAGCTGCTGATTTCAGAAAGAAAAAGGTCTGTGCTTTGTCATTCACTTTTGAGCACAGGAAGACATCCTGTTCTCCTTAAGAGACAAAGGTGAATCTTTGGGAACAGAGAGCCAGAACTGGCACTGCTCCATCCAGCTAATGCAGATGCAAACATTTACACCAATTAGGATCCAGTTACTGCAATACTATACATCAATGCACTTTGAAACTATCATACCATTAGGCAGAGTCTAGGTTTGCATGTATTAGTGCCAGTGCGCAGAGAAGATGGAGAGGTTTAAATATTTAATTGCCTTCTTTTTTTAGTCTTATGCAAGAAGAGAAAAGTGACTGTGAGACTGAGGTTTTCTTCTTTAATAAATTAAGCTGTCATGGTAAATCAAAACCATGTACATCAACTTTTAAACTTTAACTAGTTCATTTAGTTATTTCCAAAGACTTTGAGTAAAATCACAGAACCATGGACTGTTGGAAGGGAGCTTAAAGCTCCTCCGGCTCCATCCCCCTGCCACGGGCAGGGACCCCTTCCACTAGAGCAGCTTGCTCCAAGCCCCTGTGTCCAACCTGGCCTTGAACACTGCCAGGGATGGGGCAGCCACAGCTTCTCTGGGCACCCTGTGCCAGCGCCTCAGCACCCTCACAGGGAAGAGTTTTTCCTAGAATCTAATCTATTTTCCTAATATCTAACCCAAAATGCCTAATAAAAACAAGTTGTACTGAGATCAGCAGCAGCAGCAGCAGTGTTTCTAGCAGCTTTGTGTCTATGGCCCCATCCTTCCAGCCAGTGCATTACCTTGAGCCCTCTTCCCAAGGTCTTCTGCACTATTAGCAGCTCCCTTCTGGCATTCTTTAACCCTGCTCAGCTTCATTTCTGCAGCTAAACAGGATAAGGAGAGGGAGTCTGCGAAAGATTTCATGAGTGTTATCAAGTCAGAGAAGTTTAGGTGTGGACAGCAGTCCAGACCTCTCAAGCTGCAGCTTTCATCCATAGCTTTTAAAGACTTCTGAGATGTCAAAATGATTATCTTCCTTCTTACATTCAGGGAAAAAGCAGCACAGAGAAGCAGAGCACACTGCATGACACTCCTGGCCTCCAGCAGTGGCAAGAGAAGGGCTTTCATCTTCCCAACCCCACACCCCAGCTCTGAAACCTTTCCTTACACAGAAGGGAAAAATTTCCCCCTTTTTTCCACCCATGTTACTCCTTGATGTGGAGGTAACATTCCTATTGCCAGGAGGTTTTATATCAGGATCTTCGGGATTATATGATTTCTGTTTCTTCGTTTAGTGAATCTTTTATTTAGAGTTAATCTAAGCCATGTTGTCTCAAGAGCCAGTTCAGTCCTCATGCTGGGAGGACCAGCAGAACCTCCCAGGAGCCAGAACATGGTGAGGAGACATGGAGCCAGTGAGCATAGAGCTGATTTGCAGCCAACAGCCCTCATGGACCTGACTGTCTCTGAACAGGGTGATGCTACTCCATTTATCTGCATTTTAATACTAACTGGAGTTTAGCATCCCCTCAATATTATAGCAGAAAACTGTCTGCATTCACTGAACTTAATGCAGATTTTGGAACCATTTGGGCTAAGCTTCAGTTGCAAATTTCAGCAAATACCATGAGTTGCATTTGAATTTTCCTTCGCCTTTCTTTTCACTGCTCAAAAATATCATCTTCTGTAATAGCATTCAGTCTGTAAATGCTTTCAAACCCTGTGTGAGGATCATGAGCACTGATCCCCTTGCTGCTGGTGCTCAGCAGCAGCTCTACACAGAACACTTTTTGGCTGCCAGACACGTACTCCTTAGAGAAAAGGAAAGACATCTGCTAAATGGGTGTCTACTCTTGATTTACCCAGCATCTTATTTGGTTTACATTTCAGGTCACAGCCTGACAGCTATTACCCTCCACATTCTTTTACACAAAAGCTTGAAGTAATTCTGTCACTCTGAGAGGTTCCTTTGGGTTTTACACTGACACAGTTTGGGGTACGATACCATCATCGTGTTAGAAGAACCAGTGCTGGTGGATGTTGCAGCCCATTCCTGCAGGGAAGGATTTCTGTTTTCCAGTGACTGGAAGTTAATTCACCTCTAATGGCTTCAGCTTTGGAGATGGTGCTTTCCTTAGTAAAATGTTAGGTTTTCCATGTATTGTCATTGGAAATTGCAGCTTTCACTGTAGTTTGAGACTTGCACAAATTAATAGTTTTACTTAAAATCAATTTTGAATAGTGGGCAGGGACAAAACCATGCTGGATTCAGCACAGCACAAAGAGTACCTGCCCCGATGAGATGCTTTTGCTTGTCTTCACTGCTGCATTTCTCTTTTTATTTCACTAATCAATCACCAATGGCCATTATGTCAGCTTGGCTTCTTCTGACATACATACACTGGTATAATTCCCAGTATGAATGGCTGATTGGCTGAGGAGGGGATCTGGGTGTTGTCTCTGGAGCCTGGCCTTTCTTTCCCATTGTATGCGCCTTCCTCTCTTGCCGACAGCTGATCAGACAGTGATGTGGAATGTGCTATTTAATTTCTCTGCAATGAATCCACCAGCTCTGCCCTGTCAGTGCAATTAGTCATACCCTCTCAGTGCATTATAATCCCCACATCTCACCAAGTCGTTCCTATAGTGTTAGGAACAAAGCTCTCTCATGAACATCACAGAAGAGAAGCATCGAGAGGAAGTGACTGCCAGACACTGCTTGGTGAGAAGCACCAGAAATAGGCAATTTGATCTAATATTAACCTATAGTTAAGAATGAAGAAGGTGTCTGTTGTGAATGCAGGACTGTGCCTCTTGAGGAGAGGATAAACCTTCCTCTGCCTCCTCTGAGTTGGGCACCAGGTGTGACCTGTCACCAATTAGACAGCTCTTGCACCTCATTCCAGTTGGAGAGAAAGCACAAATTTCCCATCAGTACATCCCCACCTATGCCTTACTGCAGAGACTTGATCCACACCACATAATACTTTACTCCAGGCAAGTACAGCCAAAATGAAAGGTGACCTTAACGTGCAGGATGTAACAGTTTTCTCCTAAGGCTGCCCTAACACGTACATTTGGAGGTGTTCTTATCCCTTCTCAGTTGTGTTTCCAGGACAGTTTAATTCTTCAATTCTCAATAACATAGTAAATGCTACTAAATTATCTATTCTAGGTCTACACTGACTTTAATACCTACTCGTTTGACCACTGAAAGCAGGAAAATTGGCATCTGCTCATTGTGGGAATGTAGATTATGATTCATCACAGAGTTTTAGCCCAGCAAATGACAAGGGTAATAGTTATCACAACCCACCACACACAGTAATGACAGACAGCTGTTGTGGTAAGAAGAGACCAATCAATAATTCATTTGATATTCCTCCTGCAATTAATTATGGTATATTAATGTGGCTTTAATGTGGCACTAACATGCATTGCCTGGGCTCACCGATGTAGTTGAACAATTACTGTGCCATCAGTTTCAATCGCAGCTGTCCTGACTCTGCAGACATACGGAAATCATCAGAGCTGCAACATCCGACAGACATGGGATAATAGTTGGAAAGCTTTCAAAGACTTGGGGTTTGGGAGGCTCATCTGCCCAGCTCTGAGCGCTTTGTTTTTGTCCCTCTCTCTCCCCAACCTACTTAGGACTATTGCTGCCTTCGGGGCAGAACAGCATTGCCTGCATCCAAGGAAGGCGATCAAATATTTGCTGATACCAACTACATTGTTATTAACCATAAGAAGTGTATGAATTTAGGTTGACTGTACTCAAACGCAGGAAAGAAGCAGCATTAGCTATACCCAAGGGATGATTAAATAGAGGCAAAAGCTAGAGAAGTAAAATTTTCTTAACTCACCTATGATGAAAAGCAGGCACTCAGAGGAAAGCTTTTTGTACTGCCTGTATTTAATTTGACCAGTTTCTTGTCCTTTAATCTGATCAGTTTCTGCTGAACTGGTCAGATTGAAAGGTTCAGAACCATCTCTTGCAGAAGTGATACACCTGTGGAAGCTATTGAGAGGAGAGGGGGACTAAAAACCAAATTCAGGATGGTAAGTGAGGTATTACAAGGGTGTTGCTACCAGGAGAATGCCAATGCTATTCTCAGAAAACCAAAGTAAACCAGAATGACCGCATCCCTAGTCACATCCCAAAACACAGGGTTCTATAAGGCAACATGGCTCCTATAGTGTCCAAGGACATTTCTGGCTATCTCAGAGCCACACTAAGTTTCCAAAACCCTTTATTCAGTGATGCAGAGCACCAAAGTTTGGCTACTCCACCTTAAAAGCAGTAGAACCCTGTTTGCCTTCTCCCCTCCTGGCTGCTGTTCATAGCAGCTGGGAGAGAGGAGCAAGGGAGGGACTGTGCTGCTGGCAGAGATTTCCCCACAGCCTGGGCTTCACTTCAAGGCAAATCTTGCGACCTTTAGGGCTATTCACACCAACCAAACGGGGAAACTGGCCTCAAGATTGTAAGATCATTCCTTATTGTATTTTCTATTCAAAAAAAGCCCCAAACAACTAACCCACAAAGGAATCAGGCAGCCCAACTCCAGCATAAAGCACTTTGCCTTAGGCATCAACCTAATTAGGAATTTGTTCACACCTCTTTCTTATGCTTAGAGTCAAATGAAAGATTTGTTTGATTTAGGTGCTTTGCAAACAACCCTTATAAACTTCTGCCATTCTCTCACCCCCTTTCAAGTGCTATCTTTTTTTGTCCTTGGATGCTCTAAATTATTAACATATTTTACAGTGTGCTCAAGATAAAAGAGACCTTTCAACTTTCCTTCTCTCACCCCTTGCTTGTGCCAGTCATGTTGTTTCTCACTGGCTACCTTTGATCAACCTGCTTGTCGGATGTTAAACCACAGGACATCCCTAGTGAGAAAAGAATCAGGAGGAAGCCTTTCAGCAATCCCTTGCCACCAGGGTTTTCTGCTGAGCTAAGGCAGCACTTTGAAGTCACCTAAGCTTATGGCCAGGCTCTGAGAGGTCACTCTTAATGTTAAGAAAAACATACTGCTAAAAAGGAGTACATATTTGTTATAAACATCTTCTGAACCTAACTAGGCAGAGTAACACTTATGGGTATAAATCAGAATCGTAGAACAGTTAGGGTTGGAAAAGACCTTAAGATCATCTAGTTCCAACCCCCCTGCTCTGTCAGTGGAAGCTGATACCAGGGGTAATAAACCATTTATTGCCTTGTTTTAACTCCAAGATTTGTCTCACTACAAACAAGGACTTTTGTACTTTACTAGCCCCTTCTAGACGATTTTAAGCTGTCCTTAATATGAAATGTCATTGTGATACAGTAGCACAGAGCAAGTAGCACCTTCCTCTGCATGTAACCCTGCTCGTTTTCTTAGCATTATTTAGATACTATTACTCGTAATATTTACTCAGAATAGCATGAGCTAGTGCTTAGAAAGTACAGGAGGCAGGAGACAAAGCACCTTCAGCTCTGTGTTGGCATGTCTGTTCACATCACTGATCTGTATTATAGGCTGAAGGCAGCATAGGGTCACTGCAATCCTTCTGTGCTTATTTACAAACACATCTTTGAAGCTGCGCAACAACACTGTCAGATATCCATGCTTCCCACTGCCCCTTATATGTTCCCTTCAGTGCAAGGTATTTTGCCTTGTTGCTCCTTTATAGCACGGTACCCAGTTTCCTCAGGCGCTTCCTGCAGGGCTGCACGGTGTATTTCCATTTAACACCTCTATGGATGGTAGTGTCCAGCGTGACTCTTCTTCCAGTGCTCCATGAGCTGGTGGTGGTACCCACAAAGTTACCTGAACAAGCAGAGCGTGCACACCACCAAGCCAGCAATGTGCACGGAGCAGATTCCTGTGGCATTGGCTGAGGCGTTTCAAAGACAGTCTTTTGAAAGGGCTTCTGCTTCTCGGGTATCCACACATTGCCTATTGAGCTTTCATTAACTATTACATGCAGAACGATACCTGCTGGCAGCTGCTACTCAAACAGGGAGTTTCTGGAAGGAGGCAGCAGCCTTTTCTCCTACCGGGAGCAGCCGGTGTATCCCAGGCAGGGGTACGGGGCCATCTAGAGGAGACCGAGCCCTTGGCAGCCTTGGCGTACATCGGCAGGGGCTTCAGAGAGGTCGGGCTTACACCTGCGGAATTCCACTGACTAAACCAGAAACAGCTCCGGGGATGCCTGCAGCTGGTTAGTTTTAATACAGGTATTTGATATAAAGCGAGCGAACACCAATCTCCGTTAATGAAACCACCGTATGGCACACACTGCTCTCTCTCACAGCAGGCACGCAGGGTTTGGACCACACTCTCTCTATAATACGTTACACGAAGCAAAGGTCACAGATAAGAGCTCATAAAGAAGTGTGAAATTTAAAGGACTGCAGTTCTGTGCCCTATTGCCCTGTACGCAGGAAAAGCTGGAGCTGGATTTTCATTAGAAAAGACACAAGGCATTTTTGTAGCTGGAGATGATTTTCCACACATGGTCAATGGGATTAAAGTGATATCATCTGCATCCAGACTGGAGTTTAAATTATGGCTTCACTCTGTTGTATATCGTTTGCATTCCTGGCTGTGAACCGTTTCTAGAAGGGTACCACCAAAGACACAGTACCTTGTGCACCCTCAGATGCCTGTCCTACAGAGCCAATGCATGTGCAGACCCAGTTTGTTTTGTACGATCTGATTATGAATATGAGTTTTTCCAGATATATATCTCTATGTGTTATAGATAAATGCATGTATGCATGTATAGTTGCAGGCATACCTCCTATGCAGGATGCAGTGTTGTCCCTTGCTTACCAAAGCACTAATTATGTTCCTCACGCAATTTAAGCAATGTCAGAACTCCGAGATTGTAATACACAGAGGATATGCTAATTCCCCATGTATTGCAACCTAAGGTGAGGGTTTTCTTAGAAAAGGGGGTTTATTGCTAAATTCCAGGGCTCCTGCTTCCTTCAGAAATAGTACAGTGTTTCCAGAGCATGACCAGAGTGGCTACGAACTGCAAGTACATCACAGAAACAACTTCTGTTCCAGAATCTACCACCCTCATAGGTAAGAGACAAAACAGGAGAAGGAAGTCTCAGAAAGGTGAAATAACTTGACCATGGGCACATTGTAGTGGCACAATCATGAAGGGGCGGCTGATTATCCACCCTCCAGTCCTGTGCTCTTTTCTTAGAGTCTGATGCCTGCAAGCACAGTTGTACGTGCATGTCCATTGCTTTTATTCTTTCCGGACCATCCTTACAGGCATAAAAATCACAAGATATCTGTTCTGAGAAGAGATTTCTCATGTGGGCCTTTCACACACACACAGAGCAAGCCATGGAGCTGGGCTGCTTCATAGTAGCTACTCTGTTTGCTCTGTCATTTAGGGAACAGGTTTCAGAGGTGGCATGTTCACATCTGGTTTATCTCTAGGTATTCAGATAATAAATATCTGTGAGGTTTTATTACGCAACAGATATTTCTGATGAATTCCTACACCAAAGTGCTTGCATCTCTCACTGTTGTGCTCCAGTACTATGTGTTGGGTTTTTTTTCTAGGACCCTGTGCAAGTATAAAGACATTTATGTCTCTGTTTAAGCAGTGTCACACATGTTAAGAGGCCAGTGACTTGAAGATGGAATCCCCCCATTTCTGTTGTAATCTCAGCAATCTCCTGTGAATGTCATTCCGCAGACCCTGTCACAGTGTGTCTCTTGTTTACTTAACGACTGTACCCTGCTAGCCCTTGAAACCGGAGCCTATGGATCCAAGCTCTATGAATCTTTACTGTCCTGGTTGCCTGTACATCGTTGTAGGTCTCACCACAGCTGCATGGATTACTTAGTGACGGCTACAACTGATAAACCTGGAAGAGAGAAGAGACAGGTACAGTTCCTGTAGGAAAACTACAATGCTCCATGTCCAGACATTTCATATTCAGCGTAAAAAACAAAGGAACGCATGAAATTTGGAGTGCAAAATTGGCACTGGTGTGTTTTCAGTTCAATTTCAATTCAGCCATAGTCTGATTTTAATATAAGCAATGGCATCTACTCACTCAATAGATATGCTCTCCTGGTCATTCAAAACGATGGGTTTCTTGTTGCTAGTTGTCATTGCTCTAAGCCCAGCAGAGGTCAGAAAGCCTAAAAATACAAAGCTGTTTAGATAACAATATCCAAAAACTTCCACAACACCACACCACCAAGGAAGATAAAAATCCTGGGGAAAAGCGAAGCTTGCATGCACAAAACAGCTTCTTATTCCACTCCTACTCGGTCTTTAACTGAAGCTCATAGCATCATGCTGGCAAAACAAATACCCCAACCAAGTTAGAACTGAGGATTTGCCTGGTAGGAATGGTACAAAGCCCCTTAGACTCTTTAAAAGGTAATGAAGTACTTACCTGTGTGTGCAGTGTTCCTCATTTAATCCTGCAATCTTTTGCTGGAGAACGAGGGCAAGCTCTGAGACCATCCACTTCCTTCCCACACCATTCCTCTCAGTTGTCACATCCATCTTCATCAGCTCTTTGCTTTTCTGACAGGAGCTCAGGCACATCCAGGGTTTGAAACAAGATCAGTAACAACTTTAGGAACCTAAGTACAACAGGAAAGAGTGGAAAGGATGCTTCTAAACCAAGCCAAACCATATTTTTCACTTCAAATGCAGGCCCAAATTTGTCATACTACATGAAACTGCATCTGCTGGGAATGCACAGGGAACATGCAGCTTCACAGGCACTATAAATAGAGAAGTATTTGTGTAACAGCTTGCAGAATAATGCAATAAACTACATTTTTCATCTGTCTGACAGCTCTGCCTGAAATCTGGCCACTATTCTATTAAAACTCAGACTTTATAGATTCTTCCAAACTATTCTGGACAATTGCTTTTTAACCTGTCAAGAATAAAGTTCCTTTCTGAGGCTCTGCATGGTGATGTTGTGTTCTAAATGAGTGAAACAGCCTCTCCACCACTCCCAGCATTATCAATACCAACGATTCTGTCAGCAGGATTCCCATTTGCTCTTTTACAGCTCAAGGACTCTGCTGTGTTAACAGGATTATAATTTGGCTTTGTCAGTTAAATAAGACCATATGCCTCTAATACAAACAAGGAGCAGATTTATTGAGAAAATGGTGCTATTTTTAAACATCTTTTTCTGACTAATTTGCAGCCAGTTAGTGATGTCATGTACTTTAAATGGTAGAAAATCACAATGCTCCAAACCACTAAACTCTTGCTTTGTACATTATCCTGAGGGGGGGGGGAAGAGCTTAGAAAACTTACATTTTTCACATGCAAAACATGTGGCTAAAATGTTTCAGGTTATGAAACAACAGCCCATACGCTAATGAAGAATGCACACAGCATTTTCTCTGTAAGGTAATGACAGGAATGTCATTTTCTATGTCACCTGATTTCTTTCCAAGCCCAGGCTTGGTACAAAGACAGGATTATAAAGAATAAAGCAATTGTAAATCAGTTTAAGCGAGCCACAACTGAGCTTCCTCTCTCTCCTGGACTGCCAACCTGAAGTCCTGCTTCTTTACTGAGCATGAAAGGTTCAAGCTGCAGTGATTTGCTGCGCAGGACTTTACGGTTTTCAGTCTCTTTGGTCAGAACCCCTGACATTTCAGATCATGCAACAGTTGGCTGCAGCTCCCTGAAGCTAAAGCAAGTGGGGCATTAGGTGGAGTCAGCAGTTCTGTGGTGGCTTCTGGAGTCCTCCAGTTACCCCAGTTACATCTCAGCTCTGCTGGGGTAGGGATCTTGCTCAGCATCACAGATACCCAACATCCCTTACTGACAAAGAGAAGGGAAGATTTTCCTTTTACTGTAAGAGGTTCCAGCTCTCCTCTAGGTGTAACTCTTGATCAGAAAATCTGGTCTCAGCATGCCCTTTTTAAATCCCCCCAAATTTAGACATCAAGTCATTGAGACAAAGAAATCCAATGCAATACCTCTGACGACTGGTTATTTCAGCAATCATAGGAAGTGTTAGTTGGGGCCAAAGTGAACTAGATCAGAAACACTGGGAAGATTCCCTTGTCTGCAGAAAATGACAAACATTGGAGAGCCCTTAAGAGTGCTCCCATGAAGAAATAACTATTTAAAATCAATGTGTAACAGCTGCATTCCAAGAGCATCTCCACATAACAACTTGACATCTGTTCTTCCTTCTCTTCTGAAAAAACATGGGGGGGGAATGAAACCTTATGTTAATAAAAGTGTGTAACCCACCTCCTGACGTTAGCTATGTAGAACCCAATTCTTCTTTCATTTATATCACTTCTATTTTGGTAAAGCTTCTATGTATTTGAGTTGAGTTGATCCCAATTTCCTTTGGTTAGCAGGGAAGATCAAACCTACAAACTCCAGCCAAAACATGATCTGCTGCATGGTTTAAGAGCAGGCTCCCAGTCAATTCTCACTGAAGAAATAGTAATATATTAACATTTACACTCTGAATAGGTCAAAAAATAACCCGTGACTGTTACTAATGCTGCACATGTATTTATAATGACATTGATTTTTCTTCCATAGCATCTGGTTTTGTCCATAATTTCTAACATGATTTTTTTCCCCTGGGTGGAGGCACTTTTAAATCCACAAGTGACAGCATTAAAACACTTGAATCAAGATTCCCTGTAGCTTTAAATCAAAATGGAGTTGTGGCAGATTTGCAGTGGTGAAAGAAAGAGGGGAAAATCATGTCACACTTATTCATAAGAAAGATTAATTTCTGTGGTATCTCTTTACCTGGAGTAGTTTTCTGTCTCTATTTTCCTCATTTCAAACAATCTTGTGGCTGTTTCTGGTGAGCAGAGAGATGGTAGTGTGGCATCTGTAAGCAGAAATATAACTTGATGGGTAAAATCAATCCAGCATACACTTCTTTAAGGCAATTTTATCTAATAACACAATGCTTACTTCAGCTGTTCACTTCGAACAAGTGCTTGTGAAAAACATCAGGAGGTAGAGGTGAGCAGGAGTTTTCTGAAGAAATGGGTCTGATTTGGGGGTTTGCTCTTTATTCATGAGCCAAACTTGAAGGGACACACACATTCTTTTTGACCAGGATGGCATTCCTTGTTGGCTTCTCTATATCTTGAGCTATATAAACTGAGAAAGATTTCCTTCCCCTTCTGTGCCCCTCTTTGGTCTTAGGGTTCAAAGTCAAACTTTATGCTTGAGTTGAAGCAGAGAATTAGAATCACTTCCTATATCCTAGGCCAGCAGCATAGGATGGGTACAGCTTTTTTCCGCTGATCTCTTCCTAAGAACACATTTTAAATGAGAAACCTCTGGAAGATGCAAAAGCCACTTGACTGAGCAGCTGTAGCATAAAAGGAGCTGAAACCTACCGCGGCTAGAGAGGCTTCATCCTGCAAAGCACTGAGAGATGTGACCCAGACTGAGAACACCACTAGTCACACAAGTGACTGTACAAGCACTGTCAATGCACTTGGAAGTTGTTAGCTTGGAGTTGCTGGCCAACTTGTCAATTCTGTGGTAAGAGCTTTGCTGGCTCGTGACTGGATCGCTTTCAGTGTTGAGTCCCTGAAGCATATGAAAACAGACCGAAACAAATTCTCTTAGAGATGAGAAATGTAGAAGACAACCATGAGAAAACACCAAAACATGTACTATATTGCTTATATCCTAACATTTTGGTTTTTAAAGAGATTATATTGTTAACATTTGTCCACACAAGTTTGTTCTATCACATGCTGTGGTTCTTAGCCTTGCCACATCCCTCTCTGTTGCTTTCTATTTTAGATTTGGTTTAAAAGCCCAATAATTCTAAAAATCAATGATGTATTAGGGATGAAATAATACAAAAAAGGAATTAAATAAAATTCTTAAAACCACTCACGTCCTGCACTTTATTTACCCAGCAGCCATGTGCTACTCTTCATTTGACTTCTCATTTCTTTGCTGCTGGGTCAAAATATAACTGGAAGTTGAAAGAAAACTACAGTAAAGATGAAAAGATGCAGAGAATAATATCCTTTAAAATAAGAGCCAACTCATCTAATACCTGTCACTCTGCCTTGGCTTTTAGAGGAGATATTTTATGTTCATGCTTCCTGGAACATTATGTTTGTAGTGGAAGGAAGGCAGTTCCTAAATACACTGCTGTTAATCAGATGTTTCATCTGTCTCTCACGAAGTGAAACCAAGGAGTCATTAAAATAGAGCATCTGGTCACTGTGTTCTCTTTCCAGCCGCAAGATGGCAAACTAGCTTTTAATATGCAATAAAATCACAGCCCCTCTGGTTTTTAAGGAGCGCAGCAAAACGCACGCACATATTCTAACTGGACAGTCTTTAAGTCTTTTCCTAGCAGCAGTGGGTTTAGGGAGCACAGGGCTGTTGATTCACATGCTGTGAACCTCTGCTGTACTGGAGAGAGAAAATGAAAATGATCTTAAAGCTCTAAGTATACTTTTACTATGCACAGTTTTATATCGTGGATTTCATGGGTGGTCACGAGTAAGAAGAGCTCCAAGGAATACACAGACCTGCAGTGTGAATGCTTAGCTGGGAATAGGATGCTTTGCCTGCATTCCTTTCTTGATCACTAGAACACCTATGACTGTAAGCATAGCTGCTGCAGAAGTACTCCAGCTAGCTGGAAACAGGCTTGTAGCACTGCCTCAGATGCCTGCAGAGTAGCGTGGCTGGGCACTTGAATACTCACAGCTTGCCAGATGGGTTTTCAACCTCATGTTATGACAGCCACATTTCTGAAGGTATTCCTCCTTTGCTGCACACAATTCTGGCACAAATGACAGTCATTGGAGTAGGACATACCCACTACCAGTTCCCCTGCCAGTCCCCTCCACTGGTTCAACCAGCTTTCTGAAAACCTGGGTTTGCTTTTATTCTTATTTCCCTGCGCCATAAGTACCACTTCTGTCCCTCACCACCAAAAAACCCTCCAGTCTCTATTGTAATAGCTTAAGTGCCACTTCAAGATCCACTCTACTTCTTGTCCTATGATTCTTAAACCTCAACAAATTACAATCACCTTCTTACGCCTTGTACCTCCTTTCCCTGTGTTTCAGCATCACTTCTTTAACAACATCCAGTTCTTCCTAAGGATGATGTGCTCATTACACCAGGACAAATCACTGATCCCTGAAGGCCCCCACCGATTTAATGATGTAAAAATTGACTCCGTGCCACTGTAATTAGTGAGCATGTAAAAACTCAACAGGGGCAAACTGCTCTCAGTGATGTGAACAGCGTATTATACAGAAACAAGCTGTATGTCAAGCCTCTTTTATAGGAGTAATTGAATAAAGAGACCCAATTTTAGGAAGAAAACTCACTTAAGTATGAGCATTTGCCTTATTTTATAAGTGAAATTAAAACTGCTGCTGCTGCACTTATGTCAGCACATTTTTGGCCTCTTTCCTCTCTAATCCCATGCCAGGAGTAAAGAACAGGCTGCAAGCTTTAAAAAACAAGCATATTTTGTGAGCTGTTTGCAACTGAGGAGGGGGAAAATGAACTTGCAAACTGAGAGGCAGCCCTGTGCTTGAACCTGCAGCTGAACGCTTGGCCCTGGCTTTGATCTCTCAGACCCCGCAGTTCAAAGGCAAGAAATCTGCTCAAAGCCCGTTTTCTGCTGCCACCAGGTGGCACCGAGATGCTCCCATTCCCCATCACCATCAATGGGCCTCACCCACCCCTCCAAAATAGGAACGTTCACCTTTGCCATTTCCTCTCTGGTTCTCATGAAGTTAATGGGGGGAAGAAAAGAAACCCCTACAATGGCAGATGAAGACACCACCTAAACCAGCTCCAGGTTGCCTGAGCTGTCTGCACAAAAAGGGGCATTTGTGGCATTTCCTAGTCTCTCAGAATGGTGTGCCACCACATAATGAAACAATTACCAACCATGCAAAACAAAGGAGTTCTGTTAAAGCACATAAAAATCCTCTTAATTTGAATTCAGGACTTGCTGTCCTTCAAACTCAATGAAGCAATCCTTGCCTTTCTAATTGATGTTGAAAGCAAATGGGATTCAAAGGGAAAAGGGTTATTTTTACACTGTTACAGAGTTACCACATAAGAAATAAGAAGGAAGAAAACTCCAGGCACCTCTGAGACACAAGACAGCATCCTGGCTTTGCAACTTCCTTCATTCTTTTTCCACTAACTAAGCCACAGGAGAATTCAAAATTACAATGTAAGAACCTTGATCACATCTTCAGCTGACCTTAAGTGTCTGTAACCTTATGGTTACAACAAGGAGTAACCAGCAAGTTAAGAGCTGTGTTTGTTGGAGTGAGCCTCCTTTCTGAGGAGTGAAGCTCCTGGCTTGGACAGGTACCCCCTAGCCTCTGTGTGTCCTTCCCTTCCCACCCTGTCCCCCCATAGCTGCACCTAAATTAAGATGAGGTGGTAACTGCTATAACAAGGACACACAGGGACAGACATCCAGAATCTGAAAATACCATGGCATTCAAATGTTGCCACTGTAAACCTATCCTTATCTGAGTCTTCTGTTCTTTCCACATGCTTTGCCTCCAAATCATGGTAGTTCCGTGTATTATGGGGATTGCCAAAAACTATTCCACAGGTTCAGAGACACTTGTGCTTGTTCCCAGTTGGATGGAGCTTTCCTTAGGTCAGGCACTGCTCCATGTAAATGCATCTCTGCTACTTCTGAAGGCAACTGAGGAGGAGAGAAAGGGCAGCTGCCTTGGTCCAAAAATGTTCTTCATCAAGCTCTGCAGGATCTGTGCTTTCAGCAGAGTTTGGGCTTACACAAGTGGACAGCATCAAGAGGTTCTTACTGTGAGGCGCTGGCACAGGGTGCCCAGAGAAGCTGTGGCTGCCCCATCCCTGGCAGTGTTCAAGGCCAGGTTGGACACAGGGGCTTGGAGCAAGCTGCTCTAGTGGAAGGGGTCCCTGCCCGTGGCAGGGGGTTGGAACTGGATGACCATTCCCAAACCATTCTAGGATTCTATATTCAGTTTTGCTAATGTCATCTTACATGGATCTTTAAAATGCTCTCTTGCTTTTGATGAAGCTACTCTGGTACATGTCTTGTAGTAATTATCAAAGGAAATGCTTCTAATCCTTCCGAAAACAGAGACACAGAGCAAGGGAGGAGTTTCTGGCAATCACAGAATTTGTCAGGTAACACAAGCGCTTGTATAACTTTCTCAGGACAACATAAGCAATTAAGGGGATTTAAAACCCTCACAGTATCAATAGTTGACAAATGGCAGAAATAGGTACACAAAGTTCCAACGAACCCAAGAGGAACGACTTCCACCAGAAGTCTGACCATTACTGCTGTCAAAAGCAAAACTTGTTTTAATATTCCATCCTTTTTACTCCAAAGAAAATAAAATATTGTTTAAAATCATTTATAAAACTGATCTAAAGCCAAGGAGAGGAATACTTTTGCCATTAGGTAGAGTTTTGTAAAGCCCTTTGGTATTTTTGCATTTAGTTTCAAAGTTATTAACAAACTTGGAAAATAAATGAAGAAAGTACCTATTTAACTGTGATTCCTTTCTGGTTCATCACATTGCTGCATGGTCCATTCCCCCTGTAGACCCTGTTCCTGCCTCACAGATACTCTATACCTACTCCTCTTTTACTAAACCCGGTGAGAGACACCACAACCTAAGTAAGCCAAGGCAATTTTCAGTCTCATGACAGCTTAAAAGAGCCCAAGCTGGCGCTGCCGTGACCCCACCGTCTCCTGTGCTTTTGTCCACACATTCCCCTCCCTCCCCAGGGTTCACCTGATCCTGCTGTGAACCGAGAGGGAAGCCATCAGAAAACCAATACAATTAAATAAAAAAGGGATCATTTCCCCCTAGCTGGGACACTGCAGGGTCAGGAAGACACCAGTGGCTGGGGTTAGGCAAGGGGCAGGACCACAACTGCTTTAGGGAGGTTTAAATTCCTGTGGACCAGCATCTTGAGTCAGAAAGTCTCCAGCAGCATGCTCCCATTGCCTTCAGGGACAGTTCTGGAGTCTGTGGGATCTCCATGTTGGCTCATTCAACCCACAGGCAAAGCATGGAATGAGCTCCTTCCTTCTGCAGGGTTGGGATGGGATGGTCAGAAGAAGACATGGGCTGTGGGAGGGTGTGACTTGCAAGAAGGCTGGTGTGGGCACACAGCAGGGCTGTGCATCTGGGAATGGGAAGAGGAATGAGCCATCTCCTTTCTGACAGAAGTCCCTTTGGCTCATTTAATCTCATCTGGAAGAACCCTCCTTGCCACCACCTCAGCCCTGTGTGGTTTTGTGTCACAGTCTTACCACTGACATTGTGAGATGAGATTTTTTTATTAGGTATGTGTCTATTCTGGAGTAAGGCAAGAATCATGGAATCCCAGACTGGTTTGGGTTGGAAGGGACCTTAAAGCTCATCCAGATAAAACTGCTGTCACAGGCAGAGACACCTTCCACTAGAGCAGCTTGCTCCAAGCCCCTGTGTCCACCCTGGCCTTGAACACTGCCAGGGATGGGGCAGCCACAGCTTCTCTGGGCACCCTGTCTCAGCACCCTTACAGGCCAGCGTCTCAGCACCCTCACAGGGAAGAGCTTCTTCCTCATCTCCAATCTGAACTTCCCCTGTTTCAGTTTGAACCCATCACCCCCTGTCCTATCGCTCCAGTCTCTGATGAAAAGTCTTTCTCCGCATCCTTGTAGCCCCCTTCAGACACTGGAAGCTGCTCCGAGGTCTCCACACAGCTTCTCTTCTCCAGGCTGAACAGCCCCAACCTTCTTAGCCTGTCCCATCATGCCCATGGCAGCACAGAAAACACTTTTCCTCCTACAGAGCTCAGAGAACTCGTACCCCAGTGGGTCTGGTTGAAGACTGTGGCTCTGTGGCCCCATCACCATAAAACTCATAGCTGTCAAGAGTGCTGGAAGCCAGCACTGACCATTTGCCTAAACTCTATCTTAGGATACTTCGGAAACAGCTCAGGATCCTGAAGATGTTTTTATGGGGAGGAGGAAAATGAAGAATTGCATCCCCTTTTCTGGCCCCCACCAGAAACCTGGCAAACTTGCAGGAGACTCGTGTCTACTCATGGCCAGCCAGCATTGTCTGACTTGGCTCCCTCCTAAACCTCTGCATTATCTCATTCCTATTGCTCCTGCTTCTATAAAAGTAAGTGATATGGGGGGGCAGATTAAATGGTAAACAAAACATCTTGGGCCAGTGCAATTTTATACATAAGAAAGCACTGAATCACCCACTGTCTGAATTATGAAAGCCCTGTGATCCCACCACTGTCCATTATAATCAGGAAGTAACAATGAAAGTGAGAGGAAGACACCAGTTATGAAAAGACATGGGCTCTCGAGCTCAGCGATCGCCATTATTTCTGTCTCTTTGATATCCTTCCAACCTCCCTTGCCATTGTAGTCCTGTAAAATGTCAAAAGCTGCTTGCCAGAGGCCTTTTGCTTTTAGCAATATTTAAAGCTGTGTCCATAAAAGGAAACAGTTCCATTACAGATCTCAGTTTCCTTCCATTCCACACCTGGAATCTGCAATGAAACCAGGGGAAGTTGTACCTGAGCACTGAAGGCACAACTAGATCAACCAGACTTTGAAGGTAAACTGGTTTGCAATCAATCTGATTCTGTACCTGGGCAACTCTACAATTAAATCCCATTTCCATCAGCATGAATTGGAATTTAACTTCAGTAAAGCCAAGACTTCAACCTTAATGTCCCACCCAGATCCCCATTGCAAGGGTCTGGAAACAGAAGGAGTTGTTAGGAATCCAGTGCACTAGTACTACCTGGGCTGAGAACTTCTTGTCCTTGAGAAAGCTGTCAGCAGGCCAAGTCCTGCCAAATTCTGGAGGGAAGCAAAGGCAACTGAGAAAAAGAATCTGGCTCCATCTGCTAATTTGAAACTTGGATTCAGAAATATTTCAACAGTGATGCCATGTACAACCCCAACAGCACAAGAAGAAATACATCATTAAAAGGACCCTGTTGCTTTTCTTAGGGTGAATTCACCAGTCTCCCTATTCTATTTATTAATATAATAAACGAGCTTCAAATATGTATTGCCTGAAATAAATGCCATTGATTAGGTCAAAAATATCACTTGGCCCAACAATGCCAAATTTCCTGGCTGTGCTCCTGTAGGCCAAGAACTTGTTTCATTTCAGAACAAGGGTTGCTGGCAGTAGCTGGGAAGGAAAGTGCTTGCCAAATGGCTCCATAGGAAATTAAATAATTGAGAATATTCACTAGCAGGAAAGAGAAAATAATTGCTCTCTTTAGTACACAGACTCAAACATCTTGGAGTGAAGGTGCTCTGCTGAAAGAGGGGCACTGAAAGGAGAATGCTCACTGTCATCTGGTACCTGGCAAAGCTGAGAGGTGACCCTTTAGCTGGCTGGCAAAACTTCAGCGAGGCAGCACGGTCCTCCTCAACATCAGGAAGTTCTACAGTGGAAAACCAGGCCTTTTGAAACATTTCTCATCTAGATCCTACGGTATAAACTGCTCCTGTTCAGTGGAAGCTGTGCTGACTTGTAACAGAGGGGGAACTTACCCTTCTTCCCTATCTTCAGTAGTTAGGTAAGCACAAATGTTATAGAGATTGGGCTTGATTCTTGTTTGCATGCAGTGTATCTCACCCCAGCAATATATTAGAAGACTACGGGAAGGAAAAGAACATGGAAAGGCAACTGACCCTTGATCCTATAGCCTTCTGAAAGCACAGCCTTCCTGCCTCCAGGTTAATGGGAACTTCTTTGTGGTGACCAGACTCTGAACACATCGTGCCACCACAGAAAAAACCTAACAGGATCACCCCTGCACCCTCCCTCCTCCTCCTCCTGTTAGTACTTACAGAGCAAACAGAGAACCTACCACAAAGTTCAGCCTCCACACAATCCATTTGGGTAGCTGACCGCTGTAAATCAGAAGCACTGGGCTAAATCAAGCCCATGTGAATCCTATAGAAGCCTGGAGAAGAGCTTGCCCCACTGTGTTGAGAACCCATGTGCCACTACTGGAAATCACCAAAGCAAAGGATTCCTGGTTAAAGGGCTTATTTAAGGGCCAGCCAGGAAGGAATGGCCGAAATGGGGATGGAGGACTTTTAGGGATCTTCCAAAAATCCCTGAGCACAGGAGTACGAAGAGGCTTGAATGAGGGTTTCTGGCTGTTTTCACTGGATGTTTTGAATGGAAGGAGTCTTGTTTTCTGTTTGTTTCCTTGAAATCAAGCCAGCTTCTTGAGTGGCTGTGCTGTGCTTAGACTGGAAGGTGGTGTCAGAGAGAAACCACCAGCACTTCCCATCTCCCTGCTTTATCTCAGCTGTGTCCATCAGCATGCAGGAGTTGTGCTGGGTCTCCATTCACCACTACACCAAGATCAGGTCACACGTTTGCTTTCAGAACTCTTACTTCTTGTGCACTGAAATGATATTAACATTCAAATTTACTTGCCAAGCAGGTTTTAGAATTGTTTAAAAGGTTTTAAAAATTCTTTACATTTATGAATAATAACATAAAAAAGGGACAGTGCTACCTTTCCAACACACTGCAAACCCATTTGCTTTTATGAAGATGTACTGGTTTTCACCTCTTCTGCTGCATCTGTGTTCACTGCATTGGCTCTGAGTGGATTTGGGAGGGGATTTGGAAGCATCACCCAAAGAAACATGAGCACACAGAAGTATAAGCTATCAAGCCTCCGATTTCATATTTAATTGGTTAAATCAGTGGCTTTCAGACCAGAATAATCCCAGTAGCCTTCTAGTTTTGGTATTTTGAAAACAAAAAGGACACAAGCTTCTTGTTCCTTTCAGTTTTCCCCTTCATTCTTTTATAAATCTCAGTGTAAATGATACATGACTTTGCCATTTCTTTTACTCATAATTCATGAAGTTGTTTGGAAAAATCATGCATACCCCTAAGGGGCATATTCAGTTATGAGAGGATAGTATCATTTAAAGCGATGGTAGGCAGTGAGGTTAGACATGAGGACAGAAAGAAGGGCAAAGTGTGCTCCAAGAAAACATCTGACTTAATTTGTCTTTAAAACCCAAAGCACTGCAAAAACAGGGGACAGTAAATCTGAAGCAGAGGCCTGCGTGGTGAATGAAGTAGCACGAAGTTGTCACTGATCCCAAGACTCATCCCATTCTTGATCAAGATTGACGATAGGATAGCACAGGAAACTTGAAAGTGAAATTCTCAGCCGCTTGAAAGCATTTTTCTGAAGTGCAGAGAGCTGGCTGGGCACATGCCTCTTGAGCAGTTGACTTACACAAGATAAAAGGGTGTAAATCCTACAGATCAAAGGAACCAGTTAGCCTGGTCTATCTAAAAATTAGCATCGCTTAACAGCTCCAGCCGCAGTCATTCATTTCATCATCTGTTTCATCAGAGCTAAGGAGCTGCCAGAAAAGCCACTGCTGAAGAAGTGCAGAAGTGAAATGATTCCTGGTTGCAAAGAGGAATGTCCAACAGATCCTGCTTACTCCAGCTCAGGAGTCACCGGGCAGTTTGCATTTTACAATTCACAACCCTTACCTGAAGCATATTTTAATGTTTCCTGGCAGAGGAGACTCATAAACCTCCATCTTCTTCCCCACCCAAACAGCAAGTAAAATACATTTGTTTCCACTTCTCAGGGTTGCAGAACAAGTCTATACACAGCCTTCCAGAGAACCCATCCGCTGCATGAGGGAAAACATTTAGCTGCTGTATAACTTGAAGATAGGACAGCTTTGTTGCTAGGCACTAAAGGAACTAGAGATATTTCTGTTTGCCCTGTATATCTTGTATTTTTAAAAGACTCAAAAACCTATCTACACACTTCCTATCTATGGGGCTATTTGCATGGTTTCGCAGATATGTTCCCATTTTTCTGCCCAGAAAAAAGTCTGTCCTGGGAAAAATCTGTTCAAATTCCTCTATTTGTCTAAGACTTTGGGACACTGAATGGCCAGGCCAGGACAACAGCTCAACAGCTCCTACCAGCCTGTTGGATTTCAGCCCTGCAAATTCTGATGACAAATGCACTGATAAAATGAACAGTGGTATGTATGCAGCAAGGCCTACCTGGAAGGCGTCCTGCCTCTTATCCTGGAGGGAGATATGGCAGCACTACCCAAGTGACCCATGACTCTTATCTTCCCCATTCTCCTCTGTTCTTTCTGATTTTTCAGGAATTCACACATCCCTCTCTGAGATAAACAGCACGCCTACATGGTGATTGCCATCACAATTTGGTGGGTCTGCACTCCTCTCCTCCGTGGCAAAGATCTGTTAGGTTGAGAGCATCTATACCTCATGTTAATAACAGCCTAAAAGTGTTTTGATTCACTGCAGGACCAAACCAAGAACCGGATGTTCATCCTCTCTGGTTCCTGCCATCTTCCATGGGTCACTTGGAACAGCATCAGTTTGTAGGAGCTGAACAACCCCTCAAGAAGCAGCCAGAAGTGAATAAACACTCAGCAAGATGCAAAACAACGGTATGGGAAACAGGCTCTCCCCATATCCCTACTGCTTGCTGCAATAGCTGAATACTGAGAGAAGCAGCCCACAACCCTTCCTTCTGCACCAGCATGGAACAATCCCCAGACAGCTATTGCACCATGCACAGCGGCAGCTCTTGTATGATACAAAGCAAGAACAGTGGTAAAACTGGATCCTGCTCTGCTGAGTGGTCTGCATATTTTCAGGACTAAGACTAACTACCAGATAAGAAAAGAAATACATAAATAATATTGCAAAGAAATTGCCTACGAAGTGCTGTGTGAAAGGAGTATTATTTATGCTGCAATGCCGAGCACTCCGAAATTAGGAAATGCCAGATTTATGGCTTCTTGTGCAATCTTCATGGCTTGGCTACTTAGGAAGGCCAGCTTCCTTAGGACCAGAGGTTTATTCAGCATAAACTGACTTGTGCCCATATACAAAAAGCAGTTTTAACTCTTTTGTCCAATGTCTAATCCTTTTCATGCCAACTATCTTTGGAAAAAAACACCCCATCTTTGGGGATACAGTTTATGTAGAACCTACTTTGGAATAATTCTTCCATTTCTGGCACTGTTTCCTGCTATACTGTAATACAGTGTCCAGACCATCTGTTTGTGTCTTCTCTCATGCTCCTAAGTTAGTTTGCCTGGATTTGACCTCTTTGAAATGGGAGCACACAAGACACGTACACTGCTTCGTGGCTGGGACTGATGATGGTTTCACACAGTCAGCATCTCATCCGCCCTCAGCACAGCCCTTTTTTTTGCTGTTCCCACTGGGACCTTCTGCCCTCTGAGCAGCCTGAACTCCTAATGAGTGACTGGAATGACCAGGCTCTCAGACAGCCAAGGGAGAAGAAGCAATGACCTTCCAGAGGAAGAAGAGGACCTGTTTCTCAGCACATAGCAGGCACTCACATTGCTCCTGCTCACCACTGAGCCCTGTACAGATCCCTAAGACATGGCTTTCCGCAGCCACACTTGTACTCCTGACTGCTGTCCTCACAGTTCTGTATCTCCACCTACAATGGGGGAAGTTCACGTTAGACAAAAGGCAGAAGCTCTTCCCTGTGAGGGTGCTGAGGCGCTGGCACAGGGTGCCCAGAGAAGCTGTGGCTGCCCCATTCCTGGCAGTGTTCAAGGCCAGGTTGGACACAGGGGCTTGGAGCAAGCTGCTCTAGGGGAAGGGGTCCCTGCCCGTGGCAGGGGTTGGAGCTGGAGGAGCTTTAAGGTCCCTTCCAACAGAAACCAGGCTGGGATTCTATCATTCTAAGTCAGTGTCACTGTGAGGAGTCACGTTAAAACCCTGATTATTCAGTTTCCTCCTTCTTACCTGGCAATGTCCTTATAGCATTGGCACAGATGTTTTTCAAGGCAACCATGGCCATCAAATAAAGCAGCTGCCCAACTGTACAGACAAGCACATTGAAAAGCAACAACAGGTTCACAATGATTGGCAGTTGTCCTCCTATACTGCTTCCATAGAAGTCCAAAGGGATCACAGGATGATGCGGGAGGAATCACCACAATATAGTGGTTTGAGGCAGTGCTAGACCCTGGCAGTTCTGGTAGATCCTGTGAGGAAGAGGAGGATTTCTGTTCTGGATGCCTCATGTTTAGCCCCAAGAGGGCTCATGGCCACCATGTTCCCTGGGACAGGAACAGCTGTGGTCCTACCTCCCTCCCTTCCTCCTCACTCTCCCCCCCTGGGTGAGGTGTCCCCCCCTCACATCTGCCATGCTCTGGTGCTCATCCCCACGCAGTCCTTCATCCCATCTCCACACTCCTGTCTCTCCTGGCTCCTGCCTCTGGCCTCCCTGCCCGCTCCATCCCTGCTTCCCTCAGACATCCCTAACATTCTCCCACATTATCCAGCCTTTAGTCCACCCTTTCCTGAGCCACACGTCCCTGGCACGAGCTGCACAGGGACTGTGGCTCCACAGGACCCGTCCCTCTATGTGCCCTTACCCCATAGGAAGCACAGTGATGGCCCTGCCATCCTGTGTGGAGAGGAAGAGGATGCACATACGCCATTGCTGCCCAGTGCAAGGGAACTCCTATCTAGCCAGAGGGATGCACAAAGCACTGTGGGACCCATCAGCCATGCGGTGTACACATGAAGAGAGAAGAGATTCTGTCACAAGCAGCCCTTTGGGACTGATGGAAGAAGAGCTAAATATGATGTCTGCTGATAGGAAGTCACTTGTCCTTTTCTGCCTCTTTTGTCCTTTAAAAGGCAGGTACATGTGCAAGGTCCTACACCTGGGTCAGGGCAATCCCAGGCACAGCTTCAGGTTGGGCAGAGAAGAGATTCAGAGCAGCCCAAGGAGAAGGACTTGGGGGTGTTGGTCGATGAGAAAATGAACATGAGCCGGCTTCAGTGTGCGCTCGCAGCCCAGAAACCAACCGTATCCTGGGCTGCATCCAAAGGAGCGTGACCAGCAGGTCGAAGGAGGTGATCCTGCCCCTCTGCTCTGCTCTTGTGAGACCTCACCTGGAGCATTGTGTGCAGTTCTGGTGTCCTCAACATAAAAAGGACATGGAGCTGTTGGAACAAGTCCAGAGGAGGCCACGAGGATGATCAGGGGCTGGAGCACCTCCTGTATGAAGACAGGCTGAGGAAGTTGGGGCTGGGGGGTTGGAACTGGGTGATCTTCAGGTCCTTTCCAACCCTAACTATTCTATGATTCTATGTGCAGGTGAGCTCCCATTAAAGCCTTTTTTCCTCAACGGGTTCAGATGCTTTGCTCCTGGGATCAACTCAAATAAACTCACCTGTGTCTACACTGAGGGTGACTGGAAATCACTGTTATCCTAGTTCCTGCTACTCACTGTTCTCAAGTGTTATTGTATTTCTTTTAAGCTATAGAAATACCTACTGAAAACACTGGAGTGTGCATAGACACATGTACCCACATCTATATGTGTGCATCCACATGTATAAACAAACATACGCACGCTGTACTGCAAGCACCAGTTGTGGTTTAAGATCTCCTGGGCTTCTTAGGAATCTAATAGGTATTTCTGCTTGGTTTTAAATTCCTCAGATGAGCGGAAAAATCACCCAACTTCTTCATCGCATTGGAAAACCTTCCTTTGTGTCTTAGGGTCAAAAGTCATCACCCAACAGTCACCGCTCCCCTCTGCAGCAGCAGGTAAACCATGGGGGTTTGGGTCCAAATCAGACAGTTAAGGCCGGACCAGGTTTCCAGTTCAAAACAGACACCGAATGCCAGAATGTGTTGCACTGTTAAATGGAATATAAAGGACACCACAGATGCTTCTAATAATTCCAGTTTCAAGTCAATTTTCCCTCCTTTGTCTTGAAGAGCTTTTGATGTGTAGTCACAATATTGTCTCTCTCTCTGTTTTTAATAATTTTATATTACCTCAGCAATATAACTGTCCTAAAACATACTGAACTTTAATCTCTGAGAGATCAAACAGGAAGAAATATGATGGGATAGGGAGCGGCTGACTTGGGGGCAATATTCTCTCCTCCTATAAAAGATAGCCCACAGCAAGATAAAAATTGCTTCTCGGAGTCCATGAACATCACATCCTTAAAAGAGGCTTCCAGGCCCATGGAGGGAGCACGGTTGGGGCCACAAAACCCCATCACCATTGAAGAGGCAGCCAAAAGAACTCCCACAGAACTCGAGGATGTGGTTTGGGTGACTACATGCTTTCAGATTGGTCCCAGCACCCTCAGACCTCCTTGGTTTAGCCATGCTCTGCAAGTCTAACAGCTGAAACCATGGGCAACATGGTCTAGTGGGAGGCATCCCTGCCTGTGGCAGGGGGTTGGAACTGGATGAGCTTAAGGTCCTTTCCAACCCAAACCATTCTGTGATTCTATGGTTCTAAATCATTTGGCTACTCTCTTCTCACTGGAATAAATACTCTGGCCCTGCCCCAAGCAAAAGAAATACCTGGGACAAAGGTGCAAGGTTGCCATGAAGCCATCGTGATACCTTTGGTGGGGAATTTAGGAATCAGTAGACACATCTTATGGGCACAAAGGAGGTGCTGCTTTAAAAGACAGCTAGTGCTTCCTTTCCAAAAGACTTTTGTTTTCCATCAGCTTAACCCAGTTGCTTCATTTTTCCACTGAGGGTCCCCAGCAGAACCACAGGCTGAGAAAGTCGGGGCTGTTCAGCCTGGAGAAGAGAAGCTGCGTGGAGACCTCAGAGCAGCTTCCAGTGTCTGAAGGGGGGCCTATAGGGATGCTGGGGAGGGACTCTTCATTAGGGACTGTAGTGACAGGACAGGGGGTAATGGGTTCAAACTTAAACAGGGGAAGTTTAGATTGGATCTAAGGAGGAAATTCTTTACTGTAAGGGTGGTGAGGCACTGGAATGGGTTGCCCAGGGAAGTTGTGAATGCTCCATCCCTGGCAGTGTTCAAGGCCAGGTTGGACAGAGCCTTGGGTGAGATGGTTTAGTGTGAGGTGTCCCTGCCCATGGCAGGGGGGCTGGAACTGGATGATCTTAAGGTTCTTTCCAACCCTGACTATTCTATGATTCTATGATTCTAAGTTCAGCTTAGTGTCGCTTCTCATTCTATCCCTGACCACAGAGCAATGATGAATTCATAGTCTAAAGAAATACTGGTTAAAATATTGTAACATACAGTAAAAATGCTGTCATGTTTTCTGCAAATAATAAAACAAAAACCCAAACACCTTTGTTTGGCTTATTTTAGTGCTTTGGAACAAAACTCAGGTTTTGTACAAAACTGTGTTACCAGGTCTCTTTTTGCTGGCTTGGGAACCTGCTTTAATAACATGCTCTGTACATGCACCAGAACCATTTGTGAACCTGTGCACCTCTCACGGG
Organism: Pezoporus flaviventris; assembly: GCF_033815535.1. Taxonomy (NCBI): domain Eukaryota; kingdom Metazoa; phylum Chordata; class Aves; order Psittaciformes; family Psittacidae; genus Pezoporus; species Pezoporus flaviventris. The sequence continues at coordinate 1,178,005 of NW_026892607.1, read as the reverse complement.
TACACACTGAAGGTTCAGGGTTTCATCAAGTTCAGTAAAACTCCTTACTAAGGACTCTCCAGAAGGTAAAAAACTGGATTCAGACACCACTAAAATCAGTGCAGACTCCTGTGGATTTCAGTGTTTTCTGCCAAGAAACAAAATGAATAAGGAACAAAGTGAATTTCTTCCACAAAACTGGCCTTCCCATGAGATCACCCCCTTTGCACACGTAGACACCCCTCTGTTCCTGCCTGCAGCTTCATCAGGTTCATGAATTTCTGATTAATATCCAGAGTTTATAACCAGTTATTGCATCTTATGCTTGCACAGGAAGGGTGGGTGATAGTCATAGCTACCTCATACAGAATCATAGACTGGTTTGGGTTGGAAGGGACCTTAAAGCTCATCCAGTTCCAACCCCTGCCACAGGCAGGGACACCTTCCACATCCGCTTTGATGCGACACGGTGTGGGGTGGCTTAGCCCATCGCCCTCTTCCCACCAGCACTGCTCAGTGCCTCCTCAAAGGCAGTCCTGGCTATGCAGCTCCTCTTCTTAGCCTAAGCTGTGCCTGGCCTATCTTGCCCAAGCTAATGGTGTGGAGCAGAGGAAAACAGGCATGCTTTGGTCAAGTGACTCCGCTTTGTGAGGAGGCGAAGACAACATTCAGACACACTGCAAAGAGTAGATCCAGCCAGCGAGCCAAATACCTGCTGATACATACAGCAAATAGAGCCACCAGATGTTGAAGGTGCTCATTCCATACAAGTGGGTCCGTAGGGATCAGCATGTGTTTGTACTTGAGATGGTTTTTGTATCACCCGCCTCAGTGTCGGGAGTGTTTTGAGTTAGGTGGAGATTGTAAAGTTCTTCTGGCGAATGTAGGTTACAGAACAGGATTGGAACAACAAGCAAATGTTAAGTATTTCCAAGCCTGCAACCTTCTTGGACATCTTTATTCATGCAAAGCAAGTACCAGATTCCTTTTTGACAATCCCTCATGCTCTGGATAAACATATGCTGGTATTCCTGAGTTTGCCAGCCCAAATTTCTGCACAAGTAGTTCTCTGCTTTACCTCCTGCTTTCAATGCAGAGAATGCAGAAACGCAGGATAATCACTCCTCTGTGGGAATGACGGACACAAATCTCTGGTGCAGACCCCACATTTTGGTCTGTTAAATCAGCAAGTATGTATTCTCCTGTACAGAAATATAAGCTAACCTGGGGGGAATGAGGTTCTCCAGATTGAAGGCTCACTAAGCAGTGCTTATTCAGCGTTTTATTTCCAAACCTCTAGAGCTTCCCAATCCATTACCACATTTCCAAGGGGCTTGGCTGTCCTATCTCTTTGTAGGAAGAAGGGATGATGATTCTAGCACGTAGGATTAGGAATCTGGAAAATTCCCTCTTCCTTTGTTTTGCCACAGAAATAGCTTTCATCAGCATGTCCGCATTCCCACCTGAGGGGTAACTCCTTAATTTCTGGCACCACTTATTTTCATGTTATCTAATTGGGTTTTAGATGATTTTCTTTCCCCCTCTAATCCCTCCCTGATGAATTCCTGCTTCCCTGCGTTAACATTTGCTCCCTCTGCCTCAGTTGTGAGCCAGACCGTGATTTCAGCCTCACACTTCACACGCATCACCCGCTGAGAGAGGGAGAGCAGGGCAGGAAGAGGCCTTTGCAAGAGCTTTCAGGTGTATTGCTCAGTGCTGCTTTACATCTGTGAATAAAATACTTTAAGGACAAGGCTTACTTTGAAATACAGGGTAAAAACCCTGCGTGGGCTTGCGGAGGAACTCCTGGGTTTTCAATGTAAAACCACAAAGTGTGTGAGGGATTATTTTATGACCCCGTTGCTGCTCCATGAAGTATTAAGTTCTTGCTTTCCTATCAGGGTGATTAAAGCCAAGTATGCAAATTCACAGCTTGCCTGGTAAGACAACAGTCCCATGGCAGCCAAGCATGTATCATACTGATGTGAGGGTGGTTTGACTTGAGTGTGGCTCCTGTTTGGCTTGACAGAATTGAACTGAGTTAACAGCATTGTACCCAGTATGTTCAGATTTGGCCTGATGGGACATACATCACTTAGCACCTCAACTGACAGAGACCATATGTTCATATGTCTCATGAGCTGATTCCACAGCCACTTTTCCCAGCCTCGAGATGGTTCCATTATCTTCACACATCCACTCAGTGAAGGAAGTTGCTTAACAGTAATGAGCAAATACTTTGCTATCATTGTGATATCTCAGTATCTTCTTCAGCCATTTGCACAAAGATTCTCATTTCTCCACTGACTTCATTTACAGCATGTTCTTCATTGAAGAACTTGCAACAACAGCATAGCCTAAGGAGCACAGGCTTATCCGGCTGCATAGAAGCTCTTTTGTTTCTGAAACCAGATAGTTACAAAGTGGCAGGTTGTCTTTAAACTGTCACTACTGGAATTTCAAGCTCTTAATGGCACAAGCTCAGAAATCTCATAGGAAGAATGCGTGGGGAAAAAAGGCAAAAGGCTTCCTCCTTCCCAGTGTATTTGCTGCTTGAGATGCAAAAGAATTGTTTGCACTGATGTGATTGCTCAAAAAAGGATGCAGGAGTAGATCAGAGAAAAGATGAATCCAGAACAACGATACTGTATATGGAACCTCATGAACTTCAACAAGGCCAAATGCAGGGTCCCTGGCCCAAGGAAGGACGGTTAGAACTAGATTATCTTAAGGTCCCTTCCAAACCAAACTATTCAGTGGTACTGTGGATGCGAGAAAGAGCAGTTCCCTGGCTTCTGCTTATGTTTATAGCTCTAGCTCAGAGAAAACTACCTCATCATTCCTGTAAAATACCTCTGTTCAGAAGTAATGCTTTAGCATCTGAGTCTGATAAACTGACACAGATACAGAAGTTAACAAGGTACAATTATTCACTTCAGTCAAAACTAAATTCTAGCTGACATGTAACATACCTTCATTGCTGATCCATTCCCCAGTCCAGGTGGGAGCTCACATCCGAGATTCGTAAAACATCTCACAAGTTACAGAAGTCCTTACTATATAATTACTGATCGTTCTTAATCTGCAAGTAGTTTCATGCCTGCAATGAAGAGGAAGTTTGTCTGGATGCAGCAGGACGTAAAACTTAAGTGAGGGGTAATGCTCTTGGCATGGAGCTGAACAGCACCGATGGGATCACAGCAAGAATTGCTTCCTTCTCACGGGGCAGCTCATGCCATCCCGCTTCTTCTGTGTGCTCTGCAAATATTTGCACAGTCAAATATCCATGCAAGCCTCTGTAAGTCACCCCCAAGTAATCTGCCTGCAAATATCATTTGCAAAGCTCTCATGCCCCATTTAAGTGAGCATTTCTCACTGAGCCCACTGAACAGATTTCAGCTCTTATTAAACACAAAACGTTTCAAGTTCCTTATGCCAAGATGGAGAAAATACCGATGAGTTTAGTTAAACCAATGTTTTAATAAACAGCAGCATAAAATAATCAGTGTTTAATATCATCTCTGGCATGTGAAATACAAAAATGCACATATCTTAATTATAAAATAGCCTTTGTTATTACATTTTCATGCTTGCCTAATTGAAATGCCCATAATTAATAACTCAATCATCAAGTAATACAGTGATTAAACGCATGCAGTGAAAACAAAGAAAAATATTTGTATAAGGTAGTGGCTGAATATCACCGTAATATACTTCAAGAACATCTACATCAGGGTCAAAAGAAGTAGCCCGAGAGAGAAAATGCAGAGATGTATTTTCACTTCTGCTGTACAAAACATCATCACACTTTTGTGCAAAAGAGATAAAAATAAAGTCATATCACACAACATTGTCAACTGAGCAAAAAGATTGGTTTTCGTTCCGTGTACAACAAAAATACTTATTCCGTATAAAAAAGTCTGTGAAAACTTGTCACGTCCACAGCACTTCTGTAACTCATTAAAGTGGTTTCAAATGAAGAACTGATTGCTTATACCTGAATGAATTGTTAGTAATTATACAAATGTATTTCCAAGTTGGAAGTTAACACTAATTCACATTATTAGATGAAATCGCTATCCATGGATTTGCTGGCTGATGGAATGTGAGTTTCCCTTCTTTTCAGGGTTACTGGAGTCATAGTCACTGAAATTACGCATTGATCTGAAACAATAAATATTCCTGGGAAAACTGATTGTCATACATAAGACGGTGGTTTGGAGCTTTTCCATTAAACAGTTGCATAGCAACAAAAGGATATAAATTTTCTGTTTTAACTACTTAGATTATGAAATGTTATCTTTGAAGAAGCTGATTCAGGATCTGAAATTAAAACCCTTTAATTTCATCTCCTTTAAGGCCATTTTCTTAGAACTCCAGCCATCCTGAGCAGCCAAGAGCAGATGATCTTTGCAGGCTGCAAGTTGGTAACACAAGCTATTGTGCTGCCATATAAATGACTCTTTTTGGTCTGAACCTGAACTCAGACTCCCAACTTACCGAGAGACCCAAATCCTATCTGAAGTCATTCACTCCCCTCTCAGATCACATCTTTGAAACATCATCCTTGACTGCGAACTCTACAGACATTTTCACTAGCTATTGGACCTGAAATTGCACCCCCAGCAGCAATCCCAAGATTTGCATCTCCTAAAAAAGAGACAAATATTAAAATGTGCTTTCAGTCTACAAAAAGGTTTCTGTGATTTAAACCACAGCAGAGGTTTCAAAAGCTGTGAAATGAGAAAATGTTTTCATTTAAAACACCAAGAAATTCCCCTTCCCCTTTCTGAATTGTTGGTGGCACTTAAAAGAAACACGTGTCCATTGAGCAAAGCTGCGTATTCATACCACAACGATCTCGGTCTGGTTGAGTCTGCCCATCCTGGTAAGCAGTTAAACTTCACAGAAGATACTTGCTGCAATGTCTGTTACACAACCAGAGGAATCTTTAATAAAATATTTGAATATAAATCTTTTCTACGGCTTTCTAGTTTGTCCTGTAAATAGCACTATTTACAAAGGCCTCGCTTAGTTACAACTCCGCTGAAATCATCGATTCGTTAGGTCCATGGATGCTGGAGTCTCCTAATAGGGAAGACTGCTTTGAGTCAATTTTGTACGGTTTTTGAGTCTTATTTCCAAAAACTGTGATACCAATTCCCCCGGGATGACTGGGAATTGACATATGAGATAGCAAAGGAATATTTGCTTCCTGGTTGGATCCCGAAGATGGCAAACTAGTGACGTGGCCTGTGCTGGTCGATCCGCTGGCACTGCTCGGAGAGCGACTCTTCGGAGGAGGACAGTGCTGGATTACCCGGGGTGGACCTTGTGGCTGATAGTGGGCAGCTGGGAAAGCAGCATATCCTGGTGGAATCGGGTACCCATTGATCGGGATGTATCGCTGGTTTTGAGGTATTGGTGGCCCGATGAACCCGGCGATTTGGCCTTGTGGTATTCCTTGTGCTGGGAACATGTAGTTGGGGTACCTAGGGTTACTGAGATTGCTAACTGGACTTGCGCTGAGGGAAGTCGTTTGAGTGGTGGCATTCCCACCGGAGGGGGTAGTAGAACTCGTGTGACTTGAGAGACCTTCCCAGGAGCGCAGCCTGGCATGGATTTCCTTAAATCGTGGCCTGCGGGACGGCAGATCATGCCAGCACTCTGTCATCAGGCTATACATCCTGGGGGGACAGTCTTCAGAGCACGGCAGCAGTTGTCTTTTCCTGATCATCTCGATGACTTCTTGATTACTAAATCCATAATAGGGTTGAAGTCCAAAGCTGAATATTTCCCATAAAACAACTCCAAATGACCAAATATCGGAATCAGAAGAGAACTTGCCATACATAATTGCCTCTGGTGGCATCCAGCGAATTGGCAAGAGAGACTTGTTTTGAACTCTGTAATAATCTGCTGAGTAGATTTCTCTTGAGAGTCCAAGGTCCGAAATCTTCACATGAAGTTGTTCTCCAATTAAAATGTTACGAGCAGCGAGATCTTTATGGACAAAAAAGTGACTTGATAAGTACTCCATCCCTGCTGCAATCTGGACTGCGATGTGCAGGAAATCGCCGTGGTCCAGGCTGGATTTTACAGTCCCATCCTCATCACTGCTGCATCCAACATCCGAATGTGGCGATCGCATGATGAGAAACTCATGGAGGTCTCCTTGGTTCATGTACTCAAAAAGCATGCAGACAGGCTGCTCCTGGGTCACAACACCTAAGAGGCAAACGATGTTAGGGTGATGGAGCTCAGCCATCAGAGATGCTTCTTGCTGGAACTCTGCCCATTGCTGGGGGTTGTTAAAGTCTTTTAGTGTCTTGATAGCAACAAGCTGAGCATGATCCATGCCTGGAAGGTAGAGATGTCCCTTGTAGATCTTGCCGAAAGCACATTCACCCAGTTCTTCCATGAAACGGACAGCAGACAGAGGCAACTCTTTAGCCTTACTCTGTTAAAGAAACAACAGCAAAACCGCATTAGAAAAAACAGGATGGAAAACATTTTTGAATGGAGATTTTTTTCACGCAGGATGTCTGAAAGCCAAGCAGAACAACACAGGAATTCCTTGGGCTGCAGACCTATTTGGCAGTGATCCTGCATATCCCTGTGAGAGTCGGGCACTGATGTGATGGCATCAGACACAGCCTAAGGGACACCAGTATCCCAAGATCAGCAAACCTCAGGGCTGACTGCCACCAAAACTCTGTGCACTGCGCTCCAAAACTAATTTTAGAGTTACTTTTTACCCTCTTTACAAGGTCAGATAAAAGTAGTACTTATTAGATCTAAATATATGCAGGAACCATCAGCATTTCAGCAAAGGCATTTTTAGACTTGGGTTTGGGCATTTATATACTGAAAATTGATTGTGGCATTGCAGGAATTGAGGCAATTCATGTACTTTCAGAAAGCACATGTGAAGGGTTGTCTGGGCCAGGGCCCCAAGGTTTAGCAGAAAACTTGCTTTTTTAAAACCATGTCCTTGCAGCCAATTCTTCTTCAACTTTGCTGTTAACCCTTTAAGGCACAGTAAAGACTATCTCTGTTCACACTTGACTGAACGTTCAATCCTGACACATGCAGGACAGAGTCAGCTGGGAAAATCCCAGACTGGTTTGTGTCGGAAGGGACCTTAAAGCTCATCCAGCTCCAAGCCCTGCCTTGGGCAAGGACACCTTCCACTAAAGCAGGTTGCTCCAAGACCCGTCCAGCCTGGCCTTGAACACTGCCAGGGATGAGGAACAGTGATATTCCGCATGAGACAGTGGTCAAAGAAGAAAGACAAATGTTGTAAAAACTCTGTTGTTGTTATGGGTGCACACATTCACTCTTAGGCCATAAAGAAGCTCCATTATCTGCAGACCTTAACTTCCACATGTAACACCTACACCCAAACCCACTCATTTAGGACATTTGCTATAGCCATGGGTCGTGATTCAAGGCCAAGGAGTTTGGGTTTTATACTTTGTAAATGGGTGTAAACATGTGCGTTCCTGATATCAGCAGCTTTAGAGCGACAACATAGAGAAAGAATGGCCAGATTTAAAATAATCATTAAAAAGGGACATTTTAGAATAAATGAATCCTAATCTTATGGACCACTTGTGACTTTTAGACAAATACTGCAATAATAATAATAATAATAATAGCAGCAATAATACTAATGACATTTAAGCAGGCGGGCAGTAGACTGTACGGTGATGGCAGGAAATTAGCTATATTGTTGAGGAACAGATGGTTTACATTATACAAATCCTTTAGGCTACAACTTGTTTAGGTCTGGCATATTGTAAATTATATTTTAGTAATGAAAGTGAAATGACCTCTGTCTGACCTGAGGCTGGGCTCCTCTGTTTGAACCAACAGAGTGGAAAACTATGAAAGAAAATGAAGTCATAAAGTTTTGGCAGGAAGGGCTCATTTCAAGCGAAGCGGTTATAAATCTGCTTAGGTTTTGTTTGACAAGCATTTGTCAGACATGGGTGTACAAAATGGAAAGAAGTGTAAAATACATACGGGGCAGCACGCCAAAGTAAACCCAGTACAAAGGAGAGCAGCAAGAGCGAAGCCCACCGCCTCTATCTCTTTATCAGCTCCTTCCATTAGGTGAATGACATGACAAGCTTCATTTATGGTATTTTTTGAAGGCAATTAAAACCCCCTAAAACTGAAACAGGCCTTGGGATGAAATACTAACGTTTAGAGTTGTATGAGCAAACACACACCTACCTCTGTTGGAGCTGGAAGCCTCGGCGTGTTTTTACCCGAAGTTGACATTAATACTGGATACTGTATTTAAAAGTAGGATTCTACTTCCTTTCTTTTACTGTTTTGTTTGAAAGGCAATCAAAACACTTGAGACAGGGAGAGCCGCCTTTCCCAGCGGGAAAACACAGAATGAGCAGGAATATGATGGAAAGCTTTTTGCAGCATGTGACTTGGAACATAAAAAGAAAATGGCTTGGTCTATATTTACAGACATTGCTGGGCAAGCTGCTTTCCTCCTGTGTGCAAAAGGCATCGGCAGTTTAGGTGGAAACTGTGACCTCACTGAAGTGACACCGATGCTATCATTATCTTCACTCTTAGCTAAGACTGTACCCCAAATATCCAGTAGAATGGGGATCCAGAAGCAAATCCAATGTAACAATGCAGGCTGGATGCAAGATGCTGTTTTGACACCTACCTAATGAAATGATTCTGTCTTATTAATTTCTGCATCATTCTTATCTCTTATTATCTGCATCCACATTTTGACACGCAGCTGCTCTAAGCTGCACCTGAAAGCTGGAATTAAGAACTTGAAAGGAAAATGAAGATAAATTCACTGGGCCAGTGTGAGTAGGAATGAGGAGTTAAAATATAACCATAGACCAAACTCTGTCACACTACCCAAAACAGACACCCTGCACAACATTCCTTATGGCATCACAATACCAGCACCCAGAGCCTGCAACACTATTTAAACCAGGAATGCTGGTGCTAGCATTATGCTTGGAAAAACATTGCTGTAAGCAGTGTGGGTTACTAATGGTCAAAAGCAGCACTGTGTTTTCCAGCTCAGCTGCCCAGCGGTTTTACTGCTATCACTGACTTAAAAGACTCTCCTTTATAACCTAATTCATAGAATCCCAGACTGGTTTGGGTTGGAAGAGACCTTAAAGCTCCTCCAGCTCCAACCCCTGCCACGGGCAGGGACCCCTTCCACTAGAGCAGCTTGCTCCAAGCCCCTGTGTCCAACCTGGCCTTGAACACTGCCAGGGATGGGGCAGCCACAGCTTCTCTGGGCACCCTGTGCTAGCGCCTCAGCACCCTCACAGGGAAGAGCTTCTGCCTAAGAGCTCATCTCAGTCTCCCCTCTGGCAGCTTAAAGCCATTCCCCTTGGCCTGTCCCTACAGGCCCTTGTCCAAAGCCCCTCTCCAGATTTCTTGTCATCTGTCCCTTTAGGCACTGGGAGCTGATCTAAGGTCTCCCCTGACACTTTATAATTCCATAAACTTGATGTTCTATAGCAAGCCCTAGCAGGATCCTGTAGCTGCTCTACTGAACCCAAGAAGAAAACTATTCCAGAATTGACTAAGAAATGGAGAACACAGCTCCTGAAGTACAAGTGTGACCTTTCCTGATGCCAAGGGATTATCTCTGCTGAAAGAATCCCTACAGCAGCAACACTTGAAGGCTTGAGTTCCCACTGCTGAAACCCAGGAAAATCAGAATTCGGACTCATTTTGCTATGTCATTTTCTAACAAAAATAACAGCTTACCCCAAGGCATGCCTGTTTCAGATACACAGGGTCTATTTGAATTACTTATAGATACTGATTTTCACTCTGAAATGCTTCAAAAGAGCAATATTCTATGATTCTATCTCCACCAGGCTGCTGAAGGGAATTGGCACGGTGCGAAAAACAAGGCAAATCCTCTTTCCCGAGCATGATTCTGCCTGTAGGTGGCAGAAGGAAGTTACGGCCCTGGAACGGGTGATGCAGGTTTGGAAAGGGGCTGCCTTGCCTGTAAACAAGGAGCTCCGGGTTAATCATGCTCAAACCTTAAATGATCTTAAAGACTTCTTCATGAGCCTGGGACTAAAGTGAAGCAAAACAACACCAGCACCAAGAGCTGCCCTGCATGAGCTGCACTGGTGTGAGCTGCAGGCAGCTTCCTGAGGCTCTGCTTTGGTCATTTCTCTTCTTGACTGAGAGAATGGATGAGCTTGGAAAACATAACAGGAAAATGTCTTTCCAAAGTGATTTCAGCCGAGTGAAAGATGACATCTGACCGCAGCAGACCCATGAGGAGACCCTCTTGAGAAAATGCTGAAGCACGTCTTTATCTGCACTATTTCCAACTCAAATGAGGTGATTTAGAGATGCGTCAGTAATGGGTTGATTTCTTTCTCACAGATCACTCCAGCTCCTATTTATTCAGATCCACAGACACATGGGAATTACCTCCACAGATCCAGCACACTTGGGATGCTGCTGCTGAGAGAAGTCCTCAGAAAAAACCCAGCTAAAGGCACCAGCAGAAACTGGAGGTTAGAAATGAGCTTAGTATTTCAGCACTGAGTTGATCAAAGCATTTCACTCCCTGCCTTTACTGACAGCAAATGCTGAAGCATAAATGAGGGATTACCTTTGGTTTATAGGCGTTGAGCATTGACATCTCCACATTCTGCCCTCTCACGTGCTTAGGCTGCCTTTGAACAGGAGGGGAGGATGACTTCTGGTTGTTGCGACAGATGCAGATGAAGAAGAAGAGCAGGGCAATGGCCAGGGGAATAGTAACACTTGGCACCAGGATATACAGGATTTCCATTTTATTCTTTTCCTTGGAATCCTTGTAATCTGGTTCAGAGAAAAGAAAACATAACATAACAATGAGTGATGTATCCCACAGTGTCACCATACACCCCTGGGTCAGCTAGAAGTGTTAAGAACAGAACATCCGGGTAATACCACTGCACTCCACCTTGAATGCTGTTTTATTTCCTTACTATTAAAAGCACTATTAATTTTGTGGAATAACATTTCTGTAAGGACACAGAATGGCCAGGAACAATTTCCCTGCAGCGTGTCGTTCAAACCTCCTTAGGGTCATGGAATAGCTGAATACTGTGAGGTGGCTGCTGCTTGTGAAATGAAGTAATGGTCTAATACAGATCCACAGAAAACAGAGTTTCTAAAACAGCTTATGGAAGAAAGGCTCTGGTGGGATTATGGACTCCTTATTTTAATATGCGTATTAGGGTTTGGTGCCATAGTTTCCTTAATCCAACCAAAACGTGGGGAGCTGTTGAAAAGGACAGCTTTATTTCCCTGTTTATTACCCGTTTCCGTCTTCTCACCATCTCTTAACATTGGCCAAAGCATTTGTGTGGCCACCCAGAGCACTGAACAAATACGCAACTTAAAACCTATTTTCTTGTTAGTTTCAGGTACGGGAGCAGGATAATTAGGGATTCTAGAGCAGAAGAAAAGGAGAACACCTGGGAAACTGGGCGAAATGCATGGAAATGATAAGAAATAGAGAGCAGCCCTGGTTTTTATCCCAGGAAGTCAGGAAAGGGGTTCAAAAAGTCTGAACACAGACAAAAGCTGCAGCATAATCTTAAAATCTTACATCCTGAGGACTTGGTCTTAATAGGATTACTGGGCTAATGGGAAAACCCACCCCTCTACCAACTACATATTAACAGGGTGGAATCCGAGCAGGGTGGCAAACGCTGGCACAAAGGACCCAGCAATGACAGCTGAAAGGAAAGCCAGAGCATGGATGAAAAAGAAGGGTCCAGAAGAGGTTGGGAAGGTGGTTTATGTAACACAGTGTGAATGCTAGCTGTGACGTTTGCTCCCTCCACACACAGCTCTTCTCACAGCTAAGGAGTGATTCCTTACAGAAAGATGAAACCCTCTTCTCCCACTGCCCAGCGTAGCTGGGACATCGGGCACTCACCTCCCTCCACGGCTCTGGTTTCACAGGGCACATTGCTAGAGGGAAGGTGCAGTGCGAGAGGAGAGGGAGCCTTTGGGAAGCAGCTCCTGTGTTCACGCAGCACCCGGCTAGCGCTGACAAGGACGTACCTTCCCCTGAGCACGGGGACGCGGCAGCCTGCTCTGCCCCGGCATTTCCCAGCAGCATTCACCGAGTTCAGGGTATAATGACACACAGATTAACACACTAACTGCAGGGCACCCCGGGGACTCTGAGGATCCCGTGGAGCTGCAGCACTGGTGGCTGCAGCCTGGCTGTTTCCGAGGGAGGTGGTGAATGTCTGCGGCTGCATCAGCCTGAGCGGATTCTGGCACAACAGGGAAAGTTTTATTATTCCTACAGGGTCATTTCAGTTTGTTTGTCTGTGTTTTCCAGGCTGGAGTTGTAGGAGCGCTTAGCGGCCCACACAGCTCTCTTTTATGCACTTAATTAAACATGAACTTGATCTGAAGCTTGGGCTGGACTCAAATTGTGACAGAGGCAAAGTTCAAATGGCTCTGGATGTCACTTTGCATAACCCCTCTCCTCTTCCAGGCTCACGCTGTCCCGCTCCCCCACGCTCCTTTCTGACCATTCTGTTTAGATTAAGTTGTGCCATCTGGTTTTCAATTGAGAGGAGAGGTACTCCAAATACCTCTATGGCCTCTGGGAAACACGAGAGGACTAAAGCACCATCCCCACCACAGCCTCCCTGTGCCCGGCAGTGCGTGCTCTCACCCTGCCTTCAGTGAACGTCCAGCTCTACGGCACGGATCCACTGTGAGTCTCCTTGCTGGGCTGCTGCTCTCCAGCATGGACACACAATCAGTGCCTGTCCCCTCTCCTTCAAAACCTTCTTATGTTTGTCTTTGCTAAGGCTCATGCTCGAATTACTCCGTGTTTCACATCTGCCTATATTCAAACTTGGATGAAACAAACCTATTGCAGCTTGTGAGACATCTGAAAGATACAGTTGAAGAAAGAAGAAAGCATCAGCACGAGGCAGATGGAGACCTGGGCACTAGTTCATCACCTGAGCTATTCCACTTAAAGGCAATGATTATTCTTACTCAGCAGCAGCCCTCACTGTGAAGCCTCATTAGGTTAATAGGTTTCTTGGGAGCCACCCTAATTAAATCCATTTCCCATCGCGGCATGTCCTGGTGAGGTAGAATGCACAATACTCATTAAAATGTGCCTGCAATGGCTCTTTCAGCCAGTGCAAAGCCAGCAGAATGCAAAGCCCTACGTGGTGTTTTGGACTGAATATGCAGATTAGCCTTTAACAATTCAATTCCGACTCACCTGATACAGCTCTATTTGTCTGCATTTAGAATAATGCCACTAACCCAGCTGTACAGTGAGTACCATTTAAGGCAGTGGTGAGAAGTGATTAAAACCCTTGTCAGAAATGCTTCAAGCCAGCCAGCCTATCTCATTTATTATCTAGCAAAACAATCAAATCAGAGACTTTTTGCAACACAGCCAAAAGTGGCCTGCTTTCAGCTACTTCAGATCAAAAGACTGAGCCAGTCCTGGGATCTCGGAGCCCATCTAAGGGGGCCTGGCAAAGAGCCCCCTTCCATCAACTCTAAATGATCCAATTACCCAGAAGTTGTGGGTAACCCCAAAAGCACACGGCTGAAAGGCCATACTGTGACACTGCAGTGGAGTACGGCTCAACAGCATCGCTGGTGGTGGAGCTCCAGAGACCCCTGAGCTTGCCCAAACCCCCTGCGGCTGAGCCATGTCCCCTCACCCAGCCCAGCCCAGTCTGCAGCTCCCGCGGTGGAGAGCCAAGAGCTGGGAATAAGCCAAGGGGAGTCCTGCCAGCTGCTGCTTAGCTCCAGATTTTTGTACTAAAGGGCTGAAAAGGATCTTTGGAACAGTTTATACAGATTGAACGGCTCTTGTGTAGTCAGTCTAGCACTGCATCTAATTAACGAGAGAAAGATCTGAAGTTGGATGTACTGAAATCAAAGCAAGAGACACAGGACGCTCAAAAGTGCACACAGAATCATGGAGTTGTTTAGGTTGGAAAAGACCTTTAAGACCATCAAGTCCCACTGTTAACCCAGCACTGCCATCGATCCACTAAGCCATGTCCCCCAGTGCCACATCTACGTGTCTTTTAAATACCTCCAGGAGGGTGAATCCCACTTCCCTGGGCAGCCTGTTCCAAAACTTGACAACCCTCCTGACAGAGAAATTTCTTCTTCTCTGGCCCCGCTCCAGCACCTCAATGTCTCTCCTGCAGTGAGGGGCCCAGAGCTGAACACAGGATCCGAGGTGCAGCCTCCCCAGTGCCCAATGCAGGGGCACAATCCCTGCCCTGGCCCTGCTGCTGCACTGGTGCTGATACAGGCCAGGGTGCTGTTGGCCTTGGCCACCTGGGCACAAGGGGCTCATGTTCAGCCACTGTTGACCAACATCCCCAGGTCCTTTTCCATGAGCAGTTTCCAGCCACAATTCCCCAAGCCTGGAGCGTTCCATGGGGCTGTGGTGGCTCAAGTGCAGGACCCAGCACTGAGTCTTGTTGAACCTCTAACAACTGCCCTTGGCCCATTGATCCAGCCCATCCAGAACCCTCTGCAGAGCCTTGCTACCTCCAGCACATCAACACTCTCAGCCAACTTGGTGTCATCTGCAAACACACTGAGGGTGCCTTTGCACCCCTTGTCCAGACCATTGATATAGGTATTAAACAGAACCAGTGCCAGTGCTGAGGCCTGGGGAACACCACTTGTGACCAGGCACCAACTGGACTGAACACCATCCATCACCACTCTTTGGGCTCATCCACCCAGCCAGTGTTTTCCCCAGCAGAGCACACCCATCCAAGCCACGCGCGGGCAGAATCAGCTCACAGAAGCTGCACTGTTGGTGCTGATCCACAAAGTGGTTATAAAATGTTCCCCATTTTGCTTGGTTTATTAAGAACCATTTTAATAGATGCAAACCGAGCTCAGGCCCTGTTTAACAAAGAGATGCTCGTGCCAGAGCCTCCTTTTAAGTGTGTATTTCCAGCACCACCCTGGCTGCATTTTGGCTTTGCAAAATGATCAGAAATGGTGATTCGGCTCTCATTTCATTCTGCTTTTCTGTCACCAGGGGGAAGTGGATGGAAGACTGGAACAAATGGTGCCTAATTGTTTTATCTGCACTTAGAAATAACAATATTGATGGCATGCCAAGGCAAAAATACAACTATTGGGATGGACATGCCAGAAATGCACCAAGAAATGCTCTGGAAATCCATGGTACAAGGGTTCACACAGAATTTTCTGTGGCCTCAGTAACAGTAACGTTACCTTTTTTCCCCTTGGAAAGGAGATACCTTGTGATGTTCCTGTTCCATAGCCAGACCCAAATTAAATTATTTCTGGTTATGGTTATGAACATTCCTGCTGTGAGGCATGTTCTGAGCCTGCTCCAAAGTCTTTTTCAATTAATGGAAAGATGGGAATCGATGCCAAAATGGGATCTAAATTATCTTCTTACTGAAAGAGTCGATCAGGGGAAAGGCAGACAGTCTGGGCTGTATCATGTGCATCTCAAACCTTTTCTTCAGTGCTGGGCCCCTCACCACAACAGAAACATTGAGGTGCTGGAGTGGGGCCAGAGAAGGGCAGTGGAGCTGGTGCAGGGCCTGGAGCACAAGGGTGATGGGGAAGGGCTGAGGGAGCTGGGGGGTTCAGTGTGGAGAAGAGAAGGCTCAGGGGGGACCTGATCGCTCCCTACAAGTGCCTGACAGGAGGATAGAGCCAGGAGGCTCTTGGAGGCTCTGCTCCCAAGAACAAGGGATGGGACAAGAGGAAACGGCCTCAAGCTGCCCTAGGGCAGGTTTAGATGGAGCTGAGGAACAATTCCTGCCCCAGAGGGTGCTCAGGCATTGGAACAGGCTGCCCAGGGCAGGGCTGCAGGCACCGTCCCTGCAAGTGTTCACACCCTGTGGAGACAAGGCCTCAGTGCCATGGGTCAGTGGTGGCCATGGCAGGGCTGGGGAATGGTTGGACTGAGTGAGCTTAAAGGACTTTTCCAACTGAAACAATGCTATGCTTCTATGATTTAATTTGGAGTAAGGAGCTGCACTGCTCATTGCGGAAACCCAGAAAGCCTGGGACGCTCATGCTGGCAGCACGCTGCTGCTTCATCGCCTTCTGGAGTTTTCCCTAGTAAAATATTACTATTGCTGTGGCTTTAGCTACAAACACTGGAGTTAGCCTTTCTTACAGCTCTCTTCTCGGGGATTCAAGGAAGACACTGAGCACAGCTCCCCTGAGCTCCTGGTTTGCAGCACAGGATGTGACAAAGAGGTTCCCCTTTTTGCTCCGAAAGGTAACACAGAAAAGGTCAGTAATTACCACAAGCCGGGACGTCACAAAGCTCAGACTTAAAGTTCTCATCTAAGGTGAAGCACCACGGGGCGTCCTTCTGGTTCCCTGGGTTGCGGCAGTAGGAGTGGCCCCCGTTGAGCTCGGGGTACCTGATGGCAGTGAAGGTGTGAGTGTGGGGGTACTGCGAGTTCCACGGCTGGCACTGCCGCCCCGACCGGGTCACGCTCACCGTGCCCCGGTAATCGACTCCCGTGCTGTTGTAGCACTTGTGATCTGGAAAACAATAAATGATAACCATAGAATAAGGGAGTGGTTTGGGTTGGAAGGGACCTTGAAGCTCCTCCAGCTCCAACCCCTGCCACGGGTAGGGACACCTTCCACTAGAGCAGCTTGCTCCAAGCCCCTGTGTCCAACCTGGCCTTGAACACTGCCAGGGATGGGGCAGCCACAGCTTCTCTGGGCACCCTGTGCCAGCGCCTCAGCACCCTCACAGGGAAGAGCTTCTGCCTAAGAGCTCATCTCAGTCTCCCCTCGGGCAGGTTAAAGCCATTCCCCTTGGCCTGTCCCTACATCCCTTGTCCCAAGCCCCTCTCCAGCTTTCCTGCAGCCCCTTCAGGCACTGGAGCTGCTCTCAGGTCTCCCCTTCAGGAGCCTTCTCTTCTCCAGGCTGACCCAGCCCAGCTCTCTCAGCCTGGCTCCAGAGCAGAGCTGCTCCAGCCCTCGCAGCATCTCCATGGCCTCCTCTGGGCTCGCTCCAACAGCTCCACGTCCCTCTTGTGCTGCTGCCCCAGAGCTGGATCAGGGCTGCAGGGGGTGTCTCCCCAGAGCACAGCAGAGGGGCAGGATCCCCTCCCTGAGCTGCTGCTCATGCTCTGGGGGTGCAGCCCAGCACATGGGGGGGGGGCGGTTCTGGGCTCAAGCACACACTGGATAATAACCCAAAGCCATGGCTGGTGGTGGCAGTGCCAAGGCAGACCCTGCAGCACTCGAGGGTGATGAGCTGCTGGCATCCCCCAGCCCCAGCACACTGCTGCTGGCCCAGGGCCGGGAAACCCAGGTTGGGAGCACGGGCTCCCAATTTGCTGCGGCTGTAAGGCAGGGCCTGCTTTGCATTCACATTCCTGGGAGGATTTAAAGCTTATGCTTCTGTAATGAAAACAGCTTATGCCAAGCGTTTTTAATATAAGATACACAAAAGAAGTAAAAACTACAGTGGGAACCTGAATTGCAGCCATTATTTTCATATGAAGGTGGAGAATTTGTGGGAGCCACGTTTTATATTTGACTACTCAGATGTATAAGGGCTGTGAACAGGCTGCAGCCCAGCCTGATCAAAGAGGGAGCTCAGCCAATGCCTAAAATCAGGCTGTATTAGGGACAGCCACGGACCTGGCCCCTGTGAATGTTCCTCCTGACAGCACCCCTGTGCTGCACCCCTGGCCTTGGTGGAGCACATTGGGCTGCTGTGGGAGGACAGGGAAGCTGAAGCTACTGATGCTCCTCAGTATTCAAATGTTTCCTGCTTTATATTAAGAAGAAAAGACCTGAAACCAACAAAGAGCATCTAAATGTGAGCCCATAGGCAGCTAAATTAAAAAAATAGAGAGGCATTTCTACCCACTTTGGGCCACTTTGGGGAGAAGTGTGGGAATGAGGTACTCTGAGAGCACGCTGTCTGTGAGCTTTCAAACCCAGGCTCCAGCTCCAACAGGGATGCACAAGCCCTTACAGCCAACCTTTTCACAGTGGTATTTTACACACAGAATCAGAGAATAGTTAGGGTTGGAAAGGACCTTAAGGTCATCCAGTTCCAACCCCCCTGCCATGGGCAGGAACACCTCACACTAAACCATCTCACCCAAGGCCTCGTCCAACCTGGTCTTGAACACTGCCAGGGATGGAGCATTCACAACTTCCCTGGGCAACCCATTCCAGTGCCTCACCACCCTCACAGGAAAGAATTTCCTCCTTAGATCCAATCTAAACTTCCCCTGTTTAAGTTTGAACCCGTTACCTCTTGTCCTGTCACTACAGTCCCTAATGAAGAGGCAGTTTTTCACTTACTTTTATTGATGGGATCTGCCATTGGAATCCCAATCCGGATACAATTGACAGCTTCAGGGCTATCCGGCTGCGGAAGATCTTCGCAGTTGGGCAGCTTTAATCTCATCAGAATCATGGGATTAGATCTTGCAAATATATACTCAGTCTGACACAGGACATTCTCCAGAATTTCACATTCATCCCGGCACAGGTCTCGGGGCTTGGGAGCCGAGGAAGTCTCATCACAGTAGGGAAAGGCGTAATGGCACAGCGAGGGGATGGCAAACTGGGAGCATTTATCCGACAAATGGCTGGAGGTGCCAATCATGGTGAAGGCAGCTGTGAAATACACAAAAGGATTTTACTTAATCCGGAGGGAATTATATTGCTATGCTTTTGCCTTCCCAGGGTAACCCTGGCTTCCCACTACAGCCATGACTTTCAGAAGTGCAGGTGATGAACAGGCCTTGCAGAAATACCCAGCACTGATTACATTAGGAGTTATTAGCGATGCTGATTTCACTGATGGAGAAAATACATCTGGCTTTCAACATGGGATTAATGTTGAGTTAGTTACCAAAACCCCAAACCTAATTATACTCTTTTTTCCCCAGAAATAATTTATATTGGTTTGCAAAGTCACAGACTATTTGGATGCCTTTTGCCCAACAGGTTAAAAACAAAACTCCTGCAGGATGCAGGATGACATTATCAGTACCTTCATGGAAAATTATGGAATCCCAGCGTGGTGTGGGTTGGAAGGGACCCTAAAGCTCCTCCAGTTCCAACCCCTGCCACAGGCAGGGACACCTTCCACTAGAGCAGCTTGCTCCAAGCCCCTGTGTCCAACCTGGCCTCGAACACTGCCAGGAATGGGGCAGCCACAGCTTCTCTGGGCACCCTGTGCCAGCGCCTCAGCACCCTCACAGGGAAGAGCTTCTGCCTAAGAGCTCATCTCAGTCTCCCCTCTGGCAGGTTAAAGCCATTCCCCTTGGCCTGTCCCTACAGGCCACAGTGAAAAGTCCTTCTTCTACTACCCCAAATGACTTCTCATACAAAACTGCGTAGCATTATGGACCTCTGGCTGTACAGAAACTATTGGCCTTTCCTGAGAGTGATGCAAAAGCCTTTCTTGCAATGCTGTCAGTGTTTGAAGACAAAGGAAGAACACTCTAGGGGGGAAGAGAAATTTGGAATATTCTGACACCAAGAAATCATCTGAATATAGAAGAGATGACTGCTGTGGCTAGGATTGACCAAGGTTAGCTCATATTAAAAATACGTAAGTATCATGTTATCTGTGAGGCCTCAGTTTGATTTCAGCACCCTCATCAGCACAGCATCGCCCACAAAATAAACAAAAATGGGTTCGTTACTACATCTCAAGGAAAACCACTACCTGCAGGATTATTTATATAGCCCCTTCCAGCACCTAAATGATCTCAACCAGGTAAATACCCAGCAAGTTTGGTCTCCTTTGGCTTTTAAAATCTGCTTGGGTAACAGCAGCACAGGAAGCCTGGCTGTGAGACCCCCAAGAGCTGTAAATACACAGTCCCTTCCCCTGGGAAAATCCTCTTCTAGTTTCTTTTGGGAGAGCTGGATGAGCAGAGCCACGAAGGCTGCTCAGACTGTCACTCTTCAGATGGCTCCTGCCACTGCCACTGCACAACGCAGGACTCCTGGTGAGCTTTGTGATGGGCTCATGGCAAGAGGGGATAAAGAGCAAACGCGTAGTGCTGCAGCTGATAAACTCGAGGGCTTTCTGGGAAAAGGCAGCTTTGTGCAGAAGCAGCAAGCTCAGTTTTTACCCACCTGTAATCTGATTTTCTATTTCCCCTTGCATATGCAAAGACTCCATGTAAATGGTTCGGTTTCCAATGAAGCGCGCGCAGGCGATCCCCCTGTAGGGCTGGCAGAACCCGTCCTCTTCATACTCATCACTGAAACCAATCATAAACACAAAGGGGTGAAACACTTCCCATGTGATTTGGCAACAGAATGGCACTCCAGGGAGCTGGCACTTGCATTATGAGGGGCTGATGTGAGGGGCTCTCTGTGTTTGTCCTGCGCTCTGCGATTCGTTCTGGGTGGTGCTTCCCAGCGCGGGAGCCCACAGGCTGCCTGCCCCTCCAGTGAGAGCCTGTGATAAGGGATTATATGGTCTTTAGGTAGTGCAGCGGGCACAGCACAGGCTTTGTGCCTTGAATGGTTTGAGCCTTCAAGGATTCTCACACTGCTGCAGGTAGTTTTTAGTATCCCACAAATGAGCCCAAAGTGAACATAGGGATAACACCTTTACATTCGATGAGATCTTGAATATAAAAAGCCATCAGCTGTATGGTAAAAACAGTGAATGGCATTTCAGGTTAGCCAGAATATGCATTAATGTTGTATGAAATGAATGCTCTTTGCATGAGAGGGAAGCCTCTATCCAGGAATCACAGAATCCTGGAATGATTTGGGTTGGAAGGGAGCTTAAAGCTCATCCAGTTCCAACCCCCTGCCTCAGGTGTGGACACTTTCCACTAGAGCAGGTTGCTTATACCCAGGGAAAACATAAACTGCCTGAAAAATAAAGATTTCTATTTCTTTAAAGCAGCCAATGTGCTGTTGCCTGCCTTTGAACCAAACTTGTACTTGATATTGATAAACCCAGCAGGAAGAGTCATGCTAGCAAGAGACAGAACTTCAAGCGTATATAAGAAACCAAACCACTCCCAGGACTGATACCCTTGAAATAGGAAATGTTTCTACAGTCTTCCATGAGTGTGGTAACAGTTATGGCTAAAACAGAACCCAAGCTAAGACAGGAGTTAAAGAGACAGATTTCTTTCATTAGGTGCTTTGTTTTATGCAATGTAGGAGACATTTAATACATAAATCCAGATGTGAAATTATTTGCCAATATTCTTCAAACAAAGCAAAGAAAGGAAATTACTAAACCTCTGAAGACCAGACCAGTCACTGCTCATTTGGAACAGATAACCAACAGTTAAGCACTGGCACACAACAGATAGCTCTATGGACGTTTTGAGGAGGGGTCTGCACACATGATCACTGAAACATGTGCAAATCAGCCCTTTTGCTTTGAGAATCCAGTGGGAAATATTTGGGACCCATTTTCTGGAAAGAGACACCTGGGGAAAGAGAGATGCTTCATGAAAAGCTGCTGATAATTCCTTTCTTAGTGATGCTGGTCCCCACCTGAGACAGCTACTACCCAGCTCTCAAATTGGGAAGCTTGATCCTGGAATATCCCTGACTATGGCCACAGCTGGCAAGGCAACAGGTTACTTTCTTTGTGTGCTCTTCTTTTAGCAGAGCTCATCCTCCCCCAGATGCTGCACAGTGGAATCAGACTATGCCTTAACGGGGAAAAATCAGAGCTTTTTTAATCAACTCTGCCATTAAGGTTAACAAAAGACACTTTCATCCCCTCCTGAAGACCTTGGCTGTGAGAGCTTGGAAATGCAAATTGCATTTAGCCTCTTTGAAGTCCCCCATTCATTGTGTGCATGGCTTAGAGGAAGCAGACAGCCAGCAGCCGGGCTCCCCAGCACAGCAGCCGGGGAGAGCTAATGGGATTAGTGGGAAGAAGTGCTAGGATTGCCTTCCAGGACACCCCAAGCATCTCCCAGCGCTCCTGAGCTACCCGCTCCAGAGCACTGTCCCTGGATTCATATAGCGCTGTTTTCCATAGGGAGGGATCCAGGCTCCATGAATTAACTGCAGGAATTTACAGCTGTGAAGACAGCGGGGTGGGAAGGAGGGATGGTGGAGATGGAAACCTCCTTCCACAGACATCTCCCATCAGTTGAGAAATCAACGGGAAGGGGTCCAGGCTCCATTGGATGATGGTCCCAAGATGTTCCCAAGTACATAAAAAAAACGGATTGCAAAAGTGCAACCTTTAAACTGCCAGTTAAACTCTTCATTAACTCCAGCAATGGTAGGCTGAGATGCCTCAGATAACAGAGAGTATTCAGCCAACAAAGATACAAAAGACAGACACAACCACATCCGTGTGTTTCTGCATGGAGTCAGCTCTGGTGAGAGTAGTTTTACCCCGTTGGTTCTTGAAGAGAAAACAAAACACCTGAAACCGGAGCCAAACCCCCACAATAGCTACTGCAGGCTCTGGAGGTCAATTCTCCATCTTCTCATCAATAGGATGTAATTTATTATTCATTTATTATTTAGAATCATAGAATAGTTAGGATTGGAAAGGACCATGAGATCATCCACTTCCAACCCCCCTGCCACGGGCAAGGATACCTCCCACTAAACCAGGTCACCCAAGGCTCCGTCCAACCTGGCCTTGAACACTGCCATTTTACCATAATTTATCATAATTTATCACAGACTAATTTATCATAATTTATCATAGAATTTAACTACTGGACTACAACCAACAGCAACTGCTCTTGAAGGTGATCAAGCATTGCAATTTAAGCGTGCAACCAGACAAGACAAAACCAGGAGGAACACAACGCATCACCAAAGCAAAGCTCACTCTGAAGCTCACCTTTGAACTAAAGATTTAACCACGATAGCTGCACACAGCAAAGTGAGCAGGGACATCAGTTTTCCAGGACGGAAATGCCCCCAGGAGCGGGATTTTGGAGAGAATCTTGAAGGCGGGGATTAAAGAGGGGAGCCCAGATCGCACCACCCCTGCCCCTAAGGGCTGCGTGCCAGCCTGGAATTCACAGAGGTGAAACATGAGATGAGTGGTTCAACTGGAGCAGGCACGACTTGGAATTGTTTTGGAAACCAGCTCCAGAATGGGGCAGCAGCATAAATGACATGAAAGGAACAGCAGCATCAGAGTAAGACAGAAAGAGCCCTGAGACCAGGGCATGGTGATAAAGAAGGGGAGCATTGGGTTGTGAGGTCCATCCATTGCTTCTGACAGCTATCAGGAGCTCAAAATAGCAGCTCCCACAATAGGAGTCCTGATCATAGGCTGCTGACACATTATTGTGGTGAAGTTACTGGGACAGGCTCATCAATGAACAAGTGGCCACATCTCATTCCCTGGCTCTGTTTCCATATCACCCTTCATCAGACAACCAGGGTCACATGAAATTCCTTCTTGCCTCTGCATCTCTTCATGGTGGGATGAGCTTCTGGGGAGACCTTCTAACAGTCTTCTGGTGGCTTAAGGGGCTACCAGAAACCTGGAGAGGGGCTTTAGACAAGGGCCTGTAGGGACATGACAAGGGGAATGGCTTTAACCTGAACACCCTCTGCTCATCAGACATTCATCCAAACCCTGCGCCGTGGCCTGACATGGAGCCCACAGCAGCACACAGAGCTCCTACGTGGCATAAACACACTTCCCACCTCCAGCTGCCAACTGGCACCCACTTTAGTACCTTGGCTTTAAAACACAGATATCAGTTTCTCGGGATCAAGGCAGAGATCAACAATTCCTTTCACATAGTTCACATTTTGCATACCTCACATGCTCTTGTAAGTAAATCACAGCACCAGTGCTCAAATGTGTATCTGCTTCATGGTCCTGATCCAAATCTACCCACAGCAAAAGGTCAAAACAGGACATACATCAAGCCTGATTCAGCAACTGATGTGTTCAAATTTACAGATAAGCTTAAGACCTAATGAAATGGAAGTCAATCGAGCCCACAGGCATTGCTGGCTGGTAACAGACTTGATCACTTGTGCAAATTCCTTGTTGAGCTACAGAGGAGAGCAGCCAGCAAAGTGAAAATGTAAAGGGGCCACAAGAAGCCTGGAGAGGGGCTTTGGACAAGGGCCTGTAGGGACAGGCCAAGGGGAATGGCTTTAACCTGCCAGAGGGGAGACTGAGATGAGCTCTTAGGCAGAAGCTCTTCCCTGTGAGGGTGCTGAGGCGCTGGCACAGGGTGCCCAGAGAAGCTGTGGCTGCCCCATCCCTGGCAGTGTTCAAGGCCAGGTTGGACACAGGGGCTTGGAGCAAGCTGCTCTAGTGGAAGGGGTCCCTGCCTGTGGCAGGGGTTGGAACTGGAGGAGCTTTAAGGTCCCATCAACAGAACCCACTCTGGGATTCCAATGACCCTACGATGCCAGCCTACAGGAGTGTCGCCGTTTAACCGCAACTTTACTGCACAGGTTTTGGGGTGAGGGTGCTGCCCCTGGACCGAGTCCTTCTCCCAGCCACAAACCCCCTGTGACTGTTCAGTGAATGCTACACAAGGAAAAGGCAAGTGCTGGGGCTGAATGACCAACGGGTGACACAGCACTGTGGTGTTTCAAGATCATTTCTTTTCAGATCAGTTCCCACTCTGTTTTCTATTTAGGTCCTGAAATATTTCTAGCCTTGATGTTTATCTTGGACCTTGCCCATTGCCTTCAGATCCCGCTGCAGTTCCCCTGCGACAGTACTTTTGGCTTCATGCAGTAATAACACCGTGGATTAAATTTACACTAAACTCAGGTGTCTGTAAGTATCTGATTGCACAAAGAAGACTGAGTTAAGAGCTTTGAAGGGTGTCCACACCAGTTCACTCATGTAATCTGACCTAAACTAGAGCCTGCATCAACATGGGATGCAGTGGGCCTTCACACAGACCAAACTTGAGCAGCATCTTTCTTTCTATGGATTACAGAGGTGGCACACAAAGATCAGCCCTGTGCTTAGGTACTTCACGTCTCCCCAGGTACATCTGAACATGAGCAAGTGCCTGGGTGAGTAAAAGGACCCTGTCCTTCCTATGCAGTTTAAGACAGCAAAGGTCTCAACAAGAGTCACCTACACAGAGCCAGGAGACACCAAGTCCCAGCACACACACAAGACTGCAAACAACTGACACAGAATCCACTGTCACCACTGGGGTTCATTTCCCCCCATTTAACTTTCTTGTGGCTTGTGCTGGCAGCATTTCCATCTGTCAGCCCTGGCTCACCAGCAGCTTGTCACACACTGCAATGGTAACTGAGTAATAAACCAGCCCTAAACTGAGCTGTGTGCTCCTGCTTCTCCTCCTTCCCTTTCCTTTTCACCCAGACCCTCCCAATGGCTTCCTCAGTGTAACCTCACTGCACAGCAAGGTCTTTCTCTTCCACCTGGATATTCTTTTTCAGCCCACCTGACTTTGGCATGTTGAAGAGGTAAACATGAAAGCCAAAGAGTGCTTCCAGCCTCACATGCATGGGGCATATCAGGAGAGATCTCTTTATCTCACCTGCTCCTGGCCACATGGCTCTGGTGAATGGAAAGGTTGATTTGCCTCCCAGCACATCCCTTGCAAACCAGATGAACTTGCCTGCAGCAGTAGAAAGGCAACAGCTATCAGTTTATAACCTGTTTCTTATCAGCTCACACTAAACGTGGAGGAGCTGCGTGGTACCCACCTCACCCAAACGCATCCCTGCACTGTGTTCCCTAAATCCAAACCGTTTCCGCAAGATTCTCCATCAAAGTCCACTCCCAACATCCTGACTCTTCTTTGCCAGTGTTCTTCTAAATGACCAGGAATTGCCTGAATCTAAACAACGTTCCTTGCAAATGTCAATGACAGGGCCAGGAACCTGGATGAGCAAAAGCCCCGTAACCAGGCTTGTCCCTGAGCTCACTTACAAGCATTTAATAAATTAATAGAAACTCTGAACCTCGTGAGATCATGCTGTATTTATTTTTACAATATTCAATGTATTAAAAGTACATATTTCAGTGCTGCTGTAATTGTGTGGTCATTTCACCACACCCCATGGATGGACGGATTTCTTTCTTGTGTTACCCTTTTTTTTTTCTATTGCATTAGAAAGGGTTTGAATGAGAACCCAATAGAAAAGAATCGTGAATTATTTCCAGTTTATATCCAGAGGAGGCCACGGAGATGCTGCGAGGGCTGGAGCAGCTCTGCTCTGGAGCCAGGCTGAGAGAGCTGGGCTGGGTCAGCCTGGAGAAGAGAAGGCTCCTGAAGGGGAGACCTGAGAGCAGCTCCAGTACCTGAAGGGGCTGCAGGAAACCTGGAGAGGGGCTTTGGGCAAGGGCCTGTAGGGCCAGGCCAAGGGGAATGGCTTTAACCTGCCCGAGGGGAGCCTGAGATGAGCTCTTAGGCAGAAGCTCTTCCCTGTGAGGGTGCTGAGGCGCTGGCCCAGGGTGCCCAGAGAAGCTGTGGCTGCCCCATCCCTGGCAGTGTTCAAGGCCAGGTTGGACACAGGGGCTTGGAGCATCCTGCTCTAATGGAAGGTGTCCCTGCCCGTGGCAGGGGTTGGAGCTGGATGAGCTTTAAGGTCCCTTCAACACAAACCATTTCTGGATTCTATGGTAAATACAGGAATAATTTGGGTATCTTGAGTGAAAAAGGGCAAAGGAGAGGCAGAAGACAAGGCAAGACATAGTCCCAAATGCTTTCACTGCCCCAAAGGCAGTGGCAGGAGCACTGCCCTCCCTCCTGACGCTGTTCCAAAGCCAGCCTGCCAGGATACACACTTACCCTTAGGTCAGTCAGTTGGATTACCATTATTTTGGAAAGCAAATCTCTAAGTGACAGCAGTGTCAACAGGGGAGTGTCCATCGAGTCAGTGAGGGTTTAATAACAGCAGCATGGCAAAGGCCATCATAACACTCGGTGACACGGGACGATGCCTGTGTAAAGCCAGCATGGGATTACGGTGTGCATGCAAAGCCAGACTCATTTATGAAGATTAACTGGTTTGAAGAGCTAAAGCAAATAAACGGTGTATTATCTGTGAGATCTCCCAGGTGGAGCTGGAGGAGCTCTGGCCCTGGGTGAAGGCTGTGCAGACGTTTCTTTCACTTACATAGTGAAAGGCAGTTTGTCTTCCTTTAAAAACAACAGTTCTCCCGTAGCACTAAACCAGTCAGAGCTGTTTATCTCAGTAATTCCTATCCAGCAGCAGTGTACTGATGGGAAAATACAGCCAAGGGTGCCTCCTTCAGACAACCAAGTGCTTTATACCCTTCTGTTCCAAGGAGAAATGGCTGCTGTCTGCAGAGGGGCAAGAGAAGTGTGAGCAGAGAGCGCAGCTCCCATCACCCTGGCACAGGGAAGTGCCCCAGCACAGCCAGGGCTCAACACTGAGTCAGGCACCTACAATTCTGCAGCTGGGGTTATGGAGGGTTTTGCTTTATCATCCAGTCCTAGGATGGTTTGGGTTGGAAGGGACCTTAAAGTTCATCCAGCTCCAACCCCTGCCACGGGCAGGGACACCTTCCACTAGAGCAGCTTGCTCCAAGCCCCTGTGTCCAACCTGGCCTTGAACACTGCCAGGGATGGGGCAGCCACAGCTTCTCTGGGCACCCTGTGCCAGCGCCTCAGCACCCTCACAGGGAAGAGCTTCTGCCTAAGAGCTCATCTCAGTTTCCCCTCTGGCAGCTTAAAGCCATTCCCCTTGGCCTGTCCCTACAGGCCCTTGTCCCAAGCCCCTCTCCAGGTTTCCTGTAGGCCCCATGATGCCAGTGATCCAGAAATGGATAAAGTATCCAAAATGAATGTGAATCTGGGATGCTGTTTTGCAGGCTTAGCAGATGGGATGGCACCGAGTGGCCTGAGCCAGGTCTGAGGCCACATTATGGCCATTCTCTGCTAAAACTGGGAGAGGCACAATTCCCTGACCCCCCCAAATCCCACAGCTTCCCAAACTGGAGGGTGTGAGGGTTTCTCAGGGCTGCACATCCTCGCACTCCCCTTCCCCAGTCACTCCTCATTAGAGATTTGGGTGCTGAAAAGAGGCAGGTTTGTGCAGAGACATAAACATCACCGGTGAGAGCTGACATGTGTTTTCTACTAACCTCATCTGGGCGGCGCAGCAGCACCCACAGCTTTGGGAGCTGCAGAAAATACATCTCTCATGCAATTAATCCCTTGGCGAGGATGCTCTGAAGCAATTACTGTGTGTTTGTCATCGTCAGAAGGTTTTACAGCATCTCTATCAAAATGAGTCACTTCAGGGATGCAAAAGCTGCTCAGAAAAGCTCAGTAACAGTGGCCATGAGTTTGAGCTAAATATTGACTAAATATTGATCTAAACAAATAAGTGAACTGGATGTCAGCTTCTCTTTCTCCTCTTAAACATGTTATAACAACCCCTTCCTTACTATAGGCAATGGAGAGGCAATGGGCATCCCTGCACGCTTGCTCAGCAGCTGCAGCTGGTTAGGAAACAACCCTGGGAACAGGGTTTGGATCTTTCCTGGCAGATTTCTTACATCATTATTCAAGATGAAATGCAAATCATATGCTCGTAGTTATGGAACTGGCAGGAAACCGCCCGCACTTCTGTTGTGTTTGACAAAGCTCTCTTTAGGTTACATTTGGAAGGTTGGTTGGTCCAAGTTTCTAGATGCAGAGGAGAAAAAAACGTGCCATGTTTTTGAAGAGCAGTCAAGCGGGATAAGATTACAAGTGCTAAACGCTGCCTCTTCCATCAAACCTTTGTACTGCACAGAGAAACACCCTCCCTCCTCCTGGATTCCCTCACGCAAGGATCTCACGCACACACGTTCCTTATCCACCTCTCATCAGGCATTAAGCTGCAGATAAGGAGGTTTTGATGGAGTGATCATCAGCTTCACCCCATAAATTCACTGCAGTCGCTCTGCCCTGAGTGAGACTAGACCACCTCTGCTCCCAGGGGCTCAGGCCGCTGGTCCAATGGCCCTCGGGAGGGGATGGACAGGGCCAGATCAGACCACATCCACATCTGCCTCCTACACTGAGAGCAGCCCTCAGGCACTGCACCGGGAAGCTGGACACAGGGCCTTCTCTTGGCCCCATTCTACAGTTTCTTGTCCAAATCCCTAATAACTATGGCCTTTTTGAACACACATTTTACAAGCAGCATCAAAGGGTGCTACAGCCCAACTGCTCCATCTCCATCAGCCACCCACGCCCAACCATCACAGCTTGGTGCAGCTCTATTTGTGCAAGTGATACCAAACCACCAGGCTCGATGGAGCTCCTTAACCAAACACCTCAATGCTTTTGTAGGCAGGAGAAGAACTGAAGTGACCTATGAAGCTGATATTCCCTGGGGACTGATCTCCACCTATGGCATCGGCGTACAGGGGAGAACAACACAATGTTCTGCCTCTTGGGGTCTGTCAGGACATACATAGGACTGCAAAGAGGTCACATCACGCATTAGGTCTCTAATCAGATAAAAATCCCCGATATTAAGGCATTTATTCATTATTAGGTTGTTTAGATTTCATCAAGCAATTAAATAAGTTGCAGATTCCACTGTGCATCTCCTCCGCAACTTTCCCTCCCCTCATAAGACACAGAAAAGTCCACCCCTGTGATACCAAAGAAACTTTACAAGTGAAACAGAGTCCACGTTAAGTCACCTTTCAAATGGCCTGATTCAGACATTAAGGGCTTTACTCCCACATATTTCAATGCCTCTTTACAGGCACAACGGGGCCTCAGAGCGAGTGCTCATGCAAGTGATCCCACACGAGAAGGTCTCTTTACACCAGAAGCGTGGCATAATCAGGTTTTAATGCAGAAGGAGCTGGGTCCTCCTAGGAGTGCTGGTTTGAGCAAACAGCAGGGACAAGGGCACTTTGAACCCCTGGACTGGAAGAGGGTGCAATAACAACATGGTTTTAAGTAACACCTTTCTGTTTGCCTTACATTAAATCTCTTTTGTCAGACATCCTGGGTTCTTTCTAGGAGAAATTCACATTATAAGTTTCCCTGTTAGCATTGCTAATGATTCCTGGCTCTCACAACCGCTTACTCACTGCTGACCACTGAAACTGCTCAAGTGTGCAGCAAAAGAGGCTTTGCCTGCTGCTCTATGATCCACAGCTTTGCAACAGCATAGCCAACACTTCTGGAATACACAGGAAATAACACACATTCATAAATGAGAGCATCAAAAAAGAACACATTTCCTCTGAAGACAATTTTATATGGTATTAGCATGTAGAATATTTAAACAATATGGGAAATGATCTTCATTTTCAAGCTATCTTTCCATCCTGTGCATTTTTTTCCCTTCTCTCCTATGGAAGGACGTTCAAACCTCCTGTTCTCCAGCAACATGTGTTAAAAACCTTGTTTAACCCCTGTTAGAACTATTCCAGCTTGTTCTTTGCCCAGGAGAGATGACTTACAGAGAGCAACAACTCGCTCCTTCCTGGGCCTCCAGACACTGCAACCACAGCTTTAACTATCTCTAACTGACACCAACACTTGCAAGCATCAAGAGTCAATGTTGGACAGCACAAAGAGAGCTTCAGAACGTCTGCAGCCCCTTTTATCTCTCACCAACTCTTTCCTGCTTCACCTTACTTTCTGAAGTCACAGCTTCAGTTCTGCTCCTCCCTCCCCTCTCCTTCCTCCTAACATTTAATTTGTCTTCTGTGACTCAACCAGGTCTTTCTTCTGGTGACCTCATATTTTAACCTTCAGCGTGATGCAAACCAGACTTCACCAATGTGACACTTGCATTAAAAGTGAAACACATGCCTCAGCACAAGCTAATTAAAAATAATACATATAATGTTAGCTTGTTTAAACTATTATTTGACCAAAAATTTGCACCCATGAATAACTACTGCAGTCCACAAGTGCTGCAAAAATAGCAGTATCCACCATAAACTCAAACTCACTGCAAAAATTAGCTGTGTTATTGTGCTTTTATTTAACACGCTTGCACAGATCCTGCTGAAGCTGCTGAGCTTTACCCAGAGCGATGCTGGAGCACATGGTGTGCATGAGAAACGTCTGAACCAAGGGGCACGGGTACGCTCTTCAGCACCCCAACATGTACCCTGTACCTGCCCAGCACTGCACACCGCTGTCAGATGCTGCAGTACTAATTCAGGTATCAATAAGAAACGTGAGCAGCAGCTCAGGGAGGGGATCCTGCCCCTCTGCTGTGCTCTGGGGAGACCCCCCCTGCAGCCCTGATCCAGCTCTGGGGCAGCAGCACCAGAGGGACGTGGAGCTGTTGGAGCGAGGCCAGAGGAGGCCATGGAGATGCTGCGAGGGCTGGAGCAGCTCTGCTCTGGAGCCAGGCTGAGAGAGCTGGGCTGGGGCAGCCTGGAGAAGAGAAGGCTCCTGAAGGGGAGACCTGAGAGCAGCTCCAGTGCCTGAAGGGGCTGCAGGGAACCTGGAGAGGGGCTTGGGACAAGGGCCTGTAGGGACAGGCCAAGAGGAATGGCTTTAAGCTGCCAGAGGGGAGCCTGAGATGAGCTCTTAGGCAGAAGCCCTTCCATTGAAGAAGCTGAAACACAGCTCTGTGGTTCCTTTGATGGGATAGGGAAGAGACCAGGCACTACAAAGTACCGACAGTGAGAAAGCAGCTACATGGGAAAAAACGATCTGGAATTCCACACTCCTTTAAGGAAATCTATCAGAAAACATGTTTTTCTCAATGGCTTTCCTAGGAATGATGTCAAGGTAGGGACACAACGTTCTTCTCCACTGACGAGCAGTCTGGAGGTTGCTGTGTTTATGAGCATAAAACGCATACTTCAGCTGGGGGTAGCTGGTAAGCCTAAGCCCATTTTAAGCAGTTTGTCTCACTGAAATAGTTGGTCAGGTTTAACAACTGTGAAAACATTTAAAGTTCACATAACTTGGAGCTCTATCATAAATTCTGCTCCTGACAGGCACACATAAATAGAGGCTCCTCAGCTGGGAATAGCCAGTCTGGTTTAGAGGTATCACGAGTTATATTAAACCTAGAATGTCTTATGAAAAAGATTGCTTTCCAGATAAGAAACTCATTCTTAAGACAACAAACACGAGTGCAAAATATGCCCCAGTGAAAATCAAGATCTGTCCATCTGTTCTCCAAAGGTAACTGGATAAGGCACAGGGAACTTGTTGGTTTTCTTTAAAAGCATTTCACCTCCCCATGTAGGCTGCACAGAGCAGAGGGAAGCAATCGCGCTCCAGGAACTGTCTTTGGTTAGCCCCGAAAAGGATGCTTAGCCCTAAATTCTGAAAGTCTTGATTTGAAGAGAGAACTCAGTAAAAACTGCAGCTTTCTGCTCAGAAATGGGCCAAATCCCTTCTAAAGCTTTAGCTGCTACAAAAGAAAGGCAGTCACTGCCTTTTCCTCTTTGCTATTCCAAATCAGTGAACACACTGCCTTCCTGCCTGGTTTCTGGCAGCAGCATTAAAAGAAGCATTAAGTATATTCAGACCTCTTTTGGTTTTGTTTGTTGTAGTAAATAAAGATAGAAACACCTAATTTTGCAAGGCCAACCAGTCCCAAATACTACAAGCTTAAAGCCTTTGTCTGAGCAACTGAAAGAAAAGCCCAGTTTGTTTGCATTGCAGTAAGGTGTTGCAGAAACCATACAAGATACAAGATAATGCCACTCTGCAGCTCATTCACAGCTAATAATTGGAATTCAAAGTGGAAAATAAAACACTTCCCCCATAACGAGCACCATGGGGTTTTGATTCAAGTGGTGGAAGAAGGAAAATGTATAAAATTATGGAATGGTTTGGGTTGGAAGGGACCTTAAAGCTCACCCAGCCCCAGCCCCTGCCACGGGCAGGGACCCCTTCCACTAGAGCAGCTTGCTCCAAGCCCCTGTGTCCAACCTGGCCTTGAGCACTGCCAGGGATGGGGCAGCCACAGCTTCTCTGGGCACCCTGTGCCAGCGCCTCAGCACCCTCACAGGGAAGAGCTTCTGCCTTACATCCAATCTAAACCCCCCTTGCTTAAAATTGAACCCATCACCCCTTGTATGTATTTTTCTGGACTTGTCTAAGTTTGCAGGATATGACATTTACTGGCATTTCCCAACAAATTAAACTATCCCAATCGGTTCATTTAGTTTTATTTTTACAATGTGTCAGCAATTGACAGTAGTAATTCAATTGAATGGGGTCTTGTAACATCCAGCTCTACTAGAAGCTTCAGCTAGAAAGTGAAGCCACATCTGCCAGGCTTCCTACCTGCCTCCACATGGCACGGTGACACCAAAATTAATTGGTATCGATGAGGTTATATAAAAGTTATGTATTATATTAATGCATTCCCTCACTAGAAAAACATGCTTTAAGATATTTCAGATAACAGAACTGTTTCTAGAACCTTGTTTTAGTCAAGTCTGTCCTGGCATACTTCTGCAGTTGGACTTTATCAAACCTAAAGGCTGGGTTTTATCTTTGAGTAGGTAAAGTGCTGGTTCATATCAATATTAACTCTTATCGTGGTCTTGTAATATAAAACATGTACTGTACAACTGCATGAAAAAATAAAGGAGGATTAAGGCAAACATCACTTTAAAAGGCATGTGCACATACCATCCACGTAGCAAAGCCATTTACACATAGTGCGTGAGAGCTGAAACTCAAAGGGAGCGCTGGTATTTATCCACCATTGCTCCTTTTAGCCAGCCAAGAAACTTTATTTTGGCAAGGCCACGACTGCCTATTTTGTGTCACAAAAACGCCTTCTTTCCAAGCATGGAGTAACATTCCTGTGTCATCCTGACTGAGGAGAAATACGGAGCCGCTCCACAGAAACCCATGGAGTTCCTCTGCGTTTATCCCCATACAGCTGAGATCAGACCCTGAAACAGTCGCAGCTCCCAATGCAACACAAAGCAGACATTCTCCAGATCATTCCTTTGCATTTAGCATTGCTGGGATAACGTTTTCCCTCGTTATCTTTTGCTCCTTTCAAACGTGCAGAAGACAGTGCACTCACGGAAAGCCAAATCCTCACCTGCTCCTTGTGTCTGGGCTAATTTGCATCCATTGAGGAGGAAAAATGACAGCACCAAACATTAATCAAATGCTAAAACACTGCCATGAGAAGCAAAAATCAGACAAGAAGGTTCCTGAAACTACTGCAAACAGTACAGGAGACGCTTTGACTCTGCTTTAAAGTCCAGGACTAAGAGATTCTGCTATGATTCATATTTGTTTTGTGAAAAACGGAAACGGTGGCACCGTCAACAATAGTGCAGAGTAAATGCATTTAATTATTGATCATATAAACTAAGCAAAATAGTTTCTATTCCAAAAGTAACTAAAGAAGACGTTAGAGAGCACCTACTAAAACAAGACCTTCTTAAACACAGGCAGGTCAAGACAGCTTGGATCCAAGAACTAGAAAAGACAATGTCTCCACGATCTCTTCACAACTGTTGACTTAACCGACTGGCAGCCCTTGCACAGCTGATACTCACACATGTCCTGGCCAGACCCAAGTGACTCCATGTCTCCATCACTGAAGACAAAACAGTGGGGTGGCTGAAATGAAGCCCAAACAACAGAGGATTTGAGGCGGTAACAGAGCTGGTGGCAATTCCCGGGAGCTTATGGAAAAGAGACCTCTCAGACCTGCTTTGGCGAAGTCAAGAGCTGGGTTGTAAAGATAACAACGTTTGTATAGTTAGAGTCTTATAAAGGCATTTTTACAAGGACATGCAGTGATACGACAAGGGGGGACAGTTTTAAAGTGACAGAGGGGAGACTGAGATGAGCTCTTAGGCAGAAGCTCTTCCCTGTGAGGGTGCTGAGGCGCTGGCACAGGGTGCCCAGAGAAGCTGTGGCTGCCCCATCCCTGGCAGTGTTCAAGGCCAGGTTGGACACAGGGGCTTGGAGCAAGCTGCTCTGGTGGAAGGGGTCCCTGCCCGTGGCAGGGGTTGGAACTGAGTGAGCTTTAAGGTCCCTTCCAACCCAAACCATCCTATGATTTTATGACAGAAAGCACAGCATTTGACTTGACGCAGCATGAGCATGTTCACAAGTTAAAGATGGATCAGCTCAACATGACACTTCTTTTTCTGCTTTCCAAGGATGTACCCTAGTTAACTCAAACATTACACACTTGAGAGAAGTACTACAGCCTGTGTAGATGGAGGAATGAGATGGTCTCTTCCCACCTCCAAACCCTCCAAATCTCCAAACTAGCTGTGAACCTTGAAAGGGGATCTGCTTGCTAAGTGCTCTTGGTGCTAATTGCTGGGCAGATCTGCAGCAAAAGAATGTGCCCATTCATCTGGAGCAAAATCAGGACTGTGAGAAAACCTATTTATTTAATTTAAACTTACTGACACAAGAAATGCGCCTGGAAAACTACGGCAGGGGAACGTTTGTGATTCATTTTTTGCTTAACACCGATCTTTGTTGGCTCAGGCACCAATAATAGCATCCAGCTAGTAACAGGTCAGATGATAACTGCTTTCCTTCCCCACCAAGGTAACCACACGTATTTTCTTGTTAACAAGATCAGTAAACTTGACACATTCTGAAACCGATGCTTAACTCCTTCTACAGTATTTGAAGTCGCCCAGGGTTATGGCTTTGAACTGCCAAAGCTAGTGTGTCATGTGTGGTTTTAATTATCAGGATAAATAATGTAACACCTTCTAATCTTCTTCCTTGCACTCAATGATTTTGTGATGGAGTAACAGAAATTGCCATTGAGTAGGTAACTACACGCGGGCGGGCTGCCCAACGCTGTTATTTTGATAGGAAAACTCCTTGGAAGGTTTTACACCCCACTTCAGCACTGAAAGCACCTTGGGTCAATGCAGATTGATTCCCATTTTTCATGTTTTTACTAGGCTGAACAAACACTCGCCCCAAGGCTGAAACCTGCGGTTCTGCTACAGGCTGAGGAAGTCCAGAGTAAAGTCTGAATTTGAGACTGACGTGACTGACATGTCCTTGCAACAAGGAGCTGTGCTGTTAGCTCAGGGAGAGAAGTGTTCCCTCCAGCTTCTCATGGGCTTTCACAGCCCCTTCGTCAAAGGGCTCTGGCTCACAGCCCTCATTTTGGATGGTTATGTACTTGCCAATGGCACTGGGTGGCCCTTCTAAATTGCTGATTTACAGGTGGTCACAGAATCCCAGCCTCGTTTGTATTGAAGGGACCTTAAAGCCCATCCAGTTCCAGCCCCCTGCCACAGGCAGGGACCCCTTCCACTAGAGCAGCTTGCTCCAAGCCCCTGTGTCCAACCTGGCCTTGAACACTGCCAGGGATGGGGCAGCCACAGCTTCTCTGGGCACCCTGTGCCAGCGCCTCAGCACCCTCACAGGGAAGAGCTTCTGCCTAAGAGCTCATCTCAGTCTCCCCTCTGGCAGCTTAAAGCCATTCCCCTTGGCCTGTCCCTACAGGCCCTTGTCCCAAGCCCCTCTCCAGCTTTCCTGCAGCCCCTTCAGGCACTGGAGCTGCTCTCAGGTCTCCCCTTCAGGAGCCTTCTCTTCTCCAGGCTGCCCCAGCCCAGCTCTCTCAGCCTGGCTCCAGAGCAGAGCTGCTCCAGCCCTCGCAGCATCTCCGTGACCATCCTCTGGTCTACACCAGGGAGACCCATGCGAGCATGGGGGCACCTGGAGCATGCCTGTAC
Organism: Pezoporus flaviventris; assembly: GCF_033815535.1. Lineage (NCBI taxonomy): Eukaryota > Metazoa > Chordata > Aves > Psittaciformes > Psittacidae > Pezoporus > Pezoporus flaviventris. Next base: position 1,141,350 of record NW_026892607.1, on the reverse strand, counting down.
TCATCCTCCCCTGGGAGCAGAGGAGCTTGCTCCCAGCAGGCAGGCCAGGCCACCCCAAGGGAAGCGTAAAACATTATTCATGGTGGAAGGAGAAACACCTTCACCATCCATGAAATCAGAATATCTAAAAATGCATGGGGGGTGACTAAAGAAGAGAATTTTGCAGCTGCCCAGCTCCTGTCTGAACAGTGATTTTGGGGAAAAGATGTGGACTAACACACAGCTCCGAATTCCCAGCCCTGGGACGTCTCTTTAGGGTGAAAAGCAAAGGCTCAGCGCTGAGTCCATGTGAAAGGCGAGGAGAAGCACAAACAGCCCTTGGGAAGGAGGGGCAGGAAGAAGGGGGTTACATATGGACAGAGCTGACTTTTTATGTGGGTGAAAGAGAGCCTGGAAGAGGAAACAAATGCATTGCAGAGAGGCCACAGGAGCTGCCTCTCCCCCTCCAAGTCCCCACGCTTTGTTTGGAGAACTGTAATTATTATTATTATTACCATTTTTTGTTCTCTTGAATAATTCCTACCACAAGCAACCGGAGCTTTCACTACTCTAATGTTCCAAACGTTTCATCTTAATCCATTTCCCAGCCCGCTGGCAGTGAGGCTGGCAGCTAACAGCTAGAACAAAAACCTGCTTGAAGCTGTGCCCGGAGCGGAGCCTCCACATGCCATTGCCATCTGATGGACCTCTGACAGATCCCTCCTCGGTTCCCCATCAGCACAAACTGCAAATAGCTCAAGAGGATTTGTGTAAGGAAGATCAGCAACAGCTGGGCATGAAAGGCAAAGAACAAAATAAGAAGGAGATTGAGATTTGCCCACTGAGCTTTTACTAACCTGGTTAGTAAAGGTATTTTAGTGCAACCACGGAAACATTATAGGCCTTTAAACAGATTTCCCTTGTAATTAAGGGCCTTATGGCAATGGGGAATCTCGCTGTATCTTGGAGATGACCTCAGACATCAACTGGTTCCTGAAATGTTTGGCTCTTTCTTTATTCCCCCCTTTCCACTTGCCCAGCTCCCAGTGCTGTGCCAATGGCCAAAAGCCCAGGGAAGTGCTGTAACAAGATTTGGCCACCAAAATGTGCAGGGTTTGAAGTCCAACAAGACCATACAATGCGTTTAAACAAGCCTGCTCCATGTGACAGAAGTTCAGTTTCCCCTTTCAGAAAATCACATTGAGATAACTGATTCACAAGTTCAGTTTTCTGACTCAGTGACATTCAACTCATTCCATGACAGCTAGAAATCATTTTATACCACAAGTACACGACACAGGTTGTACAACTCTTTCCCTTCTTTCCTCCTACATTAAAGACCTTTCCACTCACATCAAAAGACTTTTCCACCCACCTCCCCACAAGTAACACCTGTACACATCAGGCAATAGTGCTAATGGAGCAACAGCAAGAGAAGAGGAACTCAAGTAATGTATTCTGCAAGACCAGAGTCTTATGTTGACTGTAATGCTACCACAGGGAAAACAAGGAGGCTGCTTCCCAGTCTTTGAGCTTTTTAGGTGTTTCCTTTTTTAAAGAAAGACCAGCATACCCCCAAAACAGGATCACAGAACCGCAGAATCCCAGGCTGGAAGAGACCTCATCTGGTCCAACCTTCCTAGGCAAAGCATGGCCTACACTAGATGCCCCGGCACCCTGTGCAGCTGAATCCTACAAGTGCCCAGTGTTGGGGAACCCACTGCTTCCTTGAGGAGATTATTCCATTGGCTGATTGTTCTCACTGGGAAAGACTTTTCCTTTGTGTCCAGTCAGAATTTCCTCAGCAGTTACTTGTGCCCACCACCCTTCATCTTTCCCATGTAACTCCTTGTAAAAGGGAAGTCTCCGTTTTCTCTGTAGCCACCCTTTAGATACTGGAACAACAGAAAGAAGAACAGAAAGCTCCAAAAGCCTGGCACTGGGAGGGAGGAGACTCTGGCACTTGGGCTGCATCATAAAATACACCCCTCCTCCCCAAAACAACAGCACCCATCTTTATTTTAGCAGCTCTTCAATGAAGAGTCATTGGAGGAGGTAAATACATGCAAATAAAACAAGAGACCAATAACCTCTGATGGAAGTTTCAAGATACCCTCTTGTCTGAGCATAACCCAAACCAGGTCTAACCCTATGGCAATCAGAGACACTCTAAAATATGACTTTTTATTTGCCCCATCTGAGGACAAGACACACATTCAGGGCAAGTGCTTTCCAAAAGCAAGCAGCACACAGACAGGCTCTGTTGGGCCACTACTGGAACCTGACACAGAGCAGGAAGGGGAAATTAATTGTTACTGCAATATTGTCCCAGCCTTCAGGCTCAAAGACATCCTTTAAGCCATTTAAAATGCCCTTAGGATTAAAGCAAAATGAGCTTTTTTTCCTGATGAAAATTATCTTGGAGAGAAAACACCATCTTCTGAAAACTGGAATGTTGCACAGGAACACAGTGGTTTGGATGAAGTTGCTGCTGCAATCCTTGACCAGCTCCAGAAGGAATTTTGGAATTGGCTTCCAAATAGCTGTTATCTGGCATAACCACATGAAATATGGGAAAACCAGGTCATACCTTTGCTCTTAAAGCAGAGCCAGCATCTTCCTTCTCTCTGGTTATCTATGCTGGGCTAGGGGCTACTCAACACTTATTTTCTGAGACTAAAACCCTGATGTTCTCAGCTTCATTTCTACATGGAATAAAACCAAATACTGAAGGCTCAATATTTTAATCCAATCCAACACTTTTTTTCCCAACCATTCTTAATGTGGAGCTTCACAGCAGCGTCCTGGGGTGGACTGAACTCCTAGCCAGACAGCTCCTGCCAGGGAGTTCAGTGGGAAAAAGGCCTCTGTGTGACATTAAGTATATATAGCATTAATAGGAACAATACTTGGCAGGTCTGGCTATTTGGTTTAACTCTCAAGACTCAGTTTATTATTAATCAGACGCAGACTGCCAACTGCGCACAACAGTTAAAGCGCATCTCCATAACCACAACATCCCGCAGGCTGCAGGGGATGAGCGGTGTAAGTAATGCAACTTCTCAGCCTTCCCTGATTGTACTTCTTCCTTTCCATTGCCAAACAGAGGAAACTTCACAATTATCCTCACTTTGGTCCCTTTAAAATCAATCAGGAAAAGACACACACAGAGACTGCAATTCAGGGTCAAATCATGAAATCACAGGGCTTCTTGAAGTGTTTCTATAAACTCTGATAATTAGAGAAAGGAAAATCTATGCTCTGTCTGTACTTCATGTATCAGCCCCTCCACAGGGTTCCTGTGTGGGATTTGAAATGTTCCTAGATCCACAGTGCTAAAAAAGTGACATTAAGACTATCTGAGCCTAGTTTGTAACAACAGCGTAAATTCACGTTCCAGTGCTGCCCTCAGCATCTATCAAACATGGTCAAACAAGTTCATTGCAATTAATACAGCAAGGTTAAACTAACATCCTAAAAGCAGGCCAGAGGAGGCCATGGAGATGCTGCGAGGGCTGGAGCAGCTCTACTCTGGAGCCAGGCTGAGAGAGCTGGGCTGGGGCAGCCTGGAGAAGAGAAGGCTCCTGAAGGGGAGACCTGAGAGCAGCTCCAGTGCCTGAAGGGACTGCAGGAAACCTGGAGAGGGGCTTGGGACAAGGGCCTGTAGGGACAGGCCAAGGGGAATGGCTTTAACCTGCCAGAGGGGAGACTGAGATGAGCTCTTAGGAGCCTTGTGAGGGTGCTGAGGCGCTGGCACAGGGTGCCCAGAGGAGCTGTGGCTGCCCCATCCCTGGCAGTGTTCAAGGCCAGGTTGGACACAGGGGCTTGGAGCAAGCTGCTCTAGTGGAAGGTGTCCCTGCCCGTGGCAGGGGTTGGAGCTGGATGAGCTTTAAGCTTCTTTTCAACCCCATCCATTCCATGATTGTATGATTCTATGAAAAAACATCTAAATATAAAAAAGCACAAGAGCTGATCCTGTATTTCCAAAATCCTGAAAGCTCTTCCTAAGCAAGTAAAAGGAATTTTGTATTTTCATCTTCACTTCCACCATGGGTTGTAATACATGGACAACCCACCTGAACATGCAACCGAGTTGCATTAAAACCTCATAGAAATAAAAGTCCAAATACTCTCCAGATACCGACTGCAGCATTCCACAAAGGCCATTTCTACACCAGACATTTATGTGCATATGTAGTTGCTAAGGGTGACCCTGAGCAGAACGAAAACAAACCCGGTTCTTAAGAGCTGGGTTTGTCTTTCCCCTTGTACTACAAAAATGCATTAGGGAACTCTGGCTCCCCAGGTTCAAATCACAATGTACTTTACTCCCTTCTTCTCCCTCCCCACTTAAAAAGATGTTGACATCAGTGCAATTGCTTTGTTTTCAGGACTACAACTATGTCTCCACATTGTGTCATACCTTTCCTTTGTGCCCCATGAGGGCAGAAGGGGGTTCTGTTTGCACTACAGGCAGGTAAGAGTGGAACACTTGAGCTAAACTTCATGAAAACATTTACCTGATACCCTTTCAAAAGGGAAAAGCACCTTCTAAGGTCGATCCTTCTCCAAACAGGCCAGTTTAGCTCCTGTAGACTTGGCACAAAATACGACTTCACCCACTCTGTGGCAAAGAACTTGGATTTTTGCTGCATTACTCACCTGAAAACCAGAGGACGATGCACAGCCACAACAAAGAACAATAATCCAGTGGCACAGGTTTTGGTCACTGGATTACTGTGGCCTCCAGAGACAGAGCTCAATTCTATTTCATTACAGGCTGCACATGCATAGCTTGGGCAAACCACCCCAGGTTGTCAAACCCAGACGAGTGTGACTTCAACTGCATCTGAAGTAACACAAACAGCTGCAGTTAAGGCAACAGAAACCCACCTTTAATCTTACTCTGGGCTCAGTTTCCCATACGTAGCCAGGGAGATAAGAGGAGGTAAAGAGGCAAAGGATGATGGGGGTTCTCAGATAATGTGTATATTTAGCTACGTAAGTACCTTGAGTAGATAAAACACATTAGAAAACTCTCTGTAGCCAATTCATTCAATAGAGGGCACAAATACGGCATTTTAATTTCTGTACTACCTTTACCCAGAGGTTTTCATTTGGTTTTGCTTGCTCAGGGAAGTCCAAGAGCATGTTCCCTCCTCAACCATACACAGTCATCAGTCACCTTATTGTCGGCGATGCTCCAGGAACGTCACAAGGAAAACCACAGCAGAACAATCAGCACACAGGACAAGGTGAGACAGTGGCAGAACAGATTGAGTGCGCAGCAGATCAAAGACCCAGTGAAGAGGACAAGCCCAGCTCTCCCTGAAAACATTTCAATTCCAAGGCTGGCATGCTCACAGCAGATAATCTGCCTCTCGGAGCCTGGCAAAACTAAGGGAGTATTCTTTTCACTCGAATGAAGTAATGCAACAGAACGTAACATGGTTTCTGTCAGCATCAGCCACTCAGACTTCATCTTCATACTGCATGAGGTTTTTGCACAAATGTATTTATATTGGCCTCCACACAGAATGTCCCACTTTGAGACTGTGTCTCAGATCCTATGTGCTGTATGGACAAGCTGTTGCACCAGCATGCAGAGGGGCTATAAAAGATCCTGCACCAAAACTCATGGGACTCGCATGCAGTCCTCATTCAGAATTTCCTCCATCACTAAGCAACAGGGATGGAGTTTCTGTGCCAGCCACAAAACATGTTACAGGACCAGAAGTCAATACACCTCCTCTATCAAGATGCTGGGGGCAAAGCATGGTACCCAGCCTGGGTGCAGGAGCTGTGGTGGGTCTGAGGATGCTGCTGTAGTGGTTCTCCAGGGAATCTGCTCCTGCCTCTTTATCAGTGCTTTTTCTTCTGTAAAATTCAGCTTCTACGGCCAAAAAGGGGAAAGTTTCCCTGTTACTCTTTGAAATCCACAATCGAACACACAGCTGGCCAAGTCTCACCTGGATGGTGGCCAGTGGTTGTGCATTTCCTCATTGAAGGAACCACGCTGACATCCAGCCACACAGAGGCACTGTATAAAAGATCTGTTTTACTAAAAAAAACAGATGTGTTTAACTAAAAAAACCCAAAAAACTCTTAATCACTGAAAAAGAGGATGGGAGATTCCGGTGGGGTTTGTGGTTTCATAATAGCCTTGCAAACCCCATTTGATCTTATGAATCAAATGCCCCTTAAAGCACAGCCCTCCCCTCTCTTCTTCTTTTTCTCTCCTCTCCTCATTCCCAGTGGTTAAACAAAGAACAAAACAATGTCATATTTAGGTAATATATACAGAAAAGGCTCTGTTAAGAATAAAAGGACAGCTCAAGAGCAATACTGACACAAGGACTGTATACACCCCACTCAGAAGGTGCCAGTCTGTGGTATACTCATCCAGCCTGACTTACATCCATGCCATTGTTTCTGGTGCACAGTAACCCCTGCACATCCAGGAGCAGTAATACTGATGAGCTATTCATTTTTCTCCTTTAAAATCCAAACCACCATGTCCTGTGAACATACAGAATTCTTCCAAGAAGTGCCTGGCTGTTCTTCTGATGCTTCCACTGGACCATGTGAAATGGCACTGTTGTTTTCTTTACCACTATAGCTCTTGTGGCAGTTTTCAAATGAGAGCAAGCATGCTCCCCCTCCTCTCATTTCCTAGAATCCTAGAATGGTTTGGGTTGGAAGGGACCTTAAAGCTCACCCAGTTCCAACCCCTGCCACGGGCAGGGATCCCTTCCACTAGAGCAGCTTGCTCCAAGCCCCTGTGTCCAACCTGGCCTTGAACACTGCCAGGGATGGGGCAGCCACAGCTTCTCTGGGCACCCTGTGCCAGTGCCTCAGCACCCTCAAAGGGAAGAGCTTCCTTATATCCAACCTAAATCTCTCCTGTTTAAGTTTGAACCCATTTCCCCTTGTCGATCACTACAGCCCCTTTTCAGTCACTCGCAGGCCAAGCACAGGACCACTGCTCCAAGTACAAGAAATCACACAGAATGGGAAAAAAAAAGGACAATAACAATGGAAAAGATTGGGCACAACCATTTCCCAGGCCAAAATATCTCTGTTATATTAAATTCTCGCTGTGCTCTGACCTCAGCCCCTGTAGCAACCACAGAGACCTGAGGTTAAGATACACGTTTCTACACCCTTAAAGGACCAAACCTTGCCACAGATGATGGATAAAGACTGAGTTTCAAAGTGATGTGAAGCATGGGATCTTCAAAAACAATGTTAAAGTTACGGTTTTTCAGGGAATTTTCAGAAGCAATGGGTACAGTGGTGCATATATATGTGTATAATATAGAATCATAGAATAGTTAGGGATGGAAAGGACCTTAAGATCATCAAGTTCCAACCCCCCTGCCACGGGCAGGGACAAAGATATGGACACACAGACAAATATGCACTGCACAAGTATACACGGACACGAGTTAACTGCAAAATGCTCCCTTTGATCTTCCTCAAGTTATTCGATCCATTTGAGCTTGCATTCATAAATTCCATGGAAAAAAAAAGGGGGCCACATTAGCTGATGGTGGCCTCTTACACCAAGAGCAAGCAAGACCTGACTTATCTGCCACAAGAGCCCCCTCCAGACTCCTGCTGCTGTGGAGGTGCCCTTGACACCATCCACTTCATGGAAACTATTCCCGAGAGCCGGAGCCGGCACGGCTGCCCAGCTCCTGGGCACACATCCGGAGTGCAGGACACAGGCATTCTCACTCTCCCCACAGCTCACTGAGCTGCTTGTAGCTGGGGCTGTATCTGAAGCACCTTCCGGCAACCCAACAGATAAAACAATGATTTATTTATAAAGCAGGAGCGTGGCTTGGAGGTTCTTTGAAACCAAAGAAGCTTCTTCAAGCTCTGTCAGGGAGGCAGAGCACCAGAGCACCGTAATGGAATGTAACTCCAGGGCCTGGCAGATAAGGACTTTAAAGCTGACCTTTGCCAAACACAGGAGAGTGAAAGGAAGGACGTTCAGGTCAGCCCGTGTTTGACACTGCAGCAATACCTTTGGGTTCCTGGTTTCCTTGTGGACTGTGGTGGTGTGTTTCTGCTGGAGTTTCTTTTCTTCGCTTCACACTGATTGGCAAATCAGACTTTTGGCTCTAGCTAATTCTAGCACTGCTTAAAGAAAGCAGAGAGAATAAGGATATAACGCACGCACGAGTTCTTATGTTATCCAGCATTGCCTATCTGCTTTTACAGAAGTCATCCAGTTAACCTTTTTACTCTTTCAGCTATAGTCGGCCCATCTATTTTCCTGCCATCACATCAGGGCAGAACTCGGCACCTATAAATTACGCAACGAGAAAGTTCTGAGCATATGGAGTTTTTTAAACACACGATCCTCAAATACAAGCCTGAAATGAACAGAACCTTCCACTCATGGTCGATTGATACAGACAACATGGGAAAAGCACGCCCACTGCACAAGGCTGCTGCTTGCCACTGAGATTGTTCATTGCCTTATCACTGGGGAAGAAACTCATGCTGGTAAGGCAAAAACATTATCCAAGTGTGAGTTTTCATCTACACAACATCCTTCAAAGTGCTTCTTCCACTTTTAGCCTTCATTTAAACACTGTAAAGTACTATGCTATGTCCCTATAATGATGCATGGTGAGTGTCACAGAATCATATAATCATAGAATAGTTAAGGTTGGAAAGGACTTTAAGATCATCCAGTTCCACCCCCCTGCCATGGGCAGGGACACCTTCCAGTAGAGCAGCTTGCTCCAAGCCCCTGTGTCCAACCTGGCCTTGAACACTGCCAGGGATGGGGCAGCCACAACCTCTCTGGGCTAAATGCACTACTGCTGTTTTTAGCCTGCAGTCCTTCAAATGCTTTTTTGTGACACCTATGTAATGCAGGTTTAAGATGCCATACACTGACCTTTGTTTTACTCTCATTAGTATGAGTTCCAAGTTGATAATTTCTTTGTCATAAGCCCCTTCCTGATTCTCTTATTTCATAGATTAAATCTGGTTTTCTACAGGAATGTAAATGTTCTCCATTCAGTGAAACAGAGATCGCTCTGCACGTTTCTCTGGTGTTTCTCTCCAATGTTTAACATAATGTGACCTCTCACTAGACAGAGCCCACAACCTCCCAGGGTAATGAAGTGTGATCAAATATCTTCTATGGCTGTAAAATCATAAGGCACAACTATAAAGTCAACTATTGAAGAGGATGTCTCACTTTCTTTTCACCTTTTCACATTCTTTGTGTTTGCACACACGTACACCAATGCTGAAAACAAAATGAGAATCTTGGATGAAGTTACTTTAAAGCCAATTTAATGTTTGATACGGTGCATACAGAAAACCATGACTATTTATCCCCTGGATATATGGAGTTTACACTCAGAATAAAACAGGGCCATGTTAAGCTAGCAGAAGGGTGCTTAGCTTAGGCAGAGTGTAATACATCCAAAGTAGCACTTGTGATACTGGTTTGTTTCTTCCTCATGGTCTGAATGATGCTGTGTAGACATCATCTTAGAGCTCAGCACAACACTCACTGAAGCAGAGGGACCATTTGCTGTTATTGCTCCACATCTGGGTGAAGCTTTTAGCTACTTAACTGTGGTTTTCCTTTTGCAGGGGGGGCAAAAACCTCCAAACCCTGCCAGAAAGAAAAACGGGAAGAAGGTTCCCAAATCCATTCTGTTTTAAACAAGTGAGGCAATCCTGAGTGGCCTTGGCAGGGAAATCCCAGCACAGTTCTCTGCTGTCTGTGCTCACACTGCTCTCCTGTGAGTTTCTGATCACCGAGGATGTGTTGCTTAACCTTGCAACTTACAGAGCCCCAAACTAGATGGAAGTAGACACAAAATACACCTCTTCTCATTAAGAGTCCAAACTGCTAAAGAGCACAGCAGCCCCCATGTCCCTCAGCACCATGAAGCTTTCCTCCCCAGAACACCCCAAGCACAAACTGGAGCTAAAGTCCACAGAAAGAGCTCCCCTCTCACAACAAACTCAGCCACTTCACATCAGGTACCTTCAAAAAGGAAGACAAACACATTTTATGATGTTCCATTAGAGGGCATCCTAGCATGTCCTTTTGTGGGCAGATGCTTCCCTAACTTATATCCTCTGCAACACTTCGTGACTGATCTTCTATAGGGACAGTCAGGAACATTCACATCCCCAATCTTTTGCAGTCTTTGTTACCTGTATTAATAGTTCCATGTTAAGTGTTACCTGGCACTGTGTTTCTCTTCTAACAGGGAAGCTTCCCTCACCAGGAGAGACAAGCTTTCAGTATTGTTCCATATATTTAAGACACGAATAAGCTGGATGCACCATCACAAAATCAATTCAAACATCAGAAGTGTTGAAGATCACGCTTGAAACAGTAAGAGACTACAAAAGGTGAGCAAGTTTGATCATGTATCTTGAAATGAGAGGGGAAGATAAATCTACGTCCTCAAAAGCTACCGAAGACAGAAGCTCCACTGCCAAAATACAACCACGGGGCAAGTGCTCACACCCAGCAGCATGGACCCAACAGGAGGAACCAAACCCAAGCTCCAGGACACTTAAAACTCAGCTTTAAGACAGTTTACTAATACAAGTACAGACAGATAAGGATGCAGTTTACAACCACGAGTCCCCTTCAAATCAGTAAGACGCCCCTAGGTAGTAAAACCTACTTATAGTGATAAATATCTTCCACCCTGGGCCATGACATGTATGACGATCAGTTCCTACTGATACTTATTAGGTACACTGAAATCAATTCAAAGACTGAAGGCACCAGGGGATCTAAAGGTAATAATAGTGGAAATTAAGAAGTGTAGGGTAAGAAATAGGAGTTGACATGATAACATGAAAACGTATCTGCGAGACGGATAATTCAGTTATAATAAATTACCATCCTATCTGACTTAAAGTGGAATGCAAAAGTTCTCCCGTCACACAAAATGACAAATGAACTCCTGACTGCTGAAATGCAAGATTAATGAATCGACGTAACAGACATGAAACAACTTACGATGATCCTGGACTTGCTGTTGGCGGGGGACCTGGAAAAGTGACAGAAGAAAAACAGTGTGATGAGTTATGGTGAGGGAGCAAGCAGGAAGCTTTTGAAAACCTTTTAAAAGATAAAAGCAACAGTCTGTCATGTTGGATGTGGTTTATGTTGTTTAACAGACAAGTCGCAGTTTGTCAGTGCCAAAGACAAGACCTTATCCTGTAGCAGTGACTGCCTGCAAAGCAGCATAGACAGGACAATAGACAGGTGAGGCACCCTGCTTTCAACGGTCCATCACAGAAAAGGATACAGCAAGCCACAGGAGGCTTGTACAAAAGCATGTAAGGAGAAAACAGCATCGTTTCCCCTCTCAGTCTTCATTATTTATCAGGAAATTAATCCCAAGCCTGATTCAAATGCACTGATTGAATTTGCTCTGACCTCAGCGGGCTTTGGCTGAGGAGGTTAACCACAGAATCAGTCTGGTTTGTGTTGGAAGGGACCTTAAAGCTCATCCAGCTCCAACCCCTGCCACGGGCAGGGACACCTTCCACTAGAGCAGCTTGCTCCAAGCCCCTGTGTCCAACCTGGCCTTGAACACTGCCAGGGATGGGGCAGCCACAGCTTCTCTGGGCACCCTGTGCCAGCGCCTCAGCACCCTCACAGGGAAGAGCTTCTGCCTAAGAGCTCATCTCAGTCTCAGTTTAGTGACTGGTCATTACTGCCCTTGGTGCCTGGCTTTTGGCAACTGCTGGAAGGGCTGGGGGGGCTGCAGTGCATGTTCACCACACAAGAGTCGGCTGCAGCAGATTTCAGGTGAATCAGTACTAATAAGTATTTGCTCTGGAAACCAAATTGTGAGATTCAGTGCTGCTCCAGCCATAAAAAAAGAAAAATACTCTTTTCCACAGGAGCATCTGTATAATATTAAGCATCTGTAAAATATAACCCTTTCATGCAAAAATCTCTTCAATTTCAGATATTAGCTAAAAGACAACTGCCTTATGAGAACATCTAATGATTGATTTCTTATTATAATTTAGAAAATGTGGCAGATTTATGAGAAAAGACTATGAAACTCAACACACACATCCTTCCTTGTGTGTTATTTGTCCAGTTCCTGAAAAGATTAACTAGGACTCTGTGCAAATATCTCAGTGAATTGCTTCCTTCTGAATGTGGAGGTGGAGAAGACACATAAAATGTTTCTTGTTTGGAATCTTCTCAGTTGTAAGAGCAGCTTTGAAGGCAATTATCTCCACATGGACTTTGAAGAAAAAGTGCTTATTTTACCTGATACGGGTGCGTGTACACATATCTATATATATCTATCTATATCTGTATCTATCTATTTATCTATATATATATCATTAATATGCCCCCAGTCTAAACTGCAAGCTGAAATTTCTCACTAGAGACAAAGGAGGTCACCTGAGCATAAAGTACTTCTCCTCCAGTCTGAATGCACCCATGTAAGCACATGAATGAACGTTGATGTTCAGTGATCCCTGTCTTTCAGTCCTGCTTCCAGTAGGCTTTTACATAGTAAAAGCCACCATTACAGCAAGCAACTGAGGCACTGCAGCTCAGCAAAGAGCAGACAGGGAGGATAAACTGCTGTCCCAGAATGCTCCCAGAAACAGGCTGAATCAGAGCAGCTGATGCCACTGAACCAATGGGCTCATTTCCAGTGGACAAACCCACCTTTCTCCAGAGCTGTTTTAATAAGTCTGAAGAGCTTAAAAAGACAAAACTTACCAAATTTTACAAAGAGCACACCAGTTGTGGAAACAGTCTTTCTGCCATTGGTTGCAACACACTGGAAGTAGCCGGTATCCGTAGTGTCAAGGTTCCTTATCCGCAGGCGAGATCCATAGCTTGTGGCACGGAAGGAGATCCTCCGGGGCTCCTGGACAACCGGAGCATCGTTCTTCAGCCAACGCACCGTTGGAGGAGGGTTGCCAGAGACCTTACAGTGCAGCTCTGCCGTCTGCCCCAGGGTGGTGGTGATGTTGTTCATCGGTTCATCGAGGGTCAAGAAGTAGTCTGTGAAGCAAAGGGCAAAATAAAGGTGAATAAAGAAGTCCCGCTCCGGAAATGCCATGTTAAAGAAAGCTCCTGCTTGTCTTTGGAAGGGAAACAAAGGAAGTGGCTATCAGGTTCAGCAGAAAGCAATAACAGTTGTTAATTGATGCTTCAGGGCAGGCAACAGGTCCCATACAGTTTTGTATGGTAATAAAAGGAGCAAATTTTGGAATTTCCATGGACTATAGCAATTCTGCATCTCTTGAAAGCTTCTTTCCTTCATACACCCATGGATTCTCTCTACTTCTTCAACATAACAGAATCACAGGATGGTTTGTGTTGGAAGGGACCTTAAAGCTCAATCAGTTCCAACCCCCTGCCATGGGCAGGGACACCTTCCACTAGAGCAGCTTGCTCCAAGCCCCTGTGTCCAACCTGGCCTTGAACACTGCCAGGGATGGGGCAGCCACAGCTTCTCTGGGCACCCTGTGCTAGCGCCTCAGCACCCTCATCCTATTTGGCTTCATTCGACACAGAAAAAGGAGGTAACACTGCTTCTCCTTCTTATTCTTCCCTTTTGCTAACCAATAAATATGAAAACCAGGTATCAGAAATCTTGGCTGCTCATTTTGATGCCTCTGCCTCTGCAGATCTGCCTCTGCTTATGTTAGGACCCATAAAACACACGAATATATGAAAAGAATCATTCAGAAGTGAAGATCTCAAAGCCATTTATAATCAATTCACAGACACTGTAGACAGTACAGTGTCAATTAGTCTTATTCCTCATAGATGAGAGATAAGCATCATATCTAGGAGACAGAGACTTTATTCTCACTCAGTATTTCCCTTGCTAAGTTTATCTTCAATCTGAAATAGGTCTCATGATAGGTGCAAGCAGAAGATCAAGAATTCTTTTGTTAAGATAGAGAATGTGAAATCAAAACTTAGCAAAATTAATCTCTTCTAATCCATCTGTAAGCATTGCCTTCTCCTGTCAAGTGCTGTTTCATTCTTCATCGTTCAGGGCAAGGACTATTTCTAGTTAACTGTATTCAGCGTTTAATTAAATCCTTCAAAGGCAGCGAGTGAGATGGATCTGGGACAAGGAATGGAATACACAGACTTTCATCTCCATGTCACAGGTTCAAATCTAAGGTGGTCATTAGTGGCCAAACCCCATTAGGATCTGCTGCGTGTCTCAGCAGGGTGGCCAAAGAATGAGACATCCAGACTGCTCTCTCCTCCTGTGCTCTCAGAGCCAACTGGGAGGTCAAGGAAAGCCCATTGGTAAGTAAACTCGTGCTGTGCTGCTCATGCTCCACCATTCTCAGGTACATCTGCTGTTAACCCCAGCAATAACCCTGCCTAAAAGCAGAAAAAAGTCTGCAGCATGTAGAAAACCAGCTTAGCCAACTACTTGCCTGAGTAATCCACTTCCCTTCATTATTTACTTTAATCATGGCTTTACTAGATACTCCATTATGTTTTGTGTATATCAATATCTCTTTCCTTTGTATTTAATCTGTTCAGCACGCAAGCTCTTGCACAGTGCTTTATAAAAGGCATCTCTGTTCTAAGCATAGTCCTAAGGAGCCATTAGGACAAACAGCACAAAGGCATTGCCCACACATATATTTTTCACTGGTCAATTGGCCATTTAACATACAGGTATGAAACTGGGCAAAATACAACTGTTATCTACGCTCCCATGGACCTCATGACATAGGAAATCTGTGTATGGAGTGAAAAGGACAGAGATCCAGCCCTTGGTGAAGACATACAACAGGGTCCAACGGCTCCTGGATGGGCCAAGGGGTGTCAAGCTGGCCTTGCAGCTCTCCAGAATCCTTTCTGGAAGCTCCATGGCAAGAGTAGAACTGTTTCTGAGTTGCTATCTTAATATCCTCCCTGGGTAGCACAATCGAAGTCAGCACACGTGTTCTTGGGTTCTCTCCACAATCTGGGTTTAATAAAGTCACACTAATAGCATGGAACTGGATAAGCACATTTAATTATCCAATGTAACATTTCTGTACCGCAGTCACTTATTCAATTCCTGATAACGTTTCAAAGCTTGGTTCAGACATCTACAGTATAACACAGCCAGAAAACAGAATGGCCTCAGCCGTGTGATGGTCTTAATGACAAACACCACAGTAAAGACAGTATTTTAAAGGTCCTCTGGTATACAAGAGAGGTGAATAAAGGAGAAGAGATGGAGGGTAGGTTTCCAAGGCCTGGAGAAGGATTTAAAGTATCAGTAGCAACAGTAAGTCAGGCAAAAAGTCTGGCTGTAAAGCAAGAGCCATGGCGACACTTCCCTAAGGTACAAACAGAAACAGCCTCTTGGCATCAGGAGTTTCTTAGGGGTTGGAACTAGATGGATTTTAAGGTCCCTTCCAACCCAAACCATTCTCTGATTCTGTGATTTGATGACTCTATGCTTCTGACTCCTCTACGTGTTCCCCACCTTCCTCCATGAACTACTACAGAAACACTAAACCAAAGTCCATCTGCTAAATTCAGCTTAGCTGAGTCCTCAAATCCACACATTTTGTATCCAAATCATCAATCAGACCAAGCAGATCACCTGAGGAGATTTAAACAGGGCAGATTTCGAGCAGCTGGAAGCTTCATGAGAGGATGTTTCTCACACATTTGTAGTTGAAAATGAGCTGAATGTCTCACAATGCTTCCAAAGCACCCTGCACTGTTACTGAGGCATACAAAATGACAAGCATTCCTTCCCTGGCATGCACAGAAGCCATCCATTGCTGGTCTTGTCTGCTGTGGAGGGGCCAAAGAGAAGCTTCATTTCACTTTTAATATTCGTATCTAACTCTCACCTACCAAACCCCATCAAATCTCTAAAGCTACTGCCACCATCCCCTCCCTTTTAGAACAAGTATGCAAAGAACATATAAGATAGCTCCTGCTTGCATCCAGGTTTCCGTCCAGGTATTCCCATTGCCATCAGCACTAACATCTCCTTCTGGGACCAAAGGCCAAGGAAAATGATGTTAAATCCTCCCTTTGTGCTCTCAGCAGGAGGTGAACAGGGCTGATGAAACGGGATGGACCTGCTGCTGGCACACACGATGAAGACACCGTGTTGTACGGCCATAGACTTAGAGCACACCATGCATCACCATATTGCATTTAACAGCCTCCCAGCCACCATGGAGCTCCCCAGGTGCCCAGAGTTGACTCCCTTTGACTTAACGAATAATTCCTTAGAAACACCATGGTTCTTATGCACAAAGTAATTACTGTGCCCCTGAGAATTAACTGATCTTGTGGCACTGGCCATTGGAAAGTCTGAGTTTTAATCCTGGCTTGGAGTACTCTTGGGGTGAATCACTTCAGTTGTGATTTTCAGAAGAGCCAAGGGGAAGTAGACACCCAAAAGCCAATGAGAGCTCACACAGGATTTGAGCAACTAAGTCCGTTTAAAAACAGCCTTAAACCTTTTGGCTCGATCTCTCCAGCTATAAAGTGAGGATAATAATCCCTCTTACATCATGGGGAGGCTGCTATGTACATTAATGAGATAATGCTCATAAAGCACTTTGAAGGTGAAAAGTGCTATGCTGGGAGACGCACTCTGATTATATTTGAAGTGAAATCTCAGGGTTTCAAGAAGAGAACAAAAGCCGGTCCGTATTTGAGAGCAGCACTCTATAAAAACGCTTTGGAAACCTTTTCATTTTGAGAAGTAAGGGGAGAAAAGCCTGAAAAAGGTTCTAAATAAAATGCAGCCCACCTCTAATTTAATAATAGCCCAACTGGTTTTCTTTTAATTTGTAAAAACAATTTACTGCTGGGCCCAGACCCCCAATGCCAAGTTTCAGCCCACAGAGGGTTTTTTTCCCTTCTAATGGCTGAGTTATAAACCCTGGAAAAAAATGCTGACAGCCCCTTTACTATAAGCAGCACTAGCGGGTGCCCTATAATGAACTTTTAAATGACTTGAGATAATATCTGGAAAGCCAAGCCTGAAATATAGTTCTGGGTTTGAGCCGTTGCCAATGCAAACACAACACATCATAAGTCATCTTCATGAGCCTAAGCGCATAAATTGGAGACACTGCATATAAAATCCAAATCTTAGGTATCCTTCATGGCCAGCCTCTCGCCCGGTTTGATGTTACAGAACAGCAACAGCTGTGCAAGGACACAACGTCGCGTGTTGCGTGCCTCCGAAGGAGGGAAGTGTGTGCACTTCCACGGCTCCGGTTTGACACTGTTCAATAGGAGCCTGCCCGGCCGTCATAAATCCTGCAGCATTCATTCCACTGCTTTTAAGTGGAACCCAGGTGGCTTTCAAAATAAAAGCTCGTCCTCTCCAGCCGAGGAATGTTAATCTCTTCTGCGACCACGCCGTTACTCGATCTTAAATTACCAAAGACACATCTTAGAGCAGTAACACCCTCTTTGCTAGGAGGAGGATTTTGAGACCTTCCCCCCCGCCCCAGCCACCAAACACCGTGTGAGCTGCATGTTTCTGATTTCACTCGGTGTTGAAAGCACGATGGGGATGCAGGATTAAACCCTGAAATGTGTATTTTATGAGAAAAATTGTTGTTTCATTTATCCTTTTCTTTATGCCCTTCTGATCTGTTGGAATATTCAAGGAAAAGCTAAAATCAAAGTCTCCATTCAAACCATTGCAAGCCTGAAAACAGCTTTAATCCAGGTGCCACAGAGCTCACCAAGTTACATCCCATTACAGACATGTAACAACACACTTCTCTGGAAAGGAACATCTCCAGACCTTTCTCAAGCAAACCTGCAGCTGTGAGGACGCTGTTTCCAGCTGCTGGACAGGAGAGTTAATTCTTTGTCTAAAGGGAA
Source organism: Pezoporus flaviventris (assembly GCF_033815535.1). Taxonomy (NCBI): domain Eukaryota; kingdom Metazoa; phylum Chordata; class Aves; order Psittaciformes; family Psittacidae; genus Pezoporus; species Pezoporus flaviventris. The sequence goes on along the minus strand of NW_026892607.1, from coordinate 1,123,484 downwards.
AGAGCCCTCTGGACGTACCAGAGAGGCTGACACAGTCTGTTCAATTTAATATATGAGTCTGGAAAGAAGCACTTTCATTCACTGAGAGCTTTGGATTAATCGGATTAGTCCAGTCTGATGCTACACGAGTCCAGAGGAGGCCACAGAGATGCTGCAAGGGCTGGAGCAGCTCTGCTCTGGAGCCAGGCTGAGAGAGCTGGGCTGGGGCAGCCTGGAGAAGAGAAGGCTCCTGAAGGGGAGACCTGAGAGCAGCTCCAGTGCCTGAAGGGGCTGCAGGAAAGCTGCAGAGGGGCTTGGGACAAGGGCCTGTAGGGACAGGCCAAGGGGAATGGCTTTAACCTGCCCGAGGGGAGACTGAGATGAGCTCTTAGGCAGAAGCTCTTCCCTGTGAGGGTGCTGAGGCGCTGGCACAGGGTGCCCAGAGTAGCTGTGGCTGCCCCATCCCTGGCAGTGCTCAAGGCCGGGTTGGACACAAGGGCTTGGAGCAAGCTGCTCTAGTGGAAGGGGTCCCTGCCTGTGGCAGAGGTTGGAGCTGGAGGAGTTTTGAGGTCCCTTCCAATTCAAACCATTCTAGGATCCTATGATACACTTGGACCTGCTCCCTACCCACACGTATCAGCCCAACATCGACCTCATTTTCTATATGGAATTAATCTCTTTGGAGAAATGCAACAACACAGAGCCCACCCAGCCTGAAGGGCTCAATGAACTTGAGCTCTAAGCTGAAGAAGCAACCAGCAGGATTTCTGACTGAAGCATGGCCATAGACAGAGCCCATACTTCTCCGCTGGAAAAAGGATTAACCATTGATTACTTGATCTGCCCATAACTCACAAAGGAAGACAACTCCTGGCAGGTCTGATCCGTGGGTCTGATCAACATACCCTTGTTATTAAAAGGGGCAAAAGGAAGACTCCCAGCTGGAATTTCACTTATTTTAAATATATAAAAGTAGAGGAATGACAGTGGGAGGAAAGGGATACCGCACTCAACCCATGATTTGGCAACCCATATGAGGAATCTCAGGGTTAAAGAAGTCCAGACAATCACGAGGAAATATTCAGTGTCAACTGTCTTGGGAGAAAAGGAAATACTCCACTGCCTTTGCTTGCCCAGCTCAGTTTCAAATGAGTTTCCTCAGTGATGTGTATGTGCAAGACTCAATTCAGGATACACACAGCTGTGTGTTGGGCTTTCTCTTCCCAGACACTATCTAGAGGGTTTAGTTCCACCTGAGGATAACTGACTGAACTGGAACAGGCTGCACACTGCCTGAGGCTTTACAGCTTTGGAGATCTCCATGTGAGACATTCACTGTATTTGGGATTCCCAGAATTAATTGCTGCTTGCTGATAATCAGAAGCTTAGAGATTGCCCTGGACCACGAAGGAAGAGAAGCACAGATGCCTCTGGGCTTCCCAAATGTTATCTGGGGGTGGGCACCCAAACCCCACTGCCTTGGATAGGAACCGGACAACTCACTGCCCTCCCTACCAACATACATTCTTAATATGCCTTTGAGAGCTCACATCTGCCTCTCCGTTTATGAGTCAACTTCCAGGTTTAAGGACAGATGTCTCCAGGACAGCTTCAATGCTCTAATCTGGCAAGGGGAAATGAAGCTTTTCTTTACTCAGGAGCCAGTTTTATAGCACGAGTAGGAAGCCTCTAAACTTCATCACACAAAAAGAGAAGTGATTTGGAATAGGCAAACAAACGTCCACATCCAGCCATAAACCCAACTACTGAAAACCATCAAGGGATTTGGCTGTCACTTTAGAAGCTGCTCTGCAGTAAAGAGCCACGTACAAAACCTCAAGCTATTAAAGGAAGGGTGTACGGAAAGGTATGTGCCTTAAGATTAATGCTGTAGAGTCAAAGAAAAGCTGTTATTTTTGACATTTTGACATAGCATCACTTTAGGATCTGGTTCTGATTAGCCCTTTCTGTGCCTTTGAAAGGTCTATTATTTTTTTCAGAACCAAAAATGTCAGGAAATTTGGAACAGAAACTCACAATAAAACACGTCCCTTGACCCTCTGATCTATCAATCTTTCAAATAAGCAAAGATAGCTGGATGAGCCAGGAAAAGGTTGTTAGAGAGTTACCTTATGGAGAACGCTCAGATATTCACTGCACACACTGAGCTTATACAAAAATCCCCTGTAAGTGGAGCATCTTGGGGCAGATTTTCGCCACGAAGGCCCGACTTTACCCAGGGAGGTTTCTTTTGCAGGCTGCGTTCCCTGACCTCCAAATTTCACACCCTGTGTTATTTATAAACGAGACATTAAAGCAACGCAAGCTCTCCAAGAGGAACGCACGCTCCCTCAATGGAAAAGCAAACAAAAGGAGCTAATGTACTGTGCCTAAGCAAACGGTCAAACAAAGTCGCTGTAATTTACTGCCTCGCTACTAACGGGACCCCCCAAATCGAATGAGAACCCTGAGCCCCATCGGGGGAGCTTGATTTACTGAATATCCCCCAGATAATCAAGGAAAATAGGAAGGTAAATGGTGCATGGATGTGAAAGCTGTAATTCTTCCCCTCTCACCGCGCGTATCGAATTCACGTCAAGTCTAAAGAGGACCTGGAAGTCTCTAAAGAACTGGGGCCACGGGCAGAAGGCCTCGATCCACCCACGTTTGGGTTTGTTCATGCTTCTTAAGACGTAGCTTGCCCAAGAGTCAAACTCTCCTTGGGACAGCAGGAAGGTTTTCCCTGCAACAACTCATAGCCAGGTCATTTCCCTGCCTGGAAACACTTGCCAAGGTGACAGCTTTAGTCTGGATTCATCAGTCAGGATGGCAAGGCTTGCTTCTCCCCACAAGAAGTCCCCAGACCCAAAAGGTCCATCAGCAGCATGGCTGTACCCACCAGCATGTTCTGCAGCCCCTCTTGTGCTCCATGGCCTCCTCCGTGTCCAGCTCACCCTGCCAGGGAATGTTCTGCCTGCACAAGGATCTCCAAGAAGCTAATGACACGCAGTGACAAACACAGGGGGGTGGAGTGGATGCTGCAGCTCCCTCATCCCCTGTTTTGGCCTTCCAGAGTTATCTTCAGCTCTGGATGCCCAGGGGAGGGATGCTTGCTATAGGTGATCCTTGTATTGATATGCCTTTGAATACTTAAGGCTTAACCTGAACCCACTGAGCGATTTGGGTGCATTTTGTAAAATCCTGACTCTTGTTGCCAAGCTCTCCAGGGAATGTTTGCTTTCCACAGAAAACCTGGAACACCGTGAGACTGGTTAAGTGTTGCCACAGCAGTGACTGCAAGGTCTGCGATACACAGAGAGGCTGTGAGGGGTGGGGAGCCCAAAGTCTGGGCTTGGGATTGTGGATGTCTGAAAATGAAAATGGTTCCCAAGCCCTGAGTCATTCTAATGTTTAATACCTGTTTGCAAAGCAGATAGGCCATGACAAGGGAAGGAAAACAGGCAGTACCTGCAAAAACTCACACTGAAGGTTTTCTTTGGAACATGAAGGACCAAGTGAAGAGAAGGAGGAGGTACCAGCAATGAGGTAACAGCACAAGAGGGACGTGGAGCTGTTGGAGCGAGGCCAGAGGAGGCCATGGAGATGCTGCGAGGGCTGGAGCAGCTCTGCTCTGGAACCAGGCTGAGAGAGCTGGGCTGGGGCAGCCTGGAGAAGAGAAGGCTCCTCAAGAGGAGACAAAGCAGCTCCCAGTGGCTAAAGGCCAGGTTGGACAGGGCTTGGAGCAACCTGCTCTAGTGGAAGGTGTCCCTGCCCCTGGCAGGGGCTTGAAACTGAAGCTTTTAGGTCTCTTCCAACCCAAACCAGTCTGGGATTCTGATTCAATGCTGTCCTCAGCTCTGGATCAGCCATAGCCAAGACACATCCTTGTGCATGGGCAGGGAGCTGCTATGATGAAATGAGCTCCTAAGGAGGATGCAGATGGGCACAGGGGGACTGAGAGGACCTGATCAGGGGAAGCCACAGCGACAGCTTCATCCTCTTATCAGCCCTGTAGAGTGAATATACACTGAGGTTGAATCCTACTTATAGTCAAAAGAAAATAGTATTTCAAAGCTGACTCTTTCTTGGCAAAGACTCCAATATTATCTTTGCCTAAGGATGAAGAGATCCCAAACAATTCCTCTACTGTACCAGATGTAAATAGGCTCTCATTGAAATTCAGACCTATCTATTTCTTTGTAAATAAACCGACATCTGACGGAAGGAAAAGCCAACCCTTCCACAGTTGTGTTTGTAGAACAGAAGCAGCTGAATGAAGGGCTCTGCACCTTTTTTAATAGGGATCAGGGAAAAGAAGAGCTCATGGCAAATCGGAAGCTTTCTCAAAGAGATGGAGCACGAGCTTGTCCTGTAGTGCAAGGGAAGAGGGGAGGCAATGTACAGACATGGGGAAATGAGAGACCAGACTGCCTTCAGCAATGGGAAGATTAAAATACAATGGAAAGATTATAATACGCTCAGGGCTGCTTGTCTTGCTTCCTCCTAAAGGAACCCCCATAGAAGGGGACTTTAAGCCTCACAGAGTGATGAGCTATGGTCCCCACTGGACATCTCCCACATGCCAGGCAGCTGCAGGCTCCCCATCCCAAGGGACATCTCAGCCAGCAGCTTGGGGGTGACAGATACCCTGCCACTGAGATGGGCCTTTCCTACGGCCAGACCCCTTTTCTTCCCCCTGAAGTTCACTTATTTCTCCTTATACAATTAAATACTCATTTAATCACACTTTCATTTCTCTCTTCCCTCATGGCATTCCCTCTGCAGACCACGACTGACCCATCGGGAAAGACAGAAAGGCTCATGGCCACATTTCCCCTGTTTTAAAAGCGATTATTTGATATTTTTTATGCCCAGTTTGTTTGTTGTTTTAAGGTTTTGGTGAGAAACCACCTCCTCCCTCCCATCAATCGCTGCTTTCAACAGCTCTTCACGGGTGGCTGCGTCTCTTTTAAATTCATTTCCTGTTAAAAAGAATAAACAGGCAACTGTTTAATGCTGTCAATTTAGCTTATTTCATAGACATGGAAACCTGAATAAGGCTCAGTTGTAAGATAATCACAGCAGAACTCAGCAAGCAAAGGGAAAGCACCACATTAAGTCATGGTTCCAAAAGACAGGATAGTGTTTAGCGAGACTATGAGCTTGTTCCTCCTTCCCAAACACAGGAGGGATGTGGGAGGAAGAGATGCTCATTTCCAAATGGCAGCAGGTAGAGCCACTTAAAGCAGACAGCCATTTAATTGGGAAATGTGGCTGGAAACCACTTTCATGTGGTGAACTTAACAGGCTTGAAAATGAGGTTTACTGGGACTCCTGCATGACCTCAATGCTGAGTGCAGCAGAAACGTTGACTTCTTGAGGTGCTTGTTTGCAAAAGAAATGGAAACTAAGAGCATGTCTAATTCTCCCCTCTGAGGTTTCAACCCACCGAGTCAGCACGGGCTGCTGTGCATTGGGCTTCATGCAACCAGGGGAATCAAAGACCGTCAGTAGAACCAGCAGCTCCCACATTAAAGCCCCTGCTTCTCCCTTAGACAAGACAAAACCTGTGCTCCTCGCTTTGCTTGTAGGCACACGGGGAGAACCCGCCCCTCTGACTAAGCTTTTTGGGCAGCAAATGCATTTTAATCACCTATGTAAATCCGTGTTTAGGTGTGTAAGCTTACAGCAGTCTAAATGCTAATCAGGTCTAGCAAAGGGGCTGGTAATCCCCCAGGAATGCAGGATTCAGCCCAGCGAGTGGTAATTGCAGCATTCCAGGTGGATTAGAAGCGGGAAAGGACTTTACCTGTTTCTGACAATATAGCTTAGGAACAGGTGCCATGGAAGCAAGGTGGAAAATGGCTTCATTACTGACACAGGCTCAGCACTGGCACGGAAAGTGTGAGCCTTGCTTTGAGCAATAAGATGACTCAACACCCAGGATGGTGGCAGTCACCACAGGCTTTGCCTCTGTTAGCTTTGGAGCTCCTGCTTTCTCATGGAGCCAGGGTGGTGATGCCTGGCTGATACAGCCCAGCACAGAGAGCATTTTGTAGAGAGCAAACAGCAAGAGAGGCGGGCAGTCCCTGCTGCCCCTCGGAACCTTGCTTTGTTCACCAGCTAAATCTATCACAGAATCCCAGACTGGTTTGGGAGGGAAGGGAGCTTAAAGCTCCTCCAGCTCCAACCCCTGCCACGGGCAGGGACCCCTTCCACTAGAGCAGCTTGCTCCAAGCCCCTGTGTCCAACCTGGCCTTGAGCACTGCCAGGGATGGGGCAGCCACAGCTTCTCTGGGCACCCTGTGCCAGCGCCTCAGCACCCTCACAGGGAAGAGCTTCTGCCTAAGAGCTCATCTCAGTCTCCCCTCTGGCAGGTTAAAGCCATTCCCCTTGGCCTGTCCCTACAGGCCCTTGTAGGGATGGGGCATTTCTCTTCTCTCTTATTCAATATATCCATTATGAAGCCGCTAAAACACCCCGACTCCTGCTTCTCTGGCCACGTCCCCACCACCATCCGTATGTTTTTTGCCTTTTGACATTACTTTTGATCTTTCTGTCTCTCCTTCAAGGTTCTCTAAAATTCTGTAACTGTACAAAGAAAGCTTTTGGAATGTGGTCACTTGGGGCACACGCTACTGAAAGAGAAGAGGATTTGAACTACCAGCTTAGAGAAAGCTTAACCAAAATACGGGTTAAAAACCACTCTGGTCATAAGAAACCAGTCTACACAAAACCTCCCATTAGGAATAACACCACAGAAGCTACTGGGGGCTACTTTTCAACACAGATCAGATACAATTCACTGCCAAATTACAGTATCTTCAATATGTTTTATGCACCCTCCCCTCCATCGAGGTTTTGGTTGGAGGCACACAGCCTGCTGTATAATACATAGCAATCTACCAATTTTGGGTGATTTACCAGTTGAACCCTTGGGCTCACAGTGGAGAACGAAGAATACATCACTGATGAGCACGTGCAATACAGTGTTTCCACCCCTTCAGCAAAGTGTGGCCCTGTCTTCTCTTGTGCTCAGAAGAAGGGTTCCTAGAGAACAATCTACCCTGTAGGTTAGTAAAGGTTACCTGCCAAAGATATCATAAAAGGCCTGAATTAAGACTGTTTGATTGCCTTCCCTCTGGCACTTCCTAACTTTTGACTGGCTTTGTGGCCTTAACTTGCTTTTTCAATGCCACTTACTCACTTCTCACTTCTCCATAGCTTTGGGATGTTACCTGAGCACAGCCCAGACCTGCAGCTCTGCCACGGACACCTGCATCAATCACTGTGGCAGGATAAGACACCCATTCTGTCAGTGCCTCCTTTCAGCAATGTGCTGTGAATTGGGAGTTCTCTGCTTAGTGACTGTGTTTTTCTCCCTTTCCCACCGGCAAGCACAAACCCTTCAGCTTTCATCTTCTCCAGTGCGTTCTGGATCACCAGGAAGCCCTGCTCCTTCCCTGGTAGGAAGGCAAATATGGAAGAGCCAAACTTGCCTTAAAGTACTCCCTCAGAACTGCATATTCTCTTCCTCCAGCACAGAAAACATATTTATGTGTAAACATAAACCATCATGAACACATGTTCATAAAAAACATTATCAAAACACAGTCAAAACAGTTGGAAAAGCCATCTGTGGCATGACTCCACGATGGGAAATTTCAGTCTAAATAAATAGCTAATGGCTGGCCAAGTTATAAGCAAGCAAATTGCACACTTGCTGTGGCTAACAGCATCCTCCACTGTAAATGTTACATTAGAAGCATTGTAAAGACCAGATTGACTCTGGAGCTGCAGGCTACTGCCTGGCAACAAGGGCTAGAGGAAGCTGAGCAATTTGGCTTAAATAATTGGTGGTGCCTAGTTTATGAAATGAAGGGGAATGAGAAATGCATCCCTTTGTCTTACAATACATGCCCTTTGGAGAGCTCCAAATCACACATAATTGCCACCTGCAAATGTATTCCCCCCCCCCCCCCTAATTTCAAGCTTCCAAATCTCATAATAAACCCCATCGAGGCAAACTGCCTGCCTGATGCTTGTTAATTCTGAGTTCAGATCCTGAGATCCAGCAGACAAAATGTCAGGCAGTTCATAAACCAACAGAACTCACATCTTGAAGTATTTTTACCATGTGGAACACTTTACTGGTACAAGAAACGAGCTGAGCTTCCTCCAGGAATCACAGAACCACGTGTAACTCAATGTCAAACGATCACAAGGGAAACAAGGTTTATCTTAAATGCACCCTTTGCTTCCTGACTTGGCCAAGTCAAGAGGAAGAAGTGAGATTTTCAAATGTAATTTCACATCTTTCTATATATTTTTAATGTCCACTTACCTTTATCTAATTCACTGGAGATGTTCCATGAGGATGTGGGCATAAAATCAGCAACAACTGATGAATTTGCTCCTGGAAGGGAAAAACAGAGAGAGAAAAATCAAGATGCTGTTAATATATTGATTCTGTATCGTCAGGAGAGTAAAGGGATGAAGCTGCTGTCAGAGTACTACGATCATCTGAAGAACAGCAGCTCTGAAATGCACTCGATGCTCTGTGTTGGCAGACATCTGGGCAGCAGAACCAGTGAAGTGGAGACAGGCACCGGGCCAGCGCTGGGGTTGGTTTTGCAGCGCTGTCCCTTGTGAGGCCCTGTGTTAATGAAACAACCCATCTTTGGGATGCATTTGGCCCACCTTAAAATCTCCCCCTGGGTTTTATGGAGGTGGAACGACTGCAGTGATGAGGCTGCTGAACGTGTTATCTATTAACATTTACAAGCCATTTTAATCCTGCAAACCCGTGTGCACAAGAAGACACTGATGTTAACAGGGCTACTTGTATGAAAAATCCTCCTACAACTCATGCAAACACAGCCTGGAAAGGCTGATCTGAAGCATTTCCTCATTGATATACATTCCTTTTCTTGATAAAGCCGAATGGTGACTTTAGTCTTTACTTGTATTTCTACCTGGTTTTTAACACACAGAGTAAGTTGTACGGAGGATGGTGTCAGGAGAACTGCTAGCACACATCCAGGCTCGGCTATAGGTCATGGTAAAACAGTGATTTCATCAAATACCCATATGAGGACGCTGGTGTGTAACTGGAGGAGGGGAATTACTGTCCTGTCCCGTCCCCCCCCCCCATTACTGCTGACCCGCATGCACCTTATGAGGCTCTTCAGGCCTCTGGGAAGGATTGCTGCTGGAGTAGGATCTCTCTCACTCAACCCCAGGGATTAATACACACATATACGAGCTTTAGTGAGTGACGGTGTGAAGAAGGGGTGTGCACACCCATTCCATGGCACGGAAACGCAGTGCACCTCCTAATTCCCTGTAACCACCCAGTCCCAGGAAACCTGACTGTGAAAAGGAGGAGAGCAATGCTGGAAACGAGTGCTCCAGCACCGACCATGGGAGAGGAGACTGAGTTTGAACTAAACCCAAGCAGTGCTCAATGCGTCACCTCCCAGACGGAGATGCTGAAAAGACTCACCACAAGTTAACATCCTGCAACCCAAACCTACAGCCTGGCTGGATCCCCTGTGCGGGGTGATCACACTCGATCTCGTAGGTGCACAGCGAGGCCCCAGAGATGCTGTGAGGGCTGGAGCAGCTCTGCTCTGGAGCCAGGCTGAGAGAGCTGGGCTGGGGCAGCCTGGAGAAGAGAAGGCTCCTGAAGGGGAGAGCTGAGAGCAGCTCCAGTGCCTGAAGGGGCTGCGGGAAAGCTGGAGAGGGGCTTGGGACAAGGGTCTGTGACAGGGAGTTGGAACTGGATGAGCTTTAAGGTCCCTTCCAACACAAACCATTCTATCGTTCTATGCTGAGCATCAGCAGGATCCCAGACCAGAACAGGACTATTTTGAAGTGTATTGATTTTATTTTGACACCATCCCTTCGGCTTGTTTCCAGACAGCTTTTAACTACAAAGCGATTTCACTCATAAAACCGTGCAGTGCACGGCTATGCAGAGATGTTCTGCTTTTATTTGACCAGTTGGCAACTATTCTATTTCACTGAAAAATCACAAGAAAATGGTAAACACCGAGGCACACAAATGCATGAAGCAGCTCAGCTCAGATACAGCCACTACACTTGTTATAAATACTGCCTTTCTTAAAAGCCCACCTGGTAGCACTGCTTATTTAAGACTCTGTCAAGTATTTCCAATGTAAACACCACAGTTGAAGGCATTATAACTCACCTACCAACACAGCCCTGGGCCTGCACAGGGCAGAAACACATTAACGGGGCCAGATCCTGAGCTGAGCTCTTAGGCAGAAGCTCTTCCCTGTGAGGGTGCTGAGGCGCTGGCACAGGGTGCCCAGAGAAGCTGTGGCTGCCCCATCCCTGGCAGTGTTCAAGGCTAGGTTGGACACAGGGGCTTGGAGCAAGCTGCTCTAGTGGAAGGGGTCCCTGCCTGTGGCAGGGGTTGGAGCTGGAGGAGCTTTAGGGTCCTTTTCAGCCCAAAACATTCTCTGATACCCAATGAAATGGGGCAGATCCTGCAGGCCTGTGAGACATAGATCTGAGGTGCTGTTGCCCTTCACTCCTCCCACTGAAACCAAACAGGGCATCTCTCACGTCCACAGGGCACTGCTCAAAGCCATGAGCAATGGGTTCTGTCATTCAAACTCCTCACACATTCAAGTTTTGTGTTTGACAATGCATTTTCTGTAGGTAACATTACTTCCGTCCACTTGGAAATACACTTGCATTAAGAGCCCACAAGAGAACCATACTCTGCAATCATCTAACATGCATTGAACAAAATGAAAGAAAAAGCAACGAAACTACTGTGACCACATACAGTATTTTGCTATTTCAAATTCCAGTGTCCATATTAATGTTTTGTTAAACAGGCTTTGAGAACATGACCGTGGATCTCACAGAGCACACATCCACCACCGGATCTACAGAAGGAACCACATTAAAAGAACAAACTTGACTGTTTGTGAGATAGTTCTTCAGTCTGGAAGCTGGTAAGGTTCTGATACTCCTGAATTAAAGCTCTGATTTCAGAGCAAGGCATCACTGTGCCCTGAGTAAGCATTTTATTTGATTGAAAGGAACATGCAGAGCAGCTACTCAGCATTGGAACACACCACCAAATCAAAGTTAATGCAGGGAACAAAAGCATCCGAGAAAGAAGTCCAAGATACATGCACGGATTTCATTTCCAGCTGCGATGACTTGGGATTGCTGTGCATGGAAGCCAGAGCAGTGACATCTCTCCTTGGAAAAACCATGTTAGAACCTTCAGGCCAAGCACAAAGCGTGCTCCGTTGGAAGGTGAGCTCCCAGGCAGCCCATGACAGGTGAGTCATGGATGGGAGAAGGATCAAAGCCTCATCTGACCAAACTGGTTCCTCTCCTGCAACCACCTTGCTTGTAACTGCCACCGGGAGGAAAACAGTTTAAAAACCAGGCTGGGAATGAGCTGCTCTTCTTCCCTTTGGGGACACACCATGTGCCAGAGGGCCAAAGAGCTGGAGCACCAAGAAGGGTCACACCAAATGCAATTCCACCCGGGAGCAGGGCTCAGCATCCATCACTCCCCTCACCAATGGCCAATCCACTCCCTTCACTCACTAACCTGATCTTCAAACTCCCACTAATCAACTGTTCCCGTTATTCTGGAAATCCCATATATGGGATTTACACCCAGCAACTTGCACTTGGGGCACTGGAACAGGCTTGCCTATTTGCTGTCACCATCAAAAAAGAGGGAAATCCGCTTAATATTTAATGAGGAGTGGAAAAATTAATCCTTGAATGTTAAAAATTCCCTCCTAAGCCCCACTTTCACTATTTGAACAATAGGATTTGTTTTGAAAAGAAGTCAACCTGAGAAATGGGATCAGCAGAAAGAACCATTATCCCGGTAAGGTTTATTTTATGGATGAAATCATTCCAGATGAGTGATGAATCTTACCCTTAACGCTGGAAAGATAAGTATCTGCTCAAATCTCCATCACCATTAAGAGATGTTGGTCTTAATGAGAAATCACAATTAGAACCCTTGTGAAGAGCCAAGTAAAGTGTATTCAAACACACTCCCCACAGAGAAGTTGGCTAATACCTGCCTTTATTACTATATTGCCTAAGCGTAGAGTGACTTTCACACAAGTCATTCCTTTTAAAGCCTCTATGATTAAATAAACTTCAACCAGGCTTACAAAGCTCTGCCCCTGAAGGACAACTACAGAGCTAGCTCTTATCACAGCCTCACACTATGGCTCTTTTTCTCACCAGCACCAACCACCACTCAGCGCTCCAGTGTTTGCCCTGTCACGGTTACAGACCCACCAAAAGGATGGGGCAGCTTCATCCCTTGGCCAGTGAACCAAGGACATACACGCCCTGTGCCCAGGGTAATTAATATATCTGGGTAATGCATTTGTAAGGCAAAGTAAAGAGAATATCAATCAGAGCAGGAAAGAGGCAGATGACTAAGATGACACCAAACCCAGAAGCGATTGAAGATTTTAATGGGGGATCAATCTGCTATATAGAAACAAAGCAGAGAGCATGATCAGTCTGAGAATGGGGATGCTCTGCTTGCAAGGCCCTGTGAGCAATGCATGAGGTCTGCAGGGCTGCTAAGCAAGAGAACATAGACATCCAGCAGAAGCGTTGCCTGGGTCAGGCTTTCTTCTCAGGGGCATGGAGAAAAACCCCATGTCTTGCAGAACATAGCTTTTTAAGGTCGAAGGTATAGAATCCTAGAATGGATTAGGTTGGAAGGGACCTTAAAGCTCATCCAGTTCCAACCCCTGCCACGGACAGGGACACCTTCCACTAGAGCAGCTTGCTCAAGGCCAAACAAAACATTTCAAGTGTCTTCTTAAGGGGTATCCTCTGTCTTACATTATATCCCAATAGCAGGGCAGTCTATACCCTAATTCTATAATTATATAAATAAATGGAAGTAATTTTTTCTTATACAAATACAAACGTGACTGCAACATACGCAGCTCAGATCTCGCTGCAGAAGAGCCGAAACAGCAAAAAGAGCAAGGAGACACTTAGCATAACCAATGAGTTCGAAATCTGAGTAGCAAGATAAACTATACAAAAATGAATGTTTAAACTAAATAAAAAAAGACTGTTCCATTTGCAACTCTCTGAAGCTGCACAGAAAGCCTACCCCAAGTGAGATCTGTTATCCTAGGGAGGAATTTGCCTAAGGAAGCGATAAAATCCCAATTTCACGAGACACTAGAAACAAGATTGGGCAAGACAATACTCCAGACACCAATGGGGAGTTATCCCACGCTGCCAGGAGGGTCAACACAGGATAACTTAATAGGGGATTTGGGCACAACAGCTGTGGCCAAATCACCAATTAATGTTTTATAGCATTGAATCTACTAGAAGCATCAACACCCCTTAAAGAAGTGAATAAAAATCACCATAAAATAGACTCCTCAGCTATTGTACTTGGATCTAACATCAGGAAAACAGGAATCACAGATAAGGTTATAGAGACTTAGAGCAAAATCTAATTATACTAAGTGCTCAGCACTTTGTGCTTTTCTGCACATTCCAGACCGACGCTTCATCTTTCCCTCTGTCTGGTTCCTACCTGACTGATCTCTTCCAGGATCTTCCCACAGATATGCCTCACGGCTGTTTTTCTTCTCAGTTCTATCTCCCTCATCTTCCCTTTTTTGCCTTTTGTGTTCTCAGTTTCACTGCTCCTTTGTAAGTTCCCCACACGTTTTCATCTGATCTCCCAAGAAACTACGTTTTGCAATCAGCCAGTTTCCAGCCTATCCACAGCCCACCCTGGAGGTGCTGAAGGAAATCTAGACATACTTTCTGCAGACAGTAATGGATACGACCTATTATACGCTCATTTTCTTGTCTGTTTAAAAGTTGGCACCATCCTGAAATTTCCATAATATATAGCTCAAATTTTGCTTGTATCTTCAATGCATGAAAGGATTTTATCTTCCTGACATCAGGATCTCTGTGTGGCAGTGGACATGTCTGCATGATACAACTCTTGTGTTTCAAAAGGAGGTAGGAACCATCTGAATGAGGCAAAACTGCACAAAGACCAGGCCAGGTTGGAGAGAGCTTAGGGCAAGCTGCTCTAGTGGAAGGTGGCCCTGCCCACGGCAGGGGGTTGGAACTGAGCTTTATGGTCCCTTCCAACCCAAACCAGTCTGGGATTCAATGATTCTGTGAAGACGGGAAGTCGCTGAAAGCATTTCTGCTCTTCACAGAAGGTAGGTGTCTCTTAAGGACAATTTACTGCCTTTAATAGTATGCAATACCATTACTCAACAACAAACCCTCCATTGATTAGTGATGAACGTAGTAATTACATTACATGATGATGTGTCAAAGTTACCATATATACGGTCTGCAGCAAACAGTCCATGTTAGAAACATACCTAGGCCAAGAGACTCAACCTTCCATGTTCAGGTGAAGCTGCTGCTCTTTGTACTGCCATTTTAAATACTTCCAAAGAGGAGCCTACAAACTATACACAACAAAACCTGCCAGAGAACAGGCCTTAACCAAAGATCTACCTGGTAAGCAAGGTAAAATGCTGCATGACAGCATTTCTGCTTCAAATGCATCAGATGAACTAGTTAGCTTTACTCCACCTGGTTACTCTATGGCTAAAAAGGCAAAGGCAAAGCTTGTTCTGCCAAAGCCTTGTACAGGCAGAGCTGAGAGGTAAGAGTTTACCAGATGATAGCTGCAGAGTTCACAACTGTCGTCATCACTGTGTCACGTTCTGCTGGAGAAGGACCCATTGGAGCTCCCAGTTAGGGGCTGAGATGATCCTGGATGATGCTACCAGCATTCAAATGATTAATTCCATTCACGCTCTTCAACTGTAACACTCCCAAGCACATCTCTCTGTTATTTATCTGTCCTACATCATTATTGATAGCCTGGGGTAGGTTAATCATTGGCATTAGATAGGGAAATTTTCAACACCAGTGAACAATTTAAGCTCAGAGATAAAAGACATTAATTTTCAGCTTCAGAAGCCAGACGTGCAGCAGGATGATTTCATTTACACAGGACTGGAAATTGTTAGGAACTTCATTTATCCCACAGCCCAGAACCATCTATCAGAGCATCTCATCACTGCTACTGGCACTTTCATCAGCACGTACGCAACGAGTAACCTCTCTGCCTGCGTGTCTTTCGGAACACCTCCAGCTCCCCAGGGCTGGAGATAAACTGAAGGATTAGCCTGGTTATGATGCATCAACAGAAAGAATCCCAGTGCCTTATTTCTGATTACAGGGCAGGAAGCCAAGAGCACTGTATGCACCTGACACCTCTGCCTTACCTTGTCTTGCCGATCTGCTCTTTTCCATGAGGACATAGGCTGAGAGAGCTGGGCTGGATCAGCCTGGAGAAGAGAAGGCTCCTGAAGGGGAGACCTCAGAGCAGCTCCAGTGCCTAAAGGGGCTGCAGGAAAGCTGGAGAGGGGCTTTGGACAAGGGCCTGTAGGGACAGGCCAAGGGGAATGGCTTTAACCTGCCAGAGGGGAGGCTGAGATGAGCTCTTAGGCAGAAGCTCTTCCCTGGGAGGGTGCTGAGGTGCTGGCACAGGGTGCCCAGAGAAGCTGTGGCTGCCCCATCCCTGGCAGTGTTCAAGGCCAGGTTGGACACAGGGGCTTGGAGCAAGCTGCTCTAGTGGAAGGTGTCCCTGCCTGTGGCAGGGGTTGGAGCTGGAGGAGCTTTAAGGTCCCTTCAACACAAACCAGGCTGGGATTCTCTGATTCTCTGATACAGCAGGAAACCTGGCTGAAAGGTGGGCAGTCACGAGGGTTTCCTGTACTTAGAAGACACCAGTAATACCCACCCCAAAAGACCCAGTGGGGAGATTAAAGCCTTTTCTCAAATACATCATTCTTAACACTGGTTCTGGAATACCAACAGGCAATATCATCAGAAAATCATCTGACTGCTATGCACTGAAGAGTTGCAAACTCTTAAAAAACCTTTACATGCACTAGCAATGTAAAGGCTCCAATGGACATGAGTCAGGGTTGACGACAAACCCTGTAGTAACTTCATCTTCAGCTAAGGTCATATCAGTTAAAAACTGTTTTCTTCCATGGGATCGAAGACATCCCTTGGAAGAAGTGGTTTTTAAGAGGCCTTTTTTTACATGCTAATACTTTAATCCTAAATTTCTAATTACTGCACTACAATTCCTTTTGATTGCAGCTATTAATTACAGATTATCATTAATGTACATGGATTTAGAAGTCACTGTGGAATCTGGGTGCACTTTACATGGCTCTAAATTGGGTCGTTAACAGTTCCACTTAAGAAGAGCAAAACACTGCACCCTGGAGCAAGCCACAGCTTTAATGACAGGGAATGGAGAAAAGAAAGGGCCAGTTGGCTGAAGGCCAGCATTTGAGAGCTCACAGTCGAGTCTTTGTGCTTAGGAACTGGAGAAACGTGGCTACAACAGCACTTCAACGCGCATCGACCACAAGGGAACTTCCAGTCGGGAAACCCGGGTGCACGGTGAACCTAGGGCAGAAAATGCCCTGCTCGGTGTGCCTGGGAATGTCACTGCTTGGATGGGCCAGGCATGATCCTGCACTGCCCAAAGCCATGGGATCACTGCGTTTTCCAAGGAAGAATGATTTGTCTTTGCTCAATTGGAAATGGACACTGGAAGGATAACGGGATTGAAAGTGGCAGTATGCAAGTGGAGGAACACATTGTTTTCTTGCCCATAAAGGCAGGTCTTACTGAGTCACAGAATCATAAAACAGTTTGGGTTGGAAGGGATCTTCAAAGCTCACCCAGTCCAAACCCCCTGCCATGAGGAGGGGCATCTTCAACTAGATCAGCCTGGCCTTCGATGTCTCCAGGGTCAAGGGAGAATGGCTTTAACCTGCCCGAGGGGAGACTGAGATGAGCTCTTAGGCAGAAGCTCTTCCCTGTGAGGGTGCCCAGAGAAGCTGCGGCTGCCCCATCCCTGGCAGTGTTCAAGGCCAGGTTGGACACAGGGGCTTGGAGCAAGCTGCTCTAGTGGAAGGTGTCCCTGCCCGTGGCAGGGGCTGGAGCTGGATGAGCTTTAAGGTCCCTTCCAACACAAATCAGCCTGGGATTGTATGAAGTGCCTGGACAAGGCTTTGCACTGCACCTGCCTGCATACCCCTGGCTTCCATCAGTGCCACTGCACTAAATCCACCCACATGAGCTTTAGAGCAGGCAAACCCAGCCAAGCACGGGGAGGGCAAACAAGGAACCATTTACCTCCAACATAAATCCCAACACACCGTAACTCCTCTCACCTCAGCACTTGAGGGCCACAAAGGCCTGAAATGGATGAGGCTACCAGCAGTCTCCGATCCAACCCTTAGGACTTGAGAGGAAAACTCCAGCAGGAGTCTGCCACGTGCACATTGCTCCTGATTTTTCGGAGCTCACTAATTATTTTTGTTGCAATGACGAAAAATGGGCCCGTGTCAGCCCATGAATGAATGAATGCTCCTGAAACAATGACTCCTTAAATACACAGAAGTCTCCCTCGTGTAAACACGCTGTGTTTTATACCATACCCTCGTGGTGCGAGGCATACATTGCAACATGACTTATTGGCTGCGGGTGATGAAACAGTAAACGTTGCCCCTTTGACAGCTTGAACCTCGTGCCTGGGATTTCACATGGGTTGATGGTGATTAATGGAAAAACTGCCAAATTTATCAAGAGCCTGGAACACAAGGATACACTGTGAAACGTATGCTAATACAGCACAATTTATATAAAAAGGGGGGGAATGTAAATATTTAACTGATGCCAGAGCTGGATGCTTTGGCCAAGTCAGGACTGAGCTACATTGATTGTTCAAAAGGAACTTACACCCCGGTGTAAACCCACACAAGCCTGATCTCAGACAGGCTTAAAACCTGGGCATTTTGGATGGTAGATTTAATTTCTTCTGCTAAAAAGCTGGGGTTTAAATCTGCATTGAAACCAACCAGAAAACACTTGTGAGTAAGAACTGGTCAATGTGTGTGTGGAGAGCTGGGCTTAGCCCAGTTGGCAGCACCAAGGGAAGCGCCAAGAGGCAGGATCCTGACCCAGCTCCCTCTGTCTCCATCACATGCAGGCACAGCATCCTCAAGAGACCAAACCCAAGCCCCTCCAGTTAATCCCATTTATCAAAAGCCTCAAGACAGGGCAAGGTCTCTCAGAGGTGAAGGCTGAAGTCCCCTTTCATGGCTCCAGATTGGGCTTCAGACACGGGTGACACGACACAGGCACATCCTCGTCCTGCCCTGGTGGGACTCCTGCTCAGGGCTCTCCATATACTCGCTAACAACAGCAATTACATAGGCAATTAGTCTGCACAAAAGGTTTACATCAATGCTTCAGAGGTTTATTTTTAATCCCTTCATTGCTGGAATGAGTTAATGTACTGATTTAGCCACAGTTACTACTTACTATAGGAAGGTTTCCTGAATCTGGGGTTCATCAGCACCTCCTGGATTCAAATAACTCTCTAACATTAAGAAAAGTTAAATCCAAACATAGCAATAGGACCAAACATTTTCATTGCTATTCTGGGGGGATCTTCAAATTGTTTCATCAGTGGCTTGAGCACATGTACTACCTTCCCCTTGATTTCAACCCATGCAGAATCAGCCAAAATTTCAGGGACTACTGAACATCACAGCCACGCAGACCTCAGCATCATGCTGGCAGCTTAATTCTGGCCACCAAAATCTAAGGTTTGATGAAGTCAAACTCCTGAATCCTTAAATTACTCAGCGGTCCTTATGCGCTCTCCCAGGCACAGTAAGGCTAAAGAAATGGTCGGTGTAAAAGAGCCACTTCTAAACAACACAACTAAGAGTTAGCAAGCCTTAATTGCACCCAGAAGTCCAAGTGGCTGTGGTCTTCATGACCCTGTAATGGCTTTGCCACAAAAAAAACCCTGCAGTCTCTAAAAGTTAATAGCCTGTACAATAGGAAATCAACAGGCACAGGGCAAAGTTGGCTTGTTCAGTCTTAACTGCTTCTGCAGGCGCTGGAAGGATAAAGCACTGATGATGTTTTTATTAGCTCAACAAACAAGAAGCTGGGCATTTGATGTAATGCTACTGCAGATCTACACAGATTAGGTTTCAAAGTCGTGGCAACTGCTGTACTTTAAGAAATGAGTTAGCTTGGAAATGGATACAGGTTTCCTCTGGAAGGCACAGCAATCCAAATAAACACGCTGAGCACGGTACAGCCAGATGAAGTTCCAGTGGCCCAACTGCTTGCCTAAGTAGCTGCACACCCCACAGCTGCACAAAGGTTTTTCATCACCATTCCTAATTTCTTCAGGCCAAAAGAGTGCAGTAATATCAAGCTCAGCAGGTGATAAGAGCAAGTGTCTGCCAAAGTAAGCCCAAGCACACAGATTCTGCTGAGTTCAAATGAGCACATCCTTACTACAGGGCTAAATGGGACGGGTGGGTTCATTAACATTAGTCAGCTCTGACAGCATCCAGACACACTTGAAATACTTTGTACAGACTATTTACCAGTAAAGGAAAACACAGTTTCCCCTTGAAAACCTCGAAGCAAACATGACACTGGGAAGCTGAAACGGTGGAATGCCCCGTAGCTTTCTCATTAGTTTCCTACTCAAGTATTTACAGACAGCTCCTCCAATTCTGCTCCACTCATCTGTAACCCGTTCCCAAACCACTCCTTGCGGTCAAGCCAAATTTTTCTGCTGTTTAACTTCTCAAGTCTCCCAAAGTTCATTCGCAGGTCCCTTCCTCGCTGTGCCAGAAGCTTCTCCCTCTGGTTTGTCCCACTTCCCAGCTCAGGGTGTCTGTTACAGGACTCCATTTTCCCAACACAAAGTCCTGATGCTACCAAAGCGGCTTCTGGAGGAACGATGCAGAAAGACCACGCACGTCTGGAACTGGGAGTGTCTTGAGGGGTGGCTGCGGTGTTGGGAGGAGGGTTCCTACCTCAGAGATACAGAACATTGATTGCACAAAGTCTAAAGAGACCATCAGTGATGCGAGAAATAGGTTGGAAACACTTATTCTAGCCCATTACCTTCTCATGGTCATGATTCTGGTCAAATATCCCATTCTACCAGGTGTTTAGCTTCAGTTAAAATGCTGAAGTTATCAAACCCCTTACCCTGTAGCTATACAGGACCCGAAGCATTTCACTATTTAATACATGGATGCTCGAGGAATATTTGAACCTAATCCAGACTTGACTGAGCAACCTGGAAAATCCAGCAGCAATTCAGGATTTTGGATGCAGCTTCAGGTCTGTGCATGTCTCTAATCCTCCTGAAACACAGCGCTGCCAAGTTGTGGATTTTCTTACCCAGATTCCCCAGCCGATTGCCTTTGACAGCGGGTCTGTGTGCTGCTGTTAGCCATGCTGTGTATATAAGGCCAGGGACAGCAGATTAGGGCATTACAATAATCGTCTCAAAACCCAGCTATTGAAAACTCAGAAGGGGAGTAACAGAAGTTAGAGAAGAGATTTCCTTGTGGGTTACCTGCCTTGATAACAACGCTGTAGTGGGGGATCTCAGTCCAGCTCCCAGCAGCCAAACAGCCCTGTCTCATAAAGCACAACCAGCAGATGCAGTAACCTCTTGGCAAGTCCAAGAGCCAAAAGACTGAATTTCTCTCTCGCAGCAAGTGATCTCGCAGTGCCAGCACTCCTCTGGGATATGAACTACTCCGAAGGGACCAGGAACTTCAGGGTAGTTCTAAGCTTGTCATTTGGGGCTGTTGGGTGAGGAGAAGCTCCCCATGACCCAGCTTCATTGTGCGCTTGAGCCCAAACCCCCCCCCATGTGCTGGGCTGCACCCACAGCGCAGGAGCAGCAGCTCAGGGAGGGGATCCTGCCCCTCTGCTGTGCTTTGGGGAGAGCCCCCCTGCAGTCCTGATCCAGCTCTGGGGCAGCAGCACAAGAGGGACGTGGAGCTGTTGGAGCGAGGCCGGAGGAGGCCATGGAGATGCTGCGAGGGCTGGAGCAGCTCTGCTCTGGAGCCAGGCTGAGAGAGCTGGGCTGGGGCAGCCTGGAGAAGAGAAGGCTCCTGAAGGGGAGACCTGAGAGCAGCTCCAGTGCCTGAAGGGGCTGCAGGAAAGCTGGAGAGGGGCTTGGGACAAGGGCCTGTAGGGACAGGCCAAGGGGAATGGCTTTAACCTGACTGGGGTTGAGAGATGAGCTTTAAGTTTCCTTCCAACCCAAACCACTTTGTGATTCTATGAATGGGGCAAATCTCACTACCCTCACAGGAATCCACATGGAAAATATTCTTGATTTGTGACAAAGGCAGGATAAAAGTGATCTGTAACAGAAGGCATATTGACAAAAAGATATGAATAGACCAGAACTTGATTCAATAGAGAGGTATATCCTCGGTAGGGTGATCAAGTGACTTCTGCGCACTGAGGGCTACTGAGATGGTTCAAAGAAACAACCAATCTCTCGATGCAGACTTACACAAACCATAAATATCAATCACGCCAAAGTGTCTTTTTTCACCACATTTCTCAGCAAATCCTGTCTTGTTTGAAATGCCTGAGCTTGGTTTGCCGAAAGTGGGAGCTCTCAGAAGATGTGGTTCTCTCCAAACCACAGAGCAAATCGTGCCCTGTGATTTTGGTTTCCTTGCATTACTGGCTTAAAGCTCTGAAACCATTGAATACATACACATACGCACAGACACACATGCATGCACACACAATGAGACAGATGCAGGTTGTGGATTCAGATATAAAATCCTAGACACACAGCACCACATCACAGCCAGCACACCCCAGACATCTCACATGGGATGTATTTCACAGCAGAAATCACAGCACAGTGCTCACTGAGAAGCATTTCTTGTGCTGACTGACATCCCTGGCAGTGTTCGAGACCAGGCTGGAGCTGGATGAGCTTTAAGGTCCCTTCCAACCCAAACCAGTCTGGGATTCTGTGATAAAATTGTTCTGCCTTTGGCTTTCTGCTTTAACAAACCAAACTGCTCACTGATGTACCAGGCAGCGGTACACACAGCTCTACACATAGGCTTTAAATGCAGCCAGGAGAAGGTAAGCATCCAAACGCCTTGGACACTCCCTGGGATGAGGTATTAATTCCCAGCATTCTCTGACACTGGGAATCCACATGCTACGGTGGGTGCAGACACGGAAAGCAGATATAACATGAACCATTGGGGGTAAAAATCCACTCAAGTCATTCCCTGGTGAACAAAGTGGTTCTGAGGTCCTGCCTGGTGGCCAGGAGCTCTGACTGCTAATGAAGTGCATTTCAATTACACGACTGATGCAGAATGAGGACATTTTTACTAATCAAAGCTTTGCTCCTGCTCCTTCAAGCTAAAACTGGTTGAAAACCCATAACCAAGATTTATTGAATCAAGCTCCATCAACTACCTGTGCCCTTCAACAACAGTGTCACCCTGGAGCTTTGGTAACCTGCACTGTCAAACCCAAAGCAACAAATGCAATTGCTGTTTCCACTGATGAGCAGAACCTCTGTTAGACCCCTTCCAGAATGGCATTCATTATTAATTATGCTTGGATCTTGGTGTGCAGCTTTATACTCATGTAAGGCTGAAGCACAGGGACAGAAATTAGGACTAAGTTGCCTCGCAGTAGGTGTATGAATGCAAGAGACTGACCCAGTAAGTGTCCCTAAGTGACAGAGCTCCTGTCTGTGCAAGCCTAATGCAGAGCAAGGATGAGCAAAGGCAGTGTACTCTGATACCTGTACATTACACTTCCCAGATTTGCCTTACGAGAAAGAAACCAAACCTCTTTGAGCACTTCAGTGGGCTTAAACATGTAACAAACTGGAATGAGAGATAAGCAAACCATGCCTGCATCTTGCCCAAGGATATACTCTTGCTTCCCAGGCATGAGAGGAGATGGGGTGGTAAAAGGGATGAGGGACCTGTAAATTTTCCAGCTAACTCTTGAAAAGGTCTCCCTTTATACCTAGAGACCTTTAAGTGTGGCAGGGGAGAAGAAAAGCTGTATAATCCCTGCACGTCCACCCTGTGCAGCACAAACCGTGGCACCTTCAGGAGACTGCTGGCTTCTCAGAACCAACAACCTGATTTATTTTCCTGGCAAAGCACCAGACATCATCAGCACAATTGACCTTCTGGGGTCAGGGAAAGCCCATCCTCACCAGCTCTGCACGTATACCCATGAGCTATCTCGCTGGAGGCTCGTGTCCGTATCCATACACTGCTTCCCAGCTCTGGGAGGGTTCCCACTGTGGTTGAGGGAGTTCTGACTAACAAGGATAAATAAAAGAGTGCCCAAAGCTGTCAGGATTTGGTTTATTTAATGCCATTATGCTTGACATTGTGCCAGGCAAGGAGAACTTGATCTCTGCTCCAAGTGGGTAAGCACTGCACTGCAGACGCAGGACTCTGGCGAGATCTCGGCCTGTATTTATGTAAAGCAGGGCAGGTGGGCTTATATTTCAAGTAAATAAACACAAAAATAGCTCACAGCGCATGGAAGTCAGCAGAGAACAGTGGTGGAATCAGCTGCTTATGTACCGGGTTAGGCAAGAAAGTCCCAGTGGTACCAAGTGTCACTGATGATGGGAAAGAGCCAGGCTAAGAAGAGAGGTCACCAAGGGAAGCAGGAGATGCCCCTACACTGAGCACTTAAATGCAGAGCAAAGCAACACGTAGTACTAGAAAAGAAGGATTTCCACATGTATGCAAAGGGACATACTTGACTTGAACAGGAACTTCTCCTTAACAAATAACTCTTTAACAGTCAATTTGTATCTGTATGTCCTGTCCCTCACCCCTACTGCAGTCACACTGAAAGTTGACACTGGGATCAAACTGATCCCGGTGTCTGGAAACACAGAAACAAAACGGGAACGCTGAAATCAAGGAACAGACTGAGATCTGAAGCGTTACAATGATCACTTGATGCTGCTACTGCCTTTATTCTCTGTATTAAGAGTCAAAAAGAGAAAGCTCAAGAGGAAACCAGCGTGGTTTTTCAAGAGGCACTTGGTCTCCCTTGTGCTCCCATTGAAGCCAGCAGTAAAGCTGCTGATGAATCAGGAAACACTGAGCGCTTCTGAAAGCTGCACAAGTGGATGAAAAGTGCCTTACAAAGCTATTAGCTCACAACTGCTCTACAAGTTACAAGCAGTGAAAACAAAGTAAAGTAAAAGCAAAGAAAGGGGTAGAAATGTCTGAAAGCCCCTTCTAAACCATCACACCCTGTCTGCCCGCAGCCCCTTTCATCTGCACACAATCTCCGCAAGGCCACTTCATCATGGGCTAGGGTTTTATTAAGTTCCATGTTTATTTGCCCAGGGTAGGTATGCAAGTGAGGAGAGGGAAAACCCCTGGCTCTGCTGCCACCTGAAGCTTGTGGAACCTGAACGTTTGTCACTCCTGCAGACTGCAGACCTAAAATAAGACAAGGGCTGACTGAACTGGCACAGTTACCTGGTGTTATGGTGTGGGCTTGTGGGACCTTGACATAGATCTTGAGCTTCTGCCTAAGAGCTCATCTCAGTCTCCCCTCTGGCAGCTTAAAGCCATTCCCCTTGGCCTGTCCCTACAGGCCCTTGTCCCAAGCCCCTCTCCAGCTTTCCTGCAGCCCCTTCAGGCACTGGAGCTGCTCTCAGGTCTCCCCTTCAGGAGCCTTCTCTTCTCCAGGCTGCCCCAGCCCAGCTCTCTCTGCCTGGCTCTAAGCCCTGACTGACCCAGAAGTCACAACTTCCATTTCACACAGAACCAGGTTACCAGAAACCAGCAGCAGGCACCGACCAGGGCACTCACTCCCATGGTGCTGAGCACAAGCCAGCATGGCCAACCCCATTCTCAGTCAGGGCTGTCTGAAATCCAAAGCCACCGCGCTTGCCAGTGGCACCCTTGATAAACTGCAGGACCCTGCAGATTCCAAGCTCCTACAATCAACTCGGGCTGAATGTTTTACCTAACTCAAATAATGAGGAGAAGAATTACATAAGTCAGAGATTTGCTTTGGCACGAGGCGAGGACACTGTGGCACCATTCGTGTGTACTCAGCAATTTTAGAATCCGAGGATTTCTCCTCCTTGCATGCTTGGAGATTTAATAAGAGCACTCTGTGCCATTTCTGGCTGGTGAGGAAGCAGACAAACGAGTAAAATGAAGACTTGTGTTTTCACTAGGCTGTCACTTAACATTTAGCAGTGTGGCTCGAGTTCCCTTTTAAAGGGTGCGCTGCTCCATCCCTACTATTATGTGAAAAACGACACACGGTGCTGTTATTTAAGCAGTAAGTCAGCCCCTAATGACCTTTTATACACCAGCATTTCTATTCTTCAATAGGTGGACGTGGAAGGCCAGGAATGAAGGAAAACTCCCTTCAGACAACTAAACTAGACTTCCAGCAGCTCATGTGCACAGAGCGCATTTAGGGTACCACAGTACTTGATTAGGAGCCTGGAATGCACTTATCCACCTAAAGATTCTGCTTGCATTACCTCACTTTTAGGGAACCATGATTCAAAGTGCTGTTATGAGCAAACTCTGAGGGCTAACACCAGATTTAAGGCATACAGTGTTTGGACCATTAGGATATCCATAGTTATACCAAGGCTAAGGGAAGTACAGGGTTTGATCCAAAAAGAAGCAGAAACAGTGCTTTACTTCACTACAGAATGACTCCTTCCACTCAGCTCTCACAGGGCACATACATGGCATTAGAACCATTATATTATATCAGCCTGGAGAAGAGAAGGCTCCTTTAGGGGAGACCTTAGAGCAGCTCCAGGGCCTAAAGGGGCTACAAGAAAGCTGGAGAGGAGCTTTGGACAAGAGCCTGTAGGGACAGGCCAAGGGGAATGGCTTTAACCTGCCAGAGGGGAGACTGAGATGAGCTCTTAGGCAGAAGCTCTTCCCTGGGAGGGTGCTGAGGCGCTGGCACAGGGTGCCCAGAGAAGCTGTGGCTGCCCCATCCCTGGCAGTGTTCAAGGCCAGGTTGGACACAGGGGCTTGGAGCAAGCTGCTCTAGTGGAAGGTGTCCCTGCCCGTGGCAGGGGTTGGAGCCGGATGGGCTTTAAGGTCCCTTTCAACACAAACCATTCTACGGTTGTATGATGATTACTGCACAAAGAGAAGTAAAAATACAGCACCCTTCCCTGTCCAGAAAAGAGAAAAGAAGGATGGATTTAAGGAATTCATTTAAACACAGGGAGCTGTTGTACAAAAGCAATTCTAAAGACTATTACCTTGTACGCTTCTTCGCCCTAAAATAACAAGGCCCATAAGTAAAAACAGACACTGGGCCGAGGTTTCTTATTTGTCTTCTCCTTGTACTGCTGGAGTAGAGGCAACTGGTGTGGCAGAGAGGCAAGATCAGCAAGGGAGCATGCATTGTCTCATGGTGCTGTTTGTGAAAAAACCTAGACATAGGTGTGATTTTGTGGAAGAAGGTTGGGGCTGGAGGGAAAACTAATCCTGGAAAAATAATCTTCCAAATAAACAGAGCATCCTATGAGAAACGATCAGCACACTGTTTGGAGGCAACCAGCAGAGGCAGCTGGAGAATGATCCTTTCTCTAACAGTCTGTGACCCCTGCACGCTGGTTCTCTCTCTACTCATCGCTGACCCTGTCTTTGACAGGGTTATTAAAACTGCAAATACCACCAGAAATAAAAGATTAAATAAAAATGGTACCCAGGAGAAAACAGAGATGAGACTCACACCAAAATGGTACTTTGATCAAGAGCATCTGCCCAGCGCCATTTGATTACCCTCAACTGGAGGTAACAGTCTCCAGGGGCTGTGAACCTGGTTTCCTTGTCTGCACATGCAGTTCTTCCACAAAGGAAACTATACATCTGTGGACATCACATTGAGGTTACCAAGTCAAAAAGACATCTAGCTATAAAACATCAAAGGGAAACGTATGAAGGCAGTTTACATGCACGAGTGGAAAAATGAGGAGGCACAAGGCATCAGCCCGTTAGCCTTTTCCCCACTTGCCAACCGGACCACGTATGATCAGTTCACTTGAAAATAGCTCAGGTACTTGTATGCTAAATTGGAATATAAGCCTGCATATCCAGAAACACCTCTGAAGGGATGATACAGAAGATTGCAGTTGCAGAGAATACAGGTTGTAGAAAAATACCTTGAAATACCCTTCCACAGTCCAACACCACTTGGAAAATTCAACACTACAAACAGCTAAAAACACAAGGTATTATTAGGAAGATGTTTTATGAATGACTAGGAAGAAATATCATTAGGCAGAAGCTCTTCCCTGTGAGGGTGCTGAGGCGCTGGCACAGGGTGCCCAGAGAAGCTGTGGCTGCCCCATCCCTGGCAGTGCTCAAGGCCAGGTTGGACACAGGGGCTTGGAGCAAGCTGCTCTAGTGGAAGGTGTCCCTGCCTGTGGCAGGGGTTGGAGCTGGATGAGCTTTGAGGTCCCTTCCAACCCAAACCAGGCTGGAATTCTATTAGGAATATGTATTTAAACCCAGAGTAAAGCAGCATTTCCATCTTACTTTCCAGTTCCAGATTTCTATACCTGCAGAAACCTGGCGAGTCGTACAAAGAATAAGCACAAAAATGGTAATTGCATGTAAATCATATAAAAAGAGGGGGCAAAACCCCAGTAAAAACAGGTCTGAAAGGTTGAGTGATAATTGCAAAGCTAAACAAAGATTTAGTTGAATACGAGAAGAAAATAACAACCCTGCAACCCAGCTCACACATCTTTTGTGCCAACTGCCTAGTCTTTAAACTTAATGGGTAATGACTGCTAAAAGCTCTGCGTAGTCCAAGTATCAAGAGATATCTGGCACCCTGATTTCCCAGGCAAGATGATTTATAACTCTGCTTTGTAATATTGCACCCTTGGAGCACTGGGTATTTTGAAACCCTTCCTAATGAGCTTATTTTGGGGTGAAATTCTCCTAATGCGACTTGGCACGAGTTTCAACTGAATAATCTTTTAAAGGCAGTCAACTTCTCCAAGATTTACTATGAACATAATAGCAAACCTGGTTGGTATCAGGAGCCAAAGATGGGGTTTTTCAGCCTAGAGAGAGTCAGTAGTCTGTTGTTTCTTACATCTGGAACAGTAGTAATCTATTCCTTAAGCCTGAGCAATCAAATTACTCTAATTTTCTGTTGTCTTGGCTTGAATAAATATTTTCAAGACAAGTTATGTTAAAACTATGCACTCTGGCTGTACAGTTAAATGTGCTTAACATCTGTGCTGCAGCCGAGTGTGGCAAGTTGGAAAGGTATCCCAATGGAAAGGGACTTCTAAACAAATCACTCTGTTTCCATTGGAACTCACGGGTTACTAAGGAGTAACTATGGCAAAAATATGAAATAGAAAAGGAGAGGGGAATTGGGAGGAATTTGCATTAAAAATATAGAAATAGAAGGGAAAACAAGGAAAAAGAATAAAAGGGAGGCTGGAATTCCTGCAGCAGTTTGCACAGGAACAAATCCCAGAGGGATGGCAGGCTGGAAGAAACAGTTTTCCATCATTTCATGGGACTGGGAGCTGCCTTGGCCAGGCTGAGTGGGCAACTGGGGAAAACAAAAGGAAAGAGAGGAAAATATGAGGGGATTTCTGCCTCTGGGATCCCCTCACAGCCCCTGCAAGTCTGCCCAGGGGAGAAGCAATCTGGATTGCAGTTATTCACTGGTTTGTTAGGAAAACCAGGAAAATGGACTCTTGGATTTCACTGTCCAATGTTGAAAACTTCTGCAACGCTGAGGGGAAAAAAGCCCAGGGGCATTCACTGGCATTTTTTCTGGTAAAAAGGACCAGGGAAATGCTTCCATTTTTACATGTGGATTCAGCCAACAATCTAAGGGGTAATGAAGAGAAAGAACAGGTTGTATGTTTGGAAGCCTAAAGCAACAAAATCAAATGCATTCTGCAAGACTTCTGCCTGAGGAACAAGCCCGTGTCCCTCCAAGCACAGTGGACGTGGGTAAAACTGACATTTGGGTCAAAATCCCATGTGCTTCCCATTTTTACAAGGGCCTGTAGGGCCAGGCCAAGGGGAATGGCTTTAACCTGCCAGAGGGGAGACTGAGATGAGCTCTTAGGCAGAAGCTCTTCCCTGTGAGGGTGCTGAGGTGCTGGCACAGGGTGCCCAGAGAAGCTGTGGCTGCCCCATCCCTGGCAGTGTTCAAGGCCAGGTTGGACACAGGGGCTTGGAGCAAGCTGCTCTAGTGGAAGGTGTCCCTGCCTGTGGCAGGGGCTGGAGCTGGATGAGCTTTAAGGTCCCTTCCAACCCAAACCACATTTGTAGCCATTAATTCCAGCTGTTCAGTTTAAGAGAGAAAACAAATCTCTGTGCTTCCTTTCCCCTAAAATCTCAAAACTCATTTCAAATTACACCATTTTGGAAGCCAATGCCCAATTCTGCTCTCCAAGGTGGAAGTTTGTGCTCCCATCAGAACTTTGAGCTCCTTCCTACCAACAGAAATGCAATGCTTTGGCTTTCAGGGAAAACTGCCTCTCGTACTAGCACAGCATGAAACAAAATACCAGGAAAGCCAAACTAACCCTAGGGATACTCCTTATTCACCTCTCTGCTGCTGTAACAGATGCAGGTTCCTGGTGCTTCGTAGTGCAGCGAAGCTCAGCCGCTCTGCAGTGGGGCAGAGGGAGGGGATGGGGAAACCCAAGAGCTGCAGAGCTTTGTACCTTCTTTGAAGAGAGAATTATGTCTGTTGAGATAGGGTGTAATTGATGTTGCGAATGAATGTGTACTAATAAATTAATATCACAGCAAACCCGAATGACAGGATTTATGGGAATGCAATATAGCCCGTTTGGTAAACAGAGCTGAAGTACAGACAATTTGGGAGGATAAGAAATACAGAAGCTTGGTTGGCTTCCAACAGAGAAGATTAATGTCAATATTTAAGAAAGCACCAATTTACTTCCATGGGAAAGGGGGGAAAAAAGCAGCCATCTGAAACAAAATATTGGATTGCCTCAGTGGCAGAGGATTATCCAAATACAGTAAAATTCCACCCCACTGCTCTTTATGTGTTTGAATCCATCAGATATCAAGTAACTGCCCCTTCCAGCTCCACTCTTTGGGAAAAGCATGTGAGATGGGAAGTGCTGGAGAAGCTGGTTCTTATTTTTCGGACAAAGGACAATTCTCCCATGTCAAAGCTGCTCAGCTCCTGCAAACCGCAGTTCATAACTCATCCTGACGGGTGTGAGACGGACTGTGATAACCATTTAAAATGCTTCATGCCACAGAGAAATATTATTCTTCCTATAATGTCATTTCGAGTGACTTCAGGGGGAATGAGGTTTTTTGCAGAAGAGCAGTCCTAGCCTAACCTTATGTATTTGCTGAGGCCCACATCCAGGACTGGTTTGGGCTGGAAAGGACCTTAAGGCTCATCCAGTTCCACCCCAGCCACGGGCAGGGACACCTTCCACGAGAGCAGCTTGCTCCAAGCCCCTGTGTCCAACCTGGCCTTGAACACTGCCAGGGATGGGGCAGCCACAGCCTCTCTGGGCACCCTGTGCCAGGGCCTCAGCACCCTCACAGGGAAGAACTTCCTGATGTCTGACTTAAATCTATGAAGAGGAAGGTCCTTCACTGTGAAGGTGAGAAGATCTTTTCCTCCCCTCCTCCAGCAGGAAGACCCCCACCATGAAGAACTTGCCCACGGTCTTTTATATCATTCACAAAACCCTTTTTGTGCTCTCTCTCCCCAAAAGCAGACTCTCTGGGGCACTCAGATCACTATAATACATTTTAGTGTGGAAGGAGCAACTCGGAATAGTTTAAACTCATCCATCCTTGTAATTCCTTAGAAATACTCCAAGAGGTCAAAGGTGGAAAGCCAGTTCTTTGAAAACGAATCCCATATTGCTGAACTTTTAAAGGACCCTTAGCAGGAATGTTAATTACACGGAGCCGTGCAGGACACACGGTTCACGTGCCAACTGTCCAGTAAAACTTGAACAAAGAAGCCTCAAATCCATTTTTCCTGAATGGGTTTTAGGGCCCAGATCTGCAAAGTGACTTTAAGAAGATTTAAGTATGTGCTTAAATACTCGACTGTAAGAGGGGCTCATGGACCACATCATAAGGGGACTAGAAGCAGAAAACCCAGTCCAAAACTGCAAGGATGCAGGGTCATCCTGAGTCCCTGAGCTCTAAGAGAAGAGTTACTGTGAATTACTGTGTCTGCTTTATGAATACCTCACAGCATATTTGTTATGGAAATCTACCATGTCAATTGAAAATGTTAATATTGAGTCCTTTTCCCTATCTCTTATAAATATTCTACTCATCCATCGAAACAACTGTTGGTGAGAAGCAGCAAAATTCGGCATCAACCCTTGAAATTACACTGCAACCTCATCCCATCGAGTGATTGCTTACAAAGGATGGCAAAAGACATGACTTATTTGGAGTATCATTAAACTCTAGCATCCTGCAACAGCACATTGGTATTGTCTGGTGTGACCCACACACTGCATTTCTATGAAGCCCATGTGTGAATGCATGAGCGTGGCTTATGAGTAGCCCTGGACCTTCTCAATTTGCAGCTCTCTGCAGTGACACAAATGGTGAGCCCGTTTCTTCCAAAACCTGGGTTATTTTTATGTTCTTGTTTATGTAAAAAAATACTGATTCTAGGAAAACTTAGGACACTTTTTCCAAAAAGTTCCCATTTAAATTCCTTCTCCGTTAACAACGCAAACACCGACCATTTCTTCTCTGAAGAAACACGTGTATCTAAGGAAGGCTTTCACCTTGCAATTAATATATCACCACCTTGAAAAGGCTCAACGCTTCTCAAGGTGCATC
Organism: Pezoporus flaviventris; assembly: GCF_033815535.1. Lineage (NCBI taxonomy): Eukaryota > Metazoa > Chordata > Aves > Psittaciformes > Psittacidae > Pezoporus > Pezoporus flaviventris. The sequence goes on along the minus strand of NW_026892607.1, from coordinate 1,091,652 downwards.
ACTAAAGGCAGACAAAACATTCCTTAGTTATTTTTCCAGAAGATGGCCAGACATTTGCATTGCAGTAAATCCCAAATGCCAGAGCAGCCATGCTTATCCTCCTTTTCAAGTGAAGGCAACCTGGAAGACCTTTTGCTAGACAGTCCTTGCCATCTGCTTGCCTCCACTCGCTGTGAACATAGGGATTACCAGGTAAAATATGTTATTATGGATGATTTCACAGGGAAATCTTTGGAATGTGCTGTACTTGACTGGAGGTTGGGAAGGAAAATGTGGGAAAAGGTTGATTTGGGGCCTCTCGCAATATTGCTTGGGCTCATCCTTGCCCACCTCTGGGACATGGTGTACCACACATTGTGGACACCAGGTCTGTATCCATGTGGGCAACAGGAACATTTGGATTCCTGCTTCCAGGAATTTGTAAGGCATTAATCTCTCTTTGCTCTGGCCTCATTTAGAATCATACAATCACAGAATAGTTAGGGTTGGACAGGACCTTAGGATCACTGAGTTCCAACCCCCCTGCCATGGGCAGGGACACCTCACACTAAACCAGATCACCCAAGGCCTTGCCCAACCTGGTCTTGAACACTGCCAGGGATGGAGCATTCACAACCTCCCTGGGCAACCCATTCCAGTGCCTCACCACCCTCACAGGAAAGAATTTCCTCCTTATATCCAATCTAAACTTCCCCTGTTTAAGTTTTAACACATTACCCCTTGTCCTGTCACTACAGTCCCTAATGAAGAGTCCCTCCCCAGCATCCCTATAGGCCCCCTTCAGATACTGGAAGCTGCTATGAAGTCTCCATGCAGCTTCTCTTCTCCAGCCTGAACAGCCCCAACTTTCTGAGCCTATCTTCATACAGGAGGTGCTCCGGTCCCCTGAGCATCCTTCCCAACAGTCCCAGCTCCTCTGCATCAGCACCACCCAGTAAGTTCTCCACAGGTTCTCTATGATATCTACTCCCCTTCAGATCCCCAAATGGTACCTATCCACAGCACCCCCTCCTTCTCCCTTCAGGCTTGCTGCTGACACACTTCCAGCCCCACACGGGTGTTTATCACTCTGTTTCTTCCTGGATCTCATATATCCTAAAGCTTCCCTTCTTGGACAGAAAGAAGAAAGAAAAAGACATTTTACAGGGTTTCTCCAGGTGTGTTTCTAAAGACCTATCCCAAGTGACTTGGCTGAACAGTAAATACCACTATAAACACCACAAATTAAATGGTAACTAAAGAAGAGAGATGCACTGATTACACGCCTCCATTTATTTCACCATTCCTGCAACTTTCTGTTACTCTTCCCTTTCCTATCACCTCATCAGGATGTTCCAATACACAGGCTCCTCCATTTCCTGATAGGTTTCCATCAGTTACATTTCTGCCACCGCAGCAAACAGCCAGTGAAGTACTTTGAATTGCACCACTCAAATTTATAATTAGAAATACTTCAATTGCTCTATTTCATGGGAAGGAAGATAAGTTATCTGACTGGAAAACAATTCCAAATGGAAAGGATTCACTCATAATTCAGTCATTCTCTCCAGAAAACCTACCAGCAAGACTGACGATCCATGGAACAGATAAGAGGATTAGAAATATCATGTTAAATTGTCTTAAGGGTGAAAGTTTACAGCCCCATCACTCAAATGCTATCCCTGACAGTAAGAGAATGAGCTTAGCTTAGGCCCAATTAAAAAAATCTAATAGGAAAATAAAACTATATAAATAAAATGAATAGGCAGCATCTTTCAAAACTCCACGTTCCAAAGTGCAGAAGGGCTTAAGAAGGGAGAAATATTTCAAGGACTTGGGAAGGTTTCACAGTGGGGTTTAAATATTGAACTACGAGCTTCATGCAGAATTCTTTTTAAAGCTTTCCATGCTTTGGTTCTATTAAATCAGTGTATTAAAAATCTAATATTCCAGGGTGAAAAAATGAAGGGAATCTGAAAAACCATGGATTAGAGAGACATGGGGGATAAACTTAAAAACTTAAATAAGGGAGATTTAGGTTAGATATAAGGAATAATTACTGTGAGAGTGGTGAAGCTCTTCCCTGTGAGGGTGCTGAGGCCCTGGCACAGGGTGCCCAGAGAAGCTGTGGCTGCCCCATCCCTGGCAGTGTTCAAGGCCAGGTTGGACACAGGGGCTTGGAGCAAGCTGCTCTAGTGGAAGGTGTCCCTGCCCGTGGAAGGGGTTGGGACTGGATGAGCTTTAAGGTCCCTTCAACACAAGCCATTCTATGGTTTTATGACTTCCAGACCTGAAAGTGCATTAACAGCTCAATATGCCAACCTCCAAGAGAAGCAGAGGAAGCCCAGCATCCATCTCCCAGCACTGGGCAGTGTCTTCCATTACTATGTCAGCCCTTTCCCATCATCCCATCAAGCACAAGGCCAGGGATGACTCCATTTGCTCTGGCACTGGTACCTCACTAAATTAAACTCAGAACTAAGCACTGGATCCAGACTGACATGACACAAGAAATGGAGGCTTCTCAGCCTCAGTGACTGCGATGAACAATTTAGGTAAGATACAGAATGAGTTACAACTGCTCACCTGGCGCATTTGTCCCCGCCTTCCTTCCTCAAAGTCACTAAAGCACAAGACACTTGTGATTCAAGAGGCAACTTATCCATAAAAACACATGAGGAATCTGCTTTTCCCTGTGCCAAAAAGCAGGATCTAAAAAACCTGAAATTGTAAGAACACATGGACATGCACAACTGTTGAATGCATTGACTTGCTCAGAGCTGTCACATTTATCTTGTGAAATCTACTGTGTGATACATTTATCAATAGCCTCACAGCCCTTTTTCTAGTGGACAGATACTTAAAGGAGTGTGACATGGGTTTAACTATGAACCAGTTACCATGCTGCAGCGTTACTGGAGAGCACAAGACACTTGGACATTCTCTGCTTCCAGCCTGACCGTGGCTAGTGCCCTTCTCCCTTTGATCCTTTCTGGAAAGTCTTTAGTGCACCCTGATGAACTGTGTGATTTCAGGGAAGCCGGTATATGAATTACATTTTATTAAATGTCATGGTAAAGTGCTCAGGCACTGATGCACAGCCTATTAGTAGCTTTAAGATTCCAGTGTTTTGGTGGGACTGCTTCAAAACTGGAGTGTGTTTTCTTTGGCTAAGGCACCACCATTAGATGCAGTTTGTCCTGACATCTTAAGAATTGTTTTATGACTGTTTCCATGGAGGTCAAAAAGGCAATTACTGTTCCAGGAATGCTCAGATAGCATCCACGGCAACACAAAAGCCTAAATTATATAGTTGCATCCTGGCCCAATCTGATGGTGTGATGATTAACAGGTTGTGCTGCCACAGAGGGCCCTGAGCTGGGAATGCTGTTGGGAATACACTTCCTAAGGCAAACGGCTAGTTCCAGTGGCTGCTCCAGCATCTTCCAGGTCATACATTTTCCTGCACACCCAATTATCAAGTTTTCTTCCTATATATTTCACCAGTCACCATTCTTATTTGTATTGTTTCCCTACCAACTGCCAGGTATCAGAGGGATCAAACGATGGAGCTCCCCTTTTATTTCCTATACAAAGTGACTCTGCTTAAAACTTCCATGCAACAGTGACTGTAAATTTATTAGCTTCACTTGCTATGAGGAAGCTGTTAAAGGCATCAGGAAGCAGCCAGATAACCAAGGGCATAAAATACTTCAGAAATTAATGAATGAAAGATGGGCTGAAGCCACAAAGCGTGGGGCTGGTGCTGGGTTTTGAGCTCAGGCAGGGTTCACAGATGCTCAAATGTTTTTATTCCAGAAAATAAAGCATCAACGCTCAAGTTTGGAGGGGAATAAAGCTTTTCCCAAAGCTCAGAGTTATCCCAAATCCTGGGGTTTTGTTCTCATATGCTGCTAAAATGACTCTGGAATCCTGTGAGCTGGAAACTGATACAGCTGGCTTTTGTGAAGCATTTCCTGAGCCAACACTCAAGAAAGTATCACTGCTGCTGCCACCAGTTATTGCATGCTTGAGAGACCATAAGAAAGAGTAAGATTCATCCCTACTTGAAAGAATTCAGCACCTGAATAGGTAGAGCACAGGAAAGGGAAAGGATGGAGCACTCAAAGCAAATGGTGGGGGTAACCATTGCTCCAAGCTAGTGCATGCTACCTGTTATACTGCATCAGCCCTTCAGTCCTGTGCTCTCCAAAGGCACAAACAGTGATCGCTTGTCTGCCTCAAAAGCAAAGAAAATCTGAAGTCTTACCCAAGTTCTGCTGCAATCAGGGCATTATCTACTGATTTGAACAGATCTGATGAAACTGAAACTCACACTTCGCATACTGGTGCCTCCATCAGTATCTTTCCTTCCAGTAGGGAGAAATAAAGTCTGTCTTCTATTTTGCCACTCAAAAAGAGAAATACATTAGAGAAACGGCAGTAAGAGCTTACACACACACACATCCCCCCCCCCCCAGCCTTATACAACATGTTCAATAAATCAGACCTTGCACACATTGTCATATACTGAAGGTGTATTTCTGCCCTAAAACAAAAAACTACCTTCTTAGAATATACCCCTTCTTTCTTTCCTTTCTACACCAATATCCCTTTAGCCATCTGCATTAGCACAACAAGACCAGTGACTGCTGAGACTCACTATTCATTTCATACAGTTCCTCTGTCTCTAAATCATACTAACTGGAAAAGCATTCACTCCAGAGTCTTGTAGTTCCTTTACAGCATCAACCGCGGCATCAACAGATAGGGTCACAGACCACCCACAAGACAAAATGGCAACTAAGGCAGTCACTTACATGGAAAAAGTAATGTTAGAAAAGTATTTGATGTATTTTTAGCCTCTTTTAATGCACTTCAGCAGATGGAAACAAGGTGGAAAGCCAGAACCCTAGGCCAAGATCCAAAAGCCATTGACGGCATAGGAGCTTTGCCATGGACTTTGACTGGCTTTGAATCAGGATCGCTTCAACCAGGCTGCCTGGCTGTAACAGAGCTACTGCATTAAACTGTTTTCTGGGATAGCATCCCTGTTTTCCTTCATGTTTCAACCTGAGCTCTGAAGAATTACACACAACAAGCATTGTAGGAAATGAAGAGTTACGGGGAAAAAACCCTCTGCAAAACACAAAATAAAACACTCGTGTGCATGGAAGAAGACAGAGATGAGAGATGAGAAGAATTCTTTACACACTTTGTAGTGCTCAAAGCTATGACTTTATTCACAGCATCTATTTTAACTGAGATTGTAACCAAGAGGGAAAAAGACATCTTAGCTACAACTTTAGATCAGTTTAGGATTTGAATGCGCTATCTGCAGCTCCTTTACATGAAAATCAATACCAGAGTCCAAACCGGCTTTCTCTATGCTTTAAGCATAATTACAGAGATAAAGGACTCTTCATTTTAAATACACTGATCTTTGGGCTACAAAGCTGGGAAAGAATTATCAAGGTAAAAATGATTCAGAACGATGATTAAACTAAAAATCACATTTTTAATTCAGCCTGTTGTTTCATTGGGTTGCAATATTCCACTGCCATACTGCTCTGCGTGTTCTGCCTAGCTCCCACTTACAGCAGTACAAAGAACACAGCTCACAAATCATAGAATCACCCCAGCCTGGTTTGGATTGGAAGGAACCTTAAAAGCCCATCCAGCTCCAACCCCTTCCACAGGCAGGGACACCTTCCACTAGAGCAGCTTGCTCCAAGCCCCTGTGTCCAACCAGGCCTTGAACACTGCCAGGGATGGGGCAGCCACAGCTTCCTAAAACAAAAATAAATAGAGCAGATTAAGGGCTTTATGGAATCATTGAGCTTTGCTGAACGGCCGTATTGGTGTAAGGCACCCTTAGGAATTCCATTGGTATCATTTCTGGTCATTATTCTGAGGGCTTCCCTGATTTGCAGCCATTGCACAGCCAACGCAATGTGCAAACCCACCCGAAAAGGTGGTATCATCATTTTCCTGAAGTCAAGAACCACTAAAATCAGTGAGGCGCTTCGTTCCCACCCTAAAAGAGATTTCCAGACCCTCTACAACAGCAGTACAATAATTCACATTTAGGGGGAAAATTCTCCTTAGCTAAGGAGGATGCTTATTTTTCCATATGAAAACCTTTGCTGGGAGACCTGAACCAAGCAGTCAAATGTTTTAGCAAGAGCTGTTACAAGAACCCACCTTAGTTAGCTCATTCCATCACGTGGCAGAAGCCATTCTAACACTTGAACAATTAGCTTTTTGGCAGGACATTCTCTGGAAACAACTGCATAACTGTCCCTCCTCCTGACAACCTTCTTCCTGGATTTTTTCCTTAAACCCCATGAATGAAGGATTACCAGGATTTATGGAGCTATTTAATACCTTCAGGAAAGAAAAAGAGCACAGTGCAGGAAGAGAAACAACAGGAATAGAATGGATCGATCATAATTTAAGTTAAACTCACAAATAAATTCATCCTGGCATTGACTGATATATATCTGCACTATTTGAACTTGTTTCCTGGATTGTGAAAACTATCCTGCAGCTGCCTCCTCTGCTCCAGCATGCTGGATTTGAGGGAGCACGGCTCCACTGCAGAGGGAGACAAGTCAATGAGAAGAAGTCAGAGAAGCTGGGAACAATTCAGCCCTTATGCAGCCTTAGGGTCCTTTCCAACCCAAACCATTCTGCGATTCTATGCTCAGTCTTCAAACATCTTGTGGTGTTGACCCAAACTGAAACAATTCAGTTGTTTCATGCTAACACTTCAGGACTGGATCCATAAAGCGTTATTTCCTCTACCACCTGATTTAAAGTCCCCATTTATTGCAACTAACAGGTCCCCAAGGTAACACACATCCATAGAATCATAGAATGGTTTGCGTTGAAAAGGACCTTAAGATCATTCAGTTCCAACCCCCTGCCATGGGCAGGGATGCCTCACACTAAACCATCTTGCCCAAGGCTCTGTCCAACCTGGCCTTGAACACTGCCCCATCCTCCTCCCTGCCCACCATTGAGTATCTCAGGACATTACAATCCACCTCTACCACACTGCTCTTGCCTCCCGTGCCTTATCAAACTGGGGATGGGGTTAAGCAGCTTGAATTTCCATTGCATTCCCTGCCAGCAAGAATCAGAAAGCCTCTATGACCTGGAGACTCAAGGAAACAGTAGGGTCAGTGTGACCGGCAGCAGGCTGAGCGCCTTTGCAGCCCCACTGATAACAAGGCTTTTTTTGTCAGCATCTCAGCAAAGGAAAGCTTTAAGGAAGGATTTCTGCAGCAGCATAATGAAATAGCTCTGCAGATACTGATGGGGAGCTCCTTCCATGCATGACGGGAGAGGTACGGGGAAACACAAAGTCATTTGTTTGGCAACTTAATGAGCAGATGATGAAGGCTGAGCCAGCAAAAGGCAGGAGCTCCCCTCCCTCCTCAGCCCGGGGAAACAAGAGAGAACACGGAACAGGCTGGGATGAGCTCTGGAAATGAAGGGAAGCAGCTTGCATTTGGTACGGTAAAGGAAGAAGAGGCAGTTGAAAGCACACAGTGAAAATGGAGCTAGGCAAAGCGACTACGCTGCAGCACACGGGCCCTGTTTAACCCCTTGGGGCTGGCTCCTCGCCAGGTGTGAGCATAAGGACTTCATGATTAAATTCCTGTGTGTTAATATAAATGGGTGGATAAAGAGGAGAAAACCTCTGTGTCCTGATGGAGAAGAGGCAGAACTGTGAGCTCAGACCACCACAGAGCTTAGATGGCAAAGAGGACTTTTAAAATGCCCTTTGGGAAAAGGCTGGAGCTTGCAATCAGTCAGTGCCATAAAGCATAAATCCCCAGGAAACCAGGTTTCCCTGGCTCATATGCTCACACCCAGTTCTATTTCACATTCCTGGGGGAAGGGAACAGTTAAATCTGGCCAGAGAAGAGCAGTTTGATGATTCCCACCCGCTGCATGGCTCCAGCTGAAACCCAGCAAGAATTCAGGGATGCTGCCTCTGAAAGAGGCCAGATACCACTGATGTCCTTATCACTAATACCCACTGCTGTGTGAGGCTGCTTCCCAGGGAGCAGGAACACAGCAGGGGCTGGAAAAGTTTGGTTTTCACAGAGATTGACTCTTTCTTCCAAACCGTGCTAACGCTGGGGTTGTCTGTCAGCCAGCTTCAGTGCGGATCAGGAGCAAGCCACAAACCTTCATGTGACAATTCTTCAGCTACTTACAGACTTTTTATATATAATAGATGCTTATTATGCTTGTCGTGCCTAGAAGCGAAGAGAGGAATGATGGACATTGTGCCTCTGGGTGTCATCTTTGCACGGAAATGATCAAGATATAAATAACGATCAAACACTTTGATCAAAGCAAACAGAACAATTGGATGCAGTTTTAGTGATGGATATTTGTTTCATTTCCCTACAATGGACATACTGTTCTCTCCCCTCAAAAGAGAGGGGGGAACAGGGCACACATCATGCCTTCTTAACGTTGCTTTTAGAGGAGTCCTGGTGTAGGTGCTGACTTCTGACTTCCCAAAGGGGCATGGGGAAAGGGTTCAAGCAGCCTTTGATCTGCAGGTCAGGAGGCTCTCAGCCCCTCCACCACCACCACATGGGTTGAGATGCTCCACAGTTTGACTCCCAGCATCTTTGATGACTGTTTTTTGCTAGCTAAAGAGCTCATCTGCTTTCGAAAGGTGACTCTCAGGCTGAAGCCACCCCACCTTCATATGTCAATGTGTGGTTTGAACCCAAAAACAACAAATCAGCTACCACTGGCACAGGCATTGAGGAGATTCTTCCCTCTTCACTGCTGGAAAGTAAGAGGTTAAACCCCTTTCCATTTTAACAGAAACATATTTTAACCAAATCCAACACTCTCTCATTTAACTTAAAAAAAGAAATGGGCATGCTGTGCTCTAATAAATTTTTCCTTGGCACTCTCCCTTCTCTTTGAATCTTGGAAGCAGGAAGAAGAGAGAGAAAGAGAGACAGACAGAGATTAACTATTTGGGCTTGGAAGACACATGAGCTTGCTGTACTGACAGTACCAGTAATGTAGGTCAGACCCTCAGGGTCTCCAAGGCCTTCACATCAGCCTATCCATAGATACTCAACACGGGATGTCAGCTTCTCATTTCACAGCTTATAAAAAGCCCCACAACTGCAACATGGCCAGTGCCTAGCCTGAGGATGCTCTTGATTTTGTTTAATCAACCATTGCTAAGTTAAACTGGTAACATGCATGAAGTTAAAGCACGTTGAGACTTCAAGAGACACTCCGAGTGTCTAACTTCCCCCTTTATGCTGGGAAATGACACTCACGTTTCTATCTACTCGTCTCTTCCTCTGCAGTGTTATTCCCTCTGAAAAGCTTATTTCATGTTGCTGCAGCTGACCCAAGAAACATTCCCACCACTTACTTTCACAGTTATTCCTCAGGGCTAAAACACTCTGCAGTAAGGACTTCATTCCTGATGCTGGCTCTGGATTTTCCATTCCAGTTCGACCCATCCTTCCCTTGGACTACGTTAAAACAGCTCCTCTCTTTTCTTGGTTTTCCCCTTCACTCTCCAACACCGCCCACTTCAAGGGAGTCAGTGTTTCCCACAGAGCTATTTGCCATTCTAAACTTGGAGGGGAGAATGTGGCATCTGAAACGACATTGTGTGGTAGCTATTAGCAAAGGCTGAACTGGAATAATTACAAATGCCCTCTGAGATAATACATTCCTTCCCTCTCGCCGAGGCCTCGCTGCTCAGGCGAGCTGCATGGACTTGAGGCTGAGGGATAGGTGTTCATCTGGGGTTTTTACTTTCTCCATTCAAACGAGTTCCTTGGGGCTCCAGGACAATGCTGTGAAGTCTCTTTTAAGTGATTTGAAGGCAAAAGAGGAAAAGATGTTTTCTGCAGAGACTTTCAGGACGTTTTACACATAGTTTATAGGCATCTCTTGAAGGCATTTCTAAAGGTATCACAAAGATTACAACATAGTCTCCTTTTCCCTTCTCTCCTCTGTAATTTAGTTTGGAATTTTTTAGAATCATGGAATGGTTTGTGTTGAAATGGACCTTAAAGCTCATCCATCTCCAACCCCCTGCCACGCACAGGGACACCTCCCACTAGACCAGGTTGCTCCAGAAATGAGCACAAACCCCTGCGCTCATCACCTACAAGCTAATACAACCCTCAAATCCAGGCCTGAATCCTTACCAAAAGGCTGCATTTTAACGCCCTGCTCCTTTGCTATGTGTTCCAGGCGGGGAAAAAAATCCTAAACTGGTTGGAATCCAAAGCTCTCCTGCCTAAATGGCTGAAGTTCAAGCAGCCAGAGGAAATTTTCCTACAGCCGAGCAGAGAAGAGACTCCACCGCAGTGCTTCACGGAGAAGCAAACACAAAGGGAGATGCTGAGCTCATGTTGTTCTAACTTAGGAATTCAGAGTTAACAACAACCCGCTGGGGCAAGAGGAGCTTTCATTCCTGGGTTCTCAAATCCTGCATCACAGAGCACGGGAATACAAAAAGATCATTCACCTACACATTTCTCACCAGGGTCTAATCAAGGGGGATGCGGAGTGGCACAGGCTTGCTGAGAGGATTTTGAGGGGGGAGGTAAGAGGAGGGCTGAGGAACCTTTAATAACTTTGAAACTTGAGAGCTACCTACCAAATGAATGCCATGGTTGGGAACAATGGTGGTTCAGAAGCTGCTCACAGAATGACTGAACTCATTGTTTACATCCATGTGATGCTCTATCAATACGTACCCAATAACGCAAAGGTCTGAAAAGTTTCTGTTGAGTGGAGTGAGAGTTGAAAATGTAATAGAAAGAAAGCTAAAAACTTACCTCGAAATCTCCTCCCCACAATTCAACTCTAATACAGTCTTACTCAATCCTGGCTGACAAATGAGATTTGAGGTTTATAGGACAGGTACAGCAACTTTGGGTACCCACTTCAGAGCTTTTCTTTTACAGCTTGCACTTCCCAAGCCAGCTGGAGCTCTCTCTTTGCAGCACGTGCCAGGGATGTATGAAAAGTACAGAAAGCTTGAGAGTTAACAGCCATCTCAGCCCTCCTGTCTTTATCAATACAGTGCATTTTTGGCTATGCCAAGTGTCAAGGAAAACAAACGTATAGCTCTGAGCTCCCTTTAAATGCAGAGTTTAACAGCAAAAGTAAACTACAGGCACTTAGTGTTATCTCTGCTGTGTCACACGGGGCAGCTGAAATAATGAGGATGTAACCTGAAAGAGCTTAGAAGTAAAATAGTCTAAATCTAGTTCAACAGTGTTAAATTACTGCATTAGGTTGCTTTAAAAGCCTTTACGTCACTGCCGATCCCAGTGACTTCTCCACACTGAGGATCCCGAGCCTGGAATCCTTTCCCTAAAAATACTAAAGCCCTTCCAATATGGGATTGTGTTACAGGTTGTATAATGTGGCTTGGAACATGCCAAGAAAACGTCTTCAGCCTTACTTTTACAAATATGGCAATGATCAACCCAAGGCACGATGTGAAGCTTGATTATATTTAATGCAATTTAACGTGTTGCAACAGCGTTATGCTAAATGCTGCTCCATTAAATGAAACTGCAATCTAACAGCAATACAAACATGAGGTCTGTGGACCTGGTCCTGCAAACCTGACTCCCATCAGTAACATTTACCTCCATGAGTAATCTCCCTGAGGTAAAGATAATGGATGAAAGGGAAAAACTGAGAAGCTGGTTACAAAACTTGGCTTCAGCAGTGCAATTCAGCAGTTCAGTTCTTACTCTGAAACAGCTAAAAGTCATGAATCATAGAATCAGAGAACACCAGGCTGGAAGGGACCAAATCTCAACAGCAACTTGAGTGTTTCTCATCCATTTCATAGAGCCCCAGAGTGGTTTGGGTTGGAAGGGACCTTAAGATCATCTGGATCCAACCTCCTCCCACAGGCAGGGACACCTTCCACTAGAGCAGCTTGCTCCAAGCCCCTGTGTCCAACCTGGCCTTGAGCACTGCCAGGGATGGGGCAGCCACAGCTTCTCTTCCCAACATCTTCCCACAAAAGCCAGGTAGATGCAGCCTTACAGTGGCTGCAACCACCACTCCAGAAGGGTCCCATTGCCAGAAGGCGAGTTGGGTTTAGGACTTGGAGTAAGCAACCCAAACCTCTTCCATTCAAACAATGGCTGGTGCATAGCAGAAGGGTACATGAATTCAGATAGAGAATCACAGAATAGCTTGGGTTGGAAGGGACCTTCAAAGGTGCAGCACTATTAGGTTAGGGGTCTGATCATCTGAGAAATGTTCTTTTCATTATAAGATTATTATTCACTACCACCTTTACATACATATATATAGAAGACATTAAAATCACATAAATCTGGTTTACAATAGTAGTGAGGAATGCAGCTTTGCTGTACAATAGATAACAACTTCATCCTAATTTGTAGATCACCGACCACAAAAGCTCTACAAATAACAGCTTCCTTTATTTATATGTCAACAGGTTTTATATTCCCCGATGATCAAGATAAACAACTATGCATCTTTGAGAAAGAACTAGGCACATGAGATGGAAAGCAAACAAAACCACAAGAGACCAATGTATGCCAAAGGATGCTACAGAGGCATTCCCAGAGCTGCCAAAACAGGTATTGCAGAGGGAACTCTATCATTACCACACCAGAGAAGCTGTGGCTGCCCCATCCCTGGCAGTGTTCAAGGCCAGGTTGGACACAGGGGCTTGGAGCAAGCTGCTCTAGTGCAAGGTGTCCCTGCCCGTGGCAGGGGTTGGAGCTGGAGGAGCTTTAAGGTCCCTTCCAACACAAACCAGGCTGGGATTCTATGAGCTGTTTCTAAGTCCTGCCATTAGGACCATCTACACAATGAAAACTCAACTCCGTTTGTACAGAAATGAGCTCTTACATTTTAGTGACAGCAGAGAACCCTCCCTCATATTCCATTATATGACAAAAAGCAGCATAGCAATAAATTACATTCACTGGTAATGGGGCAAATTACTTTACCAGCCTCGCTGGTCCATAGAGGACATTTCCCATCATTGAACACATATATTTAAAGCTGTGGATTGCAAACTACATTAGCTTGCAGTTACTTGCTACTTTCCAACAGACTTTCTTGAATCCTCTTCATGAAACTTCTACCTGGACTGATAGAACAGCAATATGATTCCTGAATCCAGCTCACGGTCTGGTCTCCCTGTGTACCTCACCCATGTTTTGCTTATGAGAAGTGCTGCAATTCAGTTGCTAAGAGTTATCCATTTAAAAAACAAAGTAAAGGTTCTTGTCAATTCTGACAGTGCTTTTGATGCTTCTGTTCCACCACTGATGAAGGTGCCACCACAGACAGAGCCCCTTTCAGCAATGCAAGGACCAAGGGTATCATAATTACAAGGGCGTGCAGCTTACTGGGGTCTGACTTTGTGTGTCAGGGTTAAGACCTCCAAGACCTGACCCTCTGAGGAGAGATGTCCAGTGCAGAAGGACCACATCCTCCTGGCTGTCCCCTTAGTGTCTGCAGAGCAGCTCATCACAGTTCAGCCCTAACACTTCTGTCCCCAAACCAGGACAACTTTCAGAAATGAGCAGCCCTGTAAGAAACAACCTTTAAAATACAACTGCAGACATATATATATATACTATTTAAATGCATAATTCACTCTGTTTAATGTTTGAATTAAACAAAAATACAGAGGGCAAAATGGAATTCCACAATTAACAGGAGGGCTATGAAAGATGTTGATCCCCTTGGTAATTCAGCTGACATTCCAATGTAGACTAAATGTAATTGCAAAAGCTATGAAGATTTGTAGCAAACCACTGGTACAGCCACTGTTTTATTTTGTCCACCTTGATTTTGCAAATAGACTTTTCTTAAGGAGTCCAATCTCTCTTTGTAGATATAAAAGCTACTTTTGGAGGGGGGTAAAACATAAAAGCATCGCCTGAGAGCTATCAAAGCTGAAGGTTAGCTTTGTACTGCAAGTATCTGACCTATTCACTCAGTTATAAGCCTAATCAATCTTACTATCTCCCACAGTAGTGATTCATGATAGCAGAGGCCTTATCTCTTCATCAGTCAAGAAGAAAAGCAGACACAGATAGAAGGAAATAGTTCTCTCTGATACGCTGTACATAGCTCAAATACCAGCACTGATAATATGTTGGACACTCGTGAGTCCCATGTACACTTAATCACCCATTTCCTTCATTGACTAAGAATAATACCAGCAGAATTCCCTGTGCTTCCCCCCCTCCTTCATCCCAGCCATCCGGCACGCCTCCAAGGAGTGGCACTGCTGAAGCTGGAGGATCACAGTGAGGCTCTGAGGGATGGGGAAGGAGGTCTGAATGCTGCGTAACTGATGGGAGGGCTATTGTTGCCTGTGTAACTGATGGAGAGAAAATCTCCTTCAGCTACAGAGCTATGCGAGAGCTCTGGAGAACTCTGCATGACACCTCCAGAGCCAGCCAAGGCACTGTCTCCACCTTCTCATGCAGGCAGACTGCCTCTATTAACCTAAGCTATGCAGAGCCTAAATCGCAGTCCCAGCTGAATCCCTGCAGAACTTGGATAACCTGATATCAGGGAGGAGGACAAGCACACTTTAACCTCCAGCATGGACAGGAAACCTCACCCCTCCCAGAGGGAAACTTGCTAGGAACAAAGGTGTCAGCATTGGCTTGGAAGATTGGATTATCTTCCTCCCTCACGCTTAGCCTGGTGGGGCTGCCACAGCTCTCCTCCCACTGCCATGCTGCTCAGAGCCACTGCACATCTGGCCAGTCTCCATGTGCCAGCCAGATGTGAGGCGCTGGAACGACCCTTTCCTTATAATCATGATAAGTCTGGAGTTTTATTCAGAGTTATGCTTCTGCTGATCATCATTTCTCCATAGCTACAGAGTAATGAGAATCAAGGATTTGCACTGCTCAGAAGCAGCACATGATTTGTGCAAACCCATTTTGCCACCAAACAAAGCATCATTTAGCTGTTTCTCATTTCTCAAGCACAAAGGGACCGATGTAAAGGAACACACAGACACTTGTCATCTGGAGAACGCTTGTCACCTCACACCCATTTTCTAATGGCATTCTCTTCCTTTCTGAGCTTATGACACTTGACCATGTCACTTCAAGTCCATAAATCACCACGTGCTGCTGCAAAGGATCAGCCACTCCACTTCAAACCACAGCTGACCATGGCCCTTTCACACTGCCCCAGTAAACGGTGGGAGGGAAACACTCAATACCTCTATAACAATAAAACCGACACCTTCAGGGTCTACCTCAAAACCTGAAGGTCAATCAGACACCTAGAAATGGTTTATCCCTAACCCCACCATGTTGAGTTTTCGGCATGCAGCCTTCAGGAACACCAAGGATTTTGTTATATCACTGAAAAGGAGCCAGTCATCTCTGGTATTGCAGTTTCCATACAGGAGAACACAGTAAGTGATGGGAGCAGAACAAAAGGGTACCAATCACTTTGCCTGTACTGAAAACAACTGGTTCTTCCCACTTTTGTGGGGAGAAAAAATTGACACTGTACTTTATGCTGTTAGCTGAACCCAGGCAGGATGGGGAACAGCATTTCCAAGCACAAATTCCACTGGGCCCCTTCCTGGGAATGACAGTTCACTGGGATCCAACTTAGGAGCAACATCATAGAATCCCAGCCTGGTAAAGATCACCCAGTTCCAGCCCCTGCCACAGGCAGGGACACCTTCCACTGGAGCAGCTTGCTCCAAGCCCCTGTGTCCAACCTGGCCTTGAACACTGCCAGGGATGGGGCAGCCACAGCTTCTCTGGGCACCCTGTGCCAGCGCCTCAGCACCCTCACAGGGAAGAGCTTCTGCCTAAGAGCTCATCTCAGTCTCCCCTCTGGCAGGTTAAAGCCATTCCCCTTGGCCTGGCCCTACAGGCCCTTGTCCCAAGCCCCTCTCCAGCTTTCCCGCAGCCCCTTCAGGCACTGGAGCTGCTCTAAGGTCTCCCCTTCAGGAGCCTTCTCTTCTCCAGTCTGCCCCAGCCCAGCTCTCTCAGCCTGGCTCCAGAGCAGAGCTGCTCCAGCCCTCGCAGCATCTCTGTGGCCTCCTCTGGACTCACTCAATCAGGTCCAAAATGGGAGGAACAGGCACACAGAGAGCTGCCTTCTTCTGGAACACATCTACAGTAAATGCTTCTGGTTAGCTCTTAAGATCCAGCACACACTGTGTTTTGTAGATGCCAGCAATTAACCCATTTTTGTTTCGTAACACTGGATTATGGAGTTCCCTGTATTTGGCTGGTACTGGCTTGCATGAAATGTTCAACTTGCCAGCTCTCAAAACAACAGAGGGAATGGGAACCTGGACTTGGGTTTGGCCATAGGAAAACTAAATGTGTGCCATTTTAAAGTCTGTTCCACTGTTTTAGCACTTAAACCTATTTGCAAACACCATGAGGATGTCTGAAACCTTGTTTAACTTAATAGAACTGAGAGCTGCTGAAGCACAAACACCAAAACAACTGCTCTTTCAGTCTGGTTCTTAACCTTTTCCTTCGAGTGACACGAAACCTCGCTTTTCACCCGAGAGACTTTATACAAGTGTCAGCTTCAGTCATTGCACTTTTACAAGACTATAAAGTTAGCAGCCTCTAACACCCAATTAGCGGTTCCCTATATAAAGCAAAACGAGTTCCATACTATTGTATTCGGAAGAACCTGAAGCTGACGGCATCTTTCCCTTTCCTTGCCGAAACACTAGCTTGCAATGCATTCTCCTTAGAAAACTGAAAGGGGAAGCAAGAAGGATTAACACTCCTGATAACCACTGCAGAGATGAAGCTTCAAGTTCTGCCATGTAACAAAGAAAAATGAAATATTTAGATCATGGAATCCCAGCCTGGTTTAGGTTGGAAGGGACCTTAAAGCTCCTCCAGCTCCAACCCCTGCCACGGGCACGGACACCTTCCACTAGAGCAGCTTGCTCCAAGCCCCTGTGTCCAACCTGGCCTTGAACACTGCCAGGGATGGGGCAGCCACAGCTTCTCTGGGCACCCTGTGCCAGCGCCTCAGCACCCTCACAGGGAAGAGCTTCTGCCTAAGAGCTCATCTCAGTCTCCCCTCGGGCAGGTTAAAGCCATTCCCCTTGGCCTGTCCCTACATCCCTTGTCCCAAGCCCCTCTGCAGCTTTCCTGCAGCCCCTTCAGGCACTGGAGCTGCTCTCAGGTCTCCCCTTCAGGAGCCTTCTCTTCTCCAGGCTGCCCCAGCCCAGCTCTTTCAGCCTGCCAGCTGTATGTAGGGACCAACTTGGTTCAGTTTGAAGGTATGCAGCTAAGGCACTTGACTTCTGCTTTGCTAACAACTATTTTCAGATCACCTCAGAGCTTTTCATCCTGTGGTCTCATTCTTGCTGTTATTTCACAGCAGAGTCATACCTAAGAATCTCCAGTGAAGCCCTGGCTACTGTCTAAGCATATGAAGAGACAGGTTCCAGCCTCATTGGCTTGTAGCTTAACGGATGGTACAAACAACATGGAATGAAGTGTTATCAGCAGCTTGCACAAAGAGAAGTTACAGTTGGAAATAAAATCCCTGGTGAGAACAGCTGAGCACTGGACTGGGCCTTCAGAGAGGCTGGAGCATCCCTACCTTTGCCTGGTTTTCACACCAAACTCCTGGGCAGCTTGGGACCACTTTGAAGTCAGCCTTGTCCTGACTTCAAAGTAGGATGAGCTGATCTCCAGAGGCCCCTTCCCACCTACAATCTTGTCTGTGCTTTCTAACTCCTAGGCATCATTTCATTATGCTTACACAGGTATTGGCGACAAAGTGTGTGTGAGAGGCAGGTCCATGAGCAGTGTGACACTTCTGCTGTCTCTTGTTCTTAATCCTCTACCACTGTCACAAAGCAGCAGTCAGGGTTTGAGTTTGTTGGGTCCCAGACACTGCACAGAAAGGCAAGTTCCTGGGCAAAGGCACTGCGCACAATAAGAGATTCCTGATGTGTGTTCCCCATCCCACATATCTCTTCCAGAAGTACTGGTTCTTTACATGAAAATACATCCAAAAATATGTATTAGTGAGCAATGCTGCTCTGGCACTGTATCACAACACCAGCTTCCAGAGAGCTCCAGGGCTAAGATCCCACACAGCTTTCAACAGGAAGAGCTGGCCAAAACTTTTCCATACACAGTTCATCTGGAGGAGGGGAAAACCTTCCCCCTGCATTCCCCATCCCAATTTCTTTCCCCAGCATGTTCCTCAATCAGGTTGGCTGTCACAGCAGATCATGTCACTGGGCTTATGACATCCTACGACTGAAACAGCCTGGGGCAACTGATGTAAGACAAATTGCATTTGACACCCAGGGAAGGTTTCAGTCCATGTGTTTGCTATCCCCAGCCCTTTGTGTTTAATGACTGTAACCCTAGATCAGCAGAATGCTGTGAGCAGGTTACCCAGCTGCTACTCCCTGAATCAGCAGCCTGTGCAGGAAAATCCCATCCTTTCACAGTCAGCATCCTGCAAGCTCAGACATCAAACTCAATACCAGCAGTAAAGCAGGAGGCCAAACCTCACTAAGCTGAAGTTGGACCCCTCATTTCACCTTACTGACATCTTTAAAAGACACTCAGAGAACACATGCTAGAGATGCACCAAAAAGTACAACTCCCTGCCTCTAACTTGCAAATGACAAACAGAAATATAACATGTATCGTAAGTTCTCAATTTTACCCAAGAGCAAGACGTAAGCCAGTTGTTTTAACTAAGAACATGTCCTAGTACCACACTTACATTCTGAAAAGAGAAAACTTGGAAGCAGGCTACAGACCCACCTGACTGACAGGCAGAAATCATCTGAAATGAATCACTCTTTCCAGAGATTTAAATCTTTTAACTTCCCAAGAAGGAAACAAACTCATCCATGCCCCATCCCTGGCAGTGTTCAAGGCCAGGTTCGATGGGGCTTGGAGCAACCTACTCTAGTGGAAACTGTCTGTGCCAGTGGCAGGGGTTGGGACTGGATGAGCTTTAAGCCCCCTTCATCCCAAACCATTCTAAGACTCTATGATTCTATGATCTAAATGGTCCTATTTTGTTATAAGAAGTTTGAATTATTTATCCATATGTGTAGGGATTTATCCTACTTTCTTTTCCCTTGTGCTGTTTGGTTGTGGTTTTGCCAGGCTCCTTTTTTCCATACATCTTTCAGCAGTAAAAGGAGTTTCTTAAGCAGGAGTAAGCCCCGGCCCAGCTGGCCTCCCTCCAGAGGATGCTCAGGACTGGGTTTTGCTTTTAATTACAACTCCACATATGTTCCCCTGTAAAGACATGAAGAGTATCCACTGGGCTTCATCGGAGAAAAAGGGAAGGAAGAAATGGGGACTTCATACTATGCACGGTGACAACTGCTGTGACATATCTGGCTACAAAACCTTGCTCCCCCTAGTTCACCCTGTCTCCTCCACCTACAGAGGCAAACAGCCTGAGCTGGAATGGGAGCCCCACATTTAGGAGACAAATTAGGTTTTCCCTCCAGCAAAACTTATTTCCCACTTGGCACGTGATGCCTCGGCCCCACCTATGCCATTGTTCATGGGGAAAAACGCTGTTCTCAACTTAACCGACTTCAAATGCTTTTCACCGGCAAGGTTCAGCTCCAGCTGCATAACTCCCTCATCACTGAGTCACCTACCAAAGTGAAAAGTCACCTTACTTTAATTCTAACCTCAGAGATTCAATGGGGAGTCAGCTTCTGCCACCTGGGAATCCTGTGTGAATGGGAAGCTGGAGGAAAGACAAGGATCGGGGTGGGAACTAGAAACAGAAATTCTGAGGACACTGATTTGCTCCCAGGCAGCATCATGTTCCCAGAAGGGGAGGATAGGCAAGTCAGGGATAAACCACTCCTAACAGGTTCCCCATTTCGTGCAGTGGGTATGAACTCCCTTCCCACTCAGGCAGTTTCGGGCAGGATAGGAGGAACATTCATCAGGTTTCCACCAAAGGACAGCCCCACTCAGTACTCTTTACTCTCCAAGTGATTTCGGCATAGAGGTGACCACACAATCCTTTGTTAGCACAGGTGAGAATCAATTCCCTTGCTGCCTTTTAGACTTTGCCCATGAAATCACAGAATCCCAGCCTGGTTTGGGTTGGAAGGGACCTTAAAGCTCATCCAGCTCCAACCCCTGCCACGGGCAGGGACACCTTCCACTAGAGCAGCTTGCTCCAAGCCCCTGTGTCCAACCTGCCCTTGAACACTGCCAGGGATGGGGCAGCCACAGCTTCTCTGGGCGCCCCGTGCCAGCGCCTCAGCACCCTCCCAGGGAAGAGCTTCTGCCTAAGAGCTCATCTCAGTCTCCCCTTGGGCAGGTTAAAGCCATTCCCCTTGGCCTGTCCCTACAGGCCCTTGTCCCAAGCCCCTCTCCAGCTTTCCTGAAGCCCCTTTAGGCACTGATGCAATTCCAGAGCTTTCAGACAAGTTCAGCTGCTACTGGCAGGAGAAAGAGCTTTTACACAGACACAAGCTTCAAGAAAATCTACAAAAGCAAAGCTGGGGAGGAGAGAGTTTGGGGGAGTCTAGACAGGACTCCAAACAAACACCAAAGCCTACCCCACTCCCAGCACAGCTCATCGAGGGACCAGATGGGCTGCACGGGAGGGAGAAAGCCCTCAAACCCCTCCAGACATCCTGACTACCACCCCGAGGAGGTGAAGCCCTGAGCCAGACTAGATAATATCCTGCTCCTTAAGCCCTACAATAATAACCTACCAAAGTCTTTAATTAATACCCAGCAGAAAGCTGTGCAGGCCATGAATCAAAAGCAACCACATTTCTCCCCATTTACACTGTTTTCATTAAATGAAGCTAAAAATCTCCAAAAGCCCTCTTTTGGATTGTGTCAGCCAGTTGCCACTTCCAAAGGGAACTAACCACATTACTCCCTCCCATTATCCATGTCAGATAAATGCCCAAGCAGATTCCAGCAAGGCCTCTCATGCACAACCAGCTGCTGGCAGCAAAACCCCCCTCCATGAGGTTTAGTATCTAAAGAAAAGAGCAGTATTATCACTGCTTTACAACTTGGGAGGGGGAAGGTGATTTACAGCCCCCCATAAATCTGTGCTGGTGCAAAATACTCAGCTCAGATCTCCTGGATTGAGCAGGGCTTTTTTTTTATGCCATTTAAGCAAAAACACATGTTGATTGATGAATTTTTTGCAGGTTCCTGGTGGATCTTAATGAATTGTTTATATAAAAACAAAAGCTTCATACCATTGTGAATCCTCTTCAGATGGCTGCAGGGAAAGAGCAATTATGTCAGTTGAAATGACCTTTCATTTCCAATTGTTGCTGAAGACAATTGAAAGCTTCAACCAGCCAAACCCAAGGCGGTTTGATTTTCTCTAATAAACCACTTTGACTCAAAGGGAATCTTTTTTTCCCAATGTTTTAACAAGTATTTTTAAGTTTTCCATTTGTTCCACACTAAATCCTTTTCCTCCTCAGAAAATCTACTAAATGCCAGTTCTCATCTGCATACTTTGCTCAAAGAAAAAAATGAGGGATCCACATTCAGATCCAAACCTCAAACCCCACAAGTGATTTGTTATTGTAGCTATATCCCACTGCAGCATCCTTTGTAGCTGTGACTGAAAGACTGTAGAGGAACAAACATGGAGAGAAGCAAGGCAGAGGGATGGGAGAGCAGAGCGGAGAGAAGCCAGGTTTGAGGCTATAAACTGTAGCACTTGAGGAATACTTGGATTCATCAGGTGTTTCTGTGTGTTGAACACACCTGGGTCACATCCACCAAATATGATTCCTGTGATTTCCCCGTGTGCTCATAGGTACCATGCTCCTCCATTTGGAGGAGAAATCAAACATTTTAAAACAGAAAATAAACATCTCACATTTGGCTATTCAGAAATATAGTAATATTGTATTTATTATTAGCATAGAATCCCAGCCTGGTTTGTGTTGGAAGGGACCTTAAAGTTCATCCAACTCCAACCCCTGCCACGGGCAGGGCCACCTTCCACTAGAGCAGCTTGCTCCAAGCCCCTGTGTCCAACCTGGCCTTGAGCACTGCCAGGGATGGGGCAGCCACAGCTTCTCTGGGCACCCTGTGCCAGCGCCTCAGCACCCTCACAGGGAAGAAATTACTGTTATCATTACTTTATTTAGTCTTTTTTTGGCAGAAAAATGCAAGTACTTGTGTATCTACGCTACCATGAACACAGTCGTAAGTCTCTTGTTAACACAGAACCAAAGACTAGAAATATAATATGGTCATATCTAAACAGAAGTCACCCAGGAATTGGATTTTGTGTATTTGACTGGGTTCAGGAAGTTCATTCCTAACTCAGCTGCAAAAAGCCTTTATGTGTGGTATGGAGAAAACAGGGATACGAGAAACACAGACAGCAGGTGACTGCTACAGGAGCCACTCTGAACTGTAAACTCCAGAAGGGTCATTGTCAAGAGCAGAGGATGGAGTTTTACAACACATCTTCTTGAGATGGTCTGCAAAGGGGTTCTGGAATGGTGAGCCACGATCTGCAAAAGGCATCATGAGGATTTCCAGCCCCTCACCTACAGTTTGGGGCTCGTGAGAGCAGCAGGATTTCAGGCCTTGGATGGGAAAACACAAGTGATTTGTCACATCAGGAAAGTCTGGCTTTAATAATGCAGCAAACATCTCACTGCTTCCTTTGATTAACATGGCCTTAAGTTTGGATTTCTTTCTATTTAGTCTATGCAGAAAAAAAGATTAATTACGGCCCTGACAACCTCTGACTGGAGTGGACTTTACCTCATTGTCCAAAAGGGAAGCTGCAGACTGGAAACAGCTTGTGATGCCACAACCCCTTCACGCCTGCACACTCATGTTTACCCGTGCTTTCTAAAGCAAGCACAGGGAATCCCAGTCTGGCTGTCTTTTAAATGACCATTCAAATGGTTTTCTCCTGCACCAGAGAGGATCTTTTGAAGGAACATCTGATATTCCATTAGATTTTATCGATTCCTCAGCTTCCAAAGCTCAGCAGCACCTAAAGACCTGCACACTTCATAATATTTATTTGCATCACAGACAGCAAAGTAACTTCTGTTTGTGGAAGCTCATTAAAAACAAACAGTCTGAGATAACTTGGCCTTTCAAACTCCCTCGTACATGTGGTTTATTATCGTCTCTTCCCCAGCTCTTATCCAAACACTCCTGACAGCTTGTTTATTGAGAGCTCTGCAGAGGTCTACCTACGCTGAGAGCGCTGGTGACAGGAGCGAGGAAACTCTGCCTATGGCCTGGCCCTAAAAATAACCAGAGGAATTAAAAATATTACATTAAAAATCATCAAATAATCAGAATTAGAAAAATAAAACAAAACCTAACAAATAAAATCCCCCCAAAAAACCATCCCCCAAGCAAACACACCACAAGAGCAACCTGCTGAAGTTGTGGACAATACAAATGCATTGTTGTGGACAATACATAAAGCATTCTCTAGTGCCTCGCTGCCAGTAAGTTTGAATTTCTACTTGTAATATTACATGGGACATCTTTCAATTTGAGATTATGTCACCAAATACAGCAGGCAATAGAAAACCCACCCTTCAAAACCTCTGCTCATGAGATTTTTAGGTAAAACTCATGCTTCTTTATGCCAAAGTTCTGTTAAAGCAGCGTTCATATGTTCATACATGTTCACATCAGTGTTCATATGTTCAGTGAAGCTGTTCGATGAACAGCTTAATATTAATATACATTTATATGTTATGTATTTATATAGATGAGTCTATATATGTAACACCACACATATGTTGTTTTCTAGACAGCTAAGCTGCTTTTTGAAGCCCGATTCTGGGAAACTGTTCAATCCTGACCAAAAAAGGCACATTTTTATCCCTGATACATTAAAAGCTGCAGCAGTTCAGCTTCCTTAAGTACTTCTCCATTAACATCCCCATCACTCACCCAGAAGGAGCACTGGGGAAGATGAAAGGTAGCTCCATTTCCAGACCTTTTCCAAAAGGTAGTCTGTTCAATGCCACGTGGCCATGGGAGCTGTTTCATGAAGACACTGAATTAAGACTACTCCAAACTTACTTGAGATGTATCATCAGTCATCCCAGGGAACTCTGAGTTACTAACAGCTCTGGATTAGGCTCAGCAGCTCCTTTCCAAAACACCATTGGAGCACCTATAATGTGGTTGCAGCAGTTGCCATTCAGGGATCTCTCAGTTGGCTACTTGCCTTTAACAGCGCTTTTAAAACACACTTGTAAACACAGAGTGAAATCCTCGCCTTGATGAAGTCCCTCAGTAAGGTCAGGCTTTCTCCTACAGAGCTTAACATGGATAACGTGGTTATTAAAAGCAATAATTAAAAATAGCTTTTTTAAAGACAATTAAGGGGCTTTTAAGAAGCACATATAAAACCGAGGCTTTTAAACGGGATCATAAAAGGGTTTATAGCCAAGTACCACCATAGCAAGCGCACGCTGAGATTTTGTACTGACCCCACATTTAAACACAGCATCAGGGCAGTGCTGCAGGGCTCCAGAAACTCAACAACCCCGAGGGTTTCTACTCAGAACTCAAGCTGTACCATTAATTCCCCAGGAATGTGCTTTACTGTTGCTTCATGCCTGTTACCCACCACTGAGGAGTCTTCAGGTCAAGCTCTAACCTTCATTCATCCTTCAGCCATCAAGAGTGAACCTATTGGTGCCCATGAGGATACACAGTGACAGCCATGGACATCACCTGAAATAATGGAGTTGAAAAGGTGATGCCAGAACTGGAACTGATTTTGTGGTTCTGTGAGCAAGGCGAGGGAGCTCTGAAGAAATCCAGCCTCCTTTTCCAGTGCTGCAGTGGTTTGGTTGAGCTCAAACTAAGTTCAAGCTTTTGTATGTCCTTGACTTGTAAAATATGATTAAGCAAGTGTCTTTCTGAACCTGCTCATGGAAGGGAATGGCAGGAAAGAAACTTGTCTTTCTACCACCAGTTGTTAGACACACCTCAGTCGTGCCCTTGTCTTGTGTGGATCTGGGCTAAAAGGATTTCCCACCCCATGCAGCTCTTGGCTGTGGTTCAAAGAAGCTTTACTACATGTGATAAAGGAAAGAAAGGGTGAGCAGGCTCTTGAGAGATGGGAGAGCGGAGAGAGAAGTCAGCAGTAATGCCTTTCCCTGGGCTGTTCCCTCTTAGGTCTAAGCCAGATGGGGTCAGGCAATGAACCGTGACTCCTCCAAGCCAGCTTCTTCCCAAGGCTGCTCTTCAGGGAAAGCTCTTCCAGCAGCTTCTCAAGCAGTAACTCAAGGATGCCATAAATCCTGTCTAGCCCAGCTGTAGCAGGAGATCTTCCCCAACAGGTAGTATTTAGCCAGCAGACAGTAAAAAGTCTGAGTTGCAAACCTGTATTTGGGGACATTTATAAAGGCAAGTTTTGACCTTCGGGTCTCACCACACTGGAGTAGCTACAGTCTGTCATGCCAAGGAATATTGAGGGAGTCTTAAATCCAGAGACCATTTGGCTGCTGTGCACGCATGCAATTCCCAAGAGTCATGAATCCTGATTAAATGTTTGCTGAAAAGCAGGAATGCCACGAGACTCCCAAAAAGAAGAGAGCATCTTAGTCTCATATTGGTTTCCCTGTCCAAATTATCCAGAAGGCATTAGTCCATATAGTGAACTAACTGCCTGGAAAGCATCAAACTTACTAAAAACAAACCCATTTTTCTATGATTTACAAACCTTCTTTTTACAAAGACAATCGCCCATAAATCCAGAAAGTAATTCCTGCTTTTCCCACATATGTAACACAAGAATCCTTGAAAACAGAATTTAAACTAGAAAAACTGACAGGACTTCAGCAGAAAAACCCTATACAAAAAGAAAGGCATTTGCTTAGTAGAAAAGCATCATCCTACCTCATTCTTTCACTGCAGCAGGAAAAGCATTCAAGATACATAAAAAACTTAAATGAAAACTACTAAACTGGCTAAATAACCACATATTCTTACTTTGCTTGAAGAATAGCTGACAATGCATCTCCTTCAGTACGCAACCTGCCAGAGCATCTGATGGGACTATTGCCTCAGTGTTTCATGAGTTCATTACATGGAAGACAAATGAAAGCATCGCTTTGCCAGAGAGCTAACAATGCCTTCAGAAAGCACAATGCAAGGCAAAACTCAACAGGACATCATCATCTTCACCCTTCACACTGCCCCGGATGTTCCTCTCATTGAAATGGTTTCTTTTTAAATAGCTAAAGAAGCATCACATAGTAAAACAATACATGTGGCAAGGTGCAGAAATGGCTTAATGGCATCCAGCACCCAAGCCCCTCTCTCATATCCCTGCAGCACACTGCCTGCTGAAGCTGGAGCACAGATATCCCTGCTCATTGCAGGGAGTTGGACTAGATGAGCTTTGAAGGTCCCTTCCAACCCAAACCATCCTGTGATTCTGTGCTACCGAAGTAAACTTCAAAACCAACCATTCTGTTACCCCCCCCACACCCTTTCAGGTACAGCAGAAGCAACAGCACTGCCGAACCTCATGAAGATGTTTAACACTTGTTGTATCTTGGCAGAAGGAAGACCTCCAGGAGAAGGCCATCCTTGCACAGGTCGGCTCTGGGGGCAATACTGGACATTGCCAGCATCTTCCATTTCCATCTTTGCTTTTTGTGAGCATGAACAATCAATCTGCAACACCCCATCCCTGGCAGTGTTCAAGGCCAGGTTGGACACTGGGGCTTGGAGCAAGCTGCTCTAGTGGAAGGTGTCCCTGCCCGTGGCAGGGGTTGGAGCTGGATGAGCTTTGAGCTCCCTTCCAACACAAACCAGGCTGGGATTCTACAGATCCACAATTAACAACTAATTCAAAAGCAGACACTTTGGTGGAATATCCTCCAGGATGTATTTGGAAGTACAAGACAGATCCTCACCAGCTGTATGCTGGGAGAGCTCCACTACATTTAGTAGGACTGTAACAATTTATATTCACCACCCACTTTCATATTAAACATCATCCCAAGCAATCCTGCATATTTTTCCCATCTCCTTCTGAAATTTTCTTTCCACGAGATGCCAAACACAGCAATATTTACTCTGTTGCTAATATAGGAAGAATTGTTATTTATAAGCCAAAGCAGCTATCTGTAGTATGTTTCTTGGCTGAAGAACACTAAGTTTCATTGCTGAAATACCCTTGAACTTTGATAAAAAGGAAAAACAGCATTCTGCATTGCTAGAGGCATTTCAGAGCACGAAAAGGGCTGTAAAATAACATTAGTGGCTCAGTATCAGAACTGCCTTTCAAAAACGCACCCCTTAACATCAGCCACGGTGAGCTCCGCCATTAATCAGTTTATGCCACTGCTTTACATCAGTTATAAGGTCACAATACTCTTGCTAGGCACAGACATTGTCCATCTGAGTACTGCTAGCAGACAAAGCATCCTGTGACCTTAATACAGGTGGCAATACCAGGCACCGTGTAGGGATAAGACCCGTTTCTTCTGAGGTTCGTGAGGTACAACCACAAAAACCTATAGATCTTCCCAAATGAGCAGCTCCCAATGCTGTTACAATGGGTTTCCCAAACTCTGACACTTCCTTATGATGGAACAACAGGAAAGTATTGCCATATTTTCTTAAGGGCACCATAGAGCTCCTCAAATGCCACAGCAGCTGCAGAATATAGAGTAATTGCTAAGCCAACCCTCCTAAAGAAAAGCTGGAGGGCATCTGTCCCATGAAACTAATCACACATCACAGGCACTTCCATCTGCCATTTACTTCAGCAGGCTGAAATGTATTCAAGCCCCCCCCCCCCCCCCCCCCAAGAGGACCACCTTCCAGATCAGGTATTGATGCTCAGTTATGAAATCTACTAAATAAATAAATCAATCACCACCTACATCTGGAATAAATATCAGTCCACGAGCTAAGAAAACACACTGTTCAAGAGGCGCTTGTAGCAACCTTTTCCATTCTCACTTGGTAGTGGAGTAACACATAGACCAAAGCAGTGCAATAAAAGGGTCTAGGCCCAGCTCCGGTACTTAAGGGTTAAGTGTACAACCTGCTGATTGCTCAACCTTCCCTAAACCAGATGGCTTTGCACTTAAGGGTAAAGCCATGGAAGGCAAGCCAGTGCCCAGAGTGTGTGTGAAATTCTTGGAAAGGTCACTGTGAGGCAAAATGGATCTAAACACTTCCCTGCACAGGGCTGTTTCATGAGACCTCACTGCAAAGGTTTCTGAGCTCCCCATTAAACAAGAGTTTAATAAACGAAGCAAGCGATGCATCCACCAGCAAAGGAACAGTTAGTAACGGGTTTACAAGCATAACAAATAGCCAAATACTCCACTTTACCGCTCTTTGTGTTGTCTAACACTGGATGCTTGTGGTTTCCAGCATCTTGTCACTGTATAATGAGCTGAATACTTAAACCTTCGGATGACGCTTACTCAAGAAAAGCCCAAAAGGGCTGAACAAAAAGCACAGAGGAACTCCTGCATCATCTCAAGTGAAGGAGGTGAGCCTCAGCCCCAACAGCAGGAATCACAGCCTGTAGAAGGAATTTGGGGTGAACTGTCACACTGAGGGAACTGGGACTTCAGGCTTAAGTCCTGTCCTTCGTTCACTACCTCCAGTGGCTTCCATGCATGGAGCCCTTGTGTGATTCGAGCAGACACACACGAGGCACTGCAGGATGTTTCTAACAGCTCTTATTACTCCATTTGTGCATTCTCTTAAGCAAAACAAGTGACAGGACAAGGGGGAATGGCTTTAAGCTGCCAGAGGGGAGACTGAGATGAGCTCTTAGGCAGAAGCTCTTCCCTGTGAGGGTGCTGAGGCGCTGTCACAGGGTGCCCAGAGAAGCTGTGGCTGCCCCATCCCTGGCAGTGTTCAAGGCCAGGTTGGACACAGGGGCTTGGAGCAAGCTGCTCTAGTGGGAGGTGTCCCTGCCCGTGGCAGGGGCTGGAGCTGGATGAGCTTTAAGGTCCTTTCCAACCCAAACCAAGGTGGGATTCTATGAAAACTATATAAAAGGATGTGGGGGGTTGGTGGCCTAAAGTCCATCCCTGTGCATCCTCTGCATATTTAGATTCCAAAGTTGGTGTGTTTTACTTGTTCATGCACTTCACATCATCTATAAAATCTGTGTAAGGACCCGTGGAAGCTTAACAACAAGCAATCTTCAACACAGAACTTAAGCAGATGCTGAAGTTCTTCACTATACCAGAGCAGGCAATGCTATCTAAAAAAGTGCTCAGCAGAACCAGACCAGTAACAAGTTAATGTGCACAGCACAAAGAACCAGGCTCTGTTCAATACTCCACAGTACATGCTTCCTCCCAAAGGGAACACAAGTGAGCCCATTCTGAGCACAGCATCCTGATTAATTCTCTCCAAAAAATGCATAAGGAAGAGCAGGAAGAAAGAAGCTGTGAATGGTTAAAGCTTAGAATTGGAGCTAAAAACTTCCAGGAAACAAATCTGAATAAAACTATTAGCCAAGTAGGAGCAAACGTTACAAATATTCCTTTCTCATGGATGAAGTGTTTTATAAAGAATATTACCAATTTTCATAGTGCATTTTGGTACTAACTCATGAGAAACCAGCCTGACCTAGAGGATATTTAGGAAGTGGCAGGACACCAGTCTGTGCAACTTGGGAACCTTTAGACCTGCCCTTGGAACAACTCATCTGCTCCCAGCAAGACAGCTGGAAGCTTGGACAAGACACAAACCAGACTTGTTACAGCACTACATAAACTGGTGCCAGTGAAGGGAACTTTGTCAAGGTTAATATATTCATGCAACTGAGTGCAGAGCATGAGCTACTGCTTTAGGCATTGATCACAGCCAGAGGGTTCATGTTTGGAGGTGCCACAACACGTGTAAGCATTTGTTTATAAGGTAAAAGTAGGGCTGAGGGGATAAAGAGTGAGAGGAGGTAATACGTGCTAAGCATCATTGCATGAAGGGAAAGGAAAGAGTAATTTTAAATTGCCACACAGAAAACTAAGCTAATCATCTATAACCCACTGGCAATAGGAATTCTTCTTCATAATAAATGCTTTCATTAATAGTTATCTTTTGTAGATAATATCTCAGGCACCAAAACATTAATTATAGACATACTACACAGAGAATTAAGAAAACAGCTTTAGTTAGCTGAATACCTGATTCTGAACTTTAGATTCCCAAATACATAACATGGAGTTGCTACTGCCTCACTAGGAGGTAGAAACACTATGTACAGGAACATTCTCTGTAAAGAATATCATAGCAGAGTGCAGTTTCAGCTGCTTCTCTCCAGGGACAGGACTGGTGAAGCTGGGGGCAATAAAATCCCAGCCTGGTTTGGGTTGGAAGGGACCTTAAAGCTCCTCCAGCTCCAACCCCTGCCAGGGCAGGGACACCTTCCACTAGAGCAGCTTGCTCCAAGCCCCTGTGTCCAGCCTGGCCTTGAACACTGCCAGGGATGGGGCAGCCACAGCTTCTCTGGGCACCCTGTGCCAGCGCCTCAGCACCCTCACAGGGTGTATCTAACCTGAACTTCCCCTGTTCCGGTGTAAACCCATCACCTCTTGTCCTATCGCTACAGTCCCTGATGAAGAGTCCCTCCTCCAGCATCCTTGTAGGCCCCCTTAAGACCCTGGAAGCTGCTCCATGCATTTATTCCTGAGTTGATCAATAGATGATGCACATGTGAGTAAGAAATAATAAAAATTCAATTTCTGTGCAAATTACAAAACAGACAATCCTGTTTTAATAATTTCTAATTCATATTCTTGTCTTTTTTGGCTACTTTTAATAGAATACCACTTGCTACAGCTCAATACCACAGCATAGTAAAATAAGGTGGGTAAGGGAAGACACATGAAGCAACTCTATCATTGAGACTGAACAGACATTTGTTAACCACACTATTAAACGAAGTATGATGTAAAAATCACCACATTGCCACATCACTGCATGTACCTGCAAACTTTATTAGTGTTATTTCAGTTCCACCTCTGTGTGTCACCATATAAACACAAATAGTTACTAGCACATGCTGTACTAACAGGAGCTAGTGGGAAGCACATTTTCTCACACAGAAGGATGCTCTTTCCTCCTCAAATGGGTCTGCCTGGGACTGATTGGTGCTCCTGCCTTCTACAGCTCTCCATATAATGTAAACCTCATATGTAATAATGAATCAGTTCCTCCCAGTCCTCTTTGCTAGCATTTTGCTTATTTGAAAGCAGCACTGGGGCCTTCCAGTATCACACACTGCTAAATGTGTGTTGCAGCCCCTGCTTCCAAGCCTGTAGGTAAGCGGCCCAGGCACTGGAAAGGATTCCCAGTGCTCTACCAAAACATGTGGATTCTAGAGACCCAAATGACTTCAGAAATCCTTATGGCTCCAGGTCTACTCTAATTAAAACCAATTTTCCCTTTTCTTCCCTGTTAAGCAGCAGCGTGAATCGTTTCTACGGTGAATGTTTTGATGCAGAAGAACTTTAGGGACTTGTGGATCTGTGCAAATCGCTTGCTTGTGCTCCAAGTGTCACAGAGAGAAATAAACAACCAGGTGTCACAGGAAAGACATGACTGCATCATCCCTTCAGAGCTGCAACAGAGCGAAGCAGCAATGACTAACGTGCACCAAAAAGGTAATCTTCCCAAAATAAAACACAGAAGAAAAATGTATTTTTCCCATGTAATCACCAAAGGGTTTCTTGAAACTGAAACCTATCCCAAACCGAAAAGAACTTGAGAAAACAGTGCCAAAAAAAGCCAGGTTTAAAAACACGAAGCCAATTTGCACAAACACGCCAACTTCAGAAGAGTTAAACTCCTGCTAAGTCTGCCTCGCATTCCTCTGTGCTGTTCTCCACACTCGATGATGTGGTGACAGACATGAAGGAGTGAAATCATATCACTATCTTTTGAAAATTGCCAAAAAAGTGATTTCTCACCATCTGGGATCTGTAACAACCCTGGAGCGTTTCAGCTCTCTTCTGTTTGATTGCTTTCTCCCTTCCCCTGTGTGACACAGTCACCCACCTAAAATCCACCATGTCAGCAGTTTCCTGGTGATACGAATCCAAATGGGGTTTATCTCTACTCTTGACACATAAATTAAAAGCTACATTAGTAACACCACGTATCTAGATGATATAAAAAATAGCTGTATGCTTAAGCTGGTTTAATGTTAGTCCTGGTGAAGCCTTAAAGCAGAAGTTATGTCTGGAAACCTTATCTGAGAATTACTGCCCCAACAGCACAACACCATGCTTCATCATTAAAAGCCTGAGTTCAGCACTCTTGAGTACAAATACTGTAAGGGAAAACCAGCTTTGCAGGGTTCTTCAACCACTGTCACAGCATGCCTGCACCAAATCTTGACAATAGATACACTCTCCAAAGAAAATAGTAGGAGCAGAGGCTTTTCTTTTGGTTTAAAGAAAGATCAAGGCTTGCAATGACTTCAGTGGAACTGGACTGTGGTTGCTCTGCTGAGGCTGTAGGTCACTGTGTTGCTTACCCACACTCAGAAGGTATCAAGAGGCTCAAAGGAAATGTAACTACACTACAGAGAGATGGACCCTTGGGGAATTACAGGCTACTGCCTCACATGAAAATGTTGTCTACATCAATATCAACCGTCAAGTTCCATTTTTGAGGTCAGCAGTATTACCATTACACATCAACTTACATCCTTAAGTGATGCATTGGAGTGTTTGTACACGTCTCTTCTCACAGGTTAGCCAACCACTACAAACTGCTTGTGAAGATCTATTGGGGTTTATGACACATATTTGACCAAAGCTAAATTGTCTGAATTCTGCTAGCCAGAAACATAAGTGCAAAGAGTTTTGTACTTAACCCTCAGCTTCTCTCCTTCCCTTTTTGTGGGATGTACAGACCAAACCTCTCTTAATGCAAAGCCACGATTTATTATTGTCCTGAAACACACGCGTTCAGACATTCCCTAATTGTGAAGGACAAATGCACCAGTGATTGAGAGCAGAAGAGGAAAATGAGGAGTCGTTTGAGGTTTTCTCAGTGTATGTGTTCAGTTCGTCATCTTTTCCTGCCCCTTGTTTTTCATGGCAAGTTCTGCATTTTCACCTGGGCTTCATCAAAGACCTGTTCAGTTTTGTGTGTACAAAGTGGAAGAGAAGACGATGAGGTTATTCTGCTTACTGCACACGCTCCGGAGGTAGCTTGTGGGGTGGTCTGCTTAGGTCCGAAAAATTCCTTAAAGGAATAATAGCATCATTAGAACTGACTCCTGCCTTGCAGAGTCTCATCCCAAAAGCTGGAGCTGAAACAGGAATGGATGAATATCTCAGCAGGTCAAGGCTGAAGCCTGTGCTGCAGCTTTGCCATGCTGTGCTTATGCTGCGGATAAACAGAAGACTTCAGTCTCCATGGCTGTCAATCCAGCCCTTTGAACAAGCAAGAAATCCATTTTATTAAAGGAGGAAAAATGCAGATTTCCATCACTCCTTATAAAAGGGCTAAAAACCGTCAAACATGGAGGTAAAAGTCATATTTCAAAACGGCTCAAGCCTAAACTCCCTTTCCCCTTGCACCTGCATGGTGATGAACATGTGCAATATGTCTCTGTACTGGCTCTCAGTGCTCAACATTTGAACTGGACCTGCTCCAGCTTTTGAATAAATATCTCTTTGGGGGGAGAGAGAATTACATTCCTTAGTCCAAACACAGTTTTTCTTCTCTTAAATTCTGAGAGAAACGTGTACTTGTGAAACATTAGGAACCAGTCATGAGAACTGAAATCCTTTCTATCTCCAGCCTGGGCAAAGAGCGCGGCGCCTTCTGCCAGGCATCCGTGACCTCCAAGCCAACCACATGTACAAGAGAGGAGAGGGCCTGCACTCAGAAGGGTATTTCTGGGGTTTTCTTGCTAAGTAATGCTTATTTCCAATGGGGGCACTTTTGGGCAACTCCACGGGGCACTATTGAGAGGGATACGATAGCCCACCTGGGATCAAGATGGTAACACCCACTTTGAGGTGCTAAAATACAAACAAATCCTCTTGCGATACATCGATGGTGAGAGACAGCCACCGCAATTAGAAGGTGATAATAATGAACTTTCTTCTATTCTGAACACATCTTTCAGTAAAGAGTCGGGTTCACAAGTCATTAAGCAAGGTTAGACGCAGGAGAACAGAACAAATAATCCATGAGGTTCTCTACAGAGATCTACCTGCTCTAGTGGAAGGTGTCCCTGCCCGTGGCAGGGGGTAGGAACTGGATGAGCTTTAAGGGCCCTTCCAACCCAAACCATTCTGTGGTTCTATGCCTTGCCTGTGCTCCCGCTGCGCCTGCTGAGACCATGCCTGTGGGAAGTTAACCCCAGTATCAGGCTCTTGCAACCACGAGGTCGCCTGTTCAATGCAGTCAAACCATGGCTCCAGGCAGCAGCAACACCAGAGGGATGAGAAGAGGAAGCAACCACCTGGCTCAGCTTGGGAATATCAGCTCCCAAGTCCAAGCACGCAGAGTCCATGCAGATGGCCAGCCCTGTCACATTCAATGTACAACACAAACTTCCACCAGCCTGGAAACGCTCAAGGTTGGGAACTCTGCTCTGTGGGTTATTCCCACAAGCTCCGTTTGTACAAGCAGTGGTAGAATTGGGTTTCGGGAGAAGAGGAGTAAAAGATCTCTTTAGAATCCACATTTTAGGTATGTGGTATAAACAACCCAAGAAATTATCATATTGAAGAACAAAGAGAGCTGTGAAACAGTCTAACGAAGGAAGCTGAGCAGAAGAGAAGAAAGGTACAGATGTCAGATTATACGTAAAGCAAAGGTATAGTTTATTTTCCCACTGATTTGCATATCTAAAATAGACCTTTTTGCCAAGGCAAACAGGTGATTAAAATATATTAAAAGCCCCAGTAAGCAAAGGGCTACATTTGTGCTTGCTTGACATTTCTCAGCCATTCCCAAAGTTAAAGCACATGGCGTAGAACAGCAATGATAACATTCATTTTACAAAGGTTGACTGTTTAAGTGCAATTAACGGTGGCCTTACAAAAGGCAAGATGCGCTCTCTGGAGTTACACATGAGCCTCATTTATCCTCCCAGGACAGTGAGATGAGCCTGGCATGAAAGATGAAGATCACAATTGCTATTGGCAAGCCATCTGACGGGGAGCTGTTAGCTTGAAAGAGCAGGGATTACACAAAGGAGCAAAGAGGGAAAACACAGCAGTGAATCAGCCCCACAAAATGGCCTTTCATTGAGGAGCATTGGGATCGGGTGGGCCCTTGGCAGCAGCGGCTGGGCAGGATGCTGGGAGGAGACAGCGCTGCTGGAATGCCAGGAGGGGAGGGATAACCTCTGGAGGAGGGCAGGCTGGAGGACACAGGTAGCTGAAGTGGCTTGGAGGGTGCTTTGGTGCAGCCTCCTATTGCAGGCACTGAATGGGTGCCATCTTCCAGCTAATTAAGTTTCTTGCCCAAACTGCTCCTGCTGGAAAGCTCTTCCAGTGCCTCACAGCTTTTCCACTTGGAAAACACGAACTAAAACTTACTGATGGCCAGTTTAGACAACTGTAATTCTGCATCAGCATTAATCCCAGCCCCAGTTACATTCCCTGCCTTTCTGGTGTTTATGAAGATAAATGCTTTATTCATATGGAGCACGAACATTCACTGTAGTAAGCACTTGGCTTGACTGAACAAGCCATATCTGCAGTCCCACCAAAGAGCCCGTCCATATCAGGGATGGGCTCCAGAGCCATAAAGCAAAGCTGTGCAAAGAATTCCAGATGCGCTCTTTCCAGAACCTTTTACTTTTACACTGAAGCTTCCCTTCCTCCACTATTACTCTCAGTTACCTGATATACCCTAGGACATCATTTGCCTTTTCACCTCCCTGCCCACATGGATGATTCTGAGTCACTTGGCTGGGACACTCCTGCTCCCCTTTTTATCATGTTCTCCACATGTTCCAAAATGGAAAAAACAAAGAGGACAGAATCTTACCATAGAGAAATCAGGCACAAAATTCCTATTTGCCTGGAACAATAAGAAGGCAAAGGAAAAGGGTTCTTAGGAGAACCAACTGTGGGATATAAAAAGCTTCTTTCAAAGGGACTCAGTCCGGACCAAGAACGTTCAGTACAAAACACCAACTTACACGGTGGCACAAAGAGGATTTAGAGCTTGGTTATCATAGAATCATAGAACAGTTAGGGTTGGAAGGGACCTTAAGATCATCCAGTTCCAACCCCCCTGCCATGGGCAGGGACACCTCACACTAAACCGTATCACCCAAGGCCTCGTCCAACCTGGCCTTGAACATTGCCAGGGATGGAGCATTCACAACTTCCCTGGGCAACCCATTCCAGTGCCTCACCACCCTCACAGGAAAGAATTTCCTCCTTATATCCAATCTAAACTTCCCCTGTTTAAGTTTTAACCCGTTACCCCTTGTCCTGTCACTACAGTCCCTAATGAAGAGTCCCTCCCCAGCATCCCTATAGGCCCCCTTCAGATACTGGAAGAAAACCAAGATGGGTACTAGAAAAAACAGCATGAAAGGAAGAGAGAAACCATGTGCGGGGCTGGACAAGGGCACAACAGCAGCAGATGAAGGAAAAAGCCAAGATCTTGATGCTGGGCAAGGAAATGTGTGACTCTGGGAAGACCATCCAAGAAACATCCTATGTGTAAGCACAAGAAGGGATTCCTACCCTCCTGCCTTTCTCCCCCCTTTGGAACTATGAGCCAGCAAAGTCCCTGAGGACATGCGAGCAGCCCCTGTGGTATGATCTGCTCTGAGAAGCATGGGCAGTATGTGTTTATGTGTCTTGCTAACAGTACAGCTGTTGTGCAACATGTTCCTGCATCCACTGCAAATGATGTCAAGGAGGTCTCCGAACAGGAGGTTGTAAAGGTGTAGATTTCCCTGGATCCTTGGGGTTTGGGAGGTTCTGTTGATTTGGGGGTTGGTTTTGTTTTGCTCTCCCCACTTTAGGTGCTATGGGCATTTCTTGATGTAATGACAGATGTTTCCAGCAGTGCTTGCAATGCACCTTCCAACTGAAGATGCATCTTCTCTAAGCTCCAAATGACACATTTTAAGACTACACTTCATTACAAAGCCACATAAATCAATGTGACGACACTACCAGGGCCTAAATTTCTAGTCTTGGCACGCTGCAGTGAAGTCCATTGGTCTCAAATTTGTACTGACTTCCGTGGAAACTGAATTTATGTGTTTATACTCCTGCCTATGAGAGACGTATTGATCACCCTCCTGGCTATTTGATGTGGAAAGCTAAGCAGAAATCCTGAATCACAAACAGCAACCAAGGCACAAAAGAAGAAGAAAAGAAATTATTGCTATACAAAAGGCTTTAATCAACAAAATTAATTTATGTTTGAAAAAGAAAAAAAAAAAAAAACAAACCACCCTTGGATTTTAATAATGCTGCTCAGAAATTCTTTCAGGGAGTGAGTTTCCATCAGGGAATGCCAAACCTGCACAATCAAAACATCACCTGGAGACGGCTCAGCTCTGGAATATTTGCTGCAGAGCCCTGCCAGGGTTATGACGGACCCTCACTGCTGACTACAGCCCCTCCAAGCAGCCTTGCTAGGTGAACACGGAGTTTGCCCTCCCAGCCCTTTGGCAACGTGCCTTCCAGTCGCCACAGCTCCCAGTTGCCGGCATGGCCCCCCTCCAGTGGGAAGCAGGGCTCCCTGGCTCCCCATCAGTAGCTGACGTGCAGCCAGAGCCTGCAACCATCGCTGAGCCAGACACTTCGGAGCCGTGGCTCCCAAGACTTCCAGTTTCCTGGCTCCCCTTCAGCCCACCTGGCAGATTAAAGGGCAGCCCAGAGGTTGCAAACATGGTTCCCAGGACTGTGTCTTGAAGGAGCCCCGGCTCTCCGGGTCCGTGGCTCCACACCCCCCAGGCAGCTTGCCCCGAGTTAGGGCCCCGTTCCCTTTCCAGAGGAGTTCACAGGTTTGGCTTTGAGCACAACCCTGAACAAAACCACAGCTTTGAAATGCTGTAGTCCTCCCTGAGCTGCAATCATCCTTCTCCACACAAGTTTTAATCTTCTAAAAACACAAACAAGCCAAGTCATGGGGGAGAACAGGAGCAAACAGCTCCCCATCCTGTACATGAGAGAGATTCCCTGCTTGGGTTTGTGTCCCTGTAGCTTGCATAGGGCTGCCTCCAGCATGTGCAGGTACCGGTAACAGTGCCACAGATGCTCAGGGAATACTAACAGCAGCAAAGCTGCAAACAGGCTCTGGGAGTGACAACTCGCATTAAAGGCCTCAGGAGGGGAAGAAGATCCAGGATAGAAAACATCAGATTTAATGTTACAGCTTTCTAACATAGGTTTATATGAAATAAGAATGAAATTAGAATCAGGGAATGGTTTGTGTTGGAAGGGAGCTTAAAGCTCCTCCAGTCCCAACCCCTGCCACGGGCAGGGACCCCTTCCACTAGAGCAGCTTGCTCCAAGCCCCTGTGTCCAACCTGGCCTTGAACACTGCCAGGGATGGGGCAGCCACAGCTTCTCTGGGCACCCTGTGCCAGTGCCTCAGCACCCTCACAGTGAGGAATTATAATTAAGTATATTTTATTAAAAAATGTTTATTTCTAATAAAAAAATAAGGATATTGTTTGTCCTTCAGAATCAAACACAACGTCAAGACAAGAAACTAGCCCTGGAGGTTAAGAAACGCTTTACATCTTCATCACACAAAGCCTCCCTGACCTTTCCTATCAACCCTGCGGCCTCCTCTCCAGGGTGGATGCTTTATTAAAGCGCTTTAACCACAGCCCTAATGGGTCTGCCAAGAGATCTCCCTCTCACTTTTGCACTTCTCAGCCACAGCACCCTGCACACCCCTTGAAGCCAATGTATGCAGATGGGCTCTACTACATTCCCCTTTAAAACTATAGGGCCCATCAACTGTCCCTTGCAATACTTAAACACAGGTGTTCCTCCAGCCCACAGGAAGGGGAAATACCACACTGATTAAAACTGGAACCACACTGCCAGGCCAGACCCAAACCTCCTCCTGCCCTCCCCATGCCCCCCCTCTCTGGTTCTCCCAGTCAAATGAATGGGCAAACATCATTTGTAACTCATCCCAGGATCTGTAAATGTAACCTGATAACCTCTAATGAAAGGCAGGGAGAGCACGGGCGGAAGCCGACAGGGATGGGGCGAGTGGGGGTAATCACAGAAATCACAACATTCGTGATTCTAGGTAAGGAAAAAACACCTCGATTGTATCATCTGAAAATAAAATGCCCTGCTGAGAAGCACCGCACAGATTCCCAACCTACGACACCGTTTCTTACTCCTAACAGCTCTTCCAAAACGCCCTTTCTGAATCCTTCTCTTCCAATGAGCAATGGGAGACTTCACCCAGCTTCATTTCTCCCTTTGCTTGCCTTACCCAGGCTTCATTTTTTGCATCTAGACTGAAACACCCTGGAGCACTTCAGAGCTACACACCCTGTTTGACATTTAAATACACACATGCATAAAGAAATCCCAGCTCACCGTTTCCAAATGCTTCTCCCTCTGTGTGAAGCACCTGATGCCATAGTGCCAGAGCCCAGTTGTGATGGACCCACATCAGGATGAGCTGCACCCCCCAGGGCACATCCTCAGCCCCGCTGCAAGGGCTAGGGGCTGGCAGAGACAAAGAGGATGCTTTGATAATGGAGCCAAACTGCCTTTTCCTGGCACAGCAACACCGTCAGGAGCGGGAGGAAATGCAGGTCATGCAAGGGCTCTGTTCTCCTCTGTGTTCTCCCCAGAAACTAACAGCTGATGGATCCCAAATGCACTCGTGGTGTGTAGAGAAAGTTAAATAATGCATTTATTTATTTAGACATAATGCTTAAGTCTCAATGAGATCACATCAGCTTTCATTTCTCCTCCCAAGATCAGGCCCACCAATGTTTTCTTTCTTTAAGAGCCAAGCAACATTCTTGGAGAGCAGTTCAATATCTCAAGAGGTGTAAATCACCACACTCTGTCTTATTAGAAACATTTGAAAGAGGGCAAGTGCTTTCAAAGCCATAAACTTCAGATTCCATACATGTTCCAAAGCTGCAGTGAATACACATTCCTGCCCCGAACTGCTTTTAATTTGCAGTCCCTTTAAAGCACAGAAGTCTAAATACTAAATCAACTTAAATAACAATAACAAACCATTTCAAAAATTGTCCATTTGCAACTTTTTTCAGTCAACTCGAAATGGGAATCACTCAAATGCCTGAAGGAATGTGGTGGGTGTATGGCCAGTGCAAAGGTAGCCTGCAGCTCCTGGGGAAATGTGGGGTAATCACTGCTCCACCATGGATTATTTATGGTCACGAGCCTGAAAGAGCATTACAAACTAAAGCAACAGCTCTGCCTGCCTGGTGGAAAAGGCTAAAGATCCCCAGACACAATGAGAACAGCAGAATGAAAACCACGATAGTCAAAAGGAAATATATATATTTTATATATATATATATATATATATATCCACATCCTTTGTGAACACAAGCAGGTCATGAGGAGATCAAACCATACCTGAGAGCACAGAGGTGGGCAGATCCAGCCCACTGGGGCCAAAGCATGCAGGCAGAATGCACAGCAGCAGCAGCTGTGCTGGGGGCTGGCAGAGAGCCCTTTGCTCTCCAGCAAGGCTTTTAATTAAAGATATTCCCCATTATCTCTAACCACAACTACTGGTGTTGGTGATCAGATGGGAGCGGGAGCGGCATCTCCCTTAGGAAATGCCGGTGCTCAACAGGCAGCGATGGCAAGAGCTGAGGTTCCAAACACATGTATCCACAACTTTTCCTGTTCAAACGGGTGCACATGAAGAGGCTGAAATGCACAAACTGATGCAAACATACCTGTGCAAAAAGCTTTTTGAGACAATTCTCATGGAACAAGTGGGGAAACCCCCCCTGCAGTCCTGATCCAGCTCTGGGGAAACAGCACAAGAGGGACGTGGAGCTGTTGGAGCGAGTGCAGAGGAGGCCATGGAGATGCTGCGAGGGCTGGAGCAGC
Organism: Pezoporus flaviventris; assembly: GCF_033815535.1. Taxonomy (NCBI): domain Eukaryota; kingdom Metazoa; phylum Chordata; class Aves; order Psittaciformes; family Psittacidae; genus Pezoporus; species Pezoporus flaviventris. The sequence goes on along the minus strand of NW_026892607.1, from coordinate 1,050,548 downwards.
TCTGCTCTGGAGCCAGGCTGAGAGAGCTGGGCTGGGGCAGCCTGGAGAAGAGAAGGCTCCTGAAGGGGAGACCTGAGAGCAGCTCCAGTGCCTGAAGGGGCTGCAGGAAAGCTGGAGAGGGGCTTGGGACAAGGGATGTAGGGACAGGCCAAGGGGAATGGCTTTAACCTGCCAGAGGGGAGACTGAGATGAGCTCTTAGGCAGAAGCTCTTCCCTGTGAGGGTGCTGAGGCGCTGGCACAGGGTGCCCAGAGAAGCTGTGGCTGCCCCATCCCTGGCAGTGTTCAAGGCCAGGTTGGACCCAGGGGCTTGGAGCAAGCTGCTCTAGTGGAAGGGGTCCCTGCCCGTGGCAGGGGTTGGAGCTGGAGGAGCTTTAAGTTCCCTTCCAACCCAAACCAGGCTGGGATGCTAAAATTGGAAAAAAAACCTCTGAAATTCCATACAAATTTTCACTTTTAATGAAAAAGCAGATATACTTTTTTTCCTGAATGCAACGTTTCAGCCAAACTTACTTGTAAGGCATCTGGAATTTACAGTATTTCCCTAACACAGAGGAGATGGCTTGCTGCTCTGCATTCAGAGAAAGCACCTTTTGTCAGCAGCTGGGGAGTAGCTGAATAAAGAGCACAAGAATAAGTGTCATTTAATCACTGAGAAGCAGCTTGCTTTCTCTCTAATCCATTGTTGGGAGAAAATGCTGTATTATTGAAAGCCGGTTAGTGACAATAAGGACTTGTACTGAAACACGGGACACGGCCAGAAGGTTCACTTCAAGGCACTAAGCATTCAAGAAATATTATTAACCTCAGCTATTATCACTTGGCAAATGGATTTTAACCCCTTCAAGTTCATGAGACATAAACTGTTCAACCTATAAGCAACCTGATCTAATGCCAAAGCTGGATCTTACTTCACAAGCCAGCACTGCTTTGAGCAGGGGCTCACAGAACACAACCTACCTTTCAGCCAGAGTTACTCTGTGATTTGATGTTTATCCATCAGAAATCATTAGAAGACATGGAATAGATATGCAAGCCACAGGCTTTAAATAACAACCCTTCCAAACCTCGCTCATTGGTTTACCTTGCTTTTAGCACAGGGCAAAAAGTGGAACTAGAAATAAGCTGCCAGGGTTAATAATGACTTAACAACCATACATAGACTCATAGGACAGTCTGGGTTGAAGGAACCTTAAAGCTCATTCAGTTCCAAACCCCTGACACAGGCAGGGACACCTTTCACTGGAGCAGGCTGCTCAAAACCATTTTTATATATACATATATAAAAAACACATACCTATATAAATATATATAAAGATGTAAATTTATTTATATATATTTTAAATATATGTGTGTGTGCGTATATATATATACATATATATATATATAAAAAAACCAAAGTATAACAACCTCCCAGTGGCCAGCAAACATCAAAAGGCAAGAACAAGAAGAAAAATGTCTAAATGGGCTTTAAACCCAGGAGTCTCCCAACAAGTTCCAACAAGGATGAAACATGCCATGACCCTACACAAGCACCAGCCTTGTGCCTCTTGGAGTACACAGGGACTTAAGCTTTTCCTACGTTTCTTCACAGTCCTAAAAATACCATCTGATGAGGCAGTAAATTCTGCCAGGTTAGTCTCTATTACATCCTGATTGCTGTCCTTGGAAGCAAAACTAAGTCATTTCCAATCATTACCTCCGGAATGATGAAAGTATGGTGCTTAGATGGAATTAGTGTGAAAGAAAAAGGGGTTTTTCCAGTAGGAAAAAATGCATGTCACAGGTGTGCCTGCAATTATACTACCTCAGGCTGTGATGGTTTGGGGTCAAAGAAGGTGACAAGAGGTCAGATCGGGTCAGTACCTTGATGTGAGACCTCCAAGAGAAGGCAAAATGCTGCAGGGAATACTGATGGTGACATGTTCGTCAGTCCAGGAGGCCATGGAAAAAGCGAGTCAAAGGTGGTGTGAGTTTTGCCTGTGCTGTTTACCAGAGGAGACAGGTCTTAACCACTTGTGGTTATTCAGAAAGCAAAGGGAGTGTTATTAAATCCAGTGAAATGGAGCGATTCATGCAAGAAACAACCCAAACTCAAGAAATAACTAAGCAGAACAAACAAAAACACAAACCCCCCCTGAAACAGCTCTGAGAAAGCAGCAGCAAGGAAAACCACTTCAGGAAACGGACATAAAAACAAGTTGCTGCAAGGTAAGCAAAGCGGGTATCGCTCGCTACCAGTAACTGCTTCTGCTCTTACTCTCATCCAGGAGCTCCCCCAAAACACTCAGTTCATTTGTACCTTGGTCTGAGCTCTAAACACAGGCAGGGGCTTGGATCAAAGGGTTTGTTATCTGCAGTGCCGGCCTCTGCAGGGCGAAAGAGGTTTGCATGATGCTTTCCATCTCCATTCTTCACCAGAATGAGGAGAAAGCTGTCTCAAGGCAGAAATAAAACCCAACTACACAACTATGCCCTTCAAATTCTCTTTTTCTTGAGTTCCTCCCCGTCACATTCATCTGTATTATATACCAGTTGTGTGTTTTAGTCATGGGATACGTCTCCCAACGCTATGGATTAGCAGAGGGATGAAAGGCAATGGTATACAGGAATAAAAGACATCATTTTACCTTTGAAGTGAGTCACTAAAGGCTGCCAGCTTGGAAGAAGGCAGAATACCTTACCCCTGCATGCCAACACAGCTACTGTGGGTTCTTTCTCATAAACAACTTTGCATGCAGCTTAGGTACATGTATAAATGGCCATTGCTAGTCATACACCAGCAGCTCACACTAGCTGTGTGTCACAGAAGCCAGGCACTGCAGTTCTTCCAAGAACATCATAGAAGATGATGTTACTATTAATATTTGCTGGAATAAAAAGGGAGCTACCTCGAAATAGGACACAAAATCAGTAAGAACTTGCTAGGTATTAAATAATAGTCTTCTCCATGCTTTTCCTAAGCACTATCTCAAGCTTTTACTCTGTACCAGTGCCCTTGTTTTATACTGTAATAAGATGTCCCTGCCCATGGCAGGGGGTTGGAACCGGATGAGCTTTAAGGTCCCTTCCAACACAAACTAGTCTGGGATTTACACAGATAAGTCTTGAAAGAGAAGCACAAAAATGGTGCCTATGTGAAAGCATTTCTACACAACAGATCCCTAGGGAGCTCTAGCTCACAGAAGATAAAAGATGGGAGCTCTTTTGCCTAGTTTTTGCCCTGTATACAGCCACATTTCTACTGTATATACCTGATTATGCCAGAACCTGCCCCTGCACGTGACTTTGGCAGGAGGTTCCAGTGTGTGAGCCAAGGACTGAAAGCGCAGGACAACCGGCAGTGTAAAAATGCTTTCTGTATTTGTTTATTCCTTATTTAATGGGCTTGCCAAGTATTGTACTCTTTCCAAACCTCCTTCACATCAGTTTAACATCAGCAAATGACAGATGGACCACAAATACCTGCGCTGACAGCGGAGTGCAGCCCGGCCCGTTCTCAGGTGTGCAGCAGGGAGGCTGACCGCCTCCACAGAGCACACAATGAAAACAGCACATCTCATGTACAATCAGCACTGCAGCTGATCTTACAAGATAGCGAGACCCACACCTGCACTGCTGAAAGCAGGAGCAAGCCCTCAGTGTATGCATACTTTTTTCCCCTCCATTCATCTTCCGGATTGATTCTTGTCACTAACACAAGTTATTTCCTCTGTGAAGCTCACAGAGGAGAAAAAGAACAGCATGGAAATACTGTGATGAATTGTACATTACCTACAGCCTGATCAAAGCCCACTGAAATTCAGTGTGAGTCTTTCTGTTGACCCAAACAACTCTGGGTCAAGCTTTTAAGCGCTTACTTAATTTCAGCCCTGGCATGTTGAGTGCTGTAGTTTTCAGTATGAAGATACCAAATTGATGATGCTTGGTGCAATCTGTTAGACTCAGCCCAATATGGATTTAAGATGTGTAAATGGTCAAAGCTGAGAACAAAAGCAATGAAGGAAAAGGGGGGTGGAACTAGATGATCGTGAAGGTCCCTTCCAACCCAAACTATTCTAGGATTCTATTTATTTCCAAATGGAAAAAGCATAACGCAATGTTGGAATACCGCTGTCATGAGAAGTGAAATGTGGCAGTTTCATTCAGCACTGGATTATCAGCTGGTCCCAGTGCACCCCTTTCATACCATTTGTTGTTCCTGGTTCGGAGTTTAAAGCCAGGTCTGTGTTACACAGGACCTGGCAGGTGCTTTTCATTTCTTCATGCATGGTTACATAGAACAGCTTTCTCTTCAGGCCATCAGGTAGAGCTTTATAGCACATTTCACCAAGGGTTGTAGAGACAGAAACAAAGTAATGAATTACTAACTGGTAAAGAAATTCAAACCACCTTTTCTCTTCAGGGGGTGTGTGCTTTGGGTTGCCATTTTTCCATGACTGCCACAAAAGATGGAAGTAAAACATCACACAAAACACCCCCCCCTGCCTTAGCACTACACTGAAGAGGATTAAAAGTGCCAAACTACTCAATGTCTGCTGTACAGAAACAGCCAGGTACAAACTACTGGATGATCTTAAGGTCCTTTCCAGCCCAAACCATTCCTATGAGCCTATGATTCTGTGTCCTAAGAACGAGCAACCAGATCACATACCTAGAGATTATACTGCTTGTCCCATGAGAAAAATTATTCCCTCCAGCTACAAGATGGCCATAAACCAAACACAGAATCGTTACAACTCTTGTTTCTCACATATTACAGTTTTCAGTATGAAATGTGTGCCAAGCACACACATTTTTGGCCTTTACATGGTGAATCCTTACAATTTTCTACTTAAAAATTATTAGGATCAAATTCAAATTGTAATCTTCCTGCTTCCGTGGATATTACAGAACTAGTGCATAAAAAACTTGGACAAAATAGAAGTTTTCCAATAGTTTCATGCACAGAAAAACAGGCAAGCCCCAAGAGAGGAATCGCCTCTCAAAGCCTTCAACCTTCCTCTCACAGGGAGCGACATGGGAGCTAAAGGAGGAAAACAAAGCCCAAAACCTCCCCACATTTAGGCAGGAAGAGGAATGGGCCTTCCAGCCACAGCCAGCCAGGGCTGGGGAAGGTGTAAGAGCTGGAGTTGCATTTCTTCTAATGTTATCTGCGGTTTCAAGCCAAGCGTAATCATTCCAAGTTGCTTTGGCTCGCGAGGGATGGATTGACGTAACCATTTCAAAACAAACCAAAGTTAAAGTCTCATCTGTGCAGAAGTGCAGAGAACACACAAAAGCTGTTCTGGCCTCCTCTATGACCAGGTTCTGTGCATGGCTCCAGCTCGTTCCTTCAACTTGTGAGAATATAACCTCTGAAGAGAAACCGGCAATGTTCTCCTTCAGTCAGAGCACTGTAAAACCAGCTCAGCCAAAGGTGCAAGTCTTCTGCCCAAATGGTTATTTTCCTTTGGGAAAAAGTCTGGTCAAAGATCATGTTTATACTCTAGGGGCCCAGTGAAGTAAAAGCCCAAACAAAGCTGAACAGGTATGAAAATCCATTAGAGAGGAATTTAAAAGACAAATGTACTTTGATGTGCAAACTTAATTTATATGGTAAGAATCCCAGCCTGGTTTGGGTTGGAAGGGAGCTTAAAGCCCATCCAGCTCCAACCCCTGCCATGGGCAGGGATACCTTCCACGGGCAGGGACACCTTCCACTAGAGCAGCTTGCTCCAAGCCCCTGTGTCCAACCTGGCCTTGAACACTGCCAGGGATGGGGCAGCCACAGCTCCTCTGGGCACCCTGTGCCAGCGCCTCAGCACCCTCACAGGGAAGAGCTTCTGCCTAAGAGCTCATCTCAGTCTCCCCTCTGGCAGCTTAAAGCCATTCCCCTTGGCCTGGCCCTACATCCCTTGTCCCAGGCCCCTCTCCAGCTTTCCTGCAGCCCCTTTAGGCACTGGAGCTGCTCTCAGGTCTCCCCTTCAGGAGCCTTCTCTTCTCCAGGCTGACCCAGCCCAGCTCTCTCAGCCTGTCTTCTCTGAAATAAAACCAAGCACAGAATGGACTTCAGTGGCTCCTGCTGCCTAAAACTTTTTCATTAGGAAGCACCTAAAAGCACCTAATAGACAGGAAAACTGAGCTGGGAGTTGAATCAGTTTGTATGGACTCATTTTATCTAAGCACTACAAGTATCCTCACCGCATTTTCACCTTTCTTGAAGCAACTACTGACAACTGAACACCATATATCACTCTTCTAAAGCTTAAAAATGAGAACAAGTTGCTGCTCAGAAAGCATTTATAATAGATTCAAACCATTAGGATTAACCAGCCTTGGTTTTATTTCTTATTTTAAAAGCAATGTTTGATTACTCTGGGCTGTGAATTGGGAACCATTTCTACCTTCTTTTTCTTGCTAACACAATTTCACGCTACAAAAAAAGGCATCAAACGGTGAAAAGCATTTGTTTCTAGTTCTTAAGTAAAACCAGCAATGTTAAACAGGTCAGATATAATAAATAGAGCTATTCCAAGGGAAAGAGAAATGTTTTCCTCTCCTGACTTTGAGTGACAAGAGAAAATTTTTACCAGCTTGCAAGTCTGCTTTATTAAAAGTGCTCCATTCGATGTAATTGGATTTCGATGTGTCTGTTCCATTGGGCTGCTTTGTTGCATTCTTCAGATTAATCATAGTGTGGAAGCAGCCTTTTCAAGTGAGTGGATGTTCTAAACACCTTTAAAAGTCCTCATCTGTGGCAGCCACAGGCTCCTACCCCATGTTTTGACGTGTTTGATACTTGGATTACCCCGACAGGAAGGCGATAGTCCTTGAATAGAGCTTTTTGTTCAGCCTTCTAATAGCTTCCAGCACTTGCCCCAGCCCACAAGATACATACCAAATTTAGTTAGACATCCAGGCCAGACAGGAAGAATTTCCCTGTAGATCTAGTGAACTCCACCACTTGAACATTTGGGCTTCTTGAGGGCAAGGAGGAGACAGCGAGGCAGCAACAGTGCCCCGCAGCCTGGTGACACATGGTGGTGCTTCAAAGGAAGCTAATGATGAGGCTGCTGACCCCTGCAACCCCCTCAACTTCCCTATTTTAGATTAAAAAGCATAAGTATCATCCATCTTTAGCTGTATTCAACTCTATATCCTGAAAATTAGGGCTGTTAACAGACACATATACAAATACAAGCATTTTTTAAGTCCAGGTTGACATGTCATAATCCCAGAGCTCAAATCCACTGCACATACAGAATCATGGAATGCTTTGGGTTGGGAGGGTCATTAAAGCTCAACCAGTTCCAACCTCCTGCCATGGGCAGGGATGCCTTCCACTAGACCAGGTTGCTCCAAGCCCCATCCAAACTGGATCTCCCCATGAAGACATTAAAGATATTTCAGTCAGCTTGAAGCAACAATTCTCTTTCTAATTTGTTACCAAAAGTTTAAAGCTAACAGAGGGAACTGGTAGACAATTTATACTCTTGCATTCCATTACTCTGGTTTAAACCCATTTATTTTAAGCATGCCATACTAACCTTCTCCTACTCAGAACTGGTAGAAAGGGGGTAAATTTCTATTACCCAAGATGATTTACCAGCCTGAAGATGAGCTTTAAGGTCCCTTCCAACCATTCTATGTTTCTATGAAAAGGGAATAGAGAGCAATGGAGAATGCCCCAATGAGAGCTTAGAAGATCCTAGCCTTGCCTCCTGCAGAACACAGGGGATGGACACTCCAAGCAGGAGTCTCCTGCAAGGTCTTTTCTTACCCACAGTCCAGTCTCAAGAGGGTTTGAGCTTTGGGAAGGAACCCTTCTCTCTGGGCTGCACAAGTGTCTTGTGGGAGGAACCATGAGGCAAAGGCCTGCGATGGGGGATCTGATCTGCAGCAGGACAGGGCAGCACGGGGCCTTCTGGGAGACCATGAGAACTCACTGCTGAATTCCAGCCCCACGTTCCTCATTTGGAAGCAATTGCCCTGTGCAATCCATCAGGAGGGGCCAGAGGAGATATCCTTGTGAAGTGGAAAAAAATGAGTTCTTAATTTATAGATGACAATTAAACCAAATTGGATTGATTTTTTTTATATCCCCCCCCCCCCCTTCTTTTGGAAGGCTTTAAAATGAACTATAAGTCAGAAGAGCTGCCAAAGCTCCCTTCCCTAATTAAACACATAACTTGTATTAAACCCCTTTTTAGTCCAGCTGCTGAGAGACTCTGCAACTTTGGGAGTTGTATGGTTTGTGGGAAACATTGTGTTCCTTCTTGAATTCTTCAGCTTTCCCAAAAGACAGCATGCGAAAGCTTTCCATAAATACAAACTGTGTTTTCTAATTTAACTACTGTCACTTCTATATAATGAGTTCACAAACCAAATGAAAGCTTAGACAAATATTTTCCAAGTTAAAGTAATCAGCTTCAAATGAAATCTGCATCTCCTCACTATAGTTGTACCTTTAGTAACTCAGGCAACAGTTTTCTTGAAAGCAAGCAATAAGATAGCCCTGACTGCCCCGGCAATACTGCAGCACACCAAGGGTGTGGGCAATACAGCAAAGCTTACACAAGGGAAGACCAGAGGAAGAGTTTCTCATTAAAAAGGTGGAGTTAGCTAAGAAAGTTGGGGCTGTTCAGCCTGGAGAACAAAAGCTCTGTAGAGACCTCAGAGCAGCTTCCAGTGTCTGGAGGGGGCTACAAGGATGCTGGAGGGGGACTCTTCCTCAGGGACTGTACTGACAGGACAGGGAAAGTTCTTCCTGAGGGTGCTGAGGCGCTGGCACAGGGTGCCCAGAGAAGCTGTGGCTGCCCCATCCCTGGCAGTGTTCAAGGCCAGGTTGGACACAGGGGCTTGGAGCAAGCTGCTCTAGTGGAAGGTGTCCCTGCCCGTGGCAGGGGTTGGAACTGGATGAGCTTTAAGGTCCTTTCCAACACAAACCATGCTGTGGTTCTATGAATTCCACTTTAGAAGGAAACTCCTTGCTGTAACTACATCAGCCTCAGATTCCAGAATAAGATATGCACAGAAAAGTACTTTTTCTCCTGTAATTTAAGGGTTTAGGCTGGTTTATGGGTGTTGATTATAAGACAAAGACAAAACAAGTTTGGTCTTTGCCTCCATCCTACTGGAAGCACACAGGAAATCTGTATGAAATCTTATATATTTGCCCAAGAAAATAAAGTGTTCCTCTTGCTGCACTTGTTGGATTATTACTGTCGGATTGGCTTTACACAAAAAGCCAGCTGGGCAGGTATTACATACACACAGCTTGCCCCAGCTTAGAAAAATAAAATAATTGAGAAATAGCAAAGACTTTATCCTATGGAACCTGCCTGCTCTGAAATTCCAACCGTTTCCAGTCCTGGAGTAGCCAATTTACTTGTAAGCGAAGTATAACACGAGTCAGGGCTTATTACAGCCCGGCCTGGCTAAGTCACACTTACATCACCTTGTTTCCAGCATAGCGGAACGTTGCCTTTGGAAACCAGCCTGGCCCAGTTAATGCCTTATGCAGAAAATCCTTCCTACCTCGTTGGAATTATTTAAAATGCACAAATTAATGTATCATAAAGCTTGCTTGCTGTTCCCCAAACCAAACTGTTTGTCCTTTTGTACACTTCTACAACAGGTTTATTACATCTCTCTATTCTACACTCGTGCTGTACCACTAATAACCCACTTTCAGCTCAAGCAGTTCCCTGCCTGAAGCTGGGAAGATCCACCTCCTGCCCTGCGTCTTTGATTGTTACCAGTGTCCTCTACTGGCCATCACCACCAGACACAAGCTGCTCTGTCTTTGGTCCAGCCTCCAAGACCTGTGGTTGTGTTCTGAACCCAAGGACCAGGAAGTGATCAAGCATCCAGACAGAAATCAAGCAAATTACCCTGGCTCCACAAGCAAATACACACTGAAGAACAGATCTTTAGCAGGGGACTGGTGTTCACACCCAGCTGGTGTGACATCAGCACATCCTCCATTGTCAGAGACTTCCTACATCTTTTTATCTCTGTAACAGTTAGAGGCTCTGAAAGACCCATTTTTGCTGTGCTGCTCACACCCATGGCCCTGAGGGCTACAAAGAGGAAATGGGCTCTTCTATTGCCATTAACAACCATCAGCTTCATGGTTTTGTAATGCAAGAACCTTGGCACGCCTCTATTCAAAAGTCTCTTGCCTATAAGAGAGTGAAATTACCCTAAGTAACAACAGCAACAAGGGAGCAGGCCATGAGGAGCTCAGGATAACATCAGCCTTTGGAGATCAGTGTTAACTAAATAAAAACCCCACTGCAGCTTTCCCCTTCTCACCAGGAAACCATTCCCCAGCTCATCTCCCATTACAGCAGCCTAAGAGCTGAATTTCACCCTATGCTTTCACACTTAGGTCATCACTATGTTATCTGAAGCCTCTATCAGAGCATCATAAGAGGATTCCCCCGTGGTCCTCTCACCATACAACAGCCACACCAAAGGCTAACGGAAAGCCACTCGTGCATGGGCTGCTACAACCCTTTTGCAAACCTCAGTATTTGTTTTCAAGACATCTCCCCATGAGAAACATGGCTCTGCTTCGGCGTTAAAAGAGAACGTCGCAGCCAGTTAATCTTGACCATTTATTTTATATCATCCAAAGCAAAATATTGACACATCTGGACAAACTCAGGCCAAGAGCAGAGCACCAGTCCCAAAGCATTCATGAGCACAACCAACAGCTCGTAAATCCTAACTAGCCAGGACTGACCACAATGAAATAACCTGTCAAGGGAAGAGGCAAGCAGCCCCTCAGGCTGCATTCAGATGCTGATAGGATTCAGAGAGGCTAAATTAAAAGTATCAACAGTTGGTTGGTTCCGTGTCTCCTGAGTCACTGAGTTACAGACACTCGAAGCTACAATAAACTCCCTCAGGTCAGGTCAGATATTTATGAAGCTGTTGTGCCCAAGAGACTCTCACAAACACAGGAAAACTCATTTCTATGCTTCAATCTGACCCGGATAACGACAGAGCTCTGCACAGCCAGCACGTTCATAGGGAGGCATCTCCTCGGGTTCAGTGGCAGGGAAATTCAGGGAGAGTCCACCTTGAGTTATTCCACCTGCACAACCACCTTGATGTTAGCGGTGGAGAAGGTGATGTTAATGCCAGTCCTTACAGAAAGAAATCTGTGCTGCTGTGCAGACACAGCACTGGGAGTCGTGGGCTCATGGAAGATTAACTCTGGTTTTAAAGGGAATTTAAAAAGACAGAAAGATTTAAAGATACAAAACATCTTCCAACACCTCCAACTGTTTTTCCCCTCTATCTGAAAGGAATTCAAGGGAAGTCGATAACCCTGGGATTCCTGGATCTGAAAGCAGGAGAGGATCAGGGTAGAAAGTGATCACTCACAGAGCAGGGCAATAGCTGCAATGAATGCCATTAGTACTTAAAACCACTATAGACAGAAGGAAAAAAGACACTTGCAGACTGGAAACCTGGAACTTAATTCCAGCTCTGCTGAAATCAACAGCTTTGCCATGAATTTCAAAGGAATTGCGATGCCCCCACCCCGTATCTTAGAGCTTGCAAAACCAGACGTGAAAAGGATTTTAAGTATCACCAACTACATCCCCCAATCAGCAGACTGCTTATAGCACTTCATCACTTCAAACCTGTGAGGTCTGAGCCTGCAGTCCTCTCTCTTAAGTGCAAGATGGATTGCTAAAATGGAAAGTGCTATTCCAAGCTTCTTTTGGGTGCCCCCACTTGAGCTGGGAGCAGCAGAGAGCGGCTCAAGGCACCTTCCCCACAGTTCTTTGGTGTCATCTTTGTTGGAACAGCACCCTAAGAATCAGGCTAATAAATCTAGGCACACTATTGTTTCTTGATGGGTAACTGGTCCGTTACATCTCTGAATTGCAAAGAATTAGGGGGGTTTTCCCCATATAAACCACATGTCCTCCATTTCTTTGGGCATCTAGACTCAATGCTGACAGCAGTTGCTCATCATCATACCTAGCACAGGAACCTACAAACTGAGTTTTCATGCTGTACAGTAACAGGGGTGCACAAATACACAGAGGCAGAAGCAGCTGCTGGGAAGGATCTAAACTGCTCCTGTGCTTAAATCAATGCAACCAACCACTGAGAGCAACACACACCTACTGACACACATTCATTGTCCAGTACTTATTCATTTCTTAATCATATTGTGGTTCATATATTCAAAACTATGCAGGAACAAAAGTCACACTTAGAAAACTTAAAGTATTAAAATGATGTAGGCATTGATGAAATGTCTCCTGCATGGCAAAAGACAACCACACCAGTAATACGGGATTTCAGATTAGCCTCCCAATGCCTCTAAATTGCATTAAAGAACTGAAACCATGACCTTTCACTTCCATTACAACACTATGTAAGAGTGAACACAAAAGCATGAATTCACCAAGGTAGATCCTTGTTTTGATGAAAACACTCCTCTGCAATCAGTAACAAGATCTCACCACTGTGCTTCAGTCTGACCTGTATTAGATTCCTGTGCCACTGCGCAAATGATATAAAAATAGAGCAGCATTCCTTCCCATCAGCTCTTGGTTTACAATTAAAAGGTACTTTCCTGGCATAAAAAACCCTCAATGTTTAAAGGTCCCTTTAAACCACCTACAAGTCACTCAACCAACTCCAAGTTGGGCATTAACCAACTTTCTCCACCTTCCTTTTTGTCCAAATGAAAAAGAAATAACCCAGAAGAGAGGAAAACCCATCCAACTGAACAGAACACACTGGATTCGTGCCTGTTGGATCATACAAAGCCGTGTGTGTTACACAGGGCTGGTCTGTGATTAATAACAGCTCTTGGTTCAGTTATGCCTATTTACACAAACAACCTCCAAACGACCCACACGCAATGGTTAATAATAAATGTGAGCATCTGTAATAACAATTTGATCAAGAGATAGGAGTAAAATCACAAATTGAAATCTCTGTAATGTAAAGGAAAATTCTCCATCTGAAAAGGTTTCAATGTGGTTTCTTTCAAGAGGCATGTCCAAGTTCTTCTGTGAATTCCATCATTCATACCACTTTCTTTTCATTGAAAATAAGGTAAAGGACAGGCAGTAAAGCTGCTACCACCTTCATTTGTGTATTTGCATCTTTATAGGGACATGCAGATAACCACAGCATTTCTGTCACTGGAACCTTCATAGTTAAAGTCCATTGGAAAAACTACCTGGAGAATCACTAAGCACAAGCTTGATTTTATGTGAACATCATTTGAATTCCACGTGCTTGCTAGTTCTTCCCACAGCACTCTGCTCCTGACAGAACTGATCAACTCAAGGAGATCCTTGGGAATTAATAAGGTTATGAATCAATATAACAAGCAAAGACAGTCCTTGTACCTTAACAGATCTTACCACTGCAACATAAGGACAGGAATGTGCCTCATCCCAGTGCCCTCATGATCGCTCTTTGTACATCTGGTCAGGAAGCACAATGCAGCCCCTCCTGGCTCCTTGCAAGCATTAAAGGCCAGACAGAGCTGCAAAGATAAACAGGGCTTTGGAGGAGGTACTCACTTTGATGAAATAAGATTTATTCTCCAGAATTACTGGAGCTGCTCACAGCTTTCAGGGAGAAAATAAAGGAGAGGAAAATGCATCGCCTGCTGGAGTGAGACTAATGATGATATATGCTTGACATTAAAACTGCTAAAACCAGGCTGCATGTTGGTAAATTGTGTCATGTGCCTGGGAGTCTGGGCACTGGCTTTTGAGACAGGAGCCTCAAGTTGCTTGTGCTGCTTTCAACAATAACTTCTTTTGTTGGCCTTGCCAAGTCATTCCTCCACTGCTGCTGTGGTGAGGAGAGGCCAGGGCTTACCTGCCACTGAGGGCTGCGTGCTTCAGATGTCTGCAATGTGCTTTACCAACTGCCGTACCACCATGCAAGCCCTTTGAATTATTACTATGAAACCAGCATTACAGATAAAAGTGACAGGGACAAGGAAAAGCACAGATATAAGTGCCACAAGGATGCTCAGGGGCTGGAGCCCCTCCAGGCTGAGAAAGTTGGGGCTGTTCAGCCTGGAGAAGAGAAGCTGCGTGGAGACATCAGAGCAGCTTCCAGTGTCTGAAGGGGCTTACAAGGATGCTGGAGAGGGACTCTTCATCAGGCACTGTAGTGATAGGACAAGGGGTAACGGGTTCAAACTGAAACAGGGGAAGTTCAGGTTAGATCTCTGGCAGAAGTTCTTCCCTGTGAGGGTGCTGAGGCGCTGGCACAGGGTGCCCAGAGAAGCTGTGGCTGCCCCATCCCTGGCAGTGTTCAAGGCCAGGTTGGACACAGGGGCTTGGAGAAAGCTGCTCTAGTGGAAGGTGTCCCTGCCTGTGGCAGGGGTTGGAGCTGGGGGAGCTTTAAGGTCCCATCCAAAACCAGGCCAGTCTGGGATTCTGTGAAAGCAGTGTCTGGCATTGCCAACTGGAGAAGAAAGGCAACAACCACTCAGGCTGTTTCTCGTGAGAGCAGCCGGTTGCTTTCTGTCATTGTGGCAGATCTTCATAAACCCCAATCTCTGTGACTGGGGGTAAAACTAGAAGAACTGAACAATGAAACAGTTGTTACTGAATTTATTACATGCAGACATGAGAGGGCGGACTCAATAATGTGCTACCATTATGTTAAGGAGCTGCCACAGAAAGGAAGGCAATATTTGTTCTTGTCCACTGAGATTAGGATGGGCTATGGCTTCAAATAGCAGCAAGGGACATGTAGAAACCCATTAGTGAGATGATGGAATGGCTTTTATGGATTTGTTGTTATTCATAGTCTTCAAGGATGTTCAGCTTCTTGTGGTACAGCTGATCTGGCTGTGAGCTGAATGCAGGGGAGAGGCGATGTCTCCAGCATGACCTCAGCTCTGCTCTATGTGGCACCCTTGCAAAGGGGTTTCCCCCCACTTAAATGGTGGAAATAAGGTAGCAGAAAGGATAGGTTTGTTAGATTTCCCTTAGCCAAAAGGTGCAGATCCTCATCTCTTCTCCAGGGAATGTCCTGCTCATTTTTGTTGGACCCACTGTTGAAGACCCTATCTGCATGTAACTGGTGGCTTTCCTTTGCTTGAGAAGTCACTCAACTGCAGAGTCACTTCTCTTTGCCTGTTCACTAAAGTGACTGCAGTGTTGCAGGGGAGGCTGTGTCACAGTGCTGGCCTGCCACAGCTTTTGCTTCTGCTATTTATTTTCCAGAAGAAAACAATGGATATAGTGGATAAAGGAGCAAAAACATAAGCATCAGAATTGAATTAAATGAACAAGGAGCAATGGTGGTTTTTTACTGTGCTCGTGTCATTTAAGTTGGGTACAATCATAGAATCAAGTGGAATTCATAGGATCACAGAATGGTTTGGGTTGGAAGGGACCTTAAAGCTCCTCCAGCTCCAACCCCTGCCACAGGCAGGGACACCTTCCACTAGAGCAGCTTGCTCCAAGCCCCTGGGTCCAACCTGGCCTTGAACACTGCCAGGGATGGGGCAGCCACAGCTTCTCTGGGCACCCTGTGCCAGCGCCTCAGCACCCTCACAGGGAAGAGCTTCTGCCTAAGAGCTCATCTCAGTCTCCCCTCTGGCAGCTTAAAGCCATTCCCCTTGGCCTGGCCCTACAGGCCCTTGTCCCAAGCCCCTCTCCAGCTTTCCTGCAGCCCCTTCAGGCACTGGAGCTGCTCTCAGGTCTCCCCTGCAGGAGCCTTCTCTTCTCCAGGCTGACCCAGCCCAGCTTCCCCAGCCTTCAGTAACATAACATGGCAGAGTCTGGAAGAGCAACACTAGAGCTGAAGCATGGTCCAGATAATTCCATAAGACCAGGAATCACAGCTAGTAATATAAACAGCACAGTCCTGATGCCTATATCCTGCCAGCCTCCTAGGAGGGCAAAGCATCCCACCTCCAGCAGTAAGCCCTGGCCGCCAATTCCCACCCTCCTGCAGCCTAATCCTCAAGCAAATCTTCCTTTCCTCCTTGCTGAACAGAACACCACATGCTCTGGGAATGGGGATGAAGGGACTGAATTCCTTGCAGAAGAACAGAGCATCTTTAGCTGCAGACACACTCCAGAGCAAGGTGCAGGCCCTGCACATCTGAGAAAGCAGGGCCACCCATTCCCTGTGCCCTGAATCACCTCCAAATGCTGTGTATGTTTTTCTTAATCAAACTGCAATTATTTAAGAGCATTTTCCATCCCTCTCCCCTTGTGACTCGTTCTGAACAACGCCAGCAGCAGCAGCTGCTCAGTCTTACCTTACTTCAAAACCAAACCCCAAACAAACAAGAAAGCCCACGCCAACAACCCCAGCATCCAGCAGTTCATTCCAGCAAGAGTTTGCAGAGGAAGTGTGAAATCTCAGACCTGCTTCATATCATAGTTTTGCATCTACTTCAGCAACAACCAGATTTCACCTCTCTCAGCCTTCCAGCTGTGCAATGTGTGCATAACATGGGTATTGGTCCAGATTCCACATGCTTCAAAAGGAAGATTTATAAGGTAAAATGCCATGTAAGCCAGCAAAGAGAAAACAGACTTCTTATTTGCTCATTTTAATACTGACTTGAAGGAATTACAGTTTTTCCCCAAAAGCAGCTGTGGGCAAAGAACAAACTGCAGATTATCTGGGAAGAAACAAAGGCTTCCACAACTGGGCCCTGCAGTCAGGTTCCTTCTTATCTCCTGAGCATAGAACATGACAGTTCTCCCCAGTTAACAGCAGAGAGAAAATACAATTAGAAAGCAGAAATCTGTATTAAATCATTTCCCAGATTAAATATGTTGTAATGAAATCAAGGAGAAAAGGGAGTAACCATAGAAGGCCTGAACCAATTCAGCCTGCAAAGAGTAGCTGAATCCCTCCTCCAGCCCTGTGGTAAATGGGGTATCTAGTCAGTAGGACATGGCTACCAGCCCAGGTCCCTCGGTAACATCAGCTGCAGAGACCTCAGTCATGCTATGGGCTATCACACTGAAGATGCAGTTTGACTTTTTGTTGTTATTACTCCTTTTTAATCATAACACATAGAGCATTTGACACCTACCACCTCAAGCTCATTCCCTGGAAAACATGTGCTTTCTGATTGCACGCTTACAGATTCTTACCCTTGGACATGAAGAGACAATAACCCAAATACTATCCCATCGATGCTTCCTGATTAATTAATATTAGCAAGGGAGAAAACCTTAGCTAACACTGTTATAATTACAAGACAAAAAGCAATGCCTCAGCGTTACCAGCCCACCAGAAACAGAGCCACCATGTTAAAGCAACACTCTGCTAACCTCCTGGAGGAGCTCGAACAATGGCTGCATTGTTCCGCAGCCTCATCTCTGCTGAAGGCCACCCACATCTCCCCTACTCCAGGGAGAAGTCAGCTCAATAGACATCCAGTCAGAGGAGAAAGCATCTTTACAAGGCTTGTTCATTTTTCTTGGACAAGAACAGAGTTCAGCCTTTGCTTTCAAGCCAAGTCCCTGAAAGGAAGCGAATGAGTTCGAAGCTCCTGAAGATGGACATGCCTCCAACACTCAGGCATTTTGTATCACACAAGATTGATTTCCTCCAACTACACGAGGCCTCGGGTGAAAACGATCCTTCACAGCCCCATGGCTGGGAGCCAGCATGAGACTGAAGCACAAAGAGCGCATCGTGCTTGCCTCAAGATGTCAGGGCCTTTTGATAAATTAAAATTCATTTTGGAACATGAAAAATTCCTGGGATCTTTTGTTCCTGCTAACATGTGTGGTAAGACTGCAAATTGAAATGAACTGCACCAAAAAAAAAAACAAATAAAAAATGAGTCAGTCCTTCCAAAAATTATGGTTTAAAATGTTCTACTACTTTTTACTACAGTAAGAAAGGAAACCTAAATGCCATCAACCCTAAAAGTGCTGGAGAAATGGAAGGGGAAAACAGCAGGAATAAACTCGTGCGCCATGCCAGACGAAGTCCAAAAAGCTCCGTCCAAAATCAGCTGTGGCTCTGGGTACACAGCACCCCATACCTGCCATGAGCAGGGGGGACGACGCTGTGAAGGCCAGAGGAGATCCCGCACTGCAGAGGCACATCCTATGGGGTTTTAAAGAGTTTTCGAGATTTACCCACAGACCAGACGAGGTTCTGGAAATAAAATTTGCCAGATGTCCCAGTATAAATCAGGATTTTTAATATTTCTCCTGATGTCCCATTAACCTCATCACTATTTCCATACATGTCATCTGGCAGCCTTCTCGGGATGTCCAGTAAAACCAGGAGACACATGTTAGTGGCAGAGAATGAGGGAGAAGCCCTCGTAAGCCTGAATTCAACTCCTTCAGTTTGCCAAGCCTGGAACAGGGCAAGGAGAACATAAAGGAAAACAGCTTGGAGGTAAAATAAGCACCGAGAGAGTGAATGAAGCCCAGATGGATGAGGTAGCCCAGATTCTGCACGCTGATCCAGGAGAGAAGGATAGTGCAGGCTGTGCAGCTTGTCCTGGGGAGGGACAGCGAGGGACACAACAAAAAGGATGTGTTTTTATCATGCTTACTTCAAGATAAACTTTCTGTAGCCTAAAATAACCGCTCCTGTTGACATGGATTCAAATTCAGACACTGATACAGCCTTGTCATGGGTGTAGGGCCACACTTCATACTAAACACTTCACAGCAGGGAATGCTACACACTTGCAATGGTTAGCAGCACAAAAGCCGAACTTCTACACTACAGCAGAGGCACACAAGAACTGCTTGGGGCCAGCTGCACACAAATACAAGCTACATTTTCCTTATATAAAACAAGAATATCTGCCACCAACGCTTGTCCCTCAGAAGAAAGCTTTTTCCTTTTTATTAATGAGAGTATTTACAACAGCTATCAGGGAAACTTAATCAGTCCTTTGGAAGTATTTAGGTATGAGGAGGTGCATAGAGTCACTGCTCTCCCCATTCCACAGCAGAAATGAGATATTTCTTGAGAGCTGAAAGGGATATAGTTTATCATGTCCACTTAACCCTTTGGGGACGTTCTGCTTCAGCAAGTCTTTTCAATGGGGTTAGCAGATCAACAGGGCTCTGAATTCTTCAGGAGCTGGTTTCCCCCTGCCTCTTTTCAACAATCTCTTACCAGACAGTCTTTCAACACAGGGTCTCCATCCTTATGAGTTTCAAAAAGACTCCAACTGAGGGATCACAGAAAGTCAGGACAAGGCAGTTTTGTTCCTGCCAAGTATTTGAGCTCAGATACCCCCTGCTCACCGTGTCAATCAGCTGTCTGGGCTGGGTCAAGAGTTACTGGTAGATCCAGATGCAATATACATTTTTACAGAGAGGCTGTCATCTCACCCTGTTCACAGAGGCAAATGCTCCTGTGCCTTCATGTTGTGCTCAGTGGTCCATATCCAGGCACAGATGTACAAAATTCTTGCAATATATACATTTAGCAATCCAGCCAACAGTGTATTTCCAGTATAGAGGCAATTCATCCTCATCTCTGTATGTACGGAAAATTTATGGCAAATCTTCATGTGCTTTTGTTTAAGATAAAAACACATTCAAAAGCAAAATGCATCCTGATAAAAAATAAGAAAGGGAAACATCACAAAGGAAAATGAACTTGGGGCTTCATTACCATCAAAGTCTTTGCGGTCTTCTATTGGGATGTTCATGTAAAATACTTGAACTAGTGACCAGCAGCGCTCAGACTACTGTGAGAAGCTGACAGGAGAAATCAGATCCTCTGCCCTCGCCCTTTACACAGAGCTCCACAGTATGATAGGTGCTTTAAAGAGAGATAAAAATGACATTCACCTTAATCAAACTTTGAAGCTTCACTTCTAAAGAAAACCAAGATAAGATTAACTCAGGAGCATTATCTCAGCACACAAGCATAAGTGCGCTCTATTTATTTACAGCCTCTATTCTGAAGCATATTGAATGTTCTCAGTTGTAAACAGCAAAGCTCCTTCCCCACAAACAGTCTGCTTAAAGCAGACTAGCACTGTTACATTCATTTTTTTCAAGACCAAATGCCGTGCAGTCAGCGTTGGAAGGACGGAGCTTCCAAGCAAGTCTTTTAATGCCAAGCACTACAGAAAGCTGGCATCAGAAGTAAACAGAAACCAGAGTTTGGTGGGATGTTCAGATCCTTGACTTCCCTGCTCTGAATAGAGCAGAAAACTTCCATTAGTTCCCTGCTGCTTCAGCCAGGCCAGGTCAATCCCCCACCGCCCAGCCAGGAGACTTCTCCAGTGGCATCACCATTAACCCTCTTCATGCCGCTCAACTGAGCTGCCACAGACAAAACATGCTGCTTGGTGCCAAGAAGCACTGCCAAGAGGTAACGCTGCTTTCCAAGATGAAGTTCCAAACTCTGTAACATGTACAGGCCAGTTCTCTTAAACTATGGGATAATCTGC
Organism: Pezoporus flaviventris; assembly: GCF_033815535.1. NCBI lineage: Eukaryota > Metazoa > Chordata > Aves > Psittaciformes > Psittacidae > Pezoporus > Pezoporus flaviventris. The sequence continues at coordinate 1,030,140 of NW_026892607.1, read as the reverse complement.
ACATTCCCAGTCCCATGGCCAGAAAAAGCAGGACATTATCTGGCAGCACCTGCAACTACATGAACTGCAGAGAGCATGAAATCTGTGCCATGGGGAAAGAGGAGCAGGATTTCTTTTCTGTGTTGACAGAATAAGAGCAGCTTAGAAGTAGCAGGAAATCATCCATTGGGTTTTGACTGCAGAACAGGACATGTAAAACACAAAGTGCTCAGAACAGGAACAGTTAACCAAAGCACATGTAAAAACTGCTTCAAGCACACCCTGTGGAGGAATGGGGTGTTTGTGCTGCATGTTCAGTACTGCACAGCTGACTGAAAAATGTAATATGCAGCATTTGATGAACACTAACTCGTGTCTATGGTGCTATTTTACTGTAGCCAGCCGCTGGGGCTTGGAGCAACCTTCTCTAGTGGAAGGTGTCTCTGCCCATGGCAGAGGTTGGAACTGGATGAGCTTTAATGTCCTTTCCAGCCCAGTCTGTGAGCATTCTATGATTTTTTGCTATTTCATACCTAAAATCACCAGACCGGCAGAACCAAGAAGCAGTGAAGTAGGAGCTGATGGTACTGGGAATCCAGAGGTTCCCATGGGCCTTATATTCTTCCACCATGCCAGAAGTATTTCATGGCTTTAAATGTTTTGACAATGAAACACTGCATGGAGCATGTTATAAGGGGTTGTAAATAGAGAACTGGGTGGAGAACAACAGCGATGGAGATGCAGGGAGCCTGTATGGCTGTAAGATTCAGTATCTCATATGACACTGTGACTCTGATACCAGTGTGACCAGTAGCTTCTATTATGCCACTAGAAATACACACGCCCTGAGGCTTCTGCCACCCTCCAGGCGCCCTGTGAGTGGCCTGGAGGTGACAGGACCTGTCTGAGCAAGGAGAGCTCAAGGTTTGAGTCTTGGATGATGATCTCTTTGCCTGGTGTTACCCCAGACAAAGTTATTTAGCCTATGTCTCCATTTCCTAACTGTACAATGGGAATAGCGGGTTTTGCCTGTCCCAGGAAAAGAATCTAATGAATCATTTCAAAGACACAAGGCTTTGGGGTATTTACAGTGATAAGAACTGCATAAGTACCTGAGGACAGGAAAAAACTGTATCTTAGCCAAAAATCAATACAGGAATCACTTCACAGTGCTTTGAAAAGCAGCACAGGTTCACTTCAGAATAGCATTTAATACAATGGATTATTACTAACCCTCTTCATCCCTCCTTGTACTGTCAGCAAACAAATACCTGCACAGAAAGAGAACAGCCTCTAAACACTTCCTTTCTAGGCTGAAGCTCTGAACCACCCCTCGCTTGAGTCAAACTTTGGCATCCCAGTGCATGGATGCATGCTCCATGCAGGGATTTTGCCTCCCTGAAGCAAAATGCCAGGCCGGGTTATGTGTATCCAAGGAGGATGCTCCCTGGAGGGAGAGAAGAAATGAGTCTGCTGTGCCCAGTTAAAATCCTTTCTTTCTCCCCTTTATACTCAGTTAAGACAACACTCTGAGCACATGTTTAATGCCCAAATGTGTCTTTCCAATGGAAAAAATACATTTAGAGAGGCTTAAATGTCTGTGGGAAAGAATTTGCCTTCAGGAGAGGATCCAAACTGGTGGCCACAGATCTGCCCTGCGGATTTTGGGCACGGCAAGAAGAAGAGTTCAGGCTGTCTCTGTTTCTGTGCAGCTGCAGCATGCTGTGCACTGACTGAAGAAGTGCCTTCCCACTTACCACAGAAAGAAGGAGTGAAGTGTCAACGGCGCCAAAGCTCAGAGGATGACAAAGAAAGCACCAGAACCCAAAAAAATCAGTTGCTATTTTTCCAAGCAATTCTAGCAATGCAAATACGGGTTTACAGATTGAAGTCACTTTTGTTCAAGGAAATAAAAGTGCCTTCATACTAAAGACTTCTATAAAAACACTTCAACAAAAGCTGATTTCAAAGAGGAAAAGCTTTAAATACCTAAGAAATGGGTTTTTCTGCCAACAAACTGAGCAGCAGGAGAGCAGCCACGTGCCAGCATCAGGGAGTCACATATCTGTGAAGAACTTGCTCCATTGTTTCAGCAACTGATTTGCTGAGATAAAACAACTGAGGAAGGCAACAACCCTGCAACTTCCCTCCTCCCGTGTGGTAGCTGCATCAAGGCACAGGCATACGACCAACCATTATTCTATTAACTACATATGGCAGGGAAATGAGGGAGGCAAAACACAATATGCCACAGCTCTTCCCCACAGAGACTTAGCACTATCAGGGGATCATAGTGTCTTACTTAAATTTGTGACACTAAAAATACCGTAGTTTCTTTGGAATTTAACGACTAACAGCAGTTAATAGAAATCATAGAATCCCAGCCTGGTTTGGGTTGGAAGGGACCTTAAAGCTCCTCCAGCTCCAACCCCTGCCACGGGCAGGGACACCTTCCACTAGAGCAGCTTGCTCCAAGCCCCTGTGTCCAACCTGGCCTTGGACACTGCCAGGGATGGGGCAGCCACAGCTTCTCTGGGCACCCTGTGCCAGCGCCTCAGCACCCTCACAGGGAAGGGCTTCTTCTGTATATCTAACCTGAACTTTCCCTGTCCTGTCAGTACAGTCCCTGAGGAAGAGTCCCTGTAGCCCCTTTAGGCACTGGAGCTGCTCTAAGGTCTCCCCTTCAGGAGCCTTCTCTTCTCCAGGCTGACCCAACCCAGCTCTCTCAGCCTGGCTCCAGAGCAGAGCTGCTCCAGCCCTCGCAGCATCTCCGTGGCCTCCTCTGGACTCGCTCCAACAGCTCCACATCCCAGGCCCAAATACATGATCTGAGGTAACAAACCTAAGAATATATCTTAGTTCCTTCCTGTGACCTGAACATGGTATGCATTTTCTGCAGACCTTTTTCCCCTCAGTGACACAAACAAACAAGCAAGCAGATGATATTAATTCCATTTGCATTACACATTATCAACCAAATCTACATTTAGGGTTCTTTCAAGCCCACCATTAAGGGTCATGTTACGGGGACTTTGCATTAAGGTAAGAAACAGAGAAAAAAAAAACAAAATATCTTGCATCTTTAATATTCATGAAACAGATGCTGGTTAAAAATATAGAATCATAGAACAGTTTGTGTTAAAGGACCTTAAGATCATCCAGTTCCAACCTCCTGGCATGTTTTACAGGAGGGGAAAAAAGCGACTTTCCCATCTCAAAAGGGGAATCTCTGTTAACCTCATAGTAAAAAACTACTCTCTAAGGCAGCACTTAGAGGCAGCAGCCTGAGATAATTAAAGAATGACAGCAAATAGGTCCCACCACTCACCCCTTCCTCCAGCCTAGGAAACCTGAAAGTCTGCAGAGACATTTAAACCTGAGATGACAGAAACAGAAGCGACATCTTCACTCACCAGAGGTCTGATCCAGAGCGAGCTGAAAGGCTCTCATTGACTTCCCAAGGTGCTGGAAGTACACCCAATCCACTGCCAAGGAGGACTTGCTGCCAGAAACACATTCCCAGGTAGCTCTGCCTAGTCCAACTTAAACATCTCGAGCAATGTAGCTCCATCCCCTCCCTCTTGAGATTATTCAGTCCAACAGATTTTACTCTTAGGAAACTGCTTCTGAAATGTAGCTGAGGATTCCTTGTCTGCATTTCCCTCTTCCTGCTTACAGCCATCTCTTCCTTTGCATTGCTCTAAATAATACCCCTTTCCCTGCCAGTAACATAAATCATATGTATGTACGGGCACACAAAAGATCATCCCTCTTAACTTCAACATGTTTTCATTTTCCCCAAATAAAAACAAACCACAGAATTGATTTTGATGTTTCTCCTCTAAGATTTCACCCTCATTTGTTGAGAGCTGTTCCAGTATTAACTTTCACACAGCTGTACATAATGTTATAGGTGTGCTCCCATGACAGCTGTAGAGAAAACCCCACTAACCTCACTGATACTCTGTATATTCATTTTCAGGTTCCTTTCAGCCAGACATCAGAAATCAGGTTTGGGTGTGGGTTTTATGAACAAGTATATATTTACTGTCATATATTATGTATATATTACATTATATATTCTTTCCTTTGTGACAATACCATGCAAAGTACCCCAGCAAAAGCTACAGATAAATACTCAGGAGAACGGCAGCTGGTCAGACTCCACTCCTGCTTTACAAGTTCACGTTGCCTCCATGGGACACAGCATGAGAATGAACTATAATTAAGCAGTATTTGAAAAACTGGATACATTAGAGAGCAATAATAAAAGGGAAAGAAAAACCTACAAGAATTTAGCAGTGGAGCTATATACACTGTAGAGGAGCTGGTTCCTGCACTAGGAAGCTGTGGCTTGCCCCATCCCTGGCAGTGTTCAAGGCCAGGTTGGATACAGGGGCTTGAAGCAAGCTGCTCTAGTGGAAGGTGTCCCTGCCTGTGGCAGGGGTTGGAGCTGGATGATCTTTCCAACACAAACCATTCTAGAATTCTATATGCAGAAGAAAGGGAAACGTTTAGAAGTAGAAAAACCCAAACACCTCTGCAATGCTCCTCCATGTAGCATCTATATAGCTGTACACAGACATTCAAATAAACAATCTGTAAGTTCCACATTAACAGTCCCCATGTTCATGAGCAGTTTGGGCAGGAGATGAGGCTACAGCTGAGAACCAGGAGAGGTTAAAATGCAGCTCTGTTCAGGCAAGTTCCTCTGGATGTTCCTTCCTCCCTGCCTTATTACCTTGGCCATGAGCAGTGGCCTACAGAAAATGTCTTTGCATCATGTGCAGCTTAACAAGGCCTTGAGGAACTACCCGAAGAAAAACAGCAAAACCCACTGAGAGAAGGAGAGCACATGTGTGTAATATAACAGGATGGAAAACAGACCGACTCCAAGCAAGAGGTTGGACTGGGTGACCCCAAGTCCCTTTGAGCAGCATTACAAGGATTCCATCAAAATCAGACATTCTGCATCCTGGGAAATAGAATCACTGAATGGTTTGGGTTAGAAGGGACCTAAAAGCATGATTCTGACACCATTACACCAAACTTCTTACCTGCAAGCTAATAACTATGAAAGGGCCAAGTGTGATCCTTACAGAACAGGGAGCAGCAGCAGACTTCACAAAGTGGGTGATGTGAGATGGAACTTACTGTGGCAAAACAACATGTTCGAAGGAAGAAAAGCTAAACATAGCACTGAGGCTCATGAGAATACAGCTCAGCCAATTTGAATAAAAAATGGAGTATTAAAAAAGGGGGGCGCAGTGTGTGTATGTGTGTGTTTTGAGGGGAAGGAGGAAGGAGAAAGGGGAAAGCAATACTTGTTATTTGAGCAGGGCATGCCTTTTTTTCTTGGCAATCTTTACCTTCTCTTTTCAACAGACACATCCTTTGGGGCCTAAATTGTGAGTTAGACACATGTACACAGAGAAACGGGCCTCTGTTTTCTGTATAACGACAGACTACTTATTTTCCAGCACAGACAACCCCTCATATCTGGTATTTAACTTACATGTAAACTAGTCCCAGCAGAGCTTCCCCTTTTAATGGCTCACACAACTCTGGAAAATGGTTTTTTTTCTTCTGCTCTTGGACTAGACTCATCTCTGATGTATTAACTGAAGCCGACAGCGAACCCAAGTCTATGCAGTTTTGTGGGCTGGTGTCGAGTGATCAGGCTTCTTGGCAGACTTGAACTACTTGGGAAGTCAGAAGTGAATCAAAGACTATTACACAGACACAGAAAAAAAACCATGAGAGATTCTGACATACTCAATCCCTTCAAAATGGTTGATGTTTTGCTGTTCTCAAGTGACTCATGTGATTAATAAAGTAGATGGATTTGTCATCTCCTTGGACAGGACTAAAAATGTGCTTTGCTATGAGGAAAGCCTACGAGGCTTTTGGTCTGGAGAAGCACCCCAGGTGAATACCACCCACAGCACCACTGTCCTCCCCCGGCATGCAGGAGATGTGCAGCGCAGAAGCACCCTTCCTTTTAGAAGTCATCTCAGGATAAAGGGCAAAGAGGGTTTCAGGATCAGTCGCTGTATTTGAGGTCTAAATAATGTTTGTTTTCTGTGAGCTTTCATATAAAATATACACTCCATCAAATCTTAGATGAGAAACAATTGAGGTATGGTACTATTATTGCATTTATTACTGTGTCTATTTGGAAAGGCCTGAAGAAATATTAGATAGAAGGAAGAAGCTCTTCCTGGTGAGGGTGGTGAGGCGCAGTGGTAAATGCCCCATCCCTGGCAGTGTTCAGGGCCAGGTTGGACAGACCTTTGGGTAACATGGTCTAGGGTGAAGCACCCCTGCCCATGGCAGGGGGTTGGAACTGGATGATCATAAGGTCCTTTCCAATCCAAACCAGTCTGTGATTCTATGAAATAGGTGAGTGAAGTTGTCACAAAGACTGAATGGAGCCTTGCTAAGCTAGTTTCTCTAGGGTCTCTTTATAGGGTAAACATAGATACCAGGGTAAAATAGATGCTGCAGAGTCCTCCTACCATCTCCCTCCCCCAACCCAGTCCTAACAGATGTAAACCTAATCTCTCGTGAAGACCTCCAGAAACAGAGATTTCACAGCTTCCCAAGACTGTGAAGGGCTTTATTCTCTTTACCCTGGGGAGTTCTCTCCTCATATCTAAATTAAATCTGTTGTGTTGTAAACTAAGCCAAATATCTTTTGTCCCAGCAATCACTGCCACTGGGGATAAGCTCAGCTCTTCCTCCCAGGAACAGCTCATGTAGTACCAACTCATAATATCTGCCTTCTTTTTTCCTTGCTGGTGATGCAAGCTCCATTCATTCTTCCTCATGGGTCATGTTTTCTTAGCTCCACGACAATTCTTGCTGTTCTCAGTGGACTTTCTCCAGCTGATCCGTACCTTTTCCAAGATATGCTTCCCAAAACTAGGCACAGCATTCATCCCATTGAGGTCTCGTCCATGCTGAGCAGAGGGACAGACAGCTTCTTGTACCCTGCTGGTTCTATTGCTGTTGACACAGCCAAACACAATGTTTGCCTTCTCTTCACAGTACTCCACTGTTGACTCTGCTCAGTTGCTGTTCCACGGAAAGCTCCCAAACCATTTTAGAAGAGCTTTAACTTAATCACATTCCTATTCTGCAACTTACATAGGTGACTACCCCTCTAGAAGCTTAATATATTGCACTTATTCCACTTCATCATATTTCTTCTATTTATCCAGTTTAGCAAGATCATTCTTAAAACCAACACCCTCACCACCCCTCCACCTGAGCGTTCTCCATTCCCCAGGTTGCTACCAGAAGTACCAAACCACTGGGCTCATAGCTTCCTATTAATTTAGAGGCTCCCCATTTTCCCTGCAAATCCTGAGAGCTACCCTGGGCCTGCAAGCACTCCAGTTCTGCCTTTAGGCTGTACTAGTTTCACTAAGACCCAGTGTCTGTAGATGACTTGTAGGAACGGCACAGGAGATGCAACACCAAAGTTTACATGAACTCAAGATTCATCCTCTCTTGCTCTCCACAAGACTCCACAAGCTGCTGGAAGAGGGAAGGAGATTGGTGTGGCAGGATTTGCTCTTGACAAAAGCAGTTTAGCTTGCTATCCATCTCCTTGTTATCTTCCAGATGCTTGCAAATAACTTTTCTGTTGTTAAGCAGATTGATGTAGAATTCCTTAATGCTTCTTTTTTAAACAGGCTTCACATTTGTCTTTTGGGGTTTTTATTCCCCTCCCAGTTTCCCAGCCCTACCCCCATTCACACACAGTGTCTCTTAGTCCTGAGGCTGACCAGGACTGAAAAACTTCCTCGGATGTTAAAGAACTGACAGGAGAAACCAGAAAACATCTTTTATTTATCCAAGTATTCCCTGTTTTTTCTTATTCTACACTGAGATTACAGTCCTTACAACTCTGTATTCACTGTGTCTGCTGTGTTGGTGGAAGAGCATTTGGTTTCACTCAGCAAGATTTCTCCTGTGCACTCAATCACAAGCTGGCATGTCTCTTGGCTTTCTCTTTTCCTGCTTCTCGCATTATCACTCAGAGCTTTAGTCCTGATCAGCTTCTCTGATTTTGTGGCTGTGTTTAGCCTAAGCTTTTGTACCCACCTCTGGTCATCTCAATCACAGTTTTTAGAAGCCTCCCTCTTGTGTTTCAGGCCTCTCTTTCATTCACACCTGCCATTCCCATAGACTAAGAGGAGGTCCTCACATCAGAATATAAACTCTGCAAGTAACTATAGATTCCTTTAAATATTTTTCCTCTATGAATTTGCTTCCCATAAGATCTTACGATCTTTAGCCTACCAAATCACAATATTTTTGATATCATCTTTATTTCCTCAGGATTTTGAACTCCGTTATTCAAGAGTGTTAATCAAAACAGTTTTCAAAGTCAAGATAGCAAATTTAAAAGCACTTTGCCATTTTATATATGATAGCTAAAGCTGGAGCATGGCATGATAAATGGGAGTGCTCCTCATAAAAAAAATATATTCAGCATCAAGTTATTCACCATATATATGCCATGGTGGTATATGTCAACATCATTCTTACTATGATGCGAGGTTGAGCGGGGGGGGGGGAGGTTTAGCAGGGTGTATTAGCGTTAGGTGAGGTATCACTGGTTTGTGTGGCTGACTGGTATTCTTTTAGTCTCCCTTTGCTGTATGAACCTGATTTTTTTAGATGTCCAAAGACAGATTTGTTTTTTAGTCCAAATTCACATTTAAAACATTTGATGTCTTATACTGATTTGAAATGCACAAAGCACCACACAGGACTTGACCCCTGTCAAACTGCAGCACATTGCGACCTCTTCACACTTCTCCCTGATGCTCAGGTGGCACCCTGAACTCAGGGACAGTCACCAGCAGCAGCACAGCAGAGCAAGCCCTTCATTGCAACGAGCTAACAAACCAGTGTGAAACACTGTGCAGAACAGAGGATCTCAACCGAGTGTTGCAGTTTCAAGAGGGACGTGGAGCTGTTGGAGCGAGGCCAGAGGAGACCACAGAGATGCTGCGAGGGCTGGAGCAGCTCTGCTCTGGAGCCAGGCTGAGAGAGCTGGGCTGGGGCAGCCTGGAGAAGAGAAGGCTCCTGAAGGGGAGACCTGAGAGCAGCTCCAGTGCCTGAAGGGGCTGCAGGAAAGCTGGAGAGGGGCTTGGGACAAGGGCCTGTAGGGACAGGCCAAGGGGAATGGCTTTAACCTGCCAGAGGGGAGACTGGGATGAGCTCTTGGGCAGAAGCTCTTCCCTGTGAGGGTGCTGAGGCGCTGGCACAGGGTGCCCAGAGAAGCTGTGGCTGCCCCATCCCTGGCAGTGTTCAAGGCCAGGTTGGACACAGGGGCTTGGAGCAAGCTGCTCTAGTGGAAGGTGTCCCTGCCCATGGTAGGGGGCTGGAACTGGATGAGCTTTAAGGTCTCTTCCAACCTAAATCATTCTATGACTCTATGATTCTATGCTTTGGGAGGTACAGGGGTAAGAGACAGTGAATGAGAAGTTTTGGCAAGCCTAAGAATAAGGATTAGCGTATGTAAGATGGATACATATGTACAGCATGAAAGAGCCACATGTAGGCAAAAAAATCAGGGCTTTGATCTTAAAATTGGGGTAAAACAGAGGCATGGAACAGAATATCCCTGGCTTTTTGTCCAAACTTGCTACAGGTTCTCTTTTGGGATCTCTGTTTTACCTGAGCCCCTCTGCATCTATCTAAAGGAAGAAAACACATAACTAACAGCAAGACATGGTGAAAAAGTACATGCTGTTAATAAACAGTTCTGATATTGCTCGATCAAACCTACTGTAACAAAACTAATAACTTCTGGATACTATCACTGAGAGACAGCTAAGACAAACTGAGTGCACTCTATTTCTTTTAGATGGAACACTGGAAAGATCTGTTTTTTCCTGAAGGCTGCCAAACTGCAATGAGAACCATATTTTCTGCATGAAATCTAACACCCAGAAGAAACTGTAAAGGACCAGAGGGTCTCCTGGCCCTACACAGTTATTACTGCTCTAAGCTCCATAAGCATACAGAAAGAACACTCCAGATTGCCTTTTGGGATGTAAATACAGATAAGTGCATCAAAAATAAAGAAACAAAACTTACAGATCCTATTTAACAAGTTATCACAAAAACTGAAAGCGGTAGAAGTAGATTACTGCAGTACTTCAAGCATGTTTTTACACGCTTTATATGCTTTGGGGTTTAGGTGCATTTTCCTTCAGCTGCACTATTTCATAGGACCCAGTGACAAAAAGAACCTGATCTTCAGACACACGGAATCATTCAGGTATAACGTGTTCTGGTTCAATACATATGAATGGCCTAATCTATATATTATCAGCAGCCAATAATATCATTCATGAAACAATACCAAAGCATGACAGGAGTTCAAAACATGCTTTTTATCCTCCTTCTGCTTTCCATCATAGAGCTTTACCTACTACAGCTTCAGAGAAGCCATAAAAAGTGACTTCAAATATTAACTATAATACATAAATTGTGCACAGCTCTCTATGAGCACCTCCTCTTCCAAACTCAAATCACTGACGAAAAGCAGCTCCTCCAGATCAGAACAGAGTAAATCCAAACAGATTACACTGAATGCTGCCTCATGTGAGATTTAATAGAGACCACAATAATCCTAAATCTGATGCCCTGCATGACACATGCAACAATTTCCTACACCCAGCAATTCTTGCACACAACCCACTGTGGTTGAGAGTGAATTGTTCAGGATGTCAGCCTTGCTTTAAAGGCTTCCAAGTGATGAAGAGTCTGCCACGTCATTGGGTCATTTGCTTTCAACACAGCTCCTTTCAAAGAGAAAAACTTGCAAAAGAAAATTGGAGTTGGCTCCATTTACTTCAAGACTTACATGTCAGTAAGAAAATTATCTCCCCTGCAAATCACAGCCAAATGGAGAATTCTGGGAGCAAGTAGGGCACCAGAAATCATAGAATCACAGAATAGTTTAGGTTGGAAGGAACCTTAAAGCTCACCCAGTTCCAGCCCCCTGCCACGGGCAGACACACCTTCCACTAGAGCAGCTTGCTCCAAGCCCCTGTGTCCAACCTGGCCTTGAACACTGCCAGGGATGGGGCAGCCACAGCTTCTCTGGGCACCCTGTGCCAGCGCCTCAGCACCCTCACAGGGAAGAGCTTCTGCCTAAGAGCTCATCTCAGTCTCCCCTCTGGCAGCTTAAAGCCATTCCCCTTGGCCTGGCCCTACATCCCTTGTCCCAAGCCCCTCTCCAGGTTTCCTGCAGCCCCTTCAGGCACTGGGGCTGCTCTCAGGTCTCCCCTTCAGGAGCCTTCTCTTCTCCAGGCTGACCCAGCCCAGCTCTCTCAGCCTGGCTCCAGAGCAGAGCTGCTCCAGCCCTCGCAGCATCTCCATGGCCTCCTCTGGCCTCGCTCCAGCAGCTCCACGTCCCTCTTGTGCTGCTGCCCCAGAGCTGGATCAGAGCTGCAGGGGGGGTCTCCCCAGAGCACAGCAGAGGGGCAGGATCCCCTCCCTGAGCTGCTGCTCACGCTCTGGGGGTACAGCCCAGCACATGGTGGGGGGGTCTAGGCTCAAGCACACATTGCTGGGTCAGGGTTACTGATGCACCAGAAGGTCCACGTGTTCTAATCACTCTCTCATGCAGAGGAAATTCCATGCCTGCAGCATGGTGCAGCTATAGATAGCCTGCACCAGGCAACCAAGGTAACGTATGTGTTTTAACACTCATCTGATTCAATTTTTCAGAATGGAGTCCCGATACTTAAACGCTGAACAAAAATATCTTTTCTGTTTATAAGAGCTTGCTTTCCAAATAATTTCCAAGCCCTTGTCTCTAGAGACAGCATTTTCCAGACAGCTCAAGCTCTGGAAGCTGATGAATCCTTTGGAAATGCACCTGGGTGACTTCAGGACTTTGTCATGTCACTGTGACTATGAGAGGTTCAAACCTTGGCAGCCGTCCTTCCACTGGGACTATGCACGTGGATCCCAAGGGACATAACTGCATCAGGGAACATGTTTATACTCGAAGAGCTAATTTCAGGACCGGACCTCAGCACCTTTTTGTGGTGTTTTAATGGAAAACTGCAAAGGACATTGAGTCTGCAGCAAAGCGAGGATTGTTACAGAACAAGACTAAGTAAGGAAGAAGGAAAGCTGTTCTCTTGCTGGAGAACACTGTATCACCCCCCCTTTCAGCCCTATCTCCCTGGCTGCTTTTATGAAGTTTAACCAAAAAACTGCACTTTGTTATAGCCCAGTCTTAGAGCTGGGATAAACCCAACTGCAATCCCGACTGGGCTGCAGCATGCTAGTGATACCGTGCTCTCCTCTGGCTCCCTGCCAAGGAGTGAACAGTGCCAACATTTGCAGACTTCCAACAGGAAATTAAATAACTGCCCTGTTGGAAATATAAACCCATTTACAGTGGTCAGACTTGCATTTTCCAAAACAATGATATAGTTTGTGCACGTAAAACGCCGGGAAAATTTGTCCGCAGCCTGAGCCAAAGGAATATGAAACAAAACCTTATGAAAAGGTGTTTTACACAGCTCTACAAATTACAGCTTTGTCAGGTGTATTTCCTGACCTAAGGCTGAGGTAGGAACAATTATAAGGGTCTTTAGTGACTAGGCTGTGTGCACACACCCCCACCACACACACACACACATGGCTGATGACTGAAGGGTAACAGAAGAGCTGCTTATTTTACCATTTTCTATATTATTCTATATTCTTTCATTTTCTTCTTGAGAAGCGTTTTTGGCAGCTTACATAAAAGTGTCTGCTGGAGACCCGGGAGAGCCTGAGCTTTATTTTTAACTTGTTGTGTGACTTTTAGTCTAATCTTTGCTCCAGCTGCTCCTCCTCCTCACACACTTCAGTATATGTTCTCCCCTGTGAAAAGCAAGGAGTCCTTTCCCTGTGAGGGTGCTGAGGCGCTGGCACAGGGTGCCCAGAGAAGCTGTGGCTGCCCCATCCCTGGCAGTGTTCAAGGCCAGGTTGGACACAGGGGCTTGGAGCAAGCTGCTCTAGTGGAAGGGGTCCCTGCCCATGGCAGGGGTTGGAACTGGATGAGCTTTACAGTCCCTTCCAACCCAAACCAGTCTGTGATATACTGAAGAGAGAAGCAAACTCCTGTCCCCACTGATGTCGATGGAGATTTACCACTGACACCACCACCACTGAGATCTACACTACAGAAGTACTAGAGAAAGGAACCTGTTCCTTACCAGGCATTCGAACACAGCCTGAACTGAGGCATAAATCCTGTCCAGGCCCTGCAGATTCAATACAAGAAAACCAATTACTCTTCAAGTATTATTCTTTAGCAGATTTGATTCTCATTTTCATTCCTCTTCACCTCCCTGCTAGTGCAGCCTTTTTCCTCTGCCACCTCCTTAAAAGTACTATGGCTATTCCGAGTCAGCAATGACATGGACACACAGCCAGGAGAGGAACAGCAGGTAAGCAGCACAGTCGCCAGGAGCAGAACAGTTCAATAATCAGGAACAGCAGCAGAATTTCCACACCTAAGGAGTCAGAAAGTTGTCCTTCATGTTTCTGCCAATATTAAAATAGTGACGACTGCAGCCTTATTCCCCAATATTATTCCTTTTTAAAGCAATACCACGTACAACTGCAAACCAGCGACACCTCACCTATTTATTAATGGAACCTTCACTACATTCACTGTAAATAGCCTAAAGTTGCAGGTCCAGAACACTTCTCCCCCTCCCCCCAATAGTGCTACCTTATAGTTTTGCACAGTAAGGCCTTTCATTCAAAGATCTCAACTTGTATTCCACAGGTGGGTAAACATTATTATCCTACTTCACACAGGCTGGCAAGGAGAGACATTGGGGCAGGGTAAGTCAATGGCCAACCTGAAGCAGAGCAGCGTTCTCCCGTCTCAAGCCAGCAGTCAGCCTTCTGCAGGAAAGCCAACTTGCAAGAGAAACAGTTGGTGGGATCAAGCCCACTAAGCAAGATCCTCCAGTAATGGAAGTCATGTGGGAATAATAGCTTGGAAACTCCTGTTTCCCAAAGAAATGCTTCTAGGCTGGATTGAAAAGTCACAAAAAGATAAGAGATTACCTATATAGGAGCAATAGACTTTAAAACCTCAAAGTTTGAGGTGTACTTACATAAAACAGAATTTTACACGTACTGAATACCAGAGAAGTAGGCAGACACCTCCACATCACTCACTGCTGCTTCCCTTCTTCCTCTTCTACCACACAAGTCAGGTTAAGACCCCTGAAAAATGTGACCAGCTACACCACTGCCCTGGCATGCAATGAACTATTTGCATCTTTTACATTCATATTCTGCACAAGTCATTTGACTTGTGAGCAGAAAAATAAGCAAGGCAAAAGCAGCCGATGTGCAAGTGGCAGGAAAAGTAGCAGCAGGGATACAGCTTTGAGCAGTCTCTCTGTGATCCCAGATGCCCCAGGACACCACTAACCACTGGTCAGGTCTCACTTTCAAGTCTCACTCTGGTAACTGAAAAACAAGTCGAACTCTCACTCACTTAGGCCCTGGTCCAGAAAGGCACTCAAGCGAGTATCTGACTTTAAACACAAAACTAGTCCCATTTAGATCAACTGGATGTCTCAACTGTTTACAGTTACAATATATGTTTAAGTGCTTTGCTGGACTGGGGCCTTAGGCAGAGCTTATTTAACACTTTCTTCAAGGTATCTTGCCAGTTTCCTCTGCCTCAAACAAGCTTTGTCTATTTTCCATCCACTGCATCTCCTGTTGTTTCTTGAACAAACACACATGTCCCCAGTCTGAATGCATCAATTTCTGCCACCACAGTAATCTAGGAACCAGCAGATATTATATTAAAAGGCAAGTCACTATTTTCCTCAAGACAAGACAAGAATAAATTAATAACATTCACTGTCAATAGAAGAAAAAGGACAAACACAAGCAGTGGTGCATATGCTGTGGGGCACAGGGAGGCGATAGGGAAGGGGGAAACAAATCAGGCGTGTGGAAGAGGTAACAGCTTGAGGCATTTTTCCTCACCACAGCAATCACCTCTGTAAGATTAGCAGGAGTTTTCACTTCATGCTGGAGCTGATAAAGCACCAGACTTTGCCATAGGACCTGCCTGCTGGGAATGGAGAGCGGAGACATCTGCAGCAGCGCTGTGTGGAACAGCTTTTTCAACAGAAGCAGAGCATTTCCAGCACCAGTTTGTGCAGGATGGCTCCTCCACCAGTCTCTCCCTGCATTTGGTGATGCAAAGACTCATTTCCACAGTCCTCAGCCTGGAGGGATGAACTCAAAAGATGCACCCCAGTCACATGAGGCTGCAGATAGACCAAACAGCACTTGCAGCTTTTTGGCCTCTTCTCTCAGCAAAGGAACTAAGCCCATGGACAGCAATTGAATTATTTAAGTAATCAAAGACAACAACTTGTTTTAAATCAGAATTGAAGAAACTGCTCAGACAGACCTCAGAACAATCAGCAGGGGATCGCTTTGAAAAACACAAGACTCCCAAGGACCATGGAAAAAAAGCCACAATGGAGCAGGGAGATTAGAAAAGAGGAAAGAAACAGCATGAAGAGGAAGAAGTATCATGTGCTCTGCTAACTGCACCTCTTAATTAAAAGAATACAACCCTGGCCCAGGGAATTAACGTTACTGTACATCCCTGCTGTAACACACGTTTCTTAAGGGAATACATTCCTGTTCTTCAAAATGCTGCAGGATTTACTTTCATCTGGCTGCAGTATGTTCCCCAAGTAAAGACATTACCAAAAGATCATCTCTAGAAAGCCTGTGCTGTTATTCATATATTGAAACATAAGTAAGATATTATTGGTTTGGAAGCTGTCAAGACACTTCTCTTTATGCGCTGCAACAGAAGTCAGAGCGAGACATTCTCCAGCCTCTAGGAAAGGCTTCCATTGGACACTGGGAAAAATCAAAGGCCAGAAATCCTTTGGGGTGTTGACATTACTTTTCTAAACTAAATCATTACAAGTCCAGTTCCCATTCACATAAAGCTCATTTTATGTGAGATATAAAGCTTCTAATATAAACAAAGATTTGGAATGAAAAATAGGCCAATCATTTCAGCTGCCATGCCAAAAAGCACTGCAGCTCTGTCACTGCTAATACCATTATGGGGTTTGGGCATGTGAACATCTGTAATTCTGCTCCCCTGGACCTTTTTCCCTGAAAAACTTGGCACAGATGGATTTATTTATTGTTTTTTTTTTAACAAAACCTAGTCATTAAAAACTGGAAAATAAGAAAAAGCCCTGGAAACTGCATTGTCATTAGTGTGCCTGTGTTGTATTAGACAAGCCATGTCTCTGCTTGGAAACAAATTGATTGCATCTCTTGGTAAATCAGTCACACTGTGGATAATATACCAATCACTGCCTAGATTAAAAAATAAGCATCTGCTTAGAAACACAAACCAACTGAAGAGCTGCACAGCTTCATGGCGTGTTCTGTTTCTCTGCTGTTCATCACGCACACGTACGAACTGAACCGAACCACGTCTCTAGCAGCAGATCGGGGTGCTCACTGCAAGCTGGAACTGCCCCATGCTTTTGGCACATGTACAGAAAATGCATTTAAAGACATTATTTAGAGAAAAATGCATGCAAAGTATGCCATGGAACATTTACCTACCAGTGAGCACCATGATACATTCACAGGTTCTGAGAGCTGCCCTTCCTTCCATCTCGTCTTCATTAAGCAGCTCAGATGAGCATTGCAGCATGCTTGGGAAGTCATGAAATTTGGAGTCTTGCTGAATGAAAGGAACTGGAAACTTTCAAATCACAAAGCCTCCAACAACGCATTACCAGCATCAGTCACAGCATGCACTTATTCTGCATTGACATTAGTGTAAGGAAGACCAGGTTTGGTCAAAATATCTTTCTGTGACTTCAAAGTTTCAATTAAGCAAAGCATATTCCAGAATTAAAGGGATGTTAATGGAAAACGTCTAAGCAGATGTTGGCCAACACAAGAATACACTAAAACCCAAAAGAAACCCCAGGACTTTGAATTGCCAATAGAATTGATTCAATAGCAATGCCTCAAAAGCATGCTCTGCTCCTCACAGAACATGAGTGGAAACACAGCTGCACTCTGGGGTGATGCTTCCAAATGCTCTCAGCAACTCTGAATAAGCCTTCTACCAAAGACAATACAAACCACCAAGTTCAGTGCACACCATGTCACTTCCAAATCTCAACAAACAGGGCAAGCTCATCATGACAAAACACACAACAAAATACAGCAGAAGAACCCACCCTGGAAAGCAGCACTAACACTGGATTTCCACATCTTCAGTGCTAGCGTTCTCCAGGGGTGACCCTTCTGTACATGTTTGCAGGCAGAACCGCTATCTAGATACAAGGGAGATGGAAACCTCAGGTTAAAACTGGCCCAGGACAGAACCTGTTGGTGCAGGCCAAAGCCTCACCTGCCAGGTGCACCCCTTTTCCAGCACATTTTCACCTGGGCTTACATCCAAAATAAACCATTGAAGTCCCACATCCCAAACATCAAAGATGAATGAACATAAAATATCCAAACTCTTTCCTAGTTTGGCTCAAACTAGTGAATTCTGCAGAACTTAAGCAGGGCTCAACCCTTGTGCAACAGGAAAAAGACACTTTGAGCTGCCTTACTTCTCACTTCATCAGAACAAATGTTTGATAGATTCAGGCAAAACAGAAAAATCCTGAAGATTAGAAAATCCTTTTTCTACATACACAGAAATTGCTCATTTCAGAACTCTAAAAAGCAAGGAGAAAACTTCATGAAAGCCAAAGAAGCCACATAGGAGACTAAACATGAGAGTTGTTTCCCAATGAAGAGAGCAAATTTAAATGCACAGCATTAAACATTTCCTTTTGTGTATCTCTGTGTTCCTCCAAAATGTGAAATGTACATTCATGCTCAGAGAATTCCTATTAATCTCATTGAACTGCAATCACTAAATATAGGCTTCAAGAACAAATATTGTCTCAAGTATCAACAGCTTCCATCAAATACTGTAAATGCTTTCCTGACATATAAATGGATTCAAAGTTTGGAAACAAAACTGATTATTCCAAGCCATACATTCAGCTGGAGAAATATTCCTAGCAGAAATGAACAGTAGCTTTTCATTGATTTGAGTGGATTCTATAGTATTTATTACTAGGCAAATGAGATGCCTTTTAATTTCCTAGAATAAAAGACAGGATATTATGGTGAAGGTTGGTAGAGGGCATGAGAATATGTATATGGAACGAGAAGTGTAACCATTTGCATTTGGCTGTTCATTTTAACCCCATTATGGTGTGAAAGTCACGCAAAGGAGGTTGGATAATATTTTGTTTAGTGAAACCAAATACCCCCCCTGAGCTGGTATTTTCCTGTATGCAAAGCATTTGCTTCCTCCCTTCCCCCAAACAGCCATGCAGGAACAGACACTGTTTTCTCATATGGCAAGTGCTTGAAATGACAGTCGTCTTTCATCCCTGAAAGCTGAGCCAGCTACACATCACAGTATGGACACACAGATCAAAACTATCCTTTCTCCCATGGCATTTGGGGCAGGAAGCAAAAGCAACACTATATTCTGCTTAAAGCCAAAATCCAAAGTATTCCATTTCACACGTCCTGCAGTGGACTCTGAACATCTATGGGAAAAGGCGCACTGGCAGCACTCCAGACTATCCCCATTCATCAATTAGTTTTCCTTAGTTGTGGCAAAAGCCCACAGAAAATAACCACCTCAGTAGTACCACCAACATCCCCCAGGCTGACAGGAAACAGTGGTACCAGAATAATGGAGCGACGAGGCAAAACAAAACACCTTGCCCATGGATAGGACAAGGGGTGATGGGTTTAAACATCAACAGGGCAAGTTCTGGTTAGATATAAGGAAGAAGCCCTTTACTGTGAGAGTGGTGAGGAGCTGGAACAGGTTGCCAAGAGAAGTGGTAAATGCTCCATTCCTGGCAGTGCTCAAGGCCAGGCTGGACAGGGCTTGGAGCAACCTGGTCTAGTGGGCAGCGTTCCTGCCCATGGCAGGGGGCTGGAACTGGATGATCTTAAGGTCCTTTCCAACCCAAACCATTCTATGATTCTATGATTTCTTTAAAGCACCACATGTATTCAAGTCCCAATGAAGTCAGTAAGAATTGCATGCCTCTCTTCTTCAGGACAAGATACTTAAGACACTCAGCACTGAAACTGCTTTGTGTAAAAGCACTCCCCTTGCTCACTGCTACATAATACATGCCTGGAAAAAAAAGCAACAATGTTATTTTTTAATGGAAAAATACTTATCTGATTTAAAAAATAAGGAAAATATATCAAAGTAACTTTTTAATTTACTGGCTATGTCTACAAGTAACAAGTACCATCATTAACAGGAATGAGTTCAGGCTGTTTAAAGATGCATCCTTTGGGGTCATAACACACTCGAGGGATGGACTTGCTCCTCAAACCATCATTTTCACATTGAAAGTAGCTTTATTTTATCCTGAAGCCCCAAGAAAAGCTTAGAGAGTGAAGCCACTCAGGCCAAAATTAAGACAGATAAATAGTTTTCGAACAATAATTCCCTCTTTACCCCTTATTTATATAAAACTGATGAATAGCTTCAGATGCCTGATATATTACAGATTATACTGATGCCTGATATACTACAGATGCCTACTATACTTCAGATTGCTTGATATACTACAGCTCTGAGCAACCAGCTTAGAATGCAGGAACACTGGAACAAATACAAACCTAGTGCTGTTAGTAACAAGAACATTGATCGCTAGGAAAAATAACTTTGTAAGGAGAAGATGTCAGGCTGTTATTTCTGACAGCACAGTTCCTCCCATCACAAGTCCAGCATAGCAGGCATTCTTTTACACAGGAAATATTTTAGCCAACCAAAAGAATTGCCCACTAAATTCCCTCAAAGATGCATTATGTGTATTCTTTAGAGGACTCTGGCAGAAAAGCTGTCAGGCTCTGCTGCTCAGATTGACTATTTTAATGAGCATTACTGAATGACTCAACTCCAGAGGATCAGAACCACTTGCAGGATCTTGAAGACAGCAAAGCAAGTAGAGATCAAAACCTAGTATTTCCCTCCTGAACCTCAGTCATCTTCACTGTAACCACCAAGCAGCTCTGGTGTCAGTAAAATACAGTAAAACTACAGTAACAAATAGCAGGATTATATCAGGCCTTGATACCTCATGAAATTAAAGCTGAATTAGCACAATAATCTTTCAAGAACCCAAGTGCCTTCTGAAGGATCCTGACACCAGCTCATACATGCAAGGGGAGGAAAAGAGTGTGAAATTAGCTTCAATGGGATAATGCTACAAAAGCAGAAGTAAGCTGAGCCTCCATATCACCACATATCTGTCCTTTGCAGCACTTCAAATGATTTTACAGTTCTTCTGACAGATAGGTACATAGACACCTCTCAGCAAATTACACTGAATATACACACCTAATCCCCTACTTGCAACGTCGAGACAGAATTCTTGCCCCTAGGCTTTTTCAGTTATTACAATTAGTCCATGTGAACTTACCCTTGATAATCCCAGGAGACAATAACCGGCAAGGGGAACAGTGTAACAGAACATCCGACAAGTACAGGCTTTGGGGAGGGGATTTCTGTAGAGCTGACAGAGAAAATATACCTGATGTACAAAACTGTGCAGAGCCCTTCAGTCTGATACATTCCAAAGCCAGAGACAGCAATAGCACTGCTCTCCCTGCTGACTCTTGCTCCATGATCTGCAACGCCCGAGGCAACAGCCTCAGTCAGTTACTGGCACCACAGGAAGAACACTCTGGGTAAGACATTTGTGCTGCATTCAGTCAAAATCTTCTTGAAATAGGGGACTGCTCTTGGGTTTTTAAAGCTGGATGGAACCATTTCATCACAGCTACCTCATGATAAACATAACATAGGCCAAAAAATTCACCCAGTGCTCAACAGCTCCAACTGCAGAGCCATCAGAATGGCCTCAAATGACATAAGTCAGCAGGCCCCATGAATGGCAACAGGGCAATCTCAGGGTTTCAGGTTCCCCAAAAACCTTGTAAAGTTCCCACATTTAAGGGAGCTGCTTCCACCTGTGGCACTCACCAGGAGATTAGATCACCCAGCCAAGAACCTTATGGCAAGAAAAGCAGCAAGTTTGCATTTAGTCCCTCCTTCTTTACTGAATAAATTCACTGAGAATTAACCTTAGCTGCTGTTGATGCTAAGAAGACCTTTTTCCCCTTCCCCAATGCCAACTATCAAGTTCTTAACTTCTCAAGACAAAGCAAGTATCTTCCCCAGAACTACTGGGACCTTCACTATGCAGAAGTTCTTCCCTGTGAGGGTGGTGCATATACAATATTGTGAAGTTTTGTGAATCTTTTATTACTGCTCAGTTTACTACACAACCATCATAAGAAATAACTCACTAGGATTGAAAGGTTTGTTAAAAAAATACATATAAATCACAAAAACAGAATGTGAGAACATAAATCACAACCTACAAACAAGACTCTCATAGGAAAAAGGCAAATCACATATCATCTCTCCCTATATATATAACGGAAGAAAAGTCAGGAGAACATCTTTTGATCCCTGATGAATTAGGATTTCGGTAATGACTAAGATTCCTCTATAGTCAGAGGATGCCTTTGCAGCTTCCTCCCTTGCCTGGGCCCTTTTTTGGAGGATTTACTTAATGACTGAAAGAAGCAAAACCCTTTCAACAGTTCTTTCTAGCTGGGCATCCAAAGGCCTTCCTAAAGCTCTTGGCTGCACTAAAAACCTGGTTTATACACGTGTAAACTACTGTTCTTAATGTTGTGAAGAATATGTGGTTTTCAACATAGAGCAACATACTGTGCAGAGGAAAAATAAAGAGAGAGAGAATGACAACATCCAGCTTATGTCTCAGCAGTAGAATGACCTGTAACTTAGGAGAAATGGAGTCTATCATGGTGATGGTCCCCCAGTTGCCCTCGTGGGGAAGGTGCTGTGCTCACTACTGCATGCACTAGAATGCATCCCATTACCCCACACCAGGTTTCAATTAGTCATCTCTTAATCAACTTCAGATTCACTTATTTAAAAGGATACAATTTTAACAATAAATCTCATGGACAGTGTTAATTAAAAGCCAAATCTTGCCCTGAGCTGGACTTCCAAAGTCTATGAGGATGTTCACAGCCCATTTATTTATTCCAGCGTTGTGTCAGTTATTAAATTACAGTAAATTAAAACCACAGTGACAGACCAATAGCTAAAATAAGCGAGGCTTGTTGCATCTCACTTACAAAGGTTGCCAGACTCGGGCTCTGACAGTCTGCCAAGAAAAGTGAGTGCAAAAGTAAGAGGCCCTCAGTTCAAAAACATCCTTAATGAACGTGGAGTGTTCCCACCTC
This sequence comes from Pezoporus flaviventris, assembly GCF_033815535.1. Lineage (NCBI taxonomy): Eukaryota > Metazoa > Chordata > Aves > Psittaciformes > Psittacidae > Pezoporus > Pezoporus flaviventris. The sequence continues at coordinate 1,007,706 of NW_026892607.1, read as the reverse complement.
AGAGATGCCACCAGCCCCTTGGTGTTCCCAAGGTAACCATAACTGCTGGATGCAACGTAGAAAGCTGTAAAAAGCATTGACAACACTACCAAGTTTCCCCAGATATTAAAAGGAAGTCAATGGAGCCTCATGAGTATCCATCAGCTAAGAGGAGGCCAGCTCTGCACCACCTAAAGCTTCGGGAAGGACTTCTGACATACTGCAAATGCAGCTCTCCTGTCTAGAAGCAGGAAAATGCAGCAAATGCCCATACAGGGCCTGGACAAAGGAAAAACCCACTTGGAATTTCAGATGTTATCCCTGGCTGAAAGTAACCTGTGAATTACCACATTCTCACTTCTAATTGCCCACTTCCTTCTTGCTGCAGCTTCTCTGCTGTGGAGTAACTAGCACCCCACAGGTACCCAGCTCACAGGGGAGCTGCTCTGTGCTTCCGCTCTTCATAGAAAAGCAAATGGCCCACAAATCCCACAAATGAACCATACTTTTTTTTTTTCATTTAGAGAACAGCTTTAAATATAGGAAAATGATTCAAGACAACAGAAGAGCAAGTCAATGGTCAGAAGCAAAGACCCACCTAGTGCTCTTCTGTGGCCTTTGAAAGCATCTAATGCCATAAATCCATTTCCCTGACAATCAGCTGGGAATTAAATGATCTCTTGTGATGGTAGGTGAAACACACTGAGAGCAGAGCTCACTGTGGTGCTCTGGAGAAAGAGATGTATCCATCATGCTCCGAATTTTCAGTAAATTCACAGAGAGATAATGTATTTCAAAAAGAAAAATGAAAACACATGGGATGAATAATTAACTTACAAAATAAAATGAAAGCCTAAACCATACAGAATGTTTGTTACTTATACAGCACATCAAATGTTTCAGAGTAAACAAAACAATTACCAAGATACTTCCTTTTAGTTGAAGCCAAGTTAATTTTGGAGATGTTCAACCATGATAACTGACCTCTTACAGGAAAAACTGGGAGAGGCAAAAGCTGTTGTAAATACAGCATAGACTCCAAGCGCTCAGATACACAATAACTCTCTAACAGTGTCACAGATGAGAGCGATATTCACTGTATAATCACAGAATCCCAGACTGGTTTGGGTTGGAAGGGGCATTAAAGCTCATTCAGCTCCAACCTGCCACGGGCAGGGACACCTTCCACTAGAGCAGCTTGCTCCAAGCCCCCAACACTGCCAGTGATGGGGCAGCCAAAGCTTCTCTGGGCACCCTGTGCCAGCGCCTCAGCACCCTCAGAGTAAATACCCATGATACCCTCTGTGAGGAGAAGGATGAGGCAGCAATTTTGTAAAGAGAACCTCACTTGATCGGAACTGGATCTAATCTTAGCTCATTGCTCTTTTTCTTACTTGGCGAAGCTTCTGGCTTCTCCTGGAGACCACCCCGTGTATACAATCACACAGCTTTGAGGACAGAGCTAATGAAAAGGAATTCAACAGCAAGGAAACAAAACCCCTCTCCAAATCACATACTCAACAGCTATTCAAAGGTGTAGATGCAGATGCAGAAGAGACCAGCCTGACCTCATGGGGTGCACTGAGTCTGGACTAATCCTTCCTGTTCTTTTCCAGATGTCCAACTATTTCAAGGACTTCAACGATCAGCAGTTCCAGAACACGGTCATATTTGCCACAAAATGCCTCTGGAAGCTGTTTTGTATTATCCAAACACACCCAGTGTATAATACTGTGCAACAAAGGCTGGTATCAAGTCTAACAAAGAATGAAGAGAAGTGTTCACCGCAAGCAAAGGCTCTCCTAGGAGGACATCAAGACTCCTATGCCCTTACTATATGCGCTTCAAACTTCTTAGGGTATCTATCAGCCAAGCCTTGACACCATACTCTGCAACTCCATCCTGGCATTTCTGTTATCCAAAAATCCTTATGTATCTGTCACCACCTTTACACCTCTGCTTTTAAAGCAAAGCCTTCAGGAAGAGCAATCTTATCATCAGATATGCACATGCTGTTCAAAATCAGACAAAACTTCTCTGGAAGATGGTGGAAAACTCACTTTAATTGAAAAATCTTCACCACAGACAAGTGTCATAATAACGTTTCTATAGTGCTAAAGGAATGCTTAGATGGAAGCAAAATACTGACCTGCAGCCTCTTCCTAGCACAAAGTAATCTATATACTACCAGAAGCATTGCCATTATCTTTCAAATAATGGTAGTTTCATAGTTGTAACAATTCCAAGAAACAAGGGAAGGTGGTGGAGTTGTACTTAGGCCTTATTAGGATCCACTCATGCTCTCAGGCCAAAGCCCACATTCTGCACTCAAAAGTTTGTCAGCTGGGCTAATGAAAAATAGCACTTTTCCCTACTAATGCCATTCCCACCTTTCACCTGGATGTGGTTAGGAAACTGAAGTACAAAGACAGGTTCCTTTCAAAGTGGTGTTAGCCCAACAAGAAGAGATGAAGTACCAGACATGATCTGAAAAGGACTTTAGCAAAATTCCTCACTCACTGTATCATCCCAAGCAGCTTCATTGCTCTTGACCAGGCTTCTGAAGCCTTTGATCTGATCTGTGCCCTGTGCCCTTTCTGAGGAGGTTTTGGGACGTGCTCAGCTCTCCCAAGTAAACATGACAAGAGCCAAAAGTCCTGTGAGTTTTGAGAATAAGGCCACACAGATCATAAAATCCCTCCTTCTCCAGCATGTAATCTCAGCACTGAGGCACAGAGGTTCTTTGAATGAGTAGCCAGTATGTTCTATATTGAGCAGCAACAATTTGGACACTCTCAAGCAGCACATTGTATTTACACCATCAGTTCTTTAAAACTTTGGCTTAGCATCTTCAGGAGGGACTGTGCTTCAGAGGACAAAACAGCCACCCCTACAGAGGAAAGTTCACGCTGTGAATCTGGAAACACATATCCTTCCAGAGATCATCTCAAGTTCTAAGGGTAAGAAAATACCCTCATATATTTCCAGTCTCTGGAGGGAATGTGCGACAAGGTTATAAAGCTGCCGAACATTTTCCCTTACTTATCTCTGATCTTCCCATTTCCCATGGTCTGCTGCTGTTCTCCCGACACAGAGCCTCACCACCCTGTCTTTCCCAGATCTGCATGGAGCAGATGTTCAGGCCTCTGCTGCAGACAGAGCAGAGAATCTGGGAACCGGACAGGAGTAGGCACAACCGACACCCCTTGGAGGAAAGGAGCAGAAGGTCACAGGAAGCCATCGTGAAGTATCAGTTTCGACATATGACCTGACCAGTTTGAAAGAAACCCTTTTAATAAAATGCAGGCTTCCACCAGGGCCTCCACTAACTGTTTTCTCAAGAACTCATCTAGTCAGGAAGCTTTACCATTGCATACTGAGATGGCTGAGTCTTAACATAAGCCTCATCCCAAGTATCTGTTGCTGAGTGAAAGCATGTCTTTGTACAACACAATGCAGAACAGGGCATCAGCAGCAGTTATAAAACACACACAACATCTGCACAAAGTTACCAGCACTCCTGCTCCAGCTCCCGAGGAGGAGTGTGCTCTGCCTCCACACGCAGTGGCTTGCCTCAATTATTGTTCCTAAAACTTTCCCTGAGACCAAGGCCAGACACATCTCTCTTCATCACTCCCAAAACACCATGACTGTGCCCAGGCTTCCTGCTTCCAACACAACACAAAGGCCTGGGTGGGTTAAATCATGCCTGGAGCAGCACTACAGAACTGACATGGAATTGTCCCAACCCAGCTGACAGGGACACACTGCCTAGACCTTGCCAACGTCAGCAGCAGAGGATACTTCTTCCTGCAGGCCACAAGTTTTTGTTGTTGTTCTATGTCCTGTGAAGGTGCATGTAGCTCCTCACTGATCAAACACAACCAGAGCCTCTGTGCAGCTCTCTAAAGGGATTTTGTTAAAAGAGGCTATCAAGTACAATTACTCAGTGGAACTCAGTACAACTAACAAAGCAGACTTGACCTTGGCTTTCTTCTGCTTCAGAACCCATTTCATGCCTTCAGCATGAACTCCAGCTAATGACTTGTTGAAATACATTAGAAAAAGGTAATGTTAATTATTGTACACAGCACTGCTGAAACACAGTGCTGGCCCCACAATTAATGTCGCAGAATCATAGAGTGGTTTGTGTTGGAAGGGACCTTAAAGCTTATCTAGTTCCAACCTCTGCCACAGGCAGGGACACCTTCCAGTAGAGCAGCTTGCTCCAAGCCCCTGTGTCCAACCTGGCCTCGAACACTGCCAGGGATGGGGCAGCCACAGCTTCTCTGGGCACCCTGTGCCAGCGCCTCAGCACCCTCACAGGGAAGAGCTTCTGCCTAAGAGCTCGTCTCAGTCTCCCTTCTGGCAGGTTAAAGCCATTCCCCTTGGCCTGTCCCTAGCTGCTGTTGTAAAAAGCTACAAGGTGAAAGTGCAGTAATTCCGGTTGGCTTCTTCTCCATGGGAACGATGTTCCTGTCGGTGACCATTCTGCATTACTTTTTCAGGAATCTAACTAATCATCCTCCAAATCTGTGTCCATCCCAGCAATAAGCAGCATGGGATTCTTTTCACAAGCCACTAGCCATTTCCTTCCCTATACTGCTCTGTGGTTTTACTTGGAAACAGTGGCACTCCAATGTCTCCAGTTCAGGAGGAGATCCTGGAAAGCAATCTTCCTCACGACGGGTTGCTGGCATGGAGTATGCTGAGAAGCCTGCATTATTGCTTTCCCTCACTAAAGGGTTCCTTTCTAAAGCTACTCCTTTTCCCAAGCTGTCTGACTTTGGCAGAGCACCGTTTTCAATATCACATAGCATTAGATTCCAAAAGTATGAAAGTTTTTATTTTACATTATTTACATCACCAAGAGGGCCTGTAAAAACTTTACTATTAAATAACAGTAATATTTAGGGCTTTGTTATTACTTATCACATTAGTGGTATCTATTTAAGCTGATGTTATTCAATTTTTTCACCCTCACAAACATCATAGCCTTTCTATGCATCCTGTCATTTCCCCTGCATTAAAAGACATTGAACATGACCAAGCCTCTCATATGCCACGCTCCGGCCAAGGTGGGGACAGTGATTCTGCTTGTAAATAGACAGAAAAAAAATATAACATTTTCTGCAGCCCTGGACTAAATGAAATTTTACACCAAATGTAAAATTTCAGGAATTTTAGGATGCTACTCATTCACCATAAAGTATATAAAACCACAATCACCATGCCTATAGAAGCATACTCCACCTAACACCAGCACCTACTTGTTATTTCAGAAGAATCATAGACAATTGCTCTCATTTACTCATTTCACTCTTGTTTCATTTATAAATTACTAGATCCATTGACTTTCAATATCTCCATGATTAGAATGAAAAAGAAACCAGGATGGAAAAAGCTCTACAAAATGACTTAAATATTCAACTGCAGCCCCAATCAACCCAGAATTTTTTAGCTGTGCTTTAGGGAGTTGGTTCCTGAGCCCCCATTGCTGCACTACCCTTATCACTAGAAACTGTTCCCTCCCATATAACCAGATTCAGATTTCACATAAACCTTCCCTTTGCTTTAAAGTTCAAGTGAGAATTATAATACAACAGCCCTAATTTGCTAATTTTTAAAAGCAGAAACTTGGATCAAAGATAGCATCTAAACAATAAAATAACTTAATCTGCTATTCGGTTAAGTGTTTCAATGCATAGGAGTAACTGTCAAAATGCAGGATGCATTATCACTATCACACCTCTACCTACACAAGGCTGGCATGAGACTTTCCAGTGTGCCAAAGCTCTGATAGAGGCTGCCTTCATTACTTGGGCTGAGGGAGCAACTTCGCCAGCGAAATACCAGCACATCTGAGCTGGGTACCTACAGCAGGAGGAGAACATCACACTGAAACAGTAGATGAAACCCATGACTGCAGCTCACAGTCTAGCAGATCACTAAAAATTGTTCAAGATAGAAAATGGGAAAAACCTGCACAATCACGCGAAGGCAAAACTAGCAGCTGAGGATGACTGAGGATTCTGCCAGGGCTTGGGGAATAAAAGGTTTACAGGTTTTGTGTTCCTCAACTTTCTAGATATTTCTGGAAGACAATCACTCTGTGGAAAGCAGCTGCATTTAGTTAAGAGACTTTTAGAAAGAGTTTTTAGCTCTGAGGTGCTTTTTGGAGTCTCAGAAGACTGCTGCATTTCTACATGTGTTTCCTAAGAGTGGTATCTAGTGTCACGCCTCGGGGAAGCTTCTCCCCCCCCCTTTGCCTTCATTTAGGTATCTGTATTTAAAAACGCTCCCCTGCTCAGATCTCATTTGCAAGGCTTTAACTTAAAGTTCCTGTGTGCACATCATCAACAGAGCATTTTCGGTGACTTTTAATTATAGAAACAAAGAAATGATTTCTTGAAGATAATTTGCTGATACCTCAAGCAACTTTTGTCAAGAAATGCAAGATCTACAGTCCTGGTGAGCCAAACAGTAACACCTACTCTCATCCTCTTAGAGGCTTAAGGCAACAAAAGCATTATGTTTGTTTGTAAACTCATAAGTGGTGAAATAGCAGCCTGTTGACCCAGGGATGAAACAATAACCACAGGGGTATTACAGGGACTAATCAAGAGCTGTGGAACTTTATCTCACAAGAGGCAACTTGCAAGGAAATCAACACTAGCCCCTTTAATTTGAAACATAATCCGGAGATTTGGGGTTTATTATATGCTTTTAAAATGCTTTTCACTTCACGCTTCTTCCAATGTGACTCCTCATGACGTTACCAGATACGGAATAATGCAAGAATAAAGCTGAACTGGTAATCATAGAATAATGTAAAACACAGTGAAAAATATCCAAGTTGGAGAGTTCCTGTTACTTAAATTGACATTAGCTCTGTGATTTTCTTCAGAGCACTCAGGCCAGCCCTGGAGCACCCTCGCGAAGAGCAGGCATTAAAGACAGCATGAATGTACAAAGGCAAATGCGCTTTTTGTTTTGTTTTGCTCTGCAAGGAAAGGTCATTGACAAAAAGGAAGCAGCAGGAGACAGGGGGAAAAGTGAAGAGGAATTGCAAAATAAGAAAAGAGCTTTTGGAAGGCAACACAGCAAAACAGTTTTGGTCACTTGACAATATCTCAACTAAATGGATGAGCTGGTAATAATCCCCCCAAAAGAGATGTGACAATAGCTGCTCATGTTCCCGGCCTCCACACAGACACACATCTGACTCGTCCTACTGAGCTGCATCAGCCACATGCATGAGGCCATCTGTGCACATCTGTATGCATTTACTGGATCAGTGTCAAACTGGGGAGTCTCTGGAGTGGGAGTCACATCTCCACAGGTGTTTGGATCAAGCACAGCACAATCAGGCTCTCATTCTCCTGGACTTCAGGGAGCTGAGAGCCCAAACTACTCTGGAATACTTCGATTGTGTTAGACCGTCAGATCTTGGACTCCCAGAACATCTATGCTGGTAGCAGAAGTTGTGCTACTACCAGAGATGGACTTTCCTTGCAGCCCTTACTTGACACGCTTGAATAAAAGGTCTTTTACTCATTTAGTGGTCCATACTCTGCCGTTTTGGAAAACATGAGGGTAAAAGGGTAGAGACTGAAGGGTTCTGTGGGGTTGGTTGGGTTTCTGTGGAGCAAAATCTATTCGCCCAACCACTACAGTGACTTTAAAGAACTTTATGAAACTATTTCTATTAAGTATTTCACTTATTTGTTTGGTTTCTTAGTGTGTTTCATGTTCAGGTTCCCTTTTTCTTCTACAAAATCCAGATCTTTAACAAGGGGAAAACACAGTGTGGTGTTGTAGCATGTGCTAAATGTCTAACTATTAAAAAAGCCAATAAATCACTTGATCTGCCCATGAATCAACATTGTGCCAAAGATACTACTTAAAATACAGAACATATTTCACTGTGAAAAGTAATCATGCATAATGACTATATTAATAGTCCTACACAGAGGTGAATTCATATCATGAAAGATACGTCCCAGCAAAAATGGCCAGTTCTGGACCCAGCTGCTTTATGTTTGTGGGGTTGTTTTTCCCTCCAGGCTCTTAGAAACATACAAAATTTCAAATTATGACCCTAAAGTTTTGAAATTACCTGAGAAACAGGAAGAAAGAGAGCCTGCCTTCCCCCTCCCCTTTTCAAACTACAGCTATTTGTTAAGCACATACAGCACTCCCTAGAGACCCTAGAAAACAACATTTGGAAATCTTCCCATTGAGATGTCATGGAGAATTCCTACCCTAAGCTAGAACATCATCCAGCCATTGAATCTGCACCAGGAGAAGCCTGTGTGCAACTGAGTCGCACTGGGATATCTGGAAGTCATTTAGAGGGATCCACTACCTAACACACAGTGCCAGGTAACGGCATCATTAGGGATGCACTGAAACACAGAGGGAAACTCAGGCACAGGCGTGGGACATGAGCACTGTAATTAGCTACGACTGACTTTTGAAGAGCAGTTATCCTTTGCAATTTGGAGCAGAGGCTTTATAACCACAGCTCTTTCAGCTCTGGACGGCTACGTATTTAAACAGCTTTCTCTCTTTCGAGTTCACTTTTCCCCCTTTCTTTAAATACTAAATACAGCCACATTACCAACCAGGACTTTTCACAAGCGGCTTGTGCTTTAACTCCCCACCATAAAGTACCTTCAAGGAGCTGGATCATGAACATCCACCTCTCACTGAAGTTCTCATGCAAGCGTCCAAAAAGCAGTGCTCGCTTTTTACTGACTTGGCTTCAGGAATCACCCCTTCTTGCCTAACTCCATCTCGGTCCCTTTATGCCTGCGCTATGCTTACGCTTTAAACATAAATCATCTGCAAAAGGCTGAAATCAAACCGCTAATAAAACAGAAGGATTGCGAAATAAGTATTACTCGTTAAAAGTAAATCAAAGATTCTTTTAAGGTTATTGTTTAAAAGAACACATCTATAAAAACTTGTTGGAAGACTACGAGGGGGTTGAGATGGCAAAACACCCCCCGAAGCTGGAGCTGAAGGACAAGTCATCATTGATAACACCACCTCGGGAGCCATCAATCACGTATCAAAAGCGGGAACGGTTCCACTCCGCCGAAGAACTCTGCCAAACGCTTGGAACGGCTTTTTACGAAGCAATTAAACACAGATCGACGATAAAACTCCGAGTTCGTTAACGCGGGGCGGAGAGGGGGGGGGGGGCGATGGAGCCCCGGGCAGCCCCTCACCACCACAGCCGCGGCAGGGCAAGGCCGGCCCCGCCGGACCCCACACGGGCGGCTCCGGTCCGCCTCACACCCAGACACCCCCCCCACCACCACCGGTGACTTCCCCGTCCCGCCGCGGGCGAAGGGAGCCTCCCGCGGGACAAAAGCCGGGACGCGGCCCCGCACAGCCTTACCTTGCGTGGCGTCCGCCAGCTCCGCCCGGCTGCCCGCCCGCAGCAGCAGGAGCAGCGGGAGCAGCAAGAAGCTCCCGTCCCCGCCGCCCGGCTGCTGCATTCCTGAGACGGCGCCGCGCTACTCCCACATCCAACCGCGCAGCGCCGGCGTCCCGGGCCGGCCCTGCGCAACCGCCGCGGGGCCGCGTCTCCTCCCGCGCCGCCGAACCCGTCCCACGCCGCGCCCTCGGTGCTGCGCTCTCCCGGGCGGGCGGGCGGGCGCCGCCGCCTCAGCCCCGCGCTTGTCACTGGCCGCCCGCTCCGCTCCGCTCGCTCGCTCCCTCGCCGGCCGAGCAGCGCCCCCTACCGTCCCGCCCTCCGCACCGCCCCTGGCCCGCCGGCTGCGCGGCGCAGGGGGGCGCTCGCCTCGCCTCGCCTCACGCCGCCGCCGCCATTTTGCCCCTCACCTCAGCCCGCGTGGGTGAGGCGCCTTTCCTCAGAGCCCACCTCACGCCTTCCCTTTCAGAGCAGGTGGATGCACGAAGGCACTAGTTGGATTTACCATTCCGTCCCTTCCACATTTTGCTTTCCAAGTGTCTGCCAGTGCACACAGTCTGCGGGATTAATGCGCTTGGAGGAGAAACCACTTTTCCAGGCACAGTTACAGAATCCCAGACTGGTTTGGGTTGGAAGGGACTGTAAAGCTCATCCGGTTCCAAGCCCTGCCATGGACAGGGACACCTTCCACTAGAGCAGCTTGCTCCAAGCCCCTGTGTCCAACACTGCCAGGGATGGGGCAGCCACAGCTTCTCTGGGCAAAACCATGGGCTTTCTGTGGTAAGAGCAAGCACAGTCCCGGCTGCTGACACAGACACCATCATGCTGCGGAGTCCACTTCTGTCACCTGCTATCTCCATTCCTGATCTTCACAGTCTCTTCTATCACGCATGAAAGCTGGAATACTTCACCAGCAAGTTTCACTGAGGAGGCTCCCCAGCCACAAAGGTGCTGTGTCAGTGGAGGGGGGATGAAGTCTCCATCTTAGGGTGCCCAGCTGCAGGTGTGGGTCAGGCAGCTCCTGCCCCACACAACAGAACCACACCACAGTGCAGATGAGGAGTGGTCAGGAGCTGAGTGCGCTTTTTAGGATGATTCCATTGAAACAAAGCAAAGAACCAGAACCAGCAGCATAGAAAAGTGATTTCTTACCTGTTCTTCATCCGTAAATTGGTGATCAAGAGCTTATTTTCTCCTTGCAACACACCAGGTTTACTGAGTATCTCCTGCTTTTCCTGCCAGGCAGGAACTCGGAAGTCCAATTGGCATCTTCAGAATCCTTTTCGACCCTCTCTGCCTTGTGAAATCAATATTTAATGTACTGATTTATCCTCATTTAGTTTTTACTCAATCAAAAGCCACAGAAAGGAGTCTGGCATAGTTGGTACCAGAGATTATAAATGCCAACAGCAGCATTGCGATCCTGCTCTCATTCCCCCATTCTGCAGCACATCTCACCCCAGGCTGGCAATGCCCATTCCCATGAGCATGCTTCTTCCATCAGCCCATGACATGGTACCTACAACCAGACCCCTCTCATTGGTGACAGGAACACAAAGTACCAGTTCCCCATATGTTATATCACAGCCCTAACTGTGGTCAGGCAGATAGCACTGCTTTACTGGAGGTGAAGGATGCTGACAAAGCTGGTTGAAGCTACTAGGGGTGATAACTACTTTCCACTCAGGAGAACGATCACATTCCTGGGATGCTTAGGTTAGGTTCAGGATTTCAAAAGTCAGCAACTGTTTAATACAAAGTTCATAAGCAGAGTGGAAACAAGGACAAGATTAAAGGAATTTCCTCCTCACTTCCTGCTAGATCAGATCCCACCCCTCTTCGGCTTGCTTTCTGCCATATGAATCTTGTGTTTCTTGTCAGACACTAATAGCTTCAAGAGGAGGAACAAACCCAGATAAGCATCTGGCTGAGTGTTAGGGAAGGAGATTGAGGTCTGAAACCACCTTCTTCTCATATATATGAACATGCAACTTATTCCTCCTCGATCCAAGGAGGACAATGACAAGAGATTACCCACTTCCTACTGAAAACCACCCAATATACAAATGTGGATTAAGTGGAAGAGACAAGCAAAGCTTGATATTGCCAGAGCTATTATAGGATCTGGATGTGACACATGGAAGAGACTGTCTGCTGCTGGGACCTGCGTGCATATGTTCATAGCATGGTGGGGTTTAACTTCTGCAGTGTTAGACAAAGTAGCTCCTTGTTTGAGGTTTCCTTCTGCCTTTCCACTTTCTGCCACCTTGCTCCGATATGCCTTGGGATGCAGTTTCACGTGCTGCCACCTCCCCCTCTTTCCCAGTCATGCATCCATGTATATTCTCTGTGTCAGCTCCAGTACACAGGCACACAGGACTGACCCCTTCACAGCTGGATGAGCTTACACCAGCTTAAACCAACCACAAAACCAAGCCCCTCCAGACCTGATTCAAATCAAGGTTAGGAAGGAGCCACACCAATGGCTTCCCCAGGCAGCTGCCCGGTCATCCCAGTGCTGCTTATGACACAGAGCCCAGAGTCAAGTTAGTTCAAGAGCTAAGCTGGCCCCTTTAGAGTGGAGATGTTTCTGCCAATTCAGGTCCTTGAACCACCTTTTGCCAAGGGACAGCAAATGCTCTTTGGTCCTTAAGGAACTGGGAGTTGGAGTGCCACAGCCAGCAGAACAGGGGCCTCACAAGCCAGAGCCTGATCCACTACTCCCTTGGTGAGGCAAGGCTGAGACCAAGCAGAAATCAACTGTCAGTTCCTTAGAACAGGAATTCTAACTTTGTGAAGGCACTGTCTCCTGAAAACTCAGCTCCAAAATGAAGGATGCATCAAGTGAGACTGGGTCCATTCCAGCAGGAGTCTTTGGAACACAGTGCCACAATTGCCAGGCAGGTCCATAATGATAAGATGGGCCCGAGATCAAGCAAGGAAGTCCATCCATGTGCCAGTGTACAGAGCAGCAGGGTCCATAGCCAAACACAGGGATGCTGGAGTTACAGAGTATGAGTCCTTCAACACAACCCGGATAGGGACTTAGTGGGGGGCCAGTGCTGAGCTTAAATAAAGCCCCTGGGCAAGGGTAGGGCGGGGTTGGAGGTCCCAGATGAGGCTGGTCAGTCATTAAGAGCAATGAGTGCCCTCAGGCTCCTGCCACTTATCATCTAGGTCCAGGAATACTAGAGCTAATGCCAGTGAGAAGGTCAGGCCGTGCAGCTGGGGTAGGGTTTCTGCAGAACCAGCCAAGGCTTGCCTGCCCTGACCCTCTGAGGTGACATTTCACATTACATCTGAGCTCATCTAACAAGCTGCCCGCAATAAAAAAATCTCTTTTGTTTTCTGTATGCTCATCTGGGCAAGTCCATTCAACTGACTGGTCCCATAGAAAACTAGCCCTCTGATGATAGGAAGAAAGAGCAATGTTCCTCCGGATCAACCAGTTAGGTCAGCTTCCCCCCAGCTGCTGGGGTGTTAGATCCAGCAAAGGGTGGGCTAGGAGCAGCTGAACCAGTGCTTTTGACAGTAAGATTAAACTTGTTCAGCTGTAACACAGAAGTGTTCCCTTCATCTCTGTGTTTGGTGTGTAACAAAGACAGACATCCATGAGGTCCAGGTACCTCTGAGCTGGGTACAGGGATGACCCACGGTGGGTGGCTAAAGGTACAAAATAGGTCTATGGCAGATGGGGAAATGAAGTGCAGATTCCCCAAGTCTTCATTTAGCTTCAGAGTGTTAGAGACATGCAGTGTGAAAGGATAAGTCATTTATAATTAAAACCCAAACCCTTATTTTTAGCTGCAAATCTACCAAAGTGCATGCAATTAGCAAATATAAATCACTTCCTGGCTTGAAGACTGCAGCACAGCACATAAAGGAAAGTTAAAACATACGTTTGGGGAGTACATGGTACATCTGCTCTCAATCTGCAGCATTTGGAAATCAATACAATTATTCCCCCTACTTTTCCTTCAGCATGCTGCAGCCTGTCATACCACAGTGAAAGAACCAAAAATATATTAAACAAAGGAACTGGAGTGGACACAGCCCTAAACACCATAAAATGAACAGCACAGAGTGTTCATAATGAACTGATGGCAAAAAGTAGTCGAGGTAGGATAAGTGCTGGCTTGGGAGGACAAATTAGTTTCTCCTACATGATCTGCAGGACGCTTTGGAGATGTAACACTCAGATAAAGCTTCAGAAGGTGACTCTGGGGAGAGGAATCAACTGCTTGATGCATGCCTACATACTTTAAAACAAGGAAAGGCTTGTAGTCAATATCTTTGTGGAATTAGTTCCCGCAGGGAAAATGTATTACACACAAAACTTTTTGATTCTTTTTTTGGTTTAATGAAAAGATAGCAAAGGAGCTGCTGTCTGGGAGTGATTTGTAAGTACAATAAACCTCACAAGAGGATGATAAGCAAAATATTGTGAGAGAATAATGTCAGAAGTATAGCAAAATAGAAACGTTACACATTTGTAGTTGCTGACAAAGTGCGTTCTAAAGTATCATGTCACGTTCTAAAAGAATCCTTGTTTTCCTTCCCATCTTTCACCAATAGTCCTATTAATCTGTACCAGATTCCTTTCTTTCAACCATTTGAGGCCACAGTAATAATCATCCTTTGCCCATCTGAAGTCCAACTAGAATTACACCAACGTGTTAAGGCTTCCGGAGTGGAACCTGGAGATGAGGTTGGAACTGCCTGTGGATTCCTGGAATCTGTGCATCCACAGACAGACCACATGTAAACCTGATTTCACTGCTGAGTTTTAAATGCTGACAAAACATGACAAACAACATGGTGCTTTATAAAGATTGGAGATGTACTTCCACTGTCAGCTCTTTAGAACAGGAATTCTGACTAACTTTCTGATGACATTGTCTCACTTGATGCATCCTTCTTTTTCTAGCTCAGTTTTTGGAAGCTTTTGAAAGGAACGGGAGATATCAATGTGAATTTTCTGCATTTCAAAAGAAAAACTAGCCACTGAAGAGAGAACAGGCAAGCACAAGACAGGCATATATTGTGCAATGTGGTTTTCCCCAGCAAGTTAGATGTCTTGTAAAAGTCTGCTGAAGACAGTTAAGAAATACAGATACTGGATATCATGCCTGTGAAAAAATGTATGTTCTATGATGGCACAGCAAAAGCTTTCCCTTTTGTTCAGAATGACATTAGGAAAATGGCTGATAAACCTGGTGATCGTGACAGAGCCCTGGTGCGCAATTAGTTCGGGTTCCAGTATTTGTGGCTTCAGCAGGAGTAAGGAAAGACACCAAGGACAGGGAGGTTATGGACTGCACTTGATGCATTGTTATAGTTACAGGTTAAATCCAGCGCTGGTCCTTGTCAGGATGTTTCCTGAGGTGCCTTTCACTGCCTGAATCTGGCAGGTCAGCTGCGGAGCAGCACAAGGTATGTCCTGGAGGTAGGGGACACACATCCCCTGCCTGCCAGGGGCCCCTCTATTTTAAAGGCCACGTCAAGCCAATAAGTAGGTGTGCTTGTGCTAATCTTTACAACAGCTCTGTCTCCTCAGGCTGAAGAAGAGGAAAAGCAAAGGACTGGCAAAGGACTCTCTAAGAGGGAATGATGGAAGAGAGCACTGTCAGGGGTCAGAGGACAGGTTGTAGCCCTGGGGAATGACAGGGCGAGTATCAGGAGGTGCAGTACAAATCTTGTTCAGATAATCTAGTTCAGTCTGTGATCTGGGAGTACTTTGGAAATTGGCAGGAGACTATGGAAAAGATAAAAGGAAAAGCCTTGAAATAGACCACAATTCTTTCATATGTGTATTACACTGGAATTTTATGTATGTAGCAGAAGGACTCTGTTCTTTATATCCTGAAATTACATACCTCCATAATATGTGATGTTGCCCTTCTGGAAGAGTGAGGGTGATAGAATGGGACACAAACACCACCAAGTACTTAATAACATATGCAAATATTGGCACACTTATTATGCATGATTTTAGTTGTTATTACTTTTTTCTTTCATAACTGTGCGTTGGCACCTCAGCATTTCATTATATTTCGTATTCATTGTGCAGGGCACTTCCCAAGTGTTAATTTAACAACCAGGCGTGGTGGAGAGTAGGATGGTCAATGGGAGAAGCGTGTAACAGCGATGCTTCCATGTAGTCACGCAGGCTCTATGTGTGACTATATTCACATTTCAGATGCTGAGCTTTGCAGTTACCCTTTGAGAGGAAAGAGCTGCTAGTGTTTTATCTCTAACTTTCTCATTATCCCCAATAGTGAGTCTTAAAAAGAAGGCAATGGATATCCAGCTCAGTTCAGGCATGAGCAGGTTGTCCTTTTGCAAGATGTCGCAGGTGATTTCAGGTGAAACTCCTCCTTAACATCAAAGAGGCCACAATTCCTCTTGCAAACTGGGTTTGCTTTTTCTAAAAGGAATCAATGAACCCAATCCTCAGCAAAACTGATTCAGGGAGAAGGTTGTTAAGGCCACAGTTTGGAAAACTGAACTGCCTTAATCCATGAATTCACACCATTTACAGGTAGCCCCAGACCTTTATGTAGTAAGTAGCCCTGCTGGGAAGCACCATGATTGTCATCAGCATGAACAAGGGAGATTTCACCACCGCCCTAAACAATATCATCTTTGTGGCCAGGCATGTGAAGCTGTAAAATTCTGCAGTCATTAGGGGAAGAAGAATGTCACAGTTTTTGCAGGAGAAAAATAGATGCCAGAATCCTTGCTTTGACAGGTTAATAAGAAGGCCCCTACATTTGCCTTTACAATTTATTTACTTGTAAGTCTACACAGGGATTTCGTTAGGGATTTGGCATCTTAAACAGGCTTTTATTCCAACAACATTTCAATTCACCTTTAAGACTTTCAATTAGAGACAAAGTGAACTAGAGATCCATCGGTGGAATTTGCATGGAAGTTAGCAGGGGGTTGGCAAAGCCGTGATAGCAGGGTTTAGGTATCAGGTTTATAGACTCGTATTGAACTATCTAACATCTCGTATTTTCCACGTAAAACTTTTATTGATATCAGCGTGAGTTTAGCACACCACTAAAATGGAGACTGTGCCCCTAGGACACAGAATGTTGTAAGGTACCCCTTTTAGTGAGAACAATTTGGCCCCACTAAATCTTGATGGTGAATGTTTGCTTTAGTTCCCCCATAAACTTCGTCTGCTGGATTTATATATTTTGGCTCCTTTTATTTTGACTCTAGTGGCTGCGTTTGCAATGGGCTTAAGTGAATGCAATTCCACTCACACCAGCAGCAAATCTGCAGCACAGTGGGTATTTCTGGTTGTATAAATACAGGGCCTCATCTGGCAAGATGCTGAGTGGACTAACGTGGCCGGGTGAGATCCGAGAGCGCTCAGCACCTCGAGGGAGAAATTCCAGACCTTGCAGCAACTGCACCTCCCTCCACACAGCCTGTCTGCGGTCATTTCTATAGCCCTTTGTCCCAGTCAGAGCTCACGTTTGCTTATCATCTTTTCCATCACAAACACCAAAGCTAAAGTATTCCTTTTCCTGGCTCTTACAGTTCTTACCTCTATCTGCAACAGAATTATTTAAATGAAGAGGATGATGAAGAGGTTTTTCCCCTCTGTAGCTCTGTGAAATTCAGCTTTCACTCGTTTTGGGGTGGAGGTTTTCAATAAAGCAGTATTTCAGGAATGGCTTCAGTGGGATTTCTTAATTCTTCTGCTCTATTTAGAGATGGGTTTTTAAAAACCCATTTCAACTGCAGTGAAAAAGTCTCTGATCTGATAAAGGAGATGAAGTCACTGCACAGGCTTATTATTTTATTTCCATAAGGTTTGAAAGTTTTCTTCCCTGCAGTGTTTTGGAGCCCAGGAGTATTCATCTGGTTTGTAAAAGGAAAGTTCTGTGGAGCAACATTTGGTCACTGCTGTCTGAATTTCATTATTCTCTTCCCCAGACTAGCAGAGGGGAAAAGTGCAAGTTAGCTGGGTCACAGCCTGAAATGTGAGAGCAGGCAACTTGTGCTGAAGTTTATGGGAATGAAAGGAAATTTAATACTGTTAAAAGAGAGATTTCAAGTTGCATCATATGAAAACAATTGGAGACGTTTAATCCTGAGGTCTTGGGGTATTTGGTAACTTACATGACCATTTGTCAGCCTACACAAGATGAAGTTGGCTTTGCCTCTGTTAAAAGTTGGCCTCTGTTTTGGAGTGGTATGCCGATGCCAAAGGAACAAATACAAGTTATCTTGGTTTTCTAGCCCACTGCTAGTTCTATTCTTTATCCTTTCAGCTCATGACATGTCTGCTTGTCTCTTCTGGGTTGCCAGTGCGGATCTCCCACCGATCTCGCCAACACGTGCTGACAAGCCTTTCATCTCAAAGGGACTACAGAGCCTGACAGCTTCCCAGACTCCTGAAATGCTGAATACATATCCATAATTTAACCTCTGCCTCTCAGCCTGCTTCAGGACTCATACGTGGCATTGTCTGTGGAATGAAAGTGGTGGGATCCTGGGATGTAAGTGAATACTTCTGGTGTATTTTTAACCTAAAAGATGTTGATTAAAACATTCTTTAGATTTACATTAGTTTCTATGGAGTAAATGAAACTGAACATCTACAGAGCTTTAAAGGTCTATAAATTAGAGATGTTTTCCAGAGTGTTCCAATGCAAATTCCATCAAATAACCCTTAGCAAAATCATTTACTGTTAAGAAAATCCTCCTAAAAAGTAGCCTACGCCTCCTGTGTCATCTTCTACTCCTACCACTGATAAATCCTCTCTGGTTTTGGCATCTGCATCAGCACCTTCAGTGTTTGGCCATCACTGAGTTGCTGCTCACGCTCTGGGGATGCAGCCCAGCCCACGGGGGGGTTCTGGGCTCAAGTACACACTGAAGCCAAGTCATGGGGTGCTTCTCCTCACCCAGCACCCCAAGTCCTTCTCCTCAGGGCTGCTCTTCTCCACCCAGCCTCTGTGCTTTCCAGTTAGTGCTTCATGGCTTCAGCATTCTTTGCCATGGACAATTGCTGCAGTGCTATAAAGTGAGGCAGTGCTGTGTGCTGTTGCTACTACAAAGCCTGCAGTTGCTATGGAAGATGTTCTTTGCTTTAACACAGCTGTACACATTACAAAACCTTCTGTGCAGGACAGACCTGCACAGCTCAGGACACATGTCCCAAACTCCCAGGTTACCAGTCGAGCTCAGCCAGCCCAGAGCTGCCAAGGGGAGCCAGGAGAGACATTGTCTCCCTCTTCTCCCATGGGCGCTTTCCAGGGATGAGACAAGCACTGCAGTGTCTGCTGTTTCTGACTCACCTGATCATACAGGAAATCCTTAGACATCTGCACCGGAGCTCCACAATGGGGCCTTTAGTCAATGCTGAAAGCATGAACCAGAGGAGGGGTTGCAGATGTTGATGTTAAACATAATATTGATCTTGAAGTCATCGAGGGGTATCAATGCCACTACACCAAGGGGGAATGGCTTTAAGCTGCCAGAGGGGAGACTGAGATGAGCTCTTAGGCAGAAGCTCTTCCTGTGAGGGTGCTGAGGTGCTGGCACAGGGTGCCCAGAGAAGCTGTGGCTGCCCCATCCCTGGCAGTGTTCAAGGCCAGGTTGGACACAGGGGCTTGGAGCAAGCTGCTCTAGTGGAAGGTGTCCCTGCCCATGGCAGGGGTTGGAACTGGCTGAACTTTAAGATCCCTTCCAACACAAACCAGGCTGGGATTCTAAGGGCTGAGCTCCCAGAGCCACCATTCCTCAGCAGCAGTCTCACCAGGGTTTCTCTCTCTGCCATGCTGCAGTGAAGCACCATTGCACACAGTGTTTAACACATTGCACACCATCTTTGCTAACTCGCATCTATATCCAATTTGAAATATGTTCACAGATTTCCAGGTGTCACCAAGAAGAGACACAGAAAGGGGGGTGACCACTTGGGACAGTGACAGCAGCGATGTGCTGGTAGGTGTGTTACCTGTGTGCTGCCCACTGAGAAGTTAAACTCAGGAAAGTGTCCTTTGGTTGCAGGAAATCCGAGGAAATCTCTGATAAGAGGGGTTTAATTGGAACACTGCAAACCAGGATGTGTTAGGAATGTCTAACAGAATGGTTTTCATTTTTAATAAGCTGGGTTAAAGAACACAGGCTGGACCTGCCACCCTTCATTAGGAAATGTGCCCCTCAGCCATCTGAACCCACTGACTCCCCTGCTTCCCACACAACTTAACCTCTCAGCTTCCACAAACACAATATTATCAGGACACCCAAAGCTAAACCCCAGCAAGCGTGGGGCTCACTCAGACCTCCTGAAGTTGGTTGGAGCTCAGGTACTCCTCAAATAAGCAGGCAGGACCTAACGGGGGCAAATCCATTTTGGCATCCTAATAAACTCCTGTTTAGCTGTTTCAAATAACACTTATGTGCTAATTCACTTCTTCAGCCTTAGCTGCAGAGAACTGATGCTTTCCTTTTGCTTTGTGAAAGGCTGCGCTTCACCCTGAAAGATGCAGGCATCTGGAACTACACAGGACCATCATTTAAATACATATATGTGTATATGCATTTTCCCTCTGTCATCCAAGTGGTCAGACTCTCAAGCAATTTGAATTTCTTATGAAGGGAGAAACACCTCAAAGCTGTCACTGACCCAAATTAAACCCTGGCATTGCTTTAAAATCCCATTCTTTAATTTTGTGCCATGGATTGGAAGAGCTGAGCATCTGCTGACTGCCCTCATAAAACCTCTGCTTTGAGGCTGACTGTAATTACAGAGTACTTTCACGCTTCTATCTCCAGGCAGCACTGGGACAGGACAGATTTATAGTCTCCGACTCCTGTTTCATCCAGTTTTGCATGGTCAGAAGGGAAGATACAGAAAACTTTCTCTCTTCTTCCCTTCTTCCTGGATGAGTGTGTAATACTGGATCAGGGCAATCCCAAGCACAAATACAGGCTGGGTGGAGACTGGATGGAGCAGCCCTGAGGAGAAGGACTTCAGCATGTGCTTGAGCCCAGAACCCCCCTGTGTGCTGGGCTGCACCCCCAGAGCGTGAGCAGCAGCTCAGGGAGGGGATCCTGCCCCTCTGCTGTGCTCTGGGGAGACCCCCCCTGCAGCCCTGATCCAGCTCTGGGGCAGCAGCACAAGAGGGACGTGGAGCTGCTGGAGCGAGGCCAGAGGAGGCCGTGGAGATGCTGCGAGGGCTGGAGCAGCTCTGCTCTGGAGCCAGGCTGAGAGAGCTGGGCTGGGGCAGCCTGGAGAAGAGAAGGCTCCTGAAGGGGAGACCTGAGAGCAGCTCCAGTGCCTGAAGGAGCTGCAGGAAAGCTGGAGAGGGGCTTGGGACAAGGGCCTGTAGGGACGGGCCAAGGGGAATGGCTTTAAGCTGCCCGAGGGGAGACTGAGATGAGCTCTTAGGCAGAAGCTCTTCCTTGGGAGGGTGTTGAGGCGCTGGCACAGGGTGCCCAGAGAAGCTGTGGCTGCCCCATCCCTGGCAGTGTTCAAGGCCAGGTTGGACACAAGGGCTTGGAGCAAGCTGCTCTAGTGGAAGGTGTCCCTGCCCATGGCAGGGGTCGAAGCTGGAGGAGCTTTAAGGTCCCTTCCAACACAAACCAGTCTGGGATTTTGTGATCCTTGCAGGCAAGTAACCCCACAGGAGAAGACAAAGCCCCATGTGTGCTCCCCAGCATCAGTGGCAATCCTCCAGCCAGGGCAGGTCTTCCACTTAAGCTGCCTTGATGCCAGTGCCTGGGTTATGGATGGACCTTTCTCCGAACGAGTCATTTACCAGCACTGTTTGGAGATCAAAGCTGCTTTTCATTCCAACAGGGGCTGTCTCCAGTGCTTTAGCATTTATCAGGTTCATTCTACATAATTGGATCCTGCCCTATCTCTTCTAGCTCCAGCCAGCAGCCCAAGCCTTGCTGCTGCAGCAACAACTCCCCTTGTCATCCTTCACGGAAGCGCTGGAGCTGATCATCCCCAAAGGCCTCCCAGCCTCACCATGGGAGGTTAATGGCATTGCAAAGGGACACACATGACTGGTAATGTAGTGCCAGAAACAACACAAGCACTCTGCTTGCGAACTTCCTAAACTCCTCCGCTTCCCTCCAGCTCCCCCTGTCTCCCAGGAGCACTGGATAAACAGAGTCAAATGATTCAAAGCTTCGCACAGGCGCTCCCTGGGACACTGGGACTTGCTTTGCTCATTTATTCCCTGTACATCTTATCTGGGGGGTTTACCTTGTTTTCTGCTCTGGATTTGAGGAGGGTCACTGGGACCTGAGGCAGAGGGATGACCCCACAGCAGGGAGCACTACAGCACGGTGGGAGCCTCAGCACATCTTAAAGTCACCCTGTGGCACCCAAGGGAGCAGAGTGTGAAAGGGTTTTAACAGTGCTTCCAGAATGACCCTTATAATGGAGGCAAAGGAGCTGAATTGAAGTTGGTGCAAAGTCTTTCTGAGCAATACCATGATTAGATGCCATTGGTTGGATGGGGCTTGGAACACCCTGCTCTACTGGAAGGTGTCCTTGCCCATGGCAGGGGGTTGGAACCGGATGAGCTTTAAGGTCTTTTCCAACCCAAACCAGGCTGGGATTCTATGATTTTCCTAAACTGTTTTCACCAGGCTCCAAGTGACCGCTGGGTTTCAGCTTTGGCCTTGGGAGCCTACGCCTGCGGAGCAGCTTGGTGGCCTGGGCACTCACTAAGGACTTCAAAGATGCAGTAATTTTGACCTGTGAATGAACACCTGGAGTATGGATTAAATCACAAGTGAGGTGTAACAAGACTATGGGCCCATCAGAGACACTCTACCAGTGCTGCCCTCTGGAGAGAACCAGTCCACAGGTGAAACATGAGCAGGTCCTACAGAGCAAGAGGAGTTTGGAGCTTTTCTGCCCATAGCACAAAGCTTCAGCCTCTGGTGCCTGTGCTCACTGACACTAGCCACTCAAACCATCACCCCACTGCTGCCTGTCAGCCTGGCAATGGCACCTCTGCAAGACCCACCAGACTGGGACCAGAACCCACTGAGGGGCAGTTTGGTGGCTGATTTCCATGCTGTGTATGGCTGTGGTTGCTTTTGTCAGTAAGCTCTTGTAATGCGTTTTCATCTTTGCACAGCACAAATGGAGGGCAGAAAGGAGATCCTGCATTACATAAACACGGGGTAAATATTAGAACACATACGAGGAGTGAGACATCTGGACCTGATTGGACTCCTCCGGGGCAAGAGTCTAAAGCTTGAGCCTGAAGAGAAGCAAAGAAAGAGCAGGAGTAATTTCTCGTGGGTGAGCCCATCAGTGAGAGGGGCTGAGGCTCTGCATCCCTGGCAAACACAGCCCATGAATGGTGATTCCCTGTTGCTGTGGAGAGTCACTGGCTTGGAGGGAATCTGCTGCAGCACAGCCCAGAGTAAAATTGAATTTCCTGGGAAAATCATGACTAAGTGAACCTATGAACGCAGAATGGAATTCTCCAGTATTCATAGTGGGACCAGTTATCCCATTCCACCAGCCAGGTTTCCTTCACTTGCTGTGTATTCAGAGACCTGCCAGCACTCAGCAGCTGCTGGGAGCTGTAGGTGCAGTGGAAAGGATAAACACTGCAGCTGAGGTAAAGCTATGAGAGCACAGGAAGCTTTGCATCGTGTGCTGAAGAGGATGGACGTGTGTCCGTCCATCCGTCCCCCACCACCCCATGTGCTGGGCTGCACCCTCAGAGCGTGAGCAGCAGCTCAGGGAGGGGATCCTGCCCCTCTGCTGTGCTCTGCGGAGAGGAGACCCCCCCTGCAGCCCTGATCCAGCTCTGGGGCAGGAGCACAAGAGGGAGCTGTTGACATATTAGGCAGAAGCTGTTCCCTGTGCGGGTGCTGAGGCGCTGGCACAGGGTGCCCAGAGAAGCTGTGGCTGCCCCATCCCTGGCAGTGTTCAAGGCCAGGTTGCACACAGGGGCTTGGAGCAAGCTGCTCTAGTGGAAGGTGTCCCTGCCCGTGGCAGGGGTTGGAGCTGGAGGAGCTTTAAGGTCCCTTCCAACCCAGACCAGGCTGGGATTCTATGAAGTCAGTCCCAGTTGAGGAGAGCTGCGCACTGCCAGGGAGCTGTTTGCACCATTATGGGCAAGGGAGCAGTTTTTAACACACAGTTTGAAGATCACTCACAATTCCATTAGAGGAAACTCAGGACTGACCTGCTTTAAAAGGAGGCCAACCATAAACTATGGGGTCACTTCTTCACGCAACACTTAAAAGCAAATCAGAGCAGCCAAATTGGTTTCCCCCACTCCTCCCAGCTCCCTGGCTTAGTTGCTTTGCAGCCAGCAGTGAGGAAACCCTCCACGATCCCACCCCAGCAAGGGAAGCGTTGGGCTCAGGGGCTCGAATCAGACCAAAGCTCTGTGGTGCAAATGTAAATTCATCTCTTATTTGATACTCACCAATTTACATTGTTCTCAAGTTTGTTATTTATCAGGAGATCCTACATTTCCGTGCCACATGTGTCCCTCCAGAAGAAGCTGTCAAGTAGATTTAGGCTTGGTCTTCAAGTGCTCAGAAGAAAGGAGACTCCCGGGATTAATTTGGAAGCTTCCTTGCTGACTGCATCTGCCCTTTCCTGCCCGTGCAGCTCATGCTTCCAGAGGGATTTGTTTGGCAGAAGTCACTGGAGCATCTATGCTAACGCTGCCTGACATGCAGCGTGGAGACGGAGTCATGGCTGCAGCCCCAGCCATGCCAAACAGTTTCTCCATTATAACAATTACAAACCTCCTCTGCAGCTTAAAAAGGGAAGAGTGAGCTGGGAAGCAGCAGCAAAGAGGAGTTTTAGTCATAGCCCAGCACCCAGCACTCTCAGGGAACAAGGGCTTTGATTAGAGACTGAAACCTGAAGTTGCCAGTAACAATGTAAGCAGGGAATCATGGAATCCCAGCTGGTTTGGGTTGGAAGGGGCCTTAAAGCTTCATCGAGCTCCAATCCCTGCCACGGGCAGGGACCCCTTCCACCAGAGCAGCTTGCTCCAAGCCCCTGCGTCCAACCTGGCCTTGAGCACTGCCAGCTCAAGCACAGCCACAGCTTCTCAGAGAGGAAGCTTCACAGCAGTGATTTGTTTGAATATGGGGGTTTAGCCCTTTGTCCCCTTGGTGCTTGCTGGGCCTTTGGATTTCTTCTGTTGGGTTTTATCAGTGATGTGGCATGGCTCACTCGGGGCAAGGCTTTGTGCTCCTCCTGCAGCTCTTGGCACCTGCGCTGCCTCCAGGGGTTTTCCTTTCACTCCCAGATGGTGAGCGGGAGGAATCGGCAGCGCCGCGGCAGGAAGGAGCTGCAGGAGCCCAGCACTGGCACACAGCGGTTTGGTGATGGCCCTTGGCAACGCCAACACATGGACTTTGGAGACCGACCCTCGGCATCTGGCTTTGTGAAGCACTCACCGCCACATGCTGGGGTGGAAGCTGGTCTGTCTCCACATACACGGGTTGTTTGGGTTTGGTTTTCCCTTTTTCCTCTGAGCGGGGGGAACGCACACTCCACCCCTGCTATTTTTTACTGTCAAGAGGAATCCTTGTTGCCATAGTGTGTGGCCAGATTCCAAGCACAAGCATTGCTTCCTCAGACAACTGACCCAGCGTTTATCCAGATAAACTCCTGGTGTGCTCCTGCGTTGTTGGCCTGAATCCATCCAGCCCAAAGGCCATGGCTGGTCCAAAACCAGAGCATGGAGAGGACAGGGCTGCAGTGGAAAAGGCACAGTGGTGGCTTCCCCCACCCATTTGGGTGACAAAGGTATACCAAAAGAGGAAAGTCACCTACACTCATTCCCACTAACACTTTACTAACATATCTTAAGCTGTAACAGCCTTGAGATGCAGGGAGTAAACCAAAGGGGTCTTGTGGATTTACCTGGGGTTGTTTTCCAAGACCCCCTGTTGCTGGAAGGTGTCACCTCCAGGGATGAAGGGCATTGTGTCAGCAGGTCTGGTCCTCTGCAGGGCAAAGTCAGCCAGCTGGACTGGGAACAGGAACACAGCTCAGCTCCAAGGGGATGGCTTCCTGGAAAAGGCCTGGAAGGTGCAGCTGCAAGGTGTTAACATTGGAGAGTGACAGCTGTATCCAAAATGACCCTTCTCTGTGCCCTTGGAAAAGATAGTGAGCATTAATGCCAGCAAATCTGATTATTCCAAGGACAGGCTGAGAGAGCTGGGCTGGTTCAGCCTGGAGAAGAGAAGGCTCCTTAAGGGGAGACCTTAGAGCAGCTCCAGTGCCTGAAGGGGCTGCAGGAAAGCTGGAGAGGGGCTTGGGACAAGGGATGTAGGGACAGGCCAAGGGGAATGGCTTTAAGCTGCCAGAGGGGAGCCTGAGATGAGGCCAGGTTGGACACAGGGGCTTGGAGCAAGCTGCTCTAGTGGAAGGTGTCCCTGCCCATGGCAGGGGTTGGAGCTGGATGAGCTTTAAGGTCCTTTCCAACACAAACCAGGCTGGGATTCTACGATCTTGCCATCCACATTCAAACAAACGAGCTCATCAAAACAATCTGTTGTTCTTCCAAAAGGAGCCTTTCAAGATGTAAGGGAGGAAAAACACCTAATAGAGCACTGCACAGTAATTGTGGCCTATGTCCCTTTAATATCCTGCAACGCTTGTTCGCTTGTTATTGCTCATTCCTGTGTGGAGGGTTCGTTGTGGGGTTTTCTTATAGAGCAGGCAAATGGAAATCAATTCATATCATTGGTTTTGAAAGGGAAACATCCACTTGAGTGAAAAATACTCAGCCCTAATACACAGCCTTCACTGGCTCAGAGACATCACAGTTAAAAGACTGTATTAACAGGGGTAAAGTGTTTGTGCTTCTTTTCCAGGAAAGTTTCCAAGGCAGAAAAAAGGCTCTGTATTATTGAGGAATTCCGTGTCTTTGTGATTTCTAGGGCCTTTTGTTGAAGCAGAAGAAAGGAAAGTACATGTGCTAAAGCAAGAGGCTGGGCTAAGGAGCACCACACAAGCTGCCAGCGGTGCTGTGCGGCGCAGAACAGCAGCACAGCCACGTGCACACCAAGTGTTGACAGGGGCAGGGCTTTATTGGCTATTCTCAGCAGTTCAATAGTGCTCTTACATACAGAGATAAGACTAATATTCCTCTTTTAGTGACAGATGTGACAATAGAAGGGGACAGGCTGACTTCCTTCACTCGTGAGCATCCAGCGGGGTGTCTGACCAAGCCTTTAGGTGATGACGGTCGGACCGGTGCGGCCAGTTCTTTCATGGAGCTGGGAGAGTTTCAGTGCAATAGAAATAAGAGGTGCCAACATGACCTGCAGAAAGGAAAGAGGTGGCTCAGAACCACGGAGCAGAGCGCACATCGTGTCCCCCCTTCCCTCCAGGGCATCTGGTATCAGCCAGGGACACCCAAAGGCCGGCACTGCTGGTCAAAGCACTGCTTCAGGTTCACAACGGGAGCTGTGGGACCACCACGGTGAGGGATGCGGTGTTACCACCACGTGCAGGTTCAGAGAGAAAACCCCAGCACAGCTCCAGTGCCATACTCCAAGCTCTGCTGCACCATTGGCACCATTAAATCCTAAATTCAGTTTGTGCCTCTCAGAACGTGGGGTTTTGAGTCCTTTGTCAATAACAGCACAGCACATTATGCAAAGAGAGCTCAAGGACTTTTTGCTGGGGAATAGAAAATGAGAATTCTTTTCTTCCTGTGCTGCTGACCTCTCTTGTAGGCATTTCTAAATGATGCTGTAAAGAACGTGCATATTCAGCTCTGGGGCAGCAGCACAAGAGGGACGTGGAGCTGTTGGAGTGAGTGCAGAGGAGGCCATGGAGATGCTGTGAGGGCTGGAGCAGCTCTGCTCTGGAGCCAGGCTGAGAGAGCTGGGCTGGGGCAGCCTGGAGAAGAGAAGGCTCCTGAAGGGGAGACCTGAGAGCAGCTCCAGTGCCTGAAGGGACTGCCAGTTCCCACATTCTTTATTGAAATGAGCTGATTTTATCCCTAGTGATGCAACATTTCAACTACAAGGTGAGTTCAGGACTGAAACGGTGTCTTCCCACACCTGCAACCAGCCACAGCTGTAACATAAACAAACGGCAATTCTCATGTGGGATTGCAGGAGCAGCTGTGAGGGATTCTGAGTAAGTAACACAGGAGGTTTTTAAATACATCTGTTGTATAAATCGATGAAAGACTGGGATTAAAGATACTAAAGCCAAAACACCTCACACCTCCACACCGCTCTAAGCAATGCAGTGCTAAGCAAAGGTTTAAGCTTGTTAGGGAGGCTGAAGGGAGCCAGCGGTGCCAGGGCTGAGGCTCAGCGCTCACCTGAGGGTCTTCGTGGATCTTCTGAGGGTCCTTCTCATAGCTGTCGATGTAGAGCCGCACGGTGGCCCCCGCGCTGCCGGTACCGCTGAGTCTGAAGATGATGCGGGAGCCGTCAGAGAAGATGAGCCGCAAGCCCTGGTACGAGAGGAGGGGAGGGAAGAAGCCTCTGAGCCTTGTGCTTCTTGGGAAGCCAAGGCGTTTTCCATAAGGTCCAGCATGGTGGTGCCTGGCCTGCATGATCCCTGAGCTCCTCTTTAGGGAGCCACAGAAAACACCTCCGTTATCTTCTCCCCACTTCCAGAGGAGCTTGTGTCCCTCCCAGTCCACCCTGGACAACGTGCTAGAGCTCCTGAACACAAAGCGTGTTGCTGCTCTGAGATCCCTCACCCCAGCACTTGCTTGGATGGAAACGAGCCAGGTGCTGTCAACCATTGGAATAACCTCCCCAGGGAAGGGGTGGGTTCCCCAGCGCTGGACACTGTAAAGATTTGGCTGGACAGAGTGCTGGGACATCCGGTCTAGGTCATGCTTTGCCAGGAAAGGTTGGACCAGATGATCCTTGAGGTCCTTTCCAACGTGGGATGGTGTGATTCTATGATTCTCTGCCATACACAGCATTACCAACCCATTGCCCCTCCACAAAAATAGGACATAAAGAAAACGCTCCTGTCATCCCACAGGCAGGGCAATCATTTCTCCATTATTCCTTCTCACTCTGCTTCCACATTATGCTGCCAAACCAATCCATCTACAGGACAGTTTTATATCAACCTCTGGTCACAGGTTACTCTTCTCACACGTATTTAATAGCCCTGTGACTTCTAGAGCCTGGAATTCCACCCCCATTACAGCTGCTCTGCACCACTACCTGCCCTCTTAGGGACAAGCCCATGGGAGCGGCACCAGCTTGGGGACAAATGCATTGAGGGAGGATTTGCTTGCAGCAACCTGGGGGTCTGGTGCTAGAGACAAGATGATGCTTGAACAGGGGTGGTTGTTCCTCGTGCTCCAGTGGGGTTTCAACCCTTCATTCAGCACAACCCATCCCTCATGTGGTGGCCCATCACACAAAGGACCCCCCTTAACTCAGCTCCATCATTCCTTCCCCTTCAGGGTGGCTGTATAGAAGCTCTGCTCGCCTTCCAAGCCCTGCTGGGGCTGGAGCAGCCTCCAGACCCTTCCCTTTCCAAGGCAGCAATTTCCCTCACGTGGAGCAGGAATCCCACCAGCAAACACAGGGCAGAAACAACATTCCAAGGGACAAATGCAGCGTTTGACTTTGCCCATTGCATTTGTGCTGCTTTAAAGGCGAGCCCAAAATACACAGCACAACACCCCTCTGAGGCCACATCCAGCCCGGGCCAGGCTGTGCCCACCTGGTTTTTGGAGACGCTTCCATCCACAGGATCATTGTACTCGAAGTTATCAGCTTTCTCAACCGTGTAGACTTTGTCACCACACGAGAGCTGCTTCCCCGCAAAGGAGCGGTCAAACATCACCGCCTCCAGATCCTTCATCATTTTGTTAGCTGCATCTGCATCCACCTCCTCGTAGTCGTATCTACAAGCAGGCAGCACAAAACAAAGGTTAGGAAGGGGAGGCTGCCATGAGTAGGAATGTTCTGTGATGTCCTTGTAGCACTGTGGTCTGCCCCATGGATGTTCTCTACTTCTTTACTGGAGGAGAGGACAGGAGAAAAGAGAGGAGTATCTGTGCGCAGCAACGCGGCTATGGTCCAATACAAATCCATGGGGTACACCACAACACATCCCAAGCATTCAGTGTCAGGAGAGATGAAAGTGCAGGTTGTGCTGTGCTATTGCACAACATCGTGGTGTTGTACTCCAGCAGCACTGACTGCAAAGACTATCCATGTCAGGATCTCAGCAGGATCCTCAGGATAAAACCTTTGCCTGTGCATCCACAGCAAAGCGCAGGTGTGACTGCAGCCAGGATAACGTGCCAGTGCCAGCTTTGATCTCTCTAACCCGGGTAAGAGAGGCAGCAGAGAGCACCTGAAGTGCACATCAGGATGTGAGACTTTGCATTACAATTCCCTGCATGATCTGTGCTGCTTTTATTCCCCAGCTGCTTGTCTGGAGCACGCAGGGGCTTGCTAACCTGCTACTACTGCACTGCTCGCTCTGCAGACGTACCTCTGGTGCTAAAAGACTGCCTTTTTATTCTAGGCTTTGGCATTTTTTCCACATTCAGCTGCGTGCTGGCTTTGTGGTGTGGGGGGGGAAAGAAGGAAAGGGCAAATTCCTTCATGTGGCAATCTGAGGCACAATTTTCAGGCAGGTATTCCCAGCTGAAAGATTTCTGCCTAATGCGTTCACCCCACACAGCACTCCCACCTCTGCTTGGAGCAGGCTGGCTCTCACTTCCCTTTTTATCTTCCATATCTACTGTAGTTGAAATTAAGAGTATTTTGGGACTGGACAGAAATTCAACCAGGTGAATAACAGCCTAGGAGCCATGCATCCATTCAATACGACATGGCCATCACTGAAGACATTACAGGTTAACCTGGGATTTGTAGTCTCCAGAAACATCCTGTTCCAATGGCAAAAAAGACTCTTGCAAGGGAAAATATATTCATTAAAAGAACAAAAAAGACACTTTGCATATATAAAAGGCACAGCCGTTGATACTTATTAGATTTATGTTTAGAATAACAAACCCTAAACCAGATACTGGGACAGGTTAAGGTGAGTACCTGCTGGTTTATTTAACCCAGTTATGGTCCTGCTCGGAGGGCGGGGGGGTTGAAATCACTGCAATCAGCACATGTAAGGAGGCAGGAACTGTGCTGTGGTGGCACATGCAGGTACCATCGGTGCATGGGGCCCTGACCTTGGAGGGTTGAACACAGGACAGAGGGGAGCGCGTGGCGTCTGCCCCACCTGGTGAAGAAGTTCCTGCCGTACTTCTGCCAGTGATCCTTCATGATGTCCTCCACGCTCTGCTTGCGGGTGGCCAGGATGGACAGCCAGGCCAGGACAGCCCAGAGCCCGTCCTTCTCGCGGATGTGGTCGGAGCCTGCAGGGAGCCGCAGCACAAACACGTTTCCCACCTCTTTTCATGCAAGAGCCTGTGCTACGGCCCTACCTTGCCTTCCCCATCCAACTGGCAGCCGTACAGACACACAAATGGAAGCCATTCCGTGAGCTTGATCCCTGCTGTATTGTTAAAACGGTTCAAGATATCATCTGCTTCTAGCTATAGCCCAAATAAAACATTCAGCCTCTTCTAACGCACACCCGCTCATTGTTCACAGATCCTTAATTCTGTTCCCAAGGAAGCAATGGGGATGAAACGGTCATCAAAAGAAAGAAGAAGAAAAAGGAGGGAAATGCAAAGGAACAGCTCAGGAAGGACTAACATCAGCCTCCTCAAGCAGCTGTCATGAGCTGTCTGCCAAATCAGCATACCCTGAGCAGCACATATTCTGGCTGAGCACCAAGAAAAATGTCAGCCCTTGCTGAGGAAGCCAAACCCTAACGACTCCGAAATTAGCATCCCAGAATCCTTGAATGGTTTGGGTTGGAAAGGACCTTAATGTTCATCCAGCTCCAACCCCCTGCCACGGGCAGGGACACCTTCCACTAGAGCAGCTTGCTCCAAGCCCCTGTGTCCAACCTGGCCTTGAACACTGCCAGGGATGGGGCAGCCACAGCTTCTCTGGGCACCCTGTGCCAGCGCCTCAGCACCCTCACAGGGAAGATATCCCCCCACAAAAGAGAGAAAAGCCCATCAGACAACACCGGGTCTGGCAAACAGCAGTGCAAGGAGACACTCCATCACATGTGGAGACTCGGAGGAGAGCCCTGTGCCCCCTCTCACCCACACATGCTCATCCCATAAAGGCTGTCAAAGACCCTGCTGTGGCTGGAAGAGGGCTCCTCCAGAGCAAGCACTGCACAGAGAGCAGGAATCCCCCTTGCCCTGGGAGCACATTGGACAGGGACCACACGGCACCAGGGCCCTTGGGAAACCAGAGAGGGTGTTGCAACTTATCCAGCACCCTGAGCACCTAAATTAAACAGGGATCAGATGGCAGCCCAGAATACACCCAGCCCAGACCCCAGCCTTCTGGCTTGTGAGTGCTCCACAGATGCACAGCTTCTGGCTTTCATCGTCTGAGCTCAGGAAAACCTCCAAACAGGTATTAATGAATCCCAAGGAGCTGGGGTATGCAGAGAGCATTCTGGAGCTCCCACTCTGCCCTCTCAAGGGTAGCCAGAGTGGGCAATCACCTGGGGAAAAGGCTGGGGCATGGGTTATGTGGGGCTTTGCATAAATCCCACTATTGTGGACACGGTGATAAATTATCCTCGGGGTCCTTTACAGCAGAGAGAGCCGTGCAGAGGTGATGGAGAGGAATGCTACATAAACACAAGTCCCATGTGATGTATCAACTTATTGCTGGAATCAAATACCCAAGGAAGCAAGCAGGAATTCTGTCATGTCGCATTACTCTAATTGCTCCTGGACTCCAGTCCCACTGGGGCACAGTTTGTTTCAATTTTTACTGGGTCTATTTGCCTGCTCCTTCACCTCTCTCCCCCTTCAACACTCACATTCGGGCCGGCTCCAAACAGCTCCTCATTAACTTGCTATCAAACAACCTTCCTTGCCCTTTTCATTCCTGAAAGTGTATGTGCCAGATGGACAGACTCCTTTTGCATCGCAGGGGGAGGCTCCAGCACTCCCAGGCCCTTTCTGATTCAGTTCCTGCCCACTCATGCTGCTGCATGGCCAAAACCTCAGACCACTCTCCTCTCCTGCTGCAAATGGACTCACTTGTGTTTGTAATGCAGAGTCACTCAGCTACTGGGGGAGGGAGAGAAGCTATGAGCTCATGGCTGGTACAGTAAAAGATGGAAACAATTTTAGAGAGCTGCTCATTAGAGACCATCTCCTATCAGCAGCTGCATGAATCATTTGGTGCTTTTTGTTGTTATTTATTTACTGAAATGCTGGTGCCCTCTCATTAGCCAGAGTTCAGAATGTAAACTTAATGCATGCTGAAATCACTCAGGGCAAAGCTCCAAAACCTGTCTTTGCTCATACTTCAAGATTTCTTTACACAGATACCATGTTTTGTGAAACTCCCCCTTTCTTCCTGAGGCCAAACCCCATGTATCAGAACAGCATTAATTGCAATAGCATTGCCACTGAAGACTCTTTCAGCCCCGCAGCAAACTGTGGGCACCCAGTGGTCCCATTTCCTCAGCTACAGAAAAGCTGGGGTAGTCCTTTCTTGTCAAGGGCTGCACCCCAGTTCCACACAGCACAGTCATAGAATAGTTTGGTCCCTTTGTTGGAAGGGACCTTAAAGCTCACCCAGCTCCAACCCCTGCCACAGAGCAGCTTGCTCCAAGCCCCAAACACTGCCAGGGATGGGGCAGCCACAGCTCCTCTGGGCACCCTGTGCCAGCGCCTCAGCACCCTCACAGGGAAGAGCTTCTGCCTAAGAGCTCAGCTCAGTCTCCTCAACCTCGGGCAGGTTCAAGCCATTCCCCTTGGCCTGTCCCTACATCCCTTGTCCCAAGCCCCTCTCCAGCTTTCCTGCAGCCCCTTCAGGCACTGGAGCTGCTCTCAGGTCTCCCCTTCAGGAGCCTTCTCTTCTCCAGGCTGACCCAGCCCAGCTCTCTCAGCCTGGCTCCAGAGCAGAGCTGCTCCAGCCCTCGCAGCATCTCCATGGCCTCCTCTGGAATCACTCCAACAGCTCCAGTCCCTCTTGCGTTGGGATTTGAGGCCATCCCTTTTCTGTGAGACACCCCCCCCACAGCCTGAAATGTTTTTGTGAAATATGGGATGATGGAATGAAAACACGCAAGGTTTGAGCCTGAAATCATCCAACCTTAATACCTTCAGGACCCTGTGCCCTGCGTGTCCTACCAACTGCCCCCTGGTCTTCAGAGGTCTTTAGAGAACAGGAAAAACAAGACCTTGGGGGTTATTCAGACCTGATAAAACTCAGCCTTTGTGCATGAATTAGTTGCTGACCTAATGGGAAGGTTCCATTTCCACAGTCAGGACGTTAAAACCATGTTGTAGATGCCACGGGAGAGCTCAGGAGCAGCCGAGGCCTCCCAGGAGCACTGCGTGTTTTGGGCACGCCGCGCCGACGCAGAGCAAAACCTGCTCACTTCTGCTTCCCTGCACAAGTAATGGCTGTGCGTCACGTGCACCCCCCTAGTAAATTCCTTAAGATGTTCACTTTGTCTCAGTAACCCAGTAACTTGCTCCGACTGTTCAAAGGCAAGTGTTAATTTAAACTTTATAAATCATACCTTGTTTTTCGAACAGGAAAATGAGGGCCCTATTAAGCTCAGAGATTTAATAGTGACCTGAAACCTTCCCTAATAAAACTGCATGCTCCAAACCATATTTCTTTCCAGAAATGAAAACATTTAGAAGGTTTTCCTGGCCACCAAGAGTTGAAAAATACATTTAACATTGCACTTAATCCCCACAGACTCAATGACCGGGCTAGTAAAGAGGCCCTTAAACTTCCTGCATATCTCCATATGCCTTCCTAACTAACTGAAAGGAGAGCTAGCTCCTGCCTGACCAAACTTTGTGTTTGTTTCCACCAAGGATTCTTGCAAGCTTTTTTAAGATGTAATTAATTAGAAGCATTATTAACTATATATGAAAGATAAATCCCAAGCTACCCACCACAACAAAGAACTACGAGGAGGAATAATAGCATCCTTGGTGAAATCAGGAATGCTGACTTACCTGTACCAAAGCTTTCCTCTCCACACAGAGACAGCTTGTTTGCATCCATCAAGTTTCCAAAGAACTTCCAGCCAGTTGGAGTTTCATACAAAGCAATCTTTGTAGCTTGGGCCACCCTTCAAAGGTAAGAAAGGCTAAAGTCACATCACAGCTGGACTCTCAGCACTCCCATGTGTAATACTGCAACAGGAGCTTCAGCTAGTACCAAGCATTGCTTTTGGGGTAGCACGGAACACTGGGCATGCCACTGGTTTGGTTTTTTATAACGAACAATTCTTTGTCCAATAAACCTGTTTCATCCTGGTGCGAGGTTTGGAAATAGGTGGGATCATGGAATCCCAGCCTGGTTTGGGTCGGAAGAGACCTTAATGATCATCTAGTTCCAACCCCCTGCACAATTAAAGACTAGATATAAACCTAACAGCTCTGGCTCTGCTTCACCCCTCAGATGGACCATGAGATGGTCCCATGAGATGCACTCATTCCCACTGAAGACAAAAGGACAGTCCCTCTCCTTGGCTGGGCTCCCCTCTCCCACCACACACAGAGGTGGACGCTACCTATCCAGAGCCCCGCTGGTGGGCATGCTCCGGGCAAAGCCGCGCACTCCGGTCTGCTGGAAGTACGGGATGCTGAAGATGTTGGCAGCGATGACAGCAACGGAGTCGGAGGGGTTCACAAAGAAGCCGTGTTTCCCAAGAATCATGTTGCGATCCTGGGGGAGACAAGAGAGGAACAGCTCTGACCCGTGCTTAGTGCGGAGCGGCTGCAGCGGCAGAAGTCGCTCTGCTTGGCAGACACAGCCCATAAAGGCAGCGACTCACAGAGGGCTTCTTGACTGCACTGAAATAAATGCAGAGTTTTGACACAGTTAAATAGCACCTGGATAGGATTTCGCTTTCCTGCTGATTTTTCACAGCTTTTAAAGCTATTTAAACACAGTTTGGACTTCAGCATCGACACAGGAGCCAGCTATTGCCGTGGTGGCACATTGCAACAAGTGGTTCACCTCTCCATTCACAACTGGAAAGGAAAGAGGGAGAATAAAAGGTCTTTGCCCTCATCCTCCTCTACTTAAAAGCAGCTGAGCAGTCAGTCTCCATAGCTGATTAGAGGGCAAAAAGGTGAGTAAGGAACAGCCCATTTACCCCATCTCCATCAAAGGCAGCTCCAAAGTCGTACTCTCCTGTCTTCATAGTCTGAACCAGGTCAGCAGCGTAGGTTAAGTTGGGGTCGGGATGGTGGCCACCAAAGTCCTCCAGTGGGGTGCAGTTCACAGCTGAGTTTGCTGGGGCTCCAAGCTCCTCACACAGGATCTTTTTGACATAAGGGCCCACAACTATCACAGCAAAACATGGAAACACGTCAGCTTAGCACCCAGCTCTCTGGTCTGGTCACTTTGGGTCAGTTTATGTAGTTTTTGGTAGTAAAGCACAAATGATTACATCAAAGACCCAAGCAGCACATAGGTGTGCTTAACCCTGACCTACCCAGGCACACAGGCTCTTGCCAAAGCAGCTTCTCAGATGGAGGTTGTCCCACTAAATAAGGGAAACCACTCATGGGTTTAGAAGCGAGGATGAGCCTATGCCAGGGGTCCAGCATGTGAGCCAGGCCCCCACTGTGAAGGGCTTATGCCACGAGGGCCCTAAGGTATTAGTATCACCACATAATAGACCAAAATGCACATGTGCTTCACAGATATCCAGCAGTACAATAGGATTTACTGCTCTCAAATACTAATAACGTAGGCAATAAAAAGTAAGTGAGCATTGGAATGGGAATGATCTTGAGACAGGAGAAACAAGATGCAGGAAAGCAAGGGTGCTCCTGAAAATGTCTACTGAAAGAGACTCACAAGTTTGGCTTCTATATTCAATCATATAAAACAGTCTAATGGTGCCATTTCTGCATTCAGATACCTATGGGAAGATCTTTGCCTAACTGCTGTGACCTCAAGGGGACACTGACTGATGTGGGGTCCTCCAGGACAGCTCTGATGACAGCACCAGTGCTAACCTCCTCCATCTCTCAAGTGTGGACAGATATGTGTGAGCCATTCAGCATCCCCCCCAAATCCCACCGATCTCTCTGCCCTAGGTCAATTCCTGAATCCAAACATAACAAACCCCAGATTTACAAGTGATGGATAGAAATTCCAGAAGATAACCTTGCTCTCTGAAATAGGAGGTAAAGCCCTAGGGATATCTGCCCCCAACAATGCCTCAAACCCAAGTCCACCCCTACCTCCATGCATAGCATCTATGCGAATCTTGAGCTGGTTCTTCCCTGAAAGCAGTTCCTTTAACGCATGGAAGTCAAAGATGTTCCTCAGCATATTCGCATAAGCTTCTACTGAGTCCACAATCTCCACTGGAAAAAAAAAAGACAAAGTAAATGGAGACCAATCCTCACAGTTCAAAATCTTTGGAGAAAAGCAACTGTCCAGACTGCTCAGCCTGGAGCAGAGAAGCTGCATGGAGACGACAGAGAAACTTCCACTGTCTGAAGGGGGCTTAAAGGATGCCAGAGAGGGACTCTTCATCAGGGACTGTAGCGATAGAACAAGGGGTGATGGGTTTGAACTGAAACAGGGGAAGTTCAGATTGGAGATAAGGAAGAAGTTCGTCCCTGTGAGGGTGCTGTGGCTGCCCCATCCCTGGCAGTGTTCAAGGCCAGGTTGGACACAGGGGCTTGGAGCAAGCTGCTCTAGTGGAAGGTGTCCCTGCCTTCCAACCCAGGCAGGGGTTGGAACTGGATGAGCTTTAAGGTCCCTTCCAACCCAAACCGTTCTAGGACTCAATGATACTTTTGCTACACACGGCACTGTGGTGACAGTCCTTGGTACAAAGGGCCAAGGCTCACCATAAAGCCTTTAAACATCCCATAGAATCATTTCAGAAAGACATTAATAATGGTCCTGTATTAAGAATTTAATCACAGGCTGTCACTGCTAATCAGGTTACAGACCAAACAGACCAACAAAATCCTTAAGGCAAACACTGTTACAGCCATGGCTCCCTGGACTTCTTTCCAGAGGGCTCAGTCCTACCCTGCTTACCTGGAGAGTGGGATTAAAGGAAAAGGGGAAGCAAATATTATATATATATAATTTTTATATATAGAAACAGATATATATAAATATACATAAAATATATTAATATATATATTTATACTTTTTTATATATACATATCAAAATATAAACAGGTCTCAGATTTCCACCAAACTCAATGGGAACTGTGCACCTAATAGCTGGAAAACATTGCACCTTTGCAACTACCAGGCAGTATAAAGACAGAGCCATGAAAACCCCATTAACATAGAAATTCCAGTACACAGAGATGGGAACTGAGAGAAATACCAACTGTTAGAAACTCTGAATTTACTTCTTTCAGTTCCAAGCATAGGGCACCAGGAGATGGGAAATAAACCCTCACAGCAAGTGTTCTTCAAAAGCCTTTTTAATGCATTTCATGTTTCACTGCTGACTGACAAAAGTCATGTGTGAAATGGAACAGCTTTCCCACTCACAGAGACAGCTTTTAGATGTGAAATTATGGGAAAAGAAATCAGTTACACGGATTACACACTGTGATTTTTAATCAGGAAAATGCACTTTAACTGCAGAGTTGTCCGATTTGCAAGCACAGGTTAATGCTAGATTTACAGACAAAACAGTGTCTGGGGAAGTTTGGGGGAGCAAATCTACCTAGTGAAGTCCAACCTTCTCTAGGACAGAAACAGTGATATAACTAAAATATCTACACAAGGTAAGATGCAGGCCAAAAAAAGACAGGAATAAATGCCAGGGAGAGCAGGAGCAATGTCCCTGTTTGACTTATCCAACGGCGAGGAGGAGAGGTCAGAATGGCCACATCTGTCCTTCAGAAACACCAAATGTCCTTATGGCAGGCCCATACTAAATGCACCTGAAAGGAAACTTTCCAAAAGGAAGAGCTGTCATTTACCTGTAAATGGTTTAAATTTGTTCTCCAAGTCAAACTGCTGTTTCCCAATGGAGCTCAGGTCCACCTGGAGATCCGGGCAGATTGCATACTCCTCAATTTTCTTGCTGATTTGGAAGATTTTATCCGTGATACCTTCAGGAGCAGGACCTGCAGGATGGAATGGGCAAGGGAGAAGATGTTAAAGAATCAGACTGCAAGAGGAGTGTGCTTCGGAAGTACAGCAACAGATCTGGGGCTGGGAATACCTCCCTAGGAGAGGAATGTCTCACAGAGCAGGGATGGCCTTAAATCCCAACACAAGGAGTGTGGAGCTGTTGGAGTGAGTGCAGAGGAGGCCACGGAGATGCTGGAGCAGCTCTGCTCTGGAGCCAGGCTGAGAGAGCTGGGCTGGGGCAGCCTGGAGAAGAGAAGGCTCCTGAAGGGGAGACCTGAGAGCAGCTCCAGTGCCTGAAGGGGCTGCAGGAAAGCTGGAGAGGGGCTTGGGACAAGGGCCTGTAGGGACAGGCCAAGGGGAATGGCTTTAAGCTGCCAGAGGGGAGACTGAGATGAGCTCTTAGGCAGAAGCTCTTCCCTGTGCTGAGGCGCTGGCACAGGGTGCCCAGAGAAGCTGTGGCTGCCCCATCCCTGGCAGTGCTCAAGGTCAGGCTGGACACAGGGGCTTGGAGCAAGCTGCTCTAGTGGAAGGTGTCCCTGCCCGTGGCAGGGGTTGGAACTGGATGGGCTTTAGGCCCTTCCAACACAAATCAGTCTGGGATTTTATGGACAAAGCAAACTTACCTCCATTGGCAATATTGAATTTAATGCCAAAATCTCCATTGGGGCCACCAGGGTTGTGGCTGGCTGTCAGAATGATGCCACCAATGGCTTTAATTTTTCTGATGATGCAGGACACTGCTGGGGTGGAGAGAATGCCATTCTGCCCGATGACCAAGCGGCCAATCTGGAAATGAAAGAGCAAAAGAAACTTCTGTGAACCCCAAAACCTAAACCCAGCAGACCCACGAAACCCCACTGGTGACAAGTAAAGCAGAGCCCCAGGAGCATGCTGATGGCAGAGGTGCTGTTTCTCTGCACACAAACAGCTTGTTCTGGGAGGCTGCTGCTGCTCTCTGCTGTGTACAGTGAAGGGCAGCATCTGACCCTTCCAGCATGTGAAGGGGGCCTACAAGGATAACGGAAAGGGGCTCTTCATTAGGGACTGTAGTGGTAGGATAAGGGGTCATGGGTTCAGACTGAAACAGGGGAAGTTCAGGTTAGATCTAAGGAAGAAGTTCTTTACTGTGAGGGTGCTGAGGCGCTGGCACAGGGTGCCCAGAGAAGCTGTGGCTGCCCCATCCTTGGCAGTGTTCAAGGCCAGGTTGGACACAGGGGCTTGGAGCAAGCTGCTCTGGTGGAAGGTGTCCCTGCCTTGTGGCAGGGGTTGGAGCTGGATGAGCTTAAGGTCCTTTCCAACCCAAACCAAGCTGGGATTCTTTGATTCTGTTGTGCTTTTTTAGCATTTTCCTTTACAAGCACTGCAGCCCAGCTGGAAATGGCAGCTTGCACTGGAGAGCTGAACTTTCCAGGGGCATCTCAGCAAGAGCTAAACAAAACCCCAGCACACCACCCTTTGTCTGTGGTACTGAACTTTGCTTTCAAAAGACACAATGGGACCGAGAGAAGCCAAAACAGAACAAAAATTGAACATCATCTCTGTTCCCATGGGAGCAGCTGCAGATTGTCTGACTCGCAGCGGGTAACACATCTCCTTCCCATGAATTCAGTTCTATCACCCAGATTAAATCCAGAACAATGTGCTAAGCAGTACAACGTGATCAGGTTGCTGGAGTTGATATAATAAAGCAGAAGATGAATATTTATCTGGAAGAACATGTTCCTTAACATAAGCCATGTTCCTTAACACAGACTTTGTTAATGAGGTGACAGATGTAAGAGAATACCAGGCTACTCCCTGTCAACCACAGAGATTAAACTCTATATATGACTGAGGAAAGAGGAGGAATTTCATTCAAACACAGGATAAAGCAGCAAAGAAAAGCAGCATTCCCAGACTGAAGGCCCAGGTTTGGTGCTAAGCCAAGGGCACTGGATGACTGTGATTCCTCTCCCATGGCGCTGCCCAGTGCTAAGCCCCAGCTTCACTGCCAACAGGTTCTTGCATGCTACAGCTGTCACAGAGGGGATGGGTGAGCAAGGTGCTGCTAAAAGAGCTGCATCCCCCCCAGTGAGCATAAACCTGAAACAGCAGCTTATAAACCCAAAGTGAAAGCTCTTTCCAGCCTCCAAATTGTGGTGCTTCAGTTTCACCAAGAATTAATGCAGTCTCCATGAAACTCCTCTCTAAAACCTCATCTTCTTAATGGCAGGAAAAGCAGCATTACCTAGGCAAACATTTTCTGTACTGCTATGTGATATAAGCTCCTTTGGTGCACATCCAAATGACACATGGGTACACATCCTCACGTGAAGCTGATCCTCATGACGCTGTCTCTCTGCTCTGCCAGGAACGAAAGCAGATATCCCCTCATATAGTTTCTGGGCACACCTGTTCTCTAATCAGGTTGAACATAGGCAATAACCTTCGAAAGTAAAATATGCTAAAGACTTCAAGATTCATCTGGACAGCATGCTGGGACATCTACTCGGGGTCATGCTTTGCTTAGGAAGGTTGGATGAGATGATCCCTGAGGTCCCTTCCAACCTGGGATTCTGTGATTCTTTCGTTTCACAGCTTCCCTTTGAGGGTCACATTCAGCCACAATACCTCTCTGCATCAGTGCTCTTCCAGGCCTCATGTGCAGCTCAAGGGATGCTGGAAAGGACTGGCAAAACAAGGGAGTTTCCCTCCCAAACCACACATCAGCTGCAGGAGAGCTGGGGAACACATCAAATCCCTTGGCCTTACCCAACCTGACCTCCCCACGCACCTGAACTGCAGCTTTTGCCTGTGCATGGAAGCTACGAGGAAGGAAAAGAAGGAAAACTTGTCTCCAGATGTGCTACTCTCTGATTTGGGGTCCTCCTTGGCTTTCAGAAGTTTTTCAGACGTTATTCCCACCCATCCAGTGCTAAATCCTCTGGGGAAAATGTTGCTTGGTATAGCAGCATACTGAGCAATTCACACCTGATCTTTAATTCTCTGGAAATTCTCACAAGAAAAAACTAAGGATGAAATCATGGAATCCCAGCCTGGTTTGGGTTGGAACGGACCTTAAAACTCATCCAGTTCCAACCCCTGCCACGGGCAGGGACACCTTCCACTAGAGCAGCTTGCTCCAAGCCCCTGTGTCCAACCTGGCCTTGAACACTGCCAGGGATGGGGCAGCCACAGCTTCTCTGGGCACTCTGTGCCAGCGCCTCAGCACCCTCACGGGGAAGAGCTTCTGCCTAAGAGCTCATCTCAGTCTCCCCTCTGGCAGCTTAAAGCCATTCCCCTTGGCCTGTCCCTACAGGCCCTTGTCCCAAGCCCCTCTCCAGGTTTCCTGCAGCCCCTTTAGGCACTGAAGCTGTTCTAAGGTCTCCCCTTAAGGAGCCTTCTCTTCTCCTGTTCACAAACAGGCCCACTTTGTGCAGTGATTTTGGGTCACAGCACTCTGAAGCAATCCAGGCAACACTTCTACCCTGGTTTTACTGAAAGCCCCACTAAGATGCACACAAAGCAAGATACCTCCTGTGGCCTACCTCCTCCCCCAGTAACACAAGGCTGATGCTTTCACACCAAAACCATATTTTCCAGGCCAGGGAAACTGTTATCTACAGCTTCACTGTGCCATCAGCACACCCTTCCCATCCTCTTGCTGTAAAAGAGATGCATCACAAGATGCACCAATCCTATACACTGTAGTACAGTTACAGCCTCTGAATAATGACACTTCTCCTTAGGCAAGTCAAGTTAAGTGAACCAACTACCTTGGTAATTTCCTTTAACCAAATAATCATCATTAACATGGAATGTGATGCTATCAACATGTTTGGTGCAATTTGAAACCCTGTTGATCCCACATTTATAGACTTAACAGTACCTGTCTCTGGTACACACCTCCAAGGAGATTGTCACATACTCAAAACACAATACACACACCCTCCTTATGGTCTTTTTTATACTGGAAAGAATCCTTGGGTTCCTGCCTTCTATTCTATAAAGCACACTGCTGATAGTCACAGGTATTAGCCAGACTGTAGAAAAACCAACAAAAAATACCAGAACCAGCAGTGAAACTAGATTTTAGCCAAACAAGAGCCACATTGCTGGAATGAAACGCATGAGAAAAGCCTCAGCTGGGGAAGATCTGTGTAATCTCACCTTTACCAGCAGATCTGTCCTAGTGTCAAGCAGTCCAAGCAGCAGGCCTGGCTCTTTGTGCACATTTCCCAGCTCTTCTGCTCAGCCCATACACTGGCTTTAGAGCAATACATTAATTTGCAATGCCAAAGAATATTTTGCCCCAAAAAGGTTGAAAATATCTTGATTTAAAAAGCAAAATAATTCTCTCCTTCTATTCTCCCAGTCACTACTTATTACCCTGTTGTGATCAGATAGGTTTTTCTGTCAAATTCCTAAGAGCCAGGTCTCTCAGCATAAAGCTTGCTCTGCCCTAAGAGATCCAGGACAGACATCAGAGTCTTTTCTTCTTAAAAAGCAGGAGGAAACAAAGACAAAACCCCAGTGCCCAAGAGTCTGCTGCAAACATGCAAGCCTTCTGTTCTGCTTCCAAAACACAGATTTCCACACAGAGAACACTGTAAAGACTGCCACTCGGTTCCTAACTCTCATCTTACTTCAATTTTCAAATGCTCCCAGCGTATTTTATCACACAGCCATAACTTATAACCACTGGAAAAGAAACCACCTTGGTTTACCTTTCATTTTGCTGAGCAGCTCAGACCCATGCTGAAAGAGCTTCTGCCGAGCTGCACAGAACGGTGAGCCATGGCTCTAGCAGCTACCTCACTTCTGAACAGGATCTGACAGGGAGGCTATGAACTCCACAGGTGTCCATAGCTCGTAGCATGTCAAAACACAAAGCAAGAGCAC
The DNA here is from genome assembly GCF_033815535.1 of Pezoporus flaviventris. Lineage (NCBI taxonomy): Eukaryota > Metazoa > Chordata > Aves > Psittaciformes > Psittacidae > Pezoporus > Pezoporus flaviventris. The sequence continues at coordinate 964,202 of NW_026892607.1, read as the reverse complement.
ACAAACCCCAAGCAGCCTTTCTTTTCTTTGCTGCACGTGTATTCTCACATGCTTCTATCCAACCACATCACTTCAAAGTGAAAAACCAGCAATTTCTGTACTACCAAGCTGATTTCCCATTAAAAAGTTAACTATTACCAGTTGAGGAAAGTCTTTGGGGAAATTAAATCATGCAGTGACTAATTTACTATGGTTTTCTGCATTTATCAGCTACACAACTATAGGAAGTTAGGCATTTAACATTTACCAACCCCATTGGCAGCAGCCATTTGGACTATCAGTTCCACTGCGGACTTATTAAGGTATCTCCCATCACCTCCAACTACCATAGAAGATCCTTGTCGATCTCTTAGGTCTATGGAATAAAATATACTCTGGATAAAGTTCTGCAAATAGTTCATCTTGGATTCAAAATAAAAGGTCTTCTTCCGCAATCCACTGGTTCCTGGCTTCTGGTCATTGTAGGGAGCTGTTGGCACAGTCAACAGAGGCAGAGGAGCGTCTTCCATGTTCTTTTTCCACACAAACGCATTTAAAAAGCCAATTATGCCACAATACAAAAATCAATCTTGACACCAGCAATGGCCCACCTATTAAACAGAAGTTCAGGGAAGTCGCTGAGCTTCCAAAAATAACTCCCTGAACCTCCAGCTGAATGTGGTTTCTGTAACTGAAGACGTTTTCCTGCACTTGTTGTGGAGGATCAATGTCACGGAGAACGCACAATTCCACGCTGCCATCCCTCACTGGGAAAGGAGGTTTGTCTCCTTTCTCATCTTCTAGGTTCCGCAGGCACAGCTCCTCGTCCTTCTGTGCTATCACCCACCGGAGCCCAGCACGGTCAATCCATCCTGTTCTCCCTTAGGACAGGGGTGTCGGGGAAGGGAAGCAGCTCAGCCCTCAGCTCGGATGCACTGCCCGCTGCCCTGGCACGGTCACCACGAGCCAGGCAGAGCTGCAGGGCAGTGCCAAGCCGCTGGCCAGGGCCACTGTCACGCTGCGCCCGTGAGGTGAGCCTCCAGTGGGCACCGCAGCACCCGGCCCGAGGCATTTTGCTAAGTCTGGTGAGTTAAAGGTCACTCTTAAAATGGAAGGCAACAGATCTGTTACCTACAGTGTGCTCACACAACTCCTGCTCCCACAGCCTGACTTCGCCATGGGTTCCCCCTCAGACACAGGGGTATTATCCACAATGAATAGTGGAGAAATCGCCATATGACCAAGAAAAGCATGATCAATGGGTTCGACTGAACACCCACACAAGTCTCACCAAGGGCAGTATAAGCACCCAGAGTTATTAAAACCACAAAAAACTACTACATCTGATAAAGCTATTTGTTTTGGAGCAGCCTCAACACATACAGAAGAGACTCGTACACCAAGAAACTTTGACAAAGCATCACCTTCCTAAACACGGGGAAGGTAACTCTGAATGCTAGACTGACATCAGAGTTTCCTCCAAGCATCTTCAATAACACTTGGACTCCTCTGCCTGAGCTGCTGGAAGCAATTTATAGACATTGCTGGAGCAATTAAAGAACACACTGTTTGTAATGACTCAGTTTCTCCTATTAATAAAAAGGAGGGGGGAAAAAGAGATGTGTACACAGCTGAACTGTGGCGAATTAATTCCTAAGGAAGAAGCATTTCATTCAGGTTTGCTCTCAGAAAGCAAAGCTACTTGAGGCATCTGTGGGAACCCCAAAGGCTGCTGCCCCACCACAGCCCATGGGGCAAGCACTGGCTTAGACAAAAGCTGGGATGCTGCAGGATGCTGATGGAACACACCACACATGAACTGAGCTGCCTGATCCCCCCCGAACCCCTTGTCTCAGAGCCCCAGGAGCAATTTATGTTGCATGGGCTCAGAATTTGATTCCTTAATTCCTCTCTTTTCCCCACCAAACCACACTGAGGTATGACAACATATATTTTACATCAGCAGCGGGATTGCCTGGCATATGCAGTATCCCAGGGTTGGTATTTATACATCCTACAACTCAGCATCCCGAAACTGAGACGCCCTTTCTTGCCAAGCAAAGGCAGAGGTTTCCCTCTAGCGGCAGAGAAAACAAAATCCAGCTCTCAAAATAAGCCTCACACCGAACAGTCCCCTGGCACGAAAGGCCTGAGCAAGCTCTTTCCCTTCTTATCCCCAGCAAGATAACTTACTGCCCGCGAAATGCCCCGGCATTAAGTGACAGGAGGAAAGCACAGGCCACCTACCAACTTCCATGGGTACACAGAGGAGATGCACATGGACTTCCTGCTAGGGAAAAGGCCTTTGGAGGGTTAGGAATTTGTTTAATTAAGTGTACATGTGCTGGACAGAGGAATCAAGGTAAATAAAGCTGGGGAGGAAGGTGTTGGTCGTTAGACTTCCACAACTTCTCTTGAGCAGAGAAGCTGTGGCTGCCCCATCCATGGCAGTGTCCAAGGCCAGGTTGGACACAGGGGCTTGGAGCAAGCTGCTCTAGTGGAAGGTGTCCCTGCCCGTGGCAGGGGGTGGAGCTGGATGAACATTAAGGTCCTTTCCAACCCAGTCTATGATTCTGTGACTCTATGATCTGTGATTTGGGAGGCTTTGCTTGGGTGACTGATCATTACAGCACTTACAGGTGGGAAAGGAATTCAGCAGATCACCTGCTCCCTCCAGAAGTGATGCAGGATCAAATGCACCTAGAGCATCCTCCAGAAAGCTGATATGACTTGTTCTGAAATCTTCCTCTCCAGGAAGCCATGCCAGTGCATAGTGAACCTAGGAGTTAGAAGAGTCTTTCTACAATCTGCTGTGCATCTTCCTTGCTGTGGTTTAAGTCCTCCTGAGCTGTCACAGAAAACAAATTGATCACAATCCTCTTCCTGACAACTTCTCACACATTAAAAAAGTCCTTTAGTATACAGACTCTGCATGCTCTCTCTTTACTAAACAACCCCAATCCCCTTACCTTTTCCCTGTGGTCGTATTTCCTGGGTCTCTTACTCCTCATGGCAGTCAGAGGCTGGTGAAGGTGCTTCCCCACCAAACAGCTCATCTGCCACAGGCAGGGGACATTTGCTAGCTTAGGTCCCCTTTTACTGTCTTGTGCTTCAGACATGCAAGAACAAAACGAAAACTATGAACTAGCTGTTGAATTTTATGTTTTAAAGACAAGACTATTCAGAGAGGACTTAAACTTCAGTAAAGCACTGCAGCTCCTCCCTTGGCTCCATACCATGGATCACTGCCCCATCTCCTCTCCCCATGCGTGAGCTCTGCCACCTTGCCTCATTGCACTGTGGCCTATGGCTCTCTGGAGCCTTCCCTAAGCCTGTGACCAGGCAGCCAGGCTCTCCTGGCTTCACACTCCGATGCTAACTCATCCTTAGCACAGCCTTACTCCAAGCTACAGTGCTTCATTTCGACATTCAGGCAAGCCAAGTATCTGGGGGTGAACCCCCTGTGCAAAAGCCAGTCTGAACAGTAATTCTCTCTTCTCATCCCCTGCAAACACTCCTGGGGTCAGGCTTCTGCTAAGTCCAGGATGCCGTCTCCGTCATGAGCAGCCCTTTTTCTCCATTCCTTTTAGGTTCTTCCCATTCCTCTTCTCTCCCACATTCAGGGGGCTGATAAAGCCAATGTAACCTACCTACTGTGGAGTTGGGTTTAGCTGCAATCTTTCTTTTCCAGCTCCACAGGAACTTTTCTGACAGCAATCAGCTGGTGATAGGCATTATCTCTTTATGCTCTTTTTCTGTGATTCGCCAGAAAGGCACACAGCATGAAATCCCAGGGAACAGAGTAAAATTAGGTATTTTACACTTATTTTGTGACTGTTCTTTAAGACAGAAATCACATTCAGCTTCTGCCCACAGGACAGTCCCTGCACACTCACCGTAAGAGGGTGCCAAGAGCTCTAAGGAAGCTGCTGTTGAGTTGCCAGAAACAGGCACTTTCTGCCTTTAGTCCAGGCAGCCACTTGCTGTGTGTGACATTTGTAATGCCAAGACAAGTGGAGCCAAAGCAAAATAAACAGACCAACTGCAAGCCTATTAGCCATACAAGGAGTACTGCTCCAACTGCAAAACTCTGTTTCCATAAGAATCAATTCAAAACTAGGGTTTGAAGTTGCTGTAGAGATGACAGAAAGGCAAAATATATGGCACCATCTCGAAAGCAGGGGGCACATAAGTGCAACCACATACATAGGAGTCACTCCAGGATTAAGAGACACTGTTCTACACCTACATTGCACCCTAGTTAAAGTTACGACACAAGCTAGATGGGTGGCCTGAAAGGGCTCTGCAGAGCTGGGGGTGAAACCATCATCTGCAAGGTTGCTGTAGGTGAGCAATGGGCTCCAGGTTTGTCACACTGATAGGGGCTGATCCTCCCTTTGCCTTGAGAGAAGTACACACCAGCATCCATGATTGAGAAACATGCTGTTCAAAGGTCAGCTGCTCAAAGCACACCCATTTTACCTTGAATTGCCAGGGCGTTTGCTGTCCTGCCCCTGCAGCGTGGACATGAGAGGGATTCCACGTGGTTTACCTTGAGCAAACCCAGGAATGGTCCAGGATTTCTGGCCCCAGCCTGCTGAGAGATAGCCCCTGACCCTAGGCCCTCTTAGAAAACACCAGCACCTGATCCCAAATGCTCTAGAACTACAAAATGCAGACTATGCTGTGGAGCAGAGGGAAGGCACTGACTGAGTCAGCCTGATGTTAGTGCGAGGTGCACAGATTTATCTGGTTAAACCTTGTAGAATCAGGGATAGAAGCTCTGGTCTGAGGTGTACAGAGCCAAACTGCTGTATGGAATCCACAGTACATGTATGTGATGGCAAGGTGGCTGTACAGAGCCAAGAAAAGTGCACATAAAGGAGAGGAGAAGACATAGATGAGTGTTTTCTCACAGACATGAATGTACTAGAGAAGCTTTGTCTGTGGCCCAGGAGTAAAAAGAGACTCAAGTACATTAGCAGGAAAGAGGGCTGGAAGGGCTGTAGAGAGGTCACTCAGCCCCTGCCCAAGGCAGGGACAGCCCAGCCCAAACCCTTCGCATTAGAGGTTTTCCCAGACAGACTCAGTGACCTCCCCAGGCAACTCACTCCTTTCATTAGCCTTAAGCTTCCAAAATGCTTTCTAATGTCTAACCTAAACCTTTGCTGTTGCAATTTTAGTTCTTGCCCTATCCCCATCAAGCCAGAGAACAATTTGTTACCTTCCTCCCTGCAGCATCATTGCAGGACATCTGCAGACTGCCAGCATGCTTCCCCATCTCTAGGCTAAGTTCATTCCTGCCTCACTGGCCTCATCTGCCCAACCTCAGGTCATTCCTGCTGGAGTCTCCCCCAAGCAGATTGCATCCTCTCTGAGGGCTAGGATCCCAGATCAGATTCCTGGTGACATTTTATTTCCTGGGTTTCTTACTTACAACAACCTTACTTGAAAATCTAGGAATGACATTTGTTTTCCTGGGTGTCTTTGTGGTTACTCATCAGATCTGTGGCTTAGTATGTTATTCTCCAACTTGTACTACAATTATAAATGTACATGTTACATTCATATTTTACTACTTCTGCCTATGCAACCTTTGCATTTCTTCTTACTGAAATCCTATGTTATTTCTCTATTTCTAAGATATGTTCCAGTTCATCATTTGAAACAGTAATCAATATACTGGATAGCTCACAGAGAACCACAACAGGATGTCAAGGACCACCACAGTGGATTTCTGGATCCTCAGTCGTGGCACAAGACATATGGGTAGCACCTATTCAGTCCAGCTCACCTATCCCAAACTTTGCCTTGACAAAGAGAAGGCATTAGACCCCATCCTGCTGCCCTACCAGCACAGCCAGAGCTGAGGCTTCTGGTTAGAGGGAGTCATTGTTCCAGGAGATTACAGTGAAACCCCTGTTAGCATGGATTTCAACTCTTGGCTGCTGGATTTGCAGAGATTAACTCTAAAGCACCTTAGCTCTTCCTTTCAGCTGGAGTTTCATTAGTGTAGAGTTTAAAATTCCAAAAAGGAACTGTAACTGGATGGCCTGACCACTGCCTTAATAACCCTCAGTTGTAAACTGATATAAGCCTATTAACTTCACAGGCAAAAAGAAGCTAAAGTAGTGTTAAAGCAGTCTCCAAGCTGCAAGAGCTGCTGCATGCATGGTTGTCTTCTAAAACTCACCATAATCTGAAACCAGGACATATCCGCATGGGAATGCTCATGGCACAATTGGTATCTATTTCCTTACTTCAGATGGCACAGCTCAATTTGCACTTCTGCTTCTGAGAAAACCAGTAAGGTAAGAAAGATCACAAATTCAGGTTTTAATTAATGCCCATAGCATCTAGTTCTGGTACACAGGGATTGCTTTTTGGAAGAACTTTCTTTATGATCACTTTAGTTCAATCGTTTTAATACCAAGAGCTTTTACTTAAAGGCAAGATCTGACCCTGAGGATTGAAGGAGACCATTCTTCAGGATAATGATGCCAATTGCTGAATGGATTAAAGTCTGTAAACAACAAGGCTAAGGCTGACTGCACAGTGTTGTGCAGAGATAGGAACAAGAAGAAGGGTCATTGGTAACAGGTTTCTTTAAAAACTAGGTAAGAAAAACAACTGAGGCTCACATAGCAATATCAAATGCTTCCCATCAGCAGGCCTAAAGCAGATCACAGATGTGCAAACCCCGCTATGCCCCTTCTACAGCTGGGATGCTGAGACTGGGAACGTGAGCACGCTCTAACTGGGACCAGAACGTGGTCCTGCAAGCCTGTGCCACACCGTACTGCTTATTATGGGCTCAGTGGCGCTGTCAGAATGGGAACTGGTCTGGAGGCTACAGCAGAACAGCACAAACAGAAAGGGAGCAGAGCTACAAAGTGGCAAACAAAAAGCTGCTGAGCAAGGCAACAGAGCTTAAAAGCCTGGTTTCCCTGGAATAACTGAGCAGGGAAAAAAGTTAATAGCAGCCAAGCCAGGAAACCAAAACTTTCTGGGGCTGAGAGCACTGTTTGTCCTGCAGCAGTAAAACAAAACCAGGCTAGTATTTAACATGCAAAGCACTGCCTGGCATTCAAAACACCTTCAAGCTATTTGCTTTAATGTAGCTACTTTGCAGCACTTTGAAACCCGTTTATTTAAGAAGGAACCAGGGGCGCAGTATATCAGTTGACTAGCAGGTGACAGTTACTGAATCAACCTGGTGTATGAGCCGAGCTAGATTTACACCTTCCCTTCCGTAATTTTAGTATGCTTTTGACATACAGCTATTGTACAGCCACATAAAGCTATTGTACAGCCACAATTCTCCTCTAACAGGACCTTTTAAGCTTTTCTTCCTGTAATTAAAGAGTCAGACTCCCTATTTGGGAATAACATCAAGGAAACCTGGCGCAAGGGAACAAAACAAACTAGGTAGGATACACTGGTTGCCAACTGAGAAAGGCAAATCCAACAACCTCCCTTTTAGTTTACTTATACAAATGCAAGCTTATAAACAGGATAAAAACTCTTTAATCACGCAAGTACAAATTGGGTTATTGCTAGTCAAATGCAACTACTCAGTTATATATTAACCATTCAAGATGCAGACAAAACTAGAACTCACTTCAGCATCCCTTCCTTTCATGTTGTAAAACTAACGATCAAACTGTGGTCCTCAGGCTCCAGAGGACCATGCAAACAGATCTTAAACCCACATGATTTTAAAGTACCAATCCAATCACCTTTTAATCCCTAGGACCAGAAATACAGTTTTCCAGTGCTTGCTTTGGCACAGGTGGTGGCTGGCTGACTTTAGATGAGTGAATATAGCCTGGTACAACGTACCTGTCAATCAAGAATCAAAAGAGCTATGTTAGGAAGACTGTAGCCCAAACTTATCTTCATTATCTCGTTACTCCTTCCTTCTTGTTTTCAATTTTACCACATTCAGGTTATAACTATATACCCTCCTCACATGCATTGTAATGATCACTTCTCTACAGACAAAGCAGCACTGTGGGTGGATTCAGGTGTCCAGACAGAGCAGTGCAGCCACATCTGGAGTCTTCCCCAGATTACTCAGTGTTTCTCAGCATGACATTACAGAGTCTTTCTCTGAGACCTGGCTGCTGGAATCAGGAGAACCTCAGCACTGAGACAAAACCACAACCTCCTGGAGCAAGTTACCACATGTTCTGCAGTACACTTCCTTACCCCTTAACAGAATCGGTCCATCCTTCCCTTTGCAGGGTAGGTGACTTCCAGCTACTTCATATTTATTACGAAGAAACAGGATTTTCATAAGGTCTTACTCAACCACACTGTGGTAACTATCAGGGAACTAACACTTTAGTTCCAGAGAAAAACCGCAAAGCATGCATTCCCTCACCATTCCAAAATAGGAAAGCAAGTAGATAGAAATTTATTCAAAACTAGCATTTTGTATTCCCTAAAGAAACTACTTTCAGGCACCTCATTTCTCAGGACCTAATGGTTTTGCCATTCTTGAGTTTGGCAATGCAATACTTGCGCTTATACAAGCCAGTGCCAGTCAAACTTAGCCAGCAGCTGTGTATCAGGTTTTCAATGACTCTGTATCCTGTAGATCACCCCACTGTTCCTCCTTGTGGTTACTTACTTAGGCTTCACCTGCAGTGCATCTAATGAAAAATTTGGGGGACATTTGCTCTTCTCAGTGCTCCCTTATGAGGTTTTTTTCCTCCTCCTTTCTAAATGGGATACTTAAATCTACAATTTTGCAGTGCTTTTGACCTACTGGCTCTCTTTGAATCTCTAGGGAAGAAAAAGGGGTAATTTCATAGCACTCTACAGCACTGTGGCAAGCCTGTAAGACTACCTTTGTCCTGAGACAAGGGTATAGAGAGCCTGCATCAGTAGATGACTGGTAGTGCTGTGATATTGCCAAATTTTTACTTGAAACGGTCTTACCATTCTGTCTCAGGCCATGGCCAGTATCTTGTTTTATACATTAATGATTCAGAATGAAAAGCTTTTAAAGTAAAACTTCTCACTTCAGGTACTGGTGTCCTGGCTCTTCACCCATGTGTTCTTTCACCTGCTTTCTTCCTCTGCCTCCTGCTTCCTCTCTTGCCTTCCCAGAACATTTTTCTGACTTTAGAGCCAATTCTGTCCTAGCACTTTGAACACACAGACAAACTGCTACAAGGCAAATGCCTTCAGAAAGCACATCCATTGGGATCTGCTTATGCAACTGTGACAGAAAGCTCAGCGCCATAGTGCTGCACATATGTGAGTGCCTGACCAGGGTGGAGGATTTGAGCAGTGACTGGTCCTCAACCCCCTCCAAGGAGACACCTAAATCAGACCCCAGCACAGTTTTACCTTCAGCCCTTGCTTACTTCTGGGATTCAGCTGAGGTGCAGATGGCTGAGAACTCCTCAGCGCCAGGAAGGCTGCCACAGCCCACCAGGCCCTGGGTGAACATCCAAAAACCTGCACAAACTACAGCTTTATCCCAGGGAACAAGACTCCCAGGCTGCTTATTCATAGGGATCCAAGGTGCTGTCTGTGTGCAGTCAGGCACGAACACTGTACACTTCAGCTCCAACCCCTTCCGAGAACATATAAATAAACCAGTGCCTGCTGCTTTTCCCATCAGGGAAGGCTGTGCTATCCATCACTTCCATAGGAGCACACAGCAAGGATGGTGCTGGGATGCTGGGACACAGACTGACAGTTGAGCAACTACCACAAATCAAAAAAGATGAATTTCTATGTGGCTTAAAAAGAAACCGTTATTTCCTTCTTTCATAGAATCCCAAACTAGTTTGAGCTGGAAGGGATTTTAAAGCTCCTCTAGTTCCAACCCCCTGCCACAGGCAGGGACACCTTCCACTAGAGCAGCTTGCTCCAAGCCCCTGTGTCCAACCTGGCCTTGAACACTGACAGGGACGGGGCAGCCACAGCTTCTCCGGGCACCCTGTGCCAGCGCCTCAGCACCCTCACAGGGAAGAGCTTCTGCCTAAGAGCTCATCTCAGCCTCCCAGTTTCTTTATGCCATCAGAAGGCAGTGATCTTTAGTTTTATTTTTTCTTAAGAAGGCAGACACCTAAAGGCACTGAGGCACCTGATTGCTACTGAGAAGCTGAAATAGGCAATGCTAGGTTATTACCCTCATGTCCAAACCTAACCACCAAGCCCACTCTCCTTGTTTGACTAGGAGGAAGAACGCTTGCTGCTGTTGAGGATGAGCCAGGTGTCCTAGGAGAAGGGGTTGTTTTCCTTTGGAAAAACACCAAATGTGGGGAAAAGCCTCCCATTGCAAACTCCGTTTCACCACAGTGATCCCCACTTACATCACACTCCCTGTTGGACTCCTGTTGGGCTGATCAAGTGACAGGAACAAGATGAATAGGTAGGGATGGGAGTCTCCATGAGACACAGTTCAGTATCATGAAATCACAGAATCCTATAATGGTTTGGGTTGGAAGGGACCTTAAAGCTTATCCTGTTTCAACCCCTGCCACGGGCAGGAGCACCTTCCACTAGAGCAGGTTGCTCCAAACCCCGTCCAACCTGGCCTTGAACACTGCCAGGGATGACATGGTGCTCCACACGCTGTGCCACTTGTATGTGCTGGAAAACACAGCTATTGCCAGAAGACAGAAAAAGCTGGAACAGGGATACTGCACGTACTTCCCCACCTCTGCACTCGCTGATTCTACAAGCGATTGCTGCTGCACGTACCCAAGGGAGGCAAAGACTTCCAGGTGATTTTTAGCACCTGAAAGGCGAGCTGTCCCCACGCTGAGCCTCACCAGCTCTCATGTCATACACCCATTGACGTCCAGACACGACACGGAGCTCCTGCCACCGCCCGTCCGGCGGGGCCCTGCCTCCCCTCCGGGGCGATACGATGCCGCTTTCCCGAAAGAAAGCTCCACTGAGCTGAGGCCAGCTCCGCCCGCTCGACTTACCCCGTTGGCAGCAGCGATGCGGACGATGAGGTGGATGGCGTCCCTCATGTAGAACCGGCCGTCCCCCCCCACCACCAGCGTGGCCTCCTGCCGCTCTGCCGGCGGCACCGTGTCCAGGATGCTCTGGATGAAGTTCTCGGTGTAGTGGGCATTGCTCTGGAAGACCGTCACCCGCTTGCGCAGCCCGCTGGTGCCGGGCTTCTGGTCGCCGTACGGTTTGCTCTTCACGGTCACGATCTGCACCATGGCCGGACGCCGCTCGCAGTTCCGGGCGGCCGCGGGAGGCGGAGGGGGGGAACCGGAGCCACCGCCGGAGCCGGCCCCGCCAGCGCTCCCGCCCCTTAAAGGCGCCGCCCGCCCCGGGAGAGGCGGGGATGGCTCCGGGGGATTCCTCCCGCTGTGCCCTCGCAGCCCCGGACCGGCGTGAGGAGGCCGGGCCCCGACCCGCAGCCCATCACCGCACGGCGCCCGGGCACCTCGGGGCTCCGCTGAGCAACCGGAACAACCGGGAGACCCGGCCGGGGCCCCCAAAGGGTCCTCGGTGTGGGCAACTGTGCGAAGAAGCTGCATTATAACTCCAGCCGTCCAAAGAAAACATGCCCCATCCCTGGCAGTGCTCAAGGCCAGGTTGGACACAGGGGCTTGGAGCAAGCTGCTCTAATGGAAGGTGTCCCTGCCCGTGGCAGGAGTTGGAGCTGGATGAGCTTTAAGCTCCCTCCCAACCCAAACCAGTCTGGGATTCTATGATTTCAGAAATTCAAATTACAGCTGCTAACAGACACCCTTTCTCCCAAACATCTCCCATTAAAGATGCTAGCATGTGTGTCCAGCCCCAAAAAGAGAAGCTAGAATGTTTTTCCATCACTACAATGCCTGGACTTGGAGCAAACTGCAAAAGACTCTGTAGATAACAACGAAAATCTCTATTCTCATCGCCTCCAAGGGCAGGAAAAGTAGAACCATGGAGAATTCTGTTCCCACCTAAAAAGTTAAAATAATGAAACTCTTCCCAGCAGCAACAGGATCAGAAAAGTAAAAAGGTTTCATGGTGTATCACTGTGTAATGTTAAACTAGACCCTACCTGCAGCAAACCCAAGTCTTCTCATGTGCAATGATTTCGCAGCTAAGCGCTTCTTTCAGGTTTAACCATTCCTTTCCTAAAAGGCACAAGGAGCAGTATATGAATTCCTGCCACATCTAATAGGGCTGATTTTACAGACAAAAGAAATGCAGATATCAGAGTGCTCACTTTGTACTGTCTGCTGTACACAGAGTGTTTCATCATTTCCCAGCTCCTCCTTCAACAGGCAGCATGGAACTTCACACCCCTCGCCTGGAGCAGCATTTCCAGAGCTCAGACATTTGCTAGAAATCACCAAATATCTGTGGGGCCTCCCAATACAACTTCCACTAGTTTTTTATAAGAGCATGTAGTGATAGGACATGGGGGAATAGCTTTAAACTGATAAGAGGGGAGACTGAGATGAGCTCTTAGGCAGAAGCTCTTCCCTGTGAGGGTGCTGAGGCGCTGGCACAGGGTGCCCAGAGAAGCTGTGGCTGCCCCATCTCTGGCAGTGTTCAAGGCCAGGTTGGACCAGGCTTGAAGCAAGCTGCTTTAGTGCAAGGTGTCCCTGCCTGTGGCAGGGGGTTGGAATTGCTTTAAGGTCCCTTCCAACACAAACCAGGCTGGGATTCTTTAAAGCAATTTTGAAAATGAAAATACTATCTGCTGTATTTGCTAAGAAAACTAAACCCTGAACACTAAAGATCCCAGCAAAACTGCCCGAGCACCAATTGCAGAGCGTGTAAATCACAGCCAGCCTCCAGCCCAGCTCCCATTTAGTAACTGACATTTACTCACCCAGTGTACAATTACAGAGGAGGAAGAACAGGGTGCAGGAGTTGCTGGCAGATAAATATAGCTTTACCAGGCTACTTGCTGCCCTTGCAGATGAGGTCACATACATTTAATGTCTATTTTAAACTCGGACACTTTTTAAGCATCCACTGGCCAGGGTCATTACTTTTTTTCCACATTAACAGACATTTAGTGGAATCAGAAAAACATAAAAGCTGAGTATTTTTAGTACCTCAGAGCTGGTTTTCATTGCTATTGCAGCCTAAACTTGAGGGGACTTCAGAGTCCTTATTTCAGCTACCCTGGAAATAATAAATTGCTGTTAAAAGTCAAGAGCCCAAGACAAAACTTCATTTTCCTCAAATAATGTTATTTCCTTATCACATATGAAAAGGCAGATTTTATTTTATATAAAAGAGTATAAAATCAGGCAGTGATTACTCAGAACAAGTGTAAGATTAATATTATCATCAAATAACAAAAGAAAATTAAATACAAAACCAAGTCCTTTATCAGGTGGCCATACAACATGATGAACCCCACCTCTTCATACCTCTTGCATCAAAACAAGAGTATTTAATCAGGAATCCATCAGACCCATTAAACAAAGCTTTTCTTCACTTCCACGATGTGATGGAACTATGTTACATGTTATAGAAAACAAAAGCATGTTTAGGGAATTTAGCCTTTATAAAACACAGTTACATTAGAACTGTCAGCCCTATTACTGAACAGCACTAATTTTTACTGTCTTGATATTTTAATGCCAATTTATTTTGTTAGACTGTATCTCATGAACACTATTCTGTCAAAGGATTTTACATACTTACAGTCACTCCATCTATTTTACATATTTGCAGTTTTTAAACTATCACTATACAGGTTTCCTAAAGCCATTAGCAGAAATGTGATAGCAGAAATAAGTATTTAGATGATTCATTGGCTTTAACAAATCAACCTCAACAAAGTATAAATGTCAGCTTTTTGAGAAGGACAAGACTATAAATTGTCTAAAAGCTGCCAAAACAATCTGCTGGCTTAGCCTGAATGCTACCAAGAAGCAGCTCCAAGTGGAATGTTTAACGTACGAGGGAATGCACACAATTATAAAGCCATTCTTCCTGCTCGTTCAGTGGCATCATATGCTGAGAAACCTGCATACAAGAGAGAAAACAGAGGTGAAACAGTAGTTTATTGGAGAACTGCATGTTAACTAAAGTGCTAGTAAGCAAAATGAACTGTTTCAGTACTTACATCACAAAGATTTAAATGACGAACATTGATTTCTGTCACAGTTTGTATTCAAAACTTAATATTGGATTTAATTGTATGACAGCAAAACATCCATAAGGGGCACTAAGCCTACAGCTTATACTGAATGAAACTGAAACTTAAATAACTAAAACACTTTATAGGATCAGGCTATAGATATCTGAAGTGCCAGCAGCAATATTAGAATAGGCCCCAACCCTGCCTCTATCATGAGACTGTACCTGTTCAGAACAGCTTTGAATGCATCTACACTGGGAAGCAGTGATACGAAGTTTGGATGCCTCTGCTTTTAAAGAAAGGGACCATACTTTTAGAATAATAAAAACTGAATTTTCTTCATTCATTCATGAAGAAAAATACCATTTAATGCATTTTCAATCTCATTCTATCCCTTACAACCCTCATGTAGGTTTTCACTAAAGCCTGCCTAGCTCTGGAACAGGGATCAGCAGATCAAATTGCTGCATGGGTACACATGGTCTGCAAGTCAAGCCTGCAAATCACATTGTGCATAAGGGCTGCAACACATACATTTTTGCTTCTGAGTAGTGCATGCTTGGTCTATATCTCATAGACATCAAAACACCTGGTTAAAATTTACCAAGTAAAGAAAATACAGCCCTAAAAAAAAGTATTAAAAATGGAAGAATATTAAAAACATTAGTAAAGGGTACATGTATTGAATGGACAACTGAAACAGGCATACATATGAAAAACCAAATAGCTATGGACTTGCATAGCAATCTGCACAGATGCATCAAGTACAGTTCAGCTTTGAAACATCTGATCTGTGCTGGTGATGGGGATGCCACTACCTACATTCTCACTATCATGGTAAAGGACCTGCAGAAGGAAACTGTAAAGATGTCATGTGATTTTGTCTTTTGCTTCGATTTCAAGTTGGCTGAACAGTACAAACCTTACCATCATGGATTTTGGTGCCACTTCTACAGCAAAAACAGTAAGACCCCTATTACTCAGGCAGTTCTTGCTCTGCTCATTGTTGACATGAATAATCACTTTGTTTTCAGACTGCAAGTGAAAAAACATGAGGGAATCCATTAGTCTCAATGGTTAAGTGGGTATTCTTTTTGTAACAACTTACACATTCCTCTCACTTGCTCCAGCTTTGTTATTTCAGGGGACAGAAATGCTTTAAGAATGCTGACAACCACTCTCTTCGAAGAATAACAATTTCAAAACTTACTTTGGCCTCACCAGAGCCCATATTCATTGCCAAAGCCATTTAAGACTCATTGATACAGTGTAAGCACTTGTGAATATACAACTTGAGAACACTACTGAGTAAGAAAACTCTTTGCCACAGAACATTACTGATACTAATGGTTTACATAATTTCAAAAGGTGACTGGAGAAAGTCATGCTGGAAAAAAATACATTAGAGGGATTTTAAGGACAGGGATTTTAAGACTTTAAAGGACAGAGATTTTAAGATTTTAAAGGACAGGGATTTTAAGTTTCTGACTCAAGTAGTCTGTGAACTGCAACTAACTAGAGACTAGGACAGCGCCTGGAGAAGCATCACAGGATGCTTGCCCAATGTTTGTACTTGCAACATCGCCTACAGGGCATTTATGGAGGCAGGATACAGATCTAGAAGAAGCTTTACCTGTTATTGTGCAGCCATTTTGATTTTCCAAAATCCTTTCCCTCCAGCAAAAGGCCACTTTAACCAGAGCTTATACTACATGTTCTTAAATTCTCACCAACTATGTAGGATTCAATGGAGACCAGGCTCCTCACAAGTGAAGTTCAATGCCCAGTGTAAGCACTAGGAGCATCCTTCACGTTTAGTTTCCTTTCATATGTTTCCTTAGCAAACTTCGTATTTGGTTTCCTTTCATAATAAGTGACCAGGATTGACTATTTCTTTACTGCCACAAATCAAAGGTGCTTGTAAGAGACACTCATCAAGGGGTGACCCATCCCAATATAATTATAATCACTTAAAGAACAGATGTTCTTGCTGTGCAAATACTTCCAAGAAGGATGCAAGATATAAAACTGAAAAATATAAAAACTCATCAGCCATCAGTTTATCCCACGCAATACTCAGACATAAGACCCAAGGACATGATACATTCCCTGCTATTCAGCTGTCTCCAGATAAATTTCAGTTTGACACAGATGCTAGAAAACATTTGATTCTTAGGCAATGCTACTCACCATTCTCTCTGCACTGAGAAGTGGAAGAGAAACACAGTTACACCACACAGTCAGCCTTACACAGCAAAGAAGCTACTATTAGACTGGTAAGGAGTGACTGAAAAAGCCCTCTGGTGCTCACAGTACAAAGGGTTTCTGGCCAGCAGAGTGTAATAGTCATTTTTGAAAGACGGTATTGTTGCAGATAGGTAAACATAATCTAAGCTGCTTTCTGACTTCTATCCATCTGTCTGGCATCACTTCAATGAAGTCCTCCTTTCTACATGGCGAACAAAAGAATTAGCCATGCCCTAAGTATCCTCCTGTAACAGGAACAAGGTCACAAAGATTCACCTAGCACAGAGAGTCTATTGTAGTAAGTTTGTGCTTTGGATGACAGGACTATTTCTTTTGGCACACAAATGGGCAGACAATGGATTGGGTACTGCTTACTCCCAGAGAAATGTGAAGCTCTGTGCACAAGGTCTTTTCATCTCCCCAGCTCACACCCTGGCTACAGAGCGTAGGGTGTAGCCCTACGCTCTCAAGAAGACAGACACCTTTCTCTGCCCACTGACTCAATACATATGCAAGACTGAAACAGAATCCCTGAGGAACTGGAGTATTTCCTTAATTTAATTACAGAAATAACAAAGAAACAATTATTTCCATTGAAATCCTCAGCACAATAACTGAAGATACAATCAGGCTGCCTGCACTGTGGGAAGCTTAGAAGACAGATGCATAAAATTTCCTTTCTCTCTTTCACAGAATAGAATCATGGAATCATTTACACTGGAAAAGACCTTTAAGATCATCAAGTCCAACTATTAACTCAGCACTACCAAGGCCACCACTAAACCATGTCCCTGAGTGCCACATCTACACATCTTTCCAACACCTCCAGGGATGGTGACTCCCTGGCCAGCCTGTTCCAGTGCTTGACAATACTTTTGGGGAACAATTTTTCCCTAATCTCCAATCCAAACCTCCCCTGATGCAGCTTGAGGCCATTTCCTCTTGTCTTGTAACTTGTTCCTTGACAGCAAAGACCAGCCCCCTCCTGGCTCCATCCCCCTGCCAGGCAGTTGTAGAGAGCGATAAGGTCCCTCCTGAGCCTTCTCTTCTCAGGATTAAATCCCCCCAGGTCCCTCAGCCATTCCTCATCACTCTTGTGCTTCAGGCCCTTCACCAGCTCTGGCCCCACTCCAGCACCTCAATGTCTCTCTTGTAGTGAGGGCCCCAAAACTGAACACAGCATTCAAGGTGCAGCCTCACCAGTGCCACGTACGGGGGACAATCACAGCCCTGGCCCTGGTCTGGTGCTGATAAAAGCCAGGATGCCTTTGGACTTCTTGGCTGCCTGGGCACAAGCTGCCCAAGTTCAGCCACTGTTGACCAGCATCCCCAGATCCTTTTCTGCTGAGCAGCTTCCCAGCCACTCTTCCCCCAAGCCTGTAGCGTTGCATGAGGTTCTGGTGACCCAAGTGCAGGACCCAACACTGAGCCTTGTTTGACCTCATACAACTGGCCTCGGCCCATCGATCCAGCCTGTCCAGATCCCTCTGCAGAGCCTTCCAACCTCCAGCTCCATATGGTGTCATCCACAAATGAAACCCAAATGGTATACATGGCAGTGGTCAGTGATTTTTATTAGACAGCATCCAGCTGCCTCTGTACAGACCTCATCTCTTTCTCTGACATGTACTGGAGTTATTTATATGTTTGAGGATAGCCACCCTAAAGGGCGAAGTGCAGATCTAAACTGGTAGTTCCAAGGAGACTCAGCATTCAGTGGACTAATATTACTTGTGCATGTTTGTCCATTTAAAAATATACTTCTTGCTGTGATCTTTCAGGATCTAAAGCATCTTAAGTTCAACATCTTACTGCACCATATTTATTTACTCACAGTTCCTGATATAAATGAAACTGAGAATGAACAGTACTTTCATTATGTTCTATGCAGAAAGGTTTTAAATCTCTGCTTCTCACCAAGCACTTCTGCTTGGATTTACAGTTCTTAGCTTGGGTAAGTCATAAAGCAGACCGGTAAGACTGGCCAGTTAACAAGTCACCCATAATATGCTTCTAAACCACAATCAATGCAGATCAGTGCTCTTTTCCTGTCTTATTTGCACTGTAAATGTTAAATAGGGTAAATGCGGTAGTCTTTGGTCTTTCTATAACTGTGCTTCCTGTTGTCAGTATTGGTTTTCTGGTACTATGAACATATTATGTCTCCAATAATTATTAACATATTGAAAAATTGGAATGTGAACACAAATATTCATATTCTGTACAATACTTACAAGTGCTTGCCTCTTTATAAGAAGCTGTCCCTTCAAGAGCACTGATCCAGACTCTTTTAGAGCCCGAGTCATATGTCAAAATCAGCTTGGCTTCTTCTTTTTTCTCGTTTTATTAACTAGATACAGAAACTTTACAAGAGAAATATCAGAAAATATAATTCTCAAAAGTGAAGCAAGGAGGGAAGAGGAAAATAATAAGAGACATTAACCCAAAGTACCTTACAGAAGTCTCATTCCATACCTTATTCTCAATAACAGACGTGATTCTCCCACCCGTGCTGTAGGTATAGACGATGACATTTTCACAGCCATCCAATACTTTGGCCTCTCCTTTACTAACAACAGACTTGCAAACAGCCCTGTTGAGTTCTGAGCTCCCTGCCTCTAGATACATGGCTTTAATTCTGGGTTTGCACTTTTCTGCATAGACGTCAATGACAAAGGGGCATGCCTGCAATGGAGAAATGGAGGTTTATCATCACTTTAATCTGCAGTTTTTCCCCCTCAGATTTTCATCTACAGCTCCTAAATATTTTTTTCATTGATGCTCTAAAGTAGGAATACCGAAATACAAATATGTCACTGAATATTAAATACCCAAAACCTGAGAGCTGTGGCCATCTTCTAAACCAAATGAAAGCTCAGGACAAATGAATGTTTTTCATACACTCTATATGCAGTTTGGTACGTTTGGCTCCAACATAGCAAACCCTTCCTTGGACACAAAATGTACAGGAATTAAGATGAAGTATGAATGTATTTCAGGGTCTGAAATAAACCTGTCTCCTTTACCTGTTACACTCTTGCTACTTGTGCCACTTCATACAGAGTCAAAATATCTACAGTGCTGCATTAAGCACTCTGCTGTTACACTCTCTTGGCTAAGATTAGGTACATGTAACAAACAGGAGTCTGTATATTCTCACTACTAGCAGCTCAAGTTTTTTTCAAATGGCTGTTGGAATCCATAAGGATTCCTCAGGTTCTGCCCTTAATTTGTTAGGGGCTCAATGCTCCTGAAATACCAATCTCTTAAGTCATCTGAAATCAAGGAATTCAAGGGTTAAGTTACTGCACAAGTTAAGTAGGGGTACATTTATTAGATGAATGGCTAAAGCATTCAGACAGCTACACTGTCCTTTGCAGCAAAGGCTATAAGCCAGGAACCACAGTAAGGCACAAAATGCCTTTTTGAAATTCCTAACCTGAGGGAAACCTCCCCAAAACCTTCTTTCTTAGAGGAGAGCTCCCTCTTACGTCCGAAATGCAGAAAGACACTTAAGGAGTTGCTCTGGCCAACCATACTCGCAGGAAAGGGGGAAAGTGCTCAGCATTAAGAGATCTGTCACAGTGATCTCGGGTTTTTCACTCAGGCAACTGATGTCTCTCAACCATACTGAGGGTTTTTGGGTCTGTGTGTATTTGCTTCATGCACATCTATTTGATACAGTGGCTACACAGACCTGTTTTAGTTTCACAAAAGTTGAAGAAATAATATAATCAGACAATGATTTTTAAAAATCATATTTTCTTGGGAATGATCTTTAAAATGTTAAATTGTCTGCATATTTAATGTTTTATTTTCCATATTTAGTTTCTCTTTATTAAAGAAATCCTCTTTCCTAAGTGAGAACTATTAATACCAGCGCAATTCTGTTGTGGCTTGGGCCAGGAAAGTGACTTTCATAAGCAGAGCAAGTCCTGCATTTTGAAGGTTTGTTGACAGGTCACAGTTCACTGTCACTGTCTCCTTATGACCTCCCACCTGCAAGGTGCCTGAACTCTTTCAATAGGTACAACCCAGGATTCCTTCCTCTATAATCCCACAAAATACCAGCTTTCCCTAAAGCAAAAGGCAAAATTCTTCTTTTAAGAATGTATTAAGGAATAGGATACCATAATGACTGAAAGTCATAGTGTAAACCCTGTATTAACAGCGTTTGGACTGGATCACTGACCTACTGAAATCAATTTATGACAGACAGAAACACTCCTGCAGTTAAGCATGTGCACCATGTTATAAGTGAAGCAGTTATTTCTGCTATATGGCTGTCATACCTCTGTCATTTCTAATGCTTTATTGTAGCCCAGAGACAATAAAGTGACCCAAAGGTCACTAGGATCCCCTTCACGGTCATTGGCTTCCATGAGATTCAAATCCATAAATCCTTGTCTTGTTAGCTCATTCTTCCTCATATCAAAATTCTCTGTTTAAAAAGAAACATAAGGTAGCACTTAAATATCTGTTCTCTCTACAAACACCCTTTATCCTTCCAAAACCAAACGTGCACTTATGTTAACAAGGTTTAAAAGATGGAGCCATCCTGCAGCCTCAGACTCTCCAATATTATTTGAGAAACAGTATCCTTGACCAGCTCTTTCCAGAGCTTCCCTGTGGATTTTAGATAATGACTAGAAACAGCTGCTCCCTGTATAACCCAAAAGAGGGTGAGATTTCAAAACAGAAAGAGTTGATACTGGGTTTTGGTTTTCTTTTTGCTAGCAGTGTTTGTTATGGTTGAGATTTGGAGAATGGGATATATTAGGAGTAGGAAATGAAAGTCTGCTGGAGCCAGCACCCTTAGTGCTTGAGGTCCTTGATACAGAAATGATTTACTTAGTTCCCAAAAAGCAATAAAATGCCAGTAATCCTAACACCCTTCTCTAGAGAGGATATCATAGATTGAGCACTCTAATGTCAGCAAACACATAATTGAAATGTCCTTGTGTCAGAGACTTTTAAAAATGGTTTTCCCATCTTCATAACAATGCTAAATCTTTACTATATATTATTAAAAAGGGATTACCGATTTCATAAATCTATCTCAGGGCACAGATGCTATAATAAATGGCTTGAACTTTGGTGTCAAGATTTATGATAGTAATCTGAACCCTTCCACTGATTAATGACCTGGTAAAAGATTCACCATATTCTCTTTTTCCTCTCCTATACATTTCACACACTCCCCTCCTACTCATGTTGAGACCAGCGCACAGAGATATGACACTGACAAAGTCATCAAGCGTGGAAAAGCATGTACAGGGATGAAACAGAGGAGAAACTCAGTTATAACAAAGTATGTTTGTATGAGTTTTCCATCCTATATCTTTGGGGAGAAATAATTAGCAGGACTTGCCAAATCTGAAGTATCTTGCAACATGTCAGAGCTTACAAAGGAATTCCATCAAACATGAACTCAGCTGATACACAATGATATGCCACACTGACATGTCAGGTATGAGTTGCAGAATCACAGAATCACAGAACACTTAGGGTCTGAAAGGACCTTAAGATCATCAAGTTCCAACCCCCCTGCCATGGGCAGGGACACCTCACACTAAACCATGTTACCCAAGGCTCTGTCCAACCTGGCCTTGAACACTGCCAGGGATAGAGCATTCACAACTTTCTTGGGCAACCGATTCCAGTGCCTCACCACCCTAAAGAACTTCTTCCTTATATCCACTGGAAAAAAACCTGCATTTCTTATAGAAACTTTAATTTTCATACAATGGCTTCTAAATTTCCAGCTGTTCACTCACTGCAGTTGAAGTGCCTGTGCTTTGGACCCACTGCTTTCATGCACTGCATTATTAGAGCAGCCTACATTTGCTGGTGGTTCTGTTACAAGGTAAATAAATACCTTCATTCTCAAGGCCTTTGCAAGCTTAAAGCAATGCCACAGAACTCCTTTTTTTTTTTTCTTCAAAACTGACATTTGCAGCCCCACACTGCTACTGCAAGCTGGCAATCCAGTAACACTGAGGAGCTGTATTGGCAAATAGAAAACAATGGTGAAAGAGTCTTTACACCTTATCAGCTTCCTCACCTCACTCATGGAAGTCTCAGTATCTCAGTATGGACAAACTGACACACCATATCTGAACCTTCAAAAGACAGATTTTTAATGAAAACCTGCTTACATCTGAAGAAAATATATCCTTGCAATAGGTATTTTCTAATGTCTAATTTTCTGAACAATCATCATAAGCTCTAGATGCCATTTTTAAAGCACCATATACACACTAACTGAATATCCCCTCAACACTTTCTGAAATGAAAGTAGTATCAGCTAATCTGAAGAATGGAGACTGATGAAACAATTATCTGTTACAATTTAATTTATCATATGATCCAGGATCCATGCCCCATTCCCAGCAGTGTTCAAGGCCAGGCTGGATGGGGCTTGGAACAACCTTTATAGTGGAAGGTGTCCCTGCTCATGGCAGGCGCTTGGAACTGGATTAACTTTAAGCTCCCATCCAATCCAAACCAGTGTAGGATTATTATGATAAGAAAACCTGCAGTTTTTCACAGCTACAAAATCTTTCACCCACAAAACTTTGCAATTAGCAATGGGAAGAGTTTTCTCAGTAGAACGTCAGCGGCACAGAAACCAGAATGAAGCAAAACAAAGGACAGGAGACTGGGAAAAAAAGAAAACTGAAAGGGGAGGAGAACAGTATCTACATGTGTTCTTGGTATAGGCTACGAAATACTGAGTAGTGCCACACTAGTTACATAATAGCATGCTATTAACAACAGCTTGTAAGTAGATTATAGCCCTAATTATTTGTATCAAGCACAGCAACAAACTTACCCTTACATACAGCCCATGCTTCCTCATCACACTTCTCGCCACTAGTTCTCAGCTCAAAGAAGTTGTATTCCTCCAAACACAGAAGGCCATTTCCATCCAAATCAATGGTTTCAAATATATCCAGTAAAGTAGCTCTAAAAGATTAAAAAGGCAGAACTATTTCCAAGTACTTCTGTTCCCTTTACTGTTTCTTAATATTGTTGATACCTAGTCAATCTATTTGAGAACATTCTGCACAAACAGTATTTTCTGGCTGCCCCATCCCAGGCAGTATTTAAGGTGAGGTTGGACGGGGCTTGGAGCAGCCCGGTCTGGTGGAAGGTGTCCCTGCCTGCGGTAGGTGGTTGGAGCTTAATGAGCTTTAAGGTCCCTTCCAAACCATTCTAGGTTTCTGCTTTAGTAACATACAGCTTAAAAAAGCTAGGTGTTATTTGGAGCACACACTTTTACAACGGATACCATGCCTATTTGGGAATACAACTCACCGGAACTCTGGGGTCAGAGCCAGTTCTCCATCTTCATCTCTATACACCAGTTCTGCTTCTTCACTAATTTGCGTTTTTACCTTCTTCAGCTTACAGCCAGTTGTGAATGGGAGCAGCCAGTAAACACCTGATCCAAGCTCCCCTTTCCAGCCAGACACCTACTCTTAAAGGAAGGCAGCCAAGTTTGTAAGTTACTTCTCACATGATACCTTTCTTTATTACTAGTTATATTCATACCAACATGATTAATGAATTGAAAGCACTGGCAATGCTAGGTTCTTCACTTAAAGAAATGCCTGCAGCAAGATGCTGTGTAATATCACTTTAAAGACACAAAAACTGGTGAACCTCTTACTTAAAATCTACAAAAACATATATGACCAGAAATGAGGGGAAAAGAGGCATTACTAGAAATGTCTACTAACAGTGCTATCATTTTTCAGATTTGTAACACACTCTAATTGTTAAACTCTAAAACAACAGCAGGCTGACAAAAACCACTGAGATTTCTATTTCCTCCTTGATTATTCAGCTTAGTTCAAACTAGCAACAAAAACTTCCTATGTAAAAAGTCACATGTAACTCAGCATTTAAGAACAAGCTGAATTTCCTGTGCCTTGGAAGGGGGAAGGAAGTTAATGCTGCCATTTCTCCTTCCCTATTCCTGCCACAGGATAAGAATATTTTGTGCACTGCGAAGTTCAGAATCACGTATCAGGCAAGGAGAAAGAAAATTATAGGGAATTTCAACAAATTATACCTTTGAAATTTTGGTTTTACAGGTGCAGGAATACAAGTGAGTTTCCACAGAGTATCTATACAGCTATATATAGATATCTATATCTATCGATATGTGGAAGCATAGAGACTTTCCACAGAGTATATATACAGATAACCAGCAACTCCACAACACTTGCCCATACACCACATGGTAATATGGACCTCAGAAGAATAAACTTCTGAACATGTGGTTTGCAACTCAGCCCATCCAAAGGGCAAAACTAAGATAGTGTTACATCTTACCTTGCAAAAGTGCTGTCAGTTTTGAAAAGGAACATACACAGAACAAGTGTTCCTCCTCTTCTCTAGTCTGATTAGGTACAGTTTGAATTCCTTCAAAACACGTGGGAACTCACCCATGCACCATTAACACATACACTAGAGATATAACAAGTAAAATAGGAATACAACAGAACTATCTAACCTCTTGGTTTTGTTGTTCAGTAAAGCTCACAAGCTGCAGATTTTCCTGGGTTTCATTTTCCTTCAGAATATACAAAGCTGTATCCACTGACAACCAGTGACAAGATATTCCTAAAAAGAAAAACATTCCCAACACAAATGCTCAATAATGACACAAAATGCTTTTTCTTTGAACTCCAAAGTCGATATTTCCAAGGTATTTATACTAAAGATCCCTGTCAATGTAACATAGAAAAGAAGAAGCCATTATATGCTATCTGGATTTCCTTCCTATTTAGGCTGCTCAGATAAATTGTTCCAGATCTTCTCATTGTCTTACAGATAATGATTACTATTAACAGTTCTAATATTAAAATCTTTGGTCATGTCTGATTTGTTTGGCTTGGGTTGGATTGGAATGGTTGAATCATACAAATGTTGAATCGATGCCATCTGAATCTCTGATTTCTCATAGCTGCTCAGCTCCTGATGGCAATCAATCAATGAGCTACTAAGTGGTCTTGAAGTTGATCAGACCACAGCAAAACAATGAATGCAGAGGCTTAGTTCTACAGTTAGGACTCAAGAACACCAAAAAGTGGCTACACACCATGCAACTCTGTTAAAAAGTTGAAGATGTTTTTGATTTCTCACAGGAAGGTAATTGCTCTGCTATCATGAATCTTTTCCTTACATCCCAGTATAATGCTTTCCTCTTCATAACAAAACACAAAGAAATTTCTATGTACAGGACAATAATGTGCAAAAGTAGCATTTGCTTTACAAATTGTAAGTAAGTACTCCTTTGGTAACAGAGATACTCACCTTCTTCCTGATGAATGTTCAAAGGCTTGATGGTGATACACATTGTAGACCTTTGAGGTACGTGCAACCTGTACTTGTGACTAATGATTTCACCATCTTCTTCTAAGTAGAAGCATCCTTTGGACTGTGCACAGTGCCACTCCTGGAAACCAAGCAAACATCAGATGTTGCCTTCATCTTTGATCAAGATAAAGTTTTCTCTCTGAAATATTAATTTGATGATTTAAAAAAAGCCTACATAAAATACACCCCAAAATACAGCACTGACCTTCTACTTAAAACAAAATATATATTGACTCAAATAGTCCTTTTTGCAGTCCATTTTGCAAAGCAGTAACATTGCTCCACTTGTGAAAATGCTTGACAGACATACAGATTACCCCAATGCTCAAACAGTTGAAATGAAATTTGAATTGCCACAAAGAATCAAACTGAATTCATGAAATTCTCTGAACTGTGTGATTTACTGGCATTTTGCTACATTAGTTCCATCAGGCCAATCAAGCAAAGAACATAACTGATGAGCTGAACAATGAGGAACTACTTGCTTAGACATATCACAAACACAGGTACTGGTCAAATTAACCAATTCTGCCCAATTGCTGTCAAAGCTATTGGAAAGACAAACTGAAAAGTAGTGTTTGTGAATAATATGGTTTCTAGAGAACCCATGAGTGTGCTGAGAATCTGTAACAGCTACATGCTTCAGTCTGATTTTTTTTTTAACAGCAGGTCCCAATTTTCAATTTCAAATAGCAGTTGACTGATATTTCGTTAGCAAAATAAAACTAAAGTCTATACAGACATATCTCACGTTTTGAGGAATGGAAGACATTCTTGGTTTGCCTTCTCTGCTCTGGATTAAGTCCATGACTTCTAGTCACTTCCCTAGCAATGGAAGATAATGTTTCTCAGTGGAGCCTAGAAGAAGGAATCTTTCAGTGTAACTTTAGCAGAGAGCTTTGTGCAGGTGGCTGTACCTATGCTCAGTCTTGAGTGCCTCAGGTAAGCTAACACTGACTTGAGAAGAGAGATGGTAAAAATCGGAGCAGCTCTGCATGTAACTCCCAGTTATAAAGATGACAACTAACTCCACTTACGGACAGTCTTACCAGAGTGCTGTGTTTCACCTCCCTTCTTAAAGGGCCACTTGTCCTTACAACACACTCACACTCACTTGATGGTACTTTACAGTCAGTGACCTAAAGGTGTCAGGCAAGAACTGGACTTCACTCGTGTACATCCACTCAGGATGCTGAGCAACTTTTGGAATGCATGCAGCTCTGACCCTGAATTTGGATTTCCCCACTCAGATCTCCAGATTTCTTAATATGAATTACTCCTGGATTTAAAAGCTTTCAGTCCTGTGCCAGTTTTGCCATTGATTTTTATGGCAACAGGATCAAGTCCTCTATACTAAACATTTCTCATTCAAACATTACCAAATTCATCTTCATTATAGTCCTTTCTACTTGAAGTACTTTTATAAATTAATCAGAACAAAGAGAGATGTACTTTGAGCAAATTCACCCCCTGTGTTGGCATAGTCAGACTGCAGAATCTAATACTATCTCTCACTTAATTTTCTGCCTCTGAATATGCAGTACATTGAGATTTTTCCTTAAAGCCTGACACAGCTGAGGAAACTGGTTGCCAGCTCACTTAGTCCCTAAACTTAATACCTTACAAAACTGTTTAAAAACTAACCATTTCCAAAAGATCAAAAAGTCTGCTAGAGAAGCACTATGGCTGGTTTTTGAGACATAAAAAGACGTAATACACGTTTTAACAGCAGTCCAACTGTGCTAGAACTATTCAAAATGATACTGTGATGACTCTTATGTTCAAAAATTACTAACAGCCGTGTTCTATTGCCCCTTTTCCACTATGGCAGTGGTCTTCAAACCATCACTTCAAGATAGTCCATGGAGAGTAGGTTTGCACCTGTTTTTCTAGCTGTCCTTTCAGATGGAAGACTACCTCTTTTGCTGTTTGCATTCAGGTAGACATTGCTACAACAGAGACCTCAAACAATCCAAGCAAGCAGGGAAAATACCTCAAGGAACAATGCGTAGTTTAAGATGTGAACAACAGTAAGGAAAAGTTTGGCAATGCTCCGTGAATCAAATACTAAACTGTTATTCTTGCAGAGACCATAAGGTGGTGCTATGCTCTGTAAATTACCCATGTCAAATTACAAAGAGGGATGTAAATTTGGGAAGCTGAAAGATGATTTTCTGTTTTGATTTTAGTATGTCACTTCAAAACATAACAAGAGTTGTCAAAGAATAGCTATCATAATCGGAAATGGTAGCATTAGAAATGTTAATCATTAAGAAATCACATACTGAAATAGTGACAGAATGAAAACACTGCTGCTGTCAGCGCTGGTCGCTGCCCAAATAATGAATTCTACTGCCATTACATTTAGTTATTATTGGAATTGTCCACACAGTCATGCATAACTCCAAATAAAAAGCAATGTTCGTGAGAGGAATTGTTTCTCTGAGTAAAGCAAAGAATTTCAATGCTTTGTCTTATACAAACCTGTTCATACACAAAGAGAAATTATTGCTAGTTCAATTGCGTGAGGCTACTTCACAGGTAGGAGTGGGGTCATGCAAGTGCTTCTTTCAAGAAGAAGACTTTTTGTCAGGTATTCCTTCTGCTACCCTCTGTGTGTACAGGTCTTTCACCGACTTAAACAGCACAGAATGCAAAAGTGAGACTCCTTAGCAGGGATAATTTGGCTACCCAATGCAGACAGGAGATTTCACACAATACACTGCTTGGGATTTGGTTTTCATGTCTTTCAATCTTGACTGAAACCAACACAAAGAAAACTTGGCAGAAATTTAAGATCTCCACTAGCCTTCTTTTAATGACTTGTGACTCAACTCAGTTGAAGTCCAACAGGACAGTATGCAGTTTATTCACATCTGCAGCACTTCTGTAAATGATCTTTTCTCCCCAGATTTACATATATGGTTTTGAACATTCATTTTGAACTCCACTAACTAAAACACAGAGAATGTACTATGAATACATTCATGTTTTCAAGGGATTCTGAATCTAGACTTTCACAATGCTTTGACTTCCACTATTTTGCTCTGTCAGAAATCTGTTCCACTGCTTTCTTCTGTCAGTAGTGACAGTACAAGGGGCTTTAACCTGTCAGAGGAGAGATAGAGATGAGCTCTTAGGCAGTTGTTCCCTGTGAGGATGCTGAGGCGCTGGCGCAGGGTGCCCAGAGAAGCTGTGGCTGCCCCATCCCTGGCAGTGTTCAAAGCCAGGTTGAACAGGGCTTAAAGCAACCTGCTCTAGTGGAAGGTGTTCCTGCCTATGGCAAGGGTTGGAACTGGATGAGCTTTAATGTCCCTTCCAACACAAACCATTTCAGGATTCTATGAAATCTAAGCTGGCAATGGTCCAACTTCACAGTGGCAATATTTTGTCACTGTCCCAAAAAGACAGGTAAACTGCAGAAAAAGAAAAGGTAAATACTTCTGAATATAAGATAAAAAAGAAGAACTTTGGGGTGTTAGATTCTGATCCACATCACAAACGAATCACTGTGTATTTATTCATTGATTTTGACATTGAATTTGCATTGTGGCCTTAATAGTTAGGATTTAAAACATTACTAGTTCTACTTACATATTTTCCTGTTTATTGATTGATTTCAGGTTTGTATGATGCTAATTAACAATAATCAATATCTGCAGCTGCTTTTTTTCAGTCAGGTTTTACTAGCTTGTACAAAGAAAGAGGAATCCAATATTGGGGAAGTGTGCGATGGTTTTATATACTACATATCATGTTTGAACAAGGTGAAATTGCAGGTTAAATTGCATGGAGGTCCAGATACCTAAACAGACTGCAAAGAATTCCTTTGAGATTCTGGTTTGAAATTTTAATATAGAGCAAATGTCACTGCATAGCAGTGTGGAAGACATAGAGGACTTCAGAGTTCAATAACAAATACAGAGTTGTTATTTGAAACAAAATGTAACTCATGAGAACAATCAGTTCAGTTTTCCAGCAGCAGTTATACTATGTGGTCATAATCATTTTTCCCCCTTTATAGAGGAGTCTCAAGGTGCACATTTTTAATGTACCCTAGCAGTTTCCAGTTAATGTTTTATATTTCTACAGCTATTATATTCTAGTGAAAGAAAACTAGTAAAGGTTCAGTCAAGAAAGGGAAAACAAAGGAAAGAGATCAATATTAACACTCTACAAATATTGACTTAGCAAAGTGACTTTGTTGTCTTTCTCCCACAGGGATTTATATTGAATGAGTGATTTATTTAAAAGAAAATCCTGATAGAGCATATTAGTCTAACTAAAAATCAATATTTTCAGGCTACAGCATATATTTACAAAGTAATGCCCAACAACTGAATATGCTCTCAGCTCTGTTATTTATTTCCAATTACCTTTCATCTAAAGGTTTATGATACGCAATCTTTCAGGCTATTTAAGCATTTAAAGTTCTCACCAACCTAATCAATTATTAACTTTCAAATTTCTCAAAAAGTCATTAAATGTTTTATCCAACAGTGGTTTCATTTATAAAGCACACACTTTGTTCTACTAAACCTTCACACCTGAAAAATTATTGTCAATAGCTAAGTGTCAGCAAAACCAACAATATATAAAAATGTTGATACCAACATGGATCAGGAAACTGCTCAGTAGTTTATAGCTGTCCTTGACAAACTATTACTAAAACATAAGCTAAAAATTGGAGAAAAATGGTTTCTTATTTAAAATGCAATAACGTGCCTACAGGAAAACAGCATAATCCCAATAGGACTGGCCGACATGATACCTTCATGGTGTCTGGCTCAGTTAGCTTTGTGTTTCTGTTGCTCCTGGCAGCCATGCTGATAGTGGTAGAGATAGATGCTTTGCAGCTTTGAGCTGATGATGGTCTTGAAGGAGTTCTGCTATCACCTGTAAACATAGGTATTTGGTTACAATTACATCATCCCACTTCCAGTGCTATTTAGCATAAAGCCTTACATTCATAGGCGTCCGGAAAAACTGGATGACAAGAAATTAAATCAGAGAAGCTGACTTCCCTTATATGTATATAACAATTAACAATTCACTAGTCAAACATCTTTACTTCTCTGAATGTACATCCCAGGTGAATGGGAATACAAATGGCAAAACCTTGGAATCAAATCTGCCTGAAGGATGAGACACTGTTACCACATGATTCCATTTACCTTGCAACCAACGTAAACCTCTCCTGAGTGGATAGGTTTTACCTGCTTCTAATTTCAAATTATTTCTTTTCAGGACAATAAAGTTTCCCTGCCATATAGTGCATCATTTACACAGAGCTGCCCAATGCAATTACTTCCAAGGATTTACTTTCTGGCTCTTTATTTTGGGGCAATTCTACTAGTACAGTTGTTATCTAACCACATAAACTCAGTCTTCAGCACTGTTCTGTCATTTTTACACCTCTTCAGTATTGCCTAGAATTGAAGCAACTTAAAAGGCACACACTACATGCAATATTTCACACATGGTACCTTTGAAGTCCGTTAGCCTGTGGTCTTTTTCCAGTTTGGAAAGGTTTTAGATATCTTTGTAACTTCAGGAAGAACATTAAACTCTCATATTGATTGTGCTTTAAAAGGGGCCTCAATAATTGAAACAAACATACTGCACATTGATAAATGTTTAAGGTTTCATCTCTGACCTGGGAAGGAAATAAATAATCTGCCTGTATTACAACATCTGAGCATTCATTTTCTCTCTTCCCTCTGGACTGTGTCATATGAGAGTCACAAAATTCACCCTTTACAATACAAGGGCTTGAGAACATCGAGGCAGCCAAAGTCCATGTGAACATGGAGGTCGGACACTCTACGAGACATTTATGTGATTGCCACAGCAGAAATGAACATTAGTCAAGAACATCCTCACTACTCTGAGAACATTAAACAAATACCCAAACGTTCACTGGCCCAGAGCATGATCTCCAACAGAAACACAACTCCCAACATGAAATACAAATACCTTTTGTAGTTGACAGTTTGTGATCAGTTTTCCTCGAGACTCTTGGTGATGGTTTTGACACAGGCAGTGTGATCTCTTCAGAGGAAGGATCAGTTTGATTTCCAAACTGCTGCTGCTTCAATCGACTATCAAGTTCCAGTCTCTCTTGTGCAGTCTTGCAGCACTGCTCTCTGGTTGTCATGTATAAATCACAAAACTTGGGATAAACAAAAATAATCTGGTAAGTGAAACATTCTTTCTCTTTAAGGATTAAAATGTAAGGAAAAGACAGGTCAATAGTTGCAATGCTTTTTCTTAAAGCACAATACTCATTTCACTCCAAGCAAGTGACACAGAAAAATAGAGCCATGATTCAACAAGGAAGTCCAAATCCTGAAGAGAAATTTAGTGCAACTTTCAACCCAAGAGGTGATTTATATTTATAGATTCCTAAGATCCTTAATAGGGAGTTGTTTTTCTCCTGTGAAACTATATTTATATACAAATGATTGTGGACTGTTTATTCAGTTCAAAACTTAATCATTTAGCAGTTCTGTCAAATAAAAACCCAGTGAGATGCTGCATCTTGAAAATAAGATGCTCAACACGTACATTATGTGCCCCACATAAGAACTTATGAAATGCCACAGACGTGTCAACTCTTCCTGGTCAGTTAAGTTTGCTGTCAGTTGTCATCTTTACTCTGCCATTCCTTTAACTCTTGATTTCACACAGGCTGTTAGGCTTCATGCTGGCTATTAGGCATTGCTTAATGCATTAAGTTCACTTGCAGCAAGTGACCTTTTCAAGGATAGCAGCCAGATAAAGTGAGTGAAACAGAACTATACAACAGCCTGTGTTCCACTATGTAGGCAGCTGGGGGAGGCCTAGGCCAAGGTAATCAACAGATGGAGGTGGTATGTATTGTGTTTGATAATGCTAATACTGTCAGTAATATCAAGCCAATAAAACAAGAACAAATATCACTGTTTGCCATACCTTGTTGTAGTCAAGTTTGCCACCGCAGTTAAAATCGGCTTGTTCAGTAATGGCATTCACTTCATCCTCAGTCATTTTTTCACCCCTCTGCAATGAAAAGCACCACCTCAGGTTGGGTTCCTAATCAAGACTGGTGTTCATCTACAGAGGACACTTAACGAAACCACAAGGATTCTTTCAATATATTTTAGGGAACCTTATCTTGCAAAAGATCTAAATGCACTTCAAGGGGAATCATCAAAATAGATGTTGACACTGTAAGAAATTATTGTCCCTACAATTCTCAGACACATTGCATCAGTTTATGCAGTTTTGGTGGTGTCCTCTGGAAACCTACCACAGATGATAAATCAGTCTCAGAAAATCTTCCACAACTGGGGAATCCCAGCCCTCATTCTCACTTACATTATAGCACGCTAACAACCAAGAGCTAACTTCACAATGGCTTCACTTACTTACTTGAGCTATCCTATTATAGCAGGCTACATCTGCAACTCAGTTCACTAAAAGGGTTACTCCAGGCATGAACTTGCCTTGTGCCTATCTCTGCTTGGAATAATTAGTGTGAAACCAAAGCAGTTTCTCTCCTTTAGGAACCAAGCCTGAAGCTGCACCATCTCAACTGCCCAACCTGCAATGTGGACACAAGGTACATCTCTCAAGAAGAAAGCATGTCTTCCACAAGGTCCCCCAGCAACGTCCTCTACACAGATCCACAGGGCTGTTAGCAATGACAAGGCAACATGTGTTTGCTGTACAGAAACCTACATCACATCATGTTTCAGCTATATATCCATGGCGTAAATTTGGGACTGAAAACTAATGCCAACTTCATTGTTGTTGAACACATGATATGGACATACTGTACCAGAGCCAGAGTGGATTGCAACAAATCAAACCTTGATCCTCCCCTCTTTGAGCAGCACCAGTTGCTACTGCAAGTAAAAATCCCTCAGTCTAGGTCTATATAAAGCAATGCCCTGACGTTGTTTAACAATACAGAGTTTATAGCTCTTCATGGAGTAACTACAGTAGTACTCAACGTCTGTACTTCTACCTTTCATTATATAGAGTATTTCCTTACCACTGCAACTGTATCTTTTGGTTCGTGTGGAATGAGGACTGAAGGTTCTGCCTCAATGTTTGAGGTAAACAAGTAATTCTGTTTTATCGAGTCAAGCACAACAAATACAGTATGTGAACTGTCAGTTCCTTCTCAGTTTGCTCTCCACATTTCCTTAAAATTGTTTTATTCTCACTTTTAAGCATTCTACTAGAACTCTACTAGTAGTTTTTAATTGTAACTGCTCCTTAGTGTCTGTGCTGTGCAGGGTGGTTGGCTTTTACAATGAAGGAGGTGGGTTTCATCATCTGTGATGTACATCTGTCTAGTTTAAAGGCAGAGCATTAGCTCTACAGCAGCTTGGAAGACTTCTGTATCAGGGGTTGTTTGATTGCTTTGCAGATCCTCAGAAGACTGGTATTGTTTTAGAGTACACAATGAAGCCTAAAACTATGGTGGCAGCTCAGCAGCTAAACGAGAAGTTTTAGGTATTTTTTTAATGTCATTATTTTAAGCAGCATTAATAACATATAACAGATAAGCCTTATGACATTTGCATCCTTTAGGTGGATAATGCATAAACTCCAACCGAAGTATTCACTTACCCCAGTAGAGTTTACTTTTAAGAGCCTGATGAACTATCTGTAAGATCCAGTGAAGTCACTGGCATGACAGAACATCAAATAAAATGAAAGCACTGACTTTTTTATGTATAACATAAAAATATTATTAAACTTTGTATCTGAACATGCATAGATACAGCTTGTGAGGGGAGAATAGCAAAGGCATGTAATTACTTCTCATGGTAAAAGCTTGTAAACCCCAAAGGGATGAACAGAGGGTTTGCACTAACTGACGCAAGGGAGAGACACAGGCTTCCCTTTCTGCTGCTGCACTCCATTATAAACAGGGTTTACAACAAAGCTTTCTCTCAAACTATGCAAAGCAGTTTTTCTGGCAGCTTCTACCTTCAAGGCACAGACAGGTTATCAACTGCACGGCTGTAAAGTGAAAAAGTGGAAGAAAGATCAGCTAACCACATAAAATTTGGGAAAAAACAAAATCAAACCCAAAGACCATGCATGAGGTTTTGATCTTTTGATTCTTCTGATCAGGAAGATGTGTTTACACATGCAGAACAGTTTTACCAGCTCATTTCCAGAATCATAGATTGGGTTGGGTTGGAAAGGACCTTGAGATCATCCAGTTTCAAGCCCCTGCCATGGGCAGGGGCACCTCACGCTACACCATGTCACCCAAGGCTCTGTCCAACCTGGTCTTGAACACTGCCAGGGACGGGGCAGCCACAGCTTCCCTGGGCACCCTGTGCCAGTGCCTCAGCACCCTCACAGTAAAGAACTCTTCCTTGTATCTAACCTGAACTTCCCCTGTTTAAGTTTAAACCTATTACCCCTTGTTCTATCACTACAGTCCCTGATGAAGGGTCCCTCCCCAGCACCCTTGTAGGTCCCTTCAGATACTGGAAGGCTGCTCTGAGGTCTCCACGCAGCTTCTCTTCTCCAGGCTGAACAGCCCCAACTTGCTCAGCCTGTCTTCATACAGGAGGTGCTCCAGCCCTGATCATTCTCGTGGCCTCCTCTAGGCTTGCTCCAACAGTTCTACATCCTTTTGAGGACACCAGAACTGCACACAGTGCTCCAAGTGGGATCTCACGAGAGCAAAGCAGAGGAGCATGATCACCTCCTTTGACCTACTGGTCACGCTACTAATAATTAAAGATGGACAATTAAGTTTCCACTGATACTTACCGTTGTGAGAATTCTATGAAGTTCATCATGTAAAATATATCCAGTCTTATCTTTGTCTATTTTTCCAAATGCTTTCAGCAGCTCAGTTTTTGTAGCTGGTTTTTCTTCTTTTAAAATAGTACAAAAATCATCAAAATTCAGCGTAGTTGTTTGTGAAGTCCAGTATTTATTAACTGTCTTCTGAGATGGATTTCTTCCAGCCTGTTGAAGCACTGAACAACAGAACACAATATTAACTATATCATCCAGCTGTCAGCAAAGGAGTTTGTTGAAAACATCCTTTAATCACTTTCCATGTTCAGACTTTCTATTTAAGCCCCATCAATCCAAGGGGAAAGTGAGTATGAAGGACTCAATCCTCTACTGATACAGTCTGACCTTCCCTGGCCTTGAATTCTGTGGTTTGCACTAGAGAGGCTCAAGCAGCCCAAGGGGCAAAAGAACTCACTTGCATCTTCTTCTGAAAGGAGACATCAAACAGGCAGTGTCTAGCACCCCATATCATCCCTTGCGAACTCTAATCCAGCACAGAGGTAGTACGGCTGAGAATCACACTCACTTTTTTCTACAGAAAAAGAAAGAAGCTAGAGAGCAGTTTGGGACTTGCTATAACACAACGATATCACAGGAATTGTTTTGCTCCGGCTCTGAGCTGCAGCTTCCACTTACTCATGTGCACTGTTGTACTAAACTCAATGGGATGTCATCCTTAAAGAAAGTTAATGGGTTTAAACCCTTAATTAAGCAAAATATCCATATACTCAAAGACAGTCTCCTTAAGTGACAAGTGAAAATTCAGCCTAGTGTCTATATTTCCCTTGCCTTAATATCAAGAACCCATTATTTGTAAGCTACTACATTACAGAATCCTAGAATGACTTGGGTTGGAAGGGACCTTAAAGCTCACCCAGTGCCAAGCCCCTGCCACAGGCAGGGACACCTTGCACTAAAGCAGATTGCCCCAAGCTCTGTTCAGCCCAGTCTTGAACACTGCCAGGGATGGGGCAGCCACAGCTTCTCCGGGCACACTGTGCCAGCGCCTCAGCACCCTCACAGGGAAGAGCTTCTGCCTAAGAGCTCATCTCAATCTCCCCTCTCTCAGGCCCACCTTGGCCTGTCCCTGCAGGCCCTTGCCAAAGCCCTTCTCCAGGTTTCTTGTAGCCAGTTTAGGCACTAGGAGCTGCTCTAAGGCCTCCCCTTAAGGAGACTTCTCCAGGCTGAACCAGCCCAACTGTCTCAGCCTGTCTTCATAGGAGAGGTGCAGCAAGATTATTAGATACTGTTTCTACTGAGATCCATATAAGACTTTCACCCTTATTTTTCCAAGAACTGAAATCTAGCATAGAATTTATCTTCAACAATATTTTATGTCAAATCTATACATCTGAACTCATCAATTCAAATTACACAATATGTATTTCAAACGTAAAAGAAAAATGATACCAACAGCCAATACCATACATGCAACCAGTATGCAGTATGCAACCAGACCTGGCATTCTTCAAAATCCATTTGCTGGATCTAGTTAGCCTCTTGAAATTTTTACTGAAAATATCCTTTCATCAGCTGCCAGCGTGAAGAAGGTATCATGTTAAACTGAAATCCAAATGCACAGTCTATCTGGAAATGGAGGGATGGTTTTGTATCTTCCCATATAATCAAGTTTTTAGGGAAATACAAATGATCCTTCATCTCTTCCTACACTGGCAGTTGGATTTTCAGCCAGCTGACCAACGACCAAATCTATATAGGCTGAGAGCAGATCAGTAGCATCTGTGAAATGAGGTGGTGGCATCGTTACAATTCTCTGTAGGCAACTGTGTCACCATCAAGAACAAACACAACCAGCCACCTCTGTTGTTAATCACTGATTGAATGCCAAGTACTAAATAAAGATTTCTGTCCTGTCACCTTTGCAAACAGTCAGGAGAATACAGCAAAGCTCATTTCTTTATCCATGCAAAGCCTGGGCATGCAGCAATTGTTTAAGGATTTCAATGTCAAGGTCAGCCAAGGAAGGGCAGTTTCTCTGTGTGTTTGTGTACGTGGATAGCTGAGCTCCCTGGAAAGTCAATATAGCTCAGTATTCACTTACTTTAACAGAGCATCCTTCAAATATATGATAATCCTGTATTTTTATATAGCCAGGGAGAACAGCACTTGCCTCCCAAGTCTGTATATCTGGAAGTTCAAATAGACTGCACCTTTTATCATAGAATAGTTAGGGTTGGAAAGGACCTTAAGATCATCTAGTTTCAATCCCCCTGCCATGGGCAGGGACACCTTACACTAAATCATATCACCCAAGGCCTTGTCCAACCTGGTCTTGAACACTGCCAGGGATGGAGCATTCACAACCTCCCTGGGCAACCCATTCCAGTGCCTCACCACCCTAACAGGAAAGAATTTCCTCCTTATATCCAATCTAAACTTCCCCTGTTTAAGTTTTAACCCATTACCCCTTGTCCTATCACTACAGTCTCTAAAGAAGAGTCCCCCCCCAGCATCCCTATAGGCCCCCTTCAGATACTGGAAGGCTGCTATGAGGTCTCCACACAGCCTGCTCTTCTCCAGGCTAAACAGCTCCAACTTCCTCAGCCTGTCTTCATATGGGAGGTGCTCCAGTCCCCTGATCATCCTCATGGCCTCCTCTGGACTTTTTCCAACAGTTCCATGTCCTTTTTATGCTGAGGACACCAGAACTGCACACAATATTCCTTACAGACTGATCCTGCTAAACACCTTCAGTAATATTACAACACAGGAAATGAAGTTACATTCCATGAATAAGTCAAACTCTGACAAATAACATTTTGCAGGGCCAGTCTCTAGTTAATATTTTAGTTTAGAATTTAGGCAAACATCATGTAGCAAGAGATGCTTAAACACCGGCACCAGTCATTTGATAAATGCCAGAATTTACTTAAGATGCAATAAAAGTCTGTAGTAACTCTGAACGCTTTCAAATTCTAAAGATCTTAAATATCTCTAAATAGACTGGGAGCCTGAGCAATTAACTGCCCATTCTGTGTTGACCTTGAAACCAAAATGCCCAAACACATGCTACATGGCAAAGTAGCATATGGATAGAGATGAAAGCCAAAGCATATATAAAAGAGATGACATTTGTTCACACCACTCCTATCTTAAAATCCAGATTATCCAAAACTATCATTAGGATCCTATAAAGGCACTTTTATTACAGCTGAGAAAGCCTGGATAAACACTAAGTCACGTGGAGAAAGAAGGTGCTTTTCAATGGGTAGAACTTCATGTACTGGTATAGGGAAGAAGCTACGCTCGGCTTTTATAGTGGAGTCTGCACATGGAGACCTCACATATTTTAGGCATGGCAATGCAGGCATTAGTGAGAAATATTTCCTCACATGTGCAAATAAAACCTGGTCATTAGAATTATGATATAACTAAATTATTTGACAGTTCAGCATGGTTTTGCCTTTAGCTGTTGCTTGGGGGTTTTATTACAAACAACTGAAATGCCACAATACACACACATACCTTTTCCTGGCATCATAACCTATGAGGAAGACTTGAGAAACCACAGTCCCAAATGCATTCTGAGCTCCACCCCAAAACCCACAAAATAAAAATCATTAGGCTTTTAACGACATATTTCAGTTCTCTTTATCTAACTGAAGATTTATGTTCTCATGATTTCTTGCCAACCACATGAGCTGGAAACATGTTTCCAATAAAGTAAGATAAGATTTTTACATCACAGAACTCCAGGTAAAAAACAGGACAGAAAGACACTTGCATGAGTTTCCCAGCATAATCCCATGCTGTTATATACAACAATGAATAAACTTCATGAAAAGACAAAAATGCTCTAAGAAAGAAAGAAAACAAACAACAAAAGACACCAAACACAATCCTACAACTCCAAGAGGTAGCAAAGTTGGAGTATATTTGTTTGAAAAGTTTTATCTGGGAGAGTAAAACCTATTTCAAAATTGAAACAGGTTTTTGCTCAGTCTTATCTTACTCCTTAGCTTACTCAGTCACTAAGATATGTTATACTAACACAGAGCCCTAACTACCATTTCTGAAGCAAACTTCTGTAACTCCATGAAAAGAACTTTGAAAGTCCATAGATTTTCAAAACAAACAGCTTTCAAAACAAAACACCTTTATCCAGCACAGCTGAAGCAGGTATTTTTTCATGCTCCACTGCTGACAGCAATACCACTTATCCACAAATATTAGAGGGATGAAAAAACAGAAACCTCATTTTAGTCTACGGGAACACTGTAATTCAGTAGGAGGTTAAATAAGAGTAAGATTTTTTTAATGAAACACCAGTGTCTGAAACAATCCATTAGATCATATAAATTGGGAGAGGAAAGGCAGTATGTTCACTTACTCAAAACTGCTTTGAGGGTAAATTCCTGTATCTGCGCCTACAGTACCAACCTGTTCTCCGAGTCTGCAAACCTCTGTGCCAATTCATGCCAGTTCATGGTGATTTTCTGGGCCAGGGCAATTGCCCACAATTATTAACTGTACTGAGACCAACTCACTTAATCATTTGACAGGGAGAGGGAAAAATTTACTGTAGAAGTGTCACAATCACAAAGCACTAAACAGGTCCACCTCAGGTAAGCAACAACACTACCATCAAATTTGGTGCTTTTAAACAACTTACTTGGGTCCTCTGTAAGCTGACAGCTAACATGGACTTTTGCCCAATCCTGCTGGTGATTTACAGATGAAAAGCTCTGTCTACCACTCCCACTTCCATGAGTCTTCCAGCGCTTAGCAGCCAAGATTAAGGATGAAAATGTCTTCAAAGATGCACCTACCAACACTTGAAATTTGAACTCTATCTAAACCTACTGTAAATTGCTTGAAACAGTTACTGAGTTTATGCACTGGGTTACACACTACTGAATTGCTGACTGCTGCTTGTAAACTACCCGTTGTAATCATCACACACAGTAGTTACAGGGAAAAGAAATAATCTATTAATTACCTAATCTGAGTTGTTCCTTTGACTTAATATTTTCTAAACTGCTTTTTAAAACAGCTAGATAAGCTGCTCGGCAGTTCATGTAAAAGGTGGCTTCTTCTTCATGCTGAGACTTCTTTGCTTGCAGACTTCCTGGGTGCATGACTTTCTCACTGGAGAGAGAAGTGTTATCCTCAGGACTGCTGGCCATTCTGTGAAGGATACAATTACAGTTACAAATTGTTACTGCCTTGCCTGTTTAAGAACACATCTGCTTTGTCCTCTGAAACACAGACTAGCAAAACCTATCCTAACATCAAGGTCATGTTTTTAATTCTCATTTGATATCACAATGATTATACAGTCACGTCATTTGAAAGCATAAAAACAAACTTTCAAGTTATCTCTGATAGAAATCATTGCTGTCCATGTTTAGAAATGAACCACTAGGACTTGTCCTTCCTAAACACTTTCACCAGAATTTCTATTCTTGCCACATAAGCTAAATTCTCATAATGACAGAAAGAATGGGATAATTTAATTTGTACAGAAGCACACTTGTTGGCTCTGAGGACTTTACTACCACTGTCTGTACTCTGCATGATCTGTCACAATGCTGACATTAATGGACATAATATTATTACAGTATGTTCATATTAATAAATGAATATACCATACCTACCGCTGTTTTGCTCTCGGTGCCACTCTCACTGTTGTTAGAGCTCACCAGCAGTAGAAAGGTTGGAGTGGTTTTGGGGGAAAAAAGTAAATTTAAACATGGCCACAGGTGTGAGAGGCACAGAATTATCTAAAAGATTTTTTCACCAAACAGCAACAACAGTAAATACTACCAAGAATGGATGCAGTGCTCACCTCATTGGAGACAGCTCTGTGGCTGCACGAGTGCAACTCACTTATGTTGGATTCCCTGTTATATTTCTTGGTGTTAACAGCAGAGTAAAAGCCTCCTTTGTCCTCCAGTGGAAACCACATGTGACCATGTTTATGTTGAACTGCATATTTGTCAGGATTTTCACCCTCACTCAAAAGCTAACTTTCATATTTCCAAGACTGATACAGCTGGAAAACCAGGTAGCTTTACACAGCTTCATCAGACACACTGTTGATATCATAAACGCCATATAATATCCAGCGTTAAAGAAGTGATATAGTTATTAAATTGATTACATATTTTTTATGGTGCCAACCCACAGTAGACTGAGCTTTTGTTTGCTGATTTTAGCTGTAACTCAATAAAACATATAGCTAATAGTAAAATTGGTCAAAATTATAACCCTTAATCCTTCAAGTATGTGAAGTAAAGCACACTATTCTACTTTTAATAGTTATCTGAATATAATGTGCATAAAACTGTGCCACTCAGGCCTTTAAAGTACAAGAACACTACCCATATAATTGTAAATACATGGTAAAAAGTATAAAATGTGTTTTTTCTACAATATTACAGCCACTCAAAACAGTAACTAATACTGTTTGCTCACCAATGGCCAGTAAACTCTAACAGCAGCTCTCTGCTTTTACCAAGGGTGATTAAGGTTTTTAGAAGGCCATCACAGAGGGCCACTAAATCCTGTTGGTCTAACAGCCTCTCCTATTATTTTATCCAATGTTGACTTCAGAAAATATATTCCAGCATAATAAATTAAATATCTCAAGTTCAGCAACAAGACAACGACATCGCAGGGTCCCCTTCAGGACTCATTGGATTTTTACTCAGAAGGCCTAAATCACTTGCACCTTGTTGAGTTATATAGGTCTTTTACACTTGGGAAAGAAAGATAATAATTGCTTATCATGGATGAAGTACCCTATTTATAATACACAGACCGCCTGTCTGACACTTTAATATTACACTGGCATTAAAAGGACCCCATAGGGACACTGTGATAGAGTCTGGTTACTGCAGACGGGTGTCACTATAATTAAGCACCAGCATTACACACACAAAATGGAAGCGGGTTAAAGTCAAGGAGGAAAAGAAGAATAAATGTTAATTTTCCAGCAACTAGTTTATAAAATGTGAACTCTCCTTTATACTCCTCCAACTTCCCACTACCGAGATATTTCTTACGTGGGCCACAATTCTGACCAGAAGTGCTGCCAATGCACTGCTCAGAAATCCAGCGAGCAGTAGCTTAGCGCCAGCTCTGCCAGCAGCCCCATGGTATGTTTTTACTGCACAAACGACGCTTCAGACAAAAACAGATGGAGGGGAACGATCCAGCCTTGGCTTGAAGTAGGAAGACAACACTACCTATTACATTCAGTTTTAGTTGCTACGATTCTAATGAAAACGATGTTCTAACTACGAATTAAGCCATACTCATCACCGCCACACGGACCTTTCCCACCACGGTCCCAGACCTCCATCCGCAGCAAACACACACCAGCTGCGAGCTTCCCACTGCCGCTTCCAACCTTCCGAGCGCAAGAGCCGAGGCCTCACCTGAAACACGGAAACTTTTACCACACAAATCTCGTCATCTCCTTCTCCAGCGGGCGCAGGGGTTTTCTCGGGTTACATTTACCACTCAAAAGACACACAAGTCATTACAACCCGTTTCCCCCAGCCCCTCATACAGGAACCATCCCGCCCTCCGGTCCCCTTCCATCCTGCCCTGAGGGGACGCGTTGGCCGCCCCTCACCTCCCGCCCAAGCTGCGCTCGCACCAACCTTCCCGAGGGGAGGAAGCCACCACCGGCCTGGCTCCTACCGCTGCACAGCACCGGGGCGGCGGGGCCCGAGGAGCCACCCCTCCGCGCCGCGGGCCTGCTCGGCTCGGCTCCCGCCCCGCCCCGCCCCTCAGCGCCGTTTCCAGCCGGAGGCCTTTGGCCGGTGCACGGCGGCAGCGGCGGGAGATCCGCAACGGCGGCGGGAGCGGCTCCAGGCGACGCGATGTCGTAGGTACCGGGGCGGGCGGCGGGGCTGAGGAGCTGGGCTCTGGGAGCCCCTTTCCCCCCTCCGCAGCGGGAGGTTTTGGAGTGGAGAGGGGCGGGAGATGGAGCCGGGGCCCGTGTGGGACGCTGAGGAGGAGCGCTCCTCCTTGGCGACCCGCGGGCTTCTGCTCCGGCAGCGAGCTCGTTCCCTGAGGAGAAGCGCGCTCGCCCGGCTGTCCGGAGAGGGGAGGAGCGCTGCGCTCTGTGCGAAGGGCGGGTTTTATTCCCAGCCCCGTCTCCCGAGCGTTGGGTTTGACCGGGAAGCGGCTGAGATGGTGGCTCCCTGGGGCAGAGCCCTTGTCCAGGCGGAGTCCCGGGGGACGATGCCTGCTGGTATGGGGGGAAGTATAAGTTACATGGCCGTGTCCGGCTTCCGGAGGGAGGGAGGGAGGGAGGGAGGGAGG
Source organism: Pezoporus flaviventris (assembly GCF_033815535.1). Classification (NCBI taxonomy): domain Eukaryota; kingdom Metazoa; phylum Chordata; class Aves; order Psittaciformes; family Psittacidae; genus Pezoporus; species Pezoporus flaviventris. Next base: position 920,386 of record NW_026892607.1, on the reverse strand, counting down.
GAGGGGTGGTTTATCGCTGCGCTCCCCATGGATAAACATGTCTCTTCATCAGGGATTGTAGCAATAGGAGAAGGGGCGACAGGTTAAAACTTGAACGGAGGAAGTTTAGGTTAGATGTAAGGAAAAGTTCTTCCCTGTGAGGGTGCTGAGGCGCTGGCACAGGGTGCCCAGAGAAGCTGTGGCTGCCCCATCCCTGGCAGTGTTCAAGGCCAGGTTGGACACAGGGGCTTGGAGCAAACTGCTCCAGTGGAAGGGGTCCCTGCCTGTGGCAGGGGTTGGAGCTGGAGGAACTTTAAGGTCCCTTCAACCCAAACCAGGCTGGGATTCCGTGATTCAAAGTCTGGTGCTGTTCTTGTGTATCTTTGCTAATCGTGGGCTTCTGAAGAACAATAATGCGTAGGATGTTGCTAACTTTAACAGCTGTTAAGGTGAGACCATGAGGCTCATGCTACCTATATACAGGCTTGGGATAGTATCTCAGTTTACAGCTCCTTACACAGCTTCAAAGATAACTTATGTTAGAGCTAACATAGGTTCCAACGTCTGCCATTCTTGACCACTTTAAGTAATCATGCCAGACAGTAGTAATACAAAGAAAACACCAATACACAAACTTTGATATCGTTTTGGTGTTTAAGTCCCTGATTGCACACTGAGTTTAACTGCCATTTAAACCAAACATAGAAAATGATTCAAGGTGATTTCTTCTGCTTTTCGTATTAATAAGACATTTTTGCTGGCAGGTTTTGAAGATGAAGCAAATATCATGAATATGTAAATAGCTTAGAGATACTTTCTTTTTTCCCCAGTAAAAGCAGAATGTTAAGTGGAAGCTAACTGAAATGGCCTCAAAATGCACTACAGTACTCCCTAGGGTATGTTTAATGAAATAATATGATCAGGTCCCTGATTCTCTATCTTCTTTTTTGTGTATTCAATCTGTATGTGGCTGTTGCCATTGCATTTATTCATAAATGAATTGTGGAGAGAACTTTAAGTGTATGTGGAATTAAAAACAATATAAATAATTTATCTCTTTATGGAAAGTTAAATTGCATACCTAAGACTCTCACTGTTAAACAGTTCCTCATCTAAGTGGTTTCATCAAAGCATTGTTCAAATGACTGAAGGTATTAGCAGGACTGACAATATGACCTGGAATGATTGATGAACAATATGCTGTAGAAGTCATATGTAGTTCTTTAAGCTGATAAATCCTATGAACAAAATAATCATTGCAGGATGGACATTAGCCATAAACATGTGCCATCGTGCTCTGCCTAGTTAAGTTGTCAGGCCAACAATTCAAAGGCAGAAGGAAAACTCAGGTAAATAAGTGTGCTGTCATTACACACGCCTCATTTTTCTATCTCCTTTTCTCATTCACATTCTAACATTTGATTCTACACCATAGCCAAAGGAAGGCTTTTATAGAATCGCAGTGTAGTTTGGTTTGGAAGGGACCTTTTCCAGCCATATAAAAAAGATAAACCAAACCAAAGTTGGTGCTCTTTCTCCATAGTGCTTCCTAAAATACTTCAGGATTTTGTTTGCACCTAGATGCATGTATGGGGTTTTCTCCATGTTCATCTTTGGAACGACCTGAAAGAAGACACTTTGGCCAGCTGGGTCTTCATGTTCGATGTCTGGATGAATTTTGTTTCAGTTGTCCTAGCCACACATTTTAACTTAATATGAGTGAATCACAGTTGCCCAGAGATTTACCTTCTCACATTATGACATCAGAAAGACAATCACTAAAAACAAGCAAACCAAGCTGCTGGGTGGGGTGGATTGGGAAAAACAAAGGTGAACTCCTGAAACCAAAATTGTTATCTCCCTATACGATATGCCAGCTCCTTCCAACATTGAAGTGCTTGCCTGGAATGAGGCTGCCTGTTCGCTCAAGGTGTTTGCATGGGTTTTACAGACCAGCAAAAAGAAATCTGGGCTGTCTGCATCTCTACAATATTTGACAGACTTTAAAGAACATAGCCTTGACCAGTTCACAACTTTCACCATAGAAATTTTCTAAATGTTTATAATTTACTGGGATTTTCATGTCATTTCTCATTTATCTTCATCCTACAGCTATGTCGAGTCCAGATTCTGCTTTGCTTTGGCTTCCAGCTTCTTTTGAAGTCCATCATAAAAACTTCCATCATGACATGCCTTAGTATAACATGCAAATGCATTGGCCCCTAGAGCATCCTTTCAGAGTAGATGTATTAATAAATATAATGTTTCTCTGCTGCCACCGGGGTGAAAGATGGAATGGAGTCTGCATTCCTTAAGCAATATGGGCTTTTATTAAAAAAAGAAATATATTGTAAAGAATTCCATCAAACTGTTACAGCTTTGACTGCCCTTTGGCAAGAATTTCACTCGCTTTTTTAATTTAAATGTTACCTGTTTACTTGGCTTTTTTAAGATAGAATACTTCTGTTCCCCTTCTTGTAATAGAGATAGTTGTAAAACACTATTCATATCACACTGTTATCAGAGATAAATTTCAAAGATGTGTTTTCATTCTATTTTTCCAATCCTTTAATTTGCAGTTTTGGAATAGTAACATAAATTTTAAAAGGATATGTTTGGAATAAGGTCATCTTCAAAGTCAAAACATTCTTTTCCAAGATGAGAGCGGAGCTAAGTCCCTGAAATATGATGCATTTTCCAAATCTTGTTTGATATAATAAATATAATTGTATATAATAAATATGTTTCTTGGGGATTGTTCTTAAAAAGGTTTTTAATTCCCCCCCCCCCCCCCCCCCATTGTTTTATATCATGCTTTAAACTATTGTTAAGATTTAGGAGTGTGCTTAAAAAGTTCCAGTTGTCTCTGGGAAAAATAGTCTTAATTTATGTTGACCTTTCTTTCCTTGGAGCATTTAGTCTGCATTCAATAAAATTTTGATGACTGCTCTTTAGAAGACAGCTGTACGATATAAAGTATTATAAATATTCAGCTTTCCTCTTCTAGTGTTGCCATTAACAGCTGGGCATCCAGTTCAGCAGAGCAGATTTTGCAGAGAGAGCTTGGCATGTTCCTGAATCAGTATAGTGAGGAAGACTAGCAGATAGTTTCGTATGGTTTGGGGACCTGTAAAGACATAGAGCATCTGTTCCCCAGTTAAGTCATAGTCTGGTAACACTGAATCATATTAAGAGCTAAAATGATGGGAAGAACTACTTTTTTCACCTTGGCTGTACCTGTGTTTTAAATGCCTAATACGTTATTTCTACTAATGGCAAAATAATTTCAACCCTTCTTCAGAAGGTATGTAAATAATAATGCTTTTGCATTCTTTCCTTGTTTTTAGCCTTGAAAAAGAGACAAATATACAATGTGATTTCACTTCACTGTCTTGATTTTTATCTCTAGAGTAAAATGGAGAAGTGGATTTTCTTATGCAAATATTTTATCCTTATAAACAAGCAATGTTTTTGGTACACGGTATTTTAATCAGTTAAATTATTTTCTTTGGATGACATTAGTTTTCTTGCATAGTATTAAAAAAATGTGAAACACAAGAAAGAAAAATGTCTATAAAATTACCAGTTATAGACCTTACTAAGAGAAATCTTTGTGTCTAGATGACCATAAAACTTGTCTGTATTTTTCTCTTGCAGAGCTAAGAGAGCATTAAAGCTGGAGAGTATTAAAAAAGATATTGTAAGTATTTTTTGGTGTGTGGAATCATCTCGTCTGTATATATGTGTATATACATATATTTATATCCACACGTGTGGATAGACATGGTATTTTGTTAGAGCTTCATTTCTATTGTTACAGATTGGATGTTGTCTAGGAAAATCTTAACAAGGCACAAAACTACTGCTTAAAATATTAGTATAAAATGTATTATATTCCATTTGTCATGGAACTGCCTGGCATTAAGTAATGCACATCTGCATGAATCACTGGAAAATAATGGAGAAAGATGCATCTTTATATTGCCATCACTCTTTACCCAAGAGCTGAACGAGTTAAGATCCTTGGTGAAATCATTTATTAGAAATTAGCTCCATTATCCTGGAAGCAAATGTTCTGCCATGTAATTGTACGTGGAACAATATGGAATTATGATCATGCTGTAATCTGCATATTATAAACTGCAAAATTGAAATGAAAACATTAAAGGCATTTTCATGTCAAGGATATAATTACCTCCCTCAGCTAATCTGGCAGAATGAAACACTAAAGTACCAACACTGCAATAAATTTCACCACAGTTATCACAATAAAAATAAAATTGTACTGTTGCTATTATTTTCTGTAAATGCAGCTATAGTATACTCCGAGTACCAGCATGTCATGACATATGTCAGTTTATTATCTGCTCCTACCAACAGTGGGTGTTGCTGCAGGCGTCAATCCAGAGGAGCTGGTGGGGATGACAGTGTTTAAAGGAAGGAAAATTTTGGAGAAGTAAATAGAAATAGCTGGTCAGCAAATGAGCTCCCAATAAATCCCTGTGTCATTTTGCAGAGATTTGCTTATATGCAGCACATATTTGGAGCTCTCACTGGTATTTAGTAAGACAGAAATTTGCCATTTTGAAAATTTTCTAGATACTTTTTCTTTTGAATTTAAACAAAGGTGGCAAAATACTGCAGTGGCACTAAAAAAAATCATTAGCAATTTAATTAGCAGCTTAGTGTACCATTACCCAACTTGTTCTGCTCAGAATGCAGCTGTGACTGTAATTTTGCATCTGTTTCTTGGGCTTTAGTAATGTTTTTGTAGATGAGTGGTCCAGCTGAAATTACATAGAGTTCTTCTCCTTCCCTAAAGCTATTCCTTCTCTGCTCCCTCCTCATAAGATAGTTACTTGATGGTTACTTGCATTCAGATTCTTGTGCTGCAAAAAGTCCATCTGAATGATAAAAACTTCTACTGGAATCTCAGTAATGTAGGTTTATGTTATGATTTTTAGTTCATATGATGCCTCTAATGGATACATGGCAACGATTTAAAGTGTACCTGCTGGACAGTAGGGGCTTTAAGTCACCTTTGTATCTGTAGCTTTCTGATCTGATCTGGCTGACATCCTGACATGATTTGTGGCTTTCACACGTGTTACCTGGTAAACCTGTTTTTTGACCTTAAAAGTACTGCAGAGCCCTTTTGAGATCTAAAACTGCTGTAGTTAAAGTTTCCAGGGGTTATTTGTGAGACCTTAAACCTATGAGGTTTAGGCCTTCTCAGAGCTGTCTTTCCATGCTGTCCCGTGCTCCCAGCTCAGCTGCCTTTGCCCTCAATTATGTCTCCAACCATCCTTTTTTCCAGAGCATGCAGGAGATTCCTGTGCTGAGGAATCCTTACTGGACTCAAAGATTAGTGTGTCCATTGTTTCATCTGGTTTAAAAAGGGGTAGTGTGAGGGTCTTATTCCAGCAAAACAGGGCAACATATGATTAAGTATGAATAAATGAGTTATTAATTTGAAATTGGAGTGGATAGGTCGGTTCCCAGAGTGCAAATATAAGGTTGACTGATATCCCCCCCCCCCAACTTGGCTTAAGTACTGTGTATTCTTTAATGAATATAAATCCCAGATACTCACCTTCTATTTCATTCATGGTGTTGAAACAGAGTAATATGCTTACCTATTATACTTTCTAACATTAATAAATGGAATAATAAATGGAACTTAAAGAGATTATAGAATAATCATGTACAATAAAGCTTTGATTGAAGAAATACTGTAGGAAATTGAAGGACTGTTATGAGTGACATGAAGACAAATGATAGATACTCAGTTTTACAGATGCAGTGAGGCTCAAGTTGGTAGAAAAGGGTGGTTATTTGAGAAGTGAGTTAGTCAATTTTTTGCTTACTACATAGAGATAAATTAATTTGCTCCTCTAACTCAAAGCCTCAGGAGTGTAACAATGAAGAAATCACTTACTCCATTTTAATGTGAGATTTGTTTTGATTATACTATGTTTCCAAGGGAAAATAACATACTAACCAGTATAAAAAAATGTCTATTGCAGTGCATTGGACAGCCCATCTTTAAGCCCATGAAAGAATTCTGAAAGGGACTGGAAAAAATGATGCTGCCCAAAATGTCCCTTTATTCTTTGTAAACTGATGCTAATACAATGCAAGGGGTTTGGACTAGATGGCTTTTGAATGTCTGATCCAGACCATTCTATGATTCTATGAAATCAGTTTTTCACTGCTTGGATTCTTCTCTACAGAGGTGGCTAGTTTTGTTTGGAAGCAGTAGTTTACATGCCTGCAGATTTTATCTCCTTGAAACAAAAGGTGGGCAGGACTAGAAAGCTGTCATTCTGCAGCTTGCTACATGGAGTACCTGCCAGCACTTTTGTTAAATAGTTGGATCAGCAGGTCATCAAAGTGGGTCTGGTAGTAGGCACATTGGTTGTTACACCAAATTCAGCTACCCAGAAAATCCTGTAGCCACTTATCAGTGGTTTCTAAGAGTGTAACATGACATTAAGATGCTGCTGGTACTATTGGAGCCTCCTTTAAGTCCTATATGTGTTCTGTTACTGCATGTGTCTCATTTGTGACAGTCGTTGATGGTGTTATTTAAAACTGCTAGACTTAGTTGGAAGCAAGTTGTTACTAGAGCTAAAGCCCTTTATATGCAAACCAAGTGTGGATTTGTTTTTTTCCTCTGTATATTAGTTTTGCAGTAAAATCCTAGTTTCTCAGAGTTGCAATTCAGCATTAGAAATAACCATGGTTTTATAGAACTAAAATAGTATTAAATAGACAGAATGAGAACTACTTGTTTATAGTTCATGCGTCTTAAACTCTCGGTACTGTAGGAGAAATAATACCAGGGTTTAACTGCTTAAAAAAAGCCCAAACAATCAAATGTTCATGCCAGAGTAACTAAATATCTGGAAACCACATACCTTTTGTATATGAGAATTGGTAGGTTAGTATTTGAAGGGCTTTTTATTTGAGTAAAACTAATGTTACTGAGGATGGGGAGTGATATAGCAGCTCAGTGGGCACTTGGCAACCAGCAAATATCAACCCACCACAACCTAGAACATGGACTTTCCATAAAAGGGAGGACATAAAGTTGGGAATTACTAAGGAAAATCTATTAGCAGATAGTAAGTGTTCAGAGAGGCTTTGTCTAGTTTGGGGGCGAATATGTAACTACTGATAGGAAGGGTAGAGGTGACAATGTATTTATTTTGCAGAAGGGAAGTTTGCAATGGTTGTAGGTTTAGATGGACATAGGTACTTATTTGTCTTTAGCCAAAATTCATCTGGATTCTTTGTCTTTTGCTATGATTTAGCGATATGATGCAACACCTTTGGAGACCAAATTGAAAAATCTAAATGCTTACTCACCAACAACAGGAACACGTGAAATGAGCCCATTCTCATCTCCTATGAGTCATGATGCACAAAATCTCAAGAAGCACCTATCAAATGGTTAGTTTAACATTTTGTCTTTCTTAATGCAACATTTTCCTTGTTATTGACTTGATTTAGTAACTTATGTGGTATGTTTGAATTCCTTTTCCTCTTAAATAATTTTGATGTCTTCTGGAAAAGCTGATGCTGGTTTTTAAAGCTTGAATCTTTTCAGTGTAAATCTTGGGGGTGTTTATGAAACAACTTGGTTATGCAACAAGTTCTGCTTTCTGTTGATCAGTATTGAAATTGCTGCCTCAGCAACAAAAAAAAAAACAAACCCAAACGCCTGCATTGCATTTTTCTCAAGAATTACAGTAATTCCACCGGTTGGGTATGTTCATCCTAACAACGTCATTTGTTTGCTTTCTTTCTAAGTCACAGCTGTCACTGGTGCATGCTACTGGCAGTGACTGTTCTTCGGATTATATGGGAGATGCTCTGAGGTTGCTAGGTGCAAAATTACTGCAAGGAAGTCATAGAATCCCAGACTGGTTTGGGTTGGAAGGGACCTTAAAGCTCCTCCAGTTCCAACCCCCTGCCATGGGCAGGGACACCTTCCACTAGAGCAGGTTGCTCCAAGCCCCGTCCAACCTGGCCTTGAACACTTAGTTCTGGTTGAATGCAAAGTCCTGGTTCACTCTAGCGAGGCAGTGTAATTCATTGTTTGTAGCACACAGGTGAGGTCTGGACACTCTCATGCTCAGGAGAGCTGAAAAGAAAAGATGTTTGCAGCTGGTGCATGTTTACTCTTTTGAGAACTACGTTGAGATTTGCAGTGCAAGTCCTGGTCTATGTACTTCCAGGTTTCTGGTGGTAAATTCTTGCATGGATGTGTGCATACATGCATACAAGATTTCTCAGGTCTGAGTTTCTGTTTATGAATATTGAAAGTTATGTAGATTTTATCAAATCAAAGCTAGAAGGGAAATTCAGTTTAACTCTTCCACTTTGCATTCATTTACGTAATTTTTTACACTTGATTTTCATAGTAAGGATAACACTGAATGTCATTAGCTCTCAGAAAATTTCCAGTTGACTTCAGGATATATGTCCACTTACTAACACAATCACAGGTTTTGATGCAAACTATGACTGCTTAAGAAGTATATTTTCTTAGACTAACCTGCCTTTATAGCTATATAGACTGTGTTCTTTTTAAGTGTTAATGAACCATTAGGTCACCTGATGTGACTTTTTAATATGAAATAAAATAACAAAGAGACTTTTTTTGTCATCTTTCTCTTACAGAGCCCAAGAGCTTTTATTTCTTGCAAAACAACTCCTGGAAAGATGCTGAAATCTTGATTTGAGGACTTCAAATTATTTAAATACTATAATTTAAATAATTATCATTTTAATAATAATAATAGTAATATCTGTCACTTCCCTTTTTTAGCAAGTTCCTTGTTCAATTACCTTTGCTATTAAAGGAACAAAATTCTCCTGTCTGATTTTGAATGTGCCTGGCTTTAATTTTGAGCCATCACTTCTTGTTATGCCTTTTTGTTGGGTTAAAGAGCTTTTTATGCCCCATATATTTTGGAATTTATGTGCAGTAATTGAGGCCTCACTAACATTTGTGAATTATGATGAGCAGAAATATTCTGAGCAGGATAGAATAACCACTGTTTGAAATTTATCTAGAAGTCTGCAGATTTTTGCGCTGGTTATCACACCATATGCTCTTACGATGGAGCTGAAAAAGTGGGGTTTTCCTCCAGGAAAAAAAGGAAGTTTTATTTTTTAAAGGAATGTGATCAGGAAATTTTTGTCAGAGGTGGCTGGCCAAAAAAATGGAAATTACTGGAAGCCTTCAAGCTGAAAATAGTACAATTTGTGAGCATTACCTCCCTTTTCCTTATTAAATTAGCAGAGTACTTGAGGAAGCATGGAAGCATGGGGTGTTTTGGTGGCAGTATAGCTCTGCATAGTTATAGTGCAGAGGGTTGGTTTTGGTTTTTACTTTTCCTAAGTCATAGTCATTCTAGGAAACTAAACAGAAGCAGCTATATCCTAATTCTTTAATGTGCTGTCAGTCTTCATTATGACCTGGCTTTATGTCCTTATTACCTGTCTGTCAAACAGCTTTAACACAGTTGAGCACTTGCTGCCAGTCAGAATGTTCACAACTCTCCTACTAAGCTCTCTGCTGATTCCAGTTCTTCCCAGAGTAGCTCTTCTCCTCCACCAGTGCTGTTTTTGATTTGGGCACCTGGACCTAATACAAAAATGACTCTGTCGACCATTGACATTCCAAGAAGCCTTTGGAGGAACAATTACCCTAATTTCTACCTATTCTTTCAGTGAGTGATGGCATGTCTCAATTACTTATGCAAACCTGGTACATAGAATCAATCATAGAATAGTTAGGGTTGGAAAGGACCTTAAGAACATCTAGTTCCAACTCCCTTGTATTGAAAGGAACATCTTTGCCTTTACAAATTTTAACATATATGTGGTTGGTGTGTGTTTAATTTTGTGGCCTTCTGAGAGCTATGTTGACATGTGCAATGAAAGGCTTGGTTTATTCCTGGGTTGGGATGGAAGAAAGTCTCTGTCTGCCAGAAAGCGCCTTTGCCACAGTGCCCACCCTGTCTTGTGAACAATTTCTCTTCTCAAAACTAATGGCTCCTTGATTCCTAAAAAGATGTTTATTTTGGGTATCTCCACATTCCCACTTATTTTAGATCCAGAAATCTTTAGTGACATTTAATCAGCCCTTCAAACTATTGACCCCCGTATTCTTAAAAGACCATAAGCAGTTTCTCTTTAGGGTTATTTTCCTCTCCAACAAAGTTGCTTAAAGCACTGTGTATTTCCACAGATATCCCTAGTTATGTGTTGAATTTTCTCCTTGGAGCTTAAACCAAGTTAGGTAGCAGTCTAACCCCACTGTTTTCCAACTTTCTTCTAACTGTGAAAAGTAACTCTTCTGGTGAGCAGCATTCTGACTTAGTTTCTTGGGAACTTATGTCTTTGATGTGTAAATTTATCTACCGTACCTTTCTATAGAGAGAAAGGTATTTTCAAAGTATTCCCAGGACAGATTTCTAAGGCAGTGGTGTCTGCTTTCATCAGTAAGAAGGAAATACTGTGTTTGTATGTATTAACTCCTTTAGCAGTCTCAGGATTTGATGGTGCTTCCTGGATGGAATGAAGAGCCTATGTCTTTTTTTTCCCTTCCTCTTGGTAAATATGAATCTCTTCATCCTATACAACAAAACCTTTCCATGAGAAAGGTTGTCAGTAGGTGCTCTCCATCACATCAGAGAGATGGCTGTTCTTAGTGCAATCAGTGCCTGTCGTGGCATCTGTCATGTCCTGGAAAGGTCAGCTCATACCATGCTCCAATTAATTGTTTTGTCATGATGTGGCATCCTGTGTTCTCACCCAGAATGGAGCAATAAGTATTCAGAATCAGGCAAAGTGACTGCATGTCACACCTAGCTGCTGCTTCTGGCTGAATCAACATCACCTGTATCCTGAGGGAAGAATCAGATTGGAACAATCTATGTCCCCACTGACTCCAGTGTGAGGCACTGGCAGCAGTAAGCTTGCTCTTAGCGTTGGCACATCACAAAAGCAGTTCTGAAGAAAACCCATGTTTTTTTAACGTATAAATACAGATTTCCATGTTATGGATGTCTGCAGAATATGAAACTATACCTTAACCTGGCTGGAAATCCACCTGCAATTAAACACTTTGAAAAAGGCTTTTAAAATTCTATATCGTGATAGCAGTCAGATACAAAATTAAAAATGCTGTGGCTCTTTAGAGATGTTCTCTTGAATATCCCTCCATGTTTGTAATTCCCTGCTTTAACAACCTCTTTTCCTTTTGTTTTAGTCGATGCCTTTTTGGTGACACAACATATGATAATACACAAACATTTAAATCTACTACAAGTAGTAAAACTTCTTCAGCATCTCTGCATTTACATTAAATGCCTTATCTCTGAGGTGAAAAAAAAAAGAAGGAAAAATGTCTTATACTAAAATACCTGTATATTAGGATGTCAATGTGAAAGGTGAACCTGTACTGGATTTCCATAGTGATATTAGGTATGGACATAGGGGAGCATTCTTTTTGCCTATAAAAAGTCTGAGCACATGCTCATAGCTGACATTTAGATGGATAATTATTCAGTAATGTAGTACCAGACATCTTTTTTTCCTTGTGTTCATATAGCTACAAGGTGATGGTACATGAGACTTCCTCTTGTATCACAGGTTTCAGGCTGGCCTTGTAAACCCACAATTTCTTTCCTCCTTCTGAAAAGACACTTTTAAGTGTCATAGATTACACATATCATCTGTGAGGCCTTGAGTGTAATCTATATCCTATTTTTCCATTATTAATATGTAAGAAACAACAGAATGAAAATCATTGCAAATTAATGCCATTAGCTATGAAAATGTATTTTGCATTGTGTGAAGTACAAAAAGTAGCATGAATCTATCTCACTGAGAGGACAGACAGATGGGAATTACTCATCTAATGAATATGGCTTTCTTTTGAATACCAGTGTGGAGGAGTGCCTTAAAAAAGACTAAATACCTACAGAATGCCAAGATTGTTCAAAAGTAACATTTATGTTAGGAGAAGACATGAACCAACCCAATTATAAGATAGTGGGGTTTTATGATGTTGTCCTATGTATGTCCTGTAGGGCTGCCTGATAATTCATATATTGCCCAACTACCCAAAATCTCACAACCCATTTAGGACGTAAAATTCTAAAATAAGAGAATATTGAATCGTCATTGGTTTCTCATCATTATTGGTTGATATATTTTTAAGATTTATTTTAAAACAATCTATTTTTAATCAAATCAAACCAGTGTTCCACTATTCCATAGCATTTGTCTGAAAGTAGTATCTGTTTGATAACTGATGACTGATTTAAGTGCAAGTTCTATGAGTACTTAGAGTTAAAATGAAATCTTTTGGGGTCTTAACCTTTAGCTACTGTAGTGGAACAGCTTAAAGTTTCATAGCAGCTTGTCGTTCTGAGGTCTTTGTAAATGTTTTACTAAATATTAAAATTAGAAGTTAATTTATCCTTTAGTGCTGATACTTGTATGTAATAATTTAGATCTAGCAAGAAGAAATCAGTGTTTAATGCATAGTGTGGCCTCTCTTTTCAAGTCTGATGTCAGAAAGGAGATGTATTACAGTGAAGTGAGAATTGCAGAGGGTCTGCTCTAGGATCAGTATTAAGGCCACAGTAAAGACCTGTTGGATGTTTCTCCAAATCTTTCCCTTAAAGGTGAATTTCACCTTATAATAACAGCTGTTGAATATGAAACATTTTTAAGATGTGTATGTATCTGTTGGAGAGACAGTAGGTAAGTACTCATTTTAAACACCTTGTGAACCTCTTTGGCACAAGAAAAGGAGGTCTTTCTTGGGTGTTGGAGAGATGAGCAGAGTCTGAATGGCTACAAGTCCAGGGAGATTGAGATGAGCTCTTAGACAGAAGCTCTTCCCTGTGAGGGTGCTGAGGCGCTGGCACAGGGTGCCCAGAGAAGCCGTGGCTGCCCCATCCCTGGCAGTGTTCAAGGTTGGACAGGGCTTAAACCTGCTGTAGTGGAAGGTGTCCCTGCCCGTGACAGGGGGCTAGAGCTGGATGAGCTTTAAGGTCCCTTCAATGCAAACCAGTCTGGGATTCCATGATTCTAAGTCACTAATTGTCAAATGCACTAGTTATCTCATTGTTCTCCTTATTAAGGGAAAGTTGTTACCAGAAAAAAAAAGAATGAATGTATGGTTATGCCTCTCCTCCTTCCTATTTATGCATACACCTCACTGTTTTGTGTTTAATGACTATCAGATTCAAAAGAAATCCATTGCATAGGAGAGCAAAACTGTGTCCAAACCCAGGAGCTTTTACATTGTAGTAGAAAATGAAAGACAGAGTAAGTGACAGATACTGTTAAGGGGGGAAATTCTTAAGGTGGCAGTTACAAACACTCCACATTATATGGTATCTTCAACTTCAGCTGCAGTGAAACAGAGATCATTCCTTCTCTTCAGATGTGACCTCTGTATTGCTGGAGCCTCAACAGATAAAACACTTGAAGCACTGGAAGGTGACCATATAGTTTGTGTGGAGCACAATACCATGAATAGTTACAGTCTCACTAGTTTCAGTAGAAACCAGGCAGTTTAGCCATTTACCGACACCACATGTGAGCCTAGGAAGTTTTATCAAATCCATGGGAAAGGACTTTTGGGGTAATACATTCCTGTTTCCTCCCAGAAACCTGCAACTGCTCAAAATACCAGTGCACTGAAATGTAGAAACATGACTTGCCACGCAGAATAATGGCAACTGGCATATGATTTATCATACCCCATCAGAGGACAAGCTAGAATATTATATTGTCAGTGTAGCATGTCAGAGCCTCTGGAAATAATTTGCAGCATCTCTTTGTAGTTGTTTACAAGATGGAGTTGGGGGCCAGGCACTTTTTATTGAAGGAAAACAGGTTTCATTGCTCAGTCAGGACAGTATTTTCATGATAATGCTCTGTGCTAATAAGCTGTACTTAGGCAGTTAATAGGGTAAAAAGCTTCTGAGCAGAACATGTAACTATCTGTCACAATTATCCTAAATTCCAGTAACTATTACTATAATCCCAAGATTCTCACAAATATAAATGTCCTGTGAACTGACGAGGGGTCAAATTATGAAAGAGTAAATATAGTGAACTTAGTGTGTTTCATTACAAGGGAATCTGTCCTGCTTTGTGAGTGAGTTTTGGTTCTTCTCCTCTTCCTCAAAGATCGTACAGCACTCAAGGTTCATACTAACACTTTTTTAAAATGCTTTAAATACTCAATATCTTATTTTCATCTTCTTTTTTTTCTTCCTTGTGAACCCCTTAGGAAATAGAAGGGAGCAGAATGGTTCAGCAAGCAGATTACCCAGAAGAGGGCAGCCTCAAACAGAGAAGGATGTGTAAGTGTGCAATACTGTGATTTTTACTTATGAAAGAGTAATATTTCATACAGAATTAAATTAATAGCAATTATTTTAAATACTTTTAATTCCACAGGATTGGCTATTGGAAGGCACTGAATGGCAGCCTTGCAGTTATAGGCACAGGGTTTGCAATACAGCTGTCCAGCCAGTTCTGCCTTTCACTGAAGTGTGGGGCATATGACACTGCCAATTACAGGAGCCACACTCACAGTACTATGCAATGAGGTGTCATAAGTCAGCTACTGAAAGGAAGATACGTTTTGTCTTTTCAGACTTCTGGAAGTGTACATTCCTTCACCTTATTTTTGGAAGCATTAACTGTCAAAGTTAAAGGACCAGGAATGCAGGACACTTTGATTAAAAACTAGCCACAGATACTCATGGTGAAACTTCATGTTTGCTTTGCAGAATCTTTTAAAATTCTTGTCTTTTCTTCCACAATCTTATTTTAAGCTATAAGTTTCTTGACATTAATGGGTTTTGGACAGTCCACAGTTAGTAAAGCACTTAAAAAAGTGTTTCAGGTGAAGTGTCCAGTAAACTGTTTTCCTAAACGTGCTAGATATGAGGAGGGAGAAGCAATAAACTGTGTTATTAGAAGTAAGAGTATTGTTAGCATTGCTTGATCTTTTCTGTTATGCAAAACATATGTAATTGTTTTTAGCATTTCCAAATCTCAGCTGAAAACTGAACTTTTCTGCACCACCAGGGAAGTGTCAGGCTAAATGTTTTATGCATTTCAACCAAAACAAACGCATCCATCCATAAGAGCTAGATAAAGGAAATATTTGTTTTGTGTTGGGGGAGAAGTGGAAAACTGACTCTCTGTAAGTTGATTTGTATCAGGGATGTCTTTCATCTTTGCCATTCAGAAATCCTGCAAGTTATGAAGTTTCTTAATACGCAAGTTGTAAATGCTCAGTAAAGCTACTTTGAGTTTAAGCTTTAGACCAGCTAAAAATCTGCAAGTTTCTTCCCTCAGTGAGCACAATCATACTTCTTGCTGCTAATACAGTATTATCCCAGATAGTCCCCCATCCATTTCCATCCTTTTTACTCAACTGGAATTGCATTCACCAGACCTTTGTGATCTTTTCTTAGGAAAATTGGTTTAAAAAGTCTTCATTCTCGTTCTCCAATAATCTACATTTTTGTTCTTGAGATCTTCTTATCCTGTTGTGTTGTCCTGCTTTTTTATTTGATGCTTCAACTTGTCGTCTGGTGGCATCTTGTCATATATCTTTGACATCTATCCCAGGCAGTCTAGTTCCAGCTCAGCATTGACATGGCTATACCACATCTCCTCTCTCCTACATTATAAGTTATTTCTTTTATCATTCTGTGTAACGTGATTGTCCTGGATGGCATGTTAGATAGTAAAAACTAAAATCTTACAGTTATAACAGTGGAAAGCTGTAAACTGATTAACTGGGGGGTTTTGTGATTCAGTAAATCCCTTGGTCAACACATCCAGACTCATTTCTTAGTAATAGTAACCTTGAATTGCAGAACAATTTGAGTAATCATAGTCTTCATTGACATGTAAATGTGTGCATTCAGTAATTCAGTATGGTTTTAGAAACTGCAAGAGTTACAGAAGGACATGTCAGTAAAACACATTTATAAACACAGTAATATTTATGTGAACTTCCATGCACTTTAAGTGTACAGGTGGAAAATATACTGTACAATGCACCGACATTAGCATCTTCTTTTGTGCATAGCATTCTGTTTCCATGTTGAGATGCAGCAGTGAGAAGTTTTTCTCATACTATACTCATATATATATCATACTGTAGTTCTATTTCTAAATTTGAGGTTTCTTATAAGGGTGATTCTTCTGTAGGAGAAAGCAGTAAATAATAGATTATTTCTCTGTTATCTCCATTTGCTTTACATATTTAAATGGTTGAAAGAGAAAATAAGCCTAAACATTCATTGTAGGAATGACTTCAATACATATTCAGTGCAAATCCTTAATCGTATGTTAAAGTCTGCCATGTAGATCTAATCTGATTGTATATCACTTTAATTTTTATTGCAAAGCCCATTAAACTCTGAAAACTGACCATCTTTATACTGGTAGTAAAATATTTGTAGCTTAGAAGCGGAGGCAGTAGGAAAAAGCTGAACAAATTACATCATGCAGTGTTAGAGTCGTAGAATCAACTAGGTTGGAAAAGACCTTTAAGACCGTCAAGTCCAACCATTACCCCAGGAAATGGGGAATGTTGTCTCTGTTGGGCTCAGTTTTAACTTCCTGTGTTTCATACAGCTACAAGCAGTGTTGTATGGCATTAACCATGGCTTTGGGGAGCACATCCTCTTCACTGAATTCCTGTTCTTAGGAACAAATGAGTTCAATTCCTTTTTTACCATTGTCTTCCGGCACAATCCTCACAAAATCCTCTAATACTGCTGAACCTGAGCTCCTGTCCTTAAAATTATATATGTATTTGGCAGTCTGTGTATAAATCCTACCCAAAGGCAAGTTATATTTGGTGTTCTGTGACACAGTCAGGTTGTACAGCCCATCTGTTCACAGCTTATCTATACCCATCCTTATTACAATGTGAAGAAACTCAAGGCAACATTGTAAACACTGTTTTTCAGCAGCAAGTGGGGATGTGACTAGTGGAAATGGTTTGATTTTTACCTTTTGATGCAGGTTCATGGAGTTGCAGTGCAAAGTGAAAAGTTCCCTGGACAGAATCCTGAAAATAAGAGGAAATCTGACAAGCCTCCAGGTCTGCTTTACACTGATTTACTTCTTGAATCTACTTTTAATATAGGATTTGAAATAAAAATGAAAATCCTATGGGCAACATTTGAGTTTTAATGACTAAGGAATCAAACACAATACTTTAAAGCTGGGAAGTTTGACTTGGAAATCCAGAAAGTGCAAAAAAAAAACCCACCCAGAATTTAGTAGATTATGTTTTTAAACTAGTAGAAGTACTTTTCCAAATGCACCATTTTTATCACTGCTCATTTTGTCCATGAATAAAAGCATATGAAGCAGTTATCAACTGTTATTTCTAACTTGAAGTCAGAAATATGACTTATTACTGCATAGATTTTTGTTCATGAAGATTAAATACCCCTTTGTGTTGAAGTGATTGTACTATTTGATTTACCACTAATGCATCATCATGGAGTACTCTATTTAATGCATGCTAAAATGCAAATCACTTTCCTGCTTTATTCACATTTTGTTTCCTGAATAAATTTAGGACACGGTTCGTTGCTGTATATTGTTATCTGTGAAATTATTCGGTGTATTCAAAGAACTGTATTGATTTATTTTGCTTGCATACATGGCCTGAGAGTGTTTTACTTACAAAAAAATAGCTTGGTTCTAATTTAAAATATTTGAATTTAAAAGTTTATTTGGAAAACTATTAAAAAAAAAAACCCTTCTATTTCTCATGAAAACATAGTTGTATGTTCTTGGGTCTGCCACAGTGCTGAGGAGTGTGTTCAAGTGTCTTAAATGCCTGTAGATTTCCATTTTACTGACATATTATAGCTTGTCCATGTGCCAAGATTGCTTTTCTGGGGATCAAGTGCTAATCTGTTTAGACAGCTGAAGACTTACAGATGAAGCGTAAATAACAGGAGATTTTTAAGCAACACTTTCCAAGGCACCTGAATGCCATTTTCAGAAGCGGGGTTTGTTCCTATGTCCTGAAAATTTAAGTCCCCTTAGCTCGCTGTGAGTTGGAGCCTCGAGCATCACTTAGAGCTTATGAAAACAATTCAAAAGTTCCTTCTTTCCGATGTTTTTAATAGACTGTAGACCTCTATAAAGAGACACTTTGGGATTGAGATGTAACAATGCCTTTGGTTCTTTCTTTCCAGGCTTTAGAGGGCAGTAGAGAGCTTGAAAATGTTGGTGTCTCAGTCTCGTCTGGCAACTTGAGGGAGGAAGTGCGGAAAACCGAAGAGCTAAGTAAGGAGGATGTTCAATAACGTTTATCCCCTTTATAACAGTTTATCTGTGATCTCTGCTAGAGTCATACCCCACTCTGTGTTATAATGGAGTGTTATACCCCAAGCCTCTGCCCTTAGTCTTTTCGTTGGGACAAAAGCACCTCCTTGTGCATACAACCAGGGATGTAAAAGAAAGGCTACCCCAGCATTCCACTTTTCTACCTCCCAGTCACAGGTGGGGAGGGAAAACTTGCAAGAGCAACACCTTTTCTAATGTAAATAGTTAGATACTTAGTGGGTAGTTAGCTCGTGATTAGGCTAAACGTTTGCACTTTGATTGCATTGCCTTTCTGCTTGTTCTGCAAGGAAGTTGTTTTGTTTGTTTTCCTGTTAGGAGGATTATGCTGAATATAGGTTTCCAGGCTTTAAAAATTGTTATTCATGTGTCTTTAAATGATGGACATACCAGATGCTTA
The DNA here is from genome assembly GCF_033815535.1 of Pezoporus flaviventris. Classification (NCBI taxonomy): domain Eukaryota; kingdom Metazoa; phylum Chordata; class Aves; order Psittaciformes; family Psittacidae; genus Pezoporus; species Pezoporus flaviventris. Next base: position 901,569 of record NW_026892607.1, on the reverse strand, counting down.
TTGTGTTGGGATGAAGGCACTTTACAGATGGCACATCTGTGTTACTTTTCCAAAGAAACCCAGAGAAAGCAAAGATTTTCATTTATATGTGTCCACGTTTAGGAAACTCTTTATCCTCACTCCAAGTCAGAGATTCTTGGAACATGTAATCCTCAGCAGCAAAAAGTGCATTCATGCTTCTCTTCCCAGCTGCCTCTGCAGCTACATGGGAAATATGTGATAGGGAAGTACTCCGATGGCAAAACCTTGCACTGTGGATAGTTGCAGGAAAAATAGGTATTGGCCTTCAGGGAGAAAAATTAAAGATCTCCCTTACCAGGTAATTCCTTTAAAAGTGGTGAAATGTAGCCGTAGACACCCAAGATGCTCCAGTATTTATCATAGAATCCTAGAATGGTTTGAGTTGGAAAGGACCTTAAAGCTCATCCAGTTCCACCCCCTGCCATGGGCAGGGACCCCTTCCACTAGAGCAGCTTGCTCCAAGCCCCTGTGTCCAACCTGGCCTTGAACACTGCCAGGGATGGGGCAGCCACAGCTTCTCTGGGCAATTTATGCCTCAGCACAGGTTGTTCATTTGTTTTCACAATAGCAGCACCTTTATCTGTTCCCAATACATGTTTGTGGGACAGGTGTGTCTCTAAGACTGCATTCACCTACCACTACTTCTCAAAAGTCTGTGTATGTAATACTGTTCTTGTAGACTTTTCATACCCACCTCTGATTATCTAGTTTCCAGGTGAACAGGGAGTATGAATAACATAACCATACATGTATTCCCTGTGTCCAGGCTTTGGACAAGCATGCAGAGATGATGAAACAGCTTCTTAACCTGCAGTAAACAGGATGTTTTGTTGGTTTACATTATTCTACAACCTCTCTGGTTGCTTTGTTGCCTGCAGAGTGTAAAAACACTGAGCTAGCTATAGGAAATAAAAACCTGGAGTGATTGTGACTGCTACTTTGTTTGCAGCTGGAAAGAGGTGGACAATAAAGGCCCCAGTGCTAGAGAATTTCTCTTAGCAAAGAGCCCTGTAACCCTTCCAATTCATTAGCTGAATGGACCCCAACAGTGGAATTTATGCACCACACAATTCCAGCAACTACTGTTGTTTAAATTACCATTTCTTTCCTGACTCCTATTCCCATGCTCATTCCGTTTGCATTTTGCATGTCTATACACTGTACTGTTGCCACTGTAATGCGCTTATCCAGATGCTTTCTTATACAAAATGAAGTTTTCTGAATATAGTCTGTGTTTACATTACTACCCTACACCAGGGATAGGGCAGTGACTTCCCAAATGAACTGCCAGGCCTGTTGTTGACACTTGCTGTTAGCTTCTTGTTGCCTTCCAAATGGGAAAGAATCATCCTTTCTTCCCACCTCTGAATTAGGAACAATGCACCGTGTCAGTGCTAGAAGACAGAAATGGGAACAAACAAAGCACAACTCCTCAAAATGATGTTGATTTTGAAATGGTTTTGTTAATTTTTTGAGTACAATTACACTGGGGTGTTTTTTTAACATCACCTGAAGGAAAATCCAAATCAGAATCCCAGAATAGTTTGTGTTGGAAGGGACCTTAAAGCTCACCCAGTTCCAACCCCTGCCAAGAGCAGGGACACCTTCCACTAGAGCAGCTTGCTCCAAGCCCCGTCCACCCTGGCCTTGAACACTGCCAGGGATGGGGCAGCCACAGCTTCTCTGGGCACCCTGTGCCAGCGCCTCAGCACCCTCACAGGGAAGAGCTTCTGCCTAAGAGCTCATCTCAGTCTCCCCTCTGGCAGATTGAAGCCATTCCCCTTGCCCTGTCCCTACAGGCCCTTGTCCAAAGCTGCTCTCCAGATTTCTTGTGAGCTTTGAAAATGTGAAAAAGGCAGCATAGATATTTTCTTTGAAATCTCTGGGGCAACGTTTACTGATTGCAGATTTCTTTCTTCACTAGTGAGTCAAGCAGAAGAACTGCAGCTGCTGAAAAGAGACCATGGAAAACTTCTTGCCCAAAGTAAGAAACTGAATAACTCCTATGTAACAGGTTTTGGTGATTCCTGTTAGGTGATTAGTTCTTTCCACTTGTAGTTGGGTAACCTTTCATATGTGAAAATGATGATCATCAAATGTGTTTCCTCTGAAAACTTTGGAATTACTCAAATGTAAATTTCATCTTTTCTGCTATTTTCTTTGGATTGGGTACTTCTCTATGAAACTGTGCAAGGAGAAGAAATCATTAATGGTGTTACACTTGAGGCATGGTCTAGAAATGTGTGCAGTCAGGTCCTAGAGAGCTTACATATCTTTCATATATAACAGTTATCCTTGTTATTCCTCATTCTCCTCCCTCCCCTTGCATTTTTAGTGTACAAACCAGGTAGCAAACAGCCTTTGCAGCAGAAACTTTTTCACCTTATATGTATTGTGAGGTATTTAGCACGCTTCAGGGGACTGTGAAATCCTAACTGTTTGGTTTCTTCATAACTAGTGCTGTGAAAACATTTGAAGTTGGTGGCATTTCATAGAGTATGGCTCATGTAGTCACTATAGTGCCTTGTCTAGCAGGAAATGTGGCGGGGGGATTTATGTTTCCCAGTAAAATCAACAGTCACCACTGATACTCTGATATTTCTGTTATCTTCACGTGTCTTCACGTAGAGCTAAACCAGAATTAAAATAATTGATGGCATCTCTGCTGCTCTATTTGTCAGCTGCCCCAAGCAACAGCACTATTTTGCTGACGACACTAAGTTATGTGGTTCAGTTGATACACTGGAGGGAAGGGATGCCATCCAGAGGGACCTTGACACGCTTGTGAGGTGGGCTGATGCCAGCCTTCTGAAGTTTAACCATGCCAAGTGCAAGGTCCTACACCTGGGTCAGGGCAATCCCAGGCACAGCTACAGGTTGGGCAGAGAAGAGATTCAGAGCAGCCCTGCGGAGAAGACTTTGGGGGTACTGGTTGCTGAGAAACTGAACATGAGCTGGCTTCAGTGTGCGCTTGCAGCCCAGAAACCAACCGTATCCTGGGCTGCATCCAAAGGAGCGTGACCAGCAGGGCGAAGGAGGTGATCCTGCCCCTCTGCTCTGCTCTTGTGAGACCTCACCTGGAGCATTGTGTGCAGTTCTGGTGTCCTCAACATAAAAAGGACATGGAGCTGTTGGAAGGAGGCCACGAGGATGATCAGGGACTGGAGCACCTCCTGTATGAAGACAGGCTGAGGAAGTTGGGGCTGTTCAGCCTGGAGAAGAGAAGCTGCGTGGAGACCTCATAGCAGCCTTCCAGTATCTGAAGGGGGCCTATAGGGATGCTGGGGAGGGACTCTTCATTAGGGACTGTAGTGACAGGACAAGGGGTAACGGGTTCCAAGTTAAACAGGGGAAGTTCAGATTGGATCTAAGGAGGAAATTCTTTCCTGTGAGGGTGGTGAGGCACTGGAATGGGTTGCCCAGGGAAGTTGTGAATGCTCCATCCCTGGCAGTGTTCAAGGCCAGGCTGGACAGAGCCTTGGGTGACGTGGTTTAGTGTGAGGTGTCCCTGCCCATGGCAGGGAGATTGGAACTGCATGATCTTCAGGTCCTTTCCAACCCTAACTATTCTATGATTCTTTGATTCTATGTCACAGGCAGCCCCTTCGATTTTGGTTGTATCTGCTCTTCCATGTGCCTAAATTCATCCTGCTCTGGAGAATTCTCTTAAGGGAAAGAAAACTGATCAAAATGAAGTATCCTCAGCTCCAGATTACCAAAAAGTTATAATGGTGGATGCTGTGAGCCAATGCAGATGTGAACAGTCATTGCTTGCTTTGTGCAGTGCTTTTGAATGGCCGCCAGGGTATACATTTATAGTTCTATCTTTGCTCCCAGCACTAAACATGCTTCCAGTCTTGTTAGATGAGAAATGAGATATTTTGTGAAACTGAGCTGGAAAATAGAATTACGAGTTTAAGTTGACCAATTTTGATGAAGTTTCTATGTCAATTTTGCTTTAGTAAAGCATAAATTTGCTTTTGCAGTCTTGCAAATGCAATAGCAGTTGAGGCAAAGAAGCGTGTAGTACAAGAAGAGCACTTGGAGATGTTTTACTTTGCCTTTTAGTTTTGGATGTGGTTTTCCATAATTATTTTTAATTAGTTATGCCCAAGACTTAAAACTTATGACTGTTCAGTGGCTTGATACAGATGGAATGTCACATTATCATCACATGGTGAGGCATGAAATTTATTTACTTTACATAAAACAACCTCTACTTAAAACAACTTAATACAAAACATTCCTTGCTCAATGGGCACCATTATATAGAACTCAATATATCATTTTGTGTGGCCAGCATAACAAATGGCATCTTTGTCTGTCCATGACTAGCATTTACAGTAAACAAAATGTTTTTGAATAGAATGTAAGCAAACTGCAAAGCGACTGCCAAGAGATGAAATCTGGTTGGTATGTCACAGTCCAAACCATGCTTTGTGCCTCTTGAGAAGAAATGTGTAGGTTGTGATATGCATATTTTAAAGGAAAATTTAATGGGTTCAGAATCTCAAGGAGTCAAAATAACATTCTAAACAGGAAAGCTGGTTCTTAAAAGTCATACTAATGCTTTGCTTACCAGAAACACTGACATTAATCATGTCCATGCCTCTCTCTGCTGTCCAAGTAAAGAACAACAAGAGAGTGTTACAGGAGATCAAATAGTTGCAGTGTCAAGGAAAACTACTTTCAGGCTATGTCTTGCAATGAAATAGTAAATACTTTCTTTTCATGTTGTTCATCCTGCCAAGCCCAGGGGCAGATCTGATCACCCCTATTAAGGTTAGTTCTAAACATTTCTAACTTTCATATTGTTTTTAATATGAGTGACTGAAGCTTGCACTCTTTGCAGCAATAGTGGTGGCTTTCCAAGACACTAGATCAGGGTTAACTTGATGGTTTTCTATTGAATGCCACTTGAAATTCTTAATAAAAGCCAAACTGGAGAGATCAGGGACTAAGTAATACTGAGTTCCCACTCACCAGTCCAAACTGTGTATATATGGCAAAACATTAACTCCCATTTCAGAAACACTGTAAAATATGGACTTCTCCTTAATAAGCAGAGTTCCTTCTCAAAACAGATAAAATAGTAAGAATTTTATTGCAATATCCCACTATTTATCCCTATTCCTGTCAGTTTGAGTTTGGACTTTGCATTGGATGCTTGTGTACAAGCAACTGAATAGCTTGGGCCTGGACTGCTGGTGGCTTGCTGTGAGTGAGGGTAAATCAAGTTTACAACATATTTCTACATCATTCTCATACCAAGTAGAATATATTTGCTGACCTTTACATATACTCAGGTGTCTGTCTCCCACCCATCTTTTCTTACCCTCCTTTGGGATCTTCTGTGGAAAAGGGAAATACATTAGACCTCAGATGTACATTTTCAGGAGCATATTTGTGGAGTTTTCTGGCTGTTTCTCAGCCCAACTTTGTATTTCCTTGCAGGGAAGAAATGTTATTCTGCCCTTTCTGGTCTTGTGAACTGGCTAAGCAGAAATATATTAAGTGAACTGAATGAATTCACAGGTAAATTTATTCAGAAACTGAGTTTCTTTCCAGAGTTTCCATTCCTTGAGAGCAAATAGAACAAGTATCGGGACTGTCTTTGCTTACGGCAAATACTCACTTTTTAGGGAAGTGATGAGGTGGATACTGAAGTCAGACCTAGGGTTTGGGAAAGGCCTCTTTACCAAACAGATCTGTAGGCCCCTTTCTTAAGAACCAGTACCTGAGCTGACTACGGATGAACCTCATGCTCTTGTTTATGCAAGCCCCACTTCCAGGCATTTGTGATAGAGGTTCATCTGAGGTTCAGTTCTTCCACGTTTTTAATCTGTTTGGGAAAAGCTGCTAATGCTGACACAACAGTTCCTTCCTTCTACCAAGGTCCTTTCAGTTAAATCCTAGGCTTCTTTCCAGCAAAATTTGACAAGGTCTCTCTAGCAGCTTTCTTTGTGGTGTACATCATCTCTAAAAGCAACAAAGATGATGCTGAAGGACTTCTTTTTTCCCAAATACATTATTATTAGATGGAGATTTAGAGTTTGTGTTTTCAAATTATAGGTTTACTTCAATTCTTAATGCTAAAGGTCAGGCTTGATGTTTTGTCCCACATCAGAAACATCTGCTCGGAGTTAATGTCCCTGCACCGTGTTTGGAAGAGAGATGGGGTCATCAGTACTCTTTCGCTTGAGTCCTGCATCCCACCAAGATATGAGCTGCCCCCTTGGCCTCACCAGAGAGGCTGTTGAAGTGAGGCAGAAAGTGCCTTATGCCATCAGTAAGACTGCTTCAAGAAATCATAACTTGGTTTATGTGATGCTGGGGGGAATCTGGCCTAGTTCTGGCTCTCTTGGGTGGAAGATGTGTCTGTATTTCTGCTCATAAGGCTTTTCTGCCATTAGACATGGGAAAAAAATTAATGACAGTTACATTTTTAAGTTATACCTCAGTGTGAACACTTGTAAATGGGACTGCATTCATCAAAACTGAATTAAGAGTCTGCCGAGTGTGTGTGTGCACACATGGACGTGGTGCACCTTTGAATGTCCCCGTGCAGAGACCCAGGGAAACCACTCTGCCCTCCTGCATTTGCAATCAAAACTAACTGTGAGATTGCCCCAAGAGCACCCAGAGGAGGAGTGTGTTGTGGTGTCATGTTCTAATTCGTATTGTGTGGGCTAAAAGCTGTCGTTGCTCAGGCTAAATCTGACCGTACATCTCTCATTCTGTGCAAGCAGGTCTAGTTTGTAACCATGCAAAGTCCTTTACAGTCTAGAAGAGGTAACAAAAGCACGTTCTGGTGCCCAGAATTTGCAATGCTGGTGGTTTTCCTAGGACAAGTGAGTAACCTCATTTACCAAGAGGTGAAGGAGCTGGTGGACAGGTTTCTGTCTGACCTCAAACAAACAGATGTGGGTCTGTCAGATCGTACCCACAGCTTGTATTTTAAAATACAACCTGAGATTGGAGAAGTACCTGGCCCTGAGGTCATTGGCATGATGAGCTCTTTGGATGGAGGGAAGGGGGCAAATTACAAACCTCTCCAATGATTTAACATCCTCTGCTATGTAGATGAAATATTAAGCTATTAACTTCTGTGGCAGATACAGAAATGCACATGAGAGATACGACTATAGGCCTCAGACATACGTACATAGAGAACTGTCAACCTGCATTTTGTATTTGGGTGTCAGCCCCATTTATTCATGAATTCCACACTTGTGTTTATTCTCTCTTTTCCTACGTACCTTTTTATGGACACAATAACTGTTAATTTTTAATTCTAGTGGATTTAGAGTGTGAGTATTAAGCTTAATGAAAAATTAAAAGGGACTGTAGTTCTTTCAACAGCTCCATGTAGCAGCTCCTCCATGAGAATAAATACTGCTTTCTCCCATGAATATAATTATTTAAAATAGAAAAGAAACATTAGTTTGGGCTCACTTAGTAGCAATTATATGTTTAAGAGGTGTAAATAACTCGCTACCCAGACATTACAAATATCCAGGTGCTCCGTATGTGCTGATGACAACAAAATGGAAAAGAAAGACTGTAATAATTCTGACTGGTTTTCTCTGCAGAAGATATTGATTATTTGTGTGTGGTGAGAGATTTGGAAAATTCAATTAAAGGAGTTGTGCAAAGGTTTCATAAATTCCCCTCGTACAGCGTGTACACAGACATTGGTGCGTATTAAATCAATGCAGCACTTCACAATATATTTTCTTTGAAACATAAAAATAAATAACATTTAAACAGTTCTGCTTACTACAGAAACAAATTTTATTTGCTGTGAAGCATTTAGTCATGTGCTCCCCCTGACTCATACACATTTGCCAGCTGTAACAAATTTTATAGACGTTTTCTCCCGAGACATAGCTCATATACTATGAATTTTTAAATGAGCAAATGGTGAAGAAGGGATGTCAGCAATATAAAAATTGATCAGTTAAAAGATAAAAGCATAAGTAAAGAGATTTGTATGGTAGTCTTAATAGGTTTTATTAAATAAAAATACTATAAAACGACAGTAATGAATAGACTGAAGGTTTTAAGTGTGGTTGAGGTGGAGAAAAATTATTCTGGCACATTTAGGAGAAGATTGGTTTTATATCACCTGACAGGTGGACATTTTTTTCCTCTCTGCTTTTCAGATCTGTAAATGTTTTAGAGCAGTCAAACTTGGGGAAGAACGGCGCTGGGAATAGCAAGGGAAAGAAACTTGGGAAGATTCTGCCCTTCTAAGGCCAGGTTGGACAGAGCCTTGGGTGACCTGGTTTAGTGTGAGGTGTCCCTGCCTGTGGCAGGGGGGTTGGAACTGGATGATCTTAAGGTCCTTTCCAACCCAAACTATTCTATGATTCTATGATTCTAATGCTTTTGTGGGCCAGGGACAGGAGACACCATGCCAAGGGGCAGGGCTGAGGTTCCTGCCTTGCCATTCGCACCCCCAAAGTGCTTGAGCTGATGAAGGAGCATGAACTGGGCCAGCATCCACTTAGTGCTTGAGCCAATGTCCTTCTGGTCACCTCTACAGACCCTGCCCTTCCTAAATGCCCTGGGCACAAGAGGGTTTCATACTAAAGTTTTGATAATGTTCTCTTTGGGTTTTTCTGGTGTTGGAACGGGATGATCTTAAGGCCCTTTCCAACACAAACCATTCTAATATTCTATGTAGTTTAACTTCCTTAGGAGTTCTACATAGAATCATAGAATCAACTAGGTTGGAAAAGACCTTGAAGATCAAGTCCAACCATTCCCCAGCACTGCCAAGGCCACCACTAAACTATGTCACCTATATAAAATACTAAGAGAGAGAAGGGTTGTTGCTAGGGGATGTCTGTTCTGTTGGGGTTAAGAGCAACTCACTAGGTTCACACACCCCCCAGAAATATATATATAAAACCCTGAAACTGCTACAACAAGCACTGTAAGTTATTGGAGCACGTGAGTAATAAATCATAATATCTATCTGATTCCTTGAATAGCTAAATCTCAATGACATCTGTATAAATATTATATAACTAAGGCTTTGGTCACAAGGTGTTGTCGTGGTATATGTGTGGAAAGAGGGACATGTTAATGGTGTTTGATACGAATCTGGGCAGCTTACATTTTTTAAGAGGGTTTCTTGGAGTGAGATGCAGATCTTGGCATGGTCACGGGTTCTGTAAGTACAGCACAGCCTGAATGGTGCAATCAGTGCAAATCAGGTTTGTAAAGATTCAATTAGGGACTTGCATTCAGGATTTGTACCATCTTGTAATTAAATCTTTTTGTGTTACTGGACAGTTTCCTATTGTAAGCAGTAGCGGTATGTGTGTAAACAAATGGTGTTTATTAGGTGTGATGCTGAGGAGCTGTGCTTGAGGCTAAGTTGAATGGGATGCCTTTATCTGGAGTAACTTCAGACTCAGGATAGGACAGGATTTCTGGCTTGGTCAGCTCCAGCTCATGTCAGATCCACAGGCAGGTCTGTGCCACATGCTGTATGTGACACCTAAGGAGTCACTGCCTGCTAGATGAGGAGAGCCTTCCCACCGACCCTATGGCTTTGATGCTTCTCTCCATCTGAGTTTACATGCGGCCCCTTTCCTCACAGTAGTCATCTTTTTAGCTATAAACCACTGTAAATATCTGTTTGTTGGTCTTGGTATGTTTAATATAAAACCATTAATTCTGAATTCTCTCTTCACCCTTTGGTGCTGGTGGAATCCAAGTGCAGCATGACCCATCAGCAGGCACTCAGGGTACAGGGACCAGAGCTGATCCTCTGCTGCAGTAATCCGTGGGGGGGAAATCTTGGCTCTCAGGCACACCTGCTCCCAGAGCCTTTCCCTGTGTTCTCATTCCCTGAATTCCTTTCTGCCCTTGCACACTTTTCCTCTACTTCTTCCAGCCATCTGCTCAGCCCTTCACCCTGGCCCTGCCCTCATTGAGCACAGGACTCAGGTGCTGTTCCCTCTTGTTTTGCTGTCCTCTCTCAGGACACAGGAGATGGTTGTTCCTCACATAGTACTTGACTGAATCTGCTCATATCCTTACAGACTTATTCTTTCATTATTAATAGCAAAAAAGAAGGAGCAGCTCCTAATACTCGTAACATGTTCTGTACTGCTTTGTCATCATTGGTGGTCACGTAGCCTGTTAAGACAACCTCCTAAATTACTGCCGAGACACTGTAACTGTATGAAGTAAAAGGGGTTCTGTTGAACACTGCAGTAACTTTGTTACCTTTATTTGTGGGGGGATTTTCACAACTTGTATAATAACACCATTATTATGTTTAGTTTTTATATTTTTGTTCTGTTTCTAAGGAACTTTTTGCAAGGGCCTGTAGTGATAGGACAAGGGGGGATGGTGTTAAACTGACGGAGGATAGATTTAGATCAGACTTCAGGAAGAAGAGGGTGTTGAGGCACTGGCACAGGGTGCCCAGAGAAGCTGTGGCTGCCCCATCCCTGGCAGTGTTCAAGGCCAGGTTGGATACAGGGGCTTGGAGCAAGCTGCTCTAGTGGAAGGTGTCCCTGCCCGTGGCAGGGGTTGGAGCTGGATGAGCTTTAAGGTCCCTTCTGACCCAAACCATTCCATGATTTACCAAAACTGATTTTTCTTCTCCATAGGATGCATTCAGACCACCGGTAGCTCCGCGTTCCTGAGGTCTCTCCTTGACTGAGGTGAGTAGTTCCTCAATCCACTCTGTGCCTTCTCCAGCCACCACGTACAGGTCAGGTTATCGCAAGGGCTGAGGTATTTCATTTTACAACACTTGCAGGGTGCCCCAGTGTATAGGCCTGCAGTGAGGACTGGAATAGCTTGGGGGGAAAACAGTTGTTATTCTGCATGTGGTATTTCCTGTTTCTGGTTTGTTAAGCAAAATGAGGTACTCAATCTGTAGAAACTCTGTCCTATGCTAAACCATCCAGTATCATTTCACCTTGTCAAGACTCTCAGTTTCTAACTGCATGGCTCTTTTCAAGAATGGCAATTCAGCTGTAACACATGTAACAAAAGCAAGAAAATTTGTGTACTTGAGATTATCCCTTCTTAAATGCCATGGTGATGACCTGGTTGCCACTTCCAGCCCCCCACTTCCTCAGGAGCATTTCCCACCCCTATTCCATCCATCTCTGCTCATGCAACTCAGGCATGTTGGGGTCACTGCTGTCCAATCTGTTTCATAAAGTCTCATCAGACAAAGAAGTCTTGAGAGATGAGAATATAATAGTCATAGAATGGTCTGGGTTGGAAGGGATGTTAAAGATTATCTGCAGATTATATCAATTGCCCATGTGGTGTGAGAACATCTTTCCTCTGGAAAGTTAATGTATTCCAATTCCTGTAATTGAGGAATATGAGACAGTGCATCTACAAGCTATGTAACTGAGTGCAGGGCTGAGCTCAGACACATGCATTTTGCTTCTCAATGAAGGCTTTAGCCCTTTTATCTTATAATCACAAGTAACCTAGTAGCAAAAAAGCTTTAAACCCCTGCTTGTCCCCAAGCTAATGCCACCCTTACACTTCCCAGCTGCTTATGCCAGAGATGCTTTCTCCTCTTTACTCCTTCCAAACCAGCTCCCACACCAGAATAACGGAGGGGTGGGAAGCCCTGCAGGCAAGCAGCACTAGTGGCCTGTTTAGCAGCTCATTTTCCATTCAGCAGAATTTCAGAGTCCCAGAGACCACAGAGTGACCTTTCTATGGTACAATAATCACTTTAAGCCTTACCCTGGCTTATTAGCCTGAAGTAAACTCATGCTGACAACTACGAGGTTTCAAGTCAAAGTTAGATCAGAAAGCACTCATCCCCACTACAAGTTTATGTCCAAGACTAGTGTTTAGTCAGTGAATATTGATTCTGGGCCCTATGGTCAAAAAAGAGACACATTTACTCTTCCTGGTTCTCTCTACCCCTTTTGTAAGTGGAGCCATCACTATAAAGCCCTTTGTTTTCTTATTATTTACAAGAATTCAGTTGTGGCAGTTAAATGATCTTTCAGCAATTACTTCTCAACTTCTTCTACAGATAAACTGACAGCGGTTCCTTACAACATCTGAAATGTGGCTGCAGTGACCATCTGTTGCTCTGCTTTGCCTTAGGCTGTCTGTGCCTCTGTCTGTCCTTTCTTACGCAGTTCTGGCCGCAGGACAGCCATGTAATGCTGAGCAGATCACATGAATGATGCTGCTGCTGCCTAATTGCTATTTATTTTAGTCATTCCTCCTCTCCACACAGGCATTATGTGAAAAATGCATTCCACAGCAACCCAAAGTTCTACATCTGTGTGGCTGTACTTAAAAGGAGAGAAGAAATGAGTGTAAACCAATCTCCCCAGCAAATACCAGTTTGGGATTGCTCCCTGTGATGGGCAGGTGCACATCTAGATACAATTTCTGGCATCTATTTAAACTGAACAATGTGCACAACCAGATGATCCCAATGTAAATAATACATCCTGGTTGGTTTATGCAAGCAGGAGTGCAAAATGCTCATTTAGCTTGGCTGCTGCATGGAAAATGTATGTTCTTATGGCAAATAGAGATCTATGCTGCCATGGTTTTACAGCAAATAAACCAATCCCCCACCTCTAACCCTCCCTACAAGAACCAGGCAAGAAGAAACTCTGGTCAGAGATGACCTTTGCATCCCAGGCCTTCTGTGGGAAATGACTGCTTCCTGCCCTGCTCCTGTCATCACGCCACCAGCCCCACAAAAGCCGGTTAACTGTGACTGAAATAAATGCATCCAGTTTTGCAACAGCCTGTCTGGAAATGTATGGCTTCTGCTAATGAGGATTTGGATCAAAACTAGAAGAAAGCTCTAGTGTGCAAGAAATTATTCCAAGTGCTGAGCACACTGAAGTTGTTGGCAAACAACTTCAATTTCTATGGCTGCCACAGTTACAGATGTCATCCACGGTCCTGTCTCCTCTGACAGCGTAGATTGGTTTGTGTTGGAAGGGACCTTAAAGCTCACCCAGTTCCAACCCCTGCCACAGGCAGGGACACCTTCCACTAGAACAGCTTGCTCCAAACCCCTGTGTCCAACCTGGCCTTGAACACTGCCAGGGATGGGGCAGCCACAGCTTCTTTGGGCACCCTGTGCCAGTGCCTCTCCCTCATAGTGGAGAACATCAACTCAAGATACACAATAGAAAGGTGTCACTTTCAAGCCCCCAGTGTTCAAACACGTGGCTCTAATACCATTCATTTTTTTTGTCAAGATTTTACCTTGGTTTTGGAATTCAGTGAGGTATGGGAAGAGTTGTTACAAACCACTATCCTCAAAACCACCCCTCCAGCCTATTGCAGCCCCTGCACCTCAGATCACTGTGTTAGGTGCAGCCTGTCTCATATTGGAAGAGTAGGATGATTTTTCTTTATTTTATATTCCATTTTTTGCTATTCTTCCAGATAGTTCAATGTAAATATGAATAACCCTTTCTACTGCTGCAAAGAGCTGATTTTTACAACTAAAATACCAAGGACCAAAATGCTGTGTTATAGTGTGGGTGAACACATCCACACTGGAGCTTTGGGCAGTTTTAGTTAATAAAAATCATAGAACACCAGGGTGGAAGGGACCTCAAGGATTGTCTGCTCCAGCCTTTAAAATGTTTACATAATACCTGTGCAATCCAAGTGGAAAAGCTGTTAGTAACTGTTGGAAGGGAATTGTGGCAGTTACTCCCTTCTGCTGTTACCCTCCTGCGCTGTTTGGTGGTGGTTGTACTCACAAGATGCCCCAGCTGATGGCTTTAGGGATAGTAGAAGGTGAGCCCAAACCAGCTCTAGCTTATATATATCTAGTTTATATAACCTGAGTGTAACCTTTGTAGCTAGGAATACTTTTGATCTAAAAAGCATCTGGAAACCAACCACACACTCATCTAAATCAATCCCTTCTGTCTAGTCTTGGAAGAACAAAAGACAACATGCATACAATAAAAGAACAATAAAGGTGATGGCTAATATGAGTCAGTGGTGCCTCACACCATGGCAGTTACTAAATAACATGAAATTTGGTGTTTAATAATGTTTTAGGGAAGCAGAAAGCTCTATACTGAGATTCTGCTGCAAATGCTCCTCATTACATGCCTGTGCTAGTTGAGCAGTTACTGTTCCTTTGACCCCTTTGCTGTACCAGGCTGCTGCCTTTCAGAAACAGCTGGGGCTGTTAAGAACCATTTCCAGTTCCACACAAGGTGGATCGTATGACTCGCACTTTATCACCCCTTGAAGCCATCTCAAGGACAAAGAAAAGAGATACACTCAAAACTAATGTTTTTATATGGGGGGAAGGATCTCACCATCACCTTGTGTTGAACACGAGACCAAGCCCATGAGAACCTGAAGCCCTTCTGCTTCCTTCCATCTTAATTTGCCGTTTCAGATGTTGCCTGGGTCGAAGGAGATGTCCTCCAGACCGCCTCAAGGGCTGGTGGTCCCTCACCCCATCACACGTGGAGGGAACACTGCGGGCTTTGGCTTTCACAGCCTCTGGAGACAAAGATCCCCATTTACACATCCTGATACACATCTCTGCCCCTCAGCCTACGCTCCTCCAAGGAAAGGCCACGCTGTGGGCAGAGCTCTTGTGTGCCACCACGAGGGTCACACCCTCACAGAAGCTCTACATACTTGTGGAAATACTTAAGTCACATTGCTTTATAGTGAACTGTTACAGTGTAGGCCCACCACTAACCTCTACTCACCCCCAACACCATCACAACTACTACTCCAGAGCACCTTTTGTGTTCTCCCTGAGCTGCCATGGTTATAACCTTGTGGAAAATGTAACTGCAGCCAACAAGTAAAGCTGGAAAAGCAGAACAAACGCACTCAGCTTGTAGACACTTCAGTTGCAGCATTCAGAGCTGACACAGGTGGAAGTTCCCAGAACAGCTGATTCACACACTCACCATAACACTGCCAATGCCAGCAGAAGTCTGGAATGTGACAGCACACAGAGAAGCCTTAAATGAGGATGGGTTTGCTTTTTGTATGTGAAGGAAAAGGACAGACTGGCTCCTAGTTAAACTATACTACCAGGAATGGGTTTATGATTTATTTTCTGTGTGCTTTATATACATATATAATTATTCAATCCATTTTTATTCTCTCAATTATTTGCAGCAGAAGCTGGGCTGTGCAGAGGGAGAAATTGCAGAGTTTAGTTCCATTTACACCTGCAAATTATGCAATAGGTGGGGAGTTTACTGGGGGGTTTTATCCCTGAAGCACCCAGTACCTACTTTCAAAGCACAGTGTGGTATCCTCAGCTTTATTTCAGTAGAACCAAGAGCTTTTGGCCTTTCAGCCCTGTTAGAAACAGTTGAGTCAAAAGGCTACAACTGTGTTAAAACCAAATCACAGCTGATGACTACAGTGAAGAAAGATGCATCCTCCAACCTGCTGCACACACACAAGCCTTCCCCTTCCCAAACATCACAGCCTCTACCCCTGCACCCAGCATTAGCTTGTGTGTGTATCTGTGGCTTAGACAATTCTTCAGCATTCCAAAAGTGCTGGTACTGAGGAAAGGAACACGTAACACAAGAGAACCAAAAGCCTGTGGGTGAACCAAAGCTGCTAGTGAATTGCTGTGCTTACGGGCTACAGCACTTGGGTCTGTGCTGGGGCTGAGCTTTAGATCCCATCTGCTGGAGACCACATGTCCTCCCCTCCAGCACCAGATGAAGAACCAAGAGAAGAGCATACCCCCCACTTGGGGAGCAAAGAGTGATGTGGGACAGAAACTGATACAAGAAGAGTTTATGTCATAAAACAATTCAGTAAGACAACTTCAGAGCTACCAGTGAGGAGTTTCTACTCAATACTTAACCCACTTGCTCACACTTTTTATGCTGGGAAACCTGTAAACTCAATGGCATCAAGCTGCTTTGCCAATACAGGTGGGGGACTTCAGCCTTAACTCAAAATTTGGTCCTTTATTAGGGAGTTTAAGTTTACAAATGGTAACAAAAAGTATTACACTTCTGCAGACGACACCAAGTCACATTTCCAAATGCTCTTCACAATATTCCTTCCTTTAAAAGTCCTTGATTACTTTGTGTTTCAATACACATTATGTGTTTCCTGATTTTCATTAGGATACAGGAATTGTATTACAGCATGAGCAGGTTTACCTGCAATGCCAGACACTGCTCATGGAGAATACAGTTTAGTCCTTGATCTTCACAGGTTCATTAACTGATTTTCTTCTGACTTCTACTGTTCTTTGAGTCCCACAGAATAACAATGTTAAAATACACCAAAAATAGTATAAAATGTAAGCAAGAAATAATAGACACAGCTAAAGGGAATAAATCCGGTAACCTCTGTGGGGGATGCACCATGGCACTCATCACAGACAGGACAGCCATCAGGGTTATGGACATAAGGAACTGTAAGAGAAGGAATGATGCATTAGCTAATGATGATTCAAAACCTCAAACAAATAAGCTGTTACTTTACTACTTGGCTGCTCTGTATTCTTCACTCTATACTTGCAGAAAAACATTCCAGCACATCTTTACACAGGTGCAGTGTGGCTTTCCCTGTTTGGGGCTGTATCACAGAATCCCAAACTGGTTTGTGTTGGAAGGGACCTTAAAGCTCATCCAGTTCCAACCCCCTGCCACAGGCAGGGACACCTTCCACTAGAGCAGCTTGCTCCAAGCCCCTGTGTCCAACCTGGCCTTGAACACTGCCAGGGATGGGGCAGCCACAGCTTCTCTGGGCACCCTGTGCCAGCACCTCAGCACCCTCACAGGGAATAATGTGCAGTTACAGACATAAAACTGGTTCATTCAACTCCTTCAGTACCAGGAAGAGCTGCAGGGAAGAGCTGTGGGAATTAAAATGGCTCACCAGCATCCTGACAATCTTGGGAAAGGACTTAAACCAAGAAACGTATCCCTTCAGGGAAAGGGAGAACTGCTTCAGCTGCAGGTCCTCGGCTGAAGTCTTCTCAAATATGGAAAAGGAAGTGGTGCAGACTGACAGGAACGCCAGCATGCTCACAGCGTAGGCCAGCAGCAGGCCATCTTTCAGCAGCAGAGGCAGCATGCTGTTAAAACAGAATTACCCACAGAAGTGAGGGCACAATCCAAGTTATACTTTAAAGATCATAAAAAGAAAGGGGAAAAGGAGATGTTTATACTGGAACTGGGGAAAGAACATCTATTTAAACACTATTATCAGCGTCCAACTCACCTGAAGGTTGACACGAGTAAAAACCACGTGGCCATAAAAGGGATTTCATTTATGATTAAGCAGACTGGTCTAGAATGAAGAGAGGAGAAACAGATAAGCAAACTCTGAGTGACAGCACTTCCCCCTCTACCCAGATGCTGTGCTCCCAGTCCTCCAGGAGGTCAGGCAGAGCTCTATTCCACACTGGCACAGGCTTGGAAAACCCAGGAACAGGCAGCATGTGAAGAGCATCCTCTGCCAGAGCCTCTCAAAATCCTCCTTCATCAAACATTACTTTCAGATACACACAGGACATCCAAGCTCAACCTGCAGCCATGCTGGGCAGCTGAGTGACACCTCTGCTTAGCATGGACCCTCACCTCAACCAGCCCCAGGCAGGCAGCTATGGCCTGTACCTCTCCGTGCTCCAGGACACATGGCCCAGAGATGGGTGAAGCAGGAGAGAGCAGCATGGCTCTATTTGCATGCTTTCACTTATGAGTTATTCAGAAAAGCAAATGTGTGGAGTTTTTACAATCAGATGTATTTGTAAGTGAGGAAGCAGCATGCAATAACAAGGTGAGGAAAAGAAGATCAAAATATATCCCCAGAAAAATCATTTACTTACACTGACACTAGAAGAATAGATTTTTCATGTACTTGAAAGGAGAACAGGAAAAATGACAATGCACAACTAACCTTAGGAAAGCAAATCAGAGACACATTAGTCTATGTGACTGCAATGCAAAGGGAGGCTTTAGTTTCTCTGCTGGCACAGACTTTACAGGAATCTCTGAGCTAAATGATGTAGTTTTCTAATTAACTGCTACATTTACTCCAGTGCCATTTCCAAGTGCATAGAGGTGCTTCTGTCACCACCTCTACACACTGAGAAACACATTGCTTGAAAGTTTACTCAGTGTAGTCACAAAGCACTTAACATGAAGAGCCCTCACTCTTGCTCTGCTTTACTGCCAAGAGCATCCCCAAACTGTGGGACGCTGTTGTGTGGCAAACACAACATTCACATACACAAACACTGGCAAAGCTCAGTCCTGATGAGAGCTACCCACCTCTCTGACTGAATTTTGGTCATTATCATGACCAGCCAACACCCCAAAGTTAAACACAGTCCTTTTTCCTCCCACCAAACGAAACACAAGACACTACAACGTAAACCAGTTCTTAGAAAGGATAAATGTTAATTTTAAGGCAATGCTGTGATGAACTTTCAAAACTTTACTTGCATAAAATTAGAAGTATAAATTATCTTTTAACTCTTGAAACCTTAGGACCAGCTCCATAGGATTTTGATTTCGAGGAAACACTGATTTTCACATGTAAGTCAGGTTCATATGCTTAAATTCAATGATATGACTAAGGAAAGGCAAACATTTGGAAAACAGTATCATTTTCAAACCACCAAGAGCTCACATGTCCATCTGGGGACATTTGTTACTGATTTTTGCAGCTGAAGATTAAGAAAAACCAGTACTTTGGAAGCTAAACAATAACAGGAGACATTCCAACCCTGCATAAGGCTTTAATGTGTATGGAACCTTCTAGAGACTCTTCAGAGGAAGATAATAAGAATGCACACTAAATAATTGTGGCTCAAGGAGAAAATCTGGATTTAAAAGACAGGTCAGAGCCCCGGACACATGATAACAAAGCACTTGAAGTGATCTCTTCAGCAGCAGCACAATGACATTGACTGGTACCACAGTTCACATCACAGCGGGTGGAACTACTCAGTGGTTGATCTAAACCAAGGAGCACTTAAAAACATGCAGCACTTACCAAAGCAAACTTAAATCCTCGCAGAGAAGGCTGGGCTGTGAGCTTTACACAAGCAGGCAGCAGGCTCAGGAATGTTACAGCAAAACTAAGGAGTTGTGTAAGAAAACCAGTTTCAATACACGAGGAGCTACATCCACGCTCTCATATGATCACTTGTGAAGGTTATCTAAGTTTGGAATTTGGTTTTTGTTTTCAGAAGTACAAAATGACCCAAGGAGGCTCCATCACAAGAGCACTGAGTGCTCTTCACTGACAGACATGCTTTTGAACAAGGAATAAAGCATTTATTAATGGCAGTCCTAGGGTAATGGTTGGACTCTATGAACTTAAAGGTCTTTTCCAACCCAGATGGTTCTATGATATCTATTGATATTTCTGATTCTGCAGACCTAGACTTGAATCCTCCCATTTAGTCAGAAAACCGGACCTGTGAACTCTAACTTCCAAGAGCACTACAGGAGGTAGTTCTTTAAGAGGAAAGCATGGAAGTTTTATCTCAGTTTTAACCAGCCAAGTAGCTCAAATCACTACATAACCAAGCAGGATTTTTTTCAGTCATCAATATTCCTAACAGCACTTGGGGAACAGAATCATAGAATGGGTTGGGTTGGAAAGGACCTTAAGATCACCCAGTTCCAACCCTCTGCCAAGGGCAGGGACACCTCACACTAAACCGTGTCACCCAAGGCTCTGTCCAACCTGGCCTTGAACACTGCCAGGGGTGGAGCATTATCACTTGGAGCAAGCATCGCTTGGGAGGAAGGTACAGTAGAGGAAAGAAAACATTTATTCAAGATTTTAAACACCATTTCTCATTCTTTGACCAAAATCAGTCATTTTGCAGAAATCAAGACCAACAGTGACTTATGTAAAACACTTCAGTTATGTCTTACCTGAGTTTTAGTTGAGTTTGAGGTGACATTACATCCTTTATCTTTATAAGGACACTTAGACTGCACCAAATATTGGCTACTTTATCCTGGAAGGGGGAAAAGAGGTAATTAGTGATAACAACACTCATTTGAAGTAATATTTGTGACAAGAATGGAATTGGGAAGTGGGGGATTATTAGGTTTTACCACAATAGTGCAAAGAGACACTTGCAGATATGCTTAGATGTACTTTATATTATTCTGATCTTCCAAAATGAGAACTTTCAAAAGACTCAAGGAAACAGAATCATAGAATGGTTTGGGTTGGAAAGGACCTTAAGATCATCCAGTTCCAACCCCCCTGCCATGGGCAGGGACACCTCACACCAGACCATGTCGCCTAAGACTCTGTCCAACCTGGCCTTGAACACTGTCAGGGATGAGCATACTTCAAAGTCACTGAGAAATAGTTCTTCAGCACAAGAGGCTGCCCCTGAACGCAGGAGATCACACACCTTGTGAGAATAAGGCTCTGAACCTACCTGTCCCTGAGTAAACACTGCTGTACGCAAATCTCTGCTCGAACGTGAAGACATTCTGTACCCTGCCACGTTTCGTGACGTACCTGCGTGTGTTTAGCCGTGCTTACCGCCTGCTAGCAATGACAGAGTTAACCCCTAATAAATCAAGAGCTCTAAGGACATTAGCAGTTGTGCTAGGATCACTTTCAAAATTAAATCTGTAACCACAGCTCTCATGCTCCTGAAACTCATCCCGAAACAGCTGCTGGAGGCACAGCTGTGTAGACATAACACCGCGAAAGCTGCTCGCACCAACAACTGAGCCATCTTCCTCACATGCTCAGCAGCAATACAGAGTATGTGCCTCGAACCTGCTCAGGATTACAAGCCAACAGAGGGTTTGGCAGCACCAGCACACACACACACACGGGACGCCTACTTAGTAGCCAATACTGTTTTACAACCAGCAGCATTTGTTACTGCTGCTGTAAATGGGAACCGATTCAAAGAACCTGTTCCAGGCACCCCAGTGTAAATTTACTGCGCGTTGCTTACGTGGACAATTCCTTGGTTTATCTCGATCAGCATCCAGCAACTCACCCCTGATCAGCTCGGGAAATATCTGGGCTAATATTAGACTAAAATCCGTCAGCTCTTTCTGACTCCTTGGTTATTGTCATTTACACATTTTAGTTTTAAACTTGGTACTGAATGAAAAGCATGACGATCAAAATTATCCATTTCTAAATTCCAAGTAATTCCTAAGAAATAGGGTTATTGGGGGGGGTGCTCTACTTTGGGATTTTTGGACATGGTCTTTTTTTGGAGGGGTTGTTGGGCATTTTGTTTGGTTGTTGGGTCATTTTGCGGGGGGTCGGGGTTTGGGTTATTTGCTTTTAACTAACCTAGCAGAGAATACACTGAGAACACTTCAATAGCACTGCCTAAATAAATAGGTGCCTTTGGCCTTTCAGCAAGAGAAAAGGGCCATTTGTGATATTTATACCTAAAGAAGATAAAAACAATATTTAAGATGAACTAACCTATGTAAATATTTGCTTAAGTCCCTAAGACATCAAACCCTGCAAACTCCAAGCTTCATTTTAGTGCTAGAACTAGAAGCTGAGAAGCTGCTTTCTAAAGTGTAATATTAAGATTCATGCCCTAACTAAGGAAAACAGCAGCAACAACTCGGTGGTGCTGAGGAAAGGAATCCCCTTTCCTTTATCAGCAGGACTCCCTGGTGCTGTGTTAGCATTAGGTGAATGAGGAATTGCTTTCCTGGATTAAGGCTTTACTTTAAGGTACTCAGCACCCTGCAGCACGCAAATCTCCATAGCCTGGGGAAAGGAAAAGCAGAACTGGCCGAAAACAGTGGATTTTCAGTGCCAGTTTCTGCAAAGTGGGACAAAAAGGAAGTTGTAAAATGCACTCAAACCACTATTTTTAATTATTTGATTTTAATAACGAATCCTGTCCCAAAGAAGCCGAGCAGGACTACAGACAGAGGCTGAAGCTGTTGACTTTCAAGGTTACATCTTCTGACACTGTCAATTACTATGGAATCTATTTCAATGGAAAAATGTATGGATTGAAGTATGGGTTTGATGATGGGATAAGTGTTGTCTACTCGTATAATATCCTGGAAGATGCCAGCTGAGCTGGGGTTAAATACTGGATTAAATAACTGGCAAGAAATGACTGCTGAAGAAGGCAGCTCAAATTACGAGTTCTGTGGTGTGTCTCCCACATGAAATCCCTAAAGGTCACGCTGAAGGTTTCTCAAGGGATCTAAGAATACAGAACATTTACAGTGGGGTGGGGGAGAAGAAAACATGCATGCCTCAAACAAGCCTCGGTCAATGGGAAAGAGTCTTCTGAGTACTTGCATGATTTGTTCCATGTCGGTACAGAACGGGAGCCAGCAGACAGCGAAGGAAACCACCACTGTCCCTGCTATCTTAGTTAGCAATACTAATCTGCAAGCAAGAGAAACACATCAGAAAAGATCAATCCACCTACTGGTAACACAAGTCAGCTTACAGCATAAATCTTTTACAACACGGGGTACAGAACTGAAGGCAACAAATCTAAATCAGGAGCCACCAGCACCACAGGAAGAGCTCATTGTCCCCAGGTTAATGAGAACAACCTCATGAAAACCATAGAATTACTGCTGTCAATCTTATCTGCTTGCCTGCTGCAGCCCAGATTTAAGTTAGTTTCCAGCATGAAGAGTGCTAAACACACCTGAATAGATTTTGCTGTTTGTTCAATGGAAATACTTCATGTAGACCTCAACAAGATATATTTATCTTGCAGGAGAGGGATACATTACAAGAAGGATCTTCCACTAGAAATTAATGCAGAAGTGCCCACATGCAAATAAGAATAACATTCCCAATGCCAGGAAGTGGATACAATGGTTTAGGTCACTTACCCCTTTCCTTTCAGTCCCTTCTTGAAGCACTTGCCAAGCAAATAGCAGAAAAAGGGCAGAGAATGGTAGAGTTCCATTTGCTTGTAATTTAAGGCCAAGCAAAAGGCCACTGAGCCCAACAGGTCCCAGTCATAAGACAAATAAAGTACACCCCACAGGGCAAGGCCCAGGCTCACTGAGTTGTATATGGTTTTTTATGTCAAGGACAAGATACACATCCTCATACTGGAAGGCAGCAATGAATGTCCAGAGGGATGAGTGTAAAAATGGCACATAAGAGTTCTTTCAAGTTAGTTTTAAAAGCACACTGCCCATTTTAACTGTGCTGGTCACACACAGAAGTAACTGTACTTCCATTTAAGATTTACAAAGCCTGATTCAAAGTTTGCACAGGCAATTTTGAGGCTAAATAGCCTGTATATTCATTATACAAGTAACATATATTAAGTCAACCAGGATTTTGGGGACTATATTGTCAAATACATCAGGGTCAACATGTTTTTCTTGGTATTTACATGATTAAAGATAAACACTTCAAGAGTGTTTCCTCCCAGCTCTCAAAAGGTACATACAGAACATTCAAATACATCAGTATTTAAACTATATTTTACTTAGATCAAGGACTCCTGAGGATTTTGTGATATATTCTACTCACACCACACTCTCATCCACAAGCAGTCCCCTTAGGTGCTAATACTGTACAAAGTTGCTAAAACCTGTGCCAGCGCCTCAGCACCCTCACAGGGAAGAGCTTCTGCCTAAGAGCTCATCTCAGTCTCCCCTCTGGCAGCTTAAAGCCATTCCCCTTGGCCTGGCCCTACAGACCCTGGTCCAAAGGTTTCTTGTAGGCCTCCTTTAGGGCTGTGTTTTACTGCCATGTATATTTGAGATCTCAATTTCACATCACCATCAAAAGGCTCTGTCCTTGCAGAGATGTGCAGCAGCAGTTCAGGTTAAGTAAATCTATTGACTTCTTGAGAGCTGGTCACAGCTAGGGAAGTTATCCATGCAACAGGGCTGCAACAGAGCACAGGAGACCCTGCACTGCGTCTGTCCGCTTCAACACAGCATCTGCTACACCTGCATCACCCAGACATGAGGTTTGTGGAACCTTTTCTTAAGGATTTGATGCTCAGATTCCACAACATCCACAATCTATTCCAGCATTCCACTGTAGTTATGGTTCAAAGATTTTTCCAAGTATTTAAAAAGCCACCCAAGTATTCCCTACGGTGACTTAGGGACGTTACTTCTTGCCCTATCCAATGTGGAACACACAGAGCAGATAACTGCCTTCCTCTTTATGCATACTAGAAAGTATAACCCTGTGCCACCTCCTGACCACCACCTTCTCTCTAAGAGATGCATCCGTTCCCATCCCTATCCTTGTAAGTGATGTCTCCAGACAATCTGTATCTTTAGAGTCAGGCCACAAATACAATTTCAGACGCCCTGAACTGTAAGTCAAATACCCAGTAGCATTAGGAACTCTTTTCCTTTGAAATCTACATTCTAAGATATGCTATCTTCTAAGTTCACCAGGCCCTCTCTTAGGAAACCACGTTAGTATTTGATTGTCAAGACTTGATTTAGTAGACACAGAGATTCAACATCTCCTTGGAATAGTTAAATATTAACTATTAGTATATTATAATACAGTATATATAATATAGTTAAATATTAACAAGAATTAACATTCATTACAACTCCAGGATTGTGTCCCACTGGCTCAATGGCACTACCTAGCGCAGCCTGGAGGAATCAGCTAATAGCATTTGTTTTATGATGTGCAAAACCAGTGTAAAACCAGCAATCTTGTTCAAATCTTATTCAGTCTTAGTCCATCTGAAGGTATCTGCCACCGACACTGACCAGGCAGCCTGACAGCCTAACTCATGTTAGGTGCCCAGCTGGTAAATGGTTAGGCATTATGTGAAGTGAATCCAGTCTCACGTAATGGCAAAGGTAAGACAGGATGGCACATTTTACATAAGTGAACATTTTACATACTCCATCTGACTCGCCCCTCTGCCACCTCAGGTAGATCTAAGGTGGTTCTCTCTCCAAACACAAAGCACAGGAGCACAAGCCATCATTCTTTCCACTCTATAGTGTTGTCGATGTCATGCTAGTGATGTTTTCTGCAATAAGGTGACTGACAAACATGAGCTCAAGGCACAGGAAGAATGCTGTTTATGTCTGATTTGTCCCAATCTCAACTATTTATCCCCAATATATTCCAGACTTACAGTTTTCTCTGTCATCTCTGCTTTGGGGTAGGCAGAAGCCCCCCAGATGCCTTTGTACACAGAAGTAACCCCCTGCCCAGCTAAAGACAACTACTAAAAGAACAGTGGTACTTCATAAATCAAAAGGAATTTCACTGCAGAAGAAGGATACTGAAAGTGTCCATGGTCAATAAGAATGAGGCCTGGATAAAGCAGTATGCAGAGAGCACTGGAAACCTGGGAAGAAGGATCAAAAAAAGAGGAAAATAATTATTTCTAAGTTAGAAATAGAGGAACTTATACTACTACTCCAGTACAAAACTTTGCCCCTCCATGGTGCATCCTATATGTAGGAATCTGATTTTCTACAATATTCTTACAGCGATATTCTGAGTAATCAAGAAAGATCAAGATTTTCCATAAGTGAGAAAACATGGAATAGAGACCAGGCTCCCCTTTGCCAGCCAGCTGAGATCACCCACATCCATCTTAAGCCTTGGAACCACTCCAAAAACCATAAGACTTATTCCACAATGCATGGGTTCTGCCATAAGGACTGTGCAAGGCAAAGCAGTTCCTGGATTCCCCTATCTTGGGTTTACTACCCAAGTTCATAAAGAGACATAATTCAGGAGTTCAGAGCATCTTGTTATTGAAAGCATTATATTAATTGCTGTCAGATAATTAATGGCTTTATCTTTTTAATTGAAAAGCCTTTAATACAAGATACAACAGTTCTATGTCAATTAAAACCATCACAGTGTTCTACACATTAACTCTCGTACTGTTACATTTCTCCCCTGTTTTAAGAGGCTGCTCTCCTTGTTTCTTCATTTACACACACACCAGATACTTGCCTTCTTTTTAGTAGATGTTTCTTTCAAGGAAAAACAATATAAAATAACTGCAGGAATATAAACCAGCAAATCAGCAACAATCACTGAAAAACAAAGAGTAACTTTGTATTAGAAGCCTCACACATACCCCACTTAATGCTGCTTGAGTCACACATCTTCATGTGGATTGTGAATCGTCAACTCTTACTTACGGTTTTAACTTCTGAATGCTCCATGCCTTGGTTGTGTTTGGTGGTTATCACTCAGATGATAACTAGACAGTGTTGGGGTGAGACTAGTTGTCTGCCTTTTGAATGTGGGGTTTACCTCTGTACCCTCACTGAAAACTTCACTTAGTCATTCAATTCAGCTGGATTTCACAAGTCCCAGGGCTACAGCTTCAGCTGAATAAGCTTTTCTATTATCTTACATTGTGCTACAGTATGTTTCATTGCTTTAAACATAGCTCCAGTTGGCAGCTACACCAAAGCTCATTTTTTTCAATAGTTTTGGGAAAACCAAGGAAAAAATATAGGGAAATAAACATTAAAATATCAGAAAGTTCTTCACTGGAATAAACTGGGGAGTTTCACTTCAAAGGACAGAAAGAAATGGGTGCACAGAATTTGATCTTGTTAATGTCTCGAATGCTATCATTTCTGATGTCCAGAAGCTGCTGCTTCCATGCGTTCAGCTGTTTTGGCTTCTGGCACAGCCTCAGTCAGTAAGAGAGCGCACTCTAGTTCCTCACATGCCGAAATGAGAGAAGGCATTCTTCGTTCTCCAAAGAAATCAACTACAACCAGATCCAGTCAAGTTGTTTGATGAAACAAATAGTCTGGAGACACAATTATGAAGCTCTAGGTTATAACTATCCCTGGTCTGTGTGATGTGAATAAACAGTCTAAAACTAGTTATTTGGCTTTCATCATCTGTCTGCAGCAAGTATTTGTACGAGGGTGGACAACAGAACCAGCAGGCTCACCTGACTGGAACTGTGTCAACTCCTGCTCATGCTTAAACCACCAGGTGAATTGAGTGTTGTCTTAAGAGTCCAAGAAAGAGTCAGATTATTCCTATACACCAGTTTCAGTTATCCCAAGAGGGAAAGTATAATTTGCCTCTTTGTAGTCATAGGATTTGGAAGAGAATGTTTAAAGACATCAGTTATTCAGTGCTGAAGCCACAATTAAACAAATAAACCCAAGGCATTAGCAAAACAAATCCACTGACACTTCAGACAAAGGTGCGATGCCAAGAGCTGACACAGACCACCCTGAATTATTTGAATGCATTCTTCTAATGGCTATTGTTAAAAAGCGTTTATCAGCTCTGCTCGAGCCATCAGTGGTTTGTCAAATGAGTTGATTTCAAAACTAATAAAGCCCATTTCAAGGGTAATTAAGTTCTAGTGATTTTTATTTCTTTCCAATTCAATCAATTCCTAGGACCAGACAGAGGTTTGTGAAGTACTGAAAAGCTACTGAGGAACAAGAGATTCTGCTGTTGCAATCCAAAAACATTTTGTGCAATTCCAGTGCTACACAAAGCAAGAGAAACCCTTCAAATGAAAGAAAATAGTAACAGGATAACACAGCATCTACCACTGCTTACAGAACAAGAGCTCACAGGCCCCATTGTTTGCAGACCCACTGACACAGCTACTGAATTAAGTTATTCACATGTATTTTTTCAGCACTTATTTTAACCTTTCCTTTGTAGCTCAGAACAATCAGAAAAGTAACTGCAGGAAAATGAAGTTTAGGGTAAAAGCGGTAAAATACAATTTTACCTTTTTGTTAACAGTTTATCTCTAGAAAGTGGTGACTCTGAAAGTGGCAAATACATCTTCCTTTAAGATAAAGGACACAGCTCATAATGAACCTCTCCAAGACCTCAAGAGGTTGTTAATGCCAGTCTACATATGAAATAATTCCACAATTAAGACCAAGCCAAGCTGTAAATGAAAAGCACGTTTATGAGAATGGAAGGGAAAGCAACAAAATGTTTTCCAATTCAAAAATGCTATAGATTATGCTATAATCTATATTGTATAGCTATAAGCTATATTACAGCTATATGCTATAACAAAGTGGCTTTGTCTTAACAGTTTTTACTGAATCAGTTAAGAACTTGTTTCTGTATTCCATCAGCTTCACAAGTATGGTAGAAGAGAAAAGAACACAGGAGTTTGGTTCATAAATGGAGCTGCATGGCTACCCAAGTCCAAGAACTGGGAATAAACTGGTAAAGCCAGAGAAGCTGCATGACATTAAACCCTCTAAATTAGTAAGCAAGACAATCTGTACCTTCATCCTGAGGAAATATAATTTTCCTACCTGTTGTACGCATAAATAACTTATGTGGCTGACTCTCGTACCCCCGAGATGTGTGCAGGGCAATCCAATCGGGATTTATTAACTTTGCACTGTAAAATAAAGTATAGACACATCAAAACGTAGACAGTTCTCATTTCCCTTTACACTCCTCTCAGCAATAAAGACGACACGCACAGAAGCATATTCCAAGAATTAAGATGAACGGAGAAGGAAGATTTCAAAGAGCAATAGTGATCAATGAGAGATTTCCCTCCCGGCTACATCAGTTTATGCTATAGACTTTAGCTGTTATTTGACAATTAAAAAGGAATCATCTTTGCAAACAGGACAACTGGAATACAATATTTATTAGGACAATGTAACCACCTTCAGTGTGGTTCCACTGACTTTTAGAAAAACAATTGTAAATACCTTTCATGCTTAAGTATTAAATATAAACCATTTACAGTTCACATAGATGCCCCACATAACTCAGCCGGTGCACTTTAACCTACATTCTTATTCCATAAGTCTCATTCCAACAGCAGTAAAGCCCTTGTGGAAAAAGTATTCCAATAACAGAATTCTATTTACATGATATCCAGTCATCAAATGTCACTTGGGCTCTCAACACACGAGAGCTTTCCCATGAGATATGCACAATTCCTACGGCACTTTTCACTGATCCAACAGTAGCTTCTATGGAAACATAAATGTCTAAGTCACGTCTAACTCTGCTAAAGTTTACAGACCTTGCAGAAGGAATGTAACCCTTCAGACCCCCTCGAGGTAATTACAAGGCAGAAAACCAGCAGTATTAGTTTTAAGCAATAGGGATACACATAAAAGCTATTCCCTAGCTTTAAGGAAGCAAACAATACTCTCCGTTTCATCAGCTGTCCAGATTGGAAGTTTTTAGCTACTGGTTTCTCTCCTCAGGAGAGACAAGACACAAAAAGGGGAGGGGAAGGGGGAGAGAGAGATGAATTTGGTATTTCATAAAGTACTTTAAATCATGAACTTACATGTAAGCACACACAAGACTGTGGTAGGCAGTAAGAGGCGGATAATCCAGGCCCCAGTACAGCAGGTTGTTATCAGTTGTATTGAAGTACCTAGAATAATAATTAAAACCTTAATGAGGCTCTACATTTCCAGCTTTGTTTCAGCTCAAGGCTAAATATTATCCCAAGTATTTGTATTAACACGTTCAAAATCCAACACAGGAGTCAGTAACTTCTACATCTGCTTTTTTGCTGCACACTAAATACCTCAACAAAACACAAGCAAAAGTGACCCAGAGTGCTTGTGTTTGCGAAGTATGTTTAAAAACACTGCTAAAGCTACTTACCTGGAGAGAGAAAACCCTTGATGTGAACAGAGCCTGATAAAAATCCAAAGACTAAAACAAAGCCTGCACAAGAACCACTATAGAAATCTACTGCAGCTCCAGGCTGCTGCCTGTGCTGGGGTTTGTACATCCTTACCTCCATCTCCAAACCAAACCTACCTTTGTCACCCATGTCAGTAATTCCAGGAGACAGCCAAAATAGAAATAAAACCAAGGGAAATTGCAAAAGAAATTTCATTCACTAGTTGTTACTCTTCTTCCTTGTATTTAAACCTATTCCTCTCTTTCCTGGACTTGGACAGCACATGCAGTATGTGACAGTGACTTTGGAATAGTTCACCTTTCTCTGCTCCTCTGTCAGACTGTAATGTAGCACATTGTAAATTGCTTCTGCTCAACAGAAAATCTGGAAGTGCTGAAAAACCACCTGTTGAAGTTATACTGCTGGAAAGCAACAGAACAGAAGTGGAAAAGGGTGGCATAAGGATATTACACAAACAAAAAGCAGCATATATCTGGAAGAGAACTATGTCACAGCAGGGGCACCTAGGCAACAGTGTCAGCATGAATGTAGGAGTAGAGGCTAAAAAGTTCCTTAGAAGGCAGCACCAAGTTATGAGAGTAACCTCAATAACCATACAAGGGCACAAACCTCCACCAGATACATCAGCCACAACCACTTTACCTCGTTCTGCCTCAAAACTCAGGGGGAACATGTAAAAGAAAGGAAAAGGATTTGCCCATTTGGAATTACGTTGTGTCACGTGTATGGAAGACTGGCAGCAGTCAGAATTAAGTCACCTCTTCCAAATGAGAAACAGAAGGTCTTATCCAAGGAAAACAGAAGTCATAAATATAAGGCATTAGACCCTTTATATCTCACAGTGGAACAGACTGACTAGCCTAACTGCCATGGGGCAAGCCTGTGGCTCTTCCAGTTTCTCTTGTCAAATGCAGCCAATTTTTGACATCTATTATAGTAAATGATATTTCTTGAATTCTTCATGAGCTGCCTGAAGAATCTGATGAGCTGATGATAAATCACATTTCTTTGAGCTGCATCTCTGCTTCTTACCCTACAATTCCAGACTGTTCATGCCAAAGCACTTCAGATTCTTCATGCACATTGTAAGAGTCCACACCTTTGTCATCAACTTTCTGGGTTTGTCTTAGGTCTGGGGGTTTTGTTTGGTTTTCTTTAATCTTACTGTCCATAAACTCATAGTTTCAACAGAAAAAACAACCCCTCTACCCAGTAATACTCAGCAAAAAAAGCTGTCACAGTTTTAACTAGCAGTGTAATAAGGAAGGATGATCTTAGAGTAGCCTTTAATAAATAATATCAAGAATATAAAGAGTAATATAGAAAAGAAATACTTAAGTTCTGGCCTCTGGCTCAGAGATGTCACACAAGGAAACTAATACTGTAGTTTACTGCACCAATTTGTCTTATACATCTTTGTTTTGGACCAAAGAAAATAAGCATGGAACACACAGCTATATAACCTATAGGTGCCTGTTTAACAGTCAGTGTGACAGCTCTCCTCCCAAGAGCTTCTCTCTGTACGTACAGAGCCAAGTTTACAGAGGAACACTTGCTGCATAGACAGCTCTTCTCATACTAAACAAGCAACAGCATGAGAAGTGGTTAGAATCTCAACTTCAAATTTGAATACTATTTTTACACCCTGAAGTATAATGTCTTTTGTGCTTATTTCTACACTACAGGAAGAGAAAGACAGCTTAGCTTAGTTTTCTAGAGTGTAATCCCTTCCATGGCAGCCAAAATGTTCTTTTCCACCACCCAAAACTGAATATGACTTTGCTGTGTTAGAAATTCAATTCTCAAAGCAGACCTAATCAAAAAACTTCTGTTATAAATAAAAGCACAAATACAACAAGGCTGAGATGCCCAGCTGGCAGCCCAGAGGCGAAACCCAGCCTGCAATATAGTTTCATCTGCCCTCAGGGAATGCCTAGAAGTAATGCCTGCTATAACTCTTAATTTTAAGTACATATAGTTCCACGTAGCAGAGTGGATCAAAGCTGCCAACTCCATCATTATGTCAGCTCTTCATTATCCCAACTCTGGCACAATGAGGGTTTAGATATCCCAGAAAAACACAGAAGAGAAATGATAATATAGATACAACAGGATGATCCAAAGTCACAATATAAAGTCATCTGCAGTGTTTCAGAGTGTCGTACTTTCAGAGCTGACCCCGCATATATTTACAGCAATACAATTAATTGAATTAATATTCTATTATGTCATATTATTCTTTTTCCCAACAGACAGCTAAGGACAAAATTACAGCAAACAGAATGCAACCATTCCTATTGGAAAATGAACTGAAGTTCCAAAGTGTTCCAATTTACATTGTAGCATATACAGGGACAAAATCACGTTTACCATTCCATGCAAGCTCTAAGAAATAATAGGAACAATATAAAAAGAAATAAAATATTTGGAATCATTTTCCTACTGGTTTAAGTGATCTGTACAAATGAAGCTCACTCTCGTTACAGCTAGAGTCCAGGCACCCACATTTTAAAACCTATATTAAGAACATGGGTATGAACAACAAATGTGCAGGTGTAAAAACCAACCAGTGCTCCAGCACAAGAAGTCAAATCTCTGCATTTACTGGCATGCCTCTACCTTCCAGCTTAGGGGAGATGAGCAGAGCTTGGTTTGGTTTCGTCAGTGCTGATAATCATGCAGGTTTTAGTGCGTTACAGATCTGTAACTCAGGAAGCTGAACTGATTTTTTTTCTAACCCAGGAGAACAAGTTTCTATAAGATCTCATATAAACCTGATAAAAAATTGCTTCTGGATCTTTCCATTCAATCCAAAACAAAGCTGGAGCTTCACAACAGAGAAGTCAGAACAGTTTGTTATAGAAACTCATAGCTAGCAAGTCAAACTTCCAAATTTTAGCTTTTTTGAGAAGAAAACAGTGCCTCAGCTCAAGAACAGGGTAATACTGCATTAATACAAAACAGATTTTAGCATAGTTCAGGGAACAGTAGAGATGTTGCAGAGATCTCAAAGGTATATTAAAGGAAGATACAACCCAAAGGTTCATTACATTTACCCCTTTGTAACCCACACACTACGTACCACTGCCTGATGGGCAAATTGTAAGTAACTTCTTGCCAGTGCCTCTGAGCTTCATAGTCTCCATACATAGGTGGTTTTCCTGCACCTAAAAAGAAACGACAGTGCTTAGGGATTTATTAAGTTTATGCAGATTGCTTTTCCTCTAGATATGCATTTGCATATTAATATGTCACTAATTTTACTCTCCATTCCCTTATGATATTTGGGAATGAAATAGAGACCTCATCGGCTACGCAGTCTAACAGGGAAGGGAAAAAAGAAAGTTACACATTCTTTTGGCCTTCTGGATATTTCTGCAACAAGCATTTATCAAGATATTCCACTGTGAAGAATTGCTTCCTCATCTGACAAAAAAATCATTTCCAAGTGTAGATGAAAAATGGGGCACTTTCTCTGAAATAAGAAAATGCACGTAACAGACACCCTGTACTGATTCTGTGTGAGCTACTACGTGTCCTTAGTATATAACAATTGACAGTGTTCTCGCCTGTGTTTCAGCCACGTTGTGGTGCTTTGCTTTTAAAAGTAACAACCAGCCTTATTCTTTATATTTCCTTAGAACCAGGGACCTGCTGCAAGTCCCCCAGATCCCTTCCCTCTGCTGTCTGCCTAGCAAGAACACTGCATCTGTCCCTTAATAAGGAGTTCAGATGAGCCATTTACCGAATGAGGCCATTCAGCACACAGAATAGGTTTGGAAGGATTTTTTCTTATGATCTACAAAGCTTTCTAAATAATAACTGCTCCATTTCGGTTTACAGGAATTCGCCCTCACACATTTTTCAACTGAGTGATTGCTATGTAGCAGTTCTGCGGAGTGAATTACATTAAAGGACACTTTTCACGGATGCATACATAAGTCTCTCAGGAAACCAAGATATTCCTTCTTTTTCCACAGGACAAAAAGCTTTATCAATGCAAATACTTCAGACATCTACTCATAAACAATCGCCTCAACATAAGCCTAACTCCAATAATGGCAGTATGTTAAGCATCTTTATCACAGAATTTATTTACTTCTATTAACCTGTGCTTATTGAGAACAGGAACTGGACTGATAACACTTCCAGTAAAATATTGACACGAGCCAGAGAGAGATTTAAAAGTTTCTCTAAAATATAGGAAAGCCATCTATATTTTTTTCACATGATCCATGTCTGTGGGAGTCACACAAGCTCCGATATGTACTACTTATTCCTGGGTAGTGGAGAGAACATTATCTCTGCTATTTTAATCCAGGGGAGTAAAGAGATTCTCTCCACGGTATGGCACATTCAACTGAAAGTCTCCCAAATAAGTGAGGTCACTGGAGAATAGGAGGTTTAGCAGTGACTGTTCTGTAACTATAAATCTAGAACAAAGAAACTGTCATACGGTTACTGAAATACAAGAAAAGGTATTATCCAAATTACAGTGTTTGTGTGTGTTCATATGCACATCGGTACATATCTAAACCCACACATTTTATTTCAGCTCTCAAAAGAAAAACCACCACAGGAAGAGAAATTAATTCCTTCAGAATGACCAGGAGAGATCTTAATCCTAAAGTTCGATTACTGAAAGCCAAATACAGAGCTGGATCATGCATCTGTCTTAGTCTGAGAACGCACATTTAGCTTCCACCTACAGCAAGCATCAAGTAATGCAGCTAAACAGAATTCAGAATTCATTAAAATTGAGTGTTTTATTTGAAAAGGGTCACAAATACTTTTCATTTAGAGTGGTCTTATTGAGTTCTATTGTTACCTGGAAGCAGACGTTTTTAAGGGTCTGAAGCTGCCTTTCAACAGGGGTGTTTAGCTTTAATTTAGCAGGAGTTTAGCAATGCATTAAAAAAATATGCATTAATGTATGAAGCCAAGGTTTTCCTCAATACTTCTCCAAGATCAGCCAATCTAAGGTGATCATAAATGGTGACCTTTCAAAACTAGGTATTAGTTATGGGCTTCCAGAAGGCAGATCCAAAAACACGGTGGATGGCTAGCGACAACAGAACAGAACCGATAACGGCAATCCAGGACTCTACAGTAAATAAGGGCAGAATTAACCCCCTTGCTTCTGGCCATCCACACCACTTCAGAGCATGCTGAATCAGCACTTCTACTAGAGCCCGCTTCAGAGAACGATGACTGCTTCCAATCCTTTGCTCAACTTCACTGCAGTGAGCAGCAGTGAAAGCAACACGAGATCACAGCCGTTTAAGCACTACCCTGACCACTTTTTGCCTTGCTCCTGTTATTAAATGTATATTACACCTGAAGGAAGTCAAAGAGGAAAAAAAACACCCAGTGTAGATAGGCATGACCGCTCTAACATTCAGGTTTGCCTTTTTTTTATAGCCAGCCAATGCTCAAAGTTAAGCACATGCTTTAATAATTAGCTGGACTGGATCAGACTCAGCTTTTCCTATTCCAAAATAAGTTATACAATCATTGCATAGGAAACAAGATTAGAAAATATGGTATTTTAGCTCAGGCTTCACTTTAAGACTCTCAAAATCTGGACAGGTTTGAAATTAAACTGACTTTAAAAAAATCTACTTAGCAAAGTAGTTGTAAATACTTGCAATGCAACAGAAATTTAGCATTGTGTGGCAAAAGAGAGGGTGTTTAGTTTGCTGTCTATGGATGGGTAGAAAAGCCTGTTACCTACAGAGCAGATTTCTTACAATGGCACCTTCAGAAATCAAACAACTGTGCAAGGTGTGCATGCAACTTCACAAGCAAATTCCTTCAAGTAAGTGAAACCCAGAAGCTACCAGTTTAAAAATCACTCGAATGCTACAGAACAACTCCAACTACTCAGGGAACGAAGCTCCCAATTGCCTTAACGGAGAACTAGAGTTGAATTTGACCGAGCTTGTGATTCTTTTAGTTGATGGGGATTAAAAGTAACGGTTTGGGTTTGAGGGGGTTTTAATTTGCAGAGAGCAAGCTTTGTGCAAGCTCATGCCAAGTGTAGGAATGGCACTGAGAGGTCTGGAAAAAACAACTTGCAAGTTCATTCAAGCATGCTGAGATGGGGAGGAGAAAACCTCATCTATTAAAAGATTATAGCTCTAGTTTATGCTGTAAACAACCTTAAGGAAGTATAGCTACAAGGCAGAGTGTAATCGCTCACTCCACATCACACTGTCTTCATTACCACCAGTACAGTTTTAGCTAAATATAAATTAAGGCTGTATCTGTTATAGAACTTAAAGGACAAGATTAAACAAAAGTACAATTGGATTGCAATAACATTCTGCACCTCCTGAAACAAAAGGCATGGGGTGAACTGGCAGCTGTTCTTCAGCTCCTAAAACATTACTGACCACCACACACACAGAAAAACACATTGTGGTGTTTTTTCCTCAGCATTTTATTCCAAGCAGCTGTGATGTTAATCACTGCACACTTCAGAAACACAGGAGCAAGGCATTACACGAACCCCAGGGAAACAGAGAGGCACTAAAATACGACAATACTTGAAATAACACGTTGCTTCCTATTTATGATTTTACATGCAAGTTTATTTTAATTTATCACAAGCTCCATAATTCACCTTCATGTGGTTGCTTTACAGACCATGAACATGTATTACCTGAGTAAGAACTGAGCGACACAGTCCAGCGTACAGTAAGTGCCAGTAAAACAGTGATTGTCATTAAGCTCCACTTCTCCATAGCTGCTCTTTGTAACAAGCCAAAAGGTACCTGAAAAAAATAAACCCACCATAAACATTGCTACAGCACTGTCTGTGGGTTTGTTCCTCAGGCATTTAATAGCACAACAGCTAGTCCCAGCTTTCTCTCCACCCAGAAGCATTCCGTTACTGTCTCGTGTCTGGAAGCGTGCTACAATCAGGAGGGGTTTCAGTACTGGATAATTTCTAACCATGAAGCCCAAAGCTGCCCAGAAGCAATTTCCTCCACTGCCGAGCCAGAAGCTGAAAAGGCATCTGCTAAAATGCATAAAAACAGCAGCAAGAGGGGTAAAAGATTTCAAACCACCTGAGAGAATTCAGTTACCAGATCAACACTGCACTGTATATACACATACAAACTTAAGCATCCTCTCAAAAAGCTCCACAATTTGTTCTGCAAACATATAGCATGTTTTTACCTGTGACAAGAAAAGATTCTACAAGAGACCAGTAGCAGCAGTCAAAATACTCATGCCAACCATGTGCATTAAGTAGGTCACAAACTACTATTTGTCACTGAACAAGAGAAACCTCTTCTGAGAGGTCTGTAAAAATTACTATATTAATAACTCACTAGGAAAAAAATTATTAACAAGCACAGTTTTAACAAGTGTCCCACTATTAAGTATTTGCTTGATTAAGAAAACCGCTGCCAAATTACACAAAGTGCAGCCTTCTCTGTCGATTTACACATACACAAAAGTGATTTAAAAGATAACTATGTGCTAGCAGGTGTTAGGCTGGATGAGGTATTATCTGTCCTCCTGCTGCCACTATAAAAGCACAGAGCCCACTATAAACTCTGTAACAAGTGTTCTAATTCCACAGGAATACAGTCCAGTGCATAATAAATGACCTGCATACAACCAGCCTAGGAATGCAACATCTGGCATTAGTGACCAAATGCAAATCCCTGAACTAGACCTTACTTCAGTCTCCTCAGTATTCAAAAGGGGGTTAAAATTCTACCTCCCCTTCCCAAGCACCAGCAACATCTCCCTAGAAGATACATCAAATCAAACCTACCCAGCTTGAGAGCTCTTCTCCATCTTTCTACTCCATAAGGCAGGAAGACTGATTTCCCACCAAGCCTGCTCACCACAGTAAGGATCCAATAAGATACATTGCCAGAGCTCTCAAATTAAAGGCCACATGCATCAAACTCAGAAATCAAGAAAGTAATGATGTTGCCCTAAGCAACCCCCCCTAAGTATAAAATACACAAACTTTGACCCAGGGAATCGAAAATATTTTAGCCTGAGTTAGAAAAGAAATGAAAAAGAAACTACTCCAGTGTTGACAGGGAGAGGCAACAGTAAATCCAAAGCTGCACTTTGCCAGATCAGCAGCAGCCGCAGCATTCCCTCCAGTCAGCAACAGATACGTTACAGATGAGCGGATGAGCATGGGTACAACTGTCAAGAGACTTTCCTTGCAGAAGAGGCATCATCCAGTTTAAGTGAGTTTAATACACTTGCCACTGCCAAAAATAAGGCAACAAAACCCAACCCACACAGCAGCAGCCCTGAACTGCTGCTTTTTTAACAAACAGCATCAAGACATGATTTTCTGTTCAAACTAAATCCGTATTTGGTGACCCAACACCACTACCAAGGGTAAAATCAATGTTACTTTAACAACACAACTGGATGACAGCAGTAGATCACCATCTATAGGTAGAAAGGTGAATACAGGTATCCACAATGCTTGCAGTGCTACAGCTGTGCTCAGACCACAGGTGAGGCACCTTGACCTAAATAACAGATACTGAGATTGACTCTGTGGATCATTTCACCCTAAAGGAATGTTTGTGCTTCCTAAACTTGGGTCAAATAAGCCCAGAATCCCACCCGACTTCCCAAATCAAGTGTCACAGAGCCTGCCCCTTCTCTTCTATAAAAGTTACATCAGCTCTTCCTTTGTATTTGCAGTTAGAACAGTTATTAATTACAGCTTAATTCCTTTGTAACTCCCTCATCTCTGCTCCTCCCTGTATCTCTGCCATTCCCTGCATTTGGGGTAACATTTTCAGGGGTACCGAGTTTCTTCTCTCTGCTCAAAAGTGGTTCTCCAAATATTCTTTCCTCCTCCTTAATAATTACTCCATACCCCCGAAACAAAAGCAATGCCTTCATTAGATTCTAAAGCACGGATCCCCAGTTTTTGCTATACCATTGGGTAACAAACTTAGTTTTCAGGGCAAGATAAAGCTGGTTTGATCAGTCTCAAACTTTGTACCTCTGGACGAGCAACACCAGAGGGTCCGTCAGCGAGATGCCACCGTCTGTGGAGTGAAATCACAGCCCCGGACACCCCTGTCCTTCCACGCTGCCTGCTGTAAGGATGCAGACACACAACACGGATGCAAACACCCGCTCCCTGCAGAGGGAACCCCACAGAACTCGGTCCCAGATGCCGGTTCAAGAGATGCCATCACCCAGCACCACCGCACCGCGTCCCTCCTCAGACCACAACCACCACGTTAACGGCGTGCTTTGTGGAACCAACCCCGCGCCGTGAGCCCGCTGTCCCACCACTCCCGGTCACAAACCGCGTTTAACTCCCGGATCTCCCACTCAGCCTCCCCGGAGGGACACGAGGGGTGGGTGCTGCGGGGCACCGGGGCCTCCCCTTCCCCGCAGCCCCCTCCCGCACCGCGGGGTACCGCGGCACACGCGCACCGACACCGCGGATACTCCAAGCCCGGGTCCTGCGGGGCTCCACAGCGGCCCGAGGAGCCCTGCGGGACCGGGACCGGGACCGGGACCGGGACCGGGACCGGGACCGGGACCGGGGCCGAGCGGCAGCCGATGCCCCCTCCCTCCCTGCCGCCCCATCCCGCCCGTTCCCGCCGCTCCTTACTGGGCACGTCCCGCGCGCACGCGCTTCCGCCTCGCAACCGGCTTCCGGCGGGAGCGCGCGCGCGCCCCCATGAAGGAGGCGTGCGTGCGTGCGTGCGTACGTGCGTGCGTGAGTGCGTGAGGAAGGGAGGGAGGGAGGAAGGATGCTCTGCGCCTGCGCAGTTGTGCCCGCGGCGGGTGTCCTCGGGCGGGAACGGCGTTGAGGGGGGAGCTGGGGCCGTGGTGCCCCCGGGAGGGCGGGAATGGCGGCGGGCAGCGGCTTTACCTCAGGGATGAGGGAGCCGTGAGCAGCCCCGGTGGAAACGCGCAGGGGCGAGCCCGCAGTGCGCAGCTGCCCTCGGAGGAGGAAGGTGCGGCTGTGTCCTGGCTGCGGCTGGCGTAAAACCAGGGAATGGTTTGGGTTGGAAGGGAGCTTAAAGCTCATCCAGCTCCAGCAGGGACACCTTCCACTAGAGCAGCTTGCTCCAAGCCCCTGTGTCCAACCTGGCCTTGAACACTGCCAGGGATGGGGCAGCCACAGCTTCTCTGGGCACCCTGTGCCAGCGCCTCAGCACCCCCCCAGGGAAGAGCTTCTGCCTAAGAGCTCATCTCAGTCTCCCCTCTGGCAGGTTAAAGCCATTCCCCTTGGCCTGTCCCTACATCCCTTGTCCCAAGCCCCTCTCCAGGTTTCCTGCAGCCCCTTCAGGCACTGGAGCTGCTCTCAGGTCTCCCCTTCAGGAGCCTTCTCTTCTCCAGGCTGCCCCAGCCCAGCTCTCTCAGCCTGGCTCCATGGCCTGAGAACTTTATTAGCTGAGATCATGAGGTTAAATCAGAGGAAATGGTTTAAAGCCATTCCCCCCTGTCAGAAGTGGGTAGAATCATAGGATCATAGACTAGTTTGGGTTGGAAAGGACCTTAAGATCATCCAGTTCCAACCCCTCTGCCGTGAGCAGGGACACCTCACACTAAACCATCCCACCTTTTATTATGCTCACGTGCATCCTTCATGGCACAGGTAGTGCTTAGCTCCTACTGCAGCGGTGCAGGGAAATGGGATAATGGGTGTCAGTGGTGAAGAGCCCAGTCCTGACATGTGGGAAGATTCAGGCCATGAATCCAAGTGTTTGTTTTAGCAGAAGAAGGGAGCAGCTGGAAAACTTGTTCTTTAACCCTGCCGGAGAGCTGGGAAGCAGCTCCTCAGCCTTTGTGTCTGGGAGCCATTGTATAGTAACCAACCCGGAGAAGAAAGATCCTGTACACCACAGGCCTCCTTCTTACAGCCTTCCAGCTTCACAGGCTTCAATTCACTTTAAATACGTAGCAGAACACGGTGCCCCATCCCTGGCAGTGCTCAAGGCCAGGCTGGACACAGGAGCTTGGAGCAAGCTGCTCTAGTGGAAGGTGTCCCTGGCTGTGGCAGCAGTTGGAGCTGGAGGAGCTTTAAGGTCCCTTCCAAAACAAACCATTCCGTGAGTCTGTATACAATCCTAGATCATCTTTGTACATCCCTTACCACTATTTATATTTCTTTGTATCGCTGTGTTTTTCTTCTGGTTGTGTGTCTGACTGAGGCTGGTGTATGAAACTCAGCAGAAAACACATCGGTTTTAAACAAACGCCATGGCTTCATGGCCAGACTCCCAGATGGACTGCCATGGGTGCTCTCCTTGGGACTGCTATCCCAGGAAAGTTGGGAAGGGTTTAAACTCAACCGCTACAAATGGAAGTATGGTCAAGAAGTATTTGATCACTTGTAACAGAGACATTCAAGTGACCAGAGGTGGCAGGAAAACAAATTTCATCCTAGATTATGGTTTCAGATATTCAGGTTGTGTTTAAATACATGAACACTTGGCAAACATACAGTATTTCGTATTACCAGAGCTGGCTTTCCTTCCTTGATGTTCTTCCAGTACAATACCGTATGGAATACCGATTTCCACTCTCCCAGCCATTTTTCAGTTGAGTGCAAACTACTTGGCTGTCCTGGTCCCGCTCAGATCCGCTGGAATTCCAGGAACTGCCATTTGTGAGTGTTGCTCCAGGCGGGATGGTGTGAAGAGGCTGGAAGTCTGTAGTCTTCTACAGGTGAACATACAAGTCATGCTGTTCTACTGGCCCGTGGAGGTGTTTGGAGTTATTATCCTGTTGAAAATGGTGGATTATGATCATCAAATGTATATATTTTACCTAGATCTGTTAGATTCAATCAGGCAGATTGCTGGGAAGTAAAACAGGTCCATTTTAGGGGGTTAATGAGATCCTGAGGGAGGTCTGGAGATATCTGTCAAATAAGCAGAGTCCTAACAATCCATCAACACCAAACTGGGAGAGGGGAAGAGTTACAGCTCCTGAACCCTGCTGCAGCTCCAGTCTGACTGAAAACACGCGATGCAAAGCGAACTCCCAGCCTGAACAGGGAGGGGAAATCACCAGCGCAGGTTCCTGTTTCAATTGCTCCTCTCCCAACCCCTCTCTTCGTTCCTCCCTCTCCTCCCTCCACGATTTTCCATGCCTGGAATTCCCTAATCGCTAGGCTGGGGAACCCCAAGTCTATGAGCGTTGCCTATGGGCCCCTACTGCAAAATAAACCAGGAATCCTTAGGCTTTGCCTGGCAGGTTATCGATAGTTCGTTCGGTCCCGGGGCCGGTGTGGGAGCGGGACGGGGGCTGCCCGTTCCAGTGCGTTACTAGGATTAGCTCCTTGTTGGAGGGTGAAATCATTCCCTTCCCGGGAAAGCTTTTTTATTGAGTGCTTTCTAAACACTCGTCTCGCTCCCATCGCCTGGAATCGAGTCCCTGTCACCAGTGTTCCCGAGGTGACATTGACCAGATCAATGACTGGAAAAGGCGTTAAGGACACATCGACGCGGCGGGGCTCGGCTTTAGCGCTCGGTGGTAAAGAGAAACCGGGAACGAGCAGCTAAACGGCTTTCCTTAACCCTTGGAGTCCTCGGAAGGCTCCCGCTGCCTCTCCCGGTGGAAAGCCGAGCGGTGGCGAGGGACATAGCTCCCGGGTATTCCAGAAATTTGGAGTGAAATGCGGTCGGAATAAAGAGGCAGCGCCAGGGAGGGCAGGAGGGAGCGCTCGGGGAGCCTGCGGCCATCCCGAGTTCCAGTCCGGCTCCTTTAGGATTTAGTTTCGGAGCGGAGCAGGCGGGATAACAAACTCCGGAGACGTTTTTAATTGCAGATTCACGATCTGAGCTTTTCCCGGGTTCCCGAGGCTCTCCCTGGCAAGAACGGGGGGAAACGCGTTTGAAACCTCTGCCCTTATCCTCAGGGAGGCTGGATTTGGTGTTGCTGTTACTATTATTATTACCGTTGTTGGTGGTTTCGTTATTATTTACTACTAATATTTGATATTATTATTATTTTCTCTTATTATTACTACTATTATTATTTTCCCTGAAATATTAACACTTAATGAAGTTAGACTCGAGTTTTGGGGTTCTTTTCTTAAATCCCTGCCGTTCTCTGACGCCCTCGGCTCCCGGCTCTTCCCATTTAGCTAAAGCTCAAGAAAACTGGGATTTTCCCGAACCGGGAACCGAAGGAGAACCTCCTTTTTCATTTCGCCACCTTACTAAAGCAGCGAAGCGCCTGGTTCCTCACCTTGCTTACCCAATCCTGCCTTCATAAAGTTTACTTAGTTATATCAATAGATTAAATGTCACGTTTAAAATGGAAGGGGAAGGTTCTCCCTTACT
Source organism: Pezoporus flaviventris (assembly GCF_033815535.1). Classification (NCBI taxonomy): domain Eukaryota; kingdom Metazoa; phylum Chordata; class Aves; order Psittaciformes; family Psittacidae; genus Pezoporus; species Pezoporus flaviventris. The sequence goes on along the minus strand of NW_026892607.1, from coordinate 858,612 downwards.
GCCCTGTTTTCCATTTCTGATTTAGAAAAAGGCAGGATTAGCATGGATATTGCATTCTCAAGGACCTCGCCACTATTAAATAGACTGTTAAGTGCATTTTATGGCTGAAGAGCCCGTTCCCAGCTCAGTCGGGAAGACGTGCTAAGTTCATCTCTACCTCCTACATTGAACAGTCACTGACTACAACGCTTCCTGCGGATGGAATTCCTCCGCTCTGGAGCTGCTCGGTGCATAACGCTTCCTGGTTTAGGGTTAGTAAAAGGTAATTCAATAAAACTCCCTGGAATAGAGGTGTCGCCATTGGAGAAATCCGCTCCGCGGGGTGCGGCCAATTGCACGGCAGAGATTTAAGCGGGCGCGTATCAAATGGGATGCGCTGAACGCTCGGGCCGAGCCCCGTCCGCAGCAGCCCCGAAACGGCGAGGCGGCTTTTCCGTAGTCGTCCCGTCCCCCGCCCCCCGGGAGCGCACACGGGAACGTCTGCCATACCGCCCCACGAGCGAAATTCCCATCGAATTCCCGGTCCCTCGGGAACCGCCAGAGGAAAACCCGCCCCCCACGTAAAGCAGAGTCTCCGGTGGGCTTTTCCCGGTAGTGAGAGACCCTCGCGGAGGATGAGAACGGCGATTCCCAACCGGAGCTTCTCCCCCCTCCACCCCGTGTGTTCCCGGCCTTGAACATGGGGCCGGCGGCTGGGACCGGTTCGGGCAGCGCGGAGGGTTTGCGGGGCAATCTCCCCCCGGTTCCCCCGGCAGGGACGCGAGGCAGCGGGGAGCCCTGAGCCGCCCGTGGGCAGTGCCTCCGGTACCGGATTCCTCCCGCACCCCTCCGTGGGGCAGCCCCAGGAGCGGCGTCTCCCCCTGGGACGCTCCCGCCGGTGCCTCCGGCCTCAGCGCTGCCCTTCCGCAGCACCGGGGCTCTGGGGCTCGACACGGCCGCTGCCCAGGAGCTGCCTGCGGGGCTCGGGGGCTGAAGGGCAGACACAGCCGAGCTGTGGGGCTCCGTCCTGAGGAACAGCCTCCATGTGCAGTGAATACATTGATGTTAATGATTCAAACAGACGTTTTCCTGCCTTTTCCAACGCTCCCCGCGATCTTCCAACACCCCTTAGCCAGTAACTTTCCGCCCTGCCTAGAGGGGGATTGATTATAAAGGGGGCGGGGGGAGCCCAACTTACGAGGCCGTGCAAACGAGAAGGTGCCCCGGGAGAGCCGCAGCAGTCGAGGACACGGCCCTGCTGAGCCCGATTCGTTTCTTTTGCAAACAAAAAAGTGCGGTTTAGATTAGAGCCAGGTCCTGTCTCCATAAATAATGGAGAGTCAGAGGGTGCCTGGCTGCAGACGCTCATTTTCATACAGTCATAGGATCCCAAAATGGTTTGGGTTGGAAGAGACCTTAAAGCTCATCCAGCTCCAACCCCTGCCACGGGCAGGGACCCCTTCCACTAGAGCAGCTTGCTCCAAGCCCCTGTGTCCAACCTGGCCTTGAACACTGCCAGGGATGGGGAACGTTTTCCCCGTGTTTAGGATCCGGTTACTTTCAATGCACCCCAGGGACCGACACGACACCTCTTATACTAACGGGCATCTGTCACCGACCGTGTCGGGTTTTGCCATACGCGCCGGGCACAGGTCTGTGGAAGAAGAACAAGAAAACGGCTGCGGAAACTTCACCGGGAGACGCTGTCTCCGGTTTCCCCGGCCCGGCCCGCTCCGCTGTGCCGCCGCACGCAGTGACAGCCGGTTACGAGCCCTCCCCGCTTCGGGAACCGGCTTCTGGCTCCCTCGTCCCGCCGTGCAGGAGCGCGCCCATCCCGGGCACCGGCCGAGCTCCCGGCCCCAGGGGTGAGGGGACCCGGTCCCTGCGGGAGCCGCCGCGCCCCCTGCAGGCCCCGCCGCGCCACTGCAGCCCCCTCGGGCTGCCGCCGCCACCGGGAGCCCTCACCTGCCCGCAAGGCCCCCGCTGACGCTCCCGGCCCCGCCGCTCCTGCGGGGAAGCAGCGGGCCCCGCGGGAGGCGGCCGCCGGGAGGGGGTCCATGGCCGCTGCGTCCCTCCTGAGCCCGGTGCTGCCCGGCCCCGGGAGCCGCCGCCGCCCCTTCCCCGGGAAAGGCTTCCCCAGCGCCGCAGGGTCCTGCTGGAAACGGGGGCCGTTGGAAAACAGGGGGTGAGGAAGAGAGAACGGAGGTAACGGGGGGGTTGGGAGGGGAGAGGCGCTTCCCGGGGCCGCGGCACGGGGAGGGGGAAAGTTGCCTGCGCGGCGCAGATGCCGAGCCCGAGGTATTGCTGCTATGCGGGGAAACATGAGCGAGTAATTTTATAAGTAACAAAGGCTGGGGTGGAATGAGCCCCGCTCACCCGGTGTCCTCTGGAAGCCCCGGGCCAGCGGCTTCCCGAGCCGAAACGCGAACTCCGCGGCGGCTCCTTCCCCTTTTCCCAGGGGTATCCGGCCCTAAATATAGAAATAACCTCGGCGGCTGCCCGACACCCCCCCCCCCCCGGACCATTTGCTGTTTGCGCAAACCCGATGAGGCACAACTGGGAAACGACTTGTTACCCATGGAGCCGCCCCCAGTAAGACCCAATTCGGGGGGACACCCCCCCCTTGAACCCTCAGGTGAGGCCCCCCCTTCCCTTCCAGCCCATCACCGTGGCCTTATTAAAGTTCAACCTCCCCCCTCGCCGGGCCGCTCGTTTTATTTTAGTCTCTGTCTGCCGAGGTCTAAATATTTCTTTAGGATGAAATAATATTTACCGCTTACCGGGCCGCTTTTATTTACTATTGGGTTCAATCCGCGGCTCCCGGCGTGAAATGAGCGCCTCGGCCCGTTCCTCATCCCGCCGCATCCCGCCGCAGCCGGTTTTCCTAACAAAGACAGCGAATTATTTGGGCGGAAAAAATGAATATCTATTAAAAAAATAACAACACCCCAAATCCAGCAAGGTTTTAAACCCCCAACGTTTTACGAGGCAGAGAATAAAGTGTCAAACACGGTCCGAGGGAAACGGTGCCCGAGATTAAACCCTACGGAATCCTACAGATCTATTCCGTTTTCATTTCAACCCTGGCGCTGTCTTTATTTTACCCCCGTGAATGCAGAGAAACACACACAAATACACCGCGTTCCGAGCGTTCGCAGCAGGTTGAAAACTCGGTTAGGAGGAATTCGCTGGGAAAGGCCGTTCCCACCCGTGGGAACGCGGAGCCGCTTCCTTAACCCCGCTTATTCCCCCGATTTAAACGAAAGATCCGCGCTCGGCCACGGCTCGATTTTCATTTTATCGCCTCCCACCCTGCAGAATAAATCCGAAACGTTGCTTAAATCGCCCCAACGGCTTTTCTTTTCCATCATTTCCCTTATAATCAGCCCCAAAAGCCAACCGCGAGCGTACCTATTCCGGCTGAAAGGGGCAGATCCCGCAGCGCCGGGATGCGGAGCCGAAGCCAGGCTGGGAAAAATGAATACACCTAAAGGAAAAATCCCGACACGGAGCGGGGGCCGCGGATCCACCGCGCAAGTTTTAATACGCGAAGAATCGGGGCGATGCCGATGCCGCTGCGCGGCCGCGGATGGAGCATCGGGACCGGCGGGAGGTGGGAAGCCCGACCGCATCGCTGAAGCTCGGCGGGAAGGGGAGAGCCCGGCGCTCCGCGGATGCGCATTTCCAGCCTCCGCGGGTGCGGAGCTGGTCCCGCGGGTGGGTGCGGAAAGATGCGCGCTCACACAAAGGCGGGCAGAGCAGTTTAAAAATTTATTTACAAAGTTGTGTACAACACGAAGGGATAACATTTAGAATACATATATCCATCCATATATAAACAGGCTTTATAATAGAGTGACAGCGATTGCCTCCTGGATTCCTTTTCTTTCGCTCCAATTTTTTTTCTCGCCCGTTCAATATTTAAAATTTCCCCCGTTTATTATTATTATTTTTATACATTTTTTCTTTTTTTTTTTTTCCTCCCTCGTTTGTTTTTTTTTTTCGTTTTATTTCGGATAAAACCGCTCGGAGCGCCGGAACCTTCAAAAAAAGTGAAAGTTCGCAGCTCCTAATGGCGACCCTCATCCGCCTCTTTAGAAAAATAAAAACCCCCAAAGCAACGTCAGTGATTTTTGATACAAATATGTACAAGCGGCGGGGGCCGGCAAACGGGGGGGAACACGGAGGGACGGCGCCCGCTGCGCCCCGAAGGGGCGGCCGGAGCTGCTCGGGGCTACCGGATCTCCCTCCCCGCGGCTGCGGGATGGCCCTCCCCGGGGCTACCGGTTCTCCTTCCTCAGGGCTACCGGCTGTCCGTGCCCGGGGCTACCGGATCTCCCACCCCGGAGCTACCGGCCTGGGCTACTGCGCCGGCCACTTGGTCTGCACGGCGGCGGCAGGGGCCGCGGGCTGCAGGAACTGCCCCGCGATGATGTTGGTAGGCACGCTGAGGATAGGGGCGATGGCAGCGGTGGTCCTGGCCAGCGCCAGCGGTTGGTGGGCCATCAGGGCCGACTGCACGGTGACGGGCGGCCGTAGGAAAGTCTGGGCGCTGGCGGCCGAGCTGGCGGCCGGGACGCCGATGATGTTCTCGATGCTGAAGGACGGGCGGCTGCTGGGCTCGGATTTGACGATGGAGCCGGCGGCGCCCAAGCTGTTGAGCTGGAGCTGGAGGCTGGGGCTGAGCTGGGAGTTGAAGGCTTTGCGGCTGAGCTCGCCCGACGGCAGCAGCGGCACGGCCGGCGGCAGCATGGGCCCCACGGGGGGGATGTAGGGGTACTGCAGAGCGGCGGCGGCGGCCGCGGGGTGCGTGTAGGCACCGGGGTGCAGCCCGTAGGGGCGGCCGTAGGGGCCGGCGAGGCCGTAGGCGCCGAAGCCCTGCATCATGAGCGCCGTCTGGTCCCGCAGGTGCTCCTGCTGGTGCCGTTTGAAGCGCTTCCTGCGGCGGAGGAAGCTGCCGTTATCGAACATGTCCTCGGACTGCGGGTCCAGCGTCCAGTAATTGCCCTTGCCCGGGTTGCCGGGCTCCCGAGGGATCTTGACGAAGCAGTCGTTGAGGGAGAGGTTGTGGCGGATGCTGTTCTGCCAGGCGGGGAACTTCTCCCGGTAGTAAGGGAAGCGGTTGCTGATGAACTCGCAGATGCCGCTGAGCGTCAGCTTCTTCTGCGGGCTCTGCAGGATGGCCATGGTGATGAGGGCGATGTACGAGTACGGCGGCTTCACCAGGCTGCTCTTGGGCTTGCTCTGCCCCGCCGCCGCCCCGCCGCCGCTCGCCCCCTCCTCGCCGCCCCCCTTGCCGCCCTCGGCCGCGCCGCCGGGGGCCGCCCCGGCCGGGCTAACGCTGCCGCTGCTGCCGCTCTCCGCGCCCGCGCCCACCTCCGCGGGCAGCGCCAGCTCCGCCGCCTCGTCCAGCGGCAGGCGCGGCAGGGCGGCGGGGCTGCCGGCCTCGCCGTCGCTGTCCTTGCCCGGCCCGTCGTCGCCTTCTCCCACCACGTCGATATCCACATCCTCGGCCGCCGGGACGGCGGGCCCGGACATGTCGCTGGCGCTGCCGCCTCCCGACAGGGTCATCCCCGCTCGGCGGACGGGGCGCGGCGGCGGCTGCGGCGGCGGGGCCTCCCTCCCGCACCCGGCGGCGGGGGGAGCAGCCCCCGCGCCCCCCTCCCGCCGCTGCTCCGACCGGCCCCTGCGGCTACCCCCGAGCGGACCGGCTGCCCGCCGCCGCGCCGGCCCCGCGGGGCATGGGGCGGCCGCGCCCGCTCCTCTCCCGTCCGCCGCGTCCCGCGGCGCGGGGCTGCGCGGTCACCTCCGGCTGCGCGCCCCGCTCCCGCCGCCGGGCATCGGGCGTCAGGCGGCGACGCTGGCTCCCGCCCGCCGCGATGCGCGCCCGCGGGCGCCGGGCATGGGGCCGCCGCCGCCGCGGCTCCGCGGGCACCCGGCGCTCCACCGCTCCGCTCCGCGGCCCCACCGCGCTCGGCCCGGCGGGGTTTGGGTCTCTTTGCTCTTTTCACCCCTTTTTCCCCGGGCTGGGTTTTTTCCGCCCGCCCCCCCCCGAGGGAGGGGACGCAGCTCCCGGCGCCGGGCGGGGCAGGGCAGGAGGCCGAGGGCGTCGCGGGGCCGCGCTCGCCACTTGAGAAGCGCGGCGGGGTCCGCTCTGCTGATGGATTTACTTTCCCGTTAAAGATATACTCGGAGGCGGTGCCACGTGACCGCGTGACGTCAGGCGCCCCGCCGGGAAGTCATGCACAAACTCGGGTCCCTTCGTGGGCTGTCAACAAAGAGCGCGGAGGCTCCGCTCCCCGCCGCCCGCCCCGTCCAGCGCCCACCGGAGCCCCCCCTCCCCGCACCCCGAGCGGTTGAGCGCAGGCTCCGCGGGTGCGGAGCTGAGTTAGGGTTTAACACCCCCACCCCCACCCCTAAATCTGGGCTCCGAAATGAGGTTTTGGTGTTTTTCTCGATGTATGTTGTTTTATCCCGAGGAATGGCTGCTGATCGATCTATCCGGTTAGTTGAGAGGGGAAATCAAAAGGACGTAAAATAACAAAGGGAAACTGTAAATAAAGAAGCTTTGAGCCGGTTCCTTTATTTTGTTCCTCTTTTTTCTTTCTTTTTTTTTCCCTTTCCTCCAGAGGTGTTAACGACTTAATCATTGCGGGCCTTAGCATATGAAAAAGTAGGAAATGAGGGAGTGTGTGGGAATGTGAGCACCGTATTGCCGCGGCCCCAGGTAAGCCCCGAACAGGGGAGAGGGGCCCACTGGGGCCGCAGGGGCCGGGCCCGGCCGCCCTCCTCTGTCCCCTCCCGACTCCCAGCTTCGCCGTTCAGTTCCTGCCGTCACCCCTCTTGCAGTGCTCGTTACGAGTCGTCGGGTTTCGGAAATACAATTACATTGGGGAAATGCCCCGCGAGCGAACGGTTTCGCACCGTTCTGGGATGGGAAAGGCAAATCCACTCCTTTCCTCCCCCCAAATCCATGGCAGCCTCGAAATAACGGTGCCCCCGAGCTAATACCCGGCCTCGACGGGGCCTCTCTCCGACCCGTTTTTGCGCGTTTCCCTGCGGAACTCTGCGGCCCGCGGCCCTGCCCTCCGCACCCGCGTACAGCCCGCTACCACTCACATTCTCTCAGCCCCCCCCTCGTTACACGGCAAAGCCTCTCCTCAGGAAAAGGAAAGGAAAAACAAAAGACCAACTCCTCCCCCCCCCCTTCATTTGTTGCGCTTTTGTTCGACACAATAAAAGTCAAATTAATTGATTCATACCATTAATGACGGTGCTTAGCGTGAAAAAAAAACGTTTCCCCTCGATTAGGGCTCGATTGTACTAAGCCCATGCTCAATCAGGGCTCCGCGCTCCTCCGCGCCCTTCCGCGGGCTTGCAACCGGCCAAGTTTAAGGAAGTATTTAGGAGCCCACCCGCCTGGATAATATTTAGGAGGCCACCAGGGAGGAATGGGAAAAGCTTTTCTAAAAATCAGGGAACTTATCCCGCATTATCCCGGCCCCGCGGAAGTCCAAGGGCTGAGCGGGAGCTGCGCCCTGCGGAGCACTGCAATAATCAAAAGGGCTTCGGGAATAACGCCTCCAGAAATAGAAAGTGGGCGCCCATATGGATAGATAGATTTAGCAACAGGAGCGAAAGCAAACTGTATCGTCCGGATCGATACGGAGTCAAATAGAGACGCGGCAAGCGGCGGGGAAGGGAGGACGGGTACAAGTTATGAGAGAGAGGGAGAAATTAATTACAACTCAATTTGATTCTAATATGGCAAAGCAAGATCGCGGCTGCGGAGCGAGTTAAAAATAAACCCGGAGGCTGAGGCTCGGGGGCTGGGGCGATTTCTGCTTCTGTAATCGTTTTAAAGGAAGGAGAAACCCAAGGTGTCCCCTTTCATCTCCTTAAGCCTATTACTTTCACTAATGAGTTATATAAATCGTTGACCTGACCTGGATTAAACCAGCATTGTGGTTCGTTATCAACGCGAAGGGGACGGCAGGAGAGGGGCTGCGGGGAAAAAAAACACCATCAAATAACATATACCCCCGTAAAATAACACAGTCAAAGGAAGGGGGACGCGACAGAAGCATCCCTCGGCCGGGACCGGGGCTGTGCACACGGCGGGGTCCGGGGCCTGGATCCCCCCCCCCCCCCGGCCGCTTTTCCCTAAAGACGCAGCTTTCCAAATAGACATATGCCTATTTCTCCTTTATATATATATTGGGTTTAGGCCTCTATTTGCAAGTGTTTCCTTTCTTTTTTCTGTTCCTTTTTCTCCTGTTTTCCTTTTTAACTTCCCCCCCCCATCTATTTTTTTTTTTTCATCGTAGTAAATCGCCTCTAAACCCGGCAGACCTCAGTACAAAACGAAATCGCTCATGTTTCCAAAACGGTTTCGGATTTATTTGTATTGGAAACGTCTAAACATCCATTCTGTAAAAGGCAACACGTTTAATTAACGATGAGAGAGCAGTTAGGGGCAGAAAGCTAGTAAAATTGTGTGATAAATTTATGGCATTGTTAGCGTGCTTTTAATTATGGCTATTATGTTAATTATTTCACATTAGCATGGAGTTATCAGCAGCATGTCAGATTTAATCAAAACCAGCCTTTCTCTCGAAAATTGTGCTTTTCCTTCGCCGGGAGGAGGAGGACGGGGGGGTCCCGACCGAAACCGCTGCTTCCCCCCCATCCCTTTTTCTTTATTTATTTAAGATAAATAAATGAAGGCTTTTAAAAGAGGACTTCCCGTGGCAAAGAAGTGGCTGGACGTGATTCGGGCTGGTGCAGGCTGCAGATCCCTTTAGGCTACTGCGAGCAGCGCAGGGAGGCGGAGGAGAGAAGCGACGCTCTTGTTTTTTAGGAATTCACCATTTTCACCCCCTCCGGAGAAGGCATTTTATCATTTCGGATCCTTCTGTCAAACAATGTGATGTTGCTCATTTTTATCTGTCCCGTTTTACAAAAGCCCCCGTTCGACGCTGCTGGCCAGGACAACGCGCCTGAGTACAAAAGAATAAAAGAGACAAGCCGGGAGGATACAGGATCGCTGCCGGGATCAGACAGGAGGGAAGAGGAGTGTGAGTGTGTGTATGTGTGTGTGTGTGTGCAAAGGGGGGGTGCGGCGGGGCTCGCAGCGGCCCGGGGCCGGCTCTTTGCCCGGCGCTGCCCCGCAGGAGCGCGGCGGTGGCTCCCGCACACGCTCCGCAGCCCCCGGCGGGTCGGGGATGTCGGGGAGTCGACCCGCCGGTTCCCGGAGCGTCTTCGGTGCTGCCCTGCGAAACGGCAACAGAAAATAGGCATTTACAGTTACAATGATAGCGATAAATACATCGCAGCGGAGAAGTTTTGGGGGGCTCCGTCCGCGCCGAGATGCGGAGCTGCCACCGCGCCCGCGGACAGCAGAGGAAATCACGGCCGTCCTCACAGCAGCGCGCCCGCGGACCGGCCGCGCCGTGCCGAGCCCCCTCCTCCGGGCGGCCCCGCTCCCCCTTCCCCACGGGAGCGGGGGGCTGCGACCACGGCAGCTGCTGGCTTATTTTTAGAGCATTTCCATTCCTCCGGTTAATTTTAGATCGATTCATTATTTAGCCCCAGTTCGCCTTTAGGGAAACCCAAGCTGGGGGCGGCGGCGGGACTGTCCCCCCGTGCGGGGTGCGCGGCCGCGGAAGGCAACTTCGGGACCCCCCCCCGTTTCTTTCTTCTCCCCCCCCCGCCCCGGGGCTGCTGCAGGGGAGACAACCCCAAACCAACCCAAGCCTTCCCTCTGGGGAGACACCCCAATATCCTCCCTTTCTGCTCCATGGATTGGGATGGGGGGACCCAGCTCCCCTCAGCTCACAGGGGGAGATCCCTGTGCTGGATACGGGCAGGAAAACGTCCAGGGGACGTGGCAAAAGAAGGCAGCAGCGCTCAGGTGTCCCCATAGCGTATCCCCTCGGGACTGAGAAAATAAACCCGGAACGGTCAGAAGAGCGGAGCCCAGCAGAGCTTCGAGATTCGGATGCTTTAGAAAACAGGGAGAGAGCGAAATTAACCAAAGGATTTAAACCACGGAATTATTATTGAGTAAATTGGGCTGTGTGAGCAGAGGAACTCTACTGCCTTTAGTGCAAGACGGCTGCCAAGTCAGTTCAGGTCTGATTTGGGGGACACCCCCCCCCCCCCCCCCAATCAGTTGTCAGTTGTTCAACCAAAATTCGTTTGGTCTTCAGGTTTTCGTTTTGCAAATCCCAGCTCCAAGCAATTGGAATAGGTGCCCCCGGGTTGTGCCTGCCAGTCCTGCACAGCCCCAGCATCCAGCAGCGCTGGTTCCTGGAAGGAATCATATCCCGTCCACCTCCAAGAAAATGGCTAAAACTTGTCCTCTGGACACCCTGCCAAATCCCTGTCCCCGGAGGAGGCTCCTGTGCTGTGAGGGGTAATAAATACACAGGAACAAGCAGAGACGACTCTCAAAAACTCCTTTAAATTTGCTTTATTTAACTCTATCAAGGGAAGAGGATGGGTGGAAGGGGTGACCCCAGACCAGCTGCTGGTACAGGGCAGAGGGAGATGTGTGGCAGCCAATAAATCGGCTCCATGGTGGGTGCAATCAGAATCCCAGCCTGGTTTGGGCTGAAAGGACCTTTAAGCTCATCCAGTTCCAATTCCCTGCCACGGGCAGAGACACCTTCCATACACCAGGTTTCCCAAAGGCCTCTCCAATAGCACAAGCCGTCACCCTCTGGCTTTGCTCCTGGTCAGGGAAGGCGTGCGCTTGGGCTATCACTGCTCCTTCAAAAGCCAGGGATTTCCCCATGTGTGGAAGGAGAGGAGAGGTTTGATGGGGATAAAGCGTTCAAGGCCAGGCTGGACAGGTGGTTGGAACTGGATGAGATTTAAGGTCGCTTCCAACCCAAACCAGGGTGGGATTCTGATTTTATATGAAGATGCCTTTATCTGTCTAAGGAAGGGGATGAAATCAACATGACGGAATACCTTTCTCATCAGCTACACGTGTCCCAAAGGGATGGCGCAAGTGATGCCAATTTGGTGACAAACATGCCTCAAAAAGGGCTGATGAATCCCAGAAAGCAGGGGCACAACTCAAAGGGAGGGTCTGCAGAGAGGCAGCGGTGGGAGCTCCTTTCACCCGCTGCCCGTGTGAGGTTTTATACTGACTTTGCAGGTAGGTATAAGGTGTGAGGGAGGCACAGCAGGCTTTTCTCTCAGTTATTCCCCTTCCCAGTGAGATGCAAATGGCTGAGAAGAGGCTAAGAGGATTTCCAGGGCTGTGAGGAAATCCCTTTGCCAAAAGCAGCATCTCCAGAAGCCCTCCATGGGCTGGCCCCGTCCTCTTCCCAGCATGAAACCAACTTGCACTGAGCTCAGTGACACCCCTTTGAGACTTTGCCCATCACGAGGGTGCCCAAGGACCACCACAAGCTGATTCAAGGTTTATTTGTATTAACCAACGCAGGACGTCGGCAGCAGCCAGCTCCATGTGCTCTCATGCTTCCCAGAGCTTCAGTTTGTGTTTTTCCAGGATATCTTCATAAGCCATTCCTATGGCTCATGTATAACGCCCTCGATTCCCTTTATTAAGCATGGAAAGACAAGCAGTGAATGATTGCTGTTGTTAATAAAATCACTCTGCTAATATTTTTCCCCAACACATTGAGTCTGATTGATACCTAAGGGCTGAAGCTCCTGATGCCTGCGGCCGGCGCAGGGCCTATGCATCACCGCAGCTCCACGTGCACCCTCCAAATGGTGCCTTGGTGGAGCGTAAGCAGAGCACAGGCCTTTTATGGGCCTTCTGCAGAGCGGTGAATTTTACCCAAAATGCAGGTTAAAACCCATGCTAGGTATTAATGTAATCAGGTCCATAATCTCTCTATCAAAACCTCCCCGAGCACCTCTTCACCTGCTGAACCAGGTAGCTCCTTATCTGGAGGATGCTCTAATGCATTTTAGGGGACTCTCTGCTTTTTCTGTCTGTGAAGAAAACAGGCATTTCTAAACTACATGTCCTGGCTCTGCAGCAGGGTAAGGGCAGCCACCAAAGGGCCGTCCTGACCTGCCACATCTCCTCCTCCATCCTCTAAATCCAGGACTGAGTTATCACTATTTTAATAGGAAAAGTGGGTGACGTCCATAAACTTGTTATAAACATATTTGGCAGCTTCAGAAGGTGAAAGGTTGGCTTTTGTTCCCCCCGATATTATTTTTGGCCAAAAATAATATTACTTGTTATATTTTTGGGGGGTAACGTGGACCATTTCCACCCAAGCATCTTCCTGCTGTACCCCATGAAGCTTCTTTGCTGGTTTGGCCATCAGGGTGCTTCTGTGAATTCAATTTAAATCTTTCACCTTATTAGAGGAATCTTTATTAAATGTTTTATTAAGGTATTTTAATGCCTTCCAGGGCATGTTGTAAAACCCTGCTGATTTCAGAAGCTTCTTTGGGGGATCAAAGGCAGCGCAGAGCCTGGATGAGCATTTCCAGCACTCAGACAATGATGATGGCACACACTGGCAACTCAGCTCATGTGCAGGGCAGGATGGATAAAACCAAGGAGGGTTTTCATTTTGACATAAGTCTGTAAAGGGTGGTATTCCCAATTGGAAGGGGAGGATGTCAAAGATCAATATTTATTCCTTAAACCACGTCAGCATGATTTTTTGGTCAGATTTCCTGCTTTTGCCCAGGTAAGAAAGGTTTCCAAGAGGAATTCCAGCTAAGGAGAGGACAGAATAACGTGTTGAGCTCATCAAGCAGTATTTACAGCCTGTAAATACAGCTTATGTAGGGGCTCTTGTTAAAATATTACATGATAGAGGAGTTCAACTGGCGTGTTTAGATGGATTCTAAGCAACTGGGCACAGAGAAAATATGTCTGTGGGACCATGAAACATTTATCTGTCCAGAAGGAGAAGGGGGAAAAACCAGCCAGCAATGATCTATCATAAGGGAGGAAATCTGCGCCTCAGCATTTGCCAAAACATCTTAATTGCTCTGTAAACTCATCTAAATAAAATGGGGGGAGCTGCGGTGGCAGCTCTGTGATGGGTGAATGTGGTCTGTGCACAGGGAGGAGCGCTTGGGATAACAGACCCTATCCCATCCCGGGGTTTATTGCAGCCGTGGCCACCCAGTGCTGGTGCGGGAGGGTTGGGAGGTTTCACAGGGCTTGGAGGGGGTCATGGAGGTGTGTGAGGGCTGTTGCCCCCCTGGTTGGGTGGCTGATGTGTCGAGTGATCCCTGCACCAGCCCTTGGCCATGGGCAGGAGCCACTCGGGTGGCTTTTGGCTCTGCTGGAGGCACAGAACCATTGTGGCTCCTCTTTACTCAGCTCTTATACCGCTGCTTGTAAGTTTTCCTGGTGAAAAGGGCTCAGTGTGATGCTCGTAGATCACTCACTTTGAGGGCTCACGCAGCCCAGGTGTAAGAGGGCTCCTTCTGCTTCTTTAAAACTTTCCAGTTTGTATATTTTTCTCTCTGCTTCCCTTGGGAAAATGTTCCACTGCCTATGAGACACTTCTTGTACTTGGTCCATACAGGCATCTATTAATTTTACTTCATTCCTGCTCGTTACACCTCTTAGCACCAATGCAGAGTTAACACTCATTCATAATAAGAAGACATTCAAGCATTCAAGCTTTATCTCAATACACAGAACAGAAATGAATGAATTTAAGATGTGCAACTCATTTAATGCTGGGAAAGCATTACTGTTCCCCAGTGCAGCAAGGGGAGGTACTGGCGTTCACAGGGAGCAATCCCAGCTAGTGCGCACCACTCAGGTCTGTCCTCATGGGGTTGCACACTCACCTTTCCTCAGGCTCTCAATGTCCTTCTTCTCCCCTGTTTATACTCTTTGCCTTGCTCTAAACAAGTGGGTAGGTGGCTTTCCTCCCCCAGATCCAACAGAGGTGGCTGCTCAGGGCACAAGGACATGCTACATTTCACCCTGAGAACGCCGGGCTCCTGGAGCTCTGCAGCTATGAATGGATTCACTTCCAATATGCTCTTATTTAGTCCTTCATGACTCTGGGTTTGGAGGTTTGGGTTTGGTTTGTTTCTGGAGTGTAAGTGACTTCCATCTACTCCTACAGCCTGCAGTCACAGGGCTGGCTTTGCTAGATCTGACCCAGTCTTCCTCCAACTAAAGGGATGAGCTTCCTGAATTCTTCCAGTCCTATAGCCTGTGTTTCCAGAATTACTCAGTGTAGCATTTAAACCATGTCAACCAATGGGACTTAAATATATGCTCCAAGTTAGCACTACTCCAAAGCTGAACTAGAGTTTCGTTTTCCAGGTAAGTCTAGTTAAAATTCATAAAGTAAATTTCCATCTTCATATATATGAAATACCTTCCATCCTTGCTTTCTCCTGATAGATTTTATCTCTTTATTTTCATTTCTTAGTGAACCTGGACCTGAAGCAATGGTCATTCCTGTACTGAAGCCACAGCAAATGCAGCTCCCAGGTAACTACAAGGTGTCCTGCAGGGCTGGTCTGTGTTAACGTGTGCTGCTCATGGAGCAGCGATGATCAGAGGAGGAACACAGCTGAGACTTTGTCACAGTATCCTGCTGGTTTGGCTTCTATTAACTGCTACCTATAGCCCGTAGACCTGCGTCCCCAGTGTGGGCAAAGAGGACATTTACTTCGAAAGCAGTGGCAGATTTTGCACTACTTTACTCATGTGGCTCCTCCTGTGCAGTAATGATTTGTACCTTGAGTTGGGAAGGACTTTTTGGGCTGTTGTTTTGGGAAGGACATATGTCTGGCATAGCTTTGGCTGACGTGTGCTGCATGTTTTACATGTTTCTCGTGTGTGTGAAATGTAATATACCTATATGTTTTGGAGAAATGTATTTAGATATGATCTCATGTAAGTCTGGCAGATAAAGACATTCATATCATATAGCACTGACATACTTGTTTTTACTTAGGACTGCTTGTATTTGAGGGCTTCTTTCTGTGCTGGGTAGGGACAGTAGGAGCCTTGTTGTTGGCTTTGCTGGATCATCATCAGATCCAAATTTCCCCTTCAAATCGCAGTATCTCTTTGAAAGAAAAAGCATGTTATGCAATGTAACCATAATGTTCAAGTCAAATGTTATTGTTAGATAAGGATCCATCCTGTCAATGGCAAAAAGATTTATGCCTGTTTGTATGAGAGTGGATAATCCTTTGAAACAAGGGTGATGTTTTGCTTTCTATCTGCCCAAGACACCTCATGCTCTGTCTCCGGGGGTCTTACTCCTTAGGAGAAAGGTGAATGAAGAATGATGCAGCTCTTGCCCAGGTCTTTGCAACTTCTCTTTGCAATCAACTTTGTGCCACTTGCTGGCAGAACTACCTGGATAGAAAACTCTCCTTTACCTTTCTCCTACTTTATTTCCCTGAAACCATGCAGCTAAGGAGGAGGAAAAGGCAGGAAGAGGAGCATCCTGATTCCGAAGAAGCGATGGATCTGAAAATGGAGAGGCTGAAAAAATTCCAAGAGGATAAACTAAATAAATAAGTGGTGGGTATCGGAATCAAACCCACATTTCCAGATGGGAGAGGAGCACTTCAGTGGCAAAATTAGTGAACAGTCCTGCTGCCAGGTCTCTGTGCTCACTGCCCCTTGCACCTTACTGTGCTTCTGCAGGGCGATATTTGTTCCTACTTTCTTCTGGTAAAGTTTAGAGCTACAACTTTATAAACTGGGGGTGTATTCCCTGTAATTATCCATTAACCAACCTGCTGCAGTAAGTGATGCCCTGTGCCTTCCTCTTTAACGCAGCTCAGATGAGAGCTTCGTATTTAGTTTAATAAAGGGTAATTTCCGACAAAGGTAACTGTCACCTTTTGTTTCATTCTGTGCGTTTATTTTTCAAGCACCAAGCTGACCTCCGAACTCAATCTGCACTTGCCTATCGATGCATAAATATCTGTAATATCACAGTAAATTAAATTCAGTTTTAAAGGGTTTCTATTTAACAATCTGTCAGAACTTCCACAGCGCTTGATTTCTAGTTTCCTCTGTCCACTGACAGGTTTATCTCGGTATGGCTTGATTAATGAAACCTTTTATTTGGGGTAAGCATACCTATGCTTACCATAATCTCTTAATGCTTGCTTAGGCGACATTGTACCCTGACAGCAGGGCTCCAAAAACTTCCAGCCCCTTCACTACCTGGCAGAGCAGGCAGCAGGATTTGGGGGCTGGGGACAGTACTGTTCTCCCCTGCATTATCAGGTATGCAAAATCAAGCAGCTTCCCAGTTTTTAGCAGGGTTGGAAATCCTGTTTTCATGGCAGAGGGTGTTAAACATGCCTTATTACAAAGCTTTTTTACTTCAGGCTATCAAGTGCACGTTTAATTTGTGATTAGTCTTATTCTAGGGGTGTTCTAAAGATGAGTTCTAAAGGATAGTTCAGTGAATTTAGGGAATAAATACTATAGCGCAGCCTAGAGAAGTTTGTATAGATTTAGATATCAGAGTCACTGACTTCTAATGCTTGGTTTTCCTATCATATGGCCCCGGGTAAATCACTTAATCTCCTAGCTGTAATCCCATCTCACTGATGGTCATGTGTAACAGAGTAAATAGAGTTACACCACGTGAGCGGCAGAGTAAAACTGCTCCAGCTGAGAGAAGGGGCAAAACGTTTCCATTTTTCTCTGTGGAGTGGGAATAGTAATACTGACTGCTCAGGAGGGTCTGGAAGCTGAATCATGGATTCCACTGCGCTTTCAGCATGTAGCGTTGCTGCTGGTACGACAGACTGCTTTGCAATGGTGACTTGGATGAAGGATGAGGTGCTTTGATGCCCTCAACAAAAGAGAAACAAGGAAGTAACCAGCAAGTTGCATCCATGGGTTAGTTTCACCCCTGAGATACCTTTAAGTTTAGGCAACTTAAGAGGAACTGCACCTTTCCCTGGGCTCCCCAGGGATTTTGCTCCTTCCCAGCTTGCACAGGCAGTGGTGAACTTGTAGCACCATAGAGAGCAATGGGAGCCCTGATACTGACTTCAGCAGCCGCAGGGTTTGCCAGGAGTTTAATCCCATTCTTATTCTTGTTTACAGCAGGGGTCTGGGCTTTATCCCAACTGCTCTTCCATGTGACTTCTTTGCTTAAGACCCAATTGTCAGACTCTATCAAGACCAGGTTGGACGAGGCCTTGGGTGATATGGTTTAGTGTAAGGTGTCCCTGCCCATAGCAGGGGGTTGGAACTGGATGATCTTAAGGTCCTTTCCAACCCTAACTATTCTATGACTCTGTGATTCTATCAGGTTCTGCAGAGTCCAGCCCTTCTTGAAAATGGAGACCTCACCTCCTGTCCTGACCACCTAAAAAGGGATTTAACAACCTAGGTGGGCTCTGATGGTTGTGTTTTCTCCAGCTTTCCAGGGACACCTTTTGCTTTCAGCTCTCCAAGACCTCCAAGAGACTTTCAAATCGAAGTCCATGTCCTGCTGGAGTCAGGGACAAAGCTCCCACCAGCGTAAGCAAAGGTTGGATTGCTGTGCATGCCAGCGTAAGGACCACATGTGGAAAATGTCACGGGTGGTCTGTCACAAATCCCTGTTGTGCAGAAATACCAAGAGCTACCCTGTCAGCATCATGTAACTGTTCGAGGTGAGAACAGTTTTAAGGTGATTTGTGCGCTTGTTTCTATAGAGCAAAAATATTTCAAGAGGTTTATTTCATTAAGATATTAATCAGCATCAGGAAATGCGCTCTCAGTTCTGCATTAAGACCCAGAAAGGCACTCTCATTCCCGTGTAAATAACTCACATATGAGGATTGTATTTATCTGTCAGTGTACCCATGCAGTATTGTGCATGTCTATGGAATATCTTCCTGGTATAAGAAGTTGGAGGAACTCATTAGAAGCAAATTGTATATTTTCAATCAATAAATGCAATATGGTTCAATGGCCCTGCATACAATGTGTGTTTCTGCAATACCAGGAGCAATACTTCCAACAGACGAGTGCTTCTGGTTGTCATAAAGACGTTTATTTGCCGGGAAGCACAGACTCCTGCTCATGCAATCCTCCTTGTAGGATTATTATAACTCTCCAACACGTTTCCGACTTTTTGGGTTGTTTCCCACTCTGCTTTTTAACCTTCAACAACAAATATTGTTGTATCATGAAGACAGCA
The DNA here is from genome assembly GCF_033815535.1 of Pezoporus flaviventris. Lineage (NCBI taxonomy): Eukaryota > Metazoa > Chordata > Aves > Psittaciformes > Psittacidae > Pezoporus > Pezoporus flaviventris. The sequence goes on along the minus strand of NW_026892607.1, from coordinate 840,478 downwards.
AATCTAAACAATTACATATGTAGTCCAAAGGCATACACAAGAAAATCAATATTTGACATCTTTGCAACTCCCTCTTTGGAGCAGCGCTCAATAGCTCTTATTCATTATACACTTATATCTCTTTCAGATTCGCCTTTGTCACCAGAAGCCCATTTTTTTTTCTCCTTTGACTTCCACATAACTTCTTTGCCCTGTACTTTTACAGATGCCTTCTGGCTATAAATACTAATGAAATCTCTTTGCTTAATTCAATTTTGCTGGTACACTTACAGTTATGACCTAACTTTCCCACGAGAGAGACTGATTGAACATTCCAATACCTTATGGATGGGAGCAAACACTCCACAGAACTGGACTGACAATTTCCATAATTATAGAATTCACAGCCTAATGACCTTAAAAAACAGTAAAAAGATCTCTTGTTAATTCCATTTCTGTTACTGACATTCAAGATATTTCATTTTTCACAGGACAACAAATTTACTTTTTATTTTCCAAAGAGCAGTCTATCCTTTTACCCTAGATTAAATTTTCTGAATATTGAAGGATTTCATTGAATATTTAGCATTTCTTTGTCTTTTAAAAGTTAGAATATTTATGATCCTTAGAATGCCTCTGACTGATTTATAGCAATCAATTATAAGAGTGCGTTTTCAAATAGCCCTTTTAAAAATGAAGAATAGAATAATTAAAAAGATCAGAAGCCCTCCCTTGCATATAATTATTCCATTATTTCATTACAGTGCAGAAATTGTTTTTGCTGACTGTGAACAATTGTAATTGAGCAAAAGCTCTGTGACTGTACGATAGTGAGCAGCTCTTCCTAAGAAATAAGATCCCTAATTGCCTAAATTTTTATTCAGCACAGTGAGCCTTAAAAGCCACATTGTAATATAAACCTAATCACTAGGTGCAGAGGATACTTTCACCATGGCGGAGACGTTCCCAAAGCATAACCTTGCTGTACAGCTGATTTATTCCTTCAACAGGTTTATTGCCTCGTGAAGCACTTGTTTGGGTGCTGATGTGTCGCAGGCTGGGAGCAGAGGGCTCCCTGCTCAGGCAAGGCTCCCCATGCCACGTGGCTTGAATGGTGGCTCATGCCACTTATGGCTACTTTGTTTTGCTGGGGAGGCTGCCATGGGTGGCCATGTGCCTTGCCTACATTGTTCTTGTTCCTCACTTTCCATTGCCGGGCTCTTGTCTCCAACTGCTCTGGGGTTTCTATCTGCTCAACAGACAGAAGCACCACCAGAGAGAAATTAAAAGTGGGAGCCTAGCTTTGGTGTCTAGAATCACCATGTGGATGAGGTCTCCTCTCACTTTAAGGATCTGGGGAGCTTCTGCTGCTGCTGAAGGGTCTAAACTGTACGTACCCCGCTCTGGAGCACCCAATGGAAAGATAGAGATGTTTGCTGCAGGTTGGGTTTTAAGTGGGTTTACTTTGACTAGAAGACCAGTTCTCCATCATCTGCTGTTGATCTCTGCTTTGGGACCTGCATTTGAACGGACACTTCCAGGCTGGTGTCTACCTGATAGACCCCAGTCAACTTCAGGCACTGGGAGGAAGCTCCAGAGGAACAAAGAGAGTGCTGTGCACTAAAATTGGGATTCTAACATGTGTTTCACTGTCACTGGTGCCTCCCTTTGCATGGAGGGATTTTGCTTGCCCCAGGGACCTCCTCTACCACCTCTCAAAAGCCATCCTTGTGCTGACTGGATTGAAACTCCCCTGGCTTCATGCATCGTGCCAAGTTGTCATCTGCTTTGCAAACACACACTGGGTCACTTGGCCACAATGGTTCTTCCTGGTGCTTGACACAAGGGAAGACAGGGCTTGCAGGAAGGGTTGATCTTGGGCTGCCCCTGATAGTGTGGGTACTGACGGGGGCTATATAGGATCCTGGCTGTAGGGGCAAGGCCATAGGGGCAAGTCTGTGGGGGCAAGGGCACCTACCAACTGTTTCTTACTCCTAAACCCTCTGTAGCCACCGGGTTGTGATATTCCTGTGTGCCAGGCACAGACAATCCATTCTTGCGGCCAGCTCCCAGGTTGAGCTGAACATCCCAGTTGAGTTCACTACATAGACCAAGAAATGCTGGTGAGGTTGGCTCTGAGTCCTTCAGCTTCATCTGAGGGACTTTCTTGGAATGAAGTAAAGTCTTTTTAATAAGTAATACCACCTTGGCTGGCACCGTGCTGGCAGACAGCTTGCGATAGCTTCTGCCTAAAGCCTCCGAGCTTGACAAGAGCAAGTCCACATCAGAGGCAGCGCGCGGTGCCTGGAAGTGCAGACGTGGAGTCATCAGGAAACGGTGGCTGCAGGGGAAATCTGGAGTTTGTCTGCTGTGAAGTTTCTCCTGTCACAGCAGAGTTGCTTCCAGGGTGCTGGGGGAAGTCACAAATGGGGCTGCTGCTGGTTTGTGAATAAGGCCCTTTGTCAGTGCTCTGCTGTGACCCCCCTGCTCTCAAAGCCTGGCTGAAGCTTGTGCAAAGAAGAAAAGTGGAAATGAAAGGTAAAATTCTGGGCTGATGCAGTAGCCTTAATATAGTGTCTGAATGGGAGAGAAAAGATTTACAGTGATCTCAGAGGGATGCTGGAGTTTTCCTCCTGAGTTCACTGCTTTCCAGTCCCACCGTGAGGTCTTAAATGCAGTTTTGGTGTCAAATTAACACTGTAGCGTTAAAGTAAGAACGCTGGAACTACTAGAACCAATAACACCCAGCAGCAACCAAACGCAGGCCCATTCAGGATTGCCTGGCAGCAGATGTGATGTATCCCTCTGCTATTCTGTAGTGGCAGCCCTCAGGTACATAGTTATAATTCCCAAGAGAGGCAGGCTCTGGAGATGACAGACTGAATAGTTATAACCTATCATGAAAAGTTTTCAAGGAGGAGTTAATGATTTTGTGCAATTTCCAGACCAGTTAGCAGAAGCCTGGAAGCCGGGAAGCTGGAATTTCACTGCGCTGCAGCTCCCCAGGAACAAGGAACTGGTTTGTCCCTTGTGCCTCAGTTTCCACACCTATAAAACGAGCAAAGATCCTGCCTTTTCTGTGAAATGATTTAGATCTATTGCAGAAAAGTGATGTATATGAAATAGAGCAGGAAAGGGGGGTTATAATCAACCCAACTTTGCTTGCAGTGAAATTAGTGCTAATACTAGTCCTAGGTTAACACTGTTGTTATTGCTGAACAGCTATATCCCATGCTTGCCTGAAGAAGGTAGACTGTGTAAGACAGGGAATATGTCTCTTTCTTGGTGACTTTAGCATCTGATATCTGTGCTCAAGTGGGCATTTACATTTCAAGCATCCTGCTACAGATCTTCATAGCTCAGCCCTGCTAAAACTCAGCATAACTCAGCTAAAATTCATTTTTGGAATTCAAACCAGACATACACAGTAATCCAAGCTGTTGATGCTGTGAAACAGGCCACTCTGTGTTCACTGGCCTGGCTTATGCACAGGACACGGTCACTCACCCTATCCCAGGGAAAGCCAACTAATGTAGGATTGAACAGGGAGAAATTTACTGTCCTCTTCTGCATGTGGAGGTGGGAAATACTGAAAAGTTCTTTCATAGGTGCTTGTTTCTAGCTGTGGTCTGCTGCTGGGTGCATGGATTTTGTGCACATGAAAAAGTCTTGCACCTTCTCAGGTGAGCTGTTCTCGCTGTGGGATTCCCGGGTGATGGCCATTACAAACAACTACTCCACTCCAGCAGTAGCTCCATTTAGAATCATAGAATAGTTACAGTTGGAAAGGACTTTAAGATCATCCAGTTCCAACCCCTCACACTAAACCAGGTCACCCAAGGTTCTGTCCAACCTGGCCTTGAGGACCACCAGGGATGGAGCATTCACAGCTTCCCTGGGCAACCCATTCCAGTGCCTCACCACCCTCACAGGAAAGAACTTCTTCCTTATATCCAATCTAAACTTCCTTGTTTAAGTTTGAACCCGTCACCCCTTGTCCTGTCACTGCAGTCCCTAAAGAAAAGTCCCTCCCCAGCATCCCTATAGGCCCCCTTCAGATACTGGAAGCTGCTCTGAGGTCTCCACGCAGCTTCTCTTCTCCAGGCTGAACAGCCCCAACTTTCTCAGTCTATCTTCATACAAGAGGTGCTCCAGTCCCCTGAGCATCCTCATGGCCCTCCTTCCTTCCCAGTCTTTACTAAGCTGGTTTGCAGAGGCCTGAAGCTTCATTTCCCAGACTGTAAGAAACAATCTGCTCTTCCAGATGGTGCTGAAAAGCTAAAAAGTTGGGAAGGAGCCAGTGTGACTCCACAGCCCTTCCCTCATGGGTGCTTGCTGGAGCTGCTGGTACCCCGTACCCTGCTTCCTGGGCACCAGCCCCACAAGGCTGGTCCTTGCAGTGTTCCAGGACTGTGGCAAGGAGAGGAGGCTCCAGCTGTGCCCAGACACATTTCTGCGGCACTGATCCTCAGCTCACAGCTCTGTCCTTTGGAAACTTCAGCACTTTTACCCTGGTGAGCCCTCTTGGTGCATCCCTCCGTGCCCAGGGTAATCTGTTCCCTTGCATTCCCAGGACAGCTCTGATGGCAGTGCGTGTTACAAAGGATTTGAGCTGCCATCTGTGTCCTTTGTGCCTGCTCATGCTTCTCTCCCTATGCCCGCCAAGATGGAGAAGGTTATTTGTCTTAAGAACATGTTCTCTTTCTCCCTCTTTGTTGTACACCAGTGTCAACAAGCAATTTGCTCTCTCTAGCATAATTCAGTTCTGTTTGGGCCCTAATTGTCCCTCCCTGTACGCGGCTGGCTGCTTGCCTAGCTATTCCCAGGCTCTCCCTCGGGTGTTTCACAGAGCTTCATCAAAGCAGGGTCAGTTCTTAGCTGCCAAGTGATGGTTGCTGTGATGCTTGCGTCCTCCATGCAGAACAGGGACTGCTCCAAGGGACTCCCATGGTGCTTGATGTGACTGGGGACAGGGAGAGCTCCAGGCAAGCATTCTGGGGCAGTTTAAGGTGTTACTGCCTCTGGGAGAGCCAGGTATCGCTGCCCGTGGAACTGGATGAGCTTCCACTTTCAACCCAAATCATTCTATGGTTCTATGGTTTTCCCATCCAGGTGGTCAGAAAAGAGTTAGCATTTCACTCTCATAGATGCAATGGAAACATCTCCATTGCTTGCAAAATATTGCGAGGGAGAGAAGATGTAGCAGAGGGCTCACTCTTCCTGAAAGCGGTCCTGATGGCAGGAACTGTTTAAAGGGAGAGAAAACTGTGCTCTTGGGTAAGGGACTCCCCTCAGCTCAACCCAGAGCAGGCTGGGAAGACTTGATGATAACAAAGTTCTACAAGGGCAACAGGACTTTCATCATGGTCTTTCCAATCTATATCAATCAGGCAAGCCAACAGTGAGGTGCAAAAGGATGCCAGGTAAGTTCACACTAAGAACCAGTGCATGTTTTTACAGTGTAGGGAACAATTCCACAAGAGGCCCAGTGGCTCGGGCTTTTTGCTGCCCATTTTAAAATTAGGATTGTTCATTTCTCTGGAAATGAAGCTGGAATTTAAACAAGAATAAAGGCAGGATTGTCTGTGCCTGTGATATGAGAAGAGACTGAGAGATCCTCACAGTTCTCCCTGAATTTATACCCTACAAAGACCAGATTCCTGGTCCTGCCCTTACCTCCATCCCTGCAGCAGAGCCATCAGGAAGGGGCTGTATCCCTCACCATTACCAAACAAGCAGAGTTGCCTGACTTGGGTGCCCCAGGGAGGATTTTGGGCTTCTAGGTGGTGCAGTGAGGCAGGGCTGGTCTCCCCTCCTATGAGCATGGATGCACCATGACCCATCCTGTTGCCTTCCTCCCTCTGATGCCCGAGGAATCATAGGAGAGTTTAAACCTCAGGAGTTCCCCAGAGGGATTTAGTGATTCACCCAGAGCTACCTGTGCTGTGAAATCGTTTCTGCACCCACCTCCTCTCCAGCACCACTCACACACACAGACGCACGCTGCCCCTCCAATGGCAAAAGCCAGGATGTATCTCTTAGAAAAGCTCCGAAAAATCCACTTTTCTTTTATGATAATATTTCCACAGGCCAAGCAATTGATGGCTGGGCTAGGGGAAAACATACATCTTTGCTTCCAAGTAATAGGCTGCAGATTTGCAAGACTAAATCCTTTTAAAAGCCCAGAATCACATCCATTCAGTCCATGAAAGAAAAGGAAGTCTAATTTGATAACATTATACGTAAAGCGTTTTCTTGACTTAGATGTATTTTAGGCGTGCCAGTTATAGAACACGGAACAAGCAGGGGGAAAGGACTTGATCACATTCAGATGATACTAAATTATCTTATGACACAGGCTGTATCTTTTTTACAACAGAAAATGGAAACAACTGTGTCCTTGACCTTCAAAAAGGAATTGACTTCCCTAGCTTAACTATTCAAACAAACAACTGTGTACTCTCTTCAATTCCTGTGATAATTTTGATTTACTGTAAATGACTGAATTTAATGAACTAAATTATGCTATTTAAATGCATTTTGTGAATGGTATTGTAGTTTGTTACTAAGCATTATGTCTATGCTAAAGTGTGCTGTAAATGATATGATATGGAACATATGTGCTGTATTCATAATTTAACTGTTGCTATGGAGTGCCTTCTTCAATAGGCTTCTTTGAAAAACGAGTTCTTTATTTACCTGGTGAAATGAAGGTGATTTCTCAGCAAATCTCTAGGTCTCACTGACCTTGCCAGAATTACAGTGCTAATATTTTCACATGGATGAACTGTTCTTCAATAATTTTTCCAAAATAGATGGCACAAATAGGTTTTCCATTAATGCTGGGACATATTGCATGTTTTCTAATCTCACTTCTCTTTTTCCTTGAACAAACGCTTATTACAGCTATTGCAAAATGACTCCCATCCTCATTAGTGATAACAGGTTTCTGAGTTCAGAGCTGGATCTCAGGGCCTTGGGCATGATTTCCACAAACGCCTCGAGGCTGATGCTGCAGACAGCCAGTGCCCGGTGGACGTGCGATGCAGTGTGTGTTGTGCTCCTTGTAGGAGTGCTTGTGCTGTGTTTCAGTAGAAGGCTGCTGAAGCGCTTTGTACGTGTGGATGTCTGTGTTTATGCTGATTTTTTATAGTGAACTCAACCAGTAAACCCAATGTTGTTTTTTACTGCTGGTCCTGCAGTTTTTGTTTACCACCGCATTGGTTGTGTTGTGGGAAACAGGGCTGTGAGACTGCCTATTCTCTACCCTCTGTGATCTGCCTCTCAGTGTCTTCAAAAGCCTTGCTGGGGCATTAGGACCGTACTCAGGTCTAAATGGAGATAATCTGTGACTCTTCTGGAGATTCAGCCTGATCTTCTGCAGAAGCTCTGATGTGTGTGCTCCTGCATAGACACTCCTCATTATTCTACTGCCCCTTTTGCAGCTTGGTTAGGAGGTGGCAAAATCACCCTGCTCTTGTGGTAACGCACGTTATCAACTCTGAATCAGATGCAAAAGCCCACGTGGTTGCTCCTGATGGCTTTTCACAATCCTAACCCTGTATCTGAGCCTTACTTTCAGGTGTGTCAGTGATCAGTGTCCAGAGCATGGTTTGATATGTGGTATTAAATAGGATACCACTAGCGAACAACCAAATCCTGTTTCCAGCAAAATCAGGCAAATGAAATAGTAGTTGGAAGTGGCAGGAATACATTTCTTCAGGTAACCAGATCACTTACTGGACTATATGTGAAGTTCGGTTAAAAAGTTAAGCAAACTGTGCAACCACCCAAACATAGCAGCCCATGGGTAGGGTGCATTTCCCTTTGTAAGAGATGGGTGCATCATTTAAGTCCAGAAATCCAACAGGCACTTTGGCAAGTTGGTGCTATGCATACTAGAAATGTGACATATTTAAAAGGAAAAGCCTACCTAAATGGATACTTTTGGTACTGAAGGACACAAACTTAACTCTGTTTTGCCTGTATTGTTATTTTTTGCACTTAAAGCCAGGTTGGTCAAAGCTGAATCTAACAGTTGCAGCTGGTCCTGTGGCTGTTTGCAAAGTCCTTCAAGTTAGGTGCGTTTTTTCCTTTAATGTTCCTGTGCTAGTCAAAGCCACATAGTGATCACAAATTAAAGACGTTATATGTAAAATGATATGTAACATTAATTCCAATGTTTTCAGAAAATGAGGGGACATTGAGTAAAGCCTGTTGAATTTCAATGGCTACTCTTAAATTTGGAGCCTCATTTCATGTTTTTCTTATTCTTTTCTTCTTCCAAAGGCAAAACGGCAATATTTTGTGAGAGCAAATAATGCAAGAGAATTCTGGCAGCATCAGGGAAGGATTTTTACAATATCTTGGAACGTATCAGTCTTCATATAATGAGCATTTAATGGGTCAAATAAGGACACTCTTTAAAGTCCTGATGAAACATTGAGCCATATATAAAACCACCTTTTAGCTAATTTGAACATTCACAATAAATTATGGCTGGGTTTCATAACTGTTCATCAACCCTCAGCTCCCAAGGAGAACAGCTGAATTTCCTGAATATTGATTCTTTGGGGAAACCTGGCTGGTTTTAACTACATTTTGTGTGCTACCGTTGTGAACAAGCATAGCACATACTGTGAGGTTGTTTTAATAGCCATACTTCCGAGAGTATATATCGCTGTTGGCATTTTTATATGTACAAAGGCTCCTCCTGGAGGTCAGTCGTGTTGTTAGATGCCCCGCTCCGTAGCTTAGCATACTCAGGTGGGTATCTGCAGACCAGCCTGGGTTTCTGTGTATACACTGGAAAACCAAACTTGAAAACATAAAATCAAACACATGCGGGGTGCTTAAGAAGCTCTTGCTGAAAAGCCCATTCTGGATGTTTGCTCAGTGGAAAGGGTGTCTGTGAGTTTGGATGTGTCTGTAGAGGGAGAAGAACCTGAAGATAACCTCATATTTTCACTTTCTTTTGGAAAAATAGATGGGAAGATTTGCTGAAGGAACTGTGCTCACCCCTGCATGGTGCACAAACAGCAAAGCCTCCTCTGAAAGGGGACAACAGTTCCAAAGGCCTGTCTAAAATGGGTACCCCTGGCATCTCCTGCTGTGGGGAGCTTGAGCACATAGATGGTGTGTGCAAGAGGATGAACATGGTTTGGGCCTGAGGTGAAGCTCAAGTCATCGCCTTCCTGCAGTGCCAAAGCAGAGCTTGCTGCTTCAGTGGTGGCAGTGCTGGGACCCCTGCCCACCTCCCCTCCCAGCACAACCCTGTGAGAGGGGCTTGTTCTGTAACACTTTGTTGTCTGTGTTTTTATTCTGTGTTAATCAACTTCAGTCCAAAATGATGTGCAGAAAGTGGATAATGCCTCTTGAGCCAGGAATTACCATGGCATGAGCAGTCTCCCCTGGGTACCTGTTCTGCATTGTGTACCATAATTGTGTGAGAGAGAAGGAGCTATTTTTCAGCAAGTGGCTATTGGATACTTCCTGTGCTGCATATCAACAACCAGATCTTGACCCAGAAATGTCAGTCCCCGCTCAGAGCAGACAAGGAAGCATAATTAGAGATGTTCTGGCAACGTATTTTAGCACTGATGGTGACAATGTTTAAATTTTTAATCAGGCATGTTACATAGAAAGCACATAACAAGAAATGTGAAAAGAAAATTGGCAAATACCAACGTGCTGTTTGACACTTTATTTCACTGAAGGAAGTGAACATCAATAAACATTATTCATCATAAATGACAGAGAGGAAGGCGTGTTTCTAATAAAAACCTTCACATTGCAAGGGGTGAATCTCATAAAAGCGCCCTTACAGTACTGTAAAAGCCACGCTGGGCCAGCTCACAAGAGGAAACATAAAGACCTTTCTTGTGAAGCTGTAATATGCACCCGGATGTGTTCCCTCTTGGCAAGTGGCTTTGGGGGCAGAGAGGTCCTTCCAAGGTGCAGGGACCTTCCTCCCTTTATCTGCCATGTCTGGATGTGGCACAGCTCTGAGCCCTGTGCTGGATGACATGTCCTCATGAAATGTCCTCCCAGGTCTTGAAGGCTCAACCAAGCATCCTGTAGCAAGTTTTGCTCAGTGCTGGCAAACACTGAGCTCACTAGTCAGATATTTCTAGCTGGAATACTAGAGACAAACCTAAGAGGTGGTGTGGGGTGCAGCTTAGTTTGATGTACTGATGCAAGGTGCGAATGGGGAGTTGTTGTGTGACCTTTTCACACCAAAACTCTTATAGTCTCCTCTTGTTTTTTGCAAAGCTTTTCAACATCAGTGCCTCTGTAAACTGTTTGGCATCTTTTCATGGCTAAACCCTATCCCTGCCACCATGCTTATTAGATACGGGTTTTGCTGAGCAAGGCCCCGTGGTGTTCTGAGCCCAGAGAAGCACTGAGCTCGCTATTCAGGGCTAGATGAATGCTTCCAAAAACTATTTGAGGGAAGTGCTAAGGTGCCAATCCAAGTATGCCAAAGTTAGAAAAGGCCTGATTTAGGGCTATTCTGGTCACTTTAATTTGTCTCTGTCATATGCCTGAATAGAGAGAAAGTCTCCAACTGCATGATTCCAGCTTCTGCAACAAAAGATGCTGTGGGGGAAGAGCCGAGAGCTCAGGGAGCAGGAGGGAGCCTGGGAAGTTTTGCTCAAGTGCCAGAACTGTGGTCTGCTCTTCTCTGTCTTGCTCTGATGGGGTCATAATTGCCTGGTTGATGGGAGCTGTGAGGAGAAGCAACATGCTATGTGCAGAAGACGGGGTCGTTGGAGGATGGAGTTGACAAATCCTAAAACCTCTATTGATTTTTTACTTTTTCTGTTTTAACTTGACCAAATCCAGACAGTTTTTGTGGGAAAAGTCAAGAGTTCACTCCCAAAAGCAGAAGTCTTGCAGCCAAATTTTAAGTACAAACCATACTGAAGTGAGATCTCAACAAGATGGTTGTGAGATTCCTTTTAATGTGGTCAAAGTAAAACCCTTTGCCCTGTTCTTGTTTTAAGGATGATGTGAATGGTCTCTTTTTTTGGCTTCTGAAATGTAGCAAGATAATCCATCTTGAGACAGGCAGTCATCATGGGATATTTCATCTCAAATGGGCAAAAGCTGGCAAAGATATGGGCAACTGAAAGCAGTTATTCAATGGGAAGTGTCAGACAAGCTTAACTGTAGGTACTGATCTGCCCCACTTTTCATGGTGCTCATAATAAGGCTTTTCATGGGAGCCAGCCTGGGCTAACTCCTGGATGATCACAAGCCTGCATGCTGCTAATAATAGTACCATTGGCTAAAATATCTCCATGCTTACTGAGTTTCATATTCCAGTTTTGTGTGTCTCTTTTGTCCTGCATTTTCTCTTTTGTTTTCCATTCCCGTCATGCTGCTACGCTAATATTTTCCATCTTGGTTCCAAGGGCTGCCATCATTAACTCTTGCACCACATGAACATTTGTGCCCCTCCATCAGGTCTGTGAGGAGGATGCCATGGCATGGCCAGCTCTCATGGCACTGTTTCCAGATAGCAGATGGTGACAGCTCAGTGCTGTCACCTGAGGCAGCCGGGGTGAGTTCCCTCTCTTGGAAGCATGCACCATGGCTGGGGCATGTATTCACACCATGGCATGGCTGGAACTGATCAGAAAGTCTGGGGAATTTGGGTAAAGAAAAAGGATAGAAATTTTTTTTTTTCTTAAAGAAAAGTAGTTTTGCTTTTATTTCAAATTGAGTCGACTGGTAAAATGATGTGTTGCCAACCCTGACTAGCCAGCAGGAGTAGCTGTTTCTATTACCTATCTCTAGTCCTCCTTTAGACTCTATGGACTTGGGCAAGCACAGGATGTTTTCTGCTGGACCAAAATCACAGCTGAAAGCCAGGAATGAATATTTATCCCAGCTCCCTACCAACTTTTGGGACAAACCTCTTCAGATCCTTACATTTGATTCAAGGGGGTTTAGATACTGAAGGATTTGGGTCTTAACCTCTGCTCTAGTTTCCCAGCTGAAAGACAGTAGCAATATTTCTCTGCCATACAGCAGACTTACAGTGAGTAATTATTTCGTATTTGTAGACTACTTTGGAAAGAATGTGCTCCATATTGCTGACATTATTAACTTTTGGAACCTCAGATGAGCTGTAGAAGTGCCTCTGTGCTGTCCAGCCCTTGCTACTCTTGAAATCCAAGGAATATTTAGAGGGTTTGACAGAAAAAAACCTCTTAGCACCAAAAAGAAATCCTTCCACGCAGCAAGAACTTTGGGAAATAATGGAGAACTCTCAATACACAGCTGGTCTTCTTGTTGCAAAGTGAGTGTGTTTCCAGCCTATGTAAAAGCCCTATTTAGTTATCTTGTCAGATGATTTGGCCAACTTGTAGTGAGGGCTTACTCCGGCAGCAGACATGTAAGTAGGGGTCAGGATTAGCACGGACAGGGCACAGGGTCTGGTGAGCAGGTGAGATCTGCAGAACAGCAAATATGTCAAACGAATAAGGTCATAGAGCTCACATCTCCCTCTCCCCCAGTCATGCATATCAATGCAAGTTAAGTTAGTACTTGCATTTTCCTCAATACAGTTTCCTCAACAGGAATTCACCTTTGAATAGACTCCATCAAGTCCCAGTGTATTGGGTTTGTGTAGCAGGGTTTTGGTAGCAGGGAGGCTACAGGGGTGGCTTCTGTGAGAAGCTGCAGGAAGCTTCCCCTGTGTCTGACAGAGCCAATGCCAACCAGCTCCAGGACAACCTGCTACTGGCCAAGGCAGAGCATGTCAGAGACAGTGGTAGCACCTCTGGGACAACATTGAAGAAGGGGAAAAAGTTGCTGCATGACAGCAATTGCAGCCAAAGAGAAGAGTGAGAGCATGTGAGAGAAACAGCTCTGCAGACCCTGAGGTCAGTGAAGGTCACCTTGTCATAGAAGGGGATCAGGTTAGTCAAATAGGACCTGCCTTTCATAAACCCATGCTGACTGGGCCTGATCACCACATTGCCCTGTATGTGCCAAGTGATGGCACTCAGGATGATCTGTTTCATAACCTTCTCCAGCCCTGAGGTCAGGCTTGTAGTTCCCTGGATCCTCCTCTGTTCTCCTTTTGTTTAGGTGTCACAATTGCAAACATCCAGTCAACTGGGACATCTCTGGTGAGCCAGAACTGCTGATAAATGATGGAAAGTGGCTTGGTGAAGACTTCCACTAGCTCCCTTGATAACCTTGAGTGGATCCCATTTGGCCCCATAGGCTTGTGTGTATCTAAGTGGTGTAGCAGATCACTAACCATTTCCCCTTGGATTAAGGGGGCTTCATTTTGCTCCTTGTCTTCCAGTTCAGGGGGCTGGGTACCCAGAGAACAACTGGTCTTACTTGTAAAGACTGAGGCAAAGAAGGCATTAAGTAACTCAGGCTTTTTCTCATCCTTTGTAACTATATTTGCCCTCTCACCTGTACATATATGTGTGTTCAAAGTTCCATTAATTCGATGTGCACTGTGCGGGAATGTGAAGAAATAAACCCGTAACTTCTCATATAATGCAAAAAAGCATTAGGTTTTAAAAACATTATCCACTTCAGCATGCACCCACTCTGGCCATGCCGTTTAACAGTTCAGCTGCTTCCTGTTCTTTTTCCTACTCCTGCTGGGAAACAGTTACATATCAAGGCACTGAAGGTAAAATTTAGATTTCTGTTGCCTGCAATGGAAATAGTGACCTGGCTCACTTTGAAGGATGCAAAATGAAGGCTGGGGATTTTTTTCCTTTCCTTTTCTTGTTTTCATATGATTTTCAATAATTTCCTCTTGCTTTGTGCTATTTTAAGACGTTTAACTAAGTAGCTCCAGAAGAACCATTCACAAATAGTGTTGATCTGTGTTTTGAAAGTTTAACATACACTATCCGATGCACATTTACATACACCACTGAAATCCCGCATTTGGGAAATTAAAACAACAAAACTTGATTGCATATCATGCTTTCATATTTTGCAGATGTTAATATTTAATCATATGCAGAGCCATTTAGCTTAAGTGCATTAATGTAACTCATTTAAAAGAGGCCAGTAATCGTCCTATTAACTCCCAGCCTGGATGTTATCCATGCTGCCCTGCTGGTAAGGCCAGAGGGAGAGTCTCCTATTGGCACCCACAGAGATTGCTCTGATCTGTTGAAAATCCTGTTAAAATCTAATTACTTAGGAGAATAGGCCAGGGAATATCTAATGAGCTTCAGGAAACCCAGTGAACGAAATTCTCTTTTAATACAGGCTGAAACATCTTCTGTGTTTCAATTACAGTGATACCACACGAACATAATTACACTTGTATAGAACGGGGCTCTTCTTTGTTATTTTAATATCACTAGATTTTTCTTAGTCACGGGAGAAAATAATTTGATTCCCCACAGAGGTTAACTGTTGGTGAAAAGCTTTGTGTTCTAATAAATGTAATCTTTGCTTATGATAATCCCTGCTTTGTTTTGTGAGAAGATGTTAGTAAACCCAGGTCACCCAGGGAAGCCAACCAACTCAATACATGCTGGGGAGCCTGGGGAAGGTGGGAATGTTGTTCTGCCTGTGTGAAAGACTTCAGAGGTTGCTCACTTCTTCGCCTGCATGAAATTCGGCCTTACATTTGTTATGGTTATGGTAATTTAAGCAGTTGACATTAAGTTAACAAGAAAACCTGATCGCAGCAGGAAAACAGACCCCTCTTTCCAACAAGGGAGACTATTTGCAATTTCTTCTGCTTGCAGACTCTTAATTCATCTGAAAATCTCCCTGCTGTAACATGAGCAGTGTTGTCACTGGTGGCTCTCCACAGTGACACTACTGATGCTGCTTCTGCCTATGGCAGTGGCTTCACCCCATCAGTGAAAGCAGAATGTGGGTCTGTGGCACTTTGTGGGTGTGGAACCCTGGACACAGAGCAGATGATCCCAAAGGCCCAGAGCATTACTTGGCTCTCCGTGGAGGAGCAGCTCAGCTCCACTGAATTTGATGGGATAAAGCTTTGAGGAGATGGCATAGACCCACACGAGGTGGGACGCCATGTCTGCCTGCCTGAAGGAACAAGCTGAGCAGCGGAGCTCCCATCCCAAGGAACGTTATCCCAAATTACTTCCTCCCCAGCACACGGTCAGACTGGTCATCCCAGAGGATAGAGATGGCAAAGAAACCAGGGATAGAGGAGGTGGTGGATAACCCCAACCCCATCCCCAACCCTATCCCCATCCCAATCCCTGTCCCTGTCCTCATCCTCGTCCTTGTCTTCGTCCCCATCCCCATCCCTGTCCTCATCCTCGTCCTTGTCCCTGTCCCCCATTCCTGGACCCCTGGCTCCCTCACAGTGCTGTGAAAGACACGAGGGAGGCGGGAAAACACTGCCTTGGCAGCCAATCACAGGCTGCCATCTGTCTGCTTCTGACCAGTTCCATGCGCGGACACGTGCTCCTGACCAATCAGGCGCTTCCACACAGCCTGGCTGCCCTTGAGGGAAGGGGGCAGGCTGAGGGGCGCTGTGGAGAAGTTGGCGCCATGTTGGGTGCCGGAGGTTTCGTGTGGGGAGAGCCTGCCATGGCCTACTGCTTCCAGGTTGGTTTGGCCACCCAGCTCCAGGCGTGATGAAGGAGGTGTAAATGGAGCTTGGCAGTACACATAACTTCATACAGTGACCGGCAGAGGTGCCCCTCGGGTATCTGCCCAGTGCTGGGGTAGGCTGCGAGCTGCACTGAGGTTTGAATTAGAGGGGGCTGGCTGGTGGCTACACAGAGGGAGGCACATGGGTGTGATGGGACATTCCCACTCCTCACAAGTTATATGAACTTGTTATAAACCAAGGTTTGCTGCCTAGAGCTTCAAACTCCTGCCCAGGGCTTTATGCTGTGATGGAGCCATTGCAGTCGGTCTGGTGGGGTCAGGACTGCAGAACAGCTTTTAAAGGGTTTAGAAGAAGCTGCGTTTGGAGCTGATCTGACTTCACAGGGAGTTGGTCTGATGTTTGCACAACCAGGGACCCAGGTAACAAGGCATTAACTCTGTTTTCTTTGCTTTAGGTGGTGCACAACCTCAAACCTGTACTGATGATTTGCTTCGGTGCTGACCCTAATGTCTTCCTTTGGAGGCATTTTGATATTTGAGGTGTTTGAATGGCAGACCATGGGAAGCTGACAATGCAGGTAGTGTACACAATGCATTTATATCTGATAAATAGCACTGTATTTTAATTGCCTTTTATTCTTTTTCACCACTGAATGCTCCTTACAAGCATGACTCTTGATCTGAAAATAATCTAATACTGCAATGCAACTACAGAAATGTGTACTAACGGAAAGCATTAGCAAACTCTACTCTGGATGAATCCAGTAGAAGTCTTAATGAAGGCAAAATAGCATTTTAAGATGTTGAGGGCTGAATATGAAGGGTCAGAGAATAAATTGTAGAGCCCCGGGTTTGTAAAAGACTCTTTACACCTCTTTTAAGCACTCTTTAAAAAGGTTTTCTTCAAAGTTTAAGTGGTAAGTCTTTGTCCAACACTTTGTAAACATATTTACTGTGATCATTCCAGCTAATTCAGCTGAGTAGGATCACATCCGTTGTAATTGATATTACTGGAAGTGAGGGACTGAGTACTTCATTTGACTGTATCCAGGAAAAAATGTGCTCCCTCAAGCTGAACTCCCACCCATCTGCCTGGAATTTGAAGGCAAAGTGCCTTAGAAGTCCCATATAAAATCTATCTATCTGTAATATTCCTCAATACATCCATTCATGTTCTTTTTATACTATTAAGATGCATATTTGGCAGGGAGAAGGAAACAAGCTCAGGAAAAATACTAAGGTTTGGCTGAACTGTAAACTCTGTATCAGGAATCGATCCAAACTTTGATTTTGCTCTTTATAAACCACAAAACTGGATCTAGATTCAGAGCAAGTTATTCTCAAATTCTCAGGCTCCTTTTGGTTTGGAATTACAGAGTTCCCAAAAATCTGACCCAGGCCTCTGGGTAGGAAACCCTTGGAGGCAATACTGGCACAGCTTGAGTTAGAGTGAGAGCTAAAGACCCAGAGGAACCTCCTGCACACTGCAGTCTCACTCACTGAGTGATTAGAGTTCAAACTTGTGCAGTCTTTTTCCTGAATCACATCCTTAAAAGTTGTCACATAAAAATGGGATATTCCACCTATAGAACAAGCAAAGAAGCTTGGAGACTATAGGGACTTGTGGGAAGATGAAACTCAGTGACAGGAGGTTGAAAACCAAGGATCAAAAGTGGAAATGGCTACCATGAAAGACAGTTAAACCACTTGAAATGTTCCCACCCCCACCCATCACCCTGGCTCCAGCTCAGTATCCAATCTTTCTTGTGGAAAAAGAGCCAGTCAGAGTACATTCCTCCTCAAGCCTGAGCGGGTGCATTATAAAAATGGAGAGTAGCATGTAAATCATTCATGGACACAGGGAAATAAATAACCCTTTATGCCCATATAAATACTTATCAGATGTTCATAAGGGGAATTTACATGGAGTTTTATTCAGTACTGTCAGCCATTCCTCTGTTTTCCATCATTCCTGCCGTGAAGACAATTCAAAATATGGCGGTGGGGAGAGAAGCCTCTCCACCAATTGATCCACAGCACATCATGTAGAAAACTCTGAACTTGCCCTCAGTACTGCTGTTATTTTTATTATGGCTCCTAGCCGAGTGAGATCATTCTTCCTGGTTTGCCTCCCAAGAAATAATGGGAAGCAGTATGTTTAGTCAGTGGATTGATTCAGTGATCTATTAGTCTAATCCTGACTCTGCCAATCATCTACTAGGTGACTGCAGGCAAATCACGTCACTTCTTTGTGCCTCTGTTTCCTCTCTGACCTTCTGTCTGTCTTGTTTATTTGGACTGTAAGTTATTGAGGGCAAGGGCTACCTCTTGCTGTTTGTATGTATGTGCCATGTCTAGTGCACTGGGACCTCTAAGATGGCTTAATCTTCAAGTGGTGCTGCATGTAAATAATAGCATTCAGCTTCTCTTCAAGGGAATCACAGAAAGAGAATGAGTTGGCAGACAGTTGTGTAAAGTGATGGCAAGCTAGAAAGAAACAAGGAAGAGCCTCTAACAGTGCTAGGTGCTACACAAGACCAGAGCAGAGAGACCTTCCCTGCCCCACAGACCATGATGTGAGGATACTTTGGCCATCATAAGCTGCCTTGAGCTCTCAGCACCTGGATATACAGTTTCCAGACACTTAAGGGGCATCAAGGACTGAGCCACATGCAATTTCAAGGAAGATCCATGCCAAGTGGCAAATGAAATCAAAGGTGACTTCTTTGGCCCAAATTAGGCTAAATTATGTCATATTATATGGCATCTACTGAAAATAAGGAATACAGTAAGGAGCTCCTGCAGGGCAGGTGGAAAGCTGTGGTAGCCCAGCCTTGGGTTTTTCAGCTGAGTCCTCAGATTAGGGCTATTCTTTCTAGAAGGGTTAGGTTGAAATTTCTTTTGGTTTTGGGGAACTCCCATATATGATGGCTAGCTTCTGAAATCATAGAGCAATAATTTGGATAATGTTGCAATCCTGATGAATGGTAATTTATGGAAGCAAATCCTACTAGTTTTAATTGGAGTGACACACATAAATCCCTGTGCATTGAGAAGATTAAATTAAACTCTCCAGTTTTAATTATTACTTACGTTACTTTTTTATTTGTCATACTTGGTTCTTGGTAAGGGAGCCTCAATGCAACTGATGGCTCACTCCTCAGGCAGGCTGGTCAGTAAGGGCTCGTGAGAGCAGCTAACACCTCTCCTGGGGACAGATACACTGGCTGTGTGCGTTTTGATAGCCACCTCCATACAGTCTGTGTTCATTTTGCTATCTGTCCTCTGTGAGTGCTGTTCAAAGCCACTATCTGAAATACTAAAAAAATGCCTCCAAATGAGAATGAGTGCTGTCCTAACCTGTCAATGCCAAGTGTGTTGTTGCCCATTGCCACAGCATCAGGAGTCATACAGGAGATATTACTGTCTCACGTAAGTATTGCCTGGACTGGACAAGCAGACTGGAAAAACCCAGACCATAAACACGGGCTACTTCTGCTTTCTGTGGTAGAAAATAATACAGGGAAACATCCCCATCTTGCATAAACCAGAAATACTCCACTGAAAAACTTCAGTTTTTCATTCACATGAATTTTATGGTGCTAAACTTATTTATGCTAGATGACAACAGTTAAAAATAAACACATATGGACTACATGTCCTGTAAAGCAAACACACAGTGACACACTTGGAAAGCCGTAATTTGAAAGTTAAAGCAAATCTAAGCCTGAAATCCAAAATATGATTGAACTTTAAAAGGTCTGATAAATAGCTTCTATATTAATTGTGTGTGTACATGCCTATGTGTGTATTTTATTTCTTGATATGTTTTCCTATACTTTGCCTAATATCTGAAATAATTATTACCTTTCTTCTGAAATCTGTGTGTTTTGAATTGTAGTTTCGGTCCTGCAGAAAAGTAAATTCAGACAGAAACACCAGAACACAAACATAAAATACCATAGTTCAATATAAAGATTTAAGTGCTTTAAATCAAAAATAACAAGATCATTGCTATGAAATTAGAAGAGACTCATCAAAGTAAAAGTAATTGTGACTAAGGACTATGAAAATATAAAGGGATTGACATATGTGTTAATAGGGCAATTAAAGCCTCAGCTTTTTCACTATGATGATTTTATAGCATCTTCTTACTGTTGCCAGTTTGGAAGCTGCCAGCAAATATTTTCTTAATTGCAAAAGGAGACAATATGCGTCCCACTGTTTCATTCATAACATTTGATTAAGTTAAAGAGGCTGCACTTCTATTTGAGAGAACAAAGAGCTGGAGATGGAAATAGCAAAGACACATTGTGCATTTGAAAAAAGAACCCAGGAACAAATGATTAACCAGAAATTTTACAGGGGAAAAAAAAAAGTCTACTTGTCTTGACAGAATAGCCTGATCCTGTAATAAACCCTCCCAAAGTCAACAGTTCATAAAGTCTTTTGTTCTAGTAAAAGGGTCTTTAATTTTTAACACAAACTCACACTTTGGTATGCATGAGCTTAAGTAAAATTAGAAGACATGTATATAATAGGATTTAATGGATTATCATCTGCATTTTCCAAAGATGTCAGCTTCTCTCGGCTCTGATGGAGTAGCACTTAATGTAAATTTAATTTGAAGTGATGTATGGAGGGCTTGAGGTGGTACTCTGTGATTCCCTAACTGCCTGGAGAGGCTCTGTGGGTAGCATCTGGATTTGGCTGCTCCACATGCCCAGCAGCATCTACTAACTAGGATTAATGAGGTGGCCTGTTCACCAGTGATCCAAAGGAGGTATGCTACATTTACTCCCAACAATATGAATAGGAGGGCCAGTTTCCTTTGGGGGCACACTGTTTGATGAAACTTAATGATGGTCTTGGTATTAGGTGTAATAAATATACTGTATAGAAAGCACTTTTGCTTTGTCAGATTTAAATGTTAGTTAATCATAAAATGGTGTTTGGCTTAGCAGGGCTGAGTTAAAGATCATAATGGCCTCAGATGACATCTTTAAAGCTAATATTTTGCCTAAGTTGGGAAATAAAGTACCAACTTAAAGATCGAGTATTTACCTTTGAGACAATTCCCCCTCTCCCTGCCATTTTGGGGAAGAGACAAAATCTCTGCTTGTTGCAAAGTTAGGAGACGGTCTTAAAAAATATCTTTGCACTTACCTCAACGTGTTTATGTAGGAACCAGCAGCTGTTAACTTTTAGGCAAAACTTCTCTGTGTGGTCTCAGCCTCTGAATTGTATTTTGCCTTTGTGTCTAACTGAGCATTGAATGAAATCTCAGCTAATTTCAAATTCCCTTTGTCATCATGGTTTTCAGCCAAAAGTCTATAATAAATGGTCAGAAGATGAGCTGAGACTGAATGAATAGTGAGTGGTATTCATCAGCCAAACATAGAGTCCAGATCCAATTATATGTATTCATTAAGTGATAATGATATCATGGTCTTTAACTAGGAAGAAAAGAGTGTAATTGAATAATAACAGTTGTACAATCCCAGCGGAACACACTTTCCATCCCAGCACAGCGACCCTCGGGGATGATGCAGAATTGATGGAATTCTATTACTCTTTGATAGATTTATTATGAAGGGCTGAGTGGACTTGCTACTCCACTTTGTCACTCACACTAATCAGTATCGTAAGGCCCCGAGCGTGCAGGCTTTTGTATCCCTTTGACAAAGACAAGGTTAGGGGAGGATGACAGCCACCCAGACCTTTCCAAACCCATCCTGCAGGATGAAATGGGCCAGCTGAGCTCTGAGCTGGGACAGAATTTTAATTTGTTTATCAATGGCTCACATGTGCAACACCATAAGGATATTTGTCAGAGGAGTAACACTGAAGCTAAACTCTTTTGTTTGGCAAGTGAAGCTTGGAAAAATATTTATTGAACTGTAAAAAACAGGGTAAATGAAAGGAAGGGGAAAAGTCTAAATGGAGTGGAAAATAACTTGCATTACTGTGCATAAAGTATAAAGTATAAGGAGGACGGTTATCTTTGTCTATTTTCGTTTGTTTCACTTGAAAGAAATTTACTCACAAACTACAGTCTGATCTCTTGTTGATTTAGAATCTTGGGGGGGCGAATGACACGACTCAGACAAAACAGAAGCTGGGAAAATGAATTTCATGTGTTGGTGTTCTATTGTTGTTTATTTATAAGAAGCTTCCAGTTCAGACAGATGGATTGCTCTCATCCTTTTTCACATTAAAAAAAACAGCAAAGTAAATAAAATACCCTGGCCTTAAAAGCTAGAACTTGTAAATGCAGTCTTGGATTTATAAAAACAATCTTGTATGTGTTCAAGTGTGGCTGTTTCTACTATTCATCGTTGCCATTCAAATGCAGGCAATAGGCTCTGTCAGCATGGTCACTAGCTATCAAAGCCTGCTGGGTTCAGAGGAACAGACAATTTGTTGTGCTTCTGATCCGAACAGGAGCTGCAACCAGTGTTGGCACAAACAAGGCATTGCATAGGAGGCTGCTGCCAGGGTTTGTTTTTTGTCAGTGTTGTTGAATGATAGATATTTCCATCCTTTTCTTCTCTCTGAATTGCTTTTCTTTTTCTCTTTATAGTGGAGCATTCTGCATGCTAAGAGGGACTTGACAATTCAGTGTCTGGGTTCAGTGTCCCTGTCCATAAAAACAAATAACTTGAGTGGTGCTGCTGTCCTGGGTGGATTTGCCATGCCAACGCTTCTTGTCTCTGGTTGGGATTTGTGTCAGGGGCAGCACAGTCAGCTGTGACTGCAGCAGCAATTGGCTTCACTGCCTCAGCAGAAGCACAGATACCAATGAGCGGAATGGAAAGCATTTAGGAGAACATCAGTTGCCCAAATGTTGTGCTGTGGATTCTCTCTGGGGCTTTTCTCCCACAGAAGCTCCCTTTTTCCCCCTGTTTTTCTCTCCAGCCGAGGCACAGTTATGTGGATGTGCCTGTGATGGTGGCCCTGATGGGTACTGCTATATGTCAAACTAAAGGGGCATCTGGAGCACAGGGGGGCATGCCCACACTGATTTTTATCTTGCCAACAAAATCAGTGAAGGGAAGATGACCCAGGTTTTACCATATGTAGCAAGTACAGCATAGAGCTGCTGGCTGGCTGGTGCTTGGGTCTGAAGCTCAGACAGAAGCTTGATATCACATCAGCATGAGTACTACATGGGGTCTGTTTTGTCTCTCTTCTTCCCCTGGATAAGTTACTCTGAGGTCTGGCAGTGGACTCTTGCTCTCTCCCAGAACCAGCCACAACCATAAACTCTGAGCTTACGGAGGTTCAGCGTAGTTGTTTGATTAGGGTGCCAGGAAATGTGTGAGTATTTCAGAACTGGAAATGGTTGTCTGCACTACAAATAGGACCCACCATGACCACAGCCCTTCTGCATGACTTCCTGTGTGTGGTACAACTGTGTCTCCCTTTGGGTTGGCTGGAGACTGCTTTCTCATACAGGTCTTTTTTTCACTTCTTTGCATCTTTCACAGCCCTGGGACCAACGAACAGATGGTGGCATTTTGCATCTGTTTTGCAAGAGGATGCCCAGAAAATTGGGTTCTGTAAATGGACTACAGGAAGGGTAATCCTTTTCAGTGCCATGCATTTTGGTGACAGGATGGGATTTCACAAGCCTCTGTGGCTTCTGAGTGTCTCCCAGGCGCTGGCATAAGTGCCTGTGAACAGCCACTCCTGTCCTGCTCTGCTTCTCTGCCTTGGCACATGGTGATCAACAAGTGTAATCAAGTGAAAGGGGGTGTGCAGCACCTCAGTCCCACAAAGGGACACTTCCTGCAGAACAGATGTCACTTTCAATGTTATACTGCCTCCCATGCAAACCCCTCAGTCTGGCCAAAGACCTGACCACCATGCAGGCAGGCACAGCGCCTCCCAGACAGATGGGCATGAGCACGGGCAGGCCAAGCACCACATGTGAATGTGAAATATGTTGGAGGTGGACATTATGAGCAGCCAGGAACGTCATAGCATCTTTCACTCCTAACACCTTCATAACAGCAGCAAGACCAATTTATTTAGGGGTGACTTAATGCTCAGAAGCAGAGAGGGGAAGTGAGGAGGAGTGAGAGCAGAGACCCAGGCAGAGGGTCTACCTGGAAGAAGTGCTTTAACAATGTCATCCGTCCTACTTCAGCTAATGCAGAGGTGTGTGTCTGGAAAAGGCCAGAATAAACATTTGCAGCTTAGCAGTGGGGATTCCATTTCTGGCATTTGCTGAGCAAAGTTATTGTAGTGAGAAGAGGTGTGTACATACCTAAGCAGACTTTGACAAGACGAGAAGAACTGGAATGGAAAATACAGCATTTAAAGCTGTTGTCAGTTCACAGCTGTCACAATGATTCTATTCACTGCAACATTTCTTGTACAGTTCCAAACATTGAACTATTTTGCTATTAAAAAAGAAATGTATTTATTAAAGAAAAAACTCTGGAATAGGAAAGGGCAACTTATGGGCAATAAAAAAGGCCAAAGATGCCATAAATACATTTTAAATGAAGTCTGCAATACATCAGCTAAAAAACGAAGATGTTCAGAGAAGGAAGCCTTGCTAGCTATTTTCTTGACAGCCTTCATTTTCAACTGAAAGATCATTTTCCATGAAAAAACACTACATGTGCTTGTCATAGTTTGATCTACTGAGTTGGCAAAGAGCAGAAAGTGCTTGAAACTCATTATATGAGTGGGAGCTTTGTACTGCAGGGTGGAGATCGCAATCAGAATGTTCATTCATGCTCTGTGCTACTGGGAGGATGCAATGGATTGAATCTCTTGGCACTAACATCCCCTGAGATTAGTGGAGCTGCCCTGGTGTTCGCTACTGTAACCGAGAGCAGGATCAGGCCACTTGGATTTTCACAGGTTTGAATCAAGGCAGCATTTACCTCTGGATATAAGTGTGGTTAACAAGCATCCCAGGGGAGCAATGACGGGGGTCATTCACCTGGAGGCTCTTGCATGGGAGATAGATAACCAAAAACTGATTTTATGTTGACCAGGTACTTCATCATAAATGATATCAAGCTCCTTGTGAAACAATGATTCATATTCTTAGGAGAGTATGTCTGTAAGTAACATTCTGTTCCTATGGGATCTCCACCATAACTGGTGGGGCTCCAGTACTGCAGGCAGGGCTGGCCCAGAGTACACATGCTGCAGCTGAGTGAGGTGGATGTTCACAGTTCTGCCAGTAAAATGGTATGGAACCTGTTCCTGTGTGTGTCCTGGGATTTACTTCCCACAAGACAGTACAGTGTACACTAGCTGACTTATCTGTGAACCATGGAAACATTTTGAAAAGGTAAAGCAGACAGTCCACTGAAGAATCATTTGTCACAAGTAATTGCAGGCAGTCAGAAAGAGCAGAGAGAGTATATGAATCATGACGTAAAAACAGTGAAGGGCAGGCATTTAGTCTGGTCTGTGGCTATAAGTGCAGTGACACAGGCTAGTCCTGGCATGATATACAAATGTTATGTGCAGGGGGACAAGTACAATGAATAAAGAATTCCCGTTTTCTCATTATCTCATGCAGCAGAGAGGTTTTTCACTTCACACATAACTCATAACTTTTAGTAGGCAGGAGATGGCTCCATTGAATTAGTGGGAACATTTTGTTTCCTGAATTTAAATATTCTCCCTGTGACAATTTATTTCCAGTGTAAAATCCTGGTGGCATACACAGTGGCAGGGATTTCAGGAACCAGTCATTTCAGCTGGCCAAACCTGGGACTGGGAACAGCAGAGTCACCACCACCAAAGCACCAGCCACAGCCAGTCTCTGGCAACCAGGCTTTGGATGACGCTGACAGACTATCAGGCAGCAGTGAGCAGTATAGATCAGGCTTGGCAACTTCCTGCTCTATAAGCAGGACAAGAGCTCTAAAGAAGGATCATTAGGAAAAGAATTGTGTAAAGAATTAGAAACAAACAAGACAAAATAGATTTTTAAAACTTTTGCTTCACAAATCAGCATTTCCATTTGGAAATATTCAAGATAATAAAATCCACATAACATAGATAAGGAGATTAGGATCTAGAGTGAAACCTATCATTCCAAAAGGATTGGCTGAGAAATCATATACAATGCTATTGCTTATGAATTTGTTACAAAGGTAGATAACGGTGGGAACTTCTGTTCTTATGCCTGCTTCAGGAATTTATTATTTATGGGCAAACATATGCATGATGCATAATAACTTTTAGTTATTCTGTAATAGTCTTCACTCAGGCATCTCAAAATAATCTGTAAATGCGGGTAGAATTATTAGCTCCATTTTAGAGGAAGAGGAATTGAGACCACACTGTTGGTTGTTCACAAGGCATGGCTGGATTGATGTGCAAATGTTGCACCTCAGAGTTCCAGTGCAGAACTGGACAAAATATCTTTGAGTATGGGATAAATGGATTCCTCTCACTCCAGTTTTGTGTCAGGGTAACTCTGTGGGTTGAGACCTCTTATTCACAGTCCCATTTGGGTTTAGTCAAAGCAGCTGAAAAGGTTATCTATCTCCACTGTTTTTCCCCTCATGACTAGCTGACAGAGTAAATTTTCAGCCTAAAATACTTGCATAATCATGTGAATAACAAATATATTCAGAGGAGCTTTAAACTGCTCCAGCATGATTCAGCAGGACTCACAAGGTTGCACTCTCAGTTACTGGCACCCAAAATATGGAGAGCTCTGTAAAGTGTGTGACCCACGTCATCTGCTGCATAACATGTGCTTGCTTCAGACTGCCTCAGTGTAAGCGAGCTATTAAAAATTACATATTACTTACACCATACAGTAGAAGTTCCATGCAACTACAGTGTTCTCAGAACATGAAGCACTGGCAGCAGCAGCACAGAACTGATTATTATCTGTGGTGAAAGTACTGAGGATGCTGAAAGCTCTGCTTGTTTTCTCGTCCAAGGGTTTTCTTGCTCTGCTTTGTAGACTTAGCAACAGGTTAGGCTGTAGCCTGCATATGTGTCTGTAACTAAGTGACAGAGTAGTTACTTGAGAAATGCAACCCAGCCTCTTCCTCCAGAACCTGTCAAAAAGAAACTGTTTTGGGTAGTAGGATAGGAAATGAATGGCTAGGCTTGTTATAATGTGTCAAGCACATGTCATCAGCTTTCCTTTCCATGCTGACAGCAGGTTGTCCCAGAGATTCATGTAAATCATAGACTCATAAGATCATAGCATGCTTGGGTTGGAAGCTCAAAGCTCATCCAGTCCCAGGCCCCTGCCATGGGCAGGGACACCTTCCACTAGAGCAGCTTGCTCCAAGCCCCTGTGTCCAACCTGGCCTTGGACACTGCCAGGAATGGAATGACTAGCCCAATCTAAAAATTCCCATTTTCAAGTAAAAATGGGAGGGAAAAAAGTTCCCAGAAAGTTGAAATATCCTGTTTTGACATTTTCAGAGCAAAAAGTGGAAATCTCAAACGTTGAAATTACTTTCCATTTCAAATATTCAAATTCTGTATTATATTTAAATGTTGTTAGGAGATAAAAAGGTCAAATTCTAAAAGGCCATGTTAGAATTATTGTTTCAATTTTGCACTGAAACTATTTGCCACATTGTACAAATTTTCCTTCATTGAAAATTCCAGGTTTCATTTCGGGTCATAACAAAGACAAATGTTCAAACTTCAGAATCCATTGCTGTGAGTCTCTTCCCTCAGAATGGCTCTGAGACTCCTGAGAAGCCCAGTGGAAGCAGCCAGGAATTTTTAGGAACAGAAGAGTGGTCTTAAACCAAGCCATGAATTTGCCTTTTTGGAATCACAAGCGGAATTGATGAATCAAAACTTTTTGTTGATGGATAAAAGAATAAATAAATCTTAAGCACCTTCAAAACAGACAGAAAAAAACACCCCAGTTTTCTTAAGTCTGTATAAAGGAAAAATAAATTGGGAATCAAAGATCTTTGTAGACATGCTTGTGCATGTGTATTGTCTAAAGCCAGTACTGGTAAAACTGAACATTTGCTTTGCTATGTTAGGCTTCCATTTCCAGTCTTGAGATTAGAGACGTCAGTTCCTGTAGTTCCACCTCCTTCCCATTTTGTCAGGAATTGGTTGTCATCTCATCTATCCTCTCTTCTGAAACACGTATTTTACCGGCTGTGATCTCTGCTGTAATTGGGTTATTCTCTTCCGTATTGGCTTACTGAGGTGGGGGAAATCTTGTTGCCTGCAAAAGAGTAAAACTGAACTTCAGTGGAACTGGAATCTCACCTTCATCTGCCTCTGTCAGTGTAACATTTTGTAATCCATTTGATTTTTTTCCTCTCTTCAATCTCCCGTTTCTCCTTTGTTAAGCAGTTCACCTTTGAAGTGAAAGATCAAGTTGGAAATCTTACCGTTTTACAAGTGAAAAGAGAGATTTGGAATCTAATGTCTTTTTCAGCCTTAACAATAACATCACTGCCAGCAACTCTTTAACAAGGACTGTTATACTCCTGCTCCTACTTAGTGGCAGAAATTGGTCTGGTTTATGTTCCTGCTCCGCCATTTCCATTCATCTCTGCCTTGCTTTTAATGGCCCAATCTGTCCCACTCTCCTTAGGCAGTGTTTACATTCATGGTCTATTTGGGTGGAACGATTTCTCACCTGAGAATCCCACAGCCATTGTTCTGTTTAGGTTTTGTGCACTGGTTTTATTTTATGCTGAATCTGACTATGGGTGGCTTTGTGCTTTAAGATATCCCTATGTCTAAGGGTTGAGTGCTCTTGGGACAAACACCAGCTTGGCCACTGGCATAGGCATAGGTAGATCTGTTAGCACAGCACTGTATGTCTGTAACCTACTTCTGAAAGGGTCCCTATCTTCTGTCTAGTACCATACACAGGGTGCAGACTGGTGCTCTTTCCCCTTCAGCATTGTTTTTTGAAAGACTTCTGGGGGTAACCTAGAGAGCATATGCCATATAAATAGATGAAAGTTATTCCTGGTATCAGAACATTCCATTTTTGCAGGACTCTAGGAGAAAGCTGGGAAAATAGGTAGAAGAAAAAAGGATGAAAACCCCCTTCTGAGCTTGTTGTAATAGATCTTTTTTTCCTTTACAACTGTGGAGTCTTCCAGCCTCAAATGAAGCTGAAGACATGAACTGTTATTTTTATACAATTAGCCCATC
The DNA here is from genome assembly GCF_033815535.1 of Pezoporus flaviventris. Lineage (NCBI taxonomy): Eukaryota > Metazoa > Chordata > Aves > Psittaciformes > Psittacidae > Pezoporus > Pezoporus flaviventris. The sequence continues at coordinate 811,762 of NW_026892607.1, read as the reverse complement.
AGAGAAGACTTTTGAAGGCAGTCAGAACCCAGTGAATTACATACTCACCAAAGGGTGGCTGAATCAGGCACCTGCAACATGCAGAACCACAGTAATTGGAACAGTTGAGCAACTGGGACCATTTTATTTCAGTTCAAATCTTAGTGAGCAGCTGTTAATTCCAAAGGATTTGGGTTTGGATTTTGTTTGAGTCTTCTGGGGGGGGGGTGGGTATGGGTGGCATTTTATTGAATTGGGCTGGTTTTTCATTGCAGTTGGTTTAAATGGTGCATCTCAGCTGCTGCTTTGATTTAAATTTAATGAGTTATTACAGAATGATTAGATACAAAAGTACTATTAAGAATGTTTTCAAATTTAACAGTGATCCTGATTACACATCCATAAACATCCTTTCAATAATCCATTGGTTTTTAATCACACAATTTTTTGGTGAAACTTATATTAAGCCTTATTTAGATCTAGTTTAAACTGACTCAAACACATCCTCATATATCTATTACTGTAAACCAGCAATTTGTCTTGCTTAACCACTGCTTACATCAATAATAATACATAGCTTTTTGGTCTGAGTAATGGCCTGGCAGGATCTGGAATGAGAACTGCTGGGCAGATGTGATAGAACTGAAGGGTGAAAAAAGTGGGAAAATGGGATGGAAAGATGGAAATTGCTGGTGAAGCTACCTTTGCTTTCATGTTGCTGACATTTTTCTAGTCATGGCTGCAGATGCGTATTGAATAGCATTAGCATATTGAGGGTGAGTAACACAGCCTGGAGTATGTTGTACTGTGTGCCATATTTTATAACTTACTTGCAGTTTGGGAGGGAGAAGAGGGATAAGACCTAACTTTACTTACTAAGGACCTGAGCTTCAGAGGTTATAACTCCTGTTGAGCATCTGTGAGGAAATAACAAAAGTATCTATTTGACTCACTGACGTATGCAAGGGTAGGTAGAGGAAACTGTTCTACATGGTAAAGATAGTTAGCCATAAGAAGATGTATGTTGGATGAGATCGTGAGAAACAAATAGAAAGGAAAACCGGGAGAAAGAGGAAAGAGAAGAGGGAAATGCAAAAACTGGTCACTTGAATTGAAGATAAGATCCACCTCAAGGTGTGTGGTTTATCTGCCATCAGACCCCTGGCAGGGTGGTCATGTTTGATCAGACGAGTAAGTAAGCAGACGATGCAGCCGACGAATAAGATTAAGTCTAGCCAGGCTGACCCTCTGCTGTCTGGGTGCTTGTGCTGGAAGAGTTAGGCACTTTGTGCCTCAGAGAGAAACAACAATGTACTTTATTGCTATAACAAAACTCAACGGTAAATGTGACAGTTGCTTAATTTGATTTGATGGCAAAATTCAGTTGATTATTTACTGCGTGGATGTTTTCAAGATAATGCAGAGGATGCTTGTGTTTGGTCAGTCCTGATTTTGGTCTGCTTCACCTCACACGCTTTTGTAACAAAACTGTTCTGCTTCGTTTACTATGCTGTTTATGTCTTTTATACCTGACAATAGAATATCACAGATAGGTGGGAAGTTTTCCTGAGCCTTTTCTGAAATACAAGATTGTATGTTCTTCCTAGAGTTACCAACTTCCTTGTCTGAATGGGATTGCAGTGCAGTAATGGGGAAGTTGGCCACCATTTATTCAGCTGGCCAAAAAAGAAAAGTCACTGGCCTGCAAGTGATAGACAAAGTCATTGGCAGGAGTGTTACATTGTTGTTTCTTTCCATCTTGCGTTCTAAAGCAGTCATGAGCATGTTGCATTCCACCTTTCCCTTCCACAAGCATCCTCTGAACCTGGTCTCTGTCTTCAGACCTTCCACGCAAACTGTGCACCTTCATTTGTCCTCCCTTGGCTCCAGGCATGGTATTTCACATTCTGGTTGCCTACTTTCTTTGTGAACTCTGGGAAACAGACAGGCTGTTGTTACATACATGTTCAGCACTTTCCATGCTTAGTTCTCTGTTCAGCCACATCCTCTAAGTGGCTTTATATACTAGCAAGAGACTAAGGGTCAAACCCATTTCTGGCATTATGTTGTCTGGAGTCAGCTGTGCCATTATCTTTTTCATGGTGTGGCTCTTTTCTAATAAAATTATAAGGTGCAACTGTAGTGGATTTATTGATTTTATTGTACTTCTGTAAGTGATCTAGGATCTATTGAAGTAAAAAACAATGTCCTGAAGAGGAGCAAAACCAAGCTCAGAGTTGTTGATCTATCTCTCTGAGATGTGGTATTCTTTTTTCCATGAAGGGTCTGGATACCAAATGTCAGTTTGTAAACCATCTGTAGCTCCAAATGTGAAGTCCAGGAACAAATTCCCACTGACTTCAGTTAAGAACTTGAAGAATCGGCCCAGTTATTAGAGACCTGTTGCCATGTTTGTGAGAGGCAGCAAGGCACAGCACAAAACTTCTCAGCCATCGAAAGGATCCCAAAAGACAATCAAAGAGATCTGAAACTTGAAAATGTTATTATAGTCTGAGGAAAAACTCTTCTTAGCCTTCTATTCCCTCGTCCTTCCTGCTGAAGTATTCCCTGTTGGCTTTGTAATATATATGCACAAGTACATCACATTGACTTGCTGTTGTTACCCTTGGTACAGGTGTAGTATCTTACTGTTATCTCTGTGGCAATGTTTTAATGTAACATAAACCTCACATGCCAGAATAGGTGTGAATGAATAATTGTGTCCCTCTAATACTAACTTAACCTTGAAGCCAGCAATGGTGCTTGTGTTAGAATCTCTTGGGAGAGGTTCAAGGCTTTGGTATGTCTAAGAATCACTGGATCTGAATTCATATGAATTTGTAGAAATCATCTCAGGGTCACAAGGGCCTCTGCAAATGCAAGCGATGTGGTCTATGATATCTGCTTCCTCTGCAGGTTATCAGCCTTCAGCTATGACAGCACAACTGCTGGTGTAATGAGTCATTAACCCAGCTCAGTCAGGAGTGATCCTGCTTCAGAGAACCTTGTACTAAACCTCTTTAAGCTAAGCCAAACCATTTGACAGATTTGGACTAACTAATGGCTACCTGAACAGTTGTGCTGGCTGCTCTAAAGGGGGAGTAATCTGTTGTGGGAGGTGAGGAAATAGGGAGTGAAGCTGCTGCTTAGGTCAGCTACAGCACCATGGCACCATGATGAGTTACCCCTTTAACTGACATACTCTTTCCTTGTGTACACACAAAGAAAATGACCCAGTCTCAGGGTGTTGCAGGGACTGGCTGGTTGGTATTTGTCCTGCTCACACATTGCTGCCTGAAGGCTATATTTATTCCAAACCAAATGTGTTGTGATTCCATATGCCAGGCTGTTCTCGAAGCGAAGGGATAGCTCACGTCCTGTAAGATGCACTGACTGGCATTATGGAGTATTCAAGACAGCAAGTATTTGTTGCTCTAAAATTGGGAGGATTATTGAACTGCAGCATGGGAAATTTGGAAGGTTTTAGCCTGTTTTCAAAATGAATTTATACATGACAAATGGTGACATTTATAAACTGTTGGAGAGGGCCCTAAAATAAAGAGAATTGAGACTGAAAATATGAAGACCAGCCTGGAAGGAGATCAGGATAAAAGATATTAATAGCAAACCCCTCCCTGAAATGCAGAGAAGTAATAAAAGAACTCCAAGAACATTCCTATTGGTGGATGTTTTTTGCTGTGACCCTTCTCAGAACATTTCATTCATCTCTGCTGCTTTACAAAACACTGTTGCAAAACAGATGGATTGTCCATGACTACAGGAAAAAGGGCAAAGCTTTCCAGAGCAAAGCCTCACAGCTCAGTGTAGTCCTTCTGCCCTCAGAAGAGTTCCTGAGGAGGAAAACCCTTCAGCTTTGTACTGAAATCCATACAGGCTGTGCACATTTGCTCCACTGCTCTGCATGGCTGTTAACTACGGAGCAGCAACCTCCAAAGCAAGGCATAGAGTACAGTTCTGTTCTGAAGAGTCATAGAATCATATTATCTCAGACTTGTTTGGGTTGGGAGGTACCTTAAAGCTCACCCAGTTCCAGCCCCTGCCATAGACAGGGACACCTTCCACTAGAGCAGCTTGCTCCAAGCCCTGTCCAGCCTGGTCTTGAACACTGCCAGGGATGGGGCAGCCACAGCTTCTCTGGGCACCCTGTGTCAGCGCCTCAGCACCCTCACAGGGAAGAGCTTCTGCCTAAAAGCTCATCTCAGTCTCCCATCTTTCAGTTTAAAACCATTCTCACCCTGTGCATCTGGCATCAATCTGTGGCCTTGTATAAATGCATCAGCCAGCAGCGTAGTACACAAGAAACAAGTCTTGAGAGGAATGAATTGGATTCTTTGCTGCCTCTGGCATTTTTAAGAGGAGTATGTACTAAATAACCAGTATGAAGACTGTCAGTTTTATATCCATATATACATATATGTGTGTATGTATACACATAAATATGTTTTTGTATGCATATATGTACAGATATATATATAAACACCATTGGTACAGGTAATACAATGCTTTAGTGAGGAAACGGAGGGGTATTACTCAGGAGGGATACACAAGGTGAAACTCCAGCTTATCTTCATGAACAGCATTTGTGGGTGTTAGGTTGTGGGGGTTTTCTCACATGTAAGCCTTTGATTTGGGAACCATCAGCATCCAGCATTCAGTAATACTGTTGGCAGTATAATTTTGCAGGAGGAAATTACAAACTCTGAACACAAACACTGAAATCTAGGCATTGGTAATAGTTATTTATTATCATAATATTCTTTTCTTTTTTAACTTAAAAGCATTTCAGATATAATTGAAAATCTTCAACCCTGTGATTGGAGAAGGGATCTAACTGCCTCAGAAGGAGTCAGTCCCTTCCTTTCTGCAACTCCAGCGCCTAGGATCCTATAGTAATACAAATAGATGCTGCACAGGTAGCACATGGTGGCTTGAAACATAAACCCAAGGTCTTGAAAACTTGGGGGACTGTCTTGATTTTATTTTCAATAGCCCCGGAATCTTGGCTGCAAATGGATTATCACATTCACTCTCCATGCACCGGTTTTGAGGTCTCAGTGAAATACATTTTTCACTTTCCCTTCTGAATAGCTGACACTATTGTGGTATCACAGTATGCTGCTAAATACCTGATTCTTGCTACGCCGTATGGGGCTGTATTTCCCATGAATCCCAAATAAATCTTCTAATAGAAAATGCTGCATAATGTCAAATGATCATTGCTATTACAGATTTGGAGATTCCATTAACAACACCATAAAACGTCGATAACATGCCTGAGACTCTAAGGTATAAAGTAAGTCCCTTTGCAAAAAGAAGTCACTCTCTGGTGTATGAACTGGAGAGAGAACCATACCCCACATATTTTGCTGTTCCCCAGAGAATCCTATTCCCTTTGAGAGTTGAGTGTCATTTAAATTTCTGTACTTTCCAAGGCCTGTAACAATTTCTTCCCCATTTGATTTTAACAAGTGTAATAAATCACAACGTGGTGTGACTGGGGAGCCTCCCAGCTATGGGGTTTGTAAGCACTGTGAAACTTTCTTCATTGCTGCTTAGCACAGATGGGAGCAGAAGTAATCCAGAGCATGTCAAGAATCTCTCTCTCTCTCTTGCATGGATAAGCTTAATAAGGCAAAGTTGTTGTCGAGGAAGGCACTCAGCTGGTTCCAGAGACAATTAGGAAATGCAGCAAACAAATAAGCCTCCTGATTTGGATGGCTTAGGTGAGTCCCTGATTCACATGTTAAACCCACGTTTGCCTTAGTTACACTTGCTATTATCTCACTGAATTGGAGCAGAAGCTTTCAGAAACTCACTGCCATTCACTCATTTGAAGAAGTGTTACAGTAGATGCTCCTAACTGTTAGATGTGGACCAGCTTTATCAAGGTGGCAACAGAGAGTCTGGAGGCCAGTTGGAGCACTTGGAAAAGGAACCGGATTTTTTCCATCAAGTGCCAAGTTTTCATATTCTAAAAAGTGAAATTTAAAGATGGATGCTGACACTGTGAGTGCATTTTGAAAACCTCGGCCCTGTGGTTTTGCTGTTAGCCAAACTATCAACGAATTCCTTTGTTTTTCTCTAAGATCAGTTTCTCAAGCTCTTTGAGGGTTCCTGTTGCATGAGGTGTGATCAGTGCATCACACCTTAGGCTCGTCATTGCAGAAAGGAGAAGTTTGGAGTCATGTTTGTTATGTGATCATATATGTTTTGTTATTAGATCTTACCTGCATTTTTATGCAAGAGAAGCTGATGAATTTATGTTGCTATGTTTTATTAAATATATCTATTTTATTAATACATATATAAAGCAAAGAAAGGGCAAGTGGGAATCCCATTGTCTTGGCCAACAGACTGGTCTGTTGCCAACTCTGTGAGTATTGCTTGAGCAACCAGAAACCTAAAATGATATTACACAGCCATAATTCAAGATTAATCTACTTAAAGGAAACAAGCCACTTGATTTCCTATTACAGCCAAAATAACACCCCAATCTTATATTAAAAGGATCTTAAGGGCCTTTGCAGTGACAGAGTCCTACAGAAAAAAACGGGATATAATTATGTTATCTCTGCATGTTGTGCTGAACTATAAAAGAGAACCAAATTAGAGTTGTTTGAAGCAAACTCAATTCTAGTATTCCTGACTGGGAGTGTTAGAGTTTATTATTTTGAAGTTGATTTCATCTGTGTGATTTCCTGAGCTGTTAAATAAGCAAATTGGGTCCAACTGGAAAAATCTTGTCTGAAACATGGCACAGCTACTGCTTTATCTGGACTGAAGAGCTGGTAACTTTAGGTTTGCCACAGTGATTCTAAAAGTAGATTTTGGGTCAATGGATTGATGAGGAACAGAAGGTGTCATCCTGCTGTGCTAACCAGCACAGTACTGTAATGAGACCTACACTGCCACAGGATTTCACAGATGCTTGCTGAGATTAGAGGAATTCTGACATACAAGAAGCCTGGATTTGCCTCGTGTTTCAAAATACAGTCACAGTTTTTCCCCCAACTCTGATTCCAGTGCTGTCCACTTCCCTACTTTCTGCCGCCTTCTTAGATTAGTCCTTCTTCTCCCAAACATTTTTTGCTTCTCGCCCACTACTCCTTCCTTGCTCTGCTTTATCCCAGCTCTTTGCCCTTATGTAGAGAATTTCCTCTAATTTAATCTCACTTCTCTTTTAACCTCATAATCTCAGCTAATAATGTTCTTCACCTATTATCAGCCATCCCCTAATTTCTCACCTGCTGGTTTCTTCCAGTCCTGCGTTCCCTGGTCCAGTCCAGTTCTCCTCTCTGCCAGCTTTCACCAGCTCTCTGTGTCCTGGTCCATACCATTTGATGCTGCCCCTCATTGCAAGCTAAGGCACTTTTCTCCTGGGGCTCTCACTGCTTTTTGCTGCTTCAGTGTTAGGAAGGAAATAACTGACTGTAGTAGAAGGAAAGAGGGAAACTTCTTTGCACTGACTCAGGGAGATTGGATTTCAGCTTGTACCCACAGGGTCTGTGAAGTTCTTGACGACATCTACAGGTTGTCTTTTTATTTCTGTGCTTTCATCTCGGCCTAGCGTCAAACATTTAATGTTTCTGAAGCCTAAACATACTTGAGGAGAGGGTAAAACCATGACCGTGTAGGCTGCCACCAGGGAGTAGGCTGGGGTGAGATGGCTCCTCCGGCAGGAGCTGTCATCTGGGCGCTAACCAGGAGGTGGGGATGTTGCAGGACAGCGCAGGTACCTGCGCTCTGCGCTGCACTGCTCTTCGTGGGCAGCGAGGCGAAGGTGGGGGACAAAGCGAGGGGGTCCCCAGTCTGTTGACATCTCCGTGGTTTTTTTTTGCGTCTGGCTTAAAACTTGGGATTGTTGAACGATGAATAAATGAATAATGAAGTAATTTTGTAGCTGTGCGAAAGTGTCTGTAAAAAAGGACACTGTCGGAGATTGATAGTAGTCGACAGCATCACAGGAACTTCCCAAGGCTTGAGGGATTCTGTCATCATCGCAGCATCTGTCACAGTGCTCAATACTATGGAGAGCCTTTCTGGAGAGCCACATCTATAGCCACGTGTTCAGTTAGTGAGCAAACTACACCACACTGGACTCCCTTACCCCAGCTGAGAGGAACCAGAGCTGCACCCTTCATGGTGTGCTCTTTTTCAGCCTTGCACACACATGGCTGTCATAGCTCAAACTGATACTAGCAACTGCATGGTACAACCTTTAACCAGCTCAGTACTGGTGGGGATAGTATGATTTTGAACCGTTTCCAACAGGAACCAGAAGGTGAAGTGCCTCGTTGGTCCTAGTACTTCTTTACCAATCAAACACATTAAAGACAACTAGAACCCAATTAAAAAGCAGATAACCCATAGTAACAGCTCAGAGAGCACATGGGATGAAAAAATAATGTAGCTAAAAAGTCATAAAAATGAATACTATTTGATTAGATCCAGAGCAGTGGCATCAACTGCTTTTGCTCATTTAACCTGTCTCCTGATCGCAGTACAGCCGTCATTTAGCTGCAGGGTGGATGTGTTCATACTGAACTATTAATCTGTTTCAAAATGCCATAACATTTCCATGAAGAACTTCCTAATTTTTTTTTTTCCAGAAATTAAATGTCTGTTTAAAGTTCATTCCCTCCTGCTGCAACTAATTGAAATGAGATTTGGTTTATCTTTATGACATGAAAATGAGATGGAGTTTCATAATAATAACAATAATGATAACTCTATAGATTTTAGGACTAGTAGTTAATAATTATAGTAATATGCGGAGATTAGAAAAGAGTAATGCAGCATAAACAGCCCATTGTTATTTGTTGAGATGTGGGATTAGGTATCACTTAATATCATTTTTCTTGTTCTGTATCTGTTTTCTGTTCTCATTGAATTTTAGTCAAGTGCATTAATTAACTTCACCGCAGTATGTGATGGTTTAAGTAACCTTTTCTGAACTAGTGAACAATCCAACCTACCAAAAAAAAGGATTTTAGAAAGGGAAAAATACTGGAAAGCAAAAAGCTAAAAGAGCATCCATGCTCATCAGCTACCTCTGCTCCTCACTTCTCCTGGGGGGCTATAAGCAGAAGTTGGCCCTGCCTGTGACTGCAGCAGCTTTTGCTGTCGTTTGAAGGTGAACCTGAAGGTCCTTTACTAGCAGATAGTGGGCTGAAGTCAGGAGGGGACAGAAAGGCTCCGTGCTTTACCCAGACACTGCTCAGGCAGAAGCAGGGGTACTTCCTAGTTCTGTTTGAGGAAGGGCTTTTAATCCAAAGTCTTTTAAATCACCCAAACCTGTACAAAGCTCTGGTAGAATGAGCTCCCTTTAGTAGTGTGAGAGTGGCAGCTGTGCAAAACCCTCTGCTAGAAAAAAGCAGATCTTTTTTGGAAATGCTGACTGTGTCTTTCTGTATATATATGTGCTGACTATATTTACACATATATATATATAAACACATATAAAATGCATGTGTGTATTGTAATGATGACTCAAAAATATGTTTGTCATCTTTTGAATATTCTCAGGAGTTGTGTAACTCTTCTGATTTTGGCTGTTTCAAAGCTTATGCTGCTTATTAAGGTGATAATGGTTTGAGGAAAAAAAGTGGGACTATACCTCTGCAGAAGGAAGGATATATTCCAGAGATTTGCATCTTCATTTTCCCTCGTGGCAGTTTTCCTTTTTTGTTTTACCTTCTTTGGTTGTTTTTATTCACTGAAGCTGAAAGACATCCAACTCTTTCACCACGCTGAGATTTACTTTCTAATATAAATAACTACTGATTGCAATGGGCTTTTTGGGAAGTAAAGCAGTGTTTAATGTCACTCAACAAGAAGCTGGTGCTTAGTGCTTCTTTCTTATGATAGGAGTCAAGGGAAATAGACATAAGCAAGCACTGTGTGGGGAGACAGATCTCTGGGCTGAGCTTTGCAATACAGCAGGACAGGGCCATGAGAGATCAGCAGCAGAAGTGAGCACCTAGCAAACACAGCCCCCTTGGCTTCTGTTTTAAATGGTTCATGTTATTCATTCATATCATTCATAGTATGATTCATATTAGTCTGTATAAGAGATGGGAGAAAATCTGGCCAGTAGATTGGAGAGTCCTGACACTTGACAACATTCAGACTTCTCAACCAAAACAGGAGCAAAAAAATCATCTTACAGATCTCCGTCCATGGTAGGTGCAGATCAGAACAGTGGCCACAAATGCTCTCGGCACACTTGGATTTAGGACCTTTTTACACTGGGGACATATACCAGCCCCTCTGTGTGCCTCAGAGTAGGAAAACAGAGGCTGAAGATTTGATCAGGATGGGAGAGGATGGCCAGGAGGGAAACTGCCCATGTAGTGGGGGCTTTATAGTTTGGGGAGGAAGGGAATTGTTGCTATTGGAAGTAGGGTCTCCAAGGGGGACTCAGCTGAGCCATTTAGGGAGGGAATGGAAGGAATTAGTTGACACAAAGGACAATTGGCTGTAATGGCTCTTTCAGATGGTTATGTTTTATTGTGTAAATGGATGTTTATAGGCTTTTTTAATATGCAGATTAAACAACTAGCACTGCATTTAGACTTTGGGAAGAGAGTTTGTCATTGACTCAACAAACCACTGCCCCTCCTTTTCAGCTGAAGTGTTCCCTCATGCTAAAATGTGTTTGGGCAATGTTTAATGTGTGTATTGCATAATCGAAGTAGTCAGTGATGCTGCTGGCAGAGCCTTAAGAGGAGTAAACAGGGTTACACGGGTAAACAGCATCTGTGAAGTGTCTTTGAGGCTATAGACCTAAAGATTACTCTTACTTTTGTGCGCATGATTATAAGATGGAAATGAATGCACAATGTTTGAGTCAGAAGCCAATCTACTCTTAAGTGCTACCTTACCAACTGTGTTTTAGATTTTGGCTGTGTAAGTTCAGTGACTTTAGTGGAACCAAGTAACTTCTTGGGTTTTTTTGAGTGTGTTTGACACATGCTGTCCTGCTTCCAGAGCTGCGATCTATCTGCTCTTTCTTTTGTTGCTGGCTCAGGGCAGGTTCAGTGAAGAAAACCATAGACCTCTGTGTTTATATTAACCCTATGATTTGCTTAGGGTATGGACAGGTTGGCTTGAACCATTCCTCATGATGGTGCTACTTAGGAATAACTTCACTGGGGTGAACAGATGGACAGACACTTCACACTGGTATCAGTGGGGGAAATATTGTCCTTAAGAACAGAAATTAGCTATAAGCACAAGAAGTTAAAAGAAGTGGTGAATGCTCCACCCCTAGCAGTGTTCAAGGCCAGGTTGGACAGAGCCTTGGGCTACATGGTCTAGTGTGAGGTGTCCCTGCCTATGGCAGGGGGCTGGAACTAGATGATCTTAAGGTCCTTTCCAAACCAAACCATTCTATGATTCTATTATTCTATGATTCTAGCTGTTCTGTTGTGGTAGACTGAAGAATCAGATCCAAATATTCTGCTTATGCCCCCCAGTTTAAGGGAATCAGCAAAGCTGTGCCATCATTCCACATCTTGTGTCAGCGCTGCTGCCCTGGGCCTCTTCCCAGCAGGATTGTGCTCAGTACCTTTCTGAACCCTTAAAAAGACATTTTTCTCTCTTTAAACCTTTCAACACCATCATCCCAGGAAGTTCTGTGGCAGATGAGATTAAAACACACTTTGAAACCTTGGAATGGTCAGGCTGCTTCTGTGGAGCAAAGAGGACCCCTTCGTCCCTTCAAAGCAGCCCTCTCGCTTGAACCCAGGTCTCTCACATGAAGCAGGAGCACAATCAATAGGCCACAAGGGCAACCCCAGAATAAATTTTCAAAGGCATGTTCTCAATTGTCTTCACAATGGGAGCGGTAATGACAGTGCTGACATGCAATGGCACTGAAAGGCTTCTGCAATAGGGCTGGTCAATTTTTTTTCTATGCTTAAAGGAAAATTAGGTTTTCTACTAGGAATATTTTTCTTGACAGATGCCACTTTCCTCTGAGCATGACAGTGTCCTGTTAAAAAACAACACTTCCAAACTGATGTATTTAATGTGAAAATGGATAGGTTTCATTTTTTGTTACCTGACAAGAGGCAGGAATTTTGCCAGGAGAAAACACTGAGGTGGATAAAAAAAAAAAAGACATCATTTTCTTAGGAAACAAATTACTGTTTTCTGTTCCACTCTGCCTTGTACCTACACCTGTAGACTACTACTTAGATTGTGAGCATCAGTGATAACCATTTTGAAATTATGCCATATTTTAGGGAGACTGTGTGTAAAAAAGATAGTATTAAACACAACCAGTGCATGTGGGAGTTCCTGGGACATAACCAGGGAAAGGAACAGAACAAAAACCTGAAATTCATAATGTGTATTAAAATCATGTCAAGGAGCAGAGGACTGTAGAGAGACTTTTTACCAGGGCCTGTGGGGACAGGACAAGGGGAATGACTTTGAACTGCCAGAGGGGAGATTGAGATTTTAGACAGAAGCTCTTCCGTGTGAGGGTGCTGAGGCGCTGGCACAGTGTGTCCAGAGAAACTGTGTTTTCCCCATCCCTGGCAGTGCTCAAGGTCAGGCTGGACACCGGGGCTTGGATCAAGCTGCTCTAAGTGGAAGGTGTCCCTTGGCAGGCAGGTGGCCCATGGCAGGGGGTTGGAACTGAATGAGCTTTAAGGTCCCTTTCAACACAAACCAATCTGTGACTCCATGGAACACTGCAAATGACCCTGTTCTGAGCAATGCGGTCTCACGGAGATTTCAGGGTCCTCACCACAGCTAGTTAGCCCTTAGGATGTCTGTGGCTGTACTGCACTCACATCTTGTATAATGAAGATCAGAACAGACTCCAGAATGAGACCAGTTCCATCCTCAGTGGTTTAAATATATATTTGTTGGTGTTTTTTAGCAGCTCCTTCAGGCATATCTGGGAATTGATGGCATATCTGTTCCTGCATTGCATGGGAGGTGTGAGTGAAGCTTGGAGGACAGCCCAATGAGAATGCCTGGTAGGATGATGTGTTATGTCACTTGCGACTTTGTATTCTTGGCTTGCATCATCCCAATCTACTCAGGCTGTAGTTGCACAGTCACGTATTTCTGAAGAGAGAAAACCTGCTAGATAAGGGACAAATCCTGCCATTAGAATCATATTTGTCCTCAGTAGATAGTGCACAGTTTTGGTACTGACAAAAATGTTTGTTGAAACATCCTGGCCTCAAACTACAAGGTAAATCTTTCAAATAGTGTTGAACCACAGAAAATGTTAATCTTCATTATCCCAGGAGCCTGCCTTGTGCATGTAGCATGAGTTCTTCTCTCGCATTTTTAATAGATTTAGACACATTAAAGCTGCAGGAGCTTACACAAAGAAAGAAACCTCTTTAATGCCATTGCAAATGCTCCCAAGTAAACCGATATATTTGGCACATATTTAATAAGCCTTTGAGCAACATTCCCTGGAATTACTTTGAATTTCCTAAAGGACAAAAATCCCATTATGCTATTAACTTTTTTAGTGTTGCATTATCATAAATGTTTTTAAAGGATGACACCTCAGACAGTTCATCAGATTTGAATTTCTCTTCTTCTGCTGCACAGAAAAGGAGGTCTTTGTTTTTTCTAGTGAACTGAGTGCAAGCAGAATGATACTTTGATTTCTTAGAACTACCTCAGGAGGCATTTGTAGAGTCAGTTAAATGTATCAAGTAGCCCTTGGGGATGAATACAACACTTATTTCTACCCAGTAAACCATGTCCTGATTGGTAGCAACTACTGCTAAGTGACTGACAAGGAGAAGCTTTTGATGTGTCAGCTGAAGGTAGTAGTGGTAGGCTTATTGTTTTGCTATGTGTGCAACACTCTCGTCCCCAGTATGGGGTAATGTCCAGAGGAGTCGCCGCGTCCACACCAAACCCCTCGCTATGGCAGCAGCCACTTCAAACACAGCTTCGTGAATAAGAGCTCATTTGACCCTTGACCACAGCCAGCCTCTAAATTGGCAGACAGAGAATCAGAGTAATTTGTATCATTTCAATTAGTTACTAGCTGCATAACAGGGAGGTCATGACTTTTTGGGGATGATTATTGCCCATGGCAACCAAACTTCAATGTACCATCAGTTTCCAAATACTTTCACTTCATAAATGTAAGTTCATCAAACAAGGCCCAATTGTTGGGGCCACAACAAAGCTGATTATCTGCGCTGCTCCCGAGTGAGCGGAAGATGACATAACTTTGTCGGCAAAACCCTTTTTATTAGCAACAAGGCAAAAAAAGTCTCTGATAAATGGCTTTAATAATGTTGGCTGAATGACCGGTATTGATCTTTGACTATGGAAAATGGCGAGGCAAGGCAAGTTTATGTAAGAGCACTGTTGTTGTACTATTGAGAGCAGGCCGGTTTTGTTTCACAGTTTGTTCTATGCACCAAAATTCTGAAATTCTAAAATCAATGTTGCCATTGTTGGGCCAAAACAGCACACCCTGACCACAGACAATGCAAAGAATTCCAAAATATAGATAGCTCCCTGCTACATACAGATAGGATTGTAAGAACCATTGGCTTGCTTTTGCTTCCCGAAGAAAGGGCGGCTTGTTCCGGGGGGCAGACAATGGTGTGTCTACATGCCTGTGAAACTTCATGAACCCAGTGCAATAATTCAAGCCTTTGATTTGAAAAATGTTTTGTATGTCTTCCTCCACATCTGCAAATCCCTCCGCTTTCCCTTGATGCCAGCCAAGATGTTGTTAGCAAGGGAATGTTTTCCACTTGAGGAAGAGAAAAAAAAGAAGTTAGGCACGTACAGAAGTTTTGCTATTTGGCTTTTGTTTTTTGAATTAAAATAAAGGTTTCCTTCTCTCATGTCACAATCTATTAGCCACTAGGATACCTGGTAGCACAGTTCTTTCCCCTTCACCCCTGCATTTGTAGCAGATTTGACGGTGTGTGGAAACCAACACAGGCACTGCGCTGTGACTGCGTCACCTGCAATCAGCCGGAGCTGCTGCTGAGATTAATCATGACAGTAGGCAATATTTCCAACATTATTAGAAGAGAAACCTAATATTTTGGGACATCAGGGATCTCTGAGCTGTTGTCCATCAAACTGAGAACCTTCATTTTCTACTCCTTGGATGGGTAACCTTAACTTTTAACCATTTCACAGACAGAAGAGTCATACACATAAACACAGGCATGCTCAATACACTGTGCCAGATGCATGAAGTTAATCCCGGGCGGTCTTTGAGTGGCTCTCAGATACAAATAGGGATGTTGTAGTGAGACCAGATCTCTGTCTCCTCTTTAGGTTTTATTGTATCATTATTCACCGCCTTAACTCCTCACCCTTTGAATAATATGTTTATAAATATGGGGACATTTGCAAGGCATAAAGCCAGACACCGGTGTTTAGCTGACGTATGTCCATTCCTCTGTGTAGGCTGCAAAGGGGAATTAATTTACCTTACTGATGATCTCTGCAATACAATTTTAATCAATCATATTTAAAGTATGCTTAAATGTTGAGGCCTTAGGTTGCACAGAAAAGCCGCCATGATGTTTAATGAGCATAGTTGAGCTGTTTAGACTGCAGCATTTTGGAAGGATAGAGCTAATACAGCTTTTGTCTGAAGCCGAAGCAGAGCAATGCCCACTTTAATGGGTTGGGAATTTTCATCACAGTTTTACTTTCCTCTTGCAGCTGTTGGTTGTAGGTCAGTGACATAAATTTTACTGAAGGCTTCATCCTGCAAAACTTTATTATGGATGGTAGAGGTTCTTGTTAGTGGTGCTGGGCACAGCAGTAAGTGCACCCTTTCATGCTAAGGACTTGCAGGGTCAAGCTGTGCTCGATTTGCAGGAGCAAACAGTGCCTCAGGTTAAAATATATGGGGGATCTGGTTCTTACACTTAAGGAAAATCTCTAGGATCATGCACAGAATTAAGCACGTTCAGTCCCTCATGACTGCAGTGGGAGTTGAAGGCACTCAGCACCTTCTGGGATTCGGCCCAGAATAATTGTTTTCCAACGGGACTGCAATATTTGATTTTACTTGTAAAACAACTGGAGTCCTTCCTCAGAAGGGAAGGCTGACATTGTTATGAAGAAAGTCAGGGATTTTGTCCTCAGTCAGCAGAGAGCCTGAACAATTGCCCTTTGATTTTTAAAGAAAGCTCAGTGCACAAGAGATCTGGACACTGCAGATCTGAGACATATTTGAGTGCTTACTTCCAACTGTGCCTGAGGAGCTGGTGAGAAAGGGTCTTAAAAATCACCACTGCACCTTTGACAGAGCTGCTCTCCACAACGTTTTGGGATCTCTTCATCACATTTCACTGTGTGCTCTGAGCTCACACACAAAGGTGAAGGTGTTTCTGGAATAAAGCAGAGCTTTTGTGAGGTGCTGTGAAGATACAGAACTAGTGATTTTTTCTATTCTCATTACAAACATCATCCTGTGAGAGACTGAGCTTCCTGGCTCTCCGCAGACTCAATAAGTCAAATGCTGAGATTCTGGATTACATGCATTTTCCTCACAGTTGAATTTCTTTGGATTTCAGTGGCAGCCCTCCTGTCTATAGCCTCTGAAGCAACTCAGAAGGAGTTTCACATTTGCCCCATTATGGAGCTCAGCACCCCTGCAAGAACTGCACAAACCTACCTAGCCATGAGAGTCAAACTGAAAATGCACCTCATATTCTCCTACCATTCTCATTTAGTAACATTATACAAAGTCATTAACAAACTCCATAAAGCAAAATGACTCTTGAGACAGCAAATAAAATCCAGTTGCTTGTGTTTCATATCTTCCAGATAAACCAACAGCTCCTTCCTGTACCCTTTCTTCCTCCCTCCCCTCCATGATGCATTTCTGAATATTTCTGGAGCCTTTTCACACTCCTTTGGCAGCTGATCCTATCCCACCTTATCCATCATCATTGCTGCCTTGAGAGCTGATTCATTTATCTCATCGCTTTAATGCTGTCACCTCCAGCTTGGGATACATAGACCCAATTTCTTGGATTTGGTCTTTCATGTGGCCTCTTCCCTGCTGGCATCCACTCAATCATCCCCTCTGCCAGCTGATCTGCTCAGCTCCTCATATGTCATACACTTCTCAACCACCTGGTGGTTGCACACACACTATCTGCATTTAGCTCTTTCTTTCCCCCTGCATTCCTTGTTTACCTTCATCTAATGCAGGATTCATCTTCTTGTGTCTCTGTGTCTTTCCAAGACTGCTTCTTCTTAATTACAGACAGAGCACAACAATAATGATGGTTTTGTGTCCTTTCTTCTTTATGTTCAGAATACTTTTTCACCTATGGAAAATAATTTCCCATGAAATTCAGTTTTATTCCACACTTCCTTTTACTTCTTATTTCTGTCTTTCTGTCTTGTTCCTAAATAAGTTACTTGCATTTAAAGATAATGTACGTTCTCCCTTTCCCACCATCCCCACCAGGTCTCCCAGCTGGCTTACACTAGGGTGTTATTTTGTAACCACACTTGTTTTCCACATGGCACAAACTGACTTTGTTAGATGAGATGCTGCCAGTCAAAGTTCTTTTCTTTCCAGCTGCTCACCTTTACACCAGCCCCAACACAATTAATATTCTTTGCTGCAGGTGGCATCTTCTGCATATTCCAGCACCTTTTGCTCTCTGAACATAATTCTTCTATAACTCTTGATATGATAAGTCATACTGGCCAAAGTTAACCTTATTACTAGAGATGTACTGAGCAATCTTGCAGTCATGAGATGCCAGGGATATTTCAGTAATGGGAAATCTGCTTCCCATACAAGATTGATTTTACTTATGACCTTTAACTGGAATGATACCTGTAAATTCTTATCTGCATGAATTTCTTGTTTTCTCTTGTCCCTTGCTGTCTGTGTATGTGTATCTTGCAGATAATGAAGTATGAAGAACTGGGCATGTAACATGCTGTCTTCAAGGACTTGCAGTTGTTGCAATACACTCTGCTTTACTGGTGTAAAGTATCTGGACTCCTGTTCTGCCCTTAGGACAAAGTGGTTGAGAAAGATACAAATTTTCTGTTGCTTAACAGGATTATTTTAGTGCATCTGCTTAGTGCTTTCTTAATGTGAGTTAGTAAGTTCTACATGGCCACAGCACTCAGTTTACTAAAATCAGGATTTGAAGAAACAAGATTAAATTTTAAGATAAAAAATAGGGTTTAATCACCTAAAATAGTGTTTTAACATCGTATTTTCTTCCAACATGCTTTTTGCGGCAACCCAGTCACACAGGTATTTGGGATTCTGTTTTGTTTTCCTTCTGATCAAGTGTGTTGTCATTGCTGGTAAGTTTGAGTTCATCAAACAGTAAAAATAAGTCAGGAATGAAGGTTGACTATTCCCTTCCAAGATGGATTACAGCTCACAGTAAGGTATGCTTATTAGAGACATCAGTGTGGAGGTCCTGTGGCCATTGTTATGCAAGAGGAGAGTCCCCTTTGACCTTAAAATATGTGTGCATGTATAGATGAGAGGACCCTTACTGTGTCTTACAGAATCTCTTCACTATTAATTATGTGGAAATCGGCTTCCAAGAGCTTCTGTTTGCTGTGGACACTATTTGTTTGATACTTCCTTAAACAAGCTAACTTCTTTAAACTTCTGCTCCTTTGTAGACCGTGTACATTTACGTGTCTTTCCATCTACCAACAGGAGATGAAATGCATTACAGATCATTTAGTAAAATACACATCCCCTTTCCTTATTGCTGAAATGATTGCAAAAGAATATTCCTATTACATAAGGTGAAAGCTGCCATCAACAAGGTAATCTGTCCCTTCCATCCTTTAAACTCTTTTTATGCTGGTCACAAGGCCTGTTAGTTGTTTTCTTCTCTTTGCAATAGTCAAGTTGCTCTTGAATATTCTGAATTTAGTTCTGGAATTAGGAGCAAGTTAGATCAGAGGAAATATATGAATGAAATATCCTGGATCTCTCTCCAATAATTTAGCACTTCTGGAAGGAAGGAATAGCTTCTCAGTTCAAATGGCATAATACTGAATTCAAACTGCCAGCCACATTTATCAAATCATGTTGTACACATGATTCCTAACATGAATTAAAGAGAACATCTTTAACGTTCAGTGTCTTCAATTCATTCAAGAGATAAGGCAGCCTGTGCCAGGACTGTGTTCAGTTTTCCTCACCAGATATCTACCCAGATTACAGAAACACTGCTGTGTATTGTAAAGGAGGACCGAAATCTTTGTATCAAGGTGAGCAAGTAGCACATTGCTTAGAAGTCTGAAGCTGTAAAGCTTGATGGGACTTTACATTTTAATTTTGATACCAGTCTCCTTTTCCAGTGCAAAATGGGTCAGGGACCATTCTTTATAACGCATCTGATGGCTTTCTCTTGCATTATGGAGAAAAGTGCTCATGAAGGAGACCTAAGTAATAGTGTGGGCATGCTGTAGTAAAAATGTTTTCTCACTGCCTAAAATTGGTCAAAAACATTTAGAAAGGAGTGGACAATCATCCTCAGCGTTGTACCAATGCCAGGTACTATTCTTGTCTTTGACCTTCTCATCTGTTCTTTGAAAAACATACAGTGGAAATATCAACGATTTCCAGAAGAGCAGTAAATATTGTTGGAAGCTTGAAAAACTTCTATATTATAGGAGCAGAAATGTGGTTCTTGTGCTTAGTTCAACAAGAAAGTTGATGTTATTTGTTGTGTGAAGTGTATACAGAAAGGAAATGTTTAACTGTTGTCCCAGTACCCAAACAAGAGACCCATTGCATGGACATAACACTACTGAAACCAAAAAACACTTTGAAAATACAGTATGTTAGATTATGGAGTTCCTTGTCATGAGACAGTGAAGCAGAAATAGAGAAAAAGAAAAGAGCCATGGTATGAAGAAGAACATCTGCAGATACATCAGGTGAGAAAGAAATATATAAGCCCTCTTACTTCCAAATAAAATCACCTGGTATTAGGAATTTCTCCAATGGGTATCTTATTGCATAACTGTCTGTTATAGGGATTTTATATCAAGTAGTAGATGGACCATTGCTCTGATTTAGTATTGAAACACCTCTCTTTCTTCCATCATTTTCTCTGAGGGATACTTCCCATCAAAGTCTGCAATGTCATTTGAGTTAATTCATTAATTTTCATTGGCTTCTGCACTGTCTTAAGCTGGGGACACTGACAAATCAATTGAGGCATCTTACACCAGTTGAACCTCATCCTGGGACCCCACTGAAGGCTGCTCCTCACCAGCTGATCCACCTATAAATGGCTCCTCGGCATTTGGGTTGAGGAGTCATAGGTGGCCATGAGGAGACAGTCACTTTGATCACTCTTATGATGGTGGCTGCAGAAGTTTATCTGCATTCCCCACCTGGTTCAGTCTGGTTTTAATCGTGTTCTACTTCTGTTTATTTCTGCAGCACTTTGGCAAAGAATTTACCTCCTGCTTTTCTGTTTATCCTTTAATAAGGTCAATAGGACAGTTTTCATTACCTCCTCCATTCTCTTATCTGCTTCATTTCTTTCTCCGAATTTCACCAGCTATATGAAATCCATTTTTCTGCTGACTGATTTTTAACAGATCACAGAGTGAATACCACACACATTTTGTCCTGGGAAACCCAGTATAAACTTCCCAAATGCCATCAAAATACATGACTGTGCCCTTATGTGTTTTGTTTTATTTAATTTCTGAGATTGTGCATTATATGTACCTGCTACACTGACTCAGTACAAGGCAATAAGTAATACAGCAAAACTGCAGTGAAGATAAATTATTGTCCTCTGATCTAGTGACAAAAGTCCTGTCATGCTTTTCCCTAAGTTTGCCCAATACAGCTTTATAATTTCATGTTAACAAAATCATGAGAATAGAAAGGAAAAGCAGAAGCTGAAAGAGGGAAGGGAAAGACTGGGGTGTGTAACTGGGAGAATGGGGCTTATGGCCAAAAGGGAATGCGAGAACACCATTAGCTAAAACCAGCTCTTTGATGATGAAGGAAGATGAGTGCCATGAATTTTTCCTCTAGCATTTCTAAAAGCCTGTCTTACACAGTGTGGTCCTGTGTGAGGTTTCTTCTATGATATGTCTTTAATCATCATGGATTACTTTCTCTCTCCTTGGGCAGCCACTCCCAGTTATTGCTTGTTTCTTACCCTGTTTCTCCTGGGTCTAGTTTTCTTACCTATTTGGAGTTCTAGGAAAAGCAGGAGTAGCCATGGCTACCAAGTGCAAGCTTATGTGAACTCCAGGTCTTCCTCAGTCTCGTGGACTTTCTCCCAGGTCTTTGAGTGCCCTGTGATACAGATTCAGGACTTCAGAGTAGTGGAAAGTGTCTTCTTAAACTGCTCAGAACATGGTAAGGGTCTCAGGTTTTTTTAATGCCTCAAATCTATTCTTTCCTGCTGCCAATGGTGACTACTCCTATGCACCCTTTCACCAGACAGCCTGCATGTGATGTCATGAGAACATGCTGATTTGAAGTGTTGACCCCCAAAGCATAAATCTTACTGGTGTCACAGCACAACCATGAGTAAGGAGCTGAAGGGGAAGGCTCAGGTCACAGAGCCAGGTCGCATAGCCACAGGCTATGAAGGAAGGTCTCACCCCTAGATATTATTTGCTTACCCAGCTCCAGTGAAGCTATAGAAAACACAGGTGCAGGCATTTGCACACTGAGGCAAAGCTCCCACGTCCAAAAGTGGTAATTATGCCTTAAGAGGTTATCTCTGGTTGGCTGGTGGAGAGACAGAGTCCCAGAAAGTCCCATCAGAGGGTAATTTGGGAAAGCATGCAAGATCATAGCCCTCTTGGGGCTTCTGTGGTATTCTTAGCCAGGAGGGAAGCTTCCACCTGCAACCCAATCTCTCCTCCGACTTCCCCCATTAGTTGGAGCACAAATCCTATCTTGGGTTGAATTGCTCTGTATCTTAAGTCAAGTCAGGACAAGAGCAGCACCAGCATCATACCCTAATGTAACAGCATAGTGAGAATAAGGCCTTAGTTTTTCTTAGGCTGTTTTCAGTCAGTAAAGGAAACTGAAACACTTTGAGGAGTCTGGCATAAGCAAGAAAACTAAGTACAGACACGTCTAGTTCAATGTCAGAATGTACAGGCAACTGGAGACCTACTAATATTCCATGGTGTTAAGATGGCAATATATGTGGATTACCTCCTGCACAGTACATCCTCTTCCCTTTCTTTTCCTATTCTTGGAGTCTCTAGCTTAAGCACCTGTGGCTTTCATACTCTTCGATTCCCAGAGAGCCTGTCTACATCTTTTCAATGCTATTTTATCACCTTGTTCACTAGGCAGTGGAAGAAAGGAAAACCCCCCAAAACAATAGGCAAAGTGATACTTTGAGCAATATTTTAATCTCTCTGAATGTTTTAGGCTTTCTTCACACTGCTTCTGTTAATCAATCCCGCCAACTTCACTCAGAACCTACAAGATGATGGTCAGATCCAATTTAACATCTCTGGAAGGCTCTTTGTTTTGTATATCGATGCTAGAAATTCCTCCTTACTAGCACACAACCAGTTAGAGCCTTCATTTAGTAAAATGTGGAGGAGTTTGAACAGCTTTTTCTGCCATCAAACATGTAATTCACAAAGGTGCAGAACTGGCTGCCGGGGTGCTGCAGGCTCCATCACCTCAGTACAACGATTAATAGTTTACTGCTCTTGCAGTAAAATTGTGGCTCTGGGCTTTGTTCTATTTTTACACTCACCCTATATGCATCTGTTCTCACTTTATTCTACATCCTGTTGCCATCCTCCTGCTCATCTGTCTCTGCCATCTTTAGACATCTTCCACTATCAGGTTGACACCACTGTAAATTCAGCGCCTTCAAAGGAATTACTTCGGAGCTATGTCAGTAAGTAAAGACTTTAGGCCTTTGCTTTTTCTCTCACACCCACCTTTCTTTTACTGCCACGTGCAATTGGACCTTCTCTCAAGTGTTCATGTGCACTGGTCATCAAAATTCTTTGCCATCAAATGCCACTGTAAAGTCAATAATATCCTTATCACTCTCTTTCTGGGCATTCTTTTAACAAGTGTCACTTCAGTATGGGATGGAGAGTATGATCTGAGGAGGAGCATGTCTGTGATCTGCCCTTCAAGCTGATGTCCACATGGGCAGCGTGCTATGTAGCTGCCCTGCCCACAAGGAAGAAGGTACTTTGGTATTTTAAAAGCCCAGGTCTTATGTTTTTATTTACAGAGTTCTAGATAATTTCCTAAATGGAATTTAAGGAGCATTTTCAACATCCCAGTGTGCCTTCCTAAGTCACAAACACTTGAAATCTCAAGCTTAGATTCGTATTACCTGAATATTTATACTGGAATAATGAAATCACTTGATCGTTGATGGAACTCCATGATCACGTAAGAATTAGTCTACATAGATCTTTTAATGAGGATAACATAAGAAAAGTGAGATTTCTGCTTTTTCCAGGCCAGGCTCAGAGGTGCCAAACCTGCAGAGTCTCTGTTTGCGAAATGCATTGGCCTTGTGTGAAACTTTGGTAAAATAATGAAAACATTCTCCTTACATAAATGCTGAATAAATCAGTGGCTCTTAAAGTGATATTTCCTTGTTCCTGCTACAAGGTTATGTGTAGCCTCATGAAAAAAAAAGGAAAGAAAGAGAATACATAACGTGCAAACTCTGGTCTGCAGAAGGACCAATCTGTCATCACAGGATACACTAAAATTTCCTTAACTCTTGCAAAATCCCCCATGTAAAACTCTGACATTTTCTCTCTAACAGAAAACAAAGGAGAGCAATATGTACAAGAAGGCAGTAGGAAGCCTGAAGCTATTCGCATGTCATTGTCAAAGGCAGAAATAAACCCCACAAAAGTTAAAGGATTCTGGAATATAGCAGAAATCTCCAGACATGAGTCAGACACTAAAAATGCCCAAACTCATTTAAAAAGCTCTTTGTCACAGTCCAAAAAAACAACATTTTCAGTGTTTTTCCTTTTACTTTACATCCCGCTATTGCAAGTCCATGGCTAATTATGATCTGAATGATATCTATTATTCCTGTGTCCTTCTAGATCAAGCCGGATGCGTTCCAAATATGGCCACAAACATATTACAGTGGCCAGTAAAATCAAAAGAATAAGATAATTCTGTTGTAAGGGTTAATGGTATTCACTCCCACTCAGTTTGACTCACTGGACAAAAGCTCTAGTGTGCCTATTCTAGGCAGCTGTGCTGAACAGTAAAGATTTGGAGTCCTTTGTAGGCTGGAGAAAAAGAAAGTCTTTGTAAACTTTTTATTTAGTATATTCTACCAAACACCCATGTGTAACAGTTAAAACATTTGGAGTTGCAACAGGCTAAGGAAAGTTTGCACAGATAAACAGAGTTATTCTAAATTTTGTGCCTACTAAGGTCTGAATCACAAAGTCCCATTGCATTTCATTTCAAATGTATGTGCAAGAAATCATTTTTCTTACCAGGGCCATTGTGTCCTTTGGGCTTTGTTTAATCACGTTAAAAATGTTAATGCAAAGTAGAAAATGATGTATGGTTTGAATCACTCCATGTTTACAGCAATCTGTGGGTGATCATGCTTCAGAAGAGCATTGGTTTTCTTCTGGTATAATTCCCTTTACTGATGTTGTTCTTGGTGTGTGCTAATGAAGAGTCAGGCCAAAAGCCACTAAAAAGCAAATGCATCTTGGCATATTCCTTCCTAAATGGGAAGTAATAATACCTAAAGGGGGCCTACAGGAAACCTGGAGAAGGGCTTTGGACAAGGACAAGGGGGAGTGGTTTTAACCTGCCAGAGGGGAGATTGAGATGAGCTCTTAGGCAGAAGCTCTTCCCTGTGAGGGTGCTGAGGCACTGGCACAGGGTGCCCAGAGAAGCTGTGGCTGCCCCATCCCTGGCAGTGTTCAAGGCCAGGTTGGACACAGGGGCTTGGAGCAAGCTGCTCTAGTGGAAGGTGTCCCTGCGTGTGGCAGGGGCTGGAACTGGATGAGCTTTAAGATCTCTTCCAACCCAAACCATTCCATGATTCTGTGATTCTAGGATTCATTATCTGGGTAGATCCCGCTGAAAAAAAATTAGCTTTTAGCAATGTTCTCTCAGCCTTTGCATGGTTCAGCACTTCCTCGATATCCTGGCTGGGAAGGCACTGAAGTACTTAAATACAGAGACAGCACAGCAGAACTGCAAGGAATCCGGCTTGATGGGCTCCTCCTTAGGACTAAGCCATGTTAGTGCAGGGGTTAAAAATCCTTCTGGAATCATTCAGGTTTTGCTTCTTCCACCTTAATCTAAAGTATCTGAAGTCAGAACCATGGCCATGTTGTAAGGTCAATAACAATTAATATTGTTGTTTCCATCTCACAGACAACAGTCAAAAAGGAATGAGGGAGGTTGAAAGAGTTGGATGGCACTTGGCAAAGGACATTTCAGCCCACTAGAACCTTTACCTTTTTCAGTGATCTTGAGGGACGTCTGTGCCCTGATCATGTGCATTTGAGGGTGGCTGAGATGACTGAGGCTGTGTCAGGTGTTAGGTCAGACTCTTCATTTCTCAATCTGTCTAGTTCCTCTGTATTTCACAGCCTGTTTTATGAAGTGTAGTGTTACTTCTATTGCAAAGGGTTTCCTTTTCCAGCAGCTGTCTGCTGCTTTGAGTATCAATTGGTGGCTTTTTCTGTCACAGGGCAGGCTGCCTTTCATTGGGATCCTCTTTATTTCCCAGTTTTTAAAGTGTCCTGAGGAGTGAAGATGTCACAGAAGTGGTTTCCCTGGGAACGAAAAACAGTGAGGAAATGACCTGTGTATTGGGCTGATGACCAAATCCTCAAGATCTTACTGTATTTTCAGCCAGGAAAACTCCTGGTAACTCAAACAGGAGTTTACTTCATTAGGATGAGCCAAACTTTGTTCGGAATTCATGATTCAGGCCATATTTGAAGTAGGTGCTTAAGCACATGCATGCATCCCATTGAGTTCAGGGACTTTGGAATAATGTAGGTATGTTGCTTGTTTTTAAATATGTGCTTAAGATAGAGTACATCCTTGAATACCACAACCTGTTGTTTGTGCATTTCTCAAGTGGTTTGACGTTGTGAAGTAAATCCAAGGTTGTGAGGTAAAGCTGAACTTTTAACCAGATGCCAAAATATTTGCTAAGTCTTGAAGGAAATCTTTGGCATTTTCTCTGGGTATTGAATAATCTCCATCTCATTAAAGATCTTCCTATTTTCCCTGATGCATAGATCTTGCCTCTTCCAGGTATTTCAGTCAATATATAATGTCATTCTTCACTGTGTTTATTAACAGCATAAGAGATGGAGGCACTTGCTTACGAAAACCATGTTAAAGGTATATGTGATGTTATTCTAGTTGCAATTATGTCAGAGGAAGGGTTGTGCTTCCTTTTCAAACTGATTTTGATGTACAGATTTGCCAAACTATTTGAAAGCCACAGACACTTTAGCATTCATGACACTATTATTCACTATCGTAAATCTAGATCAGATATGTGCTGTCTGACTTGATAGTGGATATTCTGTCGGAGAAAAATGTGTTCCCCTTTAACTTTTAGCAGTGACATTGCTTATGTTACATCACTTTTCATGTTACTATGCATCATATTGGTCAAAGATGTCGGTATTTATAGCACAGAGATTGCCTCACTATAATTAAGGTTGTGTTAGGGTTTATATTACCTTATAAAAGCTCTATTTTCAGGAGCTTGTAACTCCATTACCAAATTCATTTTGGCTGTGAAGCTTTCAGTTGGGGAATATAAGAAATGAAAGACACTTGCAGTTTAAGTGGGTGATGGCCTCTTGCCTTCCAATTTGGTCTCTGCTAGTGTGACTTCCAGTCTTTGCCATGTTTTGGGTGTTTTGCTTTAAACTTCTTGCTGGTTTATATTTTTAGGCTAACAGACAACAGGAACAAAGTATGGGTACGCTTTGGGAATCTGTGGTACCTCCTACAAGTTGCTCAGTGCCAGGACGTTTCTGGACTGATGTAAATCACCAGGGCAGTGGGTGAGTGTAGAGACCCAGCTGCAGAGAGCAGGTTGCAGTGGCATAGCTACAGGCTACACTGTATGTCAGGGTCTTCTGCCATAACCTCTCAGGTCCTCTGGGTGGTACAACTGCTGCCAGAGTGCAAATCAAATACAGGGTGAAAGAGAGCATGCTGCCCTTCCTAAGTAGAACCATCATAACCAGGCCAAATACAGATTTGGTTCAAGTGGGTACAGCTCTTCCATGACAGTGAATTTATTTGTTTTTTGTAGATTGAATGTCTTATTATAAGGCTATAAAAAGTTCTGTCTAAAGAATGACACATAAACACTAACACTGCAGTCTACGGATAGATAGCTGGTACAAGTCAATGCAAATACTCTGAACATCACAGAAACACTCAAACACATACCAAGAAAAGCTGTGGACTCACTGTTTGGGCTTTTTTTTTTTTCATGGTAAGGATGTAGCTAAGGTATATTTAGACCAACCCTCATTTTTGGAGTGATTCATCACAAAATGGACACACTTCAAGTCATAAATGTGTTGAGTAAAAAGCTCAGGTATTTTCTTTATAGACTAAGTGTAGAGCCAGTGTTTGAGTAATCCCTTTTATTGGACTAACTGTACACTATTGACAGACCAGCTTTCTAGGTATAGGAATCCATTCTTAGAGCCAACCCCTTCCTGACCTGCAGGGGAGTTTTGTATATCCCTAAAGCACGACTGTCAATAGTGCTGCATTAGTCCAATAAAAGGGATTACTTGAAACTTGACTGTAAATTTTGTCTCACTAGTAAAGGCTAGTAATTAAAAATATTGAGTTGTGTAACAAGACGTACTGTGTATTGTGAGGTGCTAATAACCAAGTCCTTCCAAAATGATTTGCTGTATTGCTTCCAATGCACACAGCAGATAAAAACAAGTAGGAAATATCAAACCAACCTCAACAAACAACAACCCAGTTCTGATCTTGGTGTGAGATTTTCCAAGCTCAATATGCAGGTGAGCAAATAGAGCAAAGAGTTAAACACCCTTTCTCCTGCCAGGGATGGAGAGGGCAGATGACATATCCAGCAAGGCTTTAAGGCAAAATTCTTACGTCCTCATGCCAGATAGTGGGTTGCTATCTGAGCAGTGAAAACTTCCAAACTACTCACATAGGAGGGGACTACTCAATAGCAATACAGGTATCAGAGCACATGGCCCCTAAATGTGCTTGATTAGGACTCTGTTGTAAACAAGACAGAGTTAGTACTAAGCATAGAAACTACGGTTGTGTTACGAACCCTGCAGCACAGAGCCTGTACTTTTGTTCTTGTGTATGTAATATTCCAGATCATTGTATCAGGAACTGAAAGATCTTTATACTACCCTTGTTTCTTATGGGTACTTGTAAAACTGGGAAAAAACTGTTTTTCTATTCAACAGAGAACTTTCAGCTTGAACCATTTACTTCATAGTATATTAACCCATTTACTTCATAGTTCATTACAGCTGCCCAGTGTAGACTGGTTCATAGGCTGTGTTCCACCTAAGCCCAAACCTGGACTGTCAGGGGAAGCTTGAGGAGCTTTTACTTCCCATTCCCTACAGATCAGTTACTGATCTGCTACAGATTTGCCCCAAATCCCTACAGATCAGCTACTGTCCTGTGAGGCAGTGTGGTAGCATCTCCATAGTTCTGGGTATGTGCCATCCACTGCAGTGTCCCTCCTTATGCTCTTGCACAGCTGTCTGTGGCCATCATGGGATCCCCAGATGTACCAGTTTGACCTGGTAAGATGCTGGGAGGACTCAGTTCCCCTGTTAATGCAGAGGATGCATACTCTGAGGGTCTTGGGCACATAGCCTGGGCATCACCCACAGCTGAGGATGCAACTTCCCACTGTGCCAAGGAATCCTCACCTGGCTCATTTTTGAAAACTGCATGTTGGAATTCCCTGAAACCAGAACCCTGAAAGCTGCCAAATCTGGGGAAAGATGGATTTGATTAGAGCTTTGCTTCTTAGGCCATTTTCTTCCAAAGTACCAAAGGAAAAACCAGCCTTGTTCCTGTTGTTCTTGCTCACTGCAGAACAGAACTTCCCTTTGAAATGGAGCCCCTGACTGACAGCTTTCGGCACCTAATCTGTTACTGCTAGTAGTGATGCAGGAAAGGGAGTGCATCAGTGTAAGTGCACCACTGCAGTGGACTTCTGATTAAAGCAGAACAAAATGTTTAGATTTACCCTCTGGTTTTATTATGCATGGCTTCATCTATTTCATTCCTCTTCTCCATGTCTCCTAGAATGTCAGGAAAGTACATGTATTTTTTTAACTAGCTTTATTTCCTTGGGTGCTTCAGGATCCTAAGTTAAGAAAAATTCTTCTCCACAGTAGCTTTTGGCTTCGTTCTTCTTAGAGCTCTTTAGACCTTTGAACTGCTGCCATTACAGCTGCCTCAGAGCTCGTCATGTGGCTCTTGAATTGAGCTTTTGAGTATGCCCCTCCAATGCTCTCATTCCGAACTGTTGTACTTTTAACAGCATCATTGTTTTGAATGAAATAGCACTTCTGTGCCAAAAATGGAGGTTATTTCTCCACAGCACATTCTGGGCAGGCAAGCATTCAGGCTGCAGCTCTCCAAGCCAGTCAAAAGCCCTGCAACCACATGAGCACAGTATTGCACTGGACTAAATAAACCAGATATGCATCTGGGCAAAAGTTGTCTTCAGGCACTTGACTGATTCATGGCACAGTTAGAGGCAGCTTGTCTCTTCTCAGAAAGTGTGGGATGGATATATTTTAACCAGTGGGATATAATTTAATGCTGATATATTATTACTATTATTATTACATGATGATTCTAGCTCTTTAGTGGCTCTGATGGAATAAGGCTCCTTCCACTGGGGTTGGCACAGTGCATTCACATCAGCTGGGGAACCACAATGTAAACAGACCTTGATCTTGCAGACATTTACACGTATTTTTAACTTCTTACACAAAAAACCCAATCAACTTACTCTGTATCTTAATCTGATGTGTGACTGCTCTGTAGATGGGGAAAAGAAGCTGTGTGGAGACCTCAGAGCAGCCTTCCAGTATCTGAAGGGGGCAGTAGGGATGCTGGAGAGGGACTCTTCATCAGGGACAAGGGGCGCTGGGTTTAAAGTTCAGGTTAGATAGAAGGAAGAAGTCCTTTACTGTGAAGGTTCTGAGGCACTGGCACAGGGTGCCCAGGGAAGCTCGGGTGCCCCATCCATAGCCAGTGCTCAAGGCCAGGTTGGACAGAGCCTTGGGTGACATGGTCTAGTGAGAGGCATCCCTGCCTGTGGCAGGGGGTTGGAACTGGGTGATCTTGAGTTCCTTTCCAACCCAAACCATTCTATGATTCTATGATTAAGAGCTCATCAAGGCTGGTCTTTGTTTCTAACATATATATATATATATATGTATTTAGGCAGTAAGCTAGAGTCTGAGTGAATGCAATAGTAACATTATCTAGAGCCAAAAAGCCCTCCTAAAAGATCATTTGGTTGCAAAAACCTATTAACAAATTTTCTTCTTGTTTAGATAGGGCCTCCCATCATTACAGCAAGAGCAAATATCCTTGGGAAATTAAAGCAAGAATGTATCTTGAGTGCAGCCTTGAGTGAAACACCCAGAGACAGTGCTGCAACTGCCTATCAGGAGGACAGATTTCTGAGACAGAGCTGGGGGAAACAATTACTACCTGATGCTTTCTACAAATGCCACTTCAGAGCTGAATAAGATACCTCCTAGATTTTACTTATTTATTCTCTTTGAAGTAGGAGCATTAAATTAAAACCAAAGCCACAGAACACTTAGCACTCAAGCTGGAGAACACATGATGAGCTTTGAAATAGTGCTGAGGGAAAGACAACAGAGAATAGAAGTGGCTTTGTATCATGTTAGACTTCGTTTTCAAGCAAAACTAAACATCAAAATATTAGAACACAAGCACAAAACCTCATTGTCAGTAAAACTAATTAGTGTTCTGCTGCTTAATGCAAAAGCCTACATGATGTCTTGACCTTTTTTACACATTGTGTCTGAGGTTGTGCAATAAAACAGAGGGAAGCACAGAATGCCTCCAGTTAGCCTCGGAGCTTTGCTTCCTCATGGAGTTCAATTGAGCACAACAATACAGGCTATGTCTAGAGCCCCTTTTTAAAGCTCTCCTCTTTCTTAGAGCTCAAGCCAGTGAATTAAAACAGTCATGCTGGCAAATAGTTTTCTCTAGAGTGGTTGCCATTCCATTTGCGTGGAATCTTGCATTCTTAACAGTATATACATAACAAAGATTAATAAGGAATGGCTTCTCCAAGAAATTATTCCCACAAACTGTTCCTTCCTTGAGTTGTTATGCAACTAGTCAATAGAGAGCCCTTTTTGAAACTGATAGTCAGATCTGTTTCATATTGCCAGGTCTTGTAGAAATGCTGTGCTCAGTAATACTTTGCTACAAGCTAATCCAGCATCTTCTCAGATTGTAAAAGAGGCTAAAAAATCCCTCTCAGAATTTGGGAAACACAGTTTATTTCATTCTTCTCTTTAAAACAAAATCTGAAGTCAATCAAAAGTCACTCCTAAAGCACAACAAATACCCCGAATCTCTTGCTGGTGGCACAGAAACCTTAACTTCTATTCAAAGTCGCTACTGGCTATGCAGATTGC
The DNA here is from genome assembly GCF_033815535.1 of Pezoporus flaviventris. Taxonomy (NCBI): domain Eukaryota; kingdom Metazoa; phylum Chordata; class Aves; order Psittaciformes; family Psittacidae; genus Pezoporus; species Pezoporus flaviventris. The sequence continues at coordinate 780,058 of NW_026892607.1, read as the reverse complement.
TGAACTTTGGATATTTCCATTAAAAACACCAAGAGAGATTTAAGTAAGATTAGGTTAAAATTCCCAGTAATATTTGGTCTTCAGCTGAATGGGCCTCTGTTGAAATCATTGGTAAAATTCCCAATCAGGGTATTTTCCCAAAACAGCAATTACTCCCCTTCCATTTACCAAAAATGCTACTATTAGTGTATGAAACAGAAAACAAGCGAATATGAATCAACTAAAAGTGATGCCTAAAACTGATTTTGAAAGAAAGGAAAGAAGGAAGGCAAAGAAAATATGAAAATGATTATTTTTACTCGTAAGAAGAAGAGAGATTGGAAATCTTTTATAGAACTGAGAATGTGTTTCTTGCACTAATACAAAATTTGTTCCAAGGTTTTTAGTGGTACAAGAAAGCAGAAATGTTCTACAGAGACCAACTTTTCCAAATGGAGCTCAGAAATTGCCCATTTATTTGAGCAAGGCACCTTAGAAGTACTGTCAGAAGGACTGCAAGTCACTCTGGGAGAGGTGTATGAGCTACTGAAACACTGCAGCTAATCCGTGTCTCTCTGCCTGGTAGAAAGATGAGGTGAAAAGAAGACTGTTGAAATTATAAAGATGCAAAAAACCATGGTCTGGTCCCAATCTAGGAGAAGTTTTGCATGTTGTCATTCACAGTTTGCTGCCAAGTGTTGCTAGAGGCAGGCTGTGGGGGGTTTCTGATGGGTAGAGTGAAAGTCTGTGTCAGGATCCTGCTATCAAGAAAAGGAGAAAGCAGTTCTCAGGGCTGGCTATTAACAATGCTCACTGATAGCACCAGCAGTGTGCCCACAGGCTGCATTTGTGAGTGAAGTGAACTGTGTATTTCATAGAATCATAATCACAAAATAGTTAGGATTGGAAAGGACCTTAAGATCATCTAGCTCCAACTCCCCTGCCACGTGCAGGGACAAAACACATTAGACAATGTCACCCAAGACTCCGTCCAATCTGGCCTTGAACACTGCCAGGGATGGAACATTCATCACTTCTTTGGACAACTTGTTTCATTGCCTCACCACCCTCACAGCAAAGAACTTCTTCCGTATATCTAACCTAAATCTCCCCAGTTTAAGTTTGAACCCATCACCCCTTGTGCTATTGCTACCATTCCTGATGAAGAGTCCCTCTCCAGCATACTTGTAGCCCCCTTCAGATACTGGAAGCTGTTCTGAGGTCTCCAAGCAGCTTTTCCTCTCCAGGCTGAACAGCCCCAACTTTCTCAGCCTATCTTCACACAGGAGGTGCTCCAGCCCTTGATCATCCTTGTGGCCTCCTCTGAACTTGTTCCAACACTTCCATGCCCTTATGTTGAGGACACCAGAACTGCACACGGTGCTCCAAGTGGGGCCTCACAAGAGCACAGTAGAGGGACTGGATCACCTCCTTTGACCTGCTGGTCATGCTCCTTTTGATGTAGCCCAGTGAGTCACTAGCAGTTGTGATGGTTCATTATACAAACTCTATGAGTCCACTTTTGAAACATAAACTCTTCATTCTTGTGTCCAAACCCTTTAGCAAGGTGCTCAGGTTGCTATTACACTGCCAAGGGCTTTAGGATGAAATACCAGGGGTAATACTACAGTATCAGGAAAGGCTTGTAGAGCAGTTAAAATTGAGGGACTGTTGTATGAATTACCAAACATGCAGAGTCCCTAAATGCCACTTTGATGCACTCACATATACTTCCCAAATTCCCAAGAGTCTGCCTACCATAGTTGGAAGCACAAAATACAATTGCATTACGATAGTGTAGGGACCCATGGGGAAACGCAAGACACTGGTACAGACAGAACATAAAGTGGGAGACGGAGAAGTGCTTTTGTGTGACCGCCTTGAAGAAATATGGGTGTTCAATGACCAGTCAGACTTACTAATTCTGGCCTGAGTAAAATACTCATTCTCCTCACCCATTTGATATTGCTATCACTAAACCCTTTTATTTAGGTTTTCCTTGCATGTCAGGGTCTGGTCATACAGAGGTGGGATTCAAACTGAAGCATCCAGACTAGAGAAGAGGGCTGGAGCTGTCATTGTACTGACTGACAAACACAACCACAGGCTTCTCCTTTCTCAGATTTAACCTCCCAGGTCAGAGAGTCTGCAACTGACCTCCACAGAAGATCATATTTGTGATGTGGCGGGTTGAAATGGAGCATTTGCTAATTACAAAGGTACCACAAGCCATGCCAAAGCCCTTTTTTGTTGTCTGGAGAGTTATAACAATCCTTTTCTGGCAGTTAGTTTTAAGATCATTAAATGATCCTCATTTGCAATATATTTGCAGAAGATTACAGCCCATCTAAATTGACCCTGAAGGAAGACTTATTTCATTAATGGGCTGTCCTGTGCTAATGCATAAAGCTAGAAAAATATATCTATTAAATTCTTAATGTGTAAATGATGTTTCTGGCTTTCTTCTTAATTACAAAGCAAAATGAGCCTGAAGTGCACTCCGTCTAGGAAAAAATGATCAATTTAATCCATCTTCCAAGAGAAAACTTTTCTCAGTGAGTTCCAGCATTCCAGTTCTTCTCAGCCAGGGCTGGAGCCTTATTGCTTTGTTCAAAACCACAATAAAATGTGCCAACACAATTTATTTGGTCCCTAGATTCCAATGAACAGAGCTTTCCCACATTAGCTTAGCTTACTCCCTGTTTGCTAAGTTTTTTGGGAAAAAGCTAATGCAAAATCTGGATGAGCAGGGCTTTAGAAATGAGTAATGCCAGGAGATTATGGGTTGGGAGGGTATATGCAGAATATTAATACAGCCCATAGAAAGAGATTTACAGTACATATGGATTTGCAATGCACTCTCAGTACAGACCCACCTAACTATGCCCTGAGTATCATCACAGTGTAATTCCCAGACAAAACCAATCCTTATTAAGGTGAAGGTAAGGCTGTAAATACATATTAATAATTTAAATGGGAAAAGGAAGGAAATAGTTCAGTTTGGGGAACCAAGTGAATGTCAGGAAATTAATCCTAAATTAGTGTTACACTTCCAACAACCAAACAATGGGAAGCGTGGAAATGAGGGAAAGCTCTGCAGGCTCCTGCCACTCGGAGCACCCTGGGGGCTGCATGGGAGAGATGCTTTCAGTGACAAGTATCCTCGCTAGCTGACATGTTTAATCTAAGATATATCTGCTTTGGCCACAGCCCTTGATGGCTGAGGGCCTTTTAAATCCTGTGTACTTTGGCATTTCTCTTTCAGCTGATGACATTTTAAACTGTGTCCAGTTTACACAGTAGAGTAACTGCAGCATAATGAGGGGTTTCTAATGTCTGCAGACATGAGTAAATGGCAGTACCGTTTTCCAGTGTGTGTCCTGAAAGAAGCTGATTCCACCTGCTTTAGATTTCTAAGATATTCCTGTAGCTGAACATTGTGGAATAAAGGAATGACTGATCTTATGTAAGGAAATATCTACTGTGCCCAGCTAGGTATGCTCAGGAAACATGATAAGCATCCTCCTAATGTCCAGGTGCTTCTTGGAGAAGGTCCCATTGATGACTCCCTCATATTGATATCACACTGCTCTGTCAAGAGGCTCTCCTCTGATTTTGGCTGCACAGAGAGCTGATGCCTCTTGTTCCTGAGCTTCAGCTACTGGGAGTGGGCTTATATTTAGACTGGGGACCTAGTGTTAGCTACTACCTTGGCTGTTAAGTGCAGAGCATGATCCTTCCTTCCCAGTAGATGTCTGGGCTTCTGCACTAGCTGATGGCTCCAGTTGTCCTACAGAGTAGATCTGTAGGGAAGTGTTCCTTCCCCTGGGACATAAACTCTCCTTCCTTTACAGCAGGTTTTTCCTTGTTGTGTTTTTTCCTCCTAAGCTCCTTGTGTCTGCCAAGTATGTCTTGTGGCTACCACCAACATGGGCTGGAAGTAACAACAATAATAGCAGCCATAATGAGATAATATTTTCTTCCTCTTCTTTTATATTTATATACTATATATACTTATATACTGCTTTTCCCACTGTTCTGGCACTGCAGAGCAGCTGCACCACTTGAAGAGACAGTTGTGTGTGTTTTGTACACAGAAATGCCTCACTTTCTCTTGTGGGCAATGCCTGGTGAAGCCTTATCCTGGAGCGTATTAGGGATCTGTGGGGCATAGATCTGCCAGGCTTTAATCCTTTCCATAAAAGCAGACATTTGAGGAATTTCTTCTTTCAGTTGAGTGTTTATATGAAATGCAACGCCTTCAAAATAAAATGATAAACCAACCCCAGTGTTCTGTCATTTTAGAGAGCGAAATCTCTTCCTGCTTTGAATTCAAGCCTCCTGAAGCCTCTTTTATTTCCAATTTATTCCCACTGATTATTGCTCCATTCTGTTTAATGAATTTGATATTTAATACTTTATTCACACATTTGATTTTTGCACCAATTACAGGCAAGACAATTACATTGTTCTTACAGGTTCCTGTATCTTCAAGGCCCTTTTTTCTCTTGCATTTTTTATTGCTTTAAAAATAACAATCCTCTTGGTATTTGGAGGGGATAACAACAGGAGCAACAGGCTTTTGATACTTAGGGTGTATTTAAATGAATCTTGTTACTTCTGTTAGGAAAACAAAACCGGTAAGAACATCTTCAGAGTTTATGCCCTTGATAGGTCAAATGAAGTGTGTCTGAAACCAAAGAAGTCCTACTACGACCATGCCAGCGGAAATGAATATTATACCACTCATACTAACAAGTATATTTCCAAAGGGGCTGGAGGTATTAGAAGACTCTAAACAGATGCCTCTGAACTTAAAATACACTTAATTCCAAAGGCTTGTCTTGTAATTCATTTAGCCAACATAGAACCTATGAAGAGAATGCGGGGCATAGCCCAGCATTACTCAGCACCTCCAAACTTCAAGGAGCATGAAGACATGTAATTTAATTTAACCAAACCAAACCATTCACGCTCATTTTTCACATTCATTTCCGTCAGGCGCATACTGGCAAACGTCAAGGAAAACATTCTCCAATTTATAGCTTAATCTCCTGCAAGAAAAATATCCATCTGCTATAAAAGGAAAGTGCACACATAAGCCACATCAAAAGGATATCACTCATACTTTAGTTTCAGTTTTTATTCACATTAACTTGGACTTGTGGTATGTGAGTCTGTAAACAGCCTATCCAACAAGTGAAGCTTACAACTGACTGTTTTAGCAACACATATTTGAAGCGACAGTTTTAACATGCCTTGTGTTAACGCAGCTTGGATTGCATTAAGAACTCCCAAATCTCAGCTGTTACGTGAGAATTGACAGCTGTATTTTTCTAGCATTAACTAATGTGCCAAGGGAGAGCAGTGGGGGGACTCCAACACGTGGCAGAGAATGAACGCTGAACTTTCCCAAGCTCCTGCTGGAAGTTGGACTGCAAACCTCTTGCTTTGAAAAAGTGTTTGGTACTGTAACGTGGCTGCTGCCTGGCATGTCAATGGAACAGAAGATGCTGCTTCTTCCCTTCTCCAAATGGTGTTGGTATTGGAGTATCACCAAGCAAATCCCCTCTCCCCCACCTCAGCCTAGTCACAGGTGATGTTTAGTTTGTTTTAGGTTGTTGTGTGTAAAGCTCGGTGACAGAAATGACAGGAAGGAAGTAAATCCAGGAGCAAATAAACCTGGAAAGTCTGATGAAAGATGGGAAGGTCTGAATTCCTGGTGCAGGAAATAACCACGAGAACTCAAAGCTGTGCTGCATCCTAATCCAGCATACAGAGAAAGAACAGGTTATCTCTTTGCTCTTTCTATAAAGTGGTAACAATGAATCAGTAGCAACATCTGTGCTTAATAGGTTTTGATGCTGTTAACCTACTGAGGTAAATAGAAGACAATCCACCTTCTGAAACAGGTCTTGCATCAATGTCTCTTCACACTCAGGTAGGCTTTGTTTTGTGACTTCCTTTAACGTTTCCCCGCATTGCCTTAAGTTTCTTCTTTTTCAGTGAAAACTCTTAAAGCATTTTCCCCCCCGCACAATACCATAAGACACGATTATAGGGTGCTCTGGGATGTTGTTATCATCCTGGTGTAGTTGTGGTTATTTCCCTCCCACAATTTGAGGTTGACCTGTACAAGTTACACCAAAAGAAAACTACATGGCCTTCTCTTTGCTTATAGTGTACCACCAAGAAAGCCATCAATGCAAAGCCGCAGTGAAAAGCTGGTTTGCAGTGAAGACATAACTTTAGACAGCCATGTAATTTTCTTTTCATGTTGGTCCCTGACAAGAGACAATATGTTATAGTTCCAGGAATGGATAACAGGGAGAAGAGGGGAAAGAACTACAGCTTTCTTTTAAAGTCTCTCCAATCCTGCTTTGTTTTTGAAGCTTTTGTGGAGTTGACTTAGGACTGGGTTCAATAAGTTATCGCGGTTTGTTCCAGATTTGCAGTTAAATGACTAGTTCAGGGTGTTTCAAGACCCCTGGTCTGGTTCTCTGAACGGGATTATGATTAAGAAATACCAGCATACAAAAGCCGTTAAACACTTGTGCTTTGCCTTCCTTATAATCTAATATTTAATATATGTGATGCCAAATCCATTGCAGTTTATGGGCTGACTCTTAACTTCAGTGACAAGTTTTTAGTTAAGCATGTTTCAGATCAAGTTACAAATATGCTATTTGTTTTCAGAACAAGTAAGTGATAAGAAACAATGTATATCCAGTTTGGAACATTGTTTGGAAAATTCAACTTGTGGAGCTGATGGGGGAATTATACCCCATCTGTGCTATACCAGGACTGTACCACATATTTACCTTTTAAATATGTTACTGGACTTGATTTCTGTTGTCTTACTTCTTTTGTAAAAGATTTAGATTAAAATCCAGACTTTTGACCAACAATAGCTCAAGCATTTATGGGAAGATCACTTAAGATTTTAAGTACCTCTGCCTTGAGTTCCTACTCTTCACTTTTCTCTCTAAAACAATGAATTTCCTTCAGTTTTCCTCCTTTTTCTGAAAAGCTCTGTACTTATTCTGAGAGAGTAACATTTTTGGGAAAGCTTAGAAATTCCCTACGGTTGCCCTGGTGGTATTTAGGTACATAGGGTGAAATGACAGGAAAATTCCCTTGTAGGGACCCCATGTGAGGATTATTCCCTCCTCTCCATTTCACAGGTGAAATTGTTCCCCCTGATGTCAGGTATTTCTAAGTTCATTAGGTAACCCAGCATCCCATCTTCTCTCTAGATGAAGACTTAACTCTGTTCAGATGGTTAAGATGACGCTATGTGAACTGCACTTTTGCCATCTTTGCAGGTGTTCGAGTACAGTAAGCAGCTTAAATATGATCCATGAAGCAGCAGTACATCACATCATTTAGATTCTACCTCACTGTAGCCAGCAATAGGGAATAAAACTTGTAATCTGACTGTTTTCATTGTATTATTATAACAGAACAACTGTGAAATATGGAAGTGTTTCATGCCTTTAGTAATATTATGAGGAGTATTACCACTATCTAGATCTCTAGTAAATCCTGAGGAGCTCCAAATCATTGAGTTTTAAAGGAATCTCTCATAATCCCACCCAAATTCAATATAACATTTGTGAAATTAGATTGCTAGATGTGCATGTATATATGTGTGCATGTAAATCTTGGATATTTTATATATTAATATGCATATAATAGTGTATAAGAGAGAGTGTTCTCTTGTGAGCAAGACAATTTCATAGAGAGGAGAATAGGATTTTTACTGTATCAGTATTCAGGTGATAAATCATCTTCTATTGCTGTGCTCGTGAAATTAGCAGGTGAAATAGCATTCCCCATTGAAAGGCACAATATTGGGAAATGAAATTTATTGATAAATATGGTCTTGGTTGTTGGTTTATTTTTCCTAAGCAGGTCTTTTTCAGGAAAATCTCCATCTTGTGTTTACTTCTGTTTGTTAATGCTTTGATAAATCGGACATTTTTAGTATTCTATCAATGGCAAAAGTCTAATTGCCTGATTGTATTCTGATTTATTTCTTTCCTTACTTTCTTTGCATCTGCAGCCCAACAAATGAGTCTCCAAAGAGATATATGTTATGATACAGTGTCAGTGAAATTAATCCTGATCAATTTTAAAGTTCACATTTTTATTTGATGACTTTCCTGGGGATCACTAAAACTGAGATTGACTCTGCCTCTTTTTGTTGCTTAAATATTGTTGTTTGAGAACACTGGATACAGCAGCAGAAATCTTATTATGGTTTTAGCTGTCCTGTGTTTGTGTGGGTAAAAAGCGATGATGTTTTACTAATTCATAGACACCAAACCCTGCTCTTTGCTGACACCAGTTAAAGGTTCTCAATAAGGATCTAATGGTGAAGAGTTACTTGTGGGTTAGCACCTTACCTGTGTGAGGGGTTGATGCGCACCCTGAGATCCCTGTAAGTAATGCAGCAAGAGAAATACATCCGGTTTTCTAAAATGTGCTCAGAGAGCCAGGCTCTCTGTTTCCTTTAGGATTTCAGTCCTGCAGCCCACATTATCTCCAGAAGAAATTGGAGTTTTAGGTTATTAAAGGAAAACAGAGATGGGTTTGTCCCCATTCCCCCCCCCCCCCCCCCCCCCCCATTTTTCATTGGAAAGTAGTTTCTCCATTTGTAAATGCTTCCCCATCACCCTGAAAGAGCCACCTAGATTAGTGTTAGAAAAGGCTTCTGTACCATAACCACTCAGAAGTCCAAATCAGTGCTTGTGTTTAGGTAGTTTTGGGTTTGATGTTACTTCTTTAAGTATTTGATTTGTCAACAGAACTCATCTTCCTCAGATACTCTTAGGAGGTGATGCTTTTGACCCAAAGGAAACAAAAGACTTACTGTTTTGCTTTTGCAGTTCCTGTCTCCTCTAAATCAAAGGAGATGGGAGCGTACTAGAGTTATTGCTATCAAAAGGAAGTAATTATATTGTCCAAAGCACACAACAAATCACACCTTAAACCCCTCTTCCCACTCTCCCCCTACCTTGCTAAAGTTTAAACAGCATAACCAGCTTCTGTGAGGAAACCAGATTTTTATTTTTGGTTTATTGTTAATGTCAAACAAACATTTATTTCAGGTGCAAAGCCTCGGGATATGTTAGCGAAAACAGTGGCACTGCTGTTCTATTGCTTACTGCCCACTAAGTGGGTGGGAAAAGGGTACTGTGACCCTTTTACCCTTCCCACCAGTCTCCCTAACAGCTTTGGCCTTCAGGTCAGCTCAATTTCCCCTTCACTGAGTGGCCATTACTGTGTGAGGCTGTGATAAATGCTTTCTGTAAGGGGCTGCAGCGCCGGCAGCAAGCGCTGGGGAAGCCGGTTAGCCTGGGCCAGGCAGGCTGGAGAGAGGAACATGCCTGCACGCCAAGTGCTGTTACCTAGCAACAGGGCCGAGAGCACCCAAAAATGAATAGACCCACAAACAAAAATGAAAAGGAGATAAAAAAGAGTAAAAGTCTATGGGGCTCAAAGGTTAATATTCCTCTATCTAATAACTTAGTTTCAGAAAATTGCATTTTAACCTTTTCGAAGCATTCAGGAGAGAGATTTCTTTGAAATGAAATTAGATCACATTTGTGTGAAGGGGGGGGGAGCAGAAATTAAAGGCAGAATTTATTATTTTTTCCATCTTCCTACCCCTATTTCTGCAATTCCTTGTATATTCTGTTGACTGCCACTGCTCCACTCCCCTTTCTGACTGCATGCAGCTAGTGATGGGGTTGGAGCTACTGATGGCTCTGGAGGGCAGTGAGAGCCAGTGTGAGCAGTATGAAACTGGTTTGTATTTCTGTAGGACTTTCTCTCTCTTAAGGAAATAGAATTCCCCACGTGGAATAATTAGATCTTGAGTCATCTCTGTAGTCCTCATCCATCTCACACCTCTTGGAGAGAAGGGACAGTGAGTGATATATTGGAAGTCACAAGCAAAGGCCTGGCAGAAGCAGCAACAAGACCTGGGACTTGTGGTTTCTTGCTTGGGAGTCTTGCTGCTTGCTGGGATATTCCTATTCTTGCCATGCTCTGACATCCACACCAGACTTGTGGCTTGTGGTGTGCCAGCCCTCCTGCCACACAAGCCAGCCTCTGGCCCAGGTAGAATCCTAGAATGGTTTGGGTTGGAAGGGACCTTAAAGCTCATCCAGCTCCAACCCCTGCCATGGGCAGGGACACCTTCCACTAGAGCAGCTTGCTCCAAGCCCCTGTGTCCAACCTGGCCTTGAACACTGCCAGGGATGGGGCAGCCACAGCTTCTCTGGGCACCCTGTGCCAGCGCCTCAGCACCCTCACAGGGAAGAGCTTCTGCCTAAGAGCTCATCTCTATCTCCCCTCTGGCAGGCTAAGGCTCTTCCCCCTTGTCCTGTCCTACAGGCCCTTGTGAAGGGACTGTACTGAAGTGATCTGAAAGCTGGAACACAACTGGTATTGACTGAAAATGGAGAAGCCTCTGGCAGAGCAAGATTATACTCCCAGTAGTACCCCCTTTGGTAAATAGTTTTTCTTGCTGTGATTTTTTTTTTTTTCATTTAAAAAACCCAAACTCTTAAAGATAAAATAACTCCAGGTTGGAAGCTGAAGTCCATTTCTGTTACTTCTGTTTCTGATCTAAGCAGATAGAGCGTTCACCTTGCGTTCCAGCTCCACAGGGAACGATTATAAATTCCCTTTTTATTACATAAGCCTCATTTAAACCTCTGCATCCAAATTCCTGCTCCAGCTACTGTGGTGTAAATCTGGAGTAACCCCACTTGTTCCTGTGGGGTTATTTTGGGTCTGCAACAACATGCTGGGGCAGGATCCAGCCCATGGATTCCTTGGCTGCCAGGGAAATCCAGGGAAAGCAATTGTTCTATTTGTGTCATGGCTGTTATATTTAACTTCACAACAGAATGCCTTTAAACTTTACTGCCATCTTTAAACCAATGAGCTGTATGGTTAACTAATTTTCTTGTGCACTGTATAATACAGGATCGATAATGCTGTTTCCTCACATAATATATATGCTCTCTTTCACTCACTCTCTTCATATATATATCGTATAATTACAACTACTGAAATTTATGAAGCATGTAAACCCATGTTTTAAATACAGGAGAATACTCCAGTTGGGATGCTTGCTATTATTTAACATATTCCAATCAACATCTTCCATTGGAGACACAGAAGCTGGGAGTAGAAAGTGTTACAATACATCAGGTGAAATGGTCCCACACAGGGCATGCTGCTTGCAACTCATGCTGCTTGCTGAGCCTCAGAGCACTGGTGCCCACCAGCCCCTCTACTGAGCTGGTGGGAGATAGTAGGAGACAGTGGAAGCTCTCCTGGTGGCAGGGAAATGAAGTTTCAGCATCTCTGGGGCAGGAAGTAAGAGGCATATCCGGGTTTTCCTTCATTTAGGAAAAAAAAAAAATCAGTTTGCTGAAACGTAAAAGCCATCATTTTAAATGGCACTGTGCTGTTATCCTATTACTACCTTCAGAAGGGGCAATCAGATACTTGAGTTGAGCTGTTTCCCTCTTTCTTTCTCTGCAATGATACAGACAGCAATGGAAAGGCTAGAGCTAATTAGAAGCCAATAATTTCATGAAGGGGCGGTGGTGATGATGAGGCAATAAACTGTGAGAACAAAGCTTGAGGGGTTTTAATGACTCATCAGCCCCTTGATGGGAATTTAGCCTTACAATCACTGTCCATTTATAAGGATCAGTGATATGCCTTCCTTAAGAACAGGAAAACCACTGCTAATGGTGCCTGGCACACCCTGGTACCCGATGCTGAGTTCCCCCTATGCTCACAGTGTCCCCAGCTACTTCCAGGTTGCAGTGCTCATATGGTAATTTATGGTGCTTTGAACTCTTGCTGTGTCAGAGCCTCGAGACATGCAAATGCCAATGTTTTATCAGTTGTGTCTGAATGTGACTTATGATTGATGAAAGGATGGGGAGTCAGAGCAGTGGCGAGATATTTATGAATGCAAAGGGGGTGGTGCTATATACACAGAGAGAGAATCCCAGTCCACTAACACAGTCTTGGGGGACCTTTGCTGAGCCCAACTGCAGGATGTGGTTAAAGAGCCAAGAGGTTAATCAGGTTAAATTCATTCTAGTAGGTTCCTTGAGGAAAAGGTCCCATCTTCCTCTCCTGTGTGGAATTGCATCCAGCCACATTCATGGGCAGTGGGACTCTGTGAGATCCTCACATGTGCTGCACCTTCAGCATCAGCTTTGTGGGCATCAGAGGTGGGGGTTCTGCTCAGGTGGGAGCTCTGGTGTGCACCCATTCAGGGTGAAGTGAAAGCAGCAGGGAAAGGAAGGAAAAAAGGGCAGTGATGGAGGTTTCAGTCTTATTTTTCTTAGGTGAGATGATCCCGAAGGTCTGAACAAAACCCAATGAAGGTGAAGGAAAAGCCACATTTAAAGGTCTCTTGCATTTTGCAAGCTCTGTTTGATTTTTCTCTCACTCCCCTGATGCCTCAAAGACACATTTGTGCAAGGGAAGGGATATTTCTTTGACCTTGCCATCTCTAAACTGAAACCACAACATGTATATTAAGAAAGAAGAAAAGGAATCTATCCGTGCCCACTGAACACACATCTTTCCCCAGAGAAATGACCAGAGGACGAATAACACATACTTCATGTGCCAGTGGAGGCACCCAGATACTGATGATTAATAGAATAGAATAGGTTATGTTACTGTCTACAGCAAATCCACCCAAGTGTAATTAACAACTGCTTTTCTGGTATCAGGCTTCCTCATCTCTCTTTCCTCTGTCATTCTCCCCTGTTGTTTTTTGCCTTTCTTATTCCTTTTTCCCCCCATTCTCTCTCTGTCACCTCAGTGCCCAGTTATCCCCTTTTACCTAATGACCATTTCCCCCTTATGAGGCTTAGTTGTTGCCTGTCCTTCTCTTCTCCCTTTTTCACCATTTCATCACCTTCTTCTTTTCCTTTATTATTTGAACACCTTGAGTTTTTCTCTGTAATTTTTATAGGCATGAGACACAACTATATAGTGTATTTTAATAGGGAGTGAGAGACTTAATTCTTTCTGGAACTGTGTTGTAGCTTGAATGATATATTATGGCTCTTTAATGCCTTGAAGTCCTCTGATATTGACCCAGGCTCTGTTAGCCTCTTGGGGTCAGTTTTATTCACCATCCTTTCCCTTGGCTCTCAGAGAACACTGAGGGCAGCCTGGCACTGTTTGCTTGGCTCTTGGGGCTCTTTGTGCGTCTCTGAGATGGGGAGAGCTGGAGGAGCAAGAATACAGGGCAGGTATTATAAAGAGATGTCCTAATGGTAATTAAGGGAGGTTTGGGATGACTGCCTTTAAAACAGGTTTCCAGAAGGATTCTTGCATACCTACCATGTCAGATACATGGAGGAAAAGGTAGGACCATTCTGGTAAGCCATGATAGTTTGTATTCTGTTCTGAAAATGAGATTCTGAATATAAAACTTGCTTCACTGTATGAAACATGCAGAAATGCTTCCAGTCCAATTGAATTGAGGTCATTATGTTCAATCCTACTTTCTTATGTTACTAAACAGAAAGGATTCAAACTGCCCAGAGACTGAGAGCTGGGATGGTGCAATGCAGGTTGTAGAACTCAGCTGTGTGTCTGTATGTACACAAATCATTGCAGATGGAAGACGAATTTGCTCCCTGTGTGGGTTGTTTAAGCTCTTTGTAAGAAGTCTGCTTTCCTTAATGCATCTGAAGGTTTTCACTAAGAGTCAAGCTCTTCAAGTGGTTATGCTTTTTGGTGCAATCCCTTGTGCAAATTGAACTGTACCCGTCTTGCACATACAAAGAGAGCATGAGACTACATTAGTGTTCATCTTTGAATCAAATGCATTGTCTTCTGTTACAAGGGGGAAAAAGGCAGACAGAAAATGTTTACAAGTGAGTTACTTTGTCTCATTATAATTCATAATTTGCCTTTGCTATAATTCACATCCCTTCACAAAATAGCAACATATTAGTTAGAGCTTTTAATTAAAACCCCAACACCTGCAGGTGAGAAAACACAGATGGATTCACTCCTCCATGGAAACACTCAGTTACATGTGAACTGGCCACAGAACCAAAGAGAGAATAGGTGTTAAAACAACACTCTGCTCCTTACAGTGACTCTATTCATTGCTACAGAAACAAACATACCTTGAGTGTGTACACAGCTTGCTTTGCAGCTTAACCCTTTGCCTCCCACTTTGTCAGCTCTAAGGTGCTACCTCCCTCTGAGACAGGTTTGGTTCTCAAAATGGTATTGAAAAAGCATTTTGTTGTGGGGTAGGTGTGAGCTTTGGATTCTGAGCCTTGCCAAAAGAAGGTTGTTGTTGTTCCTAAAGTTACCTCTCTCTGTGAGATCTTTGACTGGCTTTTCCCTCTTCTCCTCGTGCTCTTCTGGAACCACGAGTCAAGCTGAAATTCAGAACTTGCTAATCCCTTTCTGAGCACTGCAAGCTGAGGTAGAGCAGGATGCAGTAAAGCTGCTTACTGCTGTGTGTGCATATACCTGTACATGTATAAAGCTGTCAGTCATAAAATCCCAGACTGGTTTGGGTTGGAAGGGATCTTAAAGCTCCTCCAGCTCCAACCCCTGCCACTGGCAGGGACACCTTCCACTAGAGCAGCTTGCTCCAAGCCCCTGTGTCCAACCTGGCCTTGAACACTGCCAGGGATGGGGCAACCACAGCTCCTCTGGGTAACCTGTGCAGGGGGAAGAGGAAATGGGGAGGAAGGTGGTTGGGCCTGATGGAGCAAAGGACTGGAGCCTCCAAGTGAGGCATAGAAACAGCTGTTGGTTGGTTGGTTGGGCAAAGGTGCAGGGCCAAACTAGAGCTGAAAAGCCAAGGTTTATGATCAAATTTTATTTCTGATCATAATGGTGAGGGACTTTGGGAACTAAGCAAACCAATAAATAACAGCATCTGCCAGGGTCTAGGCTTAAAGACAGATCTGCTTTTCACCCACGATTCACAGCCCCAAATCATCCCCTGACAGAAGCCTACAAGTATTCTTTAAATGGAGAGGAGCTTCACTCTTTTGAGAAGTTGAGCATTACAACAGAGTGGTCAAAGCTCTTTGCTCAAGGAGTTGAATCCATTCCCTCTCCAGGCTCTTTGGGGTCTGTCCTGAACCTCTGCCTTGGCAGCAGTGTCCATTGTGGGGCTGAAACTGAAGAGTTTCTCATAGTAATCAAAGCAGACATGAGGCTAACACATGGAGGGGACTGATATCCCAGCTAAGGCTGCCTCTGTGACACTGAGGTTACAATGCTCCTTATTTGTGTAAGTGTCCCACAAAAGAAATTATGGAAACTGACCCAAATGACTCACAAAATCATGTTACTTTGACCTAAAGTTTCTGTAGGTTTTACTGCAAACTCAGGCTTAGCATATATTGTAGTACTATTACTAGTAATAATTTATAATCTATGTAAGTTGTACCTCCACATGGATTCATGGATTTTGCTTTCACACTGAAGTATGTATGGAGCTTTGTGGAGGTATGAAATCTTGTGTGCTCTTGAGATACTGATGTATAAATATATAACCAAACATGAGAAGATACTTTTAAACTTATCTGGTAACAAATAGAAGAACACTCTGCACCATTATGGGATTTCATGCTAAATATGAAATGATTGGCCTCTTGGAGAGGGTTCTGATGGAGTCAGTATTAGTTCTTATTTCCAATCCTAATTATAAGTACATTCTATCTACATATAGCCTATAAAAGCATTCTGCATCCTTTCTTACCCAGCCGAATGAGGAGTGATACTGTAGGTGCGTAAGCTCTGCATGTAATCTATTGCCACACATAAATGCAAGCACTGAAACACCTTCTATAAGATGACCAGAAGAGAACTGAAAAGTTCAGACAAATAGCACAACTGATAAATCTTATTTAAAATGTATTCTGTTAAAATATGGACTATTCTTACTCTATTAGAGATTGCACATGATGGTACTGAATGTCTTGTAAATATTGTGAAAGGATTGCTAAAATACAGATCCCTTGGCTCCTCTGACAGTTCAGGTTCTCTCTGTAATTACACCACTGCACCATCTGTATTCTTGAAGTCTTTGAGTTTATAGTTTGGGAGCAACCACTGGCTGCACCCTAACTCCTGATCTGGATGAGACTAAGGCATACGCCAGTCCCTTTTCTCCCTTGCTCTCTCCTCTGGATGTCTTTGGAAGGGAGCCCTGGCTACACAGGCTGCAGCTGATCTCTTAACACTCTCCAGAGGTCCCCTCATCTGGCTGATCTACAGACCAAGACCCATGGGCATGGTCAAGTATGCTCCAAGCTATTTTTGCTGACATCAGCTCATATTTCATCCTTATCAGCTTCCCTTCCTGTCGCCTCTGAAAATTGATCTTTCACTTATACTCAAATTTACCCATAGTGTTCTGGTGGCTGTACATGAAATTACTGAAGTTGGCTCTTTTCTCTTTACCTTGTTAGGAACTTGCTTTTCCCTCTAAATGCCTGCAGTGCAACCACAACCTTTTTTATTAGGTGGTGAGATATGACTTTTGGTGTCTGAAAATGGTAAGACAGGTTGAGCATCTTCAAGCAAATGCATGCAGAAGGTGAAATGAAGTGTGAATCCATGATGCAATTCAGTCTGCTGTAGCTAGGAACCAGCAAATTCCCTACAGGGTTACAAACAAAGGGGAAAAAAATATTTTCCAAGCATTGAACTGTCATATTTAGATTCGCTTTTCTACCTAATTACCAAAAAATCCATAGGAAGGGCTTCCAGGAAGTGATGAGGGTGTTTCATCTGCATAAGGTACTGAAGAAGCAGCGTTAAGAATGAACTCTGTGGCCTGTTCAGTCTATTTAGCAAGCTCTGGGATGTGTAAGTACATTATCTGCAAGGCTGGTAAAGAGTGCTTAGGGAGGGTTTGTGGGTCTGTGGGAAGGACAAAGAAAAATGTTTTCTAATAAATTATTCACAGTCTCAGAATCCCTTTTGGGCAGATTGTTGCTCTGTTTGCCCCAGTGCTTCACATCTTTTCTCTCTGCATTCACACACACATAGTTTCTCACCTCCAGAGAGCAGCAGAGATCTCAAGCAGGCTGCTGCAGCTAATGGTGGCAATTAATAACTTGTCATAATCCTAAGGATGAAAGGGAGGGCTCAACCATCAGCAGTCAGGTCATGGAGCTTCTGCAAAGCAAATGAGGTGCAGGTGTTGTCCAGATTTAAGAGCTTTGCTAGAGTATCAGTGCACTGCAGTGCCAAGCCACAGACACAGCATCACCCAACAGGTACATAACTTACTGTACCAGTTTTCATGCTCCAGGTGCACACCCATTATAGAGCATCCCCCCCTCCACCACTGCTCATTAGTGCTCAAGAGGAATCCTCTGAACATTTCCATAAATCAGAACACAGCACAGTTAATTCCAAACATGTAATTGCAGTGTGCCTATATATTTGCATATAGGAGGCAGACCAGTGAAGCTTTATTTTGCATTTGTAAACAGAAATGGGTTTGGAAGGGAATGTGTTATCTTTTTCTTTTAATTGAACATTGTGGATAAATAACAGCTTGGTTACCTAATAGCATTTTAGGTCTGTGTTCTCTATTCAAGCTTGAGAAAATGAAACCTCATTATGCCTTTGGTTAAACAACAAACTACAGAATCACTTATTTCTCGACAGCTTAGTTGGCTTTTCCTTTTTCCATTGCTGTGGGTCAGTTCTGCTTGAAATGAACCAAGTTTACAAATCTCTACTGGTTTGTACACTCCTATTATGCAGACTAGGTTATGCATTTGTAACTGTCACCCGAGTCAGGGTGATACAGCATTCTCATCTGACCCTATTCATTTAAATGGGTGCGTCTTGTTGACATTGATTCATGTTATAACTTATATTGATGCATTATAATCCTTTTGTGTCACCCCACTGGTTATTTCTACTAAAATGTTGGGAATAAATGCTGGCAATGATGGTCAGTAGGATTTGAAGGGGCTTTAGGGGATGTAGAGTCCATCTGAAGTCCCAGGTCAGTACATTGCACTTGCTTTTCCTCTGCAAGACAATTAACATGCAAAGTATCCCATTCTTATGCATTTACATAGCAAAGTGTCTACTGGCTTATTAATAATTTGGGGCTGTACATTCCAAATGTATATTGCACTCAACTAAAGGGATAAGTAAACACGATTATGCATGCATGTAGGTCTTTATCAAGGTGTGGCTGCTAATGTTTTAAAGCAGAACTATTTCTCATGAAAATAGCTCCTCTTAATAGCCTCTGTCTCTTTATTGTGCTTCTTAGTGAAACATAAATCACTAATATGTTTTCAGCTGCAAACTACTCTCTTTTTCCTTTGTATTCACAGATTTAGTGGCATTTCAAATAGATAAACACAAGCAACATCTATCAACACTACAAAAAGGGGGCCTTAATCAAAGCTCCAGGTCCCAGGTCTCAGCATCTCCATTTACCTTGAGATAAATCCATTGGTGTGACCACCACTGCACAGGGTGACAAATCACCCTAGTCAGCTGAGCAGTGCAAGGGCTTATTGGCCTTTCTTTAAGTGGTCTTACCCTTCAATGAAAAGGATGGTGCTTGTCAAGCAGGGCCAGATTAAAGTTAGACAAAAAGAAATGATCTGTTATTAGAAAACTCCGATTGAGAATCACAAAACAGGAAAGAAATATGAATAAGGATTTACAGTGAGGATGCTCCCCCTATCCCCACCTTTTCTCATTCTCCCCCAAGCAGAAATTAACTTTAATTACTTTCCTAGCTTAGCACATTATGAATGTCAAGACAATGAGGCATTAACATTAAATAAATATGTGGCTCTAGGTATGTGCCTGTTGGTTTGCAGCAAAAGGGGCCTGGCAGGGCCTGGGCTGCTCCAGCTCTGCCATAGCATCACGGGAGTGCTTCTCCCAGGTGTGCAAGGGCTATGGGCTGCTTTCCCTGGAGAACTGCTGTGTGGAATTTCTCTGGAAGAGACTCATACCATCACCTGTTGGAAGGCAGTATGCTCTGCACATGAATACCTGGAGCTCCAATAGCTGGAGGGTTCAAAGGGAGGAGAGTAACAGATGGATGAGCATAGTCTTAGGTGGGTTGGTCCAGTGCTTGTTGCTGCCAAGGACAGGTTGGAAAGGCTCTTGATGCTTCCATGGCTACATTCTGACCTTATTTACAAGGAGGCCCTCAGTGACATGGATTAGTGGTGGTCTTGGCAGTCCTGGAGTAATGGTTGAACTTGATGATCTTAAAGGTCTTTTCCAACCTAGTTGATTCTATGATTCTGTGATTCTGTGACACAACTGCAAAAGCATGAAAATCTCCTGTCAAGTCTGGACCTTGGTATTTTAGCTTACATAGTTCCCAAAAAAGCCCCTTGAGGTTTCACATCAGAAAATAGAATTGCATGGGTAGGGACACACAAAGGAAGAGCATACTGCTTTCTTATACATAGTCCTGCTCTTCAACAGACATGGCATTTGCAGGCAAAGATTTCAATAGCTTTATTGTTTTACTTCTTACAGGAAGATATAGAGAAATTAAGGGACTTGGACAAGATCACAGCATAAGGAAGCAGTAGAGATAGAGAAAGGTCAAGGTTTGACAGCTCCTGAAGTGGTGAGAGCACCTGTGCTATGCCAGTTTATGAAGTAATGTAACGCTAGTGTTTGTGTTGGTACCTGCAAAGCCACATCCAAAGCCTGGTGGACCCATGGGGAATGAGTGACTTGGTCCATGGTTACTTTATGGTGAAATTGCTTGTTTTCACATTCATCAGCAAAGCAGGCTTGTACTATAGGGATAAAGAGAGGGTGCTGTCAGAAGGCCTGCTGAGATCTGTCAATATGGCTATGATACATCTGTTACACTACAGAAGAAAGACCGTAGCTAGGTCTTTAAGGCTGTAAAGTGCTTTGACAAGGCACAGTGTATCATGGAGGTTGAGAATCATTGACTGTAACACTTAGGTGAGGGCAAGCAGCAGGTAAAGATGGGTTGAAGCTGATTTTTTTTCCTTCATGGGCAAGCTGTGTGCCAGCCCTGTTGACCCTTGTTGGGGCTGTAGGGCATCCTAGGGAACCCTGACCAGGCCATGTAGTCTTCAGCTGTATATGCACTGAGGATGGTCAGGAGGAAGATGACCAGCTGCAGAGTTCACAGCTGAGGCCCCTGCATCAAAAGGCATACCATAGACAATTAAAAAGTACCACCTTTAAATGCCTTTTCAAGACAATGCAGTCGCAGTTACTGTGGTATCAAGATATAATAAAATATCTATTTAAACATACCAGTTGTGCAGATGCAAAATATCAAGTAGTGCTCTGAAGTTAAGTGAACATAATAATTATCTGATAGAATGTCTAATAGACATAGGCCTAGCCTTAAACTGCCATGGTGATTGCACAGTAATTTAATATAAATTGATTAAGTACATTTTTACTGATGCTTAAAGCCTAGTCATAGCATGGGAAATGATGTTTTGTTATCAGCTCTTACTAAATATACAGGATTTGCTGGAATAAATCCAAGCGTTAGCTTTAAGGCACATTATTTCAATCGTATGCAGCTGCTGTTTCTGCACTGCAGGTTGAACACCATTGCCAAACACCTGATACCCATGTTGAAAACAGGCATAACTTGTTTCTCCACTGACCAAAATGTTCTGGGCATTGGTGCTGTTAGTGAAAGGTATCAATCACCTTGATGCTAGATCCTCTATATCATCATAGAAAAGCAAGTAGCTGTGGTAGGTATCTTGTAGAATAATGCATGCTCCCCTGTGAAACACTAATTCAATAATTGGGGTTCATCTTCATGGTGTGAGAAAAAGACTCCAGAAGTTTAGGAGCTTCAGGACTGAACCTCTGTTGCTGAATAGCAGCCAATGTGTTGTGCTTTGGACCATGGCCAGGAGAGCGGGTGAGCCTGTGTGTCCCCAGCCCTGCTGCAGTGTCACCCAGTTCCCCAGGTAGGCATAAGCTGCTCTTCAATGAAAAGCTAATTCACACAGAAAAGGGGTTGAGATTTGGGTCTGTAAGTGCTGGGAAGAGGAATTCTCTTTGGAAAGGTGTGTTTTTCTGTCTGCCTCCCAAGTCTTGTGGAGTGGGCAGGTGCTGCAGTGGAATGGTTTGGGAACAGCAGCAAAACTGAGGGGAAGAGTGAGAAGGGCTTTAAATCATTAACTAAAAACGTGTGACTGCTAAGACACAGCCCAGCTGTATTCACCTATAGCCATCTGGCTTTACTGGGACTGCCTCTGAGACTGTCTCTTGTTCAGACTGTTCTGCCACCATGTGAGTCTGCAGCTTGTGCAGCAACAGCTTCAGCTCTGGGGTGAGCAGTGCAAGTGCTTGTCCCAGAGCCATTCCAGAAACCAGGGGGGTCTGTCAGCCAGAAGGGCTTAGCACAATAAGAGGAGCAAAGTTGTCCCTGACTTTAAAAGAAAACCAGTTGCTTTCACCAGTCTAAACAGGAGAATCCTCACATTCCTCATTCACATAGGAAGGAATCTTTTGCCTTGTAGGGTGATTAAAGGCAACATCTCATTTGAGGCAGAGATGCTGACATAAAAATCACTCCAATTTATATCTCCCGGTCTGTAAGAAAACTCTTTCTGATCTGCAAATAAGTAACCTCTGGACTAGCATAAACTGTCAGATGTTGAGGTTATTTCCTACTATGAAAATGGCCTGAATATTATTAATGGGTAACTATAAATATTTATGCTGATAGAAAACCACCGTTGCTGTTGTTATCTTTTATTATAATACCATAGAAGATATGCCAGATAATTGCAAGATTCAATTGGTCACTAGGGGTAAAGAGGGGAATTTTTCTGGAGTTATCATTTCAGAATACAAACTGCATGTGAAAGTATAAGGATTTCTTCAAGTCTGAAAAGTCCCTATTTCTCTTTTAAAGAAGAGAACATATTCTCTTTTAAATCTTTAAAGATCATCTGCTCTGCAATGCCTGCAAATCATTACTGTTTCATACTGGTTTGCCAAGTGAAGAGTTCAGCTATCCATTTTCCTGCTCAACTCTTTCCACCTTAGCTCTTACCTCTCCTTCTCTGCTTGCCTGTGTGGTTCGCCCCAGTCACTCTCTGCAACACACATGGACTGTTTCCACCTACACACCCAGGTAGCAAAAGTGGAGTTTCTAAGTACTAAATGTAACCCAAAGCAATAATAATTGCAGATCTTGTATTCTGAAGCACAGAGTTTGATTCAACAGCCCTTTCTGAACTGAACATTAAGAGGATAGATATCTTTGCAGACATAATCCCAAATACAAAACATGGACATGTGAAGAAATGCTACTGCCATGAAAAGAGCCCTTTCTGAACTACGGAAGTAGCTATTGCTTCAAAGACAGAGCCTTACAAATTAGGAATGATAACTGGATGGATGCCAGGGGTTTTAAGTTTAAGGATAAAATAGATGTTAATTCTTTATATACATCCTAAAGAAGGCCAGTTTCTCTAAATGGTGACTCTTCAGTTTCACCTAGCTGCTGTCAAATGGAGTTAAGAAATTTTAGCAGTTATAGCAACAAAATTAGTCAATTAATTTTAGATAATCATATGAAAAACTTCCCAGCATAACCCCTGAATCGAATCCAGAGTTTTATACAGTATATATTTCAATTATGGAGTCAGGCACTGTGCAAGTAACACAAGAGTAAGCAAAAGCACACTGATATATCATAGAACCCCAGCCTGGTTTGTGTTGGAAGGGACCTTAAAGCTCATCCAGTTCCAACCCCTTGCCACTGGCAAGGGACACCTTCTGCTAGAGCAGGTTGCTCCAAGCCCCTGTGTTCAACCTGGCCTTGAACACTGCCAGGGATGGGGCAGCCACAGCTTCTCTTGGAATAGTGTCATAAAGATCCACTTGGCATTGAAGGTCAGTCACCTAAGTCAGAATTCTGATGCCTTTTACTCTCTGGGATTTTTAGGTTCTTGCTCTGTGAAATGGGGGCTAAAATCTCACTTCTGTAACGGATAAGCCACTAATTCATGTTTGTGAAGTGCTGTGATCTGAAGTTAACATGAGATTGGTTATAGCAAAATGTTGTACTACAAATAGGAATATTAAGGATGATCTCATAGTTAACCTATATTTGTATTTAACCTGTTAGATCTGAATTTCTCTTTCTTCCAAATAGGGCCAACTGCTGATTTTCCTCACTCCTTAAGCAATTTGGCTCTTTGGATGGTGGTGAATTTTACCAGCAGAATACTCCAGCTGATGTTGAAAATGACAGAGAGGTTGTCAGCAAATGCTTGACTCCAGCATTTCTTACTCGTATGGTTTCTTTACTACAGTATCCCATCCAAGACACAGTAACAACTGCCCTCTGCTTTGCTTAGCTGAGTCACTGCTTTTTAGTGCAGCTCTTTGCAATGCAACAGAAAGTTCAGAGAAATCAATATGGCTTTTAACCTGGCTATCAAAAGTGCTGGAGATATTTAGGTCATTAAATGCCAGTGGACACAAGTAAAAGCCTTTATCTCACATCGTTATCAGTAAAGATGCTGTTTTGTTTTATTTGCTAAGTCACACAACATATATAAACTTCACAGGAGATTGGAGAGGTGTGGAAAACTGATTCAGCAACAATGCAGGGAGGAGACAAAGCCAAAAAATGGCCAAATTTCCGCGATCTCAGTGCAAACTCCTTTTATTGAATTTTACTTTTATATGCCATATTAACATTTCATTTGCATACAGATTGCACTCTGCTCTAAAACTGCACTGTCAGCAGTCTTCTTCCACAGACAAGGTGTGGTACAGCACCGTTTTAAAATACTCTTGTTCAGTTTTAAAGCAAGATCCACAAGCTTTTGGTCAATCTGCATCATCAGTTACCATACACATTTCATCCTTTCCTTTCCATTACAGGGATAACTGGGGGGTTGACTTTCCTTGCTGCTTTTTGGCTTGTTCGAATACTCACAAATGAGATATTTGCATCTTGATATTCCAGTTACTCCATGCATAGACTCCTTAGTAAATCCAGCGGTCTTCACATTGGGTTTCCCTGCCTTGCTAATGCTCCTGCACTTCTAATTGTGAAAGCAATGGCACAGGTAAAGCACTGCCAATGAAGTGGTTTTGCTGCAATCTAATATACATTAGAGGAGGTAAACACTTAACCTCTTATCATTGATACCAGTGGTAGAATTGCATTAGAGCCAGAGAGACAACAGTAAGTGCTGAGCAGAATGAAATGTAAATGCATTCAGCAGTTACATATACACGCTGTAGTAGTTGTATATGTGGTACATTTACTATAACACAGTTTTTAATCCGTGAACATAGATAATCCCCAGCTGCCTGAGTATTTTTTTGGGCAACCAACTCTTAATTTATGAGTTCTAATAATTCTATTCTGAGGCTAAATAAATAAATACACCTACCAGGCATTAGAGGACATGACAGAAATTACAGTGTGGTATTAACAGTTGGTATCTGCCATGTTAGAGTAATAGAGATGGGAGTGATAATACATAAATACATACAGAGAATGTTACTTGGCAACTACTGATGGTGTAAACATCCTTAAGTGATTATGCAGAGATGCTGTGTTTTGTGAAAACACTGCGATTTTTGGATGTCATAGTTAGTATTGGCAGTTAGCAATACAAGCCATCCTGCCTTGTAATGTTAGCAAACAGAAAAAGCAAAGCATATGAGCATAGAATCCCAGACTGGTTTGGGTTGGAAGGGACCTTAAAGCTCATCCAGTTCCAACCCCCTGCCATGGGCAGGGACACCTTCTCCTGGAGCAGGTTGCTTCAAGCCCCTGTATCCAACCTGGCCTTGAGCACTGCCAGTGATGGGGCAGCCACAGCTTCTCTGGGCACCCTGTGCCAGCGCCTCAGCACCCTCACAGGGAAGAACTTTTTCCTTATATCTAACCTGAACTTCCCCTGTTTCAGTTTGAATCCATCACCTCTTGTCCTATCACTACAGTCCCTGATGTTGAGTCCCTCTCCTGTATCCTTGTAGCTCCCTTCAGATATACGAAAGCTATCAGAATACAGAACTCTCTGTGGTAAAAAACATTCTTCTGAGTGGAACAATATGTCCAAACTTTTGGTTTTAATTCAGCTTTGAAAATAGGTACATGACAAAAAAATGACCAAGTGACAAGGCTGCAGAGATGTGGCAGTTTGTAACTCTAAGTTGCTGTTTATAGATATCTGAATATATATATGCTATATTGCTCATATACTGTAGTATTTATTTTTCAGAGCCAGAGTAAATGTACAGCACTTAATAATACCAACTACTTCTTATCTGAGAATCTTAAATGTTCGTGAACTAGCTCTTTGTATTCTCACTTTACTACCTGCAGAGCTAATGGAAACCAGCTGACAAAACTCTCAAACACAAATCGCTACCCAAGTTGTCCGTAATGTCACTGCAGTTATTAGAACACCTCATCACAGCACAGGTTCCTCTCAGTGGAGCCTTTGGTTAGTCCAAATTACACTTGCACAGACAGCCATTTACTTCCTTTTAAACCTGTCTTACTGAGGGCACCATCACTGCTTGGTTTTGACACAACTAGGATTTGGATTTGCACCTGCTGAGTATTAACCTCATGTTTTTGCGGTTGAATGGAGCATTTCTCTTTTTCCTAAGACCTTAATTTTGCCACCCAATGCATGCATGTGTCCATGTGTGTCCCCTGCGCTGCTGATTTCAGTGGTGGCCAGTGGGGTATGGTTTTCGGGGCCATTATGTTGAGACATTCATGTGCTACTGAGAAACATCTCATTCAGAATCAGCTCCTAACTGTGAGAAAGGAGGAAAACGGCGAGACCAAAGTTAAAACACATTCTAACAACGCTTGTTTTTGCCTCCCCCAAAGAAAAAAAGAGAATTCTTCAAACTTAAATTCCTTGGCTCATCTTGTTCTGTACTGTGTGCCTGTTTGTGTGCAGGCTTCACTGGGAGAAGAGGCAGAATGACCTCCAGGAAAGAGCAGAGTATGTTTTAGAAAGAGGCAGGAAATGTGATAGTCTGGAAGCTTGGAGTACAAGATCCAATCTCTCTCCATGGATGGCAAGAGCATGTCAGACATAATGGAATATTAAGAGAAGGAACCTATTGCAGGCTCAGGGGACTTCAGTAAAGGTAGCATTAAAAACTTTACTGCTATTAAATCTTGGGAAGCTGTAGATAATTTTGCTTTAGAGGAGCGTGGCTGCTGGTGTGGTTAAAAATGCTATTGAAAAATCCACTCAGGAGGAGTCCCTCAATAAAACAGAAACAATTGGGGCTACATTGGAAGTTCCTGCTAAGGAAAACATCATTTGGTAGAGAAGATTGGAGAGGCTGGAGAGTGACAGGAGCAGTGGAGTTTTAGGACTGCAAACGGGTGCTGAGGGAAATGGTAGGAAGACTATTGAGACTTTATTAACTGCTACATTGGGGATCAGAAATAGCACTCCCCACAGATAGAGAAAAAGCCTTTCACAGACTGGTGAAACATTCTGCATTAGCTGCTTGGCTAAGGAGAGGAAAGAAACCATTCCTTTTCTCTGAAATCCCTCAGATTGGAGTAGCAAAGCAGGTAGCCAACAGCAAAAAGGGATTTCCTGCAGTAAACAGAAGGGTTTATGCTCAAGGAAAACAGTGGTGTGTGTACAAACAGTAGGGAAAAAGAAAATTGGGTCATATTTAAAATGTTAAAAGCTGCCTGCTCTTCTGATTACTGGATAGGTAATGGCACCACATTCCCTGCCTCCCCCTGCATATCTGGCATTTAGTCACCAGCTTTAGTTTACTACCTTATCCAGTCCATTTTCCTCATTAAGCACAAGCAGATAAGGATATTGAAAGCAAAATAAGCATTTAGAAGAAGACAGAAATACTTGGAGGTGTTTGGATTTTTTTTGTTACAAAGTTAAGACATGTCTGAAGAAAAAGATACTCTTTTTATCCCTCTAAATATGTGGCACTGATAAATAAGCTACTTTTGTTAAAGGACAGCTGCCCAGAAATCCAAATGTGTAGCACTGCTTTTTTCTTTGCTTTTTCATGCTAACAAAATGAGTGCTGTAGCATTGCTCAAGCTACAACGCAGCTTGAGCAGAGAATACCTGTACCTAAGCAAAGTCACTGAGGAAAGATGGCATTTGTGATTCTCTGCGACAAGATGCATCTATACTTTATATAGCTGAGACTGAGCACAGGAATCAGAGAACCATGGAATATGTGAGGTGTACCTTACAGAGCTCTCTGTGTCTCATCCAGTAAAGATTCCCAGTTCTTGTGCACTAGAAAAGCTGTGTACTGAGCTGCTGCTAACTATGCAGTAAATGGTAGAAACTTTAAAGGTTTTAGCTTCTTTCAATCTTCACCTACTATACTATTCTTAAAATCTTGCTACAAGCAAAGGGGGGAAATCCTTCTGCTGCACCAAAAGTAAAAACTAAAGCCAGAGAAAAGGTTTATGTGGAAAATAGGAGGCAGAAAGTGAATGCCACTGAAAGGCCATTTCTACTTTGAAGAACAGAATTGAGCTGTACCAGAGACTAAGATCATCAAAAGTGTTATACCCCACCTGCTCTGTCCTCTTCTGCTTATGTCCTCTAAGAGCTTTCTTGTGCCTATGTCACTGCTGAAATTTGTATGATTTGTTTTTTGTTGGGGTGATATTTGTAGACAAGAAAAAGAGATCCAGTAGCTGGCCTATGGACCTCAACATAGGCCATGTTGGACAGAGCTTGGAGGAACCTGGTCTAGTGGAAGGTGTCCCTGCCCATGGCAGGGGTTGGAACTGGATGAACTTTAAGGTCCCTTCCAACCCAAACCAGTCTGTGGTTCTATGGTAAATATAAACAAGGGACCAGGGAACAGCTCAGCATCTGAAGCCTTTCCTTTCTTGGAAGAAATGTACTGTGGTATGGAAACATAAAGAAAAGGCAATTGTTACAAGAGGTAAAGTGCTTTAATGAATCACAAATAAGCGGCAAATGACTACAGGAAAAACTGATGGTGTGAACAAAGTACATAAAAACCCTGTGTGCATACACTGTTGATAAATCAAGCTTTCAGCCACCATGCTTGGAAGAGACATCCAAAAGAACATATCAAATTATATAAAAGGTCAGTGAATGTAAAATACTGAACAGACTGTTACAAGATCACTTTTAATCTTTTCCATCACCTAAAAGCTTGTAGGGAGGGGGAAATTATATTAAATGAGTTGAAGAAGCTAATGAGAATTTTTGGATTATAATGCCAAAATCAGGAACCATGATTTTTATCCTAAAGATCTGGCCCTTGCTGGAATTTCTGTCTCTTTACTGAAGGAATTTGGGAAAACTCATTTTCTGCTTTTTTTTTTCTTTAATGCAGTACTAGCTTCCAGAAAAGAAACAAAGTTTGAAAGTTTGTATAATATTATTAAAATGGGTAGAACGTCTCATTTGGTTGTTGCAGAACTCCTTGAGATGGTGTTAGTTCTGGTTCACACAGGCAAACCAAGGTTATGGTCACAAGTCCCATTGTTATACCTGCATTCTGCTTACTCCAGGTAACAGCTGAGGTGGGAAATTTTCAAAGCAATCAAAAGGTAAATGAAGATGTCCCATTCTGGCCTAATAGTTTCATTTTTAATTCTTTGAAGCCTCCTCTCTACATTTAGGCACAAGAAAGCATGGCTTGATTTCCAGGACCACTGAATACTCAGTGAGCACTGGCTCCCATAGGAAGTAGAAGGAGTTGTTGTAGAGGAGCCTCACCCTTTCCCTCCTGTCTCATTTCTCTTTGTTTTCTGACTAGTCATCACAGAGAAGAATCACTTGAATGCTATAGAAGTCATAATCAAAAGTATGCAGTTACAGTCCAATGCATCAGCTCCAGGCCTGTGGCAAGATGGGAGGTTTTGCTTACATGATAGGAAATAGAAGTACATAAGAAAGTAATGCTTTTTTGTTTGAAGCCTGGATAATCCAAGCCAGACTCGTGATTCAGATCCTCATGATGTGGCATACAGCAAAATCCAGACTTCAGGCTAAACTTTGTGATTTAGGCCCATTCTTTCACTGGATTTCTTCTTAGAAATCTTTCATTTATCTGCTATTTACCTCAAATATTCTTACTTTAAAAGTTAACTTAAAGGTAGCTGAAAAGAAAACTCTGGTTTGGTTCTGAGGCTCTGTAGCACTGTTACAGCCTGGCTGAACACAGAGTAGCCCTAAACCCTTCTTCAGCTCCTTCCTTCCCTCCACCTTCCATCCCAGTATCCAGGTGTCCATGCAGATTGCAGGTTGCTGTAGCGAGTTATCCCTGACAGTCCTACAGTCACAGAGAGTTTAAAAGGCACATTAGAACAAGGCTGACTTGCCAAGCAGCACTTCTTGAATATAACCAAGAATATTTTAGTTTAGATTTTCCCCAAGCAGTTAAGTTACGTGTTCATAAGTATTTTTATTGGGGCATGTATTATTTTTGTAGGTTTGTCTTTATATGTATGCATGCACAGACATGTATTTGTCTGTATGTCACACGTTTTGCACTTAGCACTGCTAGCTTTTCATATTTTCTCCCCAGAAACATGCTGTGATAGCTCCGGTATTTCAAAGAGCTTGCAATCCAAAATGTGTCACTAGGAAATATTTCTTTAAGGAAGAAAATGTGGGTTTTGTTAACTTTCTCAATCTCTCATCCATTCAGCTCTGTGCTGAATAGAGGTGCTGTGGCAGGACTTGGGGTGGGACTCCAATGGCTCCTCTTTATTTCACCATTTTGTAAACAGTTGTTAACAGGAGTGATGCTGAAGCCGTAAAGTTTGAATCTATGTGAGGTTCCTGTGCAAAACTAGAGCTTTAAAAATTCAGACTATCGATTTATAGTCCCTAATGTGTCACTCTTCACCTTGCAAGGAAACAGCACATATTGTCTTGTCATATTAGCTGGAAGTGCTTTTGCATACCTACAGGAAGACATTTAGGGAGAGGAATCCATGCAATTTCTATAGCATCAAAGCCTTGTTGGGGTTTCCAGGTGACTGAATTCAGATTTATTGTTGGTGAACTTGGCTCCCAGTGATCTATTTAATTCTGAATTAGCATCTCTATTGCAATGCTTAACTGTGGCAGTGTGCTTTCCAAACATACACTAATGTGGTCTCACACCATCCCTCAAACAGGAAGCTGGATAATGAGGTGTGGGATCTTTTCTTTTTCCCTTTAAGTTATTAATGCCTGGACTATCCTGAGGTTTTATAACAAAAGGAGACAAACCCCATCAGTTTATCAGGAGAGAGAAATGTGTTGGGGCCAGCCCCATCTGAGCCTTCTGGAATCCAGCTGTTGGCTTCTCTGGATTGACAAACCTAACTTCCACAAAATCCATCCATCTGTCACAGTCACTGATTCCTCTCCCCAGCGCTTTGTTGTTCCTGTTCCTTGAACCAAATTGTTGTACATTCTATAGAACCCCTGGCGCTCTTCATCTTCTACAGCTTAACAAACAATGTGAGCTTCACCCTATGCTTTGCCAAAGTACAGATACATGAAACATTTACACATTTTATTGCTCTGAAACAGCAATTTGCAGACCATCTGTAATGGACTCACAGAATCGTTCTGTGTGTCTTATACTGTGTGTCTGATCCATGATGAAGAGATGTTTGTGGTGTTTTGAGTAAAAATTTGATCCTTAGGGGCAGATACTGAACTGTGAGAAGTGTTAAAGATGGGGAATTGCTTCCAGTCAAGAAAGCTTTGGAACAAATTGATTTGAAACTATTAGTTATCTTACAAAAAGGTATCTTTTTGGTGTGTCCTAATCCCTTTAGTCAGTTCAAGGTATAACTTTTCCATGTCCTCTTTATCTTTATTCCTGTTTAAAACTCTGGATACCATTAAGGCCATGCTTCACGTCCAGTGGAGACATGGATCTCCGTTTTCCTCTCTCTGACTTGTGAGAACAGTAAGTACTATAAAGCATTCTGTGCCATTCTAACTAATCACCCTTCTGGCATTCTGAGCAAATGCAGGTTAATGGTGAATCTTTTAATATTTCTATTAGTTAAGTATATTATCCTAATAACTCCATTGTCAATTTTTCACTGCCAGGTAGTGACTAGAGCTGGGTAAGCTATTCATAACTACTAATGTATCTAAAGGAAAGAGTGGGTTTTGTTTATGAATCGCCTGCTGGAAAAGTCTAAGTTTTACAAAGAGATTTGTTATTTGAAATTCATTTAGGGATGTTGTGTGCAGACAGGATGGAGCAGAGGCACATTCATCAGAGGGCGTCACTGCTTTCTGGTTTGCACAGGGGCATTTACACAGGCTCCAGAGAGAGGGCTCTTGTAGGTCTTTAATTGTAAGAATTAATATTTGAAGTAGAATTTCAACCTCATCATTTTATTAAATATAATACAGGTATGTATGGAAATAAGCACATAGTTGGTGTATTGGTATTTGAGATAGCCACTACGACCTGTGCCTTTGCTTCAATCCCTAATATAAAGTTAAGAGGAGGATCTCTGGGACAGCACCACAGAAGGGAGGAGGGAGATGAAGTAATTCACTCAGTGACCGTGATTCTTATTCTAATAAAGTTTCCTGTTTGGGATTGAAAGGACAGACTCCTGCTCCAATTGTACATGTGTTACGGTGCCACCCACCATAATGAGGTGGAAACAGAAATGCAGCCAATTCAATAGGACTTCTAGTTTGATGAGCCCATAGGAAGATTGGAACATAAGGATTGTTTCACAGCATCTGAGCAGCAATGAAGCTGAAAATACCGATTCATAAATTTCCCAGGAAGAGGAGAAAAACTGTGCGGTCATTCCTGAAAAGTTGATGAACATTTCCATCCAGTAATACAGTACATCGATAGGTGTGTTTGTGTAAAAAGGTGAAGAGACACAGAAAGCTTTTTATGCACCAGCATAAGAATAAGCAGAGGGAAATGTCCTTAATGAAACACTCAGAGTTTTAAAGGAGGAGTTTTAAGGAAAATCATGGTATTTGGTTTGAGGGGGTAAAACACAAGGTAAGGGCCTGGCTGAAGTCTGAGGCAGTGTGCTGGAAGCTGAGGATGTTGATGCTGGATTACTGCAGTACTTAGATGCCCTAATTGTGGGTCAGAGGGCTACAAACAGCTTGACTGTTACCCAGTCTGGAGACAGGAGCTCATCACTGCTGAGGGCACAGTGAGACAACAGCGCTTCACCTAGGAATCAGCCTGTTGGAGTTGTGGCTGCTGGAAACCCCAAACCAAATGGTAGGAGAAGCAATAGGGCAGTGGATGAAGTGTAAAGGCAATAGAAGTGGTAACTACAACAGTTCTTTCATTTTTTTAAATTGATTCAAATACAGAAGTGGCTGTGATTTATAAACTTGAAGAAGGTTAGCCTTAATCTCCAGCTAGACATTTTCATTGCCTGAGTAAACTTTGAGCTCATACTAGCTACAGAGGCAGGATTTTGGTATTAATAGAGCCACTTGAGGCAGTTTTCCTAACTTAACCACCCACAGTGTCATGGGGCTTTTACAACGAAACGTTCTGCCTAACAGAAATGACTTCGATGCTTAGGACAGCTTAGGTCCTAAAGGACCGTCTGTGCTGACAATTTAGCTGCTTCCCAAAATAAAGGAAGAGTGCAGAAGAAAACGATAATAAACCAGGAAAATCTAATAGAGAATGTGAATACACAGAGTTGCCTACTGTGGGAATCACAGAGAATGTTCCAAAGTAGCCCAGGTGCTGTGTAAAGCCCAGTGCCCATAGGTAGCCAGAGGCACAAATAAACAAGTATTGTTACTTTTAGAGAGCTTTACAGCCATGCCCACAGGGGTTTTGGTTGATTTATACAAGTATTTTGCACCTATGATCTAGTTTCTCAGTGTATCTTCCCACCAAACTATGTGCAGAGGCTCTTTTCTTAACTGCAACTTCCTTGGAGATCCAAGTAATGTAAATGACTTTAAAAAAGCCAATTAAATGTATGATGAAATGTCAGCCTTTCTGATTGCAGCCTTCATTAAGGAACTGGAAATGGGAGGTATTTTTTTACCTAATATTGAACGCAGTTAATTAAAAAGGTAAAGATTACATTGTGCTTCAGTTAATTTGAAATAAAGAACCTCCATTTCAACAATAAATTTCAGATTTTAGTTATAGCAATTAATAGACCAAACTGTGTACTTAAGCTTTTATTATATTGATTCTAAAATAATTAGATTAGCAAACACATTGCAAATATATTATCTAAAACAAATAACATTATCACCATGCTTTTTTGTTATATAGCCCAGCAATAAAACATAGAACAGGGTAATCTCAAGCAATCTCATAAAATTAATAGTCATAGAGCATATATTACATCCTTGCACTAAATGACAAAAGCCAGTCTGATGCTCGTGTGGACAGTTTTAGACTGTGAGGCTTGTGAAATGTTTTGGTGCAGGATTTGTCCAAGTTAAGACATGTCTTTTACATCTAGCAGATGATTTTAGTCACACGTGTGTTTCCTGGAGTGTTTCCAAGCATCCCTGTTGTTAAGCTGCCCAAGTAACCTTGTTTTAACTGCATCTCTCTCAGTCCGTCTCCCACCCAACTTTCACATTCTTCCTTGCAAAGCAAATTGTAAAAAGCATTTCAGGAGCAGCCTGAGACATCACTTTTAAAAGCCTTCAGGCTGTTTGAGAGGCCTTTTAAAAAGCATGACATTCAATCAGAGTTCAGTGAGGAAAGTTTTAATGAATAAACTTGGTAAATGAGAAAGCACCGCAGCACAGTGATTAACTCTCATTTGTGCATCAGTGTTCAAATGAATTAAAATGTTTAAGCCGTAGGAGGCAGGTTACCTCCTCAAGACCTGGCTTTGCCCTCAGAGTCAGTCTGCACCCAGCAACGATTCATCTTGCACAAGATGAGAGGAGGGCTAAAAGAAAAGAACAGCCAGGACAAATGTGTTTTCAATGGGGCTTAGCTGCAGGAAGGCCACGGAGACCTCAGTGTGGCGTTGCTGGAGTGTGACATAATAATACAGTAGGTACGTTGGAGGGGAGACGCTTTGGAAACCTCCTTTCACAGGGGTTTCATTTGACTTGATGTGACAGAGCTAATTTCATTACCAGGAGGCATGCTGGTTTGTGCTGCAGTGTAAAGCAGACTGCTGGAGTCTAGCTCTTTCTGCTTTGCTTAAACTACTCCTGGTGAGCACAATGTGCCTGATGAAGCACCACGATGTTTGTGATATGGACATAATAATTTTACACTCGGAGTTGTTACCACCTTTACTAACAGTCTTTCACTGCATCACTTAATTACATGAAAAGTTAGCTAATGTGTGTGATCCATTAAGGAATAAGGATTTCTTTTAGTGCTTTGATGGCAGTACATCTTAGCAACTGATTTTGCAACAAACCACAACCTTAAATTCTTATAAACTTATTTTCCTTTAAAACTAATTTTAGATTAGTTTCATTCAAGAACCAGGAGCCTGTATTTCTTCCTATGCAGACCCGTTATGATGTGCCTGTTTAACAAATCTATGCTGGTTTGGAATT
Source organism: Pezoporus flaviventris (assembly GCF_033815535.1). Lineage (NCBI taxonomy): Eukaryota > Metazoa > Chordata > Aves > Psittaciformes > Psittacidae > Pezoporus > Pezoporus flaviventris. The sequence goes on along the minus strand of NW_026892607.1, from coordinate 745,463 downwards.
ACAAATGACAGCCTATTCTATAGAGGGAAAAGTCTTCTTTGACAACAGAACAACATCATATGAGTAACAGATGGAAATCTGTGTCATACAGCTGAGCAGTTTTTTTCCCATGCTCACCAAGGGCCAGTTATTAATTTTACATTGGTCAGAATTAAGGATTTTGGAGAAATTCATCTGAAAGGGGAAGTATGAAAAATTTGTGCTCAATGAAAATTACCGTGATCCGCTGTAGATCTATATTCATAACTTGGAAACCTGGCAGTCTTTCCTATTTTTTCCCTCTATAGATTTCTTGTCAACAAGGGTGTCAGAGGTCAATGTCAGAATGCCCCTCTGGCACCCATTAACTATAACCAGAAAACTTGTTCACTATTGATCTACAATGTCTAAATATCTATTATGTTGGATATAAAAGGTGGTTTCACATCTTTCTAAAACAGATAATTCATAAAGGCCAAAGGGTCAGGTCTGGTGATATATTATTGTTTCACTGTATCAGTGACTACAAGTGCAGGAGGGGAACAGGCCAGGCCAAGTGTCATTGAACTCGTGCTGGAGACAGTGGTTCGCCTCCATGCCTGCTGCCCTCCCGTTCACCACCACAGCCCCTTAATGCCATTTAATGCTGTGCACTTGTGGGTTTTACTCAACACTGTGCTGAAAGAATGGTGCCTGAATAAGTCTCTTTTAAAATCTGTGTTTACCTCCTTGTAGTCAGAGCTCAGATGAGCCTGAAATCTAAATAGAAGTCAAGTTTCTGTACTGAAACTGATGCCATCGGCAAATAAATGGGCTGTGGTCCATCTTGCTGTCTGTAGAGCATTTTATACCATGATGGTCATACAGGCAGGGCTCTGTGTGTGCTGCAGTTTGATTATTGCAAGAATTGTGCACAAAAGGGCAGAGCCCCTGTGGGTTTAAGTTGTCACAGCTCCTTTGACTTCAGTAGAGCGATGACACTTGATGTACACAGAGGATCTGCCCCAGAATACTTGTCAGGCTCTGGCCATAGTTCCAAAATCATGTGTTTTCTGAGCAGACGCTTGTGTAATATCATATGAGTGATTTTGTTTGCTCATATCAACCCATCAAATTTATGGAGGCTCTTTTAATCTCCTCATTATTTAACTATTGAGATACCTCTACTCTGCTTGAGGCTCAAATGCAGAGCAGAAGCAACTGTGAATTTCTTTGTTCTGCTGTTCCTATAGCAGAGCACGGAAACACTGTGAGAATGGAGGGCTCAATCCAGGGTTTAGTTCCCCCCCAAGTCCTGTGAATTCAACCTGTGAGACTACATGGCATTTCCCAGGAGACACCTCTTACTTTTGCAGGATGAGATCCATAGGAAGCAAACCCTCTTTGGAAGGGAGCTGATACTGTACTCTTTAATGGAGTTTATGGACTTCTAGCAACCCCCCCCAAATGGTTCATATTCTTCCAGGCTCCATTTTTGAAGAAAGTAAATTGAGATGAATCATGCTAAGATGAGACAGTTAAAATGTCAGGCTCCATAAGTTTCAATGCATCCTTATAGCTCTGAACACTAAACTGCAACTGAACATTGGAATAAGGGAAACAAAAGAGAATCAGATAACTAGTTCTTATAGAGGGGAAAAAAGTCATTTCTGTCTGCGCTGCTACACCATGGAAATCCACATAGTACAGTTTTAGAGCTGTACCTTAAAAAAAACAATTGCAGTTTCTTTTTATCACTGGTCTTGGTTACACATCACTGCCTACTCTATGACACACTGGAATTGCAGAGTTTCTGAGGCAAACAATACACCAGCAGCTTTATTTCTGTTTACAAATGTTACCTGGGGGAAATGTGCCTGTACCTGTTGGATAAATTACAAATCATCAGCACTAAATATGACCCACAACAGTAACATAGAGGGGAAAAGGGACGGCTGCCTGTACGTACTTGGTATTAAAGAAGAGGAAGCTGCCTCCTCAGTATACTGCTGGTTTAATCAGTTAATGGAATGATTCTGCTGTAATGTTTAAACTAGATCTGTCCATGTGGTCTTGCCTCAAGCATTTTCTTGACAACAGCCACTTCTCCATTTATGCTTACCATAAGATGTACAATTAGTTGAATTAACTCTTATGATGCTTCTAAGTGACTCACTGTAGGGTTGAACCCAAGTCACGCTACCAGAAATCCAAAGCACAGCCAGATTCGTGTCCGAGGGGTTTGGTAAAGATGCAGTACACAGAGAAGAGTTGTGGGTAGTGGCATCTGAGCTACCTCTTAGTCCAAGCCTCAGAGCAATGTACAGCTGAACTGACAATAGGAAAACTTTGATAAGAACCAAGAAAAGGCTCAAAGTCTTATTTTGGTAGAGAGCCACCACCTAAACTGCTCTGCTACCACCTTTCTCTTCCAAAGGTTGGGTAGGACAGTTTTGCCTGCCATAGCTGGTGAAGTTACACTTGGTTACATGAACTGTGGACTGTGCATCTAACCCAATCGACCTTGCGCACCTGGTCAACCTGTGGTTGACCTTGACCTGGTCACAAGAAAATTAAAGCCTGTTGCAGGGCTCAGGCCTGAGCCTGTTGTAACTAGATCCCAGACCTGAGCTGGGCATGCCAAGGCTTTAGGTTTAGCTGCAGGGATAAAGCTGAACACCAAATAGGGTCAGGAGAAACAACTGTTTTGTAACTGGATCCTCTCACGCTGCTCTGGCTGCAACACAGATGGGCCAGAATGAAGGCTATCACTCCTAGTTTATAGCCATTAGCAACCGTGATCTGCCTAATATGAAACAGAAATAATAGTATTATTAATAATAATATCAAACTGACACATTATTAGCCTCTACAGATGGCTCTATTCCTCCTAATAATTTTTATTTGTATTTAATGTTTGGAGATGCTGTAAAAAGGGACTAGTGCTTCCAAATGTGACCTCTGTGAGGTTTAAAAGCTACTGAATCAGATGAGATATTAAAGCATTCAATATAATGTATGACTTAAAGCTATGTTTTTAAAACTTTAATAGGAAATGTCTGATGCTTTAGATTACTATTTTTTGAAGTATAGTAGGCTGAAGAATTTGCTTCAGAGGGTCTCTTTATATCCAAGAAGAGCTACAGTGAGAATACACAGTATGTTCTTCCTTCACTGTGCCTCTAAATAGATGTAAAGGAATTAGAGTGTATTAATAATACATCATGTTTCTACTTTGTTTTATACTATTGTACATATGTTCTTACAGCACAGTCAACACCACCGTATTTAAATATCTCCAAGCAGTTCATTAAAGAAGGTGATTAACATCTGTCATGTGTTGTTTTCCTCCTCCTGTCCCTGAGGAGGGGAGGATGTTTAGTGGCAGACCTGATTTTGGTAGGGATTTATCGTTTGTATGGGAAGCTTTTTTGTTTTGCTGAGGTTTTACTTCATTACACAAAACGACCTACTGGGATAAATGTTTGCAAAGGCAACTCCAAAAAAGCCTGCCTTGTAGCTGAAGTGAAAGGTGAAGAGATTTAACTTGAGTGGATGTGTAGATACTTGGGCCTGTGTGTGGTGAGAATCCTGCCACATCCTCACCTGCCCATCAGGAGACCTCCCATGGGATGTGAGTGAAGCTCTTGATTTTGGCTTGTGTCTGAGCACTTTGGGCCTTCTTGGGCAGCCCAGAAACATCTGAAGGTAAGGACCAAACAGAATCTGCTAGAGGCTGCGTCTCAAGAAAGCTATGTGTCCTCCAAGTTCTTTTAAGCTGCCTTTGTAGACTGGCCTTGTAGGGGTTTTGCTGCGCAACCAAGGAAACTGTGGTGTAGTTTGAAGTTCCAACTTGCCTTTGCCCCTGCTCACAAGCCCCAATTCAGTGTAGTTTTGGTGGCAAGCTTAAGCTTGCTTCCCCTGCCTGCTCCTGTGTGAGCTGGGTCAGCCATGGTGGGCGTTGTGACACCCACTGTACTGAAAGAGAGTGGATGTTCTACTTGAATCTTGTTGGTTATTGAGCCCTTGGGTCAGAAAGGACCTTAAGATCGTCTAGTTCCAGCCGCCTGCCACGGGCAGGGACATGTCATGCTACACCATGTCACCCAAGGCTCTGTCCAGCCTGGCCTTGTGGAGTGTCAGGTTACTGTCATCAGCTAGGTGAGGCTGTGAGGCCTTTGGTAGCTTTTCTGTGAGCTCTCAGATACGTGAAGATCTGATACAGGCTGATGTTTTCATGGGTATTTTCATTCTCAGCCACATTATTGTGTGGGAAAGACCAGCAATGAGATTAGTTACAGCATTTTCCCTCATAGGACCTCCAAGTTTGGAATGACTGTGGTCTCCATTATAGTCACTTTGCAGCATCAACCTTATCTTCCCAATTTTTGCTTTCAATTTCACTTACTCATGGTAGCTATCCAGGAAAAGCGCAGGGATTTGCCTGAGTTTCTACACTGTCTCTACAAGCTTTCATATGAACTACCAGACCACTAGTAGCTCTTAGTAATAAATTAACCTCTGTCATAATATTTACTAATGCACCTGGATCACATTAGTTGTATTTTGTTTGTTTTTCCAAGGAGAATTTGTTGGCTTCTCATTGACAGGGTGTTTTTGTACTAGCTGGTTTCCATAGACAAGGTGGTCATTATTGTCCACGTTGAATTTGCAGTACCAGCTTCCATCAAGGAAAGGAATTTAGTAGCTAGTTCTGTTTCACACTGAAGGGAGATGGCAAGGTCTGATCCCTTCCATGATTTTCCCAGAGAACAAATCTTCAGACTGGGAAGAAGGTTTTCTGTACCTCCAAAAGATCTGTATATGGGAGAACACAGAGGAGAATGGGATAATAAAGGACAGGGAGAAGGTCTGTGTGTGCATACGCAATCCATGAACACACACGCACAGCCTTACAAAGATCCCAGTGGGGAACCCACACTAAAGGTTAATGCAGCCCCAGGCTGTAATTAGCCTTTTGCACAGAGTCTCCTTGTTGTGGAATCTCTATTTATGAGGGTTTTCAGGGGCAATGAACCACCAGTCCCCTCCCACAGTGCCCCCAGTAAAGCCCACTGGCAGGAAGCTGGTGAAGATGCTGGGGTTTGGGAGGAATGCTGAGGAGCAGGGCTTCTTGTCCTATGGCTGTGTGGCTCCAGCAGGTCCCTTTGAGACACCAGGGATTCTCAAAGACAGAAAGAACAGAAATGCATTGCCCTGCTCTATGCCTTCTTTCCCTAGAGTAAGGGCTAACCTGCCACTCTGATTCAAAAATTCGTTGTCAGATCAGCTGGTGACAGCAAATTTGCCTGTTAATTGCATGTATCTGTCACCAGAGAGAGAATTGTCCCTGTCCTGCTTTAACTAACATAAGAAAGGTTCCTCTTCATTGAATTGCAAGAAATTAAAGGGATTGGAGAGGATGGTAAATATTAACACTCTCACAAACTCCAAGTTCATCTTACAGAAATGTGCTGTCTTGCTCTTTGGCTGTAGCTGGTAGTTGCAAGGCGCAGTGAGGATGTACTGCAGTGATCAACCCTTTGGTGCCTGGTGGAGTCAACTGCTTGGGGCCATCCCTTCAGTAACTAGCACAGAAAATTACATCCAGGTATTTTGTTATGATCTGGGTTTGCGAGTCTTGCATGTGTTGAAGTCAATAACACTATTGAATTTTACCAATGAATGTTATGTATTTTTAACATTCAAACAAAATATCTCCTCTACTGAGTATGACTCATTCAGGAGCTAGCATAACATCGATGCACTGCTAACAAATTCCTGTGACAGCATGAAGAGGCTGGTATTTAGGGTAAAACATCATGTAATATAACAATGCAAAGACTAGAAGGGAATCAGACTTAATTTGCTTTGGTAATCTCATGCAGATGTTTTAAGCTCCAACTGTCTTCTTGGTGCACAGAGGGAGGTGGGGGAATAAATGGCACCACGGTGGAGTTGGGGGTTCTGTTCTATTAACGCTAAGTGGAATGACATGGGGCTGATAAACTGTGATAACGTTTTCCAAAGGCAAATCCCACAATATATCGAAACCTCCTGGGACCAGGGGTAGGTGTTGTCAGCTCCACTGCAGGCACAAATGCGAACTCCCACCACTGGGATATGTAACAATTTGTAATGCAACAATTAACAGAAATATTGACATAAGTATGTACTCAGCAGGGAGCTGGTATCTCATAGACTCACTAGAGCGACTGTAATACAACATATACAGTACTGCATCAATTCTTAATGCAGGCTGGTCTCCTATATAAATTACAATGAAAGCCTGCACGGATGTGGATGTGTAGCAGGTTACTTCTATGACATGGCATGAAAAATAAAACTTCCCTTTCAGATCTGGTGCTTTGAGTTCGTTGTGGGGAAAAGTATGTTATAAAAATGCATATTTTTAAAACCTGAAATACCCGTCAAATTGCATTATCGTCATTGCCAATTTCACAACTGGCAAACCGTGTTAAACATAAATCTGCAAAATTATAATTAGCAAAACATTTTGCAAAGCATTCTCCTGGGGATTTTGAGGTTAGTGCCATTGTAAATGCTGTGGGGTTTATAGCGTGTGTGATTTCCACTCCCCCCCAGAAAGCACACGCGCACATACGTACACACACGCAGCTCCCCACCGCTTTCCTCTCGTCCTCCATCTCAACTAAAGTAAATAAGATATCCGCTCAGATAATGGAAACTCCACTAACCCTCTGTTAGTGCCTTTTCATGCCAATTAAACACATTTTATACAGTCATAGTAGATGCTCCAGTGCCTGCGTACCAGACTCCAATAGAGCTCAACCAAACAACAGCCCAGCAAATGGGATGTGGAATACTTCCTGCAAGTTTCCCTTCTGCCTTTGTTTTTAACCACCTGCAAATGATACCAATGGAAAACATTGAGTCTGAAATATAAGTGTTTAGAAATACAGAAGTGGAATCTTTGTCACTGATTACTTTGAAATCAAGATCTCACTTTGCTTAATTTGAATTAATACTTCCTGCCTTAATGAAAACCCGGCTAACAGCATAAAGAAATGTTGACAGGTACAGTTAGTGCATAAACATACATTTATTTACCTACGGTAAGGCATTTCAGCTTGATTCTGTGCTCAGCCCTTGCTATAATCCTGTACAAAAAGTACATTTGCATTTTAGTTTTTAACTGGAATTTTCTTTATGATTTTATTTTGGTTAATTTTGAAGGGGTTCCATAGGGGAATTCTCTCCCCTCATAATCTGCACCCCAGCAAATTACATGTGGCTGTTAAATCATGGGGTTTTAATCAAATATTTTGTTCTTATCAGGTGACAAATGTGAATTTACAATACAACCAAAATGCAACAGGATCAAACGAGGAGCCTTGAAAATACCACACTGGGTTATCGATTAACCCCCGTGTCTGCAGTGAGCAAGCACAAAAAGGGCACAGTCTCTTTGAGTTCAGTCCTGCCTCTTAGGACAGGCAGGGCTGTGTCCTGGTCCCGGCTTGGAGCGATAGCGACTCTATGTCTGGAGGCCCCACTGAGTTGTGAAATGAGCCCGGCTCCAGCACCTGCTCAGGCCTGTTGGAGCCCCGAGGCTCACCAAAGCTTGTGCCTCCCTCTTCTGAAAGAGGTGACATATATCCTGCCTTAAAGACAAGACCACTATTACAAATCCCGGAATATAAATTACACTTTCATCTTTCTTTGGTTTTTCTTTCTTTTGCTTCAGTTTTCATTCCAGTATAAACTTTCCTGTCAAAAGGACATTTCTGATGTGTCAAATTCACCACTGGTAATGAACAGGTTGACAAATGTTGAAGGTGAGCAGACATTTGGGTCTGCTGCAGCTGCCTGCAGCCAAGAGGAAACCATGACTTTCACAAGGATAACGAGGCTTTGAAAGATGGCTAAAATGTCGCCATCAACCTGCCCTTCTGCTACTTAGTAATTAGATAATTAGTCAGGCCCTAATTATGGGATCAAGGTGCAGGAAAACAATTAGCTG